>NW_028262380.1:42527500-43777500 GCF_047370975.1 Nipponia nippon | reverse complement strand
TCATGTGACTAAGAATAAGAATTAATATAGAGTAGTATTTCATTGAAACACAGCATTACTTTGCACATATAAGTGGAAGAATCCATTACAAATATCAGCAAAGGCTGTTTTAAAATAACTCATATTGGGAGTGGGTTATGTATAGATATACACAGTCATATGAAAATATATGTACACATCACTGTCTTGCAATGATATGCAGCATGAACAACTAATTTATGGAGCTCTGTATGTGTGACTGCCTGTATTCACCCAGTTTTGACCTCCTCCCTTTTGCTGTGTCCTCTGATCTGTTTCTGCTTTACTTCTAACATTACACTGCTGGGAAGAGCCTCAGAAAACTTGCTTGAAGAGTAAAACAACACAGCTACATAGAACACCAGAGAAGTTTTCCTTGTTCATTCTCCACATGCAGTTCATTCAAATCTGGGGCATATGGAAAGAAATACTTGGTCTGCGACTTCTGTGTCTACAAAGCTAAGAAGTAAATAAAGCTTGATCGTACAACAGGGCATAATCTTTCACTTTCATTCTGTTGCCAAAAAATACCACAATATCATTTAGAAGATTCAGGTTTGCTGAAACATGTTGCAATACCTAGCTGAAGTACTGTGATAAAAAAAGAAAAATCTAGTAAAGACTCAAAACCTACATTTAATTTCTTTAATTTGAGATTTTACTTAATTTAAAATTTACTTCCCTTGTCAGTTTCAAAAGTTTAACAAGTGACAACAAAGCTCAGAACTGATATGAAACATTTGATTTTGAATTGGTTGAAACATTTGGTGGATAGACTAATGTCTACTTTTCTCTCTGTGGTCTTTGTGAAATTTTTTGTCTTGGTTTGTTTAACTTCCAGTTTCATAGATGATATCTGAGATAGATATCTGAGTTGGATGGGCACAGCATTATGTGTGAAAATCTGTAGACTGTATATGATGGAGTACAAAATGGGATAGTAGGGAAATAACATTGGAATAGATGCAATAATTTTGTTGTGCTGGGTCACACGAACTCTGCCAAATCAGCATTCTAGAGGAAAAAAAAGGAAAAAGGGAAAGGGAAAGAAAAGAGAAGACAAACAAAAAGAGACAGCAGTGCTGTAACACGTATTGACTGAATGAAGACAGTAAATTGAGTTGTTGTTTTGTCATGTTCACAAGGAAGAGCTGAAAGCCAGAGCTGGCTTGTACACCCAGGCCAGCACACTGAACATACACGAGTTACAAGGTGGGAAGGGTGGCCAGGCTCCTTATTCCTGTGTTTCTGTATACCGTATGTTTTTTTGAAATCAGGAACATACAAATAATTTTGACTGGTGCTGTCATGTCCCAGTGAACTGAATCTTTTCTGTTGCCTTTGATTCTTGCATCCTGCTGAGGTGTTTTACCATTCCTAGAGCACTACAAATCAATAAGTATTGGTTAAGCAGTTGATCATTTTGCAAATACTGTTTGTGACAAGACAGAATTAGGCCTTCAAATCTGCAGGGCAACAGGGAGCAATTCACTCAGAGTACCCAAAGGACTGATGCTGTGGCTATTGCTTCACACTTTCCTACTCTGGTTGCTGAAGTCCTTATTTTCTGATTGACCTCACTGAACTGTCAGTTATTTCCTGTTTTAATTAAGGTAGTTTTAAACGGCTCTCTGTGGCCCTCTGTAGACCAGATCTTCACTAGCTGCAAGCTGATACGACAGACCTGTCTCGATCCCAATGGAGCTTTATCCGTTACATCAACTGAGGATCTGATGGCTTTGAGTTGGACACTGTCATACTGCTCCTGTAAGTGCTACTAAGACAAGAGGACCATTTATGTAAGTAAAGTATGCAGGATATGCATCTTTGATTAGAAGCCCCATGGTAGAGGTGACCTCTGTGGTTTTGTTGATATTATTTTGTCTGAGAAGTATTATATACTTGCTACTGTGCAGATTAACCACATATATGTAAGCATGTAAAAGAATCTTATCTATCGCTAATAAAGCTTCCTTTCTCCCTCAAGTAAAACTGCAAACTTGTATAATCACAGTGGTTAATGAAAAAAAAATTCAATTGCTGGAACTTTTTATTAACCAAAACTAAGGGATAGTTTACATTCCTATCTCTGAATCAGATAAGACTTAAGATAATTTATAGGAGGCAGAATAACTACAAGTTATTTTTAAGGTATGTCAGACTATAGTGTAAATATTTATACACCCACAGTCTCTTATCTCCTATAAGAGTTTCCAGGGGTCACTATTAAAAGCTAACAGGGAGGATGACTGCGGGAAGCCCTTTGACTTTACTTCTAGTAGGTCTGGTGTGACCACCAGGGTGCAAAAAAGGTGAAACTTGAGCCGAGCCAATTAGGAAGCTTCTGAGCTCAGTGAACAAGTGCCCAGGCCAGCACGCTGCAGGGGCCTGCCCCGTAAATTAATGTGGGCAGAGGCAGCCTGATAGGGGTGGTAGAAAGTCCGCTGGGAGTCAAAGAGAATGACAGAATAGGAGCAACTTGCTGAACAGGGGAACTGTATGCTCACTGGAGAGAGGTCTCTACTCCTTAAGGTCTGGCTGTTGGAGAAACGCAATCAATGCCAGAGCTCCATCATCAAAGGAGCCAGGAGTCAGGGAGAGGAGAAGGTCCATACTGGTATATTTTGGCAAGAGCCAGCTGAGACTCCAGGGATGTGTCAGGCCAGGTAAACAGATGAAAAAGCCAGAGAGGGTGTTGGTTTAAGGTAGCAAACATCACAGAAATCTCAGCGAATGCTATTTCATCTGCACTATCCATCATTCTCATAAGATAGGCTATCCAGGATTTGAAACAAAAAGGGTAGAAAAGCAGTTTAATAATCAGCACTAATTAGTAACTTTAAACTTGTCCTTACCCAAATACTATTTCTTTGATCATATTTTTAATTTCATTCCTTTTCTTGAATTAGTTTTATTCACTTTTTTTATCTTTTATGTCAGTGATATGTCAAGGGCTGACTTCAACACAAGAAAGGAGTGAGTCCTCACAGAACTGTTCACTAGGTATGCCAAGAACCATAATAAAAAAGTTTAAACAATGTCATAAGTTGCTACCTTAAAAAGGACATTCATCCTTAACAAGATCACAGGTTGGAAACATCTCCAATATTTGGTGACGCTATAAGCACGAGGCAGAGGCTTGAGCAAATTCTCAGTGGGAGTGAGAAGATGCTTTAAATTTGTATTACTTGTCTAGATGATTGTCCATCGACACAGCACTATATTTATTTCTTAGATAATCTCTAAAAACAAAACCCTCAGAAACACAAATGTTTTATGGCAATGTAACATCACTAATAATGAATGTCAATTATTGAGGGTATTTTGCTATTTAGTTCGAAAGAGAAAATCCACACTCATTCAATCTGGATCACAATTAGACATGGGTTGAATAATCACAACTATTAACAGCTGCCAACCCATGGCTGTCAGGAGAAATTATTGTTAGCTCTTTTTCTCTCTGCTTTGCCCCATCTCTGTCGCCATCTTTGATTTTCTTACCAATTCTGTCCTCTAAACACTATGAAACAAAAGGTATCATTTTCTTGTAACTCCATGTCACCCTTCAGTTCAAAATCTAACTTAAAATCTTAACTTTCTGTGCCCAATTTCAAACAATTCCAGTATCAAAATTAGTGTACTTGTGAAGAACAGGTTAAGGAGAGCTGATGAAAACAAAACAAACAAACAAAAAGTAGTATTTTCAAGGGAGTGGGCTGGTATTGAATGATTTGTGCTATATATTTATGTTCAGTGTGGTCTTGTTTCTCTGTTTGCTTTTTTTGCCTGTTCAGAAGTTTTGCATCTATGGTAAACCGAGCAAATTTGGAGCATAATGAGAGGCCAAGAAGGATAATTTAGAGAGTAAGAAGGAAGGGGTTTGCAAAAAGCTCTGATTCAGCACATTCACATCCTAAGTTAAAATGTGAAAATTCACAGGAAAATTATTTCTACTCCTTCCACAAATCTTCAAGACAATTTGGAATTTTTAAATGCATATGTAATGCTTAGGCTATATTTATACATCAAAAGCAAAAGAAAATAATTTTAATACAATTTGCAGGTCAATATTTGGGAAAGCAAACATTTGCTATGCTTCTTCATATTCATCCTGTAGTTTTGTCTGTTTTTATTTAAGGTGATAATGACTGTAAGCACCAGAATTTAATATATGGGTACAATGGACAGTATAAGCATATTAGCATAATTAGAAGTATGTGTATACTGTAAGTTAAAGCTATAACGATTGTACAGTACCAGCCTGAGGCTAAATCTTCTTTTATTATACTTGGCGTTCAACAGACAACACTACTTACTTCATAATAAGCAAGCCTCTGCAGCTATTACTGCATTTCACTGGACAAACTCATTGACTGTGTAAAGAAGCTGGTTCACAAGTGAGATTATTTTGAAAATTATTCACATGGCAGATTACAATGTTTCTAAATTATTTAACTGACTAAATTTTCCCAAGTGTTTCTGGTAGTATAAGTCAGGGATATTTGATTCTTTTTTAATATGAAAATAGTTATTTAGCATAGTTCCCATTCCAATGTGATCCTTATTGTTACTAGTGAAATTACATCCTTCTTACCATGCTGTCTTGTTTCTAGTATAGAGAATGTACAGTAACACACATCAAGCAGGAAACAATAACTGTCAAAATGTTAACAGCAAACTGTTTTTTTTTAAAAACAAAAATTGTTTTTCCTCAGGTTCTTCTAGAACCTTGTCATCTGGCCTTACAGCTTCATGATCAATATTTTCTGTGCACCATTGCTTACTATAGAAACGGGATGTGATGAGAACAGTGGAAAACCAGTTCAGTTATAAAAGTTTATGTACTGATTAATATGAATATTGTACATAAAATCACCTAAGATTAAACAGTTTTTATGACAAAGCTGGTTTTCAGTGCATGAGAAAGGTCAGGAAGGCAATGTCTTGTTGGGAAACTCAGCTTTCTTGTAGCAGAAGATACAGTTCCACCAGCAAATATTGCACTGAATACTCTTTAGTCAAATGTATCACACTGTTCCTGTCTATTCCAACCTGCAAGACTTACCATTTCAGGTATAAAACATTTATCTACATATGAGACTGTGTGTTATGTAGTCTCAAACAGGGCAAAAGAATTGGCCTCCAAGATTAAAGGGTTAAACTCACAGAAACCTCACAAAAGCCAATCGTCCTTTTCACAAAGTTAGAGAAAATGAAGCCCAATGTGTCATATATATGTGGATCTTTTGGGCATGAAAGAGGAAGAGAAAAATCTCAAATCTGCGTTTTCAAAAGTTGTATTCTGAGAAGCAAGAATGCTGGAGAAAAAATCTGGAAGTGAGGACAGGAAAAAGGCAGTGAAAATAAAAACCACATCAGCCTTGGCAGTGGCAAGGAATGTATTTTCATGAATAATCCTAGGTTTGAATCACTTGTTTTTCTGCCCATTTCACAGTTAGTTGAAGCCAGTCTTGTAAAAACTCTCAGAAAATATCTACTCAATCAGACCTCACAAAACAGAGGAATAAAGATGGCATTTTTAGATAATTCATCTCTGGACTATGGGAGACCAACACACATCCTCATCTTCTAGCACAACAGAATTGAACCCACACCATCTTCATCCTATGGGAGTGCCTTTACCCCTTAATTCAGGTATAATTGACCTGTGAGTCTTAACTTTTTAAATTTAAATTTAATAAGTACATATTCACTAAGTCATAGTGACAGTTTATTTGTCCATCTCTAAAAGAGAGGATTTGGGTATTTGCTGTTCTGTAAATTTTAGTGTGCTATACATAGCATGGAGGTACTTGAGGATAGTCCAACAACAGAGACTGGTTCAAGCCTCAGAAATAGCAAGGACTATGCCTTAAATCTTAGTATCTCTGTTGAATTTCTTAACCATTTTGCTATTGAGTGGACAAGTGCAATAAATCCTTTTTTTTTTTTTAATGGAAAGTAGTCTTAGTTGAGGTGCACAACTCTGGAAAATAGTAGACTATGAGCTATGGTTGTGATTATGAATAAGAAGCAGAGATAAACAGATATTTTCTCAGATACCTCTTACAAATGAGGCATAGGAAACACCAACATGCTCAGCATTTTTTAAACATCCCATTTAGGCTGTTTTACACCTTTGTAGACTTCATACTTTAGTGCCTAAATTTCCCTGTGCAGAAAAGTGGGTGTTTCATTTATGCATAGTCTCTCCATGCCTGGAGGTAGTTTCTTGTCCACTAAATAGGTTTGGAATGAGAAATAAATATTTAGTAATAAAAAGAGAAATCATAGGAAAAAAAAAGTGCTTTTCTAGGACTTAGTAGTGGATTAAGAAGTCAGTTTGCCACAGCTCAGGTATAATAGTCTACAGTGCTTATCTATCAAACCAGATTTTGATGTTAATTTCTTTGTAGGTTTTTCTTTTCCTGTACTTTGTTTAAAAGTGGATTTCAGTCTTGTATTAGCTTTCATTATGACAGAAAAACATTGGATTTGATAAATTGGACTAGAAAGGCAAGGGTTAATCTATTTGATACTGAGTAACTCAGCCCTACAGAAAAAACAACTCCCTTTAAGAGAGAAGATTTTTTATTACAAAGAAGAGAAGACACATAGAGATTTCTTTTGGAAATCCCTGCTTTTCTAAAGAAAGGCAACTAAGCTACAGAGACACTATCTGTGGGTAGAGGTCTCTTCTAAACATCCAGGAACAGCAAGTCAAATTGGATTTCTCTGAAATGACTATGGCAATTGTGATTAAACAAAATACTTAAAAATAGTAAGAAAGTTTGATTTTTGGTAGAAAAACATTAAAAATACTACACCAGCACTGCTATGAATGTCTTAAACCACCCTGAGTCAGGGATTTTTAAACTTCTCTTCATTTCAGTGCTTTCCTGTGTCTATGGCTTTGCTGCTGGGGATACTAATGGGGTGAAAAAGACTTTAACTGTCTTTAAAAGATTCATCTGGACAAATCTTATCCTCTCCAAAATCAATTACTACATTCCTTATTGTCTACTGAATAATACATAAGTGCACCAAATGTAATTCCATTGATGTCTGGTGATTTCTTCATTCCTGAGGAGATTTTATTTTTCACTTTGACAGCTCATGATTTATATTAGTGAATAGATTGTTTCTCAGTCCCCAAAGAGTCTTTATAAACAACTCTGGCCTCTCCAACCACACACTTCTATCCTTATCAATTGCTGCAGCACCATATTAACATGCTCAAACAATGGTTCATAGACACCAGTGTCGCAGCAGAAGTGCTTTTATGGGGTTTGGTTGAAAGCTTTTCTCTGAGGGATAATCATATTCCTAGCCATTAAGAAGAAAGAAAAAGAAATTAAATTCATTGCAGCTGTATTGAGATACAAACGAAAAAAATGAAGAGGATGGCTGTTCAATTTCAGTAGGTGTTTGACTCCAATAATATGTAAATTCTGCTTTGCTAAAGCCCATATTTTCCATAAATTACTGCCCTGTCTTATGGCAGAAGTAGATTCTTCAGGCTTTTTCTGGTTCCTGGTTAACCCATTCTGTCTCATGGGAATTTCTAAGGATATCAAGTCTCTTTTTTGATGAAAAGAAGCTCTGAATAACTACGATCTATACACCCAGCACTGAACAAAAGGTTAATGCTTAGTCAGTTTTCAGACAGATCTGTAAATGGGAATCAGCTGTCACAATGCTGGTGACATAGTGTTTGAACGAGATCCCAGAAGATTTCACAACATCCAATTTAGACACCTCACTAACTACACAGTAATACTAAAGGACATCATAATGACGCTGAAAACATCACACCAACAAAGGAGGTAAGCTAGCTAAAGAAAAACAATGAAGACAGGGAAGTGTCTCAAATCCCACTTTGTCCCAGAATTTCAACACCTACCTCTAGCCTGTGGGAGAGCTATATTCATATTCCTCATCTGTTTAAGATGATCTGAATACACATCCTCTTCCCAAGAGATTGCCTCAGATTCACTTCTGTTAGTGGCATAGAGATGTGTGCCACCTGCACATCTCCCTTTCTTCAGCACACGCTGTCTCACCTGCTCTCCAGGCACCTGCTCCACATGTTGATTTTAGACAGCTGTGAGAGTTTCAGATATTCCCTCTATTCTTTCTTTTTAAGTGAGCAGTTGTTCAGATTTGGGTACTGTAGTTGTTTGAAATTTTGGAGCTCTGTTTGGTATAAAAGAAAAAAAATATAAAACTGTCATTCTAGCAATAAAAGTAATAATACCTCTATAGACAATCTTAAGAATGTGGATATACTGGAATTTCAGCAAGACCCAATTAAAACATCAGTAGAGACCATGGAATAATACTTTTGATATTGTGACTAACCTGAAAAAAGTAAAGAAATGATGGTTCTGTTTGGTCCTACAGTCAGTCCACATTGGGTGGTTAAATTATTTTTGACAAATCATTTCCAAAGGTTCTTCTCCTGTATTCATTCTGTGCACAGTGTCCACAGCCCAATACCAAGCTTCCATTGGGAATCATTTTACACCTATGTAGAATGGGAGTTGAAAAAAAGTTCTGTTTCTGTAGAGTTTTACATCTACTCAGTAAAGGTGTAAATAATGTAAAGAATCAGGGAATGTAATTTTAGCTATGTATGCTATATAAAAGGGAGGAAATAAGTTCATTTGTATGTCACGTTTCCCTTTCTAGCACAAATATTTACAAGTATTTTGACTTTTAGAAGCCAGTGTTTTACAACTGGAGTTAAAACTACAGTGGAAGACTTTTTTTTTTTTAATTATTATTTTTTAGATTATTTCAGTCTATAGCTGTGTACAGAAAAATGTTTGGAAAAAAGTTCTGAGTCTAGTTTAATACAGTTACATCCTGTGTATTCACTTGTCATATCCCAGTAAGATTTACATTTTTAATTATAACTCACTTATAACTTTTGAGTCATAACCCACTTAGGTTAGATCTTAAAGGGTTTTGTGAACATCATACCTGAATAATTTGACAGATGTCTGGTTAACACATAAAAAATTATAGAGCCTTACATATGGACAATGAATACTTTTCATATTTTCTTCCTTTTCTTATGTAAAAGATCAATCCATAACTAGATGTTTAAATGGAGGTTTTCAGAGTCTGAAAAGCATAGCTAAGATTGTCATTTTTAGAACATATTTCAGTACACTTTTTCTTTGTACAGCATTGAGGGAAAAAATGAACGAATCACGAGAAATTAATCTCTCCTTTTAAGAAAACATTATTTGGTCTCCTTTTCCCCTATTAATAAGCTTGCAGCTAAAATTGCTAAACGGTATTCAGCGCTGCTTGGGAGGAAGGAAGGGACTGTGCCCTGGGTAAGGTGCACTTCTCAGTGAAGACATAGCCATAGGGATATACAAGTGTCAGGGTGGCATGGCTGAAGCCCATTTGCATGTCTTACTAGCACAGGAAAAAATTTGCTTTTGTTGATGAGAGGAAGAGAGGAGCTAAAGTAGTTGAAATTACCTTCATATAGTTCTAATCCCAATTTGCTCTATGCCTGGCATATATAAATGTTTCCCAAGAGCTTGTCTAAATGAAAGCCCTCCTGGCCTGCCATTCCTTTCTGTTGATTTAAATGCATTATATAATTCAAATGGGCAGGAGGATAGGTGAAGCTCTTATCCCACACATTCACATAATAATTATGACCTATCCTACAGGCAATACTCACGTAAACAACTAGAAGAGTGGGAAGCCCGGTGAGGAAACAGACTGCCATCTAAAGGTGCCCGGATTGCAAATCAGCCACAGGAACTGCAACAAATAGAGCGCTGAATCTGACATCTGTTTCCACATGCGTTACCAATGTAATCCTCTCATGGCTGCAGCAAGGCCCATGGGGCTTTTCTCTCTTTGCATAATTTTTCTGTATTAAGACTTACAATACTTATCAGATGTATTGAAATTATAACTATTAAGAGCTTGTTAATAGCTCACTAGAGTGATGTTCTGTAAGAATTTAGTAGAATTATTATTTATTACAGTGATGAAAAATCCTTGATAATGCAATTTATAAAATAGGCAAAGCATTGTCTCTGAGTGGTGGGTAAAAAACAGTGCCAATAATTAAATCCAAAAGATGGCTATCAGAAAACTTAACAAGTTGGATAATTTGCAGCTCTTTGTTAAGTGAAACTCTTCATTAACGTTTCCCAGTTAGCTGCCAAGAACATTTATAAGGTTCATTAAGAGAGGCCATTCAGAATAAGAATACACTGATGAGCAAATTGGAGAGAGGAGCATAGAAATTTTTTTTTTTTAACATTTATTTACCTAGCAACAATGCAGTACGTTTCTGAAAATTTACAGCAGGTAGGGAATAGCTCCTCCCATCAATACATATGTGTGAACATACACATAGGAGATTATCTAGCTGCCATGTCTTTGTTAAGCATTAGCAAAGTCTTGCTATAAAATATGCAAGTTTCAATAATGGTTCACTGGAAAAAGATTATACCAATGCAGTTATGGCCCCAGCAACATAAGAAAAGAAGTCGTATAACTTCTTGTGATTAGATTTAGAAAGCTGTTGTCCAACCTCATATGCAATCTATGTGTTATGTCTATAATTTATCTGTCAATGAATAAGAAAACTGGTCTGTTTTTAAAATAAACATTCGTAAAACAGCTAAGGGTAAATTTCCATTACTTCAACTCTCCCATTACTGCTGTTAATAATTTCACCTCTAACCAGATTTGTATTGGCTTAAGGATGAAAATCAACATTATATCCTTCCTCTACATTTAGTTAAAAAAAAAAAAAGATTACAACTTCTTTTTCCTTGTATTCAAATTGCAGAAAGCAACTTTGATATACTTATCTGTAGATAAACTAAAGCACATTTCTAAATGTCCTCTGTCAATTACACTGTCTCATTCACCTGTGCTAGAGATTTAATTTTAATGAAACTGTCTTCATTGATTACAACAAGCATGCTAGTACTTTTAGTATTTTTCTTTGAAAACTAAAAGTCATAACCTTTTTGCACTGTAAATGAATGCACAGTCATATAGTGAACTGCTTATGTGATAAGGAAACGGTTTTAGTCCAGAGCCTGTCTGGAATGAGACCCGAGCAAACAAGTTTTTATTTCAAAGCAAAATTAATTAAAACCTATAAGGGGAAGAGCTGCTTTGTGGTAGTTCTATTTTGTTTCTTTAATGCATAGAAATAATTATTATTGAAAATATTAACAGCATAAAATAGCCTTTTGAGAGCTGTTTTACCATTCACTACTGTGCCTACTGAAGGAATTGAACATGAACACAAGTTTTTTCACCACATGCAACTGCTTTATCTATGGATTTTCTGAATGAGTGCAGGGGTTTGTTTTTATGAGACACCTATTGAGGTTGGGCCCACCTGATCAGAATGACACTGATGCTGTCATGTTACAAATTTTATTTAAAAGTATAAGAGAGCGCTAAATATCAAGCCTGCACATTTTTGTGTGATGTTTTCAAGTCAAACTAAATGAATGGAAAGCAAACTTACAATTGAATTCAAAAGTTAAGAAAAAATTAAGGAAGCTAATAGGTGATTTCATAATATTAAGAGCAAATATGTTTTTTCTGAAAGCATGTAATCATTTATAGCCTAGAACAACATTTCAACACACCACACATCTGCAAGGGAAACATGCTTGCAGATTTAGGCTGAAGTTAAGCCTCACAGAACAGTGTGCGGCTGATGGGGATTAGGGATTTGTACTGTAACAGACCATGTGCTTCATGTGCTCAACTGAATTGTGTGTCTGACTATGCAAAGTTTTTGCTATATTTCAGAGCCAACATTAAACTGAACAGCTGAACTGTCTGCTGAAAATGGTACGTCCTGCTGGCTTCAAACGGACTAGCAGCAATCATAGTTGAGAGGTGGTTTAAGAAGCTGCTGCTTCTGAATTGCCTATTATGAACTCTCACCTGGTTGACCAGGGTAGCTGCGATTAGCACACGCTGGTAGTCAAATGTGGATTCATGCCATGGAAAAATCTGGGAGCTACAGCAAACTCTTCCAGCCATTAAGACAAGCTTTCAGGTTCTGCTAAGAAAGCCATTGCAAGAAAAACACTTCCCCCCTAGTAATGACTGCTATGAAGAGACATGGTTTTCACAGCAGTTATACACAATAGGTCAGCTGTGGAAATGGAAAAAATACAGAGTTACAAAATCCAGATGTAAAAATCAGTGTTTGAGAGCACAGGAGTGATGCGTCATATGAAAAATTTGGTTTTGAGCAGGACAGAGGAACGGAAGACAATATGGCTTTTGTGTAAGGCACACTCCCTACCTCCAAGGACATAATTAAGAAGTTGTATAACAAAACTGAAAGTCTTGTAAAACACAGCCGGAGATCCAATTTGTGGATAATTGCCACCGCTGTGGAGGACGTATGAGGCAGCATGATTTGCTTCATAACAGAGCTTTTACGAGTCTTGTTTGGAGCAGAAATTTCTGCCAACCCTACTGGAACAAAGAACAAACACATGGCTTTCCTATACTCGAAGCCATAAAGTACTGGTAAACAGCTCTGCAATTATTTATACTAGGGTTGAATCTTGACTGAAGACACGGTGCGCCTTGGGGGAGAAGAAGAAAATATTCCCAGGTTCAAGCCTATAAATCTTTCACGCTTCTAAATGTGATGTTTTGTGAGGCAGTCTGAAAGAAGCACTGTCTTGAAGCTGATGAAGTGCAGTGATAAAAGATTCACTTCCTATGTACCTAGGAGATAAATCTGAAAAATAATTATTTCAAAGGCTTGAAAGTATCTGGTGTATAATTCTTCCAAGAAGAATATGATGAAATTCAAAAAGTTAAAAAATTCTTTATTCATTTCACTATAAGGGAGAAATCACTGACTTACCAAATGCAACAAAACTCAATGAATACATATGGGAACTGACTGAAATCTAAGAAAAGTATTATGAGAAAACAACAAATGTGCAAGAATTCGAATCATCTAGCTGGATGTTGGTAAAGAATTAATATGTTGACTTAGTCATTAAATACTGCTTTTGCATACTTTCATTGGTGAGGCTGAAATTATATTTTTAAATATATATATAAAAATAAATAAATGTATGAATAAATATATAAAAGAACTTAGGTTTAAAGAATAATTTTTATCAAGTTGTTATTTTATTTAGTTAATATTTTATTTTAATTTAAAGCTAAGTTCCAATATAAAAATAACATTTCCTGAAGAATTACTATTTTATTTAAAGAAACTTCATTAAAAACCAAAGTCTTCAATAACAAATGGATGTATTAATTGAACAATGCATTATAGTTAGCTAAGTATGCTAAATAATATCCTAACACCAGGTTGTTTTCAATGTAGTTAGATAGTTTGATTCTACTACTGAGATTTTATCTGCTTTCTACGTTTATTTTTGATGTGAAAACATACAGGCAATTTCCTACTTAGCT
Source organism: Nipponia nippon (assembly GCF_047370975.1). Taxonomy (NCBI): domain Eukaryota; kingdom Metazoa; phylum Chordata; class Aves; order Pelecaniformes; family Threskiornithidae; genus Nipponia; species Nipponia nippon. The sequence goes on along the minus strand of NW_028262380.1, from coordinate 43,764,015 downwards.
TTCCAATTTTGTATTCATTGGAATTGAGTTTGTAAAAATTGCTTATAGAATAGTGTTTCTTTTCCTTGGGCTTAAAAAAACCCAGAACTCGGTGCTAACCTGGGTTGTTATATTTTCTCATTTATCTCTCTGTATTTACTCTCAGTATGGTTTTGGGTGTTTTTTAAAGCTTTTAGGAATCTTGCTTTCCAACAACTTTGATGGACTATTGCATCTCCCATAACCTTTTTGTAGTTCTTGGCAATACAGAATGAGAGACTGGTACTTGTATTACTTTACCTGTTTGTAAAAGAAGTGTTTCAAATCTAAAAACACCAAGGCTGTTGAGATTATAAAAAAACAATCTACTTTTTGCTTTCGGTTAATAGAAGCTATTTTTGAACTGGTTCATGTAGCTTTCAGGGTATGGGGTAAATAGATCATTCTCTGTTTATGAACCCTTACGTAGAGCTTATGCAGAGTCAGTTTTACCTTTAGATGTGAATATGAAGATATGAATAATGTTCAGGAAGAAGAACTGCTTAGGGCTAGCGAGGATAGCAAAATTAAGCCATAGAGCTGAACTGAAAATCTTTACTCTTACTGAGAACCACTTCTATCCATCAAGTAATCAAACTGTGCTCAATATAAACTTATTGACTAGTAAGAAGAACTAGCAAGAGCTCCTCATTAATTAGTTGCTTATTTGCGACAGTCACACTGTGGATGTTTTAACGGGCTTTTTGTTATGTGAGTCATACTTGAAACATGGCACAAAGGTATAAGCATCTATTTAAAAGACAGTCGTATTACTTACCATGAACTGATATTAACTGTGAAATCAAGCTGACTTCATAGGAATAAATGAAAATCTTTATACTGATGCATCACTACATTAGGAAATGAAGGGTTTGATCTTCAGTATATATTAGAAGAGACCTAAGAGTACTGAGATACTATAGCAGGAGTTAAGTGGAATTTAGTCTGAGTGGTGTCTGAACTTCAATATCCTGTTACAGAGAAGTATTTAAATCTCTCTTTCCAGAGATGAGTAATACAGGTTTGAACTCCACCATGCAGAAAACATAACTAAATGTCAGTCTTCCACGTGCTGTATGAAAACTCTAACAGATGGAGAAAAGATAGGCAAGCAGCATTCCTCTGAGTCTGCTGACTTTTGTACATAAACTAAGTACCTTGCTGCTCAGCACTTGAGACCAGCGCCCAGACCTACGTGTCTTGGTATATGACAATCTGAAGTGGCAAAAACTGCTTTACCATAGAGAGTTTAATGCTTGAAGGTTTTGAGAATTGGTTTTGAATTGATTGAAAGTGGCTAAGTCCAGGTTAAATGACACTTGAATATCATTTAAGAGGACAGAAAAGAGGAAACAACCCCAAAATATCCAGAACTACAGCTTCTGGAAGTACTAATGTGCATGAATAATTGTATTAATTGCCTTTAGAGAACAACAGAATTATGTTTGTGCACAGATGCTTTATGGCTATGATGTTGTATTCTCATGATTTTAAGTAGTCTTTAGATGAAGGCCTGACTTCCTATCACTGTAACAATGTTATAATAACCCCTGTGATAAACGTTTACAGTAAAGAAACCAATATTTCAGTTTTTTGGATATAGATAAGAATATTCATGTACTTCTGTGCTGACAGGTTACTGTAGTTGACGAGCTTCTCAAATTTCTGTCTTCCTGGCCAATTTAATTTTTATTTCAATTCCAACAGAGTGTTCATGTTTTAACAAAACCTGAAAAAAACATTCTTTACTACACGTATTTGTCATAAATCTTTTGTCAGATTAGGCATCTTTATACGTATATCTTATTTTTCAAGAAGTTATTTTCATCTTGAATTAACTCACCTACTTAAATAGCAATTCTGTATTTTTATTTTTTTTTAATTTCGTGTGTCTGATGACATTTAGCAACCAGAATTATGTCCTCTGAATGGACTGTGCACATTGGTATACTTTGAATTACACATAGCAGAAATAAAATTTCTTTTTCTTTTCTGACATGGAAGATTTTGCACTTTTTTCCCACTCTGCTGGTATACCTCTCTCTGGTCAGATGTTCTGAGGGAAGGTAGCTTTGGTTGTTACGCCAGATGTGATGTCAGTAAATTATGAAATTGCAGTGACTTTATATATGAAGAGGAAGAACAATGGCATGTCTTCTTCCTGACAAATTTTCTCCTGCAGAACATGAAGGCACATATGTAATCTTAAACTTGTGCTCTGCTGATGCAGGAAAACTTTGTTTCTTGAGAGAATGCAATGTTTCTTTTAAATAGCAACATTGTACCTTTTCAATTCTTTGTATTTAAAAAAAATATTTTATGACATTGTAACATAAAAAAATTATGCTGCCCTTCAAATAAGTATGGATTTTTTTCTGTCAGACAGAAAAAAAGTGAAGAAAATAATTGTGACTGAAAAGATCCTTCAGCACAGATACATATAACTTGTTTTTATCTATATCCATTGTTAGCTTTTCCGTCAACGGTCTCCAAATATTACATCCACCTTTTCTTAATGTAAATCCTTATCTTGGGTTTATCACATTCCCAGTGGTTGGCATTTTACAAAGACATCCCCTGGAGCTAAACACATCTCTGAAAATCATGAAATCTTTGCAGTGTTTTTTATTTTTCCCAGACAGTTCTGAAGGCAAAACTGCAAAATGAAGGCTCTCTACATAGTTTAGCTAATTTTAAATTAGGAACATGATTCTTTTCTTAAACTCATATGAACTTAAATGGCCATGTGCATTATGGATGCTGATTGTTAAATGGAAACACATGTTCCAATGTCAAATAAACTTCCAGTAATAAGTCACATTCAGGCTTCCTGAAACTCAATTATGTTTTCATTTGACTTTCATTATAACCAATTTTTGCTCTTTCTTTTATGTGTACAGTTTTTATTTTTGTTATTATTTTAATGTCTTAAACTACTTTCCATTATGTTAATTTACATTCTTATTGCTATGCTTAGGAAATAATTGTAATTTTAATCAAATAATTGTAGTCTTAATTCTAACTAAAAGATCATGAATTAATTTCCCTGTCTTTACAGGAGATGCGGTAAAATGGAAGGCTTAGCTAGAATCACACTCACCTCTGACTTTAACTAACTTAGAGCATCAAAACTGTCCCACTGTGACCCCCATCTTGTTGTTGGGTGGTTCTTGGGTCGTGCCTGTGACAGTCTGTGGGAAAGACAGAGAGCCAGCCAGTGCTACTGAACCCAGAAGCAGTAAGCCTGATGCATCCCAGGTCATTTACTCCAGAAGAGCTGTGAAAACAGGCTGAACACCGCAGGCAGTGGTCATTTGCACAGAATTTGGAACACCAGGCTTTTCTGACAGTGGACAACCACAACACTGATCATGCCAGAGCAGGCCAAAGAATAAAAGCATATTAAGGTGAGGACACGTTTATATTTCCAGGAGGGATGTGGTCATCTGACTCTCAGCATTAACAGAATTATATGTGACTGCAAGATTTTAATAAAGAGAGCCTTTATTTCTAGTTAAAGGAAGGCACAGTGATTGCCACAAAATCATGCTGTTGTCTCTGGGTTTTAGGTTACAAAATATATTTTCTATGTTGGAAAGCTTGTGCTTCATTAACATTTAGAATACTGACTTTTTAAAGCCAGCCAGCTGAAAAAGTATGTATGTATGTATTTAAAGGTTTATGCAGCTCTGTTCTGTCTCCATGTTCGTGGTATAGTTTGGTGGTGCCTTCTGCCAGCCAGGACTAGAAGTGACTGGCAGTCACACTGGCGTGTTTTCTTGCTCACTGCAACTGAAGAACAGAACAAAAACACTTTTTGCCCTCCTTCACATCAGCACAAGTGTCCTTGCAAAATTGCTAAAGGACCAGCCCCCTTTATTTATGGCCCCCCACAATGACTGTCCATTCATGGAGTTTTAAGCTGGTAGGCAAGCAATTTCCATCCCTCTTATTTGTGGGCTGGAAACCTATCTAAAACAGCCAGCTGTGAATCAAACCTCTGATCTCAACCCCTAAACCTACTTTGTCTTACCAGAACAGATCCAGCTGCTGCTTCTTTCTCTGTAAGAATCCATACAGTCTATTAAATAGATACCTTGAAAGCTGCAAGACTTTTAGTAAGGTAGACATAACTTAGTTTTACCTCTTAAAGTATGATTGAAATAGCAAAAGGCACAAAGACTCATGAAAAGGCCATAACAACCAGAGGGAAATAAGGGAGGGCATTTGTGAAAAGATGTCAAACTTGTAAGATTTGCTTGATCAACATCAGCACCGTGAATTGATGATAGGACCCTTTCAAGAAGAGAAGTGACATTACCTGTCTTCATACTCAATATCTTGGGCCTTTTCAAAATTGTACTAGTTAGAGCAAGCCTGAACTGAAATGAAAGTGCTCTTTGTAGAGGAGGCTTTTGGAGGATAGTTTGACACATGCTGGTTTACAAAATATACTAAATATTTCAAGAAGATCATCGCAAAGATTAAGCAACACCACTTTCATAACAGAAGAAATGTTCTTCTTTTGTATCACCTTGTGTTGTCTTTTTTCAGTCTTAAATATCTGGAAGAGTGTTTATGGCACTGGAGTACAGTTGTAATGACCATGTGAGTTTCTTAAATGCTTCAGTTGTGCACTAACATTTAATCACCTACAAAAGCCATTTATTCTTCCTCATAGTTCTACAATAAAGCCATAAAGATTATTATTAACTATTCATTCTACTATTTTCATGTACTAACATTGATTGTTCTCTTGATATTTATACAAGTGAGAGTTAAACCATACAAAAGTCTGTGTCTGGTGAAAGCTCAAGGTTTTTTTATGGGGTGTTTTTTTCTTTCCATTTACTTTATACCTCTCATCTCTGTGGTTTCAAGAGACAATTAGATGTTATCTGGGCAGAATGGCCTTGCACTGAAAATCTGGGTAAATATTCTCACTTGGGAAATCCAACATTAATGAAGTTAGTATTTTGCTGTTGCTTTTAACAAAGCCAGGAATCTGTGAGCCCATGCAAATTTGTAGTAGTAGCTGCTATTGCTGTCTGCTTTCCATGCCTTTGCTACTCACATGCTTTTGGAGGCAGATTATTTTATATTTTTCTACATGTAATTAAAATGAAATCTCCAATAATATAGGCATTTTAGTAATACTATTCCATCTTAACACAGTAGTAGCTTTTTCATAAATAAATTAAGCCTTCCCTAATAAGATACCTCTGGTTTTAAAGTCTGCATGTGAGGGAAGAGAAGAGACTTACTCCTGATACCACCACTCTCACCAGTATGATATTTGAATAGATGGAGGCCTTTAGGATTTGCCTTCTCTAACAAAAGTCTTTTCTGTCTCCCATTAGCTTTAATTCTAATTTGCTGGTCTTATGGCTATTCCTCAGTAAAAGTCCAGTTCTTTTATCCTTCCACTTTATTGGAAAGCACATCCCCTTTTCTTTCTCTTTGTCAGCCCAGCTCCCTGCATCTTTTCCATCGTGCTATCCCATGAGCTTCACCTAAATCTCTTTGATGATGCCAAGCACTTTTTTTGCTTGTAATTGTGTTTCTTCCTTGCATGCTTGTTGAGGACACTGACTATTTCTCTATCTGACAGCATTTGGAAAGTTGTCATCATCACACGCTCTGAGAAATGTATGTGAGGGCTATTGTGCAGCTGCTTCTTCCTCTAGTCTTCTCCAAAATCCTGAGAGGACTTTTGCCCTCAGAAACACATTCATAATTTTATACATTTTCCCTGGAGAAATTAACTTCAACTCAGTACACCTGGGACAGTGTGCTTAAAAAGCACTCTGTCACTCCACATAAAAGTATATAACTATGAGGAACAGTAAAACTATGTTAGCTTGGGCTAGTAAGGCTGCCCTGGGAAAGCAGCCTTGGAACTGTTTCTGACATAAGATAAGGCATAAGTGGTCATGAATAATGTCATATAAAATGTTAGAGCAATAGCTGTTCAGATTTGTGACTATTTTTCTACCTTGTCTCATGACCAAAGTGACAGGAGTTTTTCCCTCCAGTATGATCCTGCTTCAGCTGAAATTAATAATAAAACTCATAGAGTTCAGTGAGGGAACAATTCATGCTTTCTTTTTTTCTGCCTTTTTTTTTTTTTCCCCCTCCAATTGTCATCGCTTTTTGTACAGTTGTCTTTATTACTTCAGCTGAATTCAAAGACTAGGGGCCACATAAGTTCTTCAGAACAATATTAGTTTTAACAAACTGCGCTTAACTGGAGGTTTGTAGACCAAATAATGACTTTTACAACAGTGTGTTAAGAGCAATAAAAGCATCATCTTCATTTTGCTTCTTCTACATTTTTACTAATGTTTGTAATGGCATTAGCTATCAAGAAAGATGCGTATGAGCAATTTTAGGAAGAAGTATTTTTCTTTAAAGCATCTGATATAGAGCTAGAAGTTGAAACTTCAGTCTTATAATTTGAGATATATAGTTTTTCGTGGTTTCATTTTGGTTTTGTTCTCTTCAGAGAGATACAAGGAATCCTAGTCACAGAACACTTACTCCCTGGACTCTCAGATCAAAATCTACCACATCCACTAACAAGAATACAATTTATAACCATATTAAAAAAAAAGGATCAGCTACACATTCAGCCCAACAGTAGATATCTCAAGTGGTCAGCTAGCCTGCCAGTGAGTGGGTCACTCTGCAGCGGATGAACTGTCAGCTGAAGCACACTTCCAGATTGAAGTCACCCGAGGTGAGCTGCACAGGGTATATCCCAATACAACCCACAAACACCATACGTGCTGAAATCAGAGATGAAGCAGTCTAATAGTAAGAATGAGCTGTTTTATATCATTCAGACAAAGCCTTGTATGTTTTTTATTGTTGTTGTTTGCCTAGTGCTTTGCTAGATTTTTCTGGTTGCAGTTTGTAATACTTCTCATTGCAGAGCCTGTCAGATTCCGACAAAGTCTCTGTCAAGCTCAATGTAGTTCATGTGACAGTAAACAGAATCCCTGGCTTTGATCATTTGCTGGTGGGATCTGATAGTCAACAGCCTAAATAAAGGGAAAAGCCTGCCTTGAGGGGAAAACCCCATAACTTTTTTTAAAAAATAGCATTTTGATATCTTGTCCTGGATATGGATGGAGCTTCACTTTTCCTGTAATGAAGTAAAGTGACTGTCTCTAGGATGGCAGAACTTGGTTGGGGTTTGTAGAGTCTGCATTTTGTGACAGGAGAGAGGACTTGTTGCTGAGGGAAATCTCTGATCGTAGTCAATGGATGGTTAATTGTTCCTATTGCTCAAAAAGGAAAAAAGCCTGACCTAAGCAGAAAGTTTCACAGCTGTGTAGTCCAGCACAAGCAGCGTGCTAATAAAGAGAGTTTTCAGGATTTTCTTTTTTTCTTTTGGGCTAGGTACATAAAACAGAAGACAGTGTCAAGTACTGAGGCAGTAACAACAGAAATAAAAGGGAGCAGAAAGATCAGAAGATGCTGGCATGTACAACATGTTGAAGATGCGCTATCCTTCAGTGACATCTAAGAGAAATTACTCATGCATTCAGTGTCACCTGATAGATCTCACAGATGAACGGGTCTGAAGATTATGGGTACTGATTGTGTGGATGTGATCAAGTATAAGAGTAAAAATATTGCTCAAGTAATTCAGGACTGGCAGATATTCTTGGTACAAATGGGGCAGACCTTATCATGACAGAAAGAAATCTGTATCCACAGAGTCAAGGCAAAAAGTCTGCTAGTGATAAATACAATAGAGAAATTAGCTTACTATACTGAAGGATATGGAGAAATATGTACAGAAATAGAATATGGACTCACAAGGAAGCAGAGGAAGGCAGATGATCCCATGGGAAAGAGAACAGAAGCAAAAAGATAAAAATCTGGAGAGAAATAAAGCTGATAAATGCAGAAAAAGTTTGGTTACTCCTTCAATCCATGTGGGCTTAGACTAGCTGGTGCTGTTTGTAGTATCTTTCTGCAGCTGTCTTCTTGAATGGTAGCAGCTGCCAAAAGGGCGCGGATATAATTTGTCCCATTTTCTCATCTTTTCCTTTATAGAAGTCTAGATTTCATTAGAGATCACGAGAAAGAAGAGTGCTAGAGGTGCACAGAAATGCCATCTAGATTTAGGCCTATGCAACAGGCAAGTGTTAAGAAAAAACGACAGGATTGCCTGTAAATCAGATGCAGGAAATTAATTGTCAGGAACAGGTAGAACTGGGAGACAGGAGACTGAAAATTATATTGATGGGAGGTGGAACATAACATGTTTGTATATTTCAGGTGCTGTAAGAACAGACAGCAAAATCAGGCTAAGGAAAATGCTGGTAACCACAGAAAGTGGAGGTACATTTTTAAAAAAGAAGAGAAGGAATTAAAATACATAAGACAAGTCAAGCTGCTTTGTGGGATATTTGACTACTGAGATAAACACATGGAATATGAGATTTGGACTGCATGTGGATGGTGAGTTCAATTATGGAAATACCTCTCCTGAGTCAAGATAGGCACAAATGATATGAAAAACTTTAATAAATGAGAATTAAGAATGTCAGAAAAAGTCATAATATCCAGAAATGGTATAATTAATTGTAATATAAAATAATGAACCTTTTCCCCATTTGCAAAAAACAAGTGGCGAGATATAATTTTACTGACTCAATTATTTTCGTAATATATGGTAATACTAGATTAATTTTACTATATAGTATTATAAATAATATAAATTGATGTAAGTGTATTGCAGTGGAGAAAGCAGACTGAATATTTTAAGCTGTATTCTCAGAATTTGCTTAAAATTATAGTCAAATAAACTATCCTCGATAGTTGCATAGCCGAACATTGAAAACGTTCATCATTCCAACATAGTTCAGGACTTAGCGTAGATCCAAAGAGGGACTTTGTCACACTCAGATGTTGGAACACAAGCGTGATATTAATTCCAAAACCCTGTTGTTGATGCCACTCCGTGCATGGGGAAGGTTCAGTGCTTCAGACCGAGTGAGGGGCTACCTAAAACGAGCACGCTTTGGTTTTTTTAGAGCATTTCAGCTTGTCAATAAGAACTGCTCATGACAAGAACCTGACTTTAAATTGCTACTTTCTAGGGTGGAAGCATGATTTCAAGATTGCAGTGAGGCTTTCCTAAACCTCCATTAATTCAGGGAGGCAAGAGTGACCTTCCCTTTTGAAACTGAAATGGAAGAGAAACAGGCAAACTCCTTTGGCTCCATAGGGAAGTATTTATTGCTGTGAGCTGCCCTGTTTCAGTTGCCCTTTTATAAAAATTTTAACCCCATTGCTCTTCTCCACAGAGTTCTACTGTTTATTCTGTACCTGGTCCTGAGAGAGGAGTTGGTAGTGTCCCTATTCCTCTTTTGAAGTTGTGTCATTGCAAAGAAATAAATGGTATGATTTACTAGGGCAGAAATAGAGTGAGAATCAGCGTGATTCTATAGCCAAGCAGCTAAAGGTGGGAACCATATTCCTATCTATTACAACTTCTACAGCTTGTCCAATAATTCTTGATTACACCTGAATTCATGTTTCCCACACTGAAAAAATATTTTAGCATGTTTATATTTAAGAAAGTTACAATTTTAAACTAGGGAATAGGATTATAATTCTGTGTTTCTTCACAGTTGTAGCCCATGGTGTAAATCTGCACTACAAGCTTGGCGGATCTGTTGTACATGAGACAGATGGACTTTGCTGGCTTTGGACTCAGCTGTGGCTTTGCCCCAAGCAAAGAACTGCTGCTTTGCTGCCCCAGACAAGGACTGCAGCATGAAAGATTAAGAATTCACAATCTGCCTTCCTTCCTGTGCCTCACTCTAAAGAAAGTACTCATCACCATGCCAATATCTCTCTGGCTATTTTCACCCCTTATGTATGGGCCAGAGCTAAGGACTCACTCCTGTCACTCTGCTTTTCTCATTGTGCTGTGTTTTTGGTAGTTAGGCAGAGGAGATGGGTGAAAATATTGTCGCTCTCCATATAATCTGACTCACGGCCAGACCAAACTACATTTTAAACAATTTCTTGATGATGTTTGAATAAATTCAGTATGAAGAGCATTTCATTTACCACAAATAAAATATTAACATTTTTAAGGTTTCAGAAGATATCAGTTTGAAAGCTCTTAAATAATACTTTAGTCACACTGATTAACATATAGAGGACTGTGTGCCATTAAAGCCAGAAACTTGACATAAAATCTTAACTGCTTTTCTGGTGTTGCCACAGATTTCCTATTTGTCTTTGGGCAAACTACCTGTTCTTGGTGTCTAGGAAGATATTAGTAGAATTTTTCCTCTGTAAAATGCAAAGCTTTCTTTTTCTGGTGTTAATCACCTGATCAGATATCTAAACTTCATTGATACAGCCTGGAGGTCTTTGTTTTTATGCCCTTATATTTCAGAGAGAACCTTCCCCCCCCCTGCCCCCCACCCCCCCCCACCTCACCCCCCTGAAGATTTCAGTAGACATAGGAATTTTTATTTAAATTAAACAGAAAAGTGCATCTTGGCATTTTACAGCCAAGCTACAGTCACTCTGTTCACAGTCCAAGCCAGCAGGGAGCCATGCAAATGCAGATATTTTAGCATTGATCCTGTGCCAATATACCGTCCTTCTCAGTAGGCTTTTGGTCTTCTTTTAGTATACCAAAGAAAGCTTACATCTGTTCAGATCACGGGTAGATCAAGTTTCTGTCTACCCACAAAATACAGATGCCCCAGAGCCTTGGTGGACTAAATGTAGGAGCAGCTTTTTCGAAAGCAAGAAATGCCACCTCTCAAAGAACAACAGTAGGTTTATACTTTGGATTCTAATCTACAAAGGAAATCTTCAGCATACTTTTCAGCACAGTTCACCAGTGATAGTCAAGGCACTATGAAGTCGCAAGGTGTCATAGGGAAGATTCATGAATGCATAGTATTTCTTACCCTGTTTTTCTGAACACCTGTTATGGCCACTGCTGAAGACAGCATCTTCTGTTAGACAGACCTTTGGTCTGACCTAGCATGTCAACTGTCTTACAGTTGTAAGTAACTAAGACAAATTATATACCTCTTGGTATACTTTTAACCCCCCAGGTTCCTTGCTGATGCTGGTATTTTCGACTTGAATGAATTTACCTGATGAAGACATAAAATTCTCCAGAAACATTTTTAGTCTAGAAGCTGTTTTCAGGATGTTTAAGAAAGGACCTTAAAAAGGTTGGGCCTTGCAATTTTGAAATATAACTTTTAAAAGGAAAAAGAGGAGTTGTGTTGTTTCTCCCTTGACATGGACAATTAACTCTGGAAGTCTGGGGAGTGGGAGGAAAAAGACAGTGAGAATTTTTACAGTTTGTCAACAGAAGACAGAGCATGCTTAGATTTGCACTTCAGAATGTGAGGGAAATATATGTAATATAGAATTAGTATTTACCTTTCCAATTAAGTAAATAATTTTCACCCATAGAATATGAGAGTGACTGCAAGATGTCCCTAGCTGAAATGTAACTTTGGATTCCACAGTAAACAACATATTTAATTAATATTGTCTATATAATTGCACAGCGCTTTCAACTCTAGATGCATTACTACACCAGAATATCACTCAGAGTAATCCTATAGCTAAATGTGAAGTATTAATCCCTCAAGAAATAGAAATAAATCATTTTTAGGCTAGTTAGTACTATCTCAAGCAAATAAGTTCTGTATTTTTAATCAAGAACAAACCAAAACAAAATAAAGATTATTAGTTTGTGCTTGATGCTTTCAGCCAAAAGCAGATTTTTTATACCTGAGAACAGATATAATAACCCTGTTGCCTGAAAAAAAGAAATAGGGCTATTACTCCAAAGAAGAGACAAGCTTTAAAATGTATTTGAAGTTACAAATGGCACACTTATGAATAAACTATTTGCTTTATTAAATGGTTAGTTTCTGAAGTTCTACAGCTCTTCAAGGGTTTCTCTGTAATTTTATATTTCTCTTTGGTATCATTTCAGAAAGTAATTAAATAACATCTCTAATCAGGCAAGCTATATAAGCCCATGCTTGACATAAGGAGACGTGCTTTGCAATAGAAGATCAAGACTGAGCGAAATGCTCCTATACTTTATACATGGCAGCTGTATTTTCAGTGTTTGAATTTTCAGGCATAGGCCCATAATTTAGTAATCCCTGGGTTGTTGGTCCTTGTGGGTATGTCTCAGTTCACAACTAGTAACTTATTTACTTAGCATTATACACTGCTTTCCTTGCAGCCCTTTTAAAGACTGTCATACCCCATTGGCAAGTATATGTAGCCCTAGGATGTGGATCGTCACAACTCATGCAATATCACATCCAGTAGCAAGTTCTCATAATCACTAATTTAAAATGAAGCTTATTTCTTCATTCAGTTCATTATGATACTCTCAAACATAAAGATGGGGGGGAAAAAAAAGAATGCCAAGTTAATGCAGTTTGCTTCAGATTTATTCATTTAAACTGAGTTGCAAAAGCTGCTCAGTGTGAAAGTATTTTTCTTAAGAGTTCATTATTTCCAGCAGCAGTTTTTGCCTTTCCTATATGAATACAGTAAGGCAATTCTGAAATGTACATGTATATCTTCATATACACCTGCTAGTGCATAGTTGGAAATATGGTGTGAGGAGGCTCTTCTTTCATTTAATTTCTACTCTTTTTTTCTTTGAAAATTCCTTCATAATTCTAATGTGCATGGTACATTGCAGATAAACCAATTTTCTTCTGCCTTCTGAACTGCTATATTTATGTAAATAATAGTTCTATTCTCTGTCAAGGGATCAAAGGTTTCAACTGTATCAGAAACTATATTTTATATATCCATGGGAAGTAGTGAGATGTAATAGCTAGTATGCTAATGGCAGTAGCTAAGTAAATAATAGGGTTTTTTTATTTCACCTCCAGTGAAATAAATAGAATACTGAAGATTTATCAGAATATACTAAAAGTAATCTGCACAACTGAAAGGGGAAAAATATTCCTTGGGACTTTTAAAAAGTGAATAATTTTCATATATTTGCAAATTTCAATGTCATAAAGTTAAAAATTAAAGGAAATTTTAAAGCAGTAAGTTTCTTAAGAATGCGGACTGAAAAATTTCACATAGCGCCATTGTTGCTGAATCTCTGATGTCACATCCCTAAAACAAATGAGCTCAGAGTTGGACTGTTTTTTTCGTTATGGGGCCTAGGTCTATTTCCTCTAACAGTACTGGTCAGAGCAAAAATAGTTATTGCGTGTAATAGTGTCCTACAACTTCTTGTCCTGATGAAACTGTCCCTGCTGACCTCAAAGAGAGTCAGCAGCTCCTGAGTTTCCAGGGAGTTCAATAGATCATGAAGCTGAAGATTCTGCTGGGATGTTGGCATGTCGTTCAGGACCACAAAATGCCATCCTGTAGCCAGGGACAGCGATAAATTTCTGTACTTGAAGTGACTTCATAGTCTGACCTAAGTGACCCTGCAGATGTCCAGGTAACATCTCAAAGGATCTGCAAGAGGACCACGAGTCTGTAGTCTGAGCCTGCAATATGAGAGAAAAAAATATTCCTACATACAACCAGGGGCCCATATGGTGGATATTGGATAAATATGAGAATCTGACACCTGAACATATGTGGGATCTGGAATACCTGCCTGATGCCTTCCAGTTACAGCAGGCAGGATGATAGATGGCTTTATACATCTATCTCATGCCTTGTACTTCAATGCTCATGCTTCAAAGGGTGGATGGAGCATGTGAGTACTGGAATAGATTGAAGGATGTAGTATGCCACTACATTTACAGGCAAAATAATGCCTGTCTCGGAGCACCAGAGATGGCTTTCTTACCCTGAAGGGTTTTGTCAGGAACTAGAGTGGGCTGCCTGTAAGGGAGGGTAAGCCAGCAGTCAAGCGTGACAGCCAGGCTGGCAGGGCAGTACCCTCACCCTCAGGGTGCAGTCCCACAGTACCAAAAAAAAAAGGCAGAGAAAGGGTTCAGTAGCCAGGTTCAGCTAACAGCCCAGTGATGACCAGACACGTTTGTAGTGATGAGGCAGGCCTGAGGTCAGGCCAGGAAGTCAAGTCAGGAAAGCAAGGAAAAATGCAGTGCCAGGCACAGGACACTCATGCCATAGCTCAGGCTAGAGCAATGTCTGAGTGTAATTGCAGCTCCTGAGCTAATGCTTGGGAGGCTGCATGGGTGGAGGTTCCAGATGAGGCTTCCCACAGCTGCTTTTCACAACTTCACTGTTTTCATGGTACTCAGATCTAAGCTTGCACAGCTGTGCCATATCAAAGCAGACCATGAACACAGGCAGTTAAACACCTAGGAGAGGGGAGAAGAGGTTAAAGGGGAGGATTACAGACAAAGGAGGTTATAAAGTGGGCAGGGCAATTACATCTTGTTGGTGTATTCAAGGCACTGGTAGTTTTGCAATTGCCATTGTCTGAAAGAGTGAATAATAATGTGGAGTTTGTAGGATACCATAGGTTTCTATCTCCATTCAAGGGAGGGAAATCATAGCGTGAATAGAACAGACAATGTCATTTGAGAGAGCTGTAGTTTCACTTGACTCATTACTTCTTGATTGTAGACAGTGGTAGGGGGGCACTTTTCTTACCTTACCAGTCTCAAGAGGGAATGCATCTGTCAGTAGCGTTGGAGTTGTCACCAAAGGACTGTAGTAAAAACCTTTAAATGAAGCGTACAAGGTAAGTCACAGGGGGAAGATTCATGGGGCAGGAACTTTAGGAGCTTATGTGCAAACTAAGAGGGCCTATGTGAGGTGCAATTGAATTTGCAATACCCAGGGTGAGAGTACCCCTCTGTTCATGTGTGCTAAGGATGCAGTATGTGATCTCCCGATGGATCTGGAGGCTTCTCCAATTTGATCACAAGCACATGTACTGGAAAGCTTTGGGCCTCAAGGGCATGCCCAGGCACAGCTACTGAAGGCAACATAAACATCACCTCTCTCATTAGGTATTGTATCTTGGATCCTGTCTGTTGATGCAGAGTTGACCTGCTGACTGAACTAAGCATACGAACAGAAGTGCGTCACTTGCCCCTTAGCCAGGAGTAGAGAGTCCATCATTCCCGCATTATGGCATACAGCTTCAGGGAGGAACAAGAAGCCCTTTGGGGAAAATCTGTAGATTTCTAGCTCAGGAGGCTGTTTTGGGATAATATGATACAGAACTGGTGTAAGTACAGACACGCCTCAGGGTTTTATTGTCTTAGAGTTAAATCACAGAGGCAGATGAACACAAACTGGTCCCAAAGAGGAGGGTGGCAGGTTAGCTGTGGAGGGCAGAGCTGTTGGAGAAGATTGTGTCTTGTTTTATGCTGCTTTTTGTTATAGGGGGACAGAGCTGGTATTTTCTGGGCTCAGGAGAAAGATTGAGGGGGTCGTTTAGAAGTAAATAATGTGCATAGTCATTGCTACATTCCAAAAGCAGCTAAAACAGGGATAGTATGAAACAAAGAATGTAAGGAAAGAAAACACTGATTGGGAAAAGGAGCAGATAAAAATAATGGATAATAGGGAAGCTGAGAGAGGAATGGAAGATACGAGGATGGAAATTGTCTGACAAGGACATACAAATCTGCAAAGATACAAAAAGATCAACTGAAAATCAAAGATGTTTAAGGGCTACCTTCCCAGTCAGCATTTAAAAGGTTTTTGAATTAATTAATGGCTGAAATGATTTGCTGCAGAGAGAGCTATCTAGAGGAATATGGTTGGTAGAACATTTACTAGTGTTTATCATTTAGTATGACAGCCATATGAGTTCTTTCATAACTGATTAATTAAATCACTGCACACTTTAGTGGCACAGTACATTGTGAAATCGGGAGCATCTCCTAGTCCTGGCCTGGCATCTTGACACAGCATTTTGGAAAGTAGTATTAAAGACCAATTGAAATGTTCTCTGAGGAGATCATAGGAAGAAATCCTAGATGATCATAGCTTTTAACACCTTCAATATTTTTCAATACGTTTCCCAAAAGCACATATTAAAAGATTGGTGTGTCTCTCCATATTCTTTACAGAGCTAAGAAATTTGGAGCTCACATATTTTGTTGGAGACTTAATTGCCACATTTTTAATCGATTTGAAGGAATATTATTTTTTAACTGATAAAACGAACTGACAATAGCTCACTTTTTCACACTGGAGCTATCTAGTTTGTCAGTAGAAAATGATTCGTACTGAAGTATTACATTATGTATTAAAACTATGAATCAAAACAGCTATCTAATATTGCAGACCTATGGCCAATTCTTTGAAAGAATCATGTATTTAACTTTGTGTATGCAAATAGACCAGTGGACTGGTCCATTAGTGGCATTAGGCATGTGCATAAGTCTTTGCAGATTTGGAGTTTAATCATTTCCCAGGTTTTGTCTTTGAATTTAAACTTGTTGTCTAGACAACACAACTTCAGACAGCTCTAAACTGCTCTAATCTTCTTACATTTATTCGACAAATGTCCGAAGAAAGCATTTTGAGAAAAATTTTAAAAAGCTCTTTCTTGAGACTGTACTTCAAAGCAAATCATTAATGTTTTAACACAAAACCAAGAAAAAAATTCTGTATCTCATATCTTCCATTTCGAAAGCTGTGCAAAATAAGCTGCAAGTAATAATTCGCAAATGCTAGGTTTGGGTCCTTCAAATGCTTTATGCTTATGTTGACCTAATGCATGTAAGTATTTGTATAAATATGTGCAGAGTTAAGGTCATTGGTAGGAATTTAAAAGTATATGGCACTCTACTGTCTATGTAGCTGTCTCCTCAAAGCAACTCAATGTTGTATGACCTTTTGCATAATGCCAGTACTGAAAGTTTTTTGCTTTGTTTTGAACACTAAAATGGTGTCAAAATTTTCAAAATACCTTGTTGACTGACAAGGAAAAATTACATTCTATAACCTAAGTAGAGTTGCCTGGATCAGGCTGGTAGTTATTTAAATCTGTGTTTATTTCTAAAAAACAAAACCCAAAAGCAAACACACATCAAAAAACAGTTACATGTGTGGGTGAGATACTGAAAACATTTTAATTAGTATTAAAAAATACCCTTTTTTGATAAAGTGAGAACTACTTTTCACCATGGCACTATTGCATTAGGACTCTAGATGCTAAAAGTACCATTTTTTCAAAATGTCAGGTGAATTAGAAGCACAGTTTTGAAACTACTATGTGAAACTCACACCTTGCTTCTTACATGAAACTGTTCTCTTGCCCACTAAAACAGCAGGGTCACCTGGGCCAAAATAATATGTGAGCTTCAGATTGTTTTCAAAATAAAGTTGTATCCACAAGTTATTGCATAGATAATTTTACATATTTTCAATTAAGTAAGCTGGATAGCCAAAGCCTTTTTAGTCCATTTACGAGTCAAGCAGAAGCAGATACACAGAAGCAATTAATTTTGACAACAAACCATAAGCTTTTTATCTCTGTATTCTATAATGCGTTCCAAGTACTAAACAGCTCAAATACAAAAATGTCAAGTAGTGAGTCTAGTTTGAAATACAAATATGAAGTTTGACTTGCCTTAAGCAGTTTGGCACTGGATAACATGATCTGCAAATAGTTTCTCAGTAAGAAATGTATTCAAATGCAGTTTTTCATTATACGCATGATACATTTTCATAGCAATGCGTTTTGAAGGTATGCTCTGATTCTGCATGCCGTGTGACTGACACATGGGCACCTTTTTCCTCTTTTTCAGTTGAATGTTTGTAGATCTCAAACTCTTACTCCCGCAATGTCAGATGTCTTTACAGACATTCTTAAAGAAAAAGTAGTTCAGCTCTGTGGTTGAAATGGGCACATTGTTGTACATTCAAAGCTATTACATTGGCAATTTTTCCCTTGTGTGAATTCTGTATGCTTCCTTGCTAAATACTTTCTCTTGAACTTAGTGCAGTCTTTAAAGCATAGCTGTGGATCATCATGGTTAACAATGACTCAAGAGTACTCCATGATGTAAATTCAGACTTAAATAGAGATAATGTTTATCTGCAGCAAACTATTTTTTAATAGACTGGTTCTTAACACATAGCAAGCTTCTTTCTTATGTAGATGATGGCACCATCTCTACAAAGTAACCTGTTAAAGACACAGAGATCCATAATGTAGGCTAATTAGACACAAACATTGAGCCCACTTGAAAATCTAATCCTTTCTGTTCATTTTTTTGCCTGTAATTGATACAAGAATCACATAACATGATTACAAATGGGTTTGTGCATCTGTTGGCCTTTCACTGCTTTTCAATGAATGAGATACCTTTATTTTAATAAATTAGGTTTCTTCCTTATAGTCACTTTTAAAACCTTGACATTGGTGTAACTTTTTTTCTTCACTCATAAATTCATTCATGCCTTTTGAGATGAAGAATGTGCTTCCACAGAAGATTTTTCCAAAACGGAGTGAAAGAGCACTCCTTCAGGTAAAGAAAAGGTAGTAAAGAGGTACCAATTCAACCTCATAATATCTCCTGTAGTTGTTCAGGAGTTTTCTCAGTCCTTACTTTTGTTTTATGCTCCTGCACAGATGCAGAATTTACAAAATCCCCATTTTTGGCAAAAGAAGCATTTTCTTCTAAAGCTCTGATGTTGCTGAAGAATCCCCAGGCTGCCACTGTCTCTCCAGAGATCTACCTTGGAAGTTGCCTGGATGTTGCATGTTCAGGAACACAAAAACTTGCTAGTGTAATTTTCCTCATTTGTAAAATACCTGTCAATATCCATGAGGAGTATTTCAGTCTCCATCAGAAAGCGCTGCCAGGTAAGAAAGTGCCTTTCAGCATGAAAAGTGTAGTATGCGTCTCCAGAAATATTTCAGCAATGATGTTACTGAACCCTTCAGATCTATTCAGCAAACAACCAAGTTTACATCTTCATGCAGGCTGTTTGCTTTCTTGATTGTCCTATTTCTTGATTCCTTCATACTGAAAATGAGTCATAACCTTGCTAGTCATTTACGTCCTTGATATTTTCTCATGCTTTACTGACTTCAAATTAGAGCTGAAGGTTTTCAATGTACATGACAAAGCTGTAGCCTTCAGCAAAAAGTTTCAACTCTGAATTTGTCAAATAAGAGAAAATAACTTTGACACATTTAAACCCCCTGACCTTTTATGGATGAAAATGAGCAAACACTCAACAGTCTGATGTAAAAGACTACAGAGGGGAACACTGGATAGGTCTCAGTTGTCAGTTTAGCCAATACACCTCTGAAATGAACAAGGGGAATGACAAAGCCATTTGCAGAAATCTGCAATTCCAGTTCCCAATTTAAGGACATATAACAATTCTACAGATCATCTTGTGGTGGTGGAAGAAAACAGGAATTCTTGCAGGAACCTACTAAACAGGAAAAGAGCAAGCAGCCTGGCCAAGCACATAGAGCTGTAACAATCCATTCAGGATCATGTTTACTATCAAAATAAAAATGAATTCTCCACATAAATGAAATAAATACTTACCCTATCAAGCCTTTTCCTGCTTGATACCAAAAAGTAGTTTTCACAATTTCATTAGAACTAAAAGACAAAAATTGTTGATTCATAAAATTTTAGTGGCTTTTTTTTTTCTTTTTTTAGATACAAAACTAGTATTCATATTAATAGGCTTAAATTTGCTACATGGCAATACAATATGAAATTTATGATAGAATTTGTGTCTGGTACAAGTGAATTTTAAGGAGACCGCAACTCAGAAGGCCTCTACTCCTGTATATGGAGATCATCAGGGCATTTTACCCTCAAATTCCAAGTCTAGGAACCAATAACCTGGGATATGCTCTGGCATATATCCACCCCAGTTGAGATGTATCTAAACTACACCAAATAAAGATGTAATAACATCTGACTGTGCTAACTCAACTAATTTAAATATAGCTCAAATAAGAAGACTGGAGAAAATGTTTACCATGGTTACAATGTTCAAACAGGGAACACTATGCAAAATGGTCACTACTTTTGACAGTCATTTCACAGCAGAGAAAGACAATAGTGTTCACAACAAAGCTGCCTCCCAGGCAAAGGCCGTGGCATTAGGATTCAATAAAGAAACAAAAGAAGGTACCAGTTGACTCATTTAGGCAGAGAGTAAGAGGTTGAGATGGGCCTATGTCAAAAGAGAAAAGTGGTACAGGTGTGTGGTATATTGAAAGTGAGAACTTGGTGTACATTTGCAGCTCGTGTTGTGCCAAGTGCTCCAATTATTGCGACTAAATATAGTTCACTGGTGAAGAGGAAACCTATGCAAATGTGTGAGAAGGGCATCTGTTCAGAATTTTGGCTCCTAAAATGAAAGTCTCAGAGAGTCTCAGGGATCTCCCTGAAGTATTTGGGCCACACAAAGCTGATGTTTCGTATTTACCTCACAGGCTGTTTTGCCCTGAGAGTTTTCTGTGTTGTTTTTAATGAAGAGAACAGACAAAGGCAGCACTGTAAGTCAAATTCCCCTGAAGACAATGTAACTACAGCAGCTGACATGCTGAGGCCTTGCTGAATAGAGACAACTGCTGCTCATTCCCCCTGCCGTACTAAAAGCTGTGTCAAATACCTAAAAGCTTTGTGTTGCCCATGCAGCCTTAATTTAGCTCACTTCTGTGCATGCACTGTGTATGTGTGTTTGCATTTGATGAGACAGAAACTTCAGAAGTTCCAGCTGCTGGAAGACAACATCTACTTCATGTCGTTAGTTTTCCCCAAAAGCTCAAACCTTCATGAAATTTGGTGTAATTTCAAAGAAATAACTAGAACCACTTTCTTCATACAAACTTCTCCTCCTGATCCTGCCTGCAAAATATCCAGTACATGGTCCTAACCCTGAAGCTGCTAGGCACCTTTCAAGGAAAGTGAGAGCAAATGGCAAGAAAGTTTGAGAACCTGAACAGCAGACAGACTGCTAAGGGTGTCCTGTGTGTATGCGTGTATGTGTGTGTGTATGTGTGCATTTCTGTCTCAGCTGTTCAGAACTGATTAATGAGTTTTCTCAGCTACCAGACAGAATTACTATTCCAGGACTAAAGTTGCTGTTTCAGATCTGTAGGAAACAGAATGTGTTGCTGAGACTTACCAGACCAAATGCAGCAGAGTACAGCAAGGAGCGCACCCCATTAAGTTCACTCTAGGCATTTGCTAAGAAGCATGTATTGTAGAAATAGAAATGTACTTTCAGGTCTCCTGGGTTCTGGTAAAATTCCTAAAGGGAAGAATTGTGTTCCCATTGTGTTTTCCATCAGCGTCTTTCAAGAATATAGTCGATTCAGAGCAGGAATTCTGAAGCTAACTCCTTAATTCAAAGTGTGCAACTCTTAGAGGGCTCATGGCAACACTTTGCATACCCTTAGTTGTTCAATAGGTATGAATGTGAGCAAGATGCTGATTTATAATTGCATTATGTTTGGCATGTTATATACTGTAATCCTGAATTCGGAACTCTAGTTTTCATGGTCTGGCTTGTGCTAAGCCATGTGATCAGAAGTCCCTAGCTGACCCTAGCTCTACATGTAGAAGTGCTGCTGACAGCTGCAGAATCTGGTGTAAATGCCCTGATTAGAGTATAAGCAATGAAAGACAGTGAGTATAACCAATGCAACTGGAAAAAAATGATTTGGTTCTGTGGAAGTGAACTAAAAGTGTGGTATAGAAATGAATCACTACAAAAGTTCCACGTATGTGTTTATGTACATGTTATTGCATAGAGGATATGCTTTGTTAACATTCCTGGAAGCAATGAGCAAGGGATTTAAACTGCAAAAGGGAACTATATATTCAAAATGTATATAAAAATATGGGAAAGTTTCTCATAAAGGCCTTGTGACAGAGCTATAAATACAAATAACAGCAGCAGGTTAGATGCATTTTAGAATCTAGAGTCTTGCTCTGCTGTGCCTTAACCAAGCAACTTTAAACACTGGGGGTTTGTTTTGTTTTGTTTCTTTGTAGATATCATAGAATAGTTTGGGTTGGAAGGGACCTTTAAAGGTCTGAAGTTGTTACTCTTATTAAGAATTGCATTTTTTTAGATAATGTACATTTTTTTTTAATATATTTTTTTGTTGTACATAAGTGATCCATCAGGTTTCCTGGGTTTCACAACATGCCCTAAAGCTCCACTTTTTTGGTAAGCTACTAGTTATTTTCATTTTCATTAAGGTCTATTTTACAGTCTTTGCTAATAGTCTTACAATTTTCTTCACTATCAGACTGTCTGATATCACAGGGCTTGTGTTTGAGTAAAACAATTTAGCAGAAAAAAACATTATTAACTTCTGACCATTGTGCAACATTAGAGTAACAAAGATATTTGTAGCTGTATGAGTCTAATTTATGTTTACAGTAATGGAATTCTTAAATTTTCTCACTGACAGAGGGTAAGACCTATGTCAACATTTAGTCTGAGATTTTAAAAAAACCAGAGGATAAATTTAGACTCTGACGTATCTTAGGACATTCCGATTCATACCCAATATTCACAGCAGTCAAAAATAGCACCCTTGGAGTACAAAAGGAGGAGCTCCACAGCAGCTGTCAGCATTGCATAGCCTACATGGGCTCGGACAAGGTGACTGTTCATCACCTCCCGCTCTGCGTATATTAAAACTCCTGCCATTGAGACACATTTGGTTTCAGTAGGTGACAGCACACCTCTAGTATGTCGACAGAAAAACATAAGTATTATGTAGAGACCTTTCTGGGATTGGCATGGATTATATTTTGCACTAATAGGTATCTATTATTTTTAAAGAGATAAATTGCTGAAATGACTCTTAGCAAAACAACTCAGAGCAGAAAAAGAATTAGAAAGGACAATAATTTGATCAGAACAAGAAAATGACTGAGAATTGGATGTTTCCCTTTGACAGAATAATCACTGGGGATGTGGGGATTAGAATAATGAGGCACAGCAGTGTGAACTACCCTGACTTCCAACAAGGTTGTGATATGATACTGTCCTCCATAACAGCAGAAAAACACAGGCATAAAATCACTACACTGTTGAGCAGCAATACTGAAAGATCAGTTATCAAGAGCACCCTGACAAAGCAGGGTGATACCTCAAGGGCAATGCCCCATAGAGGCTCAGATTCTATTCAGAATACTAATAAGCAGCTCTGCTTAAAATAGAGTATATAGCTATTTTAGCAATTAGGAAGCTTGTTGTGAAAACCTTGGTCTGGACCTCAGAACAAGATGAAATTCAGGAAGATCTGCAAAATTAAATGCTTAGATTAGGTAACTCACCCTCAGAAAGACAAGGTAGTGAAGCAATAGTACCACAGGACAAAATTATGATGACATTTGCAGATAAACAATTAACATCATCCAACAATGTAATATTATTGCACAGAAAGCAGATTTTATTCTAATGTGCACTAATCGAGCTGTCATATGAAAGATATGTCTGAAAATGTCAGAGATTAGGAAAAATTCACCTTATTATAACAACTCTGGCTTTGTTCAGTATTGCAGTTAAAGAAGGGAGTCTTCTGTCCTGTGAAAACATTTTTTTCTCCTGTTGTGCAAGGGAACAAACACTACACAATATACTGAAAATTTATGGAAAAATGTACAGTCAAAATAATCTGAATTTTTCCTAATGGGAAAATGCCTACTTCTTTAGGATACAACCACAGGAGGTCCACCTTATTTGTAAGGACTGGATGATATTTGTTATTCAAGCAACAGCACTATTTTTGTGGGAGAAGCCACTCTGTGTAACAAGGACTGTACTATAGTTCACAACAGTCACTTTCCCAGAGGGGTACACAGCAGTGATGTTCTTAATACCATATAGATCATCATCACTATGCATTAAATAGCTAGTGACAGACTGTTTTGTCAATAGAGAGATTGTTTATAAATAGGACTGCTGGAAGCTGACTGTTACTGAGTCAGAAGTCACAGAAAACTTCATAGTGAAAGGAAGAATTAAAGCCCTTGGCTCTTAATTTAGCCCTTATTCATGAATTTCATCCTAAATTGCCTTAAAAATTGAATTTAAAAATCTAATGGAGTTGCTAATAGGCATCTCATTTCAAGCTGCAGATAAACTATATCAGAGTAAAACAACAAGGCTGCAGTTTAGGTACAATGTGAAAAATAGGCCATGATACAGAAAGCCTGAAATTATCTTTAAATACTTTCAGATGACACAGAATGTTAATTGAATGAGCATTTTGCTGCACATAATTGACAGGGCTCTTTCAGCATAATAAAAATAAAGCATTGAAGAGCCCCATGGAATGCCCCCCTCTGGAGAACTGACCCAGCTTTTAAGAAATCTCTTTGGGGGTTCTTGATAATCATTGGAAAGGGGCCTTTAGGGAATCATTTCTCTCCTTTTAGCCACTGACAACATAAATGTCACAGATGCTTCAGCAAAGTGTACAGAGAGTTATGCTAGTATTTACCAGGCTTTCATAATAGGAGCTAAGCACCTGGATGAGGATTGTTTTGCTTTCTCAATCCTAGGGAGTGTTATATTGCTCGCTTGCTGATAAGAACATAATATTAAATCTTACCTCTCGCAAGTAATTACAACATAGCCATTACAAGCAGCATCTCCTAAAGGAACAGTCAGACAAGCCTAAGTTTGCATCAGGTCAGTTGTCTTTCAATAGACAGCCCAGCACTCATGGGATATCTGACGTGTCACTATGTACCCAAATGTGCATGAGCATTATTAAGTATACAGCTAAACTGAAGATACTAGCTAAAGTAAGGGGCAGTGATAAACGAATTGAGCCTGAGGCTGGCTCCCCTCACCAGCTGCGCAACAGGCAGCTGAAATCCAAAATTTCTTCTTGTTCTTCATCAGGAGTAAGGGACAAAATTTTCATTGATTTGCTCATTTTGCATGCTGTTGGAAAGGAGAAGGTGACTTCCTAAACAAGAGGTTAGATGAAGTTTCTGACATGTTGTTTGCCCTCTGCATTTAACAGGATTAGGAATGCCAGTGCCTCAGTGGACCTCCTCCATTTTGTGCATGGTTGCAGTAAACTGTGATATAAGAAAAGGCTCAGGAATCCTTGTGGGACTTAAGGTATGTGTCAAAAAATAATTTAGGATTCGTGTCTGATATCCTCATAGCCATGCCCACAAAACAGGGGTACCATTTTAGAAGTTGTGTTTATTTCCTATACCCAGATACAATTTTGCTTCTCCTGTAGTGGAGGTACTTTGCCTCAACTGAAAAGATGGCCTATGAATTTTAAGGACAGTTAGTCCCTTAGAAGTATTAACTCCATAATCTCTACAGAGATTGTCCTGAGAGCTATATGTATTCCTTCTATTAAACTAATGGTTTCTTTAGTGATTGTAAGCACCTAGTACAGCTGGAACAACAAGTACCTAATTGAAAATACACTTCCTGATTAGAGGTGCTCATTAGTACACAGGAATCTTAAGTGTAGTGTATGCTGAAGTTAAGCAAGGCTGTTTTTTAAAAAGATATGTCTCAAGTATCTCAACTGTCATAGGGTCTAGTTTCTCTAAGGATTATGAACTGCATTCCTACAGCTCATTTGCCACAACACTGCCCATGCTCATGCCAAACAGTCACCTATGCTGTATGTGTCAGACTGCACAGCTGAGGCTATGCCTACAGTAGTCAGTCTACTGCATACAGGTATCACAAATTATTTTGCACTTCCTTCACAGTGTTCTGTCAAAACACTCATTATACTGGATATTCTTTTTAAAGTCCCACTTCATTAAGTGGTTAATAATCTTGTAAAAACAAAACTGGTGTCTTCATAGCTCTAAAGACTACAAATGCAGTACTACTCAGGAGCTGCTGCAGGAACTAGGAGAAAAAACCCTAAAATATAATGCAATATGTTTATTATTCAATTGCATTATTTTTGATAGATGTGTACTAATGACACCTTTAAAAGAAACATTCACACTCTCTAAAACCAAGTACACTATTTGCATATATTACTAATTCCCAATAGATGTCTGCAAGTTTGCTGGAATGAAAGAATAAAGTGTGTATTTAGTTTGGAGTAAATGTAAAATGCTTGTATATCCATTTATACTCTAAAGAGAACAGTGAGGCTCTTTCGCTACTTGAAAACAACCAGTTATTAATGTTTGTGGAATTTGCAATGCCTTATTCAGTTGTCTCATGAAAGAGGCCATCAGCTTTTGCAAATGATATTTAGCTCTGTGTCATGTCAAAAGGAGAGTGAAAGAGGGAGGGAGAGAGAAAGCGACTTCCTCTGTCTCGTCCTCTCTCTCTCTCTTTTGTATTGCTTCCCAACACATCAGGATTAGCAATGGTATCATGGCAGTGCATACTGGTTACCAAAGGGAGAGTATTAGTAAGGTTCTGTCAGCACAGGAGCACAGGGACATAAAACTTACTATATTTACAATACATTGATAACTTTAAGAAAGCTGAAATGACAACTGGAGAAGGAAGCAACACTGTATGTGATGGCTTGTCAACAACTTATCCACAAACCATTTGGCATGACCTATCCAATAAGATACTTATCATACTCTCTCTTCCTCACACATTTATATTAATATATATATCCAATCAGTTGTTTAAAATTTACACTTTGTCCTTAGTAAAAGGCATTGCATGACTATACTGCTTAGGAAGGGGTCCTGGGAAGCTGCTTTCTCTCCTCTAGATCTTCACTGATACAATCAAGTAATGCGTCATGGGGAAAAGGGAGGCTGCCATCTCCCCATTAGGTCTGCCTGCAGTGGTGGACATTCTTGTCAAGCTCCTATGCATCCCTTTCCCTAACCAGACTGTGGCTCTGTTCAGCCTTGCAACTTTTTCATGCTCATATCAAGCCCATGGCATCAGTGTAAAGGATGTATGTCTTCTAGGAAAAAAGATAGTCTTGATTTAACATTTAAGAGTGATGGGTAGTCTACCGTCTATGTTGTGCCATTGATTAACTGCCTTTGCTGTTGACTGTTTAACTGTTTGCATTTTATTTCTAACCTAAATTTGCCAGCTTCAGCTTCCTTTTGTTTGATCCCTTTGTACCTTTATTACTATTCTGTGTCTTTATGTAAGTATGCTAAACTTCCATCAGCTATGTTCCCTTGTATGCACTGGCTCACTGTGACCAAGTTTTCACCTAAATGTCTTATAGTAAATTAAATAAATTAAACTCAATAAGTATTTATTGGACATATCACCCAGCAGACCTCAACTTACTCTTCTGAATCCTTTTAAATTTACCAACATCCTTTTGAAACTGGAGACCCCAGAACTGGACACACTAATTCTTCCAGTGGCTTCTGAAACCTTTCAAAAGTGTAACATCGTGGCTTCTTGATTAGGCATCTAATGATCAACGTTGTCCCCGTAACTTGTATGCGTGTAGTTTCTTCGTTTATAGCCTAGGCCACGCTGGTTTAGAGAAACAGACTGCATCTATACCTTGACGTGAAGATGTACACACATGCAGGGACAACCAAGCTAGTCTTAGTCTAGGCTGGGTAACAGGAAGACTGTAAAGAGAGTTGCTTCTGCATAACCATATTTATTTGGCTTCTGAAATCCTGATACAGCAACTTCACAGCTTTTGCTAACTGAGCTGGATAGGTCATATTTGGCACTTGCAGTCTTACTTTATTTTGTACTTTACGTTAGAGAACTGCACCAGCTGTTAGAAATAATGTTGCCGTCATCTAATCTTTATGCACAACCAGTGAGGTGCAGTAATACAGTGTCTCTAATCACTGTGGCTCTGTAATCTAAGGGCAGGCAGCTGAAGGATTGTAGAAATGTTTTACCTACACCTTAAAGTGAGGTAAAAGTGACCATAAAACCCTAACACTAACTGTAAAAAATCTCATTTCACAATCACAAAGTTTTAGTATGCACAAAGGAGGTCCCCGTAAAGAACTGAATCTTTCACCAAAGCGTTGAAAAAATCAGTCGCTAAAATCAGTCAAATAATTCAATCACCAAGTGAATTGTGTGATTACAATAGAAGGACGTTGCAGGAACTTGAGGAACTACAAATAAAGTTTTTTAGCTCTTGCTTGACTCCAATGGATTCTTTGTCTTAGAATCTCTTTGCAATGCACAATTCTGTTGTGTTTAATATGAGAGCTTTATAGCTGTTATGTATAAGAGAACAAACCAAAAGCTGCACAATAAAGCACATTGTTAGAAGAAATTTGGATTTGGATTTCAAAACTAAATCATCAGCGCAGAGATAGCCATTAAGATCAATTACCAGATCTATGTTGATCTTTTTTGAAATACTCAGCTCTGACCAAATCCCTTCTCAGATTCCTTCATCACAAGTTCTAATTAGTGAGAAATTTAATGGCCTAATGAGAAAAAGAGTAAGATTTGGGGATGAAGCTGTTAAGAGACATATGCAAGACTTACTTACTTATCTAACACAATTAATTATTTCCATATTGAAGTGGTCTCTCCTCCCTACAATTCTGTTTCTTGGAAAGCTAAGGAAGATCTCCATTCTTGAGTCAGCTAAATAACTTAGCGACTATTTCCTGATTAAGTCCTTTCAGGCTCTGCAAAGTTTTTCTTATGTTTATATTATCATTTTTGGCAAATGTTTTGCTTTAAAACACCAAAATTGGACCTTTGAGTTGATGTGTGAGACACATCAGTGAGATATAGAGTCAAGCTGGAGCAAGAATTGTGTACAAATTTTATGCATCTCAATGAAATTTAAATCCCAGGCTCAGCTGTTAATGAGATGAGATGAGATGAGATGTTCTTGCTGTTTTTTTGAAAGACAGAACTGAAAATGACTTAGTTTTTGGTTTGGTTTTGTTTTGTTTTGTTTTGTTTTGTTTTAAATAACTTAGGTCTCCAACATTCTGATATGGGATGTTAGACATGGGGAGATATGCCTTCCCCACAGGCTAGGGTAAGGCTTCATGGTAAACCACTATGCTTATAAATTCCTAATTGCTTCTGTCCAGTTATAAATCCCTTCCACAGGGACCTCATTTTGAGCCATACAGGAATCTAGGGAATGTAATTTAATTTGAGAAACTGAAGTGTGACTGACAGGGCCCTAAAAAGCCAAAGTATGTAACAATGTGAACTTTGAGCACTGAGTAACATGCTTGACTCCAAGTTTCATTCCTCCTTCTTTGAATGACTATTTAATTATTGATATACAGCTCAGCAGAGTACCATAGGATAGCTTTTGTCCTCCATAGACCCACAGAAATTTAGTTTTTTTCTGTTCTATAAAATATTGGTTTCTGGAGCAGGAGAATTTTGTTCGTATTGCTCCTGTAAGTCTTCTTGTAAAACTGATGATTCTGAAACAGCGGTGTTACTGAAAGTATTCTACAGAGTATTTTTACTGAAAATACACTGTATTCAAAGTTGACACAAAATGAAATTGAAATCTTTTGTTTACTGTTGTGATAAAGGTAGATATATAAACTCTAATTTTATAGCAATAAATATATACTGTCTTCCTAAAAAAAAAAAAAAAAAAAAAAGCTAATTAACTTCTGGGATGCTTGGAATAATTCTCATCAATTTTACAATTTTTCTCTCTACTTTCTGTGTTTCTAAAAAGAAGCTGAAATTTCAAATTTGACAAAAGTAAGAAAGTTTCTTGAAATACGCTCCTTTTCTAACATACAGTGACCCTCAATGACTTAATGAATGCAATATCACTACAACTTAATAATGCTGCTAAGTATGTTTTTAATGTTATACCTTAAAAAATGGAACTGCATAGAACAGTATTAGTGCCACATACTTCGGCTGAAATTACTTCAAATTATACTGACATTTAATTAATTATAAGCTATTCTTAGAATATGAAATAATTATGGAGTTCAAAATACTTAATTTATATGGTACTTGAATAAAACAACTCCTTCCCCATCCTTTTCAAATGAAGAGTGTTGCAAATAGCAAGCATCTGTAAGAAAGATTCAGATACTAAAAAGTGCTGTATTTTGAGATCAAAAGTTTAAAAAAAAAAAACTCAGAAGACATTAGTTTGTTATCAGGAACTGTGGACTGCTTTGTACATTTCCCTTATTGTTCCTATTAACAGGAAAAAGTAAAAATTTGAGTGTTACTCATCAAGAAATGTTAGTGTGTCAATTCTTAGAGATGAAAAAAGTCTTATGATCTATCTGATTATACAAACACTTGGAATTAAATGACCAAAAGCTGGGTCTTTTTACAAAGGAAAACTTTCAAACCTCATATGACTAAGCCTCAGCAAATAAAAGTGTTCACTTCTGTTCTTCTGATTTCCCTCCCTCTTTTTTATATGGTATAGCTAAGATGAAAAACACTTGGCAAGACCACCATTTGTTGTGGGATTTCAGCAGATAGGTATGATCAAAGATTAAAGGATTTCTTCAGCACCATGTCCATAGTTTACCAGGTCACCCTAGGACAGTGTCGTGGTTTAACCCCAGCCAGCAACTATGAACCACACAGCCGCTCACTCACTCCCCCCCAATGGGGTGGGGGAGAGAATTGGAAGGGTGAAAGTCAGACAACTCCTGGGTTGAGATAAGAACAGTTTAATAATTGAAGTAAAATAAAATAGAATGATAGTAGTAGTGGTAGTAATAATAATAATAATAATAATAATAATAATAATAATATAATACAATAATAATGTACCAAGCAAGTGATATACGACACAATTGCTCACCACCCCCTGACTGATGCCCAGCCTGTTCCCGAGCAGCAATCCCTTCCCCCCCGGCCAACTCGCCCCAGTTATATACTGAGCATGACGTCATATGGTGTGGAATAGCCCTGTGGCCAATGTGGGTCAGGCCCCCTGGCTGTGCCCCCTCCCAGCTTCTTGTACGCCATGCAGAGCATGGGAAGCTGAAAAGTCCTTGACTGGTGTAACCACTACTTAGCAACAACTAAAACATCAGTGTGTTATCAACATTATTCTCATACTAAATCCAAAACACAGCACTATACCAGCTACTAAGAAGAAAATTAACTCTATCCCAGCTGAAACCAGGACAGTATCCACCCCTTATTCCATACCATATACGTCATGCCCAGGTCTTTCAAATACATTCCAATTAATCATTACCACTTTTCCAGTCTTTTGATATATTTTATATATATATATACACACACACACACATATAGATATAATTTCCCTAGTCTATAGGCTATCCCTCTAAAATGTTTGTTGAGTTCATTTAGTTCATGACTTTAGGCTCCATCTGTTATAACAGTCTTTCAGGGCAGGAGAGATGGTGTGTGGTGTTGGATTGTTGTATGCTGAAGTCAGTTCTGGTTCCATCACCACTGCACTTTGTTCAGTTTCCTCAAAGTTTTTCTTCATTAATTTGGGTGATTCTTACTGTATACCCTTGATATGGCACATAGTGATCATTGAATTGATGACATCTAGTATTATATAGCAACTAACATTATACAATTCAGTTCATTGGCTAGTTTCACCCAAAATCAAATCTCCTTGAGGTACACATCGGACTTCCCCATCCTCCCGCATCACCCACCAAGTGCATCCAGGGCCTTGAGCAAAAGCAATCCCACGAATGGGTTTACCTCTGCCTGAAGCAGGAGTAACCCAGACTGTCTTCCCCGTCATATTTTTTAGGTGCACTACAGGGACTTTATCCCCCTCTGCAGTACGTAGAAGTCTTGACTGGGCAGGGCCAGCTCGATTGGCAGATCCCCTAGTGTTGACTAACCAAGTGGCCTTTGCTAAATGTGTATCCCAGTGTTTGAATGTCCCACCACCCATTGCTTTTAGTGTAGTCTTTAACAGTCCATTGTATCGTTCGATTTTCCCGGAGGCTGGTGCATGATAGGGGATGTGATACACCCACTCAATGCCATGCTCTTTGGCCCAGGTGTCTATGAGGCTGTTTCGGAAATGAGTTCCGTTATCTGACTCAATTCTTTCTGGGGTGCCATGTCGCCACAGGACTTGCTTTTCAAGACCCAGGATAGTGTTGCGGGCGGTGGCATGGGTCACGGGATATGTTTCCAGCCATCCGGTGGTTGCTTCCACCATTGTAAGCACATGGCGCTTGCCTTGGCGGGTTTGTGGAAGTGTGATATAATCAATCTGCCAGGCCTCCCCGTATTTATATTTCATCCATCGTCCTCCATACCAGAGAGGCTTGAAGCGCTTGGCTTGCTTGATTGCAGCACATGTTTCGCATTCATGGATAACCTGTGCAATAGTATCCATGGTCAGATCCACCCCTCGATCACGAGCCCATCTATATGTTGCATCTCTTCCTTGATGGCCTGAGGTGTCATGGGCCCACCGAGCTAGAAATAATTCACCCTTATGTTGCCAGTCCAGGTCCACTTGAGCCACTTCAATCTTAGCAGCCTGATCCACCTGCTGATTGTTTTGATGTTCTTCAGTGGCCCGACTCTTGGGTACGTGAGCATCTACATGACGTACTTTTACAACCAGGTTCTCTATCCGGGCAGCAATATCTTGCCACAATGTGGCAGCCCAGATGGGTTTGCCTCTGCGCTGCCAGTTGCTCTGCTTCCATTGCTGTAACCAGCCCCACAGGGCATTTGCCACCATCCATGAGTCGGTAAAGAGATAGAGCATTGGCCACTTTTCTCGTTCGGCCATATCTAAAGCCAGCTGGATGGCTTTCACCTCTGCAAACTGACTCGATTCACCTTCTCCTTCAGCAGTTTCTGCAACTTGTCGTACAGGACTCCATACAGCAGCTTTCCACCTCCGATGTTTCCCCACAAGGCGACAGGACCCATCAGTGAACAAGGCATATTGCTTCTCATTTTCTGATAGTTTATTATATGGTGGGGCCTCCTCAGCACGCGTCACCTCCTCCTCTGGTGATATTCCAAAATCTTTGCTTTCTGGCCAGTCCATGATCACTTCCAAGATTCCTGGGCGACTGGGGTTTCCTATTCGAGCCCGTTGTGTGATCAGTGCGACCCACTTACTCCATGTAGCATCAGTTGCATGATGTGTACAGGGGACCCTCCCTTTGAACATCCAGCCCAACACTGGCAGTCGGGGTGCCAAGAGGAGCTGTGCTTCAGTACCAACCACTTCCGAAGCGGCTCGAACCCCTTCATATGCTGCTAATATCTCTTTTTCAGTTGGAGTATAGCTAGCCTCAGATCCTCTGTATCCCCGACTCCAAAACCCTAGGGGTCGACCTCGAATCTCCCCTGGTGCTTTCTGCCAGAGGCTCCAGGTAGGGCCATTCTCCCCGGCTGCAGTGTAGAGCACATTTTTTACATCTTGTCCTGCCCGGACTGGCCCAAGGGCTACTGCATGGACTATCTCCTGTTTAATTTGTTCAAAGGCCTGTCGTTGCTCAGGGCCCCATTTAAAATCATTCTTCTTCAGGGTCACTTGATAGAGAGGGCTTACGATCAGACTGTAATTTGGAATATGCATTCTCCAAAAACCCACAACGCCCAAGAAAGCCTGTGTTTCCTTTTTGCTGGTTGGTGGAGACATGGCTGTTATTTTGTTGATCACATCCATTGGGATCTGACGACGTCCATCTTGCCATTTTACTCCTAAAAACTGGATCTCCTGTGCAGGTCCCTTGACCTTACTTTGTTTTATGGCAAAGCCAGCCTCCAGAAGGATTTGGACTATTTGCTTCCCTTTCTCAAAAACTTCTTCTGCTTTGTTGCCCCACACGATGATGTCATCAATGTATTGCAGGTGTTCCGGAGCCCCACCCTGTTCCAATGTAGTCTGGATCAGTCCATGGCAAATGGTGGGGCTGTGTTTCCACCCCTGGGGCAGTCGATTCCAGGTGTACTGGACCCCCCTCCAAGTGAAAGCAAATTGTGGCCTGCACTCTGCCGCCAAAGGAATTGAGAAAAATGCATTAGCGATGTCAATTGTGGCATACCATTTGGCTGCCTTTGACTCCAGTTCATATTGAAGTTCTAGCATGTCTGGCACAGCAGCGCTCAGTGGCGGCGTGACTTCATTCAGGCCCCGATAGTCTACTGTTAGTCTCCACTCTCCATTAGACTTTCGCACTGGCCATATGGGACTGTTAAAGGGTGAGCGAGTCTTGCTGATCACTCCTTGGCTCTCCAGTTGACGAATCAGCTTATGGATGGGAATCAGGGAGTCTCTATTGGTGCGATATTGCCGCCGGTGCACTGTTGTGGTAGCGATTGGCACCTGTTGTTCTTTGACCCTCAGCAACCCCACAACAGAGGGGTCCTTCGAGAGACCAGGCAGGGTAGACAGCTGTTTAATTTCTTCCGTCTCCAAGGCAGCTATACCAAAAGCCCACCGGTACCCTTTTGGGTCCTTGAAATACCCTCTCCTGAGGTAATCTATGCCAAGGATGCATGGAGCCTCTGGGCCAGTCACAATGGGATGCTTCTGCCACTCCTTCCCGGTTAAGCTTACTTCAGCCTCCAATACAGTCAGCTGTTGGGATCCCCCTGTCACTCCAGAAATACAGATGGGTTCTGCCCCTTCATAGCTTGATGGCATTAGGGTACACTGTGCACCGGTGTCTACTAAAGCCTTATACTCCTGTGGGTCTGATGTGCCAGGCCATCTGAATCCACACAGTCCAGTACACCCGGTTGTCCCTTTCCTCCACCTGGCTGGAGGCAGGGCCCCTCTAGTCCCGGTCATAGCATTCGTTACTCACTTCTTGTAAATGCGAATCAAAAACCCCTTTATTGAGATCGGAAGCAAAATCAGCCCTTTTATCCTGTCTAGGGAACTGCTCACTGGAAACTGGAGCAGCAATTTTCCTGGAAGAACCACCTTTTGTAATTGTTTTTCCTTGCAACTCACGTACTCGTGCCTCTAGGGTCGAGGTAGATTTTCCATCCCACTTCCTCATGTCCTCTCCATGGTCACGCAGATAAAACCACAGGGTGGCCCGTGGTGTGTATTCACTATATCTTCTCTCTTGAAGAGAGGGATGCTTACTCCTGATGGCTGAGATACTGGTCCGTACAGGTGAGGAGTAGGACATGTCCTCTTTGAATCGCTGGAACTCCCGGGATAATTTCTCAGCTAGCACATCAGGCAGTTTCTCCACAGCCGCGACGCAGGCCCGTAGGGAGGCAGAGAGACTTTCTTCGTATTGTCGAAGTTGGCCAGCCAATTCATCCACCGTTGGTCCCTCTTCATCTTTCCACGTCATTGTTGCCAAAGAGTTTGCATATGATGACGGTGCACTCCGCACGAACTTCCGCCACATGGGTCGTGTGCACTGGACTTCATCTGGATCTTTGGATAACTGCTCATTGTTCAAGTCATTATGCATCACCTCCAGCACGGCTAATTCCCTCAGGTACTGGATACCTCTCTCCATGGTGGTCCACTTGCCTGGCTGACATAAAAAATCTTCCTTGAAAGGATACCTTTCCTTCACAGCTGCCAGAAGTCGCCTCCAGAGGCTGAGGACTTTTGCCCCTTTTCCAATCGCTTTGTCAATGCCCCCTTCCCTAGAAATGGATCCCAGCTGCTTGGCTTCCTTACTCTCTAATTCCAGGCTACTAGCCCCATTATCCCAGCATCGGAGCAGCCAAGTGATGATGTGCTCACCTGGATGACGACTAAAATCTTTTCGCATATCTCGCAGCTCACTCAGGGACAGAGATCGGGTTGTTACCATCTCATTTGTGGGTTCTGCCTCTTCCTCCTCCTGTTCTTGTGATGGCCCTGGTTCATCATCAGCCCTTACTAAACGAGTTGATTTTCTTGTGTATTTTTTCTTCTGTATAGGGGCAACTGATACTGGCACGGGTTGGTTCTCTGGTGTAGCCACAGCACCTGTTACAGGGGCTGGCGTATCAGTAGTATCTGTTGCCGGGGCTGGCATAGCTGCAACGCCAGTCGTTTTGTTGTCAGATCCAGAGACCTTCTCTTCCCCTTGAGGGTTCTGAATAGTGTTTAATACGGCTCGGTAGGCATGGGCCAGGCCCCAGCACATTGCAGTGATTTGTGTCTCCCCTAGAATTGTCAGGATGACAGCATACTTTTTCCAAATGTTCTACTAATTTTTCAGGATTCTGCACTTGTTCAGGGGTGAAACTCCAAAACACTGGAGGGGCCCACCGTCCTAGGCATTTGCCCATACTCTCCCACACACCCTGCCACTCATAATTATCCAGCCTTGGGGCAGATCTCTGGATGATATTCTTAAAATGCATATTAACTCTAGACAAAACCGAAACAATATACCCAAAAATACCAATAGATGTATCTTAACTACCCAAGGATGTTCAAGATACAAAAAAGTTGTTGTAATGAAGGAGGAAACATTATAGAAGGCGGCAGTGAAGGTGCTATTCTGTATTTCCTCCATAAAAAGCCTCTCAGAGGAAGAAGTATAATTGCTAATTGTCTCCATGAGGTGGTACCCGAAGTACAGTAATGGCT
This sequence comes from Nipponia nippon, assembly GCF_047370975.1. NCBI lineage: Eukaryota > Metazoa > Chordata > Aves > Pelecaniformes > Threskiornithidae > Nipponia > Nipponia nippon. The sequence goes on along the minus strand of NW_028262380.1, from coordinate 43,727,579 downwards.
TCAGTACAGAACCCAAATACCAGATAGCGCTCAAGGTCAGTGTTTTAATAACAAATCTCCCAGGCAAAACATCACTAATCACGGCAGAGCACAGAAAACTGCAACACCCAACACCAATCTTTAACATGTACTGCAAAAGCAAGAGCATGGTGCAGATCAGGTAGACTAATACCGAGAGCAGATGAATCAATATTATGACCAGCAACTGTTAACAGATACAAATTCCTTAATACACTCTGATTAATCTGTTATTATCTCAAACCCTCGAGCCCCACGTTGGGCGCCAAAAAGGACTGTCGTGGTTTAACCCCAGCCAGCAACTATGAACCACACAGCCGCTCACTCACTCCCCCCCAATGGGGTGGGGGAGAGAATTGGAAGGGTGAAAGTCAGACAACTCCTGGGTTGAGATAAGAACAGTTTAATAATTGAAGTAAAATAAAATAGAATGATAGTAGTAGTGGTAGTAATAATAATAATAATAATAATAATAATAATAATAATAATAATAATAATAATAATATAATACAACAATAATGTACCAAGCAAGTGATATACGACACAATTGCTCACCACCCCCTGACTGATGCCCAGCCTGTTCCCGAGCAGCAATCCCTTCCCCCCCGGCCAACTCGCCCCAGTTATATACTGAGCATGACGTCATATGGTGTGGAATAGCCCTGTGGCCAATGTGGGTCAGGCCCCCTGGCTGTGCCCCCTCCCAGCTTCTTGTACGCCATGCAGAGCATGGGAAGCTGAAAAGTCCTTGACTGGTGTAACCACTACTTAGCAACAACTAAAACATCAGTGTGTTATCAACATTATTCTCATACTAAATCCAAAACACAGCACTATACCAGCTACTAAGAAGAAAATTAACTCTATCCCAGCTGAAACCAGGACAGACAGTCACAGACTTCAGATGTTTAGGTTGTGCTATGTTCAGAAATAAAGGAGTAGTGATTTTTAAAAGATAGCTTAGGGCCAAAGTATTAAATATCTTGGTCCACTGGTGTATCAGCTTTGCAGATCTGTACACCTGACTCCTTCCCCCTCTTTTGTCTTATGTTGCTCACAGTTAGCAGCTGGCTAGTAGTTTAGTGCAGATTATGCAGGCTGTGCTGCCCTGATGAGGACAACAGAAGCGTTCCTCAATAAAGAAAAAGAGTGGAATAGCCCTCACCAGTACTCAGCATGGTACGAGTACTGGATCCCTTTGCTCACATCAAACAAACATGCAGATACTATGTTTAAAATCCGACTATTGAGCACAGTAGACTTAATGTGTATTCTCTGAACGTCCTTCAGTATTTGCATCAGATACCCATCAGTGAATAAACTGTGGGACTTGGAAGACCTGAAAGCCTGACATTTATATATAGGTCAAAGAAACTACTGAGCATGTCATGGTAATTGTAATAGGTTTCCTTCATAGGAAAATGCAAATGTTTGCATTCTGTGCTAAGGTCATTTTACATACTGCTATATGCTTATTTTTGATAGCTTACTTGCTTGAAAAGACGTTGAAAGGAAAAGAGCTGATCATCTCAAGAAATAGCCAAACAGAGCAGCCACACTTTTAACCATGTTTTTTCTGATTGCACAGAGACTTTGCACCTGAAGGCACTGCTGTGTTTCTGTCCCACAGGACAGAAAGAAACCAGGGGAGATACACTCAGTGACAGGGAGTCGGCTGCCTGGGAGCCCAGGGCTGGTGACCAGCAGAAGAAAAGGCATTAAATGAGGTCTGATTAGCAGCTTAAGAGACCTTGGCAAGCACAGGTAAGAGTATTTACATGTCCATGTCTGTTCCTTTGAATTAACATACCAAAGAATTAAGTATGCTTTGGCCAAATAAATCAGACTTTACATTTGGCTTACTGCAGACTGGTTTTGCCAGCTGATATTTAAAAAGATGTACTAGCAGTTGGCTCACTCATGAGGCCTGCTGGTGTCATGTCTGTTACTCAGGGGGAAGTCAGCTGAAGTCATAAATGGGGATCAGTCTGATCCCTCAACTGCATCTCCAAAGCAAATGGATTTTCAGTATGCATGTTCCAAACAAAGCTTGAAAAAGGCTCAGTACATAACCTGTGACTGTTACACCAGAAAATCCTATAAAACGGCTGTGCACAGAGAACCAACTGTCACCACCTCTCCACATACTGCATGGGGATAGGATTTCGGTGCTTGTTTCTACCTGTAGAACTTGCATACGATTGAACTGCATCATTTATTGGTGTTTGAAATATCGATAAAGAGTGGAGTTTGCAGTTCCCAAGACAACCTTGAAAGTAATTAAGAATAACTGTGAATATGGCACTTTTCTGTGCTATATTCTGAAAAGACTGATCCTTTTTTATGAACCCCAATATATGCTTGTGCTGGTTTTGGCTGGGGTAGAGTTAATTTTCTTCATAGTTTCTAGTATGGGGCTATGTTTTTGGATTTGTGCTGGAACCATGTGTTGATCATAGAGAGACATTTTCATTATTGCTGAGCAGTGCTTACACAGAGTCAAGGCCTTTTCTGCTTCTCACACCACCCCACCAGCGAGTAGGCCGGGGGTGCACAAGAAGTTGGGAGGGGACAGAGCTGGGACAGCTGACCCCAACTGACCAACAGGATATTCTGTACCATATGACACCATGATCAGCATATAAAGCTGGAGGAAGAAGAAGGAAGCGGGGGACGTTCTGAGTTATGGCGTTTTGTCTTCATAGAATCATAGAATCATAAAATGGTTTGGGTTGGAAAGGGCTTTAAAGATCATTTGGTTCCAACCCCCCTGTCATAGGCAAGGACACCTTCCACTAGACCAGATTGCTCAAAGCTCCATCCAGCCTGGCCTTGAACACTTCCAGGGATAGGGCATCCACAACTTCTCTGGTCAACTTGTTCCAGTGCTTCACCACCCTCATAGTGAAGAAAGTAACCGTTCCCAAGTAACCATTACACGTGATGGAGACCTGCTTTCCTGGAGATGGTTGAACACCTGCCTGCTGACGGGAGGCAGTGAATGAATTCCTTATTTTGCTTTGCTTGTGTGCACGGCTTTTGCTTTACCTATTAAACTGTCTTCATCTCAACCCACAAGTTTTCTCACTTTTACTCTTTTGATAATCTCCCCCCTCCCACCAGGGGGGAGTGAGCAAACAGCTGTGTGGTGCCTAGTTGCCAGCTGGGATTAAACCACGACAATGCTACAGATTAAAGCTAGACTTGGGAGAAAATACAGCACTACAGTGTGTAACCCTATGCTCTGAAGATGTGTGGAGTTTTCTTTAGATTTATGGTAACTAATGGTAATCAGTTAGATACCCCAGCAAGCCCAGACATTGCAAAACACTCAGAAAATTAATGGATTTGGGATTAAGCATGAGATACATAGCAAAAGTTTTTTCTTTCTTTTTTTCTGTAGGAACAAAGGCATTTTGCAAAAATTCAATTTTTACTTTTCAAAATTATGAGCCATTTTGGAAGTATAGAGTAATATCAGAACTACAGATAATGTAAGTAACTCTTATATGCCACTTTTTATTTTCTTTAGTGAAAGCCTGTTTAAGTTAGTTCATACTTGCTTCTTATTTTAGCAGCAAACATCAAGATTCATTATTTTTAAGTAAGGTGAAATACAAAGCCTTCTCTACTTCAAATTAAAATAATTTCATATTTTAGTGTTTAATTTTTGTCTACTAATAAAAATAAAACACATTACATTTTAATGAAACTGCTTTCAATTTATTAGCAACATTTCTGCATGCCATTAGTATTGCTGCAACTAGTTGATCACCATAATATATAAGAATTTAATTATATTATATTCTATTATAGTCAAGTTGTATTTCTCTTCCAGAGGATATAACATACAGTCAGGTCAATTTTATGACTGCGTCTTCTTCTTATGTTTATGTCAGTTAGTATTTATTTGACTTGTTTCTACCTTCTTACTGTCAAAGGTTAAAGTTGTTCAGCTAACCTTTCTGTGGATATTTCAAATTGCAGAATTCAGAAACACTTCATCCAAATAAAAAGACCTCATAGTCCCGTATAAGGTCAACAGAGGAAATAGAAACCCCATGAAAGCAATTCCCTCAGAAAGCCTGAATTTAGCTTACAAAGCTCTGCTTCTACCTAGTTTATGTGTTATGCTTGGAATAAGCCTTACTGTTTGGAGCAGCGTACAGTCTGAATCTAAGAGAAAGTCAGAGCGTTCAGAGTTGGCTTGTTTTAACTGCACATCAGTTAACACCTTAGCTATGCAAACATATAATGGATAACTTATTCATTTTAATAATTGATGACTGAAATACAAAAATTTATTTCATTCTTTTTAAGTGTTAGTTCCATTGTTTTAAAGTTAAAACACTTTAAAAAAACCCACAATGCTCTTATTGTATGAATTTGCCAGAGAAAATCTGTAGAAGTAGGTTTAATGAAATTATTTGACTTGTCCTTTGGCCTGAAAGAAACAATGCAGCATTAGTTTTCAGAATGATTGTTCTCTTCTAAATTCATCTGTGTTTAAACGTGCCTCTGGGGCTCCTGAGAATGGGCCAATACCCTATTTAACAAAGTAACTGCTGTATGCACCTAGTATGAAATTTACCTCTAGGCAGAGTCAGCCAAAGGTCTCTCTACTGTTTAAATGGAATTAAGAGTTTATTCTGACCCTCTGCACTGTATTAATCTTACTTTGGAGAAAAATCTCTATGCTGTCTTCACATTTCAGAAGTGGAATATATATTTTACTAAAAAAGCCTCAGGTGAACTCTTTTAAGATTGTAGTTCAGGATTTTTATTTCCTTTTCAGATTAAAATAATTGATCAAGCTAAATGAAACAAAAATAACCTTAAAACTCTTTTCTATCTTGCAAAATATGCATTCAGTTAAGTTAAAACAGATCAAAATAGTCATGAATCATGTTTGTCAATATTTAGTAACAGCTGCTCCATTGAATGAGTGTCCAGTGCTAACCATACATGAGAATAAATAAATTAACATTTGATAGCAGCTTATTTTCTCTGTTGGATGCCGCTGTATTCATATGTTATACTCAGAAAAAACTTCCATCATGGATATATTTATGTCTATCAGATGTCCTTTAAACTGCATAGTAAGGAAAAACCAAAAAAAAGTCACTTTTCCAGTCTCTAATAGAGGATTTCAAGCGATGGCTCGCTTCCACGCTGCTGAGACCTGCCAAAGTGACAACTGAAAAATAATGGCAATAGATATTAATTGCGTTTGCATTTGTTTGGTTTGTCTCAGTTTTCTAATATGTGAGGGCGTTTGCTTATTGTGTTTAGCAATCCACCAAAAGCTGTGCCATGGTACAGCTGTTTCAAAGTGCTGCTCTGTGCAGCAGGGCTTTTCTTCTGTGGCCAAATGAATGGGTCATCTTGGTTGTGGCCAGCATCATGTTTGGCTGCTTGCTTGGCCCCTGGCTGAGGCATATATTTTCCATTAAATTCCACTGACAGAACAGAAGGTGTAAAACCCTCTCTTCTCCCCTTCATCCACAGCAACCTATCTGAGGGCATGATACTGCTCACTCAGCCATGTATACTCCAGCATAGCATGGAATTGTCTCAGCTTGATGCCGTTTCTTTGCACTGGTAAATAAAAAGCCATATTGAGTCTGTAGCTTGAAAAACATAGTTGCATATCTAGAAATACTTTCAAATCCAATATAAACTACATATTTTATTAAAATGGGATTATAAAAAGTTCCTATAGCTGACAGAAGAGATAATCAGTACAGGCAAAATATTGCATACTTGCCTAAATAAAATTTGAATGACTTTCAACAGTACTTACAGTGCCACAGAATGAAACTAGGAGTTAGTTTAGTGGCTTGGTCCACAACCAGCCTCTGAATAATGGACTATGACAGCCATGAGCCATTATATTATGTTTCATGTAGCCATAAGGAAACAAGGAGAAAAAATTGGAGGTTAGGGGGTGGAAAGAAAGGAGAATCTGGAAGAAAATTATTTCACCATGAAGTAAAGTAAGAGTCCTTTGAAAAACAAATAGTGTTGCTGTTGAGGTAATCGGCACACTTGCATTCAGTACTTATATTTAAGCAAGATCCTTGAGACAGGCATCGTGAGAGGTAAAGAAATCCACAAAAAGCAAATAAAAGGAATAAGTTTTCTTTGTGTCATGAGTGTACAACATTAAGGACATCATTGCAACTTTTTAGCCATTGGAGTAAATTTATTTAGCAAAATGGAGAGCAAGCAAAAGTGAGCATGGAAAAAAACATGGCTTAAAGATTTGTTACTCTTAGAGATGTGGTAACTTTGAAATTTACATACATGAGCATGAGAAAAGAGATGATAAGGGGAACTTTAAAGGGAACTGCAGTGGGTGTAAGCAAACACAGCTATCATGAAAAGTTCTTTAGTGATTTCAAAGATAAGTATGAGAAAATCATGCACTTTGTCTTCTATGTACTGAAACATTTCATCACGTAACAGATATAATGGGCATCTGGTGTGACAAAGAGTTTGATAGCAGCTGAAAACAAGCCGACACTTGAACTAAAAGGCAAAATAATCAGCTTATCTTGCCGCTTGAGCTTGTACAAGCATTTTTATTATGTTATGGACTGAAAATTCTTGTTTGCTTGTTTGTTTGTTTTCTCAGTGAGAAACAGAGTGTGAAAAATAGGATGGAAGCAATGCCAAGTGCACAGGCTGTTCAGTCCTTGTAGTCACATCTCACGTGGTTTCCAGGATTAGCTATACTTGCAGAGTATGAAAGGCTACTAAGTGCCACTAGATCATTGCACAACTCAGGCTGCCAGCTACCATAATACTATATAATAAAATAGTAATACTTGTCACACTGTTTTTGAAGTGATTTCTTTGGAATCAGTAGAAAAACAGTGCCTTTAATGGGAGCAGAATGAAATCTTACTGCAGTAATTTTCATGACTAGTCCTGTGCATTTTGCATTTGAGAAGATGGGTGACATTGAGAAGCTTGTGAAATGCTGAAATGGTTCAGGTGGATAAGTATCATGTCTCAGACCTGTCTAGTAAGTCATTTCCAGGAAGCACTGCCCCATTGAAATTCTCTAAGAATGAAACCCAAAGTAACCATTTTAGCCCATTGTTCTGTTTAGCTTGGTGATGGAGTCAGTATCATTAAGACAGAGTATAAACTGAGTTTCTCCACATCCAACTATGGAGGCAAAACAGGTCTGATTTCGCTTTTTTATATGAACATAAATTGAAAAAACTACACAGAAATTAAAGGAATCATGGAAATGTAAAATGTGTGAAAGAGAGAGAAGAATTAAAGCATTTAACCTTGATAAGGCACAGTTGCTTCTGCATCTCCCCAGTCTACAAATTGAATGCACCTGCTGTATAACCAATTAAAAAGACACACTATGCTCTCCATTTTTTTTGCTAAGGTGCCTCCTGGATATTTGTCTTCCTGAAGTTTTGCCATGCCACCTGTTACCCGAATGTTCAAGTGCATCATCTGTCTCATCCATGAGAGTAGTTTGCATTATGCTAAGAAGGAGTCAGCAGTCTCAGTTTTCAAGATGGTACAAGCATTCAGTCTTTAGAAAAGGTATGACAAAAATATCTTTGTGCCCTTCCTTTTTCTCTATTCAAGAAATGGGAATCATCAAACCACTAGGCATTTTCACTGTGTTCTGTAAATATTCCAAATGTTTTCTTCTGGTACATCTTAGTATCTAATAAAAATAATTCTGGTTTGCTTGGGTTTTTATATATATATATATATATATACACACACACACACACGCACATATTCTGGATATGTTTTTTCTTGGATTTGGGAAAAAAACTTTTTTGTTTATTCTTCATTAATATCAAGCAAATTATTTAATTGCCTAATTTCATAATGTATTTTTATTTGCTAAATACTGTTTTCATGATCTATTGCAGGCTTATTGCACAACCTGTCCTGTAGAAAGCCCTACATAGACAGCAGCTGTAATGTTATTTTATTTCTGTTCTTCTGTGAGATTTTCATTTGTTAATATAAGAAGTGAGAGATTTTTATTAAAAAAAAAAAATCCTGGATATTTTTTATTCTTTATGGAGAACATTGGGTAGCATTTTACAACTCATTGCTAAGAATAATAAAAATCTACAGGGAATTTTCTCCCCCTGAGATCTGCCAAAATCTAAACAGATTTTGTTAACAACGAATGACATTTTCATCTTTGTTAGACTGGTAGAACCCCACAGATTTTTGGAAGAGTTGCATCAGTATAACAAACTGGAGGATTGGTGGGTTGTTTTTCTACGTTACTCCAACAAAGATTTCCTTCGTCTTTTTCTTTTCTAGTTAGCTCTGCTGTTGTATAAATGAACTGTATTTGTATAAAAGCCTGACTGAGTGTCTGAATCAATTTTTTCATAATCATTCCTCTGCTACTGCAGAAAAAAACACTCAGGTTGCCCAAGATGAAAAATACTTATTCACATCCTAAATTGAAAGCCACACAGACAGAGGTATGTGTTAAAAATTGTTACATGCAAAGCATTAACAAAACTGTTTTATGGAAACTTTCCTTTTATAGAAAAACAGAAAGATACACTATTTTAACATTGAAAATTAAAAAAAAGTGTTACTGTGAAAAATGGCTGTTTCTTAATCTATGTAGTTCTATATACTTGGGCTATATACAATCTCTTTATAATAACAGTATGTTAAATTAAATAGATATCCTTTATAACTGTGGTGAGGAATGCACACATGAAAAGACATGAAAATTTTCTACTAGTTACATTATTATTAAGTAGTCACATTATTATTTACTTGCGCTCCTTTCTCACAGTACTTTTGGCAGTCAGTCATCTAAAGATGTGACGTATCTATTGTTTACTTTTCAGTGTGAGAATAATACATCAATGGCATTTGTGTTCTGAATGAACTGTTCTAGTTATCCAAATCTTCTATCAAAATGTGTAGAGAACCAATATATTTCCATTTCCTGCAGAAACATTTCCCTGCATCTGAAGGCTGTTTATTTGGTACCGACTGAGAAATTGCATGTTCATTTTTGTATTACATCTCTTAATCTCAAAAACAAAAAAGCTCAGAGAGTGCTTCACTCAGTTGTATTCTCTAAACTGATGCCAGTCATCTTCAGTGGGTTTTCTTTTCCAAAAGAAAACACTTAGTCCAGACGTCCCAGTTTTTGGGGAGTGACGGTGGGGGTTGACTGCCTTTGTCTGAATGTGCATCTGTCTCCCAGGAGCAGTGTCAGAGGGAATCTCTATTCAGTGGTACATAAGCTGTGTTGCGTCCATTCACAATGAATGAGCATATTTGCTGGATGCATTCTGCTTGGCCATTTAGCAGCTATGGACTTAACTGTGCTGGCATTTAAACTGGAAATCACCAAATGAACCTCAACTTTATTAAGAAAAAAATGTATTTGTTAGCACCTCACTCAATTAAATGCTAAATTGCAAATGAACACTGTTCCTATTTCAGTCACATAATTTCTTCCTAGCATGAGTGCATAGCGTCCATGCAAAATACTTGCCCCACCATGTAGCTTTAGAAAAATATTCGGTGTTTCCTTCTACTTTTTAATCTGATTTAATATTAGTAAGAACAGAGGAATGGTAGCATAGTTTAAGCAGCCAGATATCTACGATCCATGATTGGCAAAGAGGCCACAAACTGATAAACACTGCCCTGGGTTACTGTAATTAATTTTCAAGATGAATTGCAATATGCTGTGATTATCCTTTGATAATGCGTTTGAGAAAGAACGGTAGTCCTTGGGCCAGCTGGCCTGTGCTCACACTTGTCGAGGAGAGCAGCCTAGAGCCAGCCAGGTTTCATAATTCTTGCGCTAGGACTTCTGTGGGGCCTTTTTGGCTCTTGGACACTGCATTTTCTCTGAGTGGAGGTTGTGGGGTTTTTTCAGTTCAAAGTTCACCAGATGATGATAAGGCAGTGTCACAGCCCTACCCATGGTGCTTTTATAGCCTGAGCATGCAAGTATGTGCTTCACTTTTGCGTGGGAGCATGTAGTAGTAGGGGAGGCTGTGGGGATGTGTTAGTGTGGAGGTTTGTTGAACTTAGTGCTGGAAGGGTATCCCAGACAGCAGAAGCCTAAATGATTTTACGCTGTGCTTATCCATACTGTTTCTCTGGAGCAGATCCTAGTGAGAAATCTTGGAGAAGGCAGAAGGAAGCCGTTCTCATAGTACAGGTGATCAGGAGACTGAGGTCCTGTTACAAAATAGGAAGGAAGCCAAACTGTTACTATAAATGCATAAGGATAAAGTAATAAAGTAACAAAAGTTTTAATGTTTTGCTTGGTTTCTGCTCCATAAAAATCTATGGTATATATTTCTTTCTGGACAGTTCTCTTTAAACTAAAAAAGCATTATATTTTATTTAATGTAAAACAGGATAAGGTTCTTGGGAGTACATTTCAATCTGTAAGGTGATCCAGAATACATGCCTCATCATTTAACTAACTCTTACTACTGTAGGAGATCTATAATTTCTGAAAGGTCTTTATGCATGCCTCCAAGATCTAAGCTTCGTATTCTTTCAAGGGAGAGTCATAGCAAATCTCTAGGAAAAGGTGAAATGAAAAGTTAACCAAATGTAGGCAGTTTTGATACTGCTTGAAGTGAAATTCTTCTCAGCCAGACTCACAAGGGTGAGTTCAGAACTGTCATCATTCACTTGGATTTTCACCACCTCTCACAAAAAATATCCAAGCACTCAAAAGTATACAGAAAGAATAATTGCCAAAAATCATAGAATACTGTATGAAATTTGCCCATGGAGATGAGAAAGGGTTTTTCCAGAGTATCTGCTGCACTCCTAAATAATAAGTAAGAATAGAAAACTTCTCTTGTTTAAGTAAAACTGAAGTAAACATGATGAGGTATTACTGCAGCGCTGTTTGTTTTGACAATTAACTGTGTAATAAGGACATCTTCTTGAAACATATTCAGCGAATTCAGACAAAGTTTTATTTGCCAAGGCAGCAAGAGTTAGGTCTTAAAAACACAACCACCCATATTTCTTTGATTAGCAGCAGTAAAAACTACGCATATGCATGACTACTACATGCAGAGATTTACTGCATATTCCTCTCTCAGGTAGCCCTGCTTTCTGTCTCCCATGGATGACTCAAACTTCCCAAAGTTTTCTCATAGATTATACTGATTTCTTAATGCAATTCTTGCACTGCTTGTCTGAAGTTATTTGCAATCATGATTGTACATTTAAAAATTAATAAATGCATGACAGAAAAATGCAGGCAAAAAATAAGCATTAACTAAAGAAATGTAGCAATTTCAATTTTCACTGGCTAATGAATTTTACCTTTTGCGGCTACCTACAATACATTATATAAGAATCACATTCAATAGCCATCCTAGATAACTGTGAGCCTTAAGTGGAGCATATAGTAATAACTGGAACTATAAGAAATAGCATTTTCTTGAGCAAAATACAATTATTCATTGTAAAAGACAAGTTATTTAAATTATGACATCACTAGTCAATACCAACAGTGAAAAAATGACAGAATGAGTGTTAACTATGTTTTGTTTCTCTTTATCAAAGATGATGATAAAACACATTAGCCATATATTATTTCCATGGTTCAGATACAAAATTAAGGAATTTATGGGGCAGAAAATTATGCAGTAAAATATTCTTAGAATTGTTGCTTTCTGCCTCCTGTGCTCAAATCTGGTGCCAACTTTTAGCTTTTAAAAATCAATTAGGCTTGGAAGCAGGCATTATTCATATTGCTTCCATTGCTGTGTAGTTGATTTCTACAAGTTTCTTTTCAAATTAGTAGTGTTGTTCTTACATCTATTCTGCTTAATGTTTTTGTTGTGCTGTATTGTCATGGTTCCAGGGGTACCTGGCACCTTGATCTTACTCCCAGGCTCTCTTCCAAGTTTTCTTTCCAAGCTGTAAGCCCAAAGTGACCTCCTCCACTACCAGAAATAATTTTTCATTCTGCATTTACTCCAGGTTGCCAGAAACACAATTTCTATCAATTATTTTCCTTCCAGTGTTTCCATTTGGGTTTGGCCCCTTGTCTGCCATTGATCTTCTGAGAGAGAGGAGGAAAAGATCTCAGAAATGGGCCTTAATTATATAAGCATGTCCTTTTTCACCAGGGTGACAATTTTGGGCCATCTGGAGATAACAGTTTCATGTATGGATAGTTAATGAAACAGCATTAGCCTCATGATGTCTTTAAGCAGCAGCAGAACTGCACCACATAAACCTGGAGAGCAAGCTGTAGACCCAAACCTTCTTCATGCCTATACTGGAAAGTGCTTGGTAGAGAGCCAATGATATGATAGAAGAAAATGGTACTATCGGGACAATGTTTATGTTTCTTTGCTAGGGTTTAGGTTAAAGATTCTACACTCTATAGTGTACAAAAATAGCTCTTCATTGAATTTATAAGGTTCAAAATAAAACTTGAACTCATTTCCTTATGGTCTGTTTTGGCTGCTCACAAAGACCTGGAGTCACTAGGAGCTGGGTTAGATGACAGAGAAGAAAAGCTAGAAGAATGACAACATTATGGCAGCATTAAAAACATCTTCTGCCTATGGGACTCACTGTTTGCTGGTATCACCATGAGAAGTACTGAGGAAAAGGCTGTAATTCACTGATGTTGTAATTCAAGACAATATGGCAAGGAAAGTTCCCATCTCCCATGAACTGTTATGATTACTCCCTGGAATAGGCAGCAAGGGTTGCAGTGCTGTTTTGGGAGGGAAAACAGCAATTCTGTGTGGAGGTCAAGTCTTTGGTGTTTAAGCCCATAAGTAACTCTGTGCAGCTGAGGAAGCAACTGCAGTCCCCAAACAATGCAGAAACAACAATTTTTGTTTTGGTCTATTCCCCCACAATGTTTGGGAGAACGCTGGAGGCCCAAGGGGACCAGAATTTTTATATACATTTTAAGCTATTCGGTCCGTAACTTTATTATGGTTCAAATAAGACATAGCTATAATTGTGGCAATGTTGTATCAGAAATACCTTATTGGTCACCCAGGACTGCAGGAATCCAATCTGTCCATTGCAGATTGCACCCTCCACTTATTGCAAGTAAATAATTGCTTCCTCTTCTGCACTCCGATTCTCTAACATCCACTGAGACTCAGCCTTTTCTTGTAATTCTTCATTTCCTTCACTAAGTGACATTCAAATGTAGTGCAATACAGCATGCATATATGTGGAAGAAGTTGTTTTCAAATTGCTATATTCACCAAGGGAAAATGTCCACCATAAAATTGCTCTGCGGGTTACTCTATTTGCAATATTTCTCCCTGGAAACATAGTGCCCCAAGACACTGAGGCAGCAGGAAGTAATGAAATGTATTTTTCATACTCTCACTTTTCATTTCAATGTATCAAGCAGCTCTTTAAACTGCCAGACTAAACTATTATGTCTTATTTTAGAAAGCCTTTATAATAATTGTGAATAATTAGAACCCAAAGTGCTTACTATTTGTAAATGTAAATAAATGCTTAGACCTTCTTGCAGAAGCCATTTAAAACATTCTTTTTAAAAAGCCATCAATTCTGTTTCGTACTACTGGTTTCTTTTATTTTGCTAGAAATAAAGATGTTCCCATAGTTCCAAATGGTTAAATGCTTGAAACTGCTACTGTAGTAGAGGGGGAGTTAGGCTCAAAGAATGGGAATATAATTTTTCAACTTCACATTTTATTCTTTCTTGTTAATGGCTGAGCAGAAAAATGAAGGCCGTGAGATGATAATTCCATTCAATCCTTAGCCCCTACTATCCTTGTGTTTACAGACATTTGTAATGTCTTGGGATGCAAGAAGTGCCAAAACTCATAGCCAAAAGTATTAAAAAAAAAAAAAAAAATGAAGAAAGGCAATAAAACGCTGAAGTGAAAATAGTCTTTAACAGGAAGGTCATCAGGAGACAAATTATCCATTGCTAATTAAATAAATGTATGGAGATATTAAAGAATATGTTTAAATGTGCTGTAGGCATAGCTTACCGAATAAGCACAGACACTGTCACATCTAGTAGAAAGAGACTTGGCGTTGATCTTCCACACTCAGGAATACGCCAGCAGACAACATTATAAAGCTTCCAGAAACATCCACTGGACACTATTAAAATCCTAGCACTTGCTCTCTGTCCAGAGCTGTCTGCTCAGTGCTGCGAGTTCCGGAATCAGGCTTTCCTGCACAGAGAACCTGGAGGGCTTTTCTAACTTTTAAGTTCCTATTTATTATGGGGCAGTTAAATAACTGATATAGTGACCAAACACACTGATTTTATGAAGTAAAATTTTGAATATTTAGATTTGTCCAGACGATTCTAGTGGCCTCTACTAGCACAGCACTAAGAATTCTGAGCTTCTAGCAAAAGGAAAAACATCACTTCACAGTAGTGAGAGAATGACGTACACCAAACAGTGTGTCCGAGTGAGCCCCTTGCATACAGTGTATGTTGCTTAAGAAGGAAATGCTGAATGCCTCTTTAATTTCTGAGATACCATCTCGGTCAGAGTCTCTGTGTTGCTGCATGAGGTATCTGTCATTCAGATTGGTCTACACCCACTCCTGGAAACTACTGCCACTGTACAAGATTACCTTTACCAGCATTTTTAAAGAAAAATGGTACTACCTGCACTCCAGTGTACAATTTGCTTCTCACCATCCATACCAGGTGAATCAGTGCACGAAAATGAGACAGGTCTCACTTCTGCTTTTTTCAATGTCTGACTGTAAGCAATTTGGGGATATTTTGCTCTTCATCTTTTTTAAGTTGTGCTTTTTAGCATGATTTCTGTAGTCGTCATCTCTGCAAGAAAAAACAGACCATACGTGTAGTAATAGGAAGCAATGTCTAAGTGCTTGGTGTTGCCAGGGCACATCAGGTATAGAAAATGAAGAGAACTCTGTGCTACACCTTATGCATCTGAACAGTGAAAATGTATCCTAGAACATACAGATAAAATCCTTATCCATTCACTAGTGTATTTTGGAATGTTTTTCATTGTTTTTTAATAGGCTTTTTCCCTTACTTGTTTTTCTATTATTCCCAGTTCAAATGTTCCATTTGAAAGTGGAGTTGCGATACTTTAAACTGACAAGTGAGGGGTTTACTTCATTCATTTTTTTTCATTAAGGAGCTTAAAAACACAGATGTTCTAGCAGCTACAAATTTATCTGCTCTGGACAAAACAATTAAAAATAATTGCAGCACCTTATGGCATTTAATATTATGTTTATACTTTTAAAAAATCCACAACTTTTCTTAGAATGATGTCTCTACTATAGTGAAAAATCACATAAATTCCTTTCTATATTACTATGAATATATTTATTTTGAAAGGAATGGTTTTCTGAGGCATAATGAAAGACAATATAAAGCTATGGAAATCTTTGTAAGCTTTCATTCTAAACTCTTTTTATTACAATAAGACTAATGTTACTCACTATGTCCCCAAATTAAAGACATATTGTAGGAAGCTTCTGGTTTCCACATATCCAACTGTTAGTTACATCTGAGTTGAGCCAGTTTTACACAGGCAGGGTAATTAATGCTGACAACCAGATACTAGTGAGACAGAGTGAATATTTGCCAAACTGTCAGGGATCTTTAGGACTTTTAGTCTTGAATTCATTAACCAAATAACAACTGCTCATTCTTTTATCATAATGATTATGGCTTGAATATCTACAAAGCTTTAAATGATCAATTATCAAAATGCCTTTTCAGTGAAACAATTCTGCAGTATATCTTGCAAATTTTATGAAAATAGGGTGCTTGGGTACTGAACTAGTATTTTTTTTAGCTACTCATCAGTAATACTGAGTAACTGCAACCTCTCTTTACCGTGCAGCTTTTAAAGCCAAATATTCTGCATAGTTACGTGAAACCTGTGTATACCCAGGTATCAGCACAGTTCTCAAAGCTGTGTAGGAACTAAATTAAATCATAATTCATTATTATTGGCAAGGAATAATGGCAATTCATTATTTATTGGCAAGGAAACCCCCAAAAATCCCTAAAATAAAATGGCATTTAATTAAGCATAAACCAACAAAAAATAGTGATAATCAGAGATAGCTACCTATGTAATGTTTAGAGAAATGCACAAAAAATAATTTTTTAACCTAAAAACAGTTAATGTTCTGAAATCTAGACTCAAAAAGATATGAAAGCTAAAAATCTGCATTTGACCTTGCTCATGTATTCCTCTTGGACAGAATAGGCATCTTGGTGCCATGTAGCAAGTTATGAAGATTCTGAAAATAAAAATAAGATTTGGGTTCACAAAGAAAGTAATTTTAAGATATCCAGTGGAAAACCATAGTGTACAATAACAGCGTATACAATTTGTATGATACCTACAGGGAAAATTTAATGCTGCTGTTCTGCATTTTCCAAGTTTCTTTTCCTTAGGAAGTTTTGACATATGATCAGATCATTTCTGAAGCAGAAATTTTGTTCCAAAAAATAATGTAAGAAAGGTTATACTACAGGAAAGAGTTATGAAGTAGCGTAGAAATGGTACAGTGGTAGAAATAAAGTTGTCACTCTAAGACTTATGGTTCTAATTTTAGGAGAAGTTAAGGCTTGTAGAACCCAAATTAAAATAAGCATCTATGTCCAATGCAGCATTAGACATCTAAGTCCTCCAGACATAGAAAGGTGATCAGAATCCCTCTTCATCAGCTGTTTCTTCAGGGTATCTTTCCCTTCAACACATTGACTCCCGTGAATGCCTTCGCTCTTCTGCATTATTAGGAGGTCAAATGCCAAAAACATGTTTGTGAATTACTGTGGGCATTTCTATGCCCATGATTCGATGTGACAGTGCCCAGTATTGCCATGCCTAAGACTCTAACACCTGCTTCTCACTTTTATTGGCTTATTTGTTTGTTGACACAGCTGCATGAAAATAATCCTAAATAAAAGATACGGGCATATATATAACTTGATCTTCAAAAATCTTAAAGTAGCTGCGTATAAAGATTATCTTAGCTATACTATTTTCTTTCTTAAAATGAGTTCTCTGGGTAGGCAGGTAGGTTTCAAAGGAGGAAAAAAGAAACCTGAAAAACGTGGTAATTTGTAGTTCAATTCTGTACTCTTAAGATGGCAATCTTTTGCTAAAGCAGGATAAGGGTGTTGTTTGGGTTTTTTTTTTCCTCCAGATGTACCTTAGTAAGTGGAGCTCTGAGGTAAAGAGATTTACTTTTATGGGGTGGTGAAGATGCACTCTAGCTTCATTAATGTTCTGACAGTACTTTAACTAGACATTAAAAGCATAGTTGTGGTAAGAAACTGCTTTGCCTTTTATCATCCTAGTTATTTTATTTTTAAGGCACACAATAGTTTAGCTCTGCTAGTCTCCATAAAGAAAAGGAAAGAATATAAAATATATATATATATATATACACACAAACAGAGCTCTGTGAAAACACACAACAAAGACAAAAATCAGTAATGCTAGAAAAGAAAGTACACCTGGAAAAATTTCCTGCAGTCAGTTCTACAAAAAATGAGAATGCACAGTCATTTCTCAGAACTCTAATGGCTTCATATTAAAAAAGGCGTTCTTTGTACCATACAACATACAACATTTATGCATTATGCTGTTTCACTGGGCCGTTATCATGTACAAATGCTATTTTCAAAGCATATTTTGGTAATGGGCATTTTAAAGGATTTGCAAGTTGTTAAAGATTATGGGTTATAATCACGGTTGGAATTACTTATGCATTTGGAAGTAACTTGTCTCAAGTAGTCTCAGAGTAGAAATTGTTTTTTATTTAACCAATTTTACACATTCATAGTACAAAATGTGAAGTGAAAATTCAAAAAATGGAATAGCTCACTCCTGCCTGCCCATAAATTATTGCCTTCTATATTTTCTATTAATGACATTTATTATATGCAAAACATTACGTAATGTTAAGTTGGGCAATTCTAGTCTTTGAAAGTTAGAAGACAGTATAGATTTACAAGAGCAAGCACTATATATATTGCATATAAGTTTGCTTTCAGTTAGGTATCGGACTGATACAATCTAAATATTTTAGCATTGATTTAGATAAGCTGCTTTGAAATCCTGTGTATACATACTTAAATGTATTTAAACACAATTTATACTTAATTAACATGCTGGTATTTATTTTTATAAATTTTAAGAAAACATTTAGAAACCTCACCTTTTTTGTTGAATAAGTATAAGACTATCACAATGAGAATGCCTAACTGAAATAAGCAGGATGAGAAAGAGTAAGTTCTCAGTTTTGTCTCTGCTATTACTTTTCTGCAGGCAGCTTTCTATGAAGCAGCAAACTCGAGGTTACCTGGTAGTGAATATAGGCATGTACATAAAAACCAAGACAAAAATGTCCCATGACTTCTTATAAAACTTTAAAGCTGGTAAAGGTTTTCGAAAACTCTGTAAAGGTCTAAAATTAACTCTTTCTAAAATTTCCTTAAATTAAGACCAATTTCTATCCTTCTAATAGAATGATTTTTTTTGGATTCTTGTAAGTTTTAATTGGGCACTTATTAAGAGTCGATAGTTAAGAGGAAATAGCAGCTAAGTTGTTTCACTGCTTCAGAAACTTTCAGCCAGTGACAGTGTAACACTTAAAAACTCCACGTAGAGAACATACATATGTGTTGTACTACACACAGTATTAGTAC
The DNA here is from genome assembly GCF_047370975.1 of Nipponia nippon. Taxonomy (NCBI): domain Eukaryota; kingdom Metazoa; phylum Chordata; class Aves; order Pelecaniformes; family Threskiornithidae; genus Nipponia; species Nipponia nippon. The sequence goes on along the minus strand of NW_028262380.1, from coordinate 43,708,855 downwards.
TGATACTACTAACAACATCAGGTTAACTCCCAAGATAGATCTCATTACGATGTATCCCTCCATCTCAGAAATATAGCCTAGGTCTAAGACTGACAAATCAATTGGACTGTAATTTAATATGGACTTCAGGACCTGAACCCATTAAGATTGTTAAAAATGGAAATGTCTCATAACCTTACTGTGACATTGTAATGACTGAAGCAGCTACACATCACTGTAATCAAACTTCTTGAGTCCCTTTTTTTTCTGTCATTGAATTTTCAACTCTCTCATTTCAGTGGATGGGACCTGCTGTAGCTATGTCAAGGGATTTTGAATAATGTCCAAATGGTATAATTTAAATGTCAAGAAGTAGGAAATTCAGAACTAATGCTACTAGTCCCCCAGACTTTTGCCAGCAAATGTCTCATGATAAATACATGACATTCTTCAAAAATCATTCATGTAAAGAATAAAATCATCTGGTTTCCAAGCTTCTGAGATTTGGGCATATATGTTAGGTAGGAAACTTCATTCTTTTGAAAACTTTTTCAATGTATGTGTTGAAAAAGTGCTTTAATACTTTTTCTTCTTTCTAATTTAAGAGAAATTCTGTTTTCTTTAATCTACAGGTTTGGAGAATACATTGTCTATTGGTTCAGAGAGTGAAATGGTACTTTAAAAGGAAAAGAAACTACTATAAAAATCATATCTATAAGAAATATAGGAAGAATGACTGATCACCTGCTTCACCTCTGCAAGAAAAAAGACTTTCTGCTTCTGGCAACCTCTCCAGTTATGTAAGTGCATTATTTTTATGAAAGACATTGCTTTTTGAAAGGTGCTAACAATGGCAGGATAACCACTTTAACAACATTCCATTTTAATATTAGGGGGACACAAGAAAAAACAATGTTTATTTTTTTGACATGATTCATGACTACAGCTAGGAGATCTATTTTCAGAGAACAGATTTAACAGCTATTTCCGGTATTGTTTTCTACAGTTTTGTGCATCCACTTTGATTTATGGTTACAAGTCATAATTTCTGGAAGACCATTGCACATGAACATGTTACTGGGAACACACTGCTTTCACGTTGCTTTTATCAATGAACTAAATAATTTGTTAGTATTATTCTGTGCAGAACAATAGCAAAAACTAAACCTGAAAGTTATAAATTTCATTCATGGGAACTGAAGTGAGAATGGCAGGGTTTTGGCAGAGATTTAAGATGACAGAAATGACACAAAAGAATCAAGACCAAATTCTTTCAGGTCTCCACCATTTATTCCTCCTAGTTAGCCACTAGTGAATGCTGAAGCAAATTCTCTACCACTGGGTGATTTTTCATTCATTTCAGGCAAGAAGACTCAAGAAGGAACAACAAATACAGCAGCAGTTGAAGCACAGATAATGTGATGGAAAAATACAGGCAGGGTGGGAGAACAAATTAACCAGGCAACTGGCTGTCTTCAGTACTAAGTAGCCAACAGGGTTATCCCATTACTCCTGCTGTACTGCAACACCTCCTTGGTCATGCCTCTGTTTTGGGTTGGCATTAAAGATGTACTTTTACTCTACAGCTTTGGCACTATTGGGCATCCCAAGAGAATAATTCAGTTCTTAAAGAGGGCCAAAATGGAACATATTTACATGCTTAAGTATCCACCTACAATACCATTTAAAATTACGTCTTAAAAAATCTAATTGCTTATTGTGAGGTAGGACTAGAGATACCATGAAAAAAGAGGCCAAGGACAGGTATGTCATATTTAAGTGTCTGACGTAACTGGAGGCGGGCACTACAGTCTAGCTAGGCAATCACTTTCCATTTTGAGGGCTCTCAGGCATTTTTGTGAAGTTAAAAGATCAGGGTTTCCCAGTGTAGGGGAAAAAAGCATTCAAAACTTACAAAGTAGTGACAAATAGAGAGAGAGAGAGAGATATTTCCATCAACGCAAACTTGCCTTTCAGTATGTTCACAGAGGAAACTGAGCATATAGGTGCAGGATACATTTTGTCCAGGACAGAGATGTCCCAAGAAATACTGCCCTTTCCTCTCTCCCATCCTCCCCATTCCCAGCCGTACTCAGCCCTTCACCCTCCTCCTTATGTCATTCTCACAAAATTATATTATTTTGGGGCACTGCAAACCAGAGCACTCAGCTGATCTAAATGAATATCTTTGGATTAATTCTTTTTTTTTTTTTAAACAGGGATCATTTGAATTACATTTTATAGCACAATCCCCTGAACAGTTGTATTAGTACAACATATACAGCAACATAAATGAACAACAGTAGTTGAAAGAAACGATGATGAAAAGCAGAATAGGGAGAGCAGGAAGTTTCTAAGCTATCTTCATTGCTGAAGGTTAAAATGCTACATTTTTGGTACTTGCTATGCTATATGGCAGCTGGTGATGAAGAGGGAATTTTTAAATAGCTTCCAACATTGAACACATGCAGATGACTCAAGTACCCAGGAACACCTGTATATCAAACCTTTGAACTAATTGACCCAAATGAAGTAAATCACAACAGAGCAAAGTCAGTGCTGAAATGCACTATTTTTTTATTTTTGTACCAATTGAAGTACAGTTTAAAAGGTTCTTTTTTCTTAATACATGATAATGTATTTAATACCCCATATCTTGGAGCAGGTTTCCAAAGTTCATCTCTTTATTAGGAAAAATTATTAACAAAAATATGACAGGCTTCAAATAATCAATTTTAATCTGCCTCCAATTAGTTTTTCTCTGGAACAACTTGTCGTCATGTGAAGTGATTATAGTACGTTGGCATATAACTATGTTTTTAGTTGAGAACTTTATAAACACAAATCATATTATCCACTATCAAATCGGATAAATTTTCTCTCTATGAAAAGCAGTCTTTACATTAATCTAACAAATTGTAGCTGAATAGCTTTGTCTTTACATAACTTAACTGTACAATTGAGCTTATGAAATTAAAAATATATATTTAAAAGAGATGCCATCACTATTTGCATGGTTTTTTAATACAAAATTGGACAGACAGATTTGTCCTTAGTATACATATTTAATGCTTGGCAACAAATTTTTTCTTGCTAAAGTGGTGTGTTCATAGACTGATTTATTAATATTATTTCTGAATCGGCCATGTAACACGCCTGGGCAAATAATGCTGAAATGCCTGAATAATCCAACATTTTCAATCAGCTCGATTAACATGTTTTACATAAAAAAAACAAACCAAACTTTAAAAAAAGATCAGACTGAGAACTATATCATTGATGCAAAAAAATCCAAGAAAGAATCCTTATATGTATAGAATCATAGAATCATTAAGGTTGGAAAAGACCCTTAAGACCACTGAGTCCAACTGTTAACCTAGCACTGACAAGTCCACCACTAAATCATGTCCTTCAGCACCACGTCTACCCATCTTTTAAATATCTCCAGGGATGGAGACTCAACCACTTCCCTGGGCAGTCTGTTCCAGTGCCTGACTACCCTTTCGGTGAAGTTTTTCCTAATATCCAACCCAAACTTCCCCTGGCACAACTTGAGGCCATTTCCTCTCATCCTATCGCTTGTTATTAGGGAGAAGAGACCAAGTCCCACCTTGCTACAACCTCCTTTCAGGTAGTTGTAGAGAGCTATAAGGTCTCCCCTCAGCCTCCTCTTCTCCAGACTGAAAAACCCCAGTTCCCTCAGTCGCTCCTCATAAGACTTGTTCTCTAGACTGTTCACTAGCTTCATTGCCCTTCTCTGGACACGCTCTAGTACCTTGATGTCCTTCTTGTACTGAGGGGCCCAAAACTGAACACAGTATTCGAGGTGTGGCCTCACCAGTGCTGAGTACAGGGGCATTATCACCTCCCTGGTCCTGCTGGCCACACTATTCCTGATACAAATGATGTAGTGGTAGTTATATGCAAGATAGCAGAGCAGAAGTCTAGTACAAGTAGTTATCACTACATTTTTCCTGTCAAAACCATGGTCTTTCTAGCATTAATGCTTTGATAAACTCTGCTATGCAGCATGAGCAATAAAAATGTGTATAAGCAATGCAGTGGGTGTTGACAAATACTGCCATGGACACCAGTCTGCCCACAACTTCTAATGCCTCAGTACAGAGAGTAAATGATGTGGAGGACCATGAGCTAATGTCCCACTTCTAGCTCCATTTCATGCTTCACACACTGTAATTTCAAAAGGAGCCCTTTGCTATGTATGTGCTCTTTGTCCCTGACAGGTGCAAAAGAAATTAAAGTTGAGTGTTATATTTGCCCAGGTTATTTGTTTCAGGAATTACTGCCTTTGAAAAATAACATTGATAAAACTTAACGATCTTTAGAAAAAAAAAAACATTTGCCATGGCACAAATAATTATGCTTTCTATCATCACTGCTGACTCCAATAGGAAGCCAGGCACTCAGGGAGATTTTTCTGTAACATATTGTTTTGATTAAATATCATTCTAACAAAGAAAAAAAATTAAAAAGGTGATGGATGGAGCCATGTCTATTGTATGCAAATAATCTAATAGTTTCTAATATCTGCTGAAGTGATTAAATGTTCTTATTGTGAATGGCTGGACCTTTTTATTCTGAAACAAACCAGAGTACACATACTTTGGTTGTCCACATATGTATTTAAGACTGAAAACACAGAAGGCAGTAATAGATGGGGCAGCAGTCTCGTGCTTTTTGACTGATGACTTCAGTGCCCTGCAGGCTGCTGACTTTATGATTCTTCTAAGCACAGGAGGTCCTTCATAAGATTTTTGAGTCACTCTTCAATTCCAAAGTGTACTTCTAAGGGAAATATGTGCATGCTCCTCTATGAGTGAGCCTCAGTTCGCAGACTCCAGATGAGATTGATAGGAGAGGCTGTTAACACTGCATATGTTCTTTGTATTTACATTATTCAAAACTGCATAGATGACTTAGCAGAACATCTGTAGTTTTACCAAAGCACAGAAATCAATTAGATGGCAATATCTTCAGTTATTCATCCCAGTCACAATGTCAGATTCATCATTTGCACCCTGTGCATTGTTGCAGTTTCAAGCCACAAAAATGATCAGATGGATGGAACACCTCTCCTATGAAGAAAGGCTGTGAGAGTTGGGATTATTCAGCCTGGAGAAGAGAAGGCTCCAGGGAGACCTTATTGTGGCCTTTTGTTGTGGTTTAACACAGCAGGCAGCTAAATACCACACAGCCATTTGCTCACTCCCCATGCCCCAGTGAGATGGGGGAAAGAATTGGAGAAAAAAAAAAAGTAAAATTCATGGGTTGATATAAAGACAGTTTAATAGGACAGAAAAAGAAGGGAAAATCATAATAATAATTATAATAAGGATAAAGAACATACAAAATAAGTGATGCACAATGCAACTGCTCACCACCCACTGACCAATGCCCAGCCAGTTCCCAAGCAGTGGTCACCGCCCCCCAGCCAACTCCCCCCAGTTTATATACTGAGCATGGCCTCATATGGTATGGAATATCCCTTTGGTCAGTTTGGGTCAGCTGTCCTGGCTGTACCCCCTCCCAGCTTCTCACTGGCAGGGCATGAGAAGCTGAAAAGTCCTTGACTAGCATAAGCACTACTTAGCAACAACTAAAACATCAGTGTGTTATCAACATTATTCTCATACTAAATCCAAAACACAGCACTATACCAGCTACCAGGAAGAAAATTAACTCTATCCCAGCTGAAACCAGGACACCTTTCAATACCTAAAGGGGGCTTATAAGAAAGATGGGGACAGAGTATTTAGCAGGGCTTGTAGCAATAAGACAAAGGGTAATGGTTTTAAATTAAAAGAGAGTAGGTTCAGAGTAGCTAGATATAAGGAAGAAATTTTTTACCATGAGGGTGGTGAAACACTAGAACAGGTTGCCCGGAGAGATGGCAGATGTCCCGCCCTTGGAAACATTCAAGGTCAGGTTGGACAGGGCTCTGAGCAATCTGATCTATTTGAAGATGTCCCTGCTCATTGCAGGAAGGTTGGACTAGATGACCTTTAAAGGTCCCTTCCAACCCAAGGTATTCTATGATCCTATGAATTTCAGTTCAAATCAGTAGCAGATGTAGCAAGCTTTTATTTATTTATCTCATTCTACATGTTGTGCTGTGAATATTTTATGCAAGGAGCATTTGAGTCTTTTTTTTTTTTTTTTTTTAAGGCTAAGATCTACTAAGTACAGCTAGGAAAAAAACTCTTTGTTAAAAACAAGAGCTGTATGTGGCACTGCAGAGTGGGAGAGGGAGACAGAGAGAGAGGGAGAAGAAATAAAATGCAAGCTTCCAAAACCTTCCACCCTGCCAAATTGCATTAGGCTAATCTGTATCTCACACCCTGAAACCTTTGCTGAGCACTGCACAGCCAACCCAACCAATTCCTTTCAGGAATTAATCGAACCCAATTTTTCTGCCTATGAAGCCAGTACCCTAACTGGTATGTAAAGAGCAGGTGGGTCTACATTTGCTTTCTCCAGCAGAAATCCAGAAACTAGAGTCATCACAGTTACACTAAATGCCTGTGACCTGAGAATTATCAACACATTAAGCTCACTCAGAGAACATGATGCCTAGGTCCTTGTCAGCCTTACCTGGAAAATGAGCATGGAGCTGAGGCAGCATGTTGGGTCAGTCCTGGATACACGGAAAATTACAGATATAGGCTTCCAGGGAACCATGGAGCTGAACTGAATGCTGCCTAAGGAGTGCTGGCCCCTCCAAGGTTACCCTGCAACTTAATGGGGTCTTCAGAACAAGGTTTTTCAGCTTTATGTGGCTGATGTAATCTCAGTATCTTTAGGCCTCTATCACTGGGATGTGATTTATAGCTTAAGAGAAACTGCCAGCCATGTGTATATTTTCCATTAATTCCTGAATTTCATAATCTCAGAATTTCTTTAAAGAATTAGCAGGAGACAATAATATAAACCACTGGCACTCTTCACTCTTGTAAAGACAAAGCACAGAGATTCCCTGAGATTTTTGTCACGCATTCTGTGGAAGCGAATTCAAGTAGAGATTTCCTAAAGACAGCGTGACTAAGTTAGACCTGTTTCCCTCATATCACAACAGTTCTGAGACTTGTTTAGCATTGTGCCAAGAATGGTGTTTAGTCATTTAACTCCCCTCCAGGGCTTTTCTTTGCTCAAATCTGTAGATATCTTAATTTCTTCTTTTTATTTCACCTCTAAACAACATGTATGAAGTTAAATCTGCAGAAGACTGAAAAGGGCAAAAATCTTAGCTCCGTAATGAAGCAAATATGTTTCTATTAGGGGGTGCATGAGTTTTGCAGAAGTAGGGTGCCTCCAGAAACTTACAGATACTATAGCAATTTATAAGTAACTAGACCATTATTAAAATCCAGAGATGCTTTTCATGATGTGTGGGTGAAATGTCCCTGAAGTGTGGGCACAGTTAAGAATTCACCAGATCACTGGAATGCTTTCTTCTCCAATTGGTATGATCTGATTTAGCTGGACTGTTGTCTGTTTTTAACTAAGAAGTTTTAATTCAGTTTAAGTGAACTCTCAGGAGAGCATGGAAGTGTACCATTACATATGGTGAAAAGAAGAACAGAGCTAAACAACAGCAATAATACGCTCAGAACTCAGGAACACAGAAGAATAAAAATAACCCTATCATAAAATCACAGAATCGTTGAGGCTGGAAGGGACCTTTGGAGATGGTTTGGTCCAACCTTCCTGCTCAAGCAGGGCTAGCTAGAGCAGGTTGCCCAGGACCATGTCCACTCGGTTTGAATACCCTGAAGGATGGAGCTCTCCTCCAGGCTGAACACCCCCAGCTCTCTCAACCTCCCCTTGTGTGACAGGTGCTCTAATCCCTTAATCATCCTTATGGTCTGTCACTGGACTTGCTACAGTATGGCCACATCTTTCTTGGACTGCATTTCTTGTACAAATATCCAAAAATATTTGTTCATTATTTCCTAAAAACTATAGTAGAAAGAGTTTTGTACATTGATAGAAAAACCCAAACAAATTAGTTCTCATTACATTCAGATGGAGCCTATTAATCACAACTTCTACAGCTGTTCACGGAGAACATCTGACTGCCTCATCTTCCTAAAGCACTAGAATATAATAGCCAAAATATGCACTTTAAAGTCTAGGTTGAAAGCAGTAGCTTTCTATGCTAACTTACATGCCAATCTACTATACTTACTAGAGTTTGTTCTTAAGTTTCTAAATTAATGTAAGGGTAAAGGAAGATTCTTGTTTATGAAGAAACCTGTGCTGAGGGCATTGGCACACAACACGGGGTGAAAAAGAAGGTAACAAGAAAGACAACATTTAAAGTAGGCACAACTGTTGAAGAAAGTCGTGGGTCACCAAGACAAAATTTAGGAACTAAAAACTCAGGGAAGTTTTAAAATAAATTGAATACCTAATAGTATTGTAGAACACTGTAAATAAATATTATATAGTCATAGAGTGACCTAAATGAGCACAGGAAAGACCATTGTTTCTGGGCAGAGAAAAGACAGACACGCAACTAGAAAAGGATCCTAAAAGCTCACTGGCTGTGAGAAAGGCTTTTACCAAAGCAGTTCTCAGCAGACACATATACTTTATTCTTTGAGCTCATAGATAACTTAACAGTTGACTGAAAATTAATTCAATAGGAATTTATTTAGGTGATGAAGTCTCAGCATATTTCTAGTGTTGCTCAATAGCAAGAACTAGCATCCACTGTACAAATAACACTCAGCCCCTTCTTTAAATGAAACATGAAGATACTTCAACATGTCACCTTCAACTTTGTTTCAAAAAAAGTAGCCTTCACTGTAATCCTCCTACTGGTTTAAAGGATTTTATTAACGGACAGACTTTTGCACACTGACAAATGACAGTAAGTATGTATTTTCTTAGATGTCACTGACAATATTCAACGTGAAGTAGGTTTTTGGAAGAATATTTCAAAAAAGTGTGTAAATATAGACAGTGTAAGGTCTACCAAAGTGATTTTCAGACTTTTGAAAAGTACCACCACCTTTCGTCTTGTCTATCTTTTCTGTCCTCTGAGTTGGAAGGTTGTTCAAAAACAAGGGCATGTTCACACTAACTTTTATATTTATGTCCTACTTGTAAGAAGTGAAATGTTACCAGCAGTTTAAAGTAGATATCAACTCTATTGCTAAAGCAAATATTGTGACCACTGATTGCAGGCACAGTCACTGTTCAGGGAACACTGCCTTAGTGAATACACTTACGTGGGTGCTCCCATAAGGCAGTCCCAAATGCCTCATTTGGGATCTTTACATTGCAAAAAGATGTGGCATTTGACACACACTCATTTCTTGAATGTGTATCATCTGGCTTATCATAGAATCATACTCATGCAATCATACAGAATCTCATTCTCAGATATTTAACTCTGCCTCCTTGTTCTACAGGGTCTGTGAATCACCTCTGCCTCAGAGTCATATGCCTAGCTTGTAGATGCAAAGAACTGCAGAGAATATGCATGGAATAGCTCATATCTTGAAGGTAAAAAAAAAAGCTTTTTTAAAAAGTGATATATTTTTTAAACTTTCACACTGTCAGAAATTGTACCAGAGACTTTAACTTCTGCAGATTTTGTGGATGATTGGTAAGAAAACTGTTTCCTGCCTTCATTTTGTGATCTTCTGAATGAAAGAATCCTTTCTATGATTCAGCTGTGTACAGATAGAGACTTCCATCTCCAGAAACACACTTGCCTCTTCATATTTAAACAACACATTGTAATAACCACAAATAATTTAATGTAAGTGGCAGTTTCAGTTCATGTAGCTCTTGGAGCCCTGTGATATTGTAAAAACACAGGTTGCACAAACCCCATCGAACCTGGCACTACAGTTTAATAGTTAGCTAATCTTTAGCAGCATAATAGTTACAGACAAGTAGGAACTAAGTTGCAGGTGAGTAAGCCAATGAATTTACAACTGTTTCCACCCCATGGACCACAGAGTCTCAGGAAGTAATGATTTGTCAACCCTTCTGTCTCTTGCTTGCAATACCACAATAATTTCTTGGCAACCAGAGTAGTTGGAAGAGTAATTTTAAAGAAAATATTACTGCAGTTTAACTGTGTTATAGGTAGGGAACCTAGTTCTCCATTTGTGTGTACACTAAATTCAAATGCAATAAGCTAAAACCCAAAAGCAGCTTAGTGGGTATTAGGGAATGACCTGAGGATGGGTTGCCAGTAAATTAAAGACAGCAATATATCCAGGTTGTGTAAGGCTTTGTCAAACCGTAGATTCTTTCAAGTCTTTTCTTCTAGCATAGAGGCAGAAAAGGAATGGTGAAAGATATGAACAAAACCCCATCACTTTTAAATGGACATGATCTCAGTGCAGTCTGCGTTGTATATGGTCTTGTTGAATACTTTATATTTTCTCAGATGAAGCACTATTTCTTTTACCATCACTCTTTAAATTCTGACTGCATCTCTCACAACATTTAGTTCACAGCTGAAGGCGTCTGCGTGATTACATACTTTCATACTTTAGGAATTATGAAATAATTGTCATGAATCTCTACCCTGACAGCCAAAGCCTGCCCTTGTGCAGCAGGAATTATGAGCTTTTCCAAAGCATCCTTTCCAAACCATCTTCACCAAAGTTATATGCAACATTATTCTATCTAAGACATAGCAGAAAATAATATGATCATAATAAAAGAAAACAATCACATCTTCATGCTTTAAAGCAGTTCATAAGCAATACACACAACTACATAATATAGGAATTGTGTATACACAACATAGGTTACGAACACATCTTTAGAAAAAGGCAAGATTTGTAACAAAATTTCTACTTGTTAGAAATGTGAAATAGAAATGTCTGATCTGATTATAACATTAAACATGTTGAAAGCATTATGCATAGGGTTTTTATAGAAATAATAACAAAGGCAAAAGAAGGTTTATTTCTTCTTTGACAAGAATGTGGTATATCAACAAAATATCAGCAGATATAAGTAGATATAATTTACAACAAATGTTAACCCATGTATATATGAAGAATTATCCAGAACACCATTCCACTCTCCTAACACGTTCATATCTACATTGTTTCACACTCCAAGCACCTAGTAATCATATGATTACACTACCTCATTATTAGATAGTGATTACACTACCTCACTTATTAGTACCATACACTGTGTTCAGCACTTTCAGTTCTATTTGGACCTTACCTACACTAAAGAACCACAACAATGTTTTCTGAATGGACTTTGAGGGAAGAAAGTCAGATTTCCTCAGATTATCAGAATGCTTTCCTCTGCACTGGTGACTATTAGCAATGGCACTTGAATGTGAAATCCTTTTGCATCATAAAGTTAAATAATCAATAAAGGGAAAAAACATGTAAAGTATGACTGAGATGAAAACCTAGATGAACACTTTAAATTATTAAGATTACTCTTAATAGTTTTAGATTTACTTTTAAATATAGACTTAGATAGATCTGGCATTACAAAACACATTCTGAATTGAGATAAGCTGCAGCCATACCATTCTGCTATTTCCTATCCAGTTTTCACACTGAGTTCATGAGAAAGGATAGTTAGGATCCTCCTAACAACACTGTTATGTATAAGGCTGCAGCTACCTTGGCTGTGATTGTGTCTTCAGCTGCCAAGACACCAGAACAGAACTAGTGTGTGGTAAGTCTGTATGTACTCTCCAGTACCATGTAGTCACATCTGAACTACATTTAAAATAGTTGTTTGGGTGCTGGTAACAGTCTATCCATGGCAACATGAAGCTCAATACAGCTGTGATGGCATTGTAATCAATGGAGATAAATTATTCGCGCAGGGATATTATAATGCAGTGAGATGTGTTTCTCACATTCATAGAACTCATTCTCTAATCTCCATATCATGTTTTTAATTTTCTTATATAAATAAGTTTTAAACAGTAGAAGCATGGGAAAAATGAGTTTCTGTAAAAAAATAATTAAAATGAGCAACATCCTCTGAAAAGGAACTTAGTAGAAAGGTTTGGGAGTCAGCAAATCTATAAGTTGAGGAAGATGTAGTTTTACACTCGTTTGAATGGCATGTAAGAATTATGTGTAACTTCTGTCATGAGACTCTCCCATGCCCATAAAATATAATTTTTTAATATATAAAAATGAAATATTATTTTAGTTGCTCGTATAGCACAGCTCAGACTGAGAGGTTAATATATTCCTAAGAAACAGCCATAGCTGTCAGAAAGATGATGGAGAGCTGAGTCTTCCCATTTATGAAGCCACATCCAGCCCTGGTACAGCTATCTAAATGTTGGTTTCTTGTTCTGTATATTAAGTATTGTCTACAACTCAGTTTTGAAAGTATTGGTCTTCTCCACAGCACAGCGTGGCTTCAAATCTTTTGCCGCATGGGACAGCTAACAATTCAACATGAAAAAAAAAAAAAATTATAATAGGAATCATGTCAGTCTGCCTTCCCACAGCCCATCTGTCCCTGCACCTGGTAGGAATAGTCAGGAGTTGTCTTTGGTGTGAACACCATGTGTTCTTTGCTGAACTGAAAATAAGTATTTCTGTAACAAAGCATAAATGCTACTCATTGGAGATATCCTTTCATTAATACAAAGCTTGCTTCATGTCCAAAATTTTGCAACCATCCTCTTTTGATTCAACTGCCATCTTCCAAGTACTAACAGCATTGATGAAACCATTTGGAGTTGGAGTTTTTACTTTTCTTGCAAAAATCATGATCAGGCAACATGAAAGCTTAGAAGTTACTTTCCAGTGAGGCTAAAATTTAATACAAGTCAATGTTAGAGTTCTGTCAGTATAGTTGAAAGACTAAGTCCCTGACAAAAAGTGGTTGGGAAATGAGATAGCTATGTTCTTTCTCTAAGCATCTCAAATACTTACGTATTTCCTGTACTACAGAAAAGCTTAGTCATTGGGTTAGATAACATTCAGAAATCCTCTCTTCAGCTCTTCTGATGATGTTGTTATGCTTTTCAAGGAATAATTAAATAGCAACCAAGAGTAAAAAGCTCTAATTCACCTGAGGAGAAAAAAAAATTGGATTCAAGTTCCTACTTAATACAATCGTTAAAATTTACACATATTTACAATATTAACTTGGGAACTGAAATCAGGATCTTTGGCCCTCAAGTGTATTCCCTGGCTAGTAGATTATAAAGTCAGCCTCCCACTGGTCCCATGAATCTTTAATTATTCATATGTAAATCAGAGCAGTTTTGGGGAATTGAGATTTGCACACCAAAGTATTGTGATTTAAGTAAACTATTGGGATATGACAGCTACAGATCTAACTCATCAGGCATATGAGTTATTTAAATATCCTAATCTATCCTAGATGAGTAATCTAAGCATTGGTCTTTGGGAGAAAACAGGTAATTTTTTCTGCACAGCTTCATGAGAAAGAAACACCCTTAAATCAATCAAGTTGTCTCATTCATAAGTTTAAAGGACATTGTTAGTATAAGGGGTTACCTAAAGAGCTTGCCTATAGAAAAGAGGAGATGTTTTCAGAGTTTGCTACTTGGCTTTAAGGATATTAGTCATGATACCATGTTTCTGCCTCACAAAAGGAACAAAAAAAAAAAAAAAAAAAAACAAAGAACAAGAGGTTTGTTTCATAGTGTCTTAATTTTTTTCCCCTGAGATTCTTGACTAGTGAAATTAAAATGATAATTCCAAATTTTTTAGTTTTTAATGTTGTTTACAATATTGAAAAAGATTCCACATTTTCCATGTTTTTCATACTGGTTCAACAGTTCAACTCAGCTGCCAGGATATTAATTTTACCACAGGAGGAAAGTTAATACACAGGTTTATTTCTGGTCACTCTGGATTTTTTGGGAATATATTTTCTTCAGACCTTAATAGCTTATGACCAACAATTGAATATTCAAAGCAACTTTAGGTAGATAGGCAGACGGTAAATGGATTTTTCACAAATGTTACAGAATCCTTAATGTATAAAATAAGTACATAAATATACATAATGTTTGATGCTATTTCCTATTGTAGCAGATCTCATAGAATATTATTGTTTTTTAAAACAGACTTTAGGTGGTAATATTTTTAAATAAATAGGCAATCATCATTAATGCATTAAATAAGAAAAAAATAATCATTTAATAGCCATGTGGGCACAATTTGCAAACACATTCATATTTCATAATTGAGCCAATGTGAATTTTTTTTACCATAGTTTCATAAAATAAATATATATTTAACTAAAACAGACATAGTTCTGGCTTGCAAAATTATATTATGTAAATTTCATACTGTTTTTATTCATAAATGGATTTTGCTATTTATTAAGTTGGAAGTTGTTTGCATTCCAAGGTAAACAAATATAAATTATTTCCCTAAAATCCATAAAAATATAAGAAAATATTTCCAGCATCTCCAAACACAAAGAATGTTCAAACCCAAAGATTCAAATGTGTTAGGCTCCGTAGACCAAGTCTTCTATTCCAGAGAGTGAGATAATAGTATCTAGTTGTTTTGATTAAAGACTTATTAAGTGCTCCTATGTCTGTTAGTAATGGAATCTCAAATTCACATTTACATAGATATAATTTGATTGAAGTGTTTCTTCTGTATATATACACATACAATCAAACTCTTTTCTCAATGTTTTCTCTATTAAAGCAAATATCCTCATTTAGTTTTGAATTGCTTTGGGATTATGTTTAGCATATTTTAAAGGAATACCTTCAGGTTCGCATTTGCCTGAAAAATATCGTGCCTGCTATTCTATTTTTACTAACCAGTTAGTTTAATACATCTTAAAACGACTGTGCAAACAGTATTTGTTCTGTTAGTTCATAAATTGCTTTTGAACATGACCTTTGTATAGTGATCTCATCAAAGTACCCAAAAATGTACGCTATATAGTGCATACTCTTTTGTCTTGTAGACATTTTGTTTGCATTAATATCCCATGTCCTAAAATATTGCCATCATTATTAAGTAGGATTATTTTCTTTAAAACTAACAAGAAAGTAAAAACAAAGCTGAAATTGAAACCGGCAGCAGATAATCATAGGCAGAAGTTCAGGTTTGCCAAAGCATTTAACACGTGTTCTCCTCAGAGCTCCACTTCTGAACCATGTTAACATTGTGAGAAATCTCAGCCCTAGGAAAGAGACAGGTAGGTTTGAGTGTATGATCTTGTTCTTGTTCACATTCCCAAGCTAGAAAGGCAAAATCAGGACAAAAGTAAAATATAACAAACCACCAGCTTAAAAATTTATTTAGAAGGGATTTAAAAATACGATGTGCTACTTAAACCATGTTCTGAAACAAAGCTGACAAAAAGTCCAGTCCTGTTTGGAATTAAGTCATTAAAAAGACCCCCTAAAACTAAGTGTATATTAATTTAATTTGTCAAAATACTGTGAATAGGCTAATTCTACAATGGGTTGTATTCGGTTTCCCGCTCCGTTTCATTTTTCATTTACCATAATTTTTCATTTACCATGGGCATAGCTGATTTGCAGAAAAGGCCGAATACAAAGCTATTTGGTCCTTGCTTGGCTATTTGGGTGTTTGAATAGCAGGTAGAGCCTTTATCTGGGGGTGGTAATTGCAGTGCCTGTGCATCATTATACTTTCACACTGTTCTTTTATAGATCAGTTTCAAGGGGAAACACTAATTTCCTACTCCAAACCTCTTTTATCGAGTTAGCTTTGCAGCTACAATAGTAGGTATGTGACTGTATTATGTATCATCAGCTATACATTGCCTACTCACACAGCACGCCATTTGTTTTTACTAATCTACTAAGATATTGTGACTCAGCAGGAAATATATTTTGTGGTTAAGGTACTCTTAGTGAGGATGGTAAGCAGAGGACTTGGGTCAAAGGAATTTTCCGTATCAGCACCTATAAACTTTGACTCAAGTACACAGGCATTTCTGAAAAATAGAAGTCTTTGAGACTATGTCCATCGCGTTACACATTATGCAGAATACTTTGGTTTAAATTGGGCATATTTAGAAAAAAAATCTGTATAAATCCTTAAAAGGCATATTTTCAGACTACTGCTCACAAAAGATCTTGTTTGGAGATAGAGTAAAAAGATAACTAAAGCATCCTTTCAGCTCTCTGGCCCAAGGTTTCTCCTTACTCTTGGAACTCCAACCAAATGTCAATGAAGTATTTAAAACACTTTGATGAGGAAAGCCCAGGCTGCAACCACAGATCAAGGAAGATTTTGAGTATTTACATCATCTAGCTACTTATGTTCATGTCTGAGCTGCCCTAAAATACATCCCTAAAATTCAAAAACCCTCGGAATAAACCTAAAAGTTGACTTCTATCAGCAGCTGCCTCCTGTTTCACCTCAAAGCAACAAGTAATTCAGAAGCTGAAGAAGAGGCCAAAACTTATTCTTCTCATCATAAAGCTCCCATTTCTTTCAGTATAAAATAAAAAGTAAATGAAATGCCACCTTGTTACATTGTCTGTCTGCTACCAATATCTTCATAGGCTGCCCATAAATCTGCCTACAGTGCATTTTGCCATCAGCCACAAGTATACACTTCATGTCCTGTGAGCCATTGAAATCATTTAGAAAATACCCTCAGTCACAAGCTTACAGAGAGCATAGAGCACAGCTATCAGACTGGAAAAAAAATAAAAAAAATTGCAGCTATTTTGAATCTTTACCATCAAGAATTCAGTTGACTGTTTATGGGAGAGTAGGAAATAGGATCTTTCTCAATATTCCTCTTATCCAGAGTCTCACATATTTGTGATACATTGGGTGGCATTTCTGCTGTGAAACTCCCTCAGACAAGCTATATTGCAGCTGTAAATTCTAGATCTAACCCACAATGCTGGGAAACATTCCCGAGCAGATGGTTTCATTCAATAAAACATCAAAGTACCATAGTAAATAATGCTGTTGAATTTTTTACTAGTCATTTTGCAGTGCCACATTAAACATTTCCAGAGGCAGCTGAAAGTGAAAGGGACAGGAACATTTGGCACTGAACAGAATGCCATAGGGCTATTTTGACTGGTGATGTTGAGACCAGAGAAGGAAATGAGTGTCTGAGTGGCACTTTTGGGGATGGTCTTTGACTTGTAAAGAGCAGAGAGGACTGGATAATTAGAGGTCATCTGTTCTTTTCCTGCCTCTTCCCCACTGCAAAGAAGTTTGGTTTCCCCCCCTATGCCCCATTGGCTTCTGTCTTTGTCCCAGTGTCTGTGGAAGAGAGACTTAAGGTGGGGTTTGCTCACTTTACTTGGGTGTCTCCTCACTTTTGAGGCATTAGGTTCTAATAGCATGCATGCAGACAGTAGCAGGAGAAAGTTTTCTCAAAAATCAGTCAAATTCTGCAGATCAGAGCAAAATGTCACCAAAGTGGGGAGAGATTGTGGAATTAGATGGTCTTACCCATATATCATAGGCTTCATACACTAAAAATAGAATAGATACTAGCACTTTGAGAATATACTGTATGTAAGGACAAGGGCAGTGATAGAACAGAATTATCTAGCCAGCCAGGCAAGGGAGGCTTCAGTGTCCTGCTGCTAAAGTCAAATGGCATGTAACAGTTCATTGCAATAAGTCTCAGGGAAATTCTAAAAAAAAAAAAAAAAAAAAGAATCATCTGAGTTTGATTTGTGGTATCCTGGTGTTGAAAGAAAAGAACAGCTATTTTTACTGCTGAAAGTGCATTCTTAGAATGATCACAGATTTGAAATCATTCTGTGAACTAAAGATCAGTATATATCTGTACATGAGAATGTGTCTTCCGCTTTACATTCTTTGTAATGAACACAGTACTGCATGGATTAAACGTGCAAGCAATTTAGCACTTGTGGGACTCCAAGTGTAAAACCCAACTCAACTAATGCAAAATGCAGTATCACTCCCTTGGAATTTCCTGAAGGACATTTGAAACATAAAACACTTTCTCATTAATATACAAATAGAAAGCAGTATTCTTTTTTTCCCTCTCTCCTTGGTCTCAAGGCACAGCAAAACTTTAGTCAGTTGCCAACAAAATCTAGCCCTCCTGCAGCAACGTTCACAGCTCTACCTAACATTGCATCCATGATTGTCATTTTTTTCACTATCATCTCCAAAAAGCATAATTCAGATGCAGCCTGGGCCACAGTTCCCCCACCTCTGCCTGAGCTGGTTTAGAGCAGTTCCTGCGGTGGAAGTGAATTCTCATTATTTAAGGGGATCAAGCGTAGTTCAAATAACTGCTTTTTACAGAATAGCCTGTGTGTGAGTCAAAGCAAAAGGCAAACCTAGGTCAAACACAGAGACAACGTGTGTCACTGCTATATGGCAGGGGATTCCCTAAAGCTCCAGACATCAGGTGGCCTGGGAGCCGTAGCTCTACAGCAACGCAGTTTGCCTGCTCTCCCTCTCATCAGACCTCTGATGGGCTAAAGATACAGAACCGTGATAAGTACAAGAACAACAAGAAGAGAGCAAGCAAATGAAGGAGAAGTATAAAAGTGAATTTAAAACGATGAAAACAAGTTTTTTAAGCATATGCATTCTGGCTGGGTCTCTCCGGTGGTGGGGGGGGTGGGGGGGAGAGAACTAGGTATAAACAGGACTTTTTTATTCCCTAGTCATGACACATTTTAATGAGATTTGAAATGAGCACAGGAAGACAGAGCGAGATAACAAGGTTATCTCCAACTCTAAATCTTCACACTATTTATGATGCTAAATTTGCAAGTTATGCTGCTCACTTACATTTCCATAAAGCAGCATAATAAAAGGAAAAGAACATGGTAACAATTTTTCCTCTGAACTGTCCTTTCTGAAAAAATATATGCAATCCTGTGGGTTTTGGTGTTCTTTTTACCTCTGCAGAATAATCTCCCTTTTGTATTTTATCCCTTCTTTGTGCAAAGATAAAGAGAATGACTGTACATTCAAGACTCCTGCTCCCCTAAGTGATATGACTCATTCACACAAGCTGCTGTACCCCTTAAGGGACTGTCAGTGCCTTTTCTTCTTAATTCATTAATTTTACTTTTCTGTTATACTGAAGAACTGCTAATAAAGTAACTTTTTTCAATTGATATTCAATCTCCTCTATGCCCCTGCAGGCACCTCTTCCTCTTCAGGAGTAAAAATACAATGTGTTGAACTCTCCCCACAGATGCCATGATGGAGGCATACATCTTCTAACATTCACTCCATTTTCTTGAAATATCCTCTGTTTTGCAGACTGCAAATAGGGACTAATGGCAGGCAGCCATGTCTGCAACAGTAAGAAGTTTTAAATATTTCCCACTACCATCCAACATACACCTGGTCCTGCTATAGTACAGCTGCAAACCGGCTAGCCATTTTTTAAGGAAATTTTTCCTTAAAGCTCTCAGCTGTAGTTACAACATAAAATCTCATGGCTTCCTTTGACTTTGGATACCTTTCCTCTGTGTTCCTGAATTAATCTTAGGAGTGGCCTTTAAGCCATGGCAAACTAGAAAAATTTGTTTCACCGACTCAGTTATAGCATTAATATATTAAAAAAAAGAAGGAAGGCATACAAAGGAGAACATGCCCTTTTTCAAGACATTTTCTTTCTCTGCCACTCTCACAAAGTCATTAACAATTAGGTCTTCTTCTAGTCTTTTAATGTGGGGTTGAATAAGCTAACAGCAGAAGAACATAGTGTCCATCTTGTTTGAGGAAAGCTGGTATATTGTCCCAGTTTACACTGGTGTGAGTTCACATCCCTAAATCTTTTCCTTGTTTATGGAAAATGTCGGCATTTGTACAGGAGAGGAACAAGATAACTAACACAAATATTAGTTGATTTAACAGTAAATGGAGCTTGCAATTAGTAATGGGTGACATACGTATTTCAGGAGCTCCCTTAGCACTTTTAGAAGAGGAGTGATGTTAGATAGATAGTATTATATTACTCAAACAATGACACAGGTAATTGTAAGATTAATTGGAAACTTGAGTTCTCTTATCTCTGCTGAATGGAAAACATCCCATTTGCCTCACCAGTCTTTGATCAGATTCGAAGATCATACAGTATGTCTGTGTTTGCAGAGACAACATAAAAGCAAGTACAAGTTCATATTTTAAGTAGTTTCTTTGGTGCTTCTGACACTTATGAAAGAAAGGGAGTACTAACTATTGATAATCATGTAATTTCAAAGAGAAATAGCCAGGTTTTTCTCCCATATTACTCACCTCAATTAATCCGGAGAGTAGTGCAGTGTGTAGTGATTCTTTTTTTCTATTTAAAGTCATTTAAAGGTTTAAATAACTAAAGGTTCAGAAACTACACATATAAATCCCTGAATCATTGTAGCACAAGTTTAAAATACCACTTTCTTTGAAATCATTGTTTTCATTAAAAGTAAAACTATAAGCTACTTACTGAATGTTATGGGTATGAAAAAAATGCAAAAACTGTGCTAATGGGATGTATCTGATTAATGCGAACTAGATGAATGTAGAATAATAGCTCTGTGGCTATTAAGTGGCTGTGCATGTCAGTGAAATATAAGGTCTGACACTCTTTTAAATCTCAAGAGGTAAAAAAAGAGAGTAAGGATTAGGGAGATCTATACAACACAGTAGGAGTATGTTTTGGTGAACTCATTCTGAATCCTTTTTCCTCCATTGTGTAGCAAGTGTACACAGGAGTGTCCTAAACTCAAACTTGACCAAGAAAGTTGCCTAATGTGTTCTAAATGTCAGTACCAGTATTCCGTCTGGGCCTCTACATGTAATACTGCCCCAAAATGACATTCCAGCTGGAACCTCTAAGACTGAAGTGAAATGCCAGTTCTGTTAGCCAAGAGTGTACCAGCCTTGTCCACATTTTGAGGTCTATGCTCCTCTAAAGTGGCCTTATACTGAGAATACATTTGGTATGTAGTCATATGGTCCTACTGAAGGTCTGCAGAAGAGTTCTCCAGGGTGTTTTCATCCAGCTGTTTGCATCTTCTTTGAAGGAGCAGATATTATTTCCACTTTCTTAGCATCAGAACCAAAATTATTGTGTTTACATGGTACAACAGAATACAAGGCCATTAGCATGAGATGTCCATGTCCATCCATGATATATTTGGTATCTTTTCCTCAGCTAAAGCACTAAGGCCAGTCAGGGCTATATCACTGAGCAGGTAACTCAGTGGGCAGTGTTTACTCTTTGTGGGCAATTTAGAGGAGGACCAGAGCTCGTCCAATATCAGATACACTTTGTAATTATTCATTACAGAATATGTAATACAGACATATATGCAGAACACCAGGTACAGAGCATATCAAGTTAATGATAGTCTTTCAAGATAAGAAGAATTGGATGTGTTGCTTTCCTGGAAGCTGGAGTTTCATAGTATTTGATGACCTTATCACCAAGCATTTGGATATCATCTAATGGCTAGTTCAGATGGTGAATGAGGGACATTTGTGTGGATATTGCAATGATGATTGGCAATTCTTTATTAGTACCCAAAGGAAACAGACATGATGAAGATGGTAGCATGACCCCTAGAAGAAACCACAAACTGTATTTCTCAACCGAAGCTAATACTCCATTACTGCAATCACAATTGTATGAGAAGAGATTAAAAGGCAGGGTAGCTTGTAAGAGCAAAACACTGAAAATGAAATATAATAAAAACCAATATTCAGGAAGCTTATTTGGCACGAAGTAATTTGGTCCCAGATGTTCCTTCTCTTTGGAACCAAGAATGGAAAAGATCACTGAAATTCATGAGCAGCAATCATCAGCTATCACACACTGAAACTCATGCTAAGGAACTAGACAAGGGGCTAAAACCCAGTGTTTTGTTTAGGTTTTTATTTTGCTCTCCAGGCTACAATGATCAACAACTATTAGACATCAATATGGAAAGAGCTATCAGAAGGGCAACACAAACAAGTCATCTGACAGAGCTTGTAGCCTTATTCCTCCTCAGTTTTTTAATCTCTCTACAGAGTGCTGGAAAACACTGTCCATTAGCTTGTATCGTCTTTTGTGTCAAACAGATGATTTAGATTCTTTTATTCTGCTTATAAACGTTCAGTTTCCCCTGATTTCTTTAATAGTGTTACATTAAGAATTAATTTAGTTTAGTGGTTTTTTCTAACTATGGCTAATCAATAACACTGCGCTTAATGCATTATGTGAGTGTTGCATTTTGGTACCCCTCTGTTTACAATACAGCTTCAACTTCTTGCCTTTCAAAATGAATACAGTAATGTTTAGTAGCTGATAAGCTTCTTCCTGTGAATGGTATTTAGGAAGAAAACATTAGCTGAGAATATACTTCTGTCCCTGATAGAAGGAAATATCCTTAGGTGTTTTGGGCCTTACTCAGTTAAGTTAGATATTTATTGTCTGTGTTGTTGTGACACATCCCTGGTGAAGGATGAGCAGGGTGTCAGTAGTATTCGAGTCATGGTAGTGCATACATCCTACATCCCGTATTAGAGCTCCATTCTGTTCATGGCTGTAGAAAATATATGTGGTAGTATCTCTCTCATGAAATGTTTTCAGACCACCAGCTGAGAAAAGAGGGACTATTATCCTTCTGGGAAAAAGAAGCATTAGAAGATGAAGGCTAAAATTCATAATTGGCCTCAGATCACATTTATGCTGAACAAAGAGTCAGGCAGAGATCCTTCCCTTACTTATCACCAGCAGAGCTGGCTCCCAACTACAAGCCTTAGGGTCAGGAGAGGTGAAGTTAATTAGCATTCATTGATGTGGCTCTTTTGCTTTTGGGATCTCAGCATGGGACACTCATCACCCTCCTGCTGAGCCTAGAGCTGGGTGATTTGGGCTGGCCGAGGTATCTCAGGTCCTCAAGCATTTGGGGAGGCTGAGAAATGTGAGTGAACTCAAGGGAAAGGCAAGTCAGATCTGGCCAAATCTTGTCTTACACAAGATAGTGGTTGATGTTGCCTCCTTTACTGGGTTTTTCATTGAGGCACAACATACAATTCCCAGTAAGTTATTAAACAGGAACTCTTTATCTCCACTTCTCCTAACTTTCACAAAGATATGCATCTGTTATATGTGTAACACTTATGGTATATACCTCAGACCCAAGAGTCTTAAAAAAACCACCATCACATAGCTCACAAGAAAGAGGAGTTAAGCTGAGGTGACAGATATACAACATATTAAACCTTAAATTTTGTAAATGTAGACCACAAATTATATCAGCCCAGGTATGCTGGAACCACTAATGCAAACTAAAGTTACAGCCAGATTTTCCTTTTTTCAATCAGGAAGAATGACCAATTTTGAACAAAAGTACTGGCGGGAAAGGAAAATGAATAATATGTGTGTGTGTGAAAGAGACTCCCAAACTCTCAAACTCTAGTGCCTTTACAGAGCACTACAGCTGGCGGCAATTTACCTTTGGAAAAGGAGCTGTCAAGTAAATGCCTTCCTATTCACATCATGTGGTACGTACAGATCCTGAGCTGATCCGTGCCTCATGATTGAGCAGACAGGTCTCTTCCCTGCAATCAATGTTGATTAAAATTGTTTTTGTGGTACTGACAATAGGATGGGACTAAAATAAAATCTCCTAGACCCTGTGGTAATGAAAAATTATCTACATGAAAGGAAGAAAGAGTACAAAAAGGATTTCAGACTCCTATTTATTACCTTTAAAACTGTAAAAAGTTTTTTCTTCAGTAAGTAATCATTCTTTTTTTTGTTTTCATTGAGTACACTTTGATTGATTATGACCTGCTCTGCCACAGCGGACCAGGTTGCATCCAATCAACTACTGAAGAAGAAGAAAAAAAACCTTGTCAGTGGAGTGTGGAAGAGAGAGTCAAAGTGAAATCAGGTTAAAGTATCATTCACCTGATTGAATCAAGTGCTAACAGAAGATCGACAGTGTCAAATATCCTCTTCTATAACCTCTGACCTTTTTAGGTTTTCATCTTGGGAAAGAGAACTGGAAATGACCATATCTTCTGGGTAGAAAATATTCGGAGATATATATGCTTTTAAGTGTTGGTACCTGCACAGAAAGGTAAGAGATTTTTCTTCTCTCTTGCTCGTGCTTTGGCCAGGACACAGCTGTTAAGATTTATGATGCTCCATTGTCCTTAGCCTAGTGGGGATATGGTACAAGCCTGGCTAGTAAAAGTTACGCAGTCAGATAGTTGTTCCATAATGTAGCAGTTTCTTAATAACTTCACTGCATCAAGCTGTGGACAAAACATCAGCCAGTTTCTTAGAATCATCATCTTCCTTATATTTGTAACTCTCTGCTCTAGTTTTCCATTTCCATGTTTTAATCTTTTATTCTGAGGTCCACTTAAATGTGGAAGAGTTAACTGAATTTACATAATCACATCTCACCACATTTACATTTCAAATTATTGATAATTAGTGAGTAATAGAGGTAGGACTTTCTCCTACTAAAAAAGTGAAAGAACCATGGTTTCTGAAAAGTATAATGAACTTCACAAGGAGAAAAAAACAAACAAACAACCAAAAAACCCAAACAAAACTCCTCCTAATCCCTGTCTGGGGTTCTTTAAAGATGAAGTCAATACCGTTTCCCTCCAACTTGTGGCATCAGTGCTGGAGGAGATGGAAATAAGTGTCCTGCTTTCACTGACCAGAGATTTGTACTCAGAGGTAGTTCATTTGAAATAATTGTATAATGAAAATGCGGAAGCAAGTTGCTTGCAATCTGTAGAGAAACAAAACTGGGGCAAACTTTTAAGAACACAGGAAACCTTCACCTTCTGTGAAGATCAGGCAGACACCTGTGTGCTCTGTAGCATAGGTAAGGGAGGCAGAAATCACACTGTGGTTCCCAGGGCCAGCACACCTCAGGATTACAAACACAAGATATGAGCTGAGAGTAAAAAGGCAGTTTGAATTTTAGCATACTTTGGCTCAGGAGGCTAAACCAGAGATAGTGGAAAGCACAATCAATTTGTTTTTCAGGAAATATCCAGTCTCCATAAATTGATTCATGGGATGAAGCTACCAGCAGCCAGTGCATGAATTTGTGCAGGAAGTCAGAAACATGCTGAGAATGTGGGCAAAAAAAGGAGGTTTCAGCAGCTTCAGGGAAATTTCTCCTGAGCTAGAAAAGCCTTACAAATTTGTTTCAGAAAAAAAAAAATTGCCGGGAGAGACACTGAAAAGAATTTAAATTAACTAAACAATGGCACACAGAGGCACCTATCTGGCAACATCTGGTCCAATTCTGAAGGATGGGAAGGCCATGTTTTCATAGCTGAGATGGGTATGCTATTTTGCTTTGTGGCCAATGCAGCTGAAGTTAGGCAGAGTGGGCTGTGATTCAGAGTAAGAGTGTTTAGTTTTAGAAGAAGGATTCTGAACCCTGCGGAGATCATTTACATCCATACTCTCACTGTCTTCACAAGTCTGATGCCTTTGAAGTTGAAAATCTTGGTCCTTGTAGGTTAAAAAAAAATACAGATGACAAACAGAAGTCTCATTAAACTAGTATGGTCAATACAGTAAACAAACTTTAACAAGTAAAGAAAAAAATCTGCCTGTTAATAAACAGCAGCAATGAAATAGTCAAAATTGAAGAAATAAAGTACCTTTGACTAGTTCTATAATTCCATGTGCCATATCACCTTCCATTTTATTTAAAAAATAACATGTAAATATACACAGTATTTTTTATATCATCAGTGTAAGTCACTGTTACACCACTTATTTATCATTTTCTCTAGAAGGCAGGAAATGTTAGCTGATTATCTCAAAAGTTATTCCACATTAAATTCCATAATAAGTAACTCTAAATATGAAGCATATATTACTTTAAAGAGTCTTTTGTACATTTCTCACTGAGGAAAAATGAATACATTTATTGCTTTAAAACAAATGTCTTTAGGTATACATCACTAGAATTAGAAGAATATGTCAAAATTTGTGAAATGTCACATATTCAGACTTTTATATAACCAAATATCTTACTAATACCAGCCTTTTAAAAAATTCTTTTTATGGAAAATTTCAGGCAAGACTGTTTTTAAAAGCAAGTTAGAGGTGGAAAGGATATAATTTTTTATACAATATAAAGTGGGAGGACTTTTTTATTATTATCATCATAAAATCCTTCTTTTGAAGCACCAACTTCTCAAGAAAGTAGGAGAGATGAAGAAATGTGAATAGGTAAAGTTTTTCTGTTATGAAAACTAGGCTCTTAGTCAAATAGTTGAGGCACAAGAAGCCCTTGAAATTCAAACAGTATTCTGTTCTCCCCATATTCGCAACAATTATGTACAAAAGAACTACTGCTGGCCATGGGTATTTTTCTCCTAAAAGCTGAGAATTTTAATCTGAAAACTTACCACGCTGATATAATAAAACTTGTTGGTTGTTTATAGCAGACAGTTCTTAGTTAAGTGCAGTTAGCATAATCCCGTTCAAAAAGAGAAAATTCTAGGGGGACTCCAGGCAATTTTGGAAACTTCCTGCAGATCTTGCAGCGCTGTCGTTCAACTGCAGTGCTGGTGCAACATGGACTGCAGCCTGGCTGGGATGCACCACACAAAGCAACCATTTCTTTTCAGATGTTTAGAAGGCAGCCTCTTTTTCAATCTCCTCTTCCTTTCTGAATCATCATCAGTTCACTGCCTTGTTTCTAAATAGGCACCCACCAGCTTATACATTCAGATGCAGAGTCGCAGATGGTTCAGAGACCAATCTGTAATCTACTGTAAGAAAGCTGAGCTGATTTAATAATGACCACTATGAAATATCAGTACAACCCACACTGAGTGGATTAAGGAATGGCCAACTGACAGCCCTCAAAAGCATCTGTCAGTGAGGAAACTGCCACAGAACAAGGATTTTTTTCTAGTAGGCATACACAGACTTTTCAATACGACTCTTACCGATACAAAAAACATCACTCCTGGTAATATTTGTGAATGTCTCAAAACTGAAACCTGCACCTGAAGAAGGTCTAAGGTAGAACTGAAGTACCAAATTATGATACAAAACCCTAATCTTGCTAGGGCTAAAGAAAATCTGACCTTGGAGCTTTCCAAGTGACATTTTAAGTTTAAAGTTTCCAAGATGTGAAACATCTACACTTTTCCAAAATGCCCCCTTTCTAACTACCCTGATATCTATTTTCTACTTCAGCCTACTCAAGATCTAGAAATCATCACAGCTAAGACGTGGTGGTTACAAAAGGCCACTCACAAAATGTAGTTACTGCTACCCACTCTATGCAAAATTGATTAAAAACTGCTTAATGTTATATGCCAGAGTTGTTCAACACCAAATTTAAAAAAAAAATTAACTTTAATGATTTGGTATGATAAATACCTGAGAGATTTGTCTGATATAAGTCTATCTCAATGATTACTTGTAGCATGACTAGTTTACAGGTTTACTTTAAGTAAGGTGGCATTTTAGCATGACATGTTGTTTTTTATTGTTGGTAGCTATGCAATTCTGTTTCACATGTTCTAATTGGAATCAAGCAAATGTGACTTCTCATGCTATTCGCATTTTTTTTTTACTTCCAAAAATCTCTCATGCCTACATTGGTAAAAGGTTGTAAACTAATAGTATCTAATTCCATGGTAGCAAGGCCTCAGATTTATCTAATTTGTTTTGAGAGAAAATGTGCTTTACTGTTCTCCTTCATACTGGAGAAATGACATCACACACAAACGAAATAACTCAGGGTACATTTTGCTGTCTATTATACCACTGACTTTCAGAAATGGATGTTTGGTTTCATATAATTACTATACATGTTTTTTGCTTATGATGTTACTGAAGTTTTATCTGAAGTATCTGAATGTAAGCCTTTATCTTCCCAAATTTTATTTTTATGTCTGGTATCTCCCTTAAATAAGGAAAAGCTAAGCAGTTATTGACATGTCTTTGTGCCTTTCATAGGAAAGAACAGATGTATAATATTTAATTTTTATATTTGTTCCAAAAACTGTAGGGTTCTTCATCCAGGATGCAATAGAGACTTCAAAAGTTTTATTTACTGCATATCATTAACCTAAGGGTCATTCGTACTTGTGATTTTTTTCCTCAGAAATTCTGAAACTCCAGTTAATAAACTCTTGCATCTTTCCAACCTTTTAAGCACGATTTTGTCATGATGAGTAAAATTAAAAAAAAGCAAACCACCCCAAATCAGGCTTAGAAGCAGTCTTTACCTTTTTAACTGCAGATATTAAGGCAGTAATATTACTTACAGCAGAGAGCAAAAAAAAACCTACAGTGAAGAAATCAGAGACAAGAAATGTGTATAACTTGCTAGTAGCCATTAACAATGATGCCATTGGCCTAATATCACACACAGTTGTCCGTGCTAGAAACATCTTTCTGGCATTCATTTTTAAGTAAAGTGCAATGTTCATTAAGCATTTCACAAGTACTTCCCTTGTAGCTGTTCCACTCCATCAAAGAATATCTATATATCCTACCAAAACAGTTGAATGCACTTTATGTTGTGTATATGTTAAGTTTTTACTGGATGGGTGAATGATTACAATGTCTGTCTTCAGATTCTATATAACTCCCTTTGCACATTTCTCATTAAGTCAAGAGATAAACAGAGGGGCTCATAAAGTCAGTATCAGTCATCAAAGTCTTCACAGGGCATCAGGGACTTGAACCCTTCTCCAGGGAAATGGCTACCTGAGGTAGCAGAACTTTGCAGCAAGAAGCCCTCTGCTTATGTAAGACTGCATTTCCACAGACAGTGGAGCAAACGTGACAGCTTGCTGCTGCCAAGAGGAAGAGGTTTCACTTCCTCCTTCCTCTTCCCTATGTCTCTTTTTCCCTCCTTCCTCCTTTCCTGCCTTCCCCCTCCTCATCGCCCTACTGCTGAAAGCCAGCATGTCCTGCCTTCTTCCTTGTCCTGCCTCTAGAGAACTTTGAAATCCTTCACTGTCTCAATTTACTTCATTAACCTGGCAGAAAACTACCCGGGTTTTGCGCAGTGTTGTATGTCCTTTGTTTTAATGAGTTATGTGGACACAGAAATTCCGCAGGTTGTTAGAGCTGGCACAAAATAAACTGTGGGACCACATGGCCAGGAGTAGGAAAGGGGTAAGGCAAAGGGAGCAGGACCTTTTCTTTGTGGCAAGAGTGTGCTGTGACACCAGCTCAAAAGATTTTTCAGGCATGAAAACATTTGTCTCAGAGCTGCTGCCCCAGCAGGGAATGGGTTTCTTGTAGGTACTGTGTCATGAAAGCTCAGTGAATGCCTTGCATGTTGTAGGGTGTGAAAAACAGCACAAAGTGCTTAAACTGCCTTCTTTATCGCGTTTCATAAAAATCACAGCCTAAGAGTTAATCTATAACTCTGTAAACGTAGTTGTAATTTAATCAGATGAGAGTGAACTATATGGGTAACGTCATTGAAATACATGCTCTAGATTATCTCAACACTCCTGTTTTCTCCAAAATCTTGTAGATATATCACAAAGATATTGAAGAGAAACAGGAATAGTATGCAAATGCCTAATGACCAGGAAGCAGTATGGTGCTGTAGTAGTATGATTGTAACAGTGTAAAGATATTAGTTACATGGGAGCGTAAGAAGAAAAAATGTTTGTCCTTAGATCAACTACTATTGCTGAAATAATACAATCCCTTTATAAGGTGTCACCCAGAATACCTTGAAAGGGGAACAGCAGGTATCCACCATCAGTATCTGTGTTCAGCCAGAGAGAATAAACCTATCTATTTCCCCTGTGTTACAAAGGCAAGTCAGAAATATTTTGTAATTCACTGTGTTAAAAGCAGCACAGACAGCAATACTTTGAGCAAGTTCTTACCGTGGCCAGGATCTTGCAAGTAGGTCATAGTTTAATACCACTAATGTAATCTCCTTTCTGTGCCTGAGGCTGGACTCTGATTGCTGATTTAATGTCTTGTTCAAACTTCATGCTTACTGCTTACCAGTGGGGAACTGGAAGCCTGAGACGGAACCAGAGCTGAAAGGTTTTTGGAATTTTGTACTAGTTTCTTCAGGATTCAGTGAAGAAATCTACTTTTTCATCAGATTTCTTCTAATTTGAAATGACAAAGTTTGTCATTTATTGCCAGAAAGAACATGGATTAGTTTCAACAGTTTTGACAATTATTTTTCAATAATTCTTATTTTGGAGTAAATTGAAGAGGGGACAAGGAGAGCAATAAAATAGGTGTTTATTTTGTACCTGGTTCAATATGTGGGGAGATAATTTCATAGTTCACTTACACTCATGAGCAATCAGTGCTTAGTTTTAATGGACGATCAGTGTTATTTATGCAAAAGACCTCTGCTGGACATGATTTTGCCATTCTTGCTGACAAAGAATAGAAAACAATCTAATCCTGTAAATCACATTTGTCATTTATAGTGGTGGTGTTATTCTGACCATATATCAGAACTTGCAATTTTTCTCCAAATCCTCGTCCTCTTTTGGCCCTGGTTTGGGGAATAGGATGTCTGTAGCCATTAGTGATAGTGAACTACAGATGACTCTATGGTTATTTCTAACTCACAAGTGTTTCAGTGATGTGTTTGGATACACGGTATCTCAGCTTCTCTGACAGACAAGCTAAGGATAGAGATGAGAGGCTCTCAGCTTCAGAGCAGGGAGTCCCAAAGCTCTGAATTATTGTCTGTAATGCTATCAATATGAAGGTCTGTACTTTAATCACATAGGCTGTGAGTATGGCTCTCCAGGCTATGCTCCAGGAAAGTACAGCCGACTCCCAGTCTAGGAATACTGCACATCTGTCAGACTAAAATATTTCTGCCAATCATTTTTTTTTTTTGTTTCACAACAGCATCTAAGAAAAAGGGGTTGGGATTCAGTTCACAGAGGATGATATATAAATACAGATGACGGTGTGTATGGTGTCTAAACTCCAGTTACAATGAAGACCTACTCAGTACATCACTAGTGAAAAGAACACAGCATTTACTTCAGGGTGAACTGAGCTGTTCTCTTCACTGTCTTGCCTAGATCACCATCTTTTACCAAAGGGATTGTAGGCACTTACATGTAGATAGCTAAATTCAGGTGTCTTAATCCTCCCTCTCCCAATGTAACCTCATGAAACAGAGGGGAAACAACTATAAAGAATTGTCCATGGTACAAAACTACTGCAAGTCAGTTTGATGCCTCTGAGTCAAGCTGCTATCAACAGCAATAGAACTGTAGACCCCATTGCTGCCCAGTCAGCACGCCTTGTCCATAGCCCTAACCTGGAGGGACTGCCTCTGAGCGGAGGAAGCAGTTTTGTTTTCCTTCCTATACACTGTTGAGACTGCCAAACCCAGCCCAACTGTGAAGGTGCCTTTATGATTCAGACAATTTTCAACAAAAAGGACCAGGATTTATTATACTCGTTTGGTCATTGTTACCTTAAAAAAATGAAGAAACAATGAACCATAGCCAGCCCTGGCATGAGTTAGTACAGCCTGCACAAAAATAACCACTAGCCTTCTCCCTGCAATGTGGTATGCATCAATTCATCAGTAGGCTTTGTCTTGTAGCCAGTTTGGAGCTCCTGGGCTAGTGTTACAGTCCAAACCAATTTTGATTAGTTGGGGCTTTTTTTCATATCAGTTGCTGTGAGACAATATGAAGTAATTTACTGAACTCCCAGTGTTACACGTATACTCTGGGTATATACTGCAGCCACTAATCCTATAACCTTATTAAAAATCATAATAGAAAAGAAAAAACAACAAAACCAGAGATTGCCTGGAAAGCTTTTTTTTTTCTTTTTTTTTGCAATTAAATACTCCTGATAATTCAGTGGTGAGACTTCATTTTTAATACTTGTCCATTATTTGAACCTGAATAGAATGAAGACCTATAAAATGTAATAACAAGGAGCATTCTTTCTTGTCTCTATAAAGAGAAATACCTGTCTGTCTTACTTTTGTGTATGTGCATGAATTTATAGTTCTCTGTGGATTTCCAAGAAGAAGCTCCATTAGTTCAGTAATATCTCTCCCCCTTCTATAAAACATGGATATTAACATTCTCTGGGAATATTAGACTAATTAAAATTAGATCAAAATAATATCAAAAAGGAAATGTTTATTCTCTGATTTCACAGTGTTCATGTAATACATCCATTTTCTTTTCAGAAACTACAGCTTTTTAGTCAATCCATTTTTCTGCTTGAATCTGAATCTAAAACTATTACTTCCCCTCACCCAAAAAGGTTTGACAGTAATCGCTGTTGCCAGTCTCAGAGTTGGCTTCTGCGATTTTGTCCTTGCTTTCCCTGTAAGAGGACTAGCACCCTTAGACAGGTATATATATATATATGTTTGGTTAAATACATCACACAAGCAAGTGCTAGGAACAAGACTAGAATTTTCTTGTATCTCCATTATTGAATTGTCTCCTTTCTGATTTGCCTTTTTCTATATTTACAAAACTTCTATGTATACACTGCTAAAGGAATATCTCTGCCTCTCTTAAACATGAGTTCATTGTTGGTATTAAGCATGTATTCTCTAGTAACACTTGTAATTTCACACATTAGGTTGATAGGCACACTCTGCCCTGGAGACTAGCAAAACCACTACAGATCTAAGCCTTGATTCTCCTTCAGTCAAGGATAGAGACTGCACTCATCAATCAAACTGTTGACTTACAGGATAATTCCTTGGGTAGGTATGGTATTAGTAGCCCTTACGCTTGTTCTGTTAAACCAATGACTTTGGCAGACAGGCTGTTTGCAGGACATCATGAAGGTGAAAGGGCAGCAACAAAAGTCTTAACTATGGTAACAACAACTTTCTGGGAAGACCGGATTTTCCACCATTCTATAGATTAAATGAAAGCTGAGTTTCCCTGAGAGAATATAAAGAAAGCATCTCAAATCTCTATTTGTAGATTAGTATGTCAGAATCATTTACTAGATTAAGTGTTGCTTTATTGTGTTTTTTTGAGTGTAGTCTATTGGTAGTTTCCTGTCTCCTTTAAATACAACGATGATAAATTTATGTTTTTGACAAATGCCTTTTTAACAATTAAAAAAAAAATTAAAAAGCAAACAGTTACTTATATTCTCTCTAGTTTTAATTTGCATCTATCTGTCCAGACGTGGTTCAAGAATAAGTTCAGGAATGAAATCAGAGTGTTTCAGAAATTATAATGGTCTATAGTCTGAACTTGAGCTTCCTGGTCCTTCAAACAGAACCCACAGTGGTATCTGAAAGATCTAGATTCAGAGGGTGGATTAAGATCAATGGTCTGGAGTCTAGTAGTAAATGCTTGAGGGTAGGGGAGAACACATGAAATCTCATGCCTTTTATTTTTCTTCAGTAGCTACTTGGCTGAAAGATCCATTAACTCTGCCAAGAAGCATTTTGTCAAGTATCTGGAAAAAAAAGCACTCACTTTTATATACCTAGTTTGATCATATGAGCTTCATGTCCTGCACGTATACTCACAACAGTAATACATTACCATTTATTACACATATAAAAATGCATAAATACAAATACACAGCCATATGTTAAATACAAGTTCTTAAATAAAGCTGAGGTCTCCTGGAAAGTAAGAAAATAATTAGTACAGTGCACCATAATACTAACCTTGGGAATGCTTGGGCTTTCAGCCGTGGTTTTCCTTCAGATTATGCACTGAAGGATTCTGATTTTTTTTTTTTTTTTATGTTTTGAAAATGTATGATGGAAAAATCAGACTTTTACTTGTGTGGAAACCCACAATTCCATATGGTGGCCATTAACAGTGCTCCTCTTTCTTGTCACAGATGTCAGTCCCCCCTTTGTGGAACATAGATTGGGTCCCAGCAGCTTAATTATTCCACACGTATCTCTACCACACCAAGGATCAATATATTTCATGACTAAGTAATGATTAAATGCAGTCCCCAAAATCAGAAGATCAGAAATGCACATTTCATTAATTTTTTAATAAGCTGATATTTTGGTAATGGTTGTGCTACAAGGCATTGCAGACTTACATAATGAATGTCGAATATTGGATGATATAATACATAAAAAGAATCTATATAATTTAAACTCTATTGATAACTCAGTTATGTTAAGAACAAATCCATGAACAGTAATCATCTCACATTTATCTATTAGTCTGTCTGTGTATCTGTGTGGCACTTAGATTGCCTTTGATTTCACTGCACAGAACATTTCTCATGCATGAAGGAGTACAATCTTATTAAAAATTAATTTAGAAGCATATTTAAAATTTAAACATGTTTATGAATTAGGGCTGCAATGATACAAAACTTAGAGAAAAGTTTTGCTAAGATATAAAAAAGAGTTGAACATTAAGATCTCTGCTTCTACCTGTTCAGCTGTAAATATTGCTAGTGACACTATCAACAGACTAACAGATCTCTGGAACTGAACAAATTAATGCTTTGCTGTTGCTCCTGCTGTGTTTGTCATGAACCATCTGTGCAGCAAAGAATGACTTTTTGTCACTTTCTCCTCAAGACTTCAGGATTAGCTGGTATTGTAAAAGTGATTTCTTTGGTATTAGTATAAATAGATAAGGAAAAAAAAACCTCTTGTTCCCTCTCCCAGTGGGCTTTTATCTTTTCTCCACCAGAAACCAGAACGCTGAATGGAAGCCAGAACAATGTCAAATTAACCTGAAAAACTTCCAGTTCTTTGTCATCCTGTGAACAGATGATATTCAAGTTTAGTTTGATTTGGTAAGAACGGCCCACAACAACAGAATGGGTTGGTTGTACCAAGATATTTCATTTATGATTAGCTTGAAAACAGCTGCTTAGACAAAACCAAGGGGTTTTTTTTGTATTTATATTACCTGACATATAGGACTTTACATAATGTGACTTACATAGAGTGCCAAACAGAATGAAAAAGATACAGATTTTTACTAGCTGAAATCAATGCCAAAATTTTAATTTACAACTGAAATATATAAATTTAACTGAGATCTATATATAACATGATAACTTCAGGAATCTCAGTGTCATATGTGAAATTTAGGTTTGCCTACACCTGCAGCATAACACAAAGAAAGGGGTGAGGAGCAAGAGCTGATATCCTAATGATGATTATAGAAATTAAATGGTTTCTTGTAAGTTAATGCCATTCCAAACTGGAGATCTGGGGCTAGATTTTTTTCATTCTGTGTATATTAAGAAGTACATTAACTCATGAGATGCCTTCTGTCAATCTACATGTGGCCCCTTTACAATACATCTTCAAAAGCATTCAAGCAAAATGATTATATGGAATCTGCATGATAATCATGTAAATGCAGATGCTGTGAGATTTTTGTTGCTTTCCATGGTAGGCTAGGATACAGCAAGAATGACTTCTTGGGGTTTTTTTTATGTAATTCTGATTCCTACCCCTTCCAAAAATTGTCAGGTTAAAGAAGATTTGGGGAGGCTGGGAAAGTGAGAACAAAACTGTCAGTACAGTCTTATACTGGAACACCCAACTTAGAACTACCTGAATGAGCAAATAATATCTCAAAATCACAGGAAACAAGAATAAAATTCCAATTTTAGCTTCTTTCAAGAATATTGGGAAAGAGACACATGCCACTGGGCAACATATTCTAGTGACTAGAGCAGAATCTTCTCTGGTTTAATCAAGTTTTTTTCCCTAAAAAATTATAACTGTTTCTAATGAAGGGTGGAACCTACACCACTGTGGCACATATTGGCTTAATTTAACCATATAATATTTTAAAATGCTCTTCTTAATATTTCCAAATGAGAAATATCACAAACTGAGTTTTTTCTCCCCAATGCCTTCCTACAACTGTCCTCTTTTTTTTTTGTAAGCTAGAGAGAGCCTGTCCTGACCATAATGATCTCAGGTGACACCATGCCAAATCCTTTCCCATTTTATCTGAGGTAACATGACAGTACATTACACAGTGAAGTACAAGTTACCACCATTGTGACCTGATGAAACCTAAAAAGAACATTTGAGCTTTTTTTGACTCTTAGCCTTATTCTAGACAAAAGTAGAACACTTTGATCCAGCATTTTCATTTGTTGCTATCCAGAGAATAATAGGATAACAAAGTACCCTCTAGAATTTTTCCATAACCCCACAGACAAAGATATAAAAACATCCTTTGTGGGTGTTTTGATGTACAAGACTTCTGTAACAGGATTTAAATGCATTGTAAAGTAGAAGCATTTATACTTCAATTTTTGCATAAATTGATTGTAACTAGCAAAAGAAGTGACTTTGTTTTAAACCATAAAGGTATAACTGTTTATCTTAATCTAATGTGAACCTTTTTCAAAACCAACTCATATCAGTTGAAGGCTGAGCCCTTCAAACATTATGCACCTCAGTGACCCTACAGGCTTTAATGGGGTCATTTGAATAAGGTGGCCCTTTCACGGTGAACAGTGGCTAAAGGACCAGGCCTCAGATAAATGCAATAAAGCTAAGGCACACAAACAGTAGAAAAGCTATAGAATAATTTTGTCTTGATAATATACATGATTATAAAAACTTTTTATATTACCTGAAAAATTCAACTTTGTTTATCAGTACAGTTGAACCAGAAAATATATTTAGAACCTTTTTTTTCTGACCTCATTCACACTGATTTCACACCAACATAATTTCATATACTTTAATTGTATTACTTTAGTTTTTCCTCATTGTAGACAGTCAGACCTAAACCCTTATTATCCTTCAAAATAAATTGCTTATATTTTAACAGCTTCCTGCAGTCAGAGCTTCTCAGCATGTATCACATTTCTATTTCTTAAGTTATAAATGTAAAGCAGTTGGGGGTCTAGCTGATTTAATGTCCAGATTTGCTTAGGGGAAGTAAAGATGATTTTATGTTTCTCTGTTCACTGATGATATGTGGTCTTTTAGCTTGTTCAACTATATTTAGAAGGACTTATCAGGAACCATTACTGACAAGAGAAACATAAACTAAGGCCAAGACTCGAACAAGGTAATCGAAGTTTAAAAAAATCCAACAAGCTCCTTTGCTGAACTAGAGCCATTGTGCTGCTGAGAGCTCCTCTGTGGCAGCCAGATGCCAGTTCTCCTCAACACGGGCTTGGATCTTACTACACAGGCTTGGATTTTAAAGGCATGAGTGGGCAATCTAATCCCTGAAAACAGCTATGTGCGTATTTAATTTCAGCACAAGTAACCTGGCTGAATTACTGAATATTTGGAAAGATGCTGAAAAGTTTTAACGTTTTAGAAGGTTGAAGCCTGGATGATGAACCACTCAATAAATTTAGTATTTTGTCCCCTAATTACACAATTTCAGCAGTATCTTATTTCAAGTGTAAAAACTAAATTATAAATGAAAAACCTGTAGATGAAAAGGCAGGCCAGGATATTTTGGGAAAGCTGTAAAAATTGAAAAGCTCTGTTCCTAACTACTTTTCTTGGAAACCTGAAAATAAAAAGCAAATATACATCCATATCACTTGAAAACATAAATTAAGCTTTTGCGTAATTTTGGCAAAACTCAGCAATTTCACTCTTTAAATTTGGCTTTTGTGTTACACCAAAATCCTGAGAAAGATAAGGTGACCTTTTTTGGACATTTGACCTGTAAATTGCCTAATTCCTAATGATATAGACTTTCTGAAAAAAGATCTGAATGATTTTGAATTTCTTAATAAGTTTCCATGTGAACAATTCTTCTAGAAGAATACTTTCACTAAGCCTGTTCTAGGTTAAATGATAGTGAAAGACACCCTTTCCACAATTACAGATCTATCTTCCCCTTGTTTCAAGTTAAGCCTTCACGTGGGCTCAACTAGCTTTTTAGTTTCCTATCTTCAGGGACTAAATTAGGAGCCTTGTCATGCTAATTTCCCTCTAAGCCATTAGGGAAAGATTAGCAATTCCACAGAGTAGCCCAGGCATTAAGTGATTACAGAAGGAAGCCAAAACAACAAAGTTCTTAATGCAGGTACCTGCAGTCAGGTAGGATTAATCCAGGCCAGACATCCTACAAGAAGATCTATTATTAAATAATGATGCTAGGACATATCCACAAATTCCAGCTACCACCAAAGCTTCATGTTAAAATCTTTCAGAAATAAATGAAGTTTTAACAGAATAAATAATGAATAACGGCTTCAGTACTTGGTTCCATGTAGCAGCAACTATTTGAAGCAAGAGAAAAACATGTAACAGAAATCTCTGCACTTTCTCTGCCACAGCAATTCAATGTCAGTCTAAGCAGCGGCAGACTGTAGGGAATGCATGTCTTGAAAACTGTAGGGAATGAATGTCTTGAAAATACGTGTTGAAGTGAAATACTTTACTATACCCACTATACCCACTTACTATACCCACTATACCCACTTACTATAGCCACAGCTCTTGAAACATGTATATGACCTTCTCTTTTTAGTTTCACGTGCAGGATCTCCACCAGAAGAATTGGTACACAGTATGGAGGAGAATCTAATAAGCCTAACAAATAAACAAGATTATTATGTCTTAACTGTTTTAAAGGGATGTTAAATGCTCCTTCTGCTGAGCACTTAATGCCTTGGACTTAGTCTCCCACTGAGGTATTTTTGTCAGCCAAAGGTAGGATGAGGAAGTGCATCAGTGTTTAATTCCATTTTAGCCTTCTTGTTCGATCTGAGAGCAGGTTAAGTGCAGTATTGCTCATACAAGCTATATCCATACTTTGGCAATACAGCATATTGATACACTGATGCTATAGTAGATATGACTGTATGTGTCTCTAACAGATAGACCCATAATAAAGGAAGATTAGGGAATGATCTCATATACTAGACTCAAAATCAACCCTGCTGCCCAACTGTTAGTTTGCTCTTTGGCTTCTGCTTGGACTCTGCACCTGGCTCTCTCCAGAGCAGTTCACCTAAAGACTTCTTGAAAAAGGTTCTAGGGATGCCACAGTATGAGTTTTGGATTCCTCCATAGTGCACAGCAATGATCACAATTTCTACCTCATACAACAAAACATCTTAAACTCTAAAAACCACACTCACAAAACACCATGGACAAAGGCTTGATTCAAAGTTACTTGAATCAGTGTAAAATCTTAGATTCCAATAAGCTTTGAAACCAGAAGCCAACCTTGTGTCATATCTAAGCCTTCTCTATCTTCTGAAATGGATCTGCATGAGTGGTATAAACTAAAGGATAAATCATACACTTGTGCAGACTATGGGAGGGTACTAGAATGAAGTGGGAAACTGGTGGCTTTCCCAGAAGACTTATCTACCTGCTCCTCTACCAATTCAATGTGAAGTAGTTGATTCCAGCATTGAGCAGAAATCCATTCTGAAGCCAAAATGAACCAGGCAGATAGTCCCAGGGGCATTATTTTAAACAAATATAGGTTTTGCCAGCCAAACCAAGTAAAGCAAACAAATGAACTCAAACTGACAACCCCCATGACAGTAACTTCTAAGTTTTGAGAGTTAATCATGCTGCATTTTGACAGATCGCTGATGAAATTTTTCAGATTTGTCTTGTCAGTCATTTATTAGGGCACATCTAATGAATAGCATATAAAGTAGACTTGTTAAGTATAGTGCCTGCTGACAGTTCAATTTAAAAGTGAAAGGTATAGAAAATTCATTCCTGAGCAAGTGTCAGTTTTTCCACAGGAAGAGCCTACTTTGTGTTAACAGTCTGCGCAGGCCTGGTAGGGGTGTTCCCCATCTGTGTGACCCTGGCTGCCACAGGGATACCAGAACAGTTAGCAAGGAAGAGGTCAAGCACTCAGGGGAGAGACAGGCAAATACTAGCAGAGTAATGACATTGTCATATTAATTTCCTTACTTAGAAAAGATAATTAAAAGATACACCCTGAGGCATTTATATTTGAAGCTGACTTTACTGTAATTTTTTATTTGACTTTATTTATGGATAAGATTGATGAGAAGAACTATTATTCCCATTAATTTAAGATATTTTTTTGCCCAACGTAATACAGCATGTAAATCATAAAATTTAGCATAAAATTTACAACATAAAATGCCTTTTTACAAAATGTTTCCTATTGACTTTGGAAACAAGATCTAACAAAAATCCTTGCTGAATGTTCAAAACCTTAAAGGAAGAGATTAAAGCAGATCCAAGGAAGACTCCATTGTTATTTTTATAGATAAAAATATAGCATTGCTAAAACAGCACAATAAGAAAAAAATAACTAAAGTGCAAATAAAGGAACTTAGTATGAGAAATGAGTAACATTATTTTTTAATAGGAAGGAATATAGTTTTTTGTGAAGGAACTTTACAGATTTTCATTTGCAGTCTGCTAATTTTTTGACCTATGTTGGATTAAAAAATGGAAACTCAACTAGATTTTACAAATGTATTGTTCAAACAGGATTTGGCTTGGATGGAAATGTCACGTTCAGGGACAGTTGTGACTAATATCAGATTGATTGTTTGCTGATGAACAGGCTAACACTAAGAAATTTTCATCTGTCTTCACATGGTCTTTTCCATACCTTTTGGTCGTTTACCTGTTACTTGATAGACTTATTATGATTATGAGTTCAGATTTATTGTTGTCCTTCATCATGCCCTAAGAACATGACATGAGACCAGATTGGTGATAGAAAACTGGAAGTAGAATAAGAGCAATGTAGAATAAAAGGGGCAAATGAAAAATACAGAGGGCATTTCAGCACAGCTTGAACTTTCCAGAAATGCAACAGACAATGAAGAGACATTCATAAAGAGAAGCAGATCAGAAAAGCACAATGATGGCATTCATTTTTTTTTTTTTTAATAGTCAGCTTTATAGCTACTAGATTAAATATTCTACAGTGGCTTCCTAAGAGGAATAGATGCATGGTTTTCAGATAGTGATAGGAAGATGTGAAGAATACTACTCTCCTGGAAAACTACTCCTGGAAAAACTACTGTTTCAAATATCATGCTGGAGGGTTCCATACATTCAGAGAGTCCTTAATTCTAACAGTGATTCTAGTGGTGATTAGAAACGGAATAAAATCTGAATTTTAATCATGATTAGAAAAAAAATTAAAAGTCTGTTAGAAGATTCAATATTAAGTAAAAGAAGCTTCAGAGGCTGATGCTGTACATGTAGATGTACTCAGGAAACCCTAAATCCAAATTTAAAGGAGACTTTCTGGCATAAGATGGAGAAAAAATATATATTTGTTTCTAGATTATTAATAATATTGCTTAGAAATACTGTCATTAAAGGAAAAAAGTTATACATATGATTCTATATATGCAATTATTATGTCCTAGAGCAGTTCTGCCTGGTGTCTGAAAATGCTTAACAGTTACTTACCCATTCTCATTCTTCAGGTGAAACCACTGAGGTGACTAAGGAGTCTGCAGGCCTTCCTAGTGGTCTAGGATTCATTCCTGAAGCTCAGTATGTTCAGTAATACTAGTTACATCCTATTACAAGTAATATTTTCAATATTGCTAAAATGTATGTATTTAACAAGTGCTTGAAGTAAGAGTGACGAAGGACATTTTACGTAAGTTTAGCCAGAAAGTTATATCTGAAGTTTTAATATAGACTTTTCACTGCAGACACAAGGATATGTTACATGAAAAACAGATGCTGAACAGTAGGGCAGTAAATCCTATCATACAGAAACTCCAAAGCAGTTTCAGCTGTTTCTGTACACACAGCAGACTAAAATGTAGTCCCCAAAAAATTATAGATACTAGTACGCCACGACTCTGCAACCTTTACAACCATTAACACCATGAAGACTGCTGTCAAACTACACTTCCACCTTAAAATTAAGGGTAGCATTTTACATCCATTAGGAAAGATATGACTGACCCTTGGCAACACAACATAGTGGATGATACAAGTTCTTTGGATCTAAATATCTTTTCTATATCTCAAGCAGAATAAAATCTTTGGCGAAGTGAGACTGCAGTTATTTATTTTTAAAGGACTTACTATGCTTCTGAGAATTAGCACCCAGTAATTCAGATCCTGAAGCTAATATTCTTTTTTCCACTCAATCTTTACTCATATAAAGAGTAAACTAATCTACCTTCTTACCTCTACAAGAACTAAATATGGATGAAGTCACAATTGGGTGAAGACCAATACGTATTCCAGTGAAATATGAATTACATTTAGGAGATTACTGAGCACAGAAACTCAGTCATTCGATAAAGAAATTTGATGGGAAAAAAATAATCAAAGGAACCCTACAAAGAACTCCCTGCAAAGGGAAGACATTGACTCTGACTCTCCCTTGAATTCAAGGAAACGCAGCAACAGAACAGCTGCTCCACAAAAAGTCACAATGAATGCTGGCCACAACACGGCTTTCTGTGAAAAACAGCCAAAAGATTGTTCAGTGACATCTATCTGATTGTTGCACACATCTGTGTGTTCTCCAGAACTGCCACCTCTACTACTGTCAAAAAGGAAACAGGTGAAAACCTGTAAAAATCAGTTATTTCCTTAGAGTGAGATCTGTTTGCAAAAAATATTGCTCTAAAATCTAAGACAAATGAAGTAAATTCTCCAACATTCTAACAGTAGTATCTATATATGTCTCCTGTGCATATTATAAATTCATAGAGGTAAATGCCTGTATTCTTTGCAAACCTATATGTAAATAGAACATTCTTGAAAATGGGCAGTTAAGAGGGACATGTTCTTGAGGGAAAAAAAAAACACTTAAAATGTTTGTTTAAAAAGAATACACATTTTAAAATAAAGGATTTATACCAACTTGAATGTGCATAGAATTATTTGAAACATTTTGCAAATTGCAATATTAAGCATTCACTGATAGCAAATGCTAGAATGATGCCTACCTGGTGGATTTTTCTTATTAAAAATTACTAACAGTTCTTTATAATTTTTGGTCATTTGTTTTTACAAACTGTATGCAACAAATTATGCAAACCTGCAGATTTACAATGTCTAATTTTAGTAGTTGTGGTGTAACGTTGTTTTTAGGAGCTTTCACTGATATGTAATAGAATTAATGTGCTCAACTCAGTGTCAACAGTATTGGTTTGGCTGAATGCTGGACTCAGTGACATGGGTTCTCTCTTCCAGCCCTGTATTTACAGGATAAATTTCAAACATTTCCAGAAAAGAAGGCATCTGCAGAGTTGCTGATCTTGGAAAGGGTTGAAAGTATACAGGAAACCAAAAAGTAGCTGTATAATTTCCTCAAAAATGAACACACAAACACACACAAAAAAATCCAGTAAAAACTACTGTGCTAACAGAAAGATAAAAAGCAAAATGGATGGACATCAGCAGCCAGTCTCATAAGTATCCAAGCAGTAATTTAAAAATCCACCAACCTCACTGCCTGAGAATGCTGCCAAAGCACAAATTCATTTGTTAAAACAAATACTTTAGACAGTTTGATAGCTAGATCTGTGACAGCTTTGACAGTCTGATGACTAGAACAAAAAGGAATGAAAGAGATATTATATGGCACTTAATCAAACTTACCAAGACTAAAACACGCTTCCCTACTTTGTTACTTTAAAAGGACTACAGAACCCCCCCCCAATTATTTTTACAGCAAACATGTTTCTCATCCTGAATTTTACCATTCTGAAGGACAAACTCTCTGTCAAGTCTTTCCTTCTGCTAAAGGTTGTTGTAACAGAAAGAAAGATCAGACTAAGACTGTTGGTTACTGATGCATTTCTGAAAAGCTAACCCAATGATGTAGTCGGGCTGGGGGTGGCTGTACCCCATCTCTTCTGAATGAACAGCAGGCCTGAAACATCTAGACAGCCCAGGCTGGTGGGACAGTTAAACTCTTCAGTGGTACTGAGGCACTCGTGCATTCTTAGACACTTGGCTATTGTGACTTGATGACAAAATTGGGAATCAAGATTAATGCCAGATTTGGGATCAGGGAGTTTATTTTGCTTTGTCCCCACTTCAGACAGGTAGGAACCATGGGATCCACAGCAGGATGGGAGAGATCTCCCTCCTGACCTGTCTTTCCAGGGCTCTGACACTGACAGTGCTGCAGTCTCCTGTGCTGAGCCATCAGCACCCCACAGCTTAGGCTTCTGCAGACTGATAATGGTTTAGATCAGCTTAAGATGTTCAGCTCTCTACAGGGGTGACGCACCACACGTCACACAGGGTGAGAGTAATTAGTGTGATACATATGAAAATGGTCTATGGTGCTTATCACTCCAGCCTTTAGGATATCCTGAAGTCCTAGCATTACTAGCGTAGACGGGTAAAGCAAAGGACTGCGGGACACGCTCATATAATCATCTACTACAAACTTAAGAAATACTGCTCAGAGGGTGGAAACTCTTACTCCTGGCTACTTTATGCACATTTTTATTTCCAGTTATTAATGGCAAATAATTATTGACACCTATGAGAAACTTGTGCAGAGCAGGAGTCTTGAAAAATACTCGTTCCATTCCTTAGCTTCATTGTGGAAAAGATTTTAATCATTGCTATCACCACTGTGTC
The DNA here is from genome assembly GCF_047370975.1 of Nipponia nippon. Classification (NCBI taxonomy): domain Eukaryota; kingdom Metazoa; phylum Chordata; class Aves; order Pelecaniformes; family Threskiornithidae; genus Nipponia; species Nipponia nippon. The sequence goes on along the minus strand of NW_028262380.1, from coordinate 43,664,421 downwards.
GGCTATAAACGGCAAATCTAGTTAACAGGAGTGTAGAACAGGTCAGAACATGGAAAAAATGTTTTCTTTTCATACTTACCTCCAAACTCAGACCTAGTGGTAACTTCAGGTTCATCATCTTATGAGGGCTAACCATAGGAAAAAGGCCAAACTTATATTCATCATACCTTAAACTGTTCATATGGATATTAAGATACAGATGTAGTGGATTGACAGAGTAAATTATTTTTTTGTTACTCTCAGCCTGCGATCTCATAGTTCTCAATAATGATGGTTACTGGGTATTTTTAAAGACTTTGTCCCAACAGTTTAAAATGCAGGTATGTATGACACTGAAAGACTCCACTTTCCCTTCAGTCTTCACACTCTGCAAATGCTCTTCTTTACTCCTCCATTCTAGTCTGTCTCTAGTCACATTATGATCACACCAACTCTGTCACGTAGCTGGATTACTTAAGGAAAGTCGTACAAGAGCATGTACTTTTTCTTTTGCTCAGATTTGTAGTCTAGATTTTTTTTTTTTTAGATTAAATATACAATTCCCCACTCAGCAGCTTCAGTCATTTGCAGCCAACTGATTTACTTGTGGATTATATCAAACCATTCAAACAAACATGGCTTTATAGTTTAAATGACTTTATGTGGATACTGCCAAACAGATAAATACAACACATCGTTTCTGTTCTTAGATCTGTCCCTGTCACTTTTTTGTTTATATGTTTTCTTTACAACAATGAAGTCCAGCTACTTATTTACTATGTTGGGTGTTATTCATATTTGGTTACCCAGAATGATAAATATTGCTCTGCTATCCCTCCATAAAGTTGTCTATGTGGGTTTTGTAACAAAACCAAAAAGGGTCCAGAGACAAATGATTTAGTCTCTACAGCTCTCGGAAGCTGGTCAGCCTTTGCCTGCAGAAAGATTAAAGAAAATGCATCTTGCCCCGAGTAACAAGTGAGAAGGGAAAAAATCTATTTCTTAGAAGTAAAATGTTAGCTAAACTATGGATCAGTCTCAGACAAGAGCTTGAATAGGGGTTTCAAGATGAAGCTTAGTAGGAATTTGATAGATTTCACATCATTGGCTGAACAATTTATTTTCTGCCGCCCGAACAGTGTTTGTAAACTGTACTGCCTGGTGACTGATGATGCCAAGGGCAAACAATGAACAGAGAATAAGAGAAGAGATGAGAAGAAGCTCTGCTGGCATAATGAGGAGAAACAGTCCTTCATCATCCTATCAGGGCTACTGCTCTGCAAGTTATAAATCACTGTCTGCCTCACAGCCTGGGATAAGCACAGCACAATAAATTCATTAAAATAAAGCATTCAGAGTGTTGCATGTATTTTTATGTAGTAACAGGTTTGTTTTCCTGACAGCTTTACAGAAATGCCTGTTTTGTTGGAGTGTATCCATGCAGATATAAACCAAGCTGTGTTCATGATATACATTAATATCTAAGCAGCAATAAATGAGAAGCACACTTTATTTGACGGTGTAAATCAGTTTCAATACCATTTTGAACTAGACAGTGCTTTCTCATTGCCTTTATGCCAGACTCAGAAGACAAGAGTACTCTACTGGGTCTCATTTCCTTTTGAACTATTTAAAACAAATGAAGATTGGTTTATGATTTGCTGCAATTTGATCCTATCAGACTTTTATTAAGAAAGTTAGTGACTTCACTTGTCTGTCTTGCAATCAGGATATTATTAAAAGCAAAACTGTAAAAAGGGCTATGGACCTTCAATTTTTGGTATGAGAGAAGAATTGCTCTTTGATGGGATTCATATCACACCATTACTTTTTTATATATATATTTACACCTATTAATGAAAGAGATTCCTTAATCACTGATGAAAATGAATGGTTCTTCTTCCAAGACAACAATATACCATTCTGTCTTTATGTAAGGCCATAGGTATTACAGCAATAGGTAATACAGGCAAAATTTCGATGGATTTCAGCACTATGTGTGATTTACAGATTTGGACTTATGTTATTATCAATAAAAACGCTTCACTAGATGTAAATGTTTAGAACACTAAAGAAAACTGAGTTGAAGACTTAATTTTAGCAACAACCATTTAACCGAATCTACCTTCATGGTAACCTGAGCTTTTCAAGGATACTCAGCTGCACCATCGTCACACACTTCATCAGAAAAACTTCCTTTAATCAAAACAGAATGCACATCATGAAGGTTTAATTGATTGTCCATCCACTCCTTTTAAAAGTTACTGTTTGCCCATATATTACTTATTTTTTCTAAATCTTTCTAAAAAGTAAATACAGCAGAAGATTAAATAATATAAAATGTGGATTAATTTTAAACGTTTATTTCATCCTCTTTCTGCAGTAAAATCTTTTAGGTGGTCCTTGTCATCTTTCCCTCCTAAGAGTTCTCACAACCCAAAAAGTTACACTTTTCCATTATTATTCTGTTTGTAACATTTACATGTATCAAATCTAGTACGTGAAAGCTGCTTTAGATTTTCACCTCACTAGAGAGCTGCATGAGGATATCAGTACAAAATATTTTCTCGGTTGTTTCTTGCAGTTCTTCCTTTAGAGAACACACAAACTTTTGCATATGTTTATTCATGGACTCACTGTTTGTTAACCATTGCAAAAGCCTCAACGGTGTCTAACATGCCAACATTATCACTACATGAAGGAAAACCAAATGATTGATCTCTTCATACCTGTACTGAATGGAATCACTGAGGGTTTTCTTAAACTGAAAAGCAAATCTGGTCTGTTAAGGTAATATCAAAACACTTACTTACTTATTCTCATGAACAGACCACTTTTTGTATTATAAATGAAATTTTAGAGGCAGAACTCAATTATTTCTCATAGTTCATTTCATGCCTTCGGAATCCCAGTCTGTAGGTGAAAAGCAGTTTCAAGGAAAATTGTCTTGACATTAAATTTTCTTTACAATATGATTCATATATATCCATCACGTAAACTTAAAATTAACTTCTTTGGCAAAATTTCTCAAGCAACTACTCCCACCATGATTTAATGTATGTATTATATTTACCATTTCTTATTTCATAAGTCAGAAAAGAATTAAACACTGCTGTAAGGGCATTTAGTTTTCTCATGCAATAGCTTTCTTGTGTATATTTGATTTAATCTGAAACAGAAACCACAAGAAACTCAGTGTGCAGCGTCATAAATCATTAACACTGATTAATAAAACTCAGCATTTTCCTCTGCAATTAAGCACTCATAGTAACATTTCAATTCAAATATATAAAGGTTTGACAATTTAATTAGCACTTTTAGAAGAAAATACATAACTAAATTGCTTAGAAAGAGGAATTGAGCGGAAGTTGAAACTAGGGTGTAAAAATCTATTGTAACCCCAAAGCAACTGGCAAACATATTATTACATGCTGGTTTGGAATATATTGTACCAATATTACCATCTTATACCATGGACATCCCTATAAAATCCTAAAAATCTCTGCTGATCCACACCAAAACATGCAGTAATGTAGGTTTCAAGACCACACAAGACAAATACTAATCTTTCAGATAAACTGTGCCAAATCACCCAAAGTTTGAGAAGGATCAGATGGAAAAGATTCAATCTCTCATAAGCAATGAAATTTTACTGTGTACTTGTCCTTTGAGTAACTACTTTTTTGATTAGTTACGTCAATTTTATTTTGCTCTAATTGTTTTAATTGAAATGGAAATAACATTGATAATAAACTGCCAGATCTGGCCTTCAGATTACCTGTGTTCCCAGAGGAATTTTAAAGTTCAAATATGGGCACATGTTCTGAAAATCTCTAAATACCGTGTACCAGGGGCTGCAAAGTCTGGTACAGAGCTGTTTACACAGAGAAGGCTGCAGGACCACGGCTGCATTATATGGTGCAAGTGCTTGAGTTAAACACTATTTCTGAAGGGAGGGTGGAAGCCACCAAAATGTACTTACTTACCAAACACTTTTCCCCCTTCCAGTGAACCCACCTCTGAATAAATGGCAGCAATAAACTGAAGCTTTAGTCCACAAGTGCAATTATGTCATAACTGACTAAAATCCTAACACCTCTAACAGACTTTTGTTGTACATAGAGTATAGAAGGGTGCTCTATAGCCTAGCACAACAGAGAAGCATCAACTCATCCCTTTCAAACAAAACTGAAGTAATTTCAGAAAGCAAGCTGCTTATATGACTTTGTGATGAGTCACTACCTAGAGCAGAGCTAAAAATTCCCCTTGGTCATGATACCCCATGAAAGTCCATAGGCCAAGTCGTGTGATGGCTAAAATCACTGTTTGGGCGGAGAGTGGGCAAAAGCAGTGAACGTATATGCGGCGCAAGGGGAAGGGAGGAGAGAGAAGGACATCTGTTATCTGCAGGTTCTGAGAAATCTGGACTGCTTAATTGCAATCTCTAACACGCACGGTCAGTGCGCTAACTAGTAATAAGCAGGAGGAGAACTGACGTGGTTGTGTCTCTTTGAATTAACCAGATTCAAACTGGAAAGAAAGAGTTCATCTCAAAGGTAGCCAAAATATGTGGAAAGTTTCAAATGTGGGGAGACTTATGAGACGTTGGTGGGCATCTCACATAGGCTGAAGTAAAATATCTTTAGGCCGTCTATGAGTTATAGACAGTGTCCCACAAAGAGATACTGTATGCAGCATAGGATACTTCTATATCACTCCCCTCCTATGAGGTAAAGATAATCATTGGTTAATCCAAGGATAAGTGTTTGCCAAGAGACCAGCAATCATGAATTGATTGTAATCATTGCAGAGAAACAGACAATGCTTTCATATAGTTATGTAAAAAACATTTGCTTCCTCAAGGCTAAGGAAGGCTGGGAGCAAAAACAACTGGAAGGGAAAATGTAAATAGAAAAATGTGTGTGAAGCTGAATACAAGCTATTTAGCTTGGGATGTTTAGGTGGCTGATCTAATCAGTCATAGTTCCACAACCAAGAAAGGATAAGTGTAGCTGAAGCTCCTCTGGTTCAGTAACAAAAAGTCATGAACAGCAGCAGTTAGAAATATAGCAAGCATACGTAGTGAATTGAAAAGAAGGAAAAGATTAAAATTAAGAGCAGTTTGAGAAAGAGAAAAATTGAGAAGGCATGGAAAAAAGGGATGAAAGGAAGATTTATAAAAGCACTGAGAACCAAAGAAACTTCAGTGGTGGCTTAGGATTTTTAGCAGGAGATGGTAAGATGCTAATAACAACAGAGGGCATGATAAATAGTACAAAGTGTCTAAAGTCCAAGTAATGGGATGATATCTGAAAACCATATCAACCTTCCCAACCATCTAAGTTTTGTACTGAGAAATACTCACCCGTGGCCCAGAGCCAGGAGTGCCATACCTCCTCACTCTGAGCCCAAGGGCAGCAGCAAGCTTGGGGTAAGCTTTGCAGGTGAAAAGCAGCTGGGGCTGCCACGGTGGTCATGCTCCCACTCCCAAGGGAAGCCAAAGCCATCAGCCTCAGCAGCCCTGCACCTCATTTCTGCCCCCATGGGCCACATGACTCAGCCCAGCTGCAAGATAGCCCTTCCCTGCAGCACAAGAGGTGCAATCCAGTGTCTAGGCAGAGAGCTCCCACTGTCATGCACAATCAATAGGGCATGGAAGGGTTTTGAGAGCGGTCAGCTGTAGTTTGCTCCCTCTGTGATCTTCTTTGCATGGCTGGAAAATAAGGAAGTGGTAGTGTGATGAAAAGAAAATAAAGGTTTGCTACGTGGTAAATGACTTGGCAGTGCTAGGTTAACGGTTGGACTCGATGATCTTAAGGGTCTTTTCCAACCTTAACGATTCTATGGTTCTATAAATGGTTTTTGGGTACATTGTGTTTCTGGTGTACTTTTGTAACAGAGAAAAAACCTTAGGCACCATTCTTATTTTATTAAGATGTTTACATAAATATTGAAATAGCTCACTAAAACCAATGGGTCTGTATCGGAGTGTAACTGCTGTGAGCAGAAAATTGTATTAATGGCATGGAGATGTCTGCTTATAGAGGTGGCATTAGAAAAATCATATATTTGTATAACAAATCCATAAGACTGGAGAGTGTATTTGAAATACCTTGAAATTGAATAGACTGTTTTCTGCCTACATGAGTCGAACCTAAACTAGCTAGCAATCTAGTTGGCCTTTAAGTTATTGTAAACATCAAGACAGAGCAGTTCTCTTGCTCTTCAGTTAAAATAAAAAACAAAACAAAACAAAACAAAAACAACTGTCAGGCTAGGACTCCCATTACCTTGTCTGGACTGATTAAGAACTTACTTTTGTATGGTATTGTTACTCAGCTGGAAAGTATGTAAGGGGAATACAATATGATATCTCGTTATTCTGCCAGGTCTGATACTCTGGATCATCCAAGTGTGTTTTCATAAAGAATTATCCACATACTCCTTTATTTTCTGAACAAAAATCTGTATGAAGAAAGCCATTTTCTGATTCTTCTCACCATGGATGAGTTCATACAGAAAAATTGCATTTAATTTCCTGTCTAATAGCTTGCTTCCCAATTATATTTCTGACCCTACCCGGAAAGGGATTTTGATTCTTCCTAATATCAAGCGTAAAACAAAGAAAGAAAAAAAAAAAAAGCTAAACAAACAACTTGGAACTGGGGTGACCTCCTTACCATACAGAGGACACAGAATTAATGTAATGTAAATACCTTTGTGCTATCCACACGACAGTCACCTCTCCCCACACTGTTATCCATCCCATACCTAAATTCCACCTACTTACAAGCTTTATATATGTTCAATGATCCATATCTCTCCTTTCATTATGAAATCAGAGGGAAAAAAATGAAATGTATAGACCTAGTAGGAATCAGAAAGAACACCTTCACAAATATAAGGAGGACTCATATAACACATTTGGAAGAAAGGCTTCAAGAAATCTGACTTCAGAGGACCCACAGCACATTCTTTCCTACATTTTGTTCCAACTCCCATCATCTTTAAGTGCATTTTTTGAACATTTCTAACCTCACAAGGAGGATAATTACCAAATAACACCATAAGAACACCTTTGTTCAAAACATTTTCACTAGTTTTACTCAAGTAATAACAGGAATACTAAAACAATAGAAATGTTCCTTCCCCCAATGTTTTACTTATTTTTAAAGGATTTCTTGTTGAGTTCTGTCTGTGTAAAAAGTGATATAAAAACAATATTTGGAGGATGGATTTCTAATTCCATTAGACAGAAAGCACCAAGGCTTAGGTCAGAATCTGGTATTTCGGGGGGTTTCTTATAATTCACGGATATTTAGGTATAGGACTGAAGTTAATGGCATTTACTACATTGTGAATCAATATTAATTAAAGTGAAAATTAAATACCTATCAACTCACATTAGGCCAATGTTACGATACAAATTGGAAGGTAAGTTTTTATGCAACAGGGAAAGAAATAAAATTACTTTTTAAAAGGACTTTAAATACATTTTAAAATAAATTAATACAATTTTAAATCCCATCGAACTGTAGAGATTATTTTAAATTAATCTTTTAAAATCCACTTTTTAAAATCCTTCCAAATGTAATCCTTGGTTGAGATAAAAACCCAATTCCATTTTACTTTTTTAGTTGTTTATTTTTCTGGTAAAACAGGCCATTCTATTTTAGATCACACGAGCTGCTATTAGAGTCAATGAATAATGGTATTCCTTATGCAGTAGGGGCTTAGTCAGTCCCCATCATCTGTGGTTTATCCAAGGGGATTAACTATTTATAATCAAATCCAGGTGGATTAATCATGCCCTGGATAGGAAGACTCAGAGCTGGCTCAGTGCAGAGCCAGTTCAGATTGGCTGAGCTTCTCAGGGCAGGTGTGGTGCAGCAAATGTACTCTGCCGCTTCAAGGCCACCTCACATGCAGAAAAAGGTTAGGTTAATCACTTCAGCAGTGTGCAGAACCTTACCAATTAAGACCCAAAGACCCAAGTTGGTCGTATTCACTGCAAATTTGTTATCTCAAATTCCATGAAATGAAAGTATCGATAAATACGATGCAGAGACACAAGTGGTGGTACGCAGTTAGCTTGGGTGCTGTTGGATTTATTAGTCCCCACTCAGATGCCTCTGCACTGTACTTCACTGTGCTCTTAGTTCAAAGCAGTTGTGCATGAAGGACAGAATCCAACTCAGTTCTCACACTTACTAGCAAACCTGAGAAGCTCCCCAGAATTTGAAGCACTGGGCACGAAAAAGACCTTTTGAGTAGATGCATGCAAGCAGACCCTGCCTGCGCCGAGAGAGCTCACAAAGAGCTGAAGCAAAATGAACCCAAGCTGCCTTTGAGCAGTGCCACACCATGATCTTTGCATTTCAAGTGCTTACATTATGTGGTTCTTTGGATACGTCAGTCTCTGATTAATGAAATACTGACTGTATTCTATGTGGATCACACAGCTTAGAAATTCAGTGTTAGCTTTTGTACTGGCCTCTCTTATTAAGTGACATCGTCAAATACATGAAGTACTGCATTCAGGTAAAACCTTGATGCCCCAGGAGTAGAGCACTACAGGCTTTACAGCGTCCTGTAGGGCAAAGGTAGGTTTGTGTGCCTCTACAACAGCACCATGTTAAGGCTATACACAGCAAGCCCTAGTTCTGTGTGTCAGAGAGAAAACCAGAAGTCTTCCTGAGTTGTATTCCTTTCCTCATACCTGTACAAGTGCTATCTACAAAAATCTGCTGCTGTGTTTAGCTCTGCTGTCATTTTCTGCACTGGCTTTCATACAATGATTTAGAAGGGAAGAAGAAAAGGAAGAAAATGGTGAAGAAACAGTCAAGAGGAAATTCTCATTTACCTAGTTGCTTTGTGTAGAACAAGTCCATTTTCTTCTTGGCTTACAGCAAATATTTTTTCATCATCTTCCTTATGTTCAAAACATCTCTTTTGGCTACAATATCTAGATAACAGCTGAAGATGAAGCATGAGTTCAAAGACTAATAGGAAACACAAAGCCACTTGAATTCCACACAACAAAGATACATACTGTTTGCTAGCAGATCACAAACAGACATAGGAAATATTTTTTTACTTGCTTGTCAAAAGCAAGTCAACTACATGGTTGCATGTAGCATGAGTAAATTGTTCTTATAATTTCAGTGTTATTCCTAGCATAACACGTAATTCAGTGGCCACATACTGGAAGAAAATGCCTAAATAATTTTATTTATGAAAGACTGAGAAAATGTTGCTTTATTTTTATTGCTTCTTTGGAATTATTAATGATTTTTAGAAGCCTAACACTAAAAAGAAAGCAAAATCATCAGCTAATATAAAGTATTTTGTAACCTGTATTGTCCAGCTCTTTGTAATAAGCAAATTTATATAAAGTACATAGCTTTCAGGGCATTCTTGATTATGAAAAACCAAACACATAAATGTAGATTTTTGGAAACCAACTTACTCCCTTATGAAGTTTCACTGACAATCCTGAAATAATTTTTGTATTCAGACATAAAAGTGCACTTAGTAGCTGTACTTGCATATTTTACAACAGTCTAATTAAAGACCACATCCATTTTATATATTGTCTTGTTTGCAGTGAACAGACATATATCAGGTTCCCAAAAAGGCAGTATATTTCCTCTCCCCACCTGCTGACTCTTCAGCCAACAGCTTGATGAGGGGGAAGTCTCACAAAGCAGAGGAATGATAAAGGATTTGACTTCCTATTTCTGCACGTTTGGCCTAGATTGACATTATCTCACAGGTCCCTGTATTTCTCCAAATAATACCAGTATCCATACTAATAAGGGTGGCACTGATACAATACTTGGATTGTGCCTGATCACTGTGATCATCTAGACTGTGGCATAATCTGTTGGTAATGAATGATTTGCTCAAGAAGAAAGATCAAGAACGAGCTGATTACTGAGAGCTTCATCTCTCACCTCTGGGAAGAAAGACACCCTTACCTCTTTTGGGAGAGCAGCCTGTTGCCTGTGCTTTAGCACTCCACGTACCTGCACACCAAGGGAAAATGGTGACATGGCTGCTCACAGACAGACCTACAGATGTGCTATGTACCAGGGGAGCGGGTTAGCTGCAAGTCAGCTCTGACCCTGAAGCTGTGAGAAAGAATTTGGGCGACCTGTGCCTGTGTTAATGAGCCCTGCCGAAAGATGGGGTATATGAAGTGGGGTGCTTACTTTCAGAGTAGAGCAGGGCTGGGTCCAGACATCTAGGAGTCCAGGCAAAGACAGCTATTCTGCCTGTTTACACCATCTGGAAAGATGCATTCAATTCTACCTACTTTGCACCCACTTACTTTCAGAGTGAAAGTAACTGTAGTAGCCCTACATGTTAACAAAAAGCAAGCTGGAACTCTGCCTCTGATTCTTCAAGCAACCTCAATGCTAGAACGTAAAAAGCATGATTCTGCCTTCAATACCAGAGCCAGGCACATCACACAGAATAAAATAACTATTTCTGATTGTACAAATAGATACAAGTTCTTATCCTTTCCAAGTAATGGTGGAACAAACTCACCAGGACCATAGATGGAAAATTAATGAAGTATCTTAGGGTTTTTTTAGATCCCCTGAGGCAAAGCTGCAAGTGAAAACAAACAGATGAAAAGGGGGGAGGCACGTGTTGTAATAAATACAAATGCCTTCTCAGAAATAAGAACATGATGTACCAAACATGGACCACTAGAAGCTCCCAAGGAAGTTTGCAGGGCTACTGGGTGTCAGCTGGGGTTGGACCCAGGGTGGCATGTGTTGCATCATCTTAGATGCTCTGACTTGTTCAGTAGTGCAAGAAAAATAAGTATCTCAAGAAGGAATCTGCAGAAAACAACTGACTGAAAAGTAGATTCAGCTAGTTAGGAATTAAATGCAGAAAGAGGCTAATTAAGGGATATCTCTATCAACCTTCCTGTTCTAGCTGTTCAACTGATAATAACTTTGGTAATGTAGGGGTCAAGAAACAAAGAAATTAACTCTGAGAACATTGTGGAATTGGCATTCAATGGGATATGGGAACCTCTGATTCAGCTCTCTTCTTTAATTTGGACAGAGCATGAATTTGAACTTGGATTTCCCACAGTTTGTGTAAGGGCTCTGAATGTTAGAATGAGAGTGATAGAAAAGTTTAGGCTGGTAGGGACCCCTTAAGGTCTTCTAGTCCAAGCTTCTGCTTAGTAGGACTAACTTCAAAGGTTGTTCAGGACTTCAGCCAGTCAAGTTGTCCCAGTGCTTAACCACTCTCACTGTGAAGTATTTTTTCTTATGTCTAATCTCAATTTTCTTTGTTAAAACATGCAAAAATTGCAACTATTGCATCTTATTCTTCCGCTGTTCACCTCCAAAGCATACAAAAAACCCATCTTTTCTGTTCAGGCAAGCATGAATCTAGGCAAGCCTAACCATTAAGCTAAAGCCAATATTAAGGTATCTATTCCTCTCTAACATTTTTTTTCAATTTCATTTTAGATGGCAACTTATTAATTTCAATACAAATTAACTACTATGTGTAGATGATGGCCTTTGCTACTTTCATAACATGACTTGAAATATTGTACAAGTTGAAGATTTAGACTACAACAGGTCAGTGTCAGATCTTTCCCCTGTTCATCAGAAATTGTGCTTGTCACTGCATGAAAAACAGACAGAAAAAATTAAAGCTTTCCCACTTCTGTACCTTCATCCTGATATAGCATAACACATCTGTCTTTTTATGTGGAAAAAAAGAAATTATAAGGAATACAATACACCACTGCTAAAAAGAAGTCAAGGACAGGAAACCTTAGTGGTGATTTCAAACTATAAGTGTTCAGTGCACAAATATTATGTCAACACATTTTATAAAAAGTAAAACTAAATAAATAAATTTTGAATTTACAACCAATGAAATGTCATTCTCTTTTCTTCCATTTAAAAGCAACATTGTTCTTGACCTTTGGAGACACTTGAAGCTCATTGCAAAAGAACACTTAGTAGCTGCAGCTTGTACAAAGCTAAACAAGAATAAAGCCAGTCTAGTACAATAAGTCCAGTTTAATATATGCTCTTCAAGGACTTTTAGTGCCCCTTGCCACATATTTATAGGTGTCTTACATTTTAAAAGCTATAAACAAAGTATTTTTTTCTTAATAATAAAAAAAAAGACTTTTACAGTGCAAACAAAAAAACAAGTTACCTAGTTGCAGCTGAAATGCACAACTCAAAAATAAGTTAAAAAATTGCCTTTGGCTCCTTGCAAAATTAAGACCAGGTTCTGATAGCAAAAATTCAAATGGTGGTGGTTTTCAGTAGTAACTGTGTGGTAAGTGAGTAACGTAAATAAGGATGAACATTATACTGTAAATTTTTGAAAATAACATGTTTACTTAACTGAAGAAATGAGAAATTGTATTATATCCTTATTTTCTCTGGATTCTATCTACATGAATTTTGAAAAGTGAGTTATCACACTAGAGCTCTGTTGTCACTAACATTCAGTGATGAAATGATCAACAATTCTGTAGTCAGGGAAGAATCTTTTTCTCAGCTCAGACAGAAATGGAGCACTGTTTTTTGTGCGTTTTTTTTGGGGGGTGGGCTCTGGTGTTTTGTTTTACTTTTGTAGTTGAGGTATGGTCCAGTACTCAAAAATCCCTGTGGTTTTTATGAAATAATACCTACTTTTGAAGGGCTTCTGGAAAACAATGAGCCACCACCTTTCCTGCTCTCTCTTTGTAGCTTTCTGTCTTTTCTGTAGATCATCATATGGGAATGCGTGTTGATGACACCAATGTTCTTGATCCTACTGTTTGTGATTGTGGAAGATGGTCTTTTCCTGGCCATTATCACTACGTTCCTAAATCTGAAAATGAATTAGTAGCAATAATGTTCAGCTGGATCCACACATAGAAACCACTGGATAAAACTGATCAACTCATTCTCATATGCTAAGCTAACATTGAAATATCAGTACTCTTATTGGAGAACTGCCCCCCTCTCCCCTAAAGGTGCAAGAATTTCACAGAGTATCTGGAGAAAGTGGAAATGTATTCCTCATACATAAGGCATGACTGATGATAGAAAATTAATGTAAGATGTGTTTAAACTGATTGACAATGGCAATATGGAAAATGAGATGGAGAGAACAAAAGAGGTGTTAAATACATTAAAAAGTAGAAAAAAAGTAGAAATATATGAAAGGAAAAGAAGAATGGAAGAGTGAATAAAAATATACGAGCAGGAAAAAGGATGAAAAGCAGAGTAAAAAGGTACGGAGTAAATGATATGAAGAGCAAGAAGCACTAAGTAATAGGAAGATATATGTAATGAAATGTGCTGTATAGAGAAATACAGAAGAGCAAAAGGAGAATATAAATTGGAAACAGATCAAGTGTTTAATTTTGTAAAAGTTACTTGCTTACGAGCAAAATGGTAGTTTATATTTCATGTTGAGTAGAGATTTGACTCTATCCTCAGTTAAAATTTAATACCATAATCTTAGTTTTTCATGGAAAAAACTCTGTAAACTGAAAAATAAAATAAAATTAAATTGAACAAAGCAAAAGATGGTGTTCTGAGGTAGTCCGAAAACATTACCTGTGCTCTTGCTGTACATCAGCACTGAGATTCTTAAACGTTGGGTTCATCAAATTTGGTCAAGAACATTAACCAGTAGATAAGGGAAATGAAGCAAAATATATTGAAGTAACTGGTCTTTATTTTATTCTGCAGGTCTAGCACACAGTCTTAGACTCCATGAAGTGTGTTTTGCAATGTGGAAGAAACTGTAAAAATGAGAGAAAATTGAGATGTTAATGTCAAGGGCATAGATTAAGAAATCTAAGTTAATTTGCACCTGATAAATTTGAGATTAACAGAAAAAGACTTCAGTTCACATGACTCTGAAAAGTACTGAAAAGGCAGTACTATGAAAAGTTAGTGCCAATGGGTGACTCAGTGAGATAATGCAGAATCTAAAGTAGGAAGGCATGAACTGAAGCTGAGAAGGGACTAGGCATGAAAGGCATTTAGGAAACATCTTGGCACAGATGGTGATTAATATGTGAAATGGACCACTAAAGACAACAGCAAAACCTGTAACCATAAATTCACTCAGAAACAATTATACAAGCACTTAGAAGAAAAAGTAATATCACAGGGTACAAAGTCTACACAGGTATTACTTTGTTGTTTTCTGAATACGTGATGTGCCACCAAACATGTATTTAACGCTCTGTGGGAAGGAGTTTTCTCCCCACTGCACACTGCTTGGTCAGCAAATAGGTGTGAAAGTTAATTACTCCTTGGAGAATAAGATATACTGAAAGATTTATGGAGAAGGGCATCTTACAGGGGAAATTCATAGTGCATGAGGGAGAATCAGAAAAAAAAATCTCCTAGCCTGCCTAGAACAAGTGAGTCTCAATCCCTTGTCCAAAAAAGTATAATATTAAATTAATCAACAGAATTGAGATATTTCTTCCTTATCTTTATATTAGCATAGGACATTGGTTATATAGGTTGAACAGGTGGGGTTTTTTAATTAATCCTATATTCACTATTTTTATTAAACACAAAGAGTGTATCTCTGTGTGTGGACATGGATGTCTATAGGGGAATTTTTGGTGACTGCACATATAAGTGTGCGTAGACATATATTTGCACTTTTAAAATTGAATTATATAAATTCATTCAGGTATATTTAATCTAATCCTGAGGTTTAACTTTGCAGTTACCTATTGTCCTCTAAAGTTGGTTGTTAGACAAAAAATTAAGCTGTTGTTACTTGTGTCACCCTAGGAAAAGGAAGTCAAGCTGCTGTCTTCAAAAGGATGTACATCGTCTAGTAGGGCACTGGACCAGGCTGCCCAGGGAAGTGGTTGAGCCTCCATCCCTGGAGGTATTTAAAAGACAGGTAGACGTGGTGCTTAGGGACATGGTTTAGTGGTGGACTTGGCAGTGCTAGGTTAACGGTTGGATGATCTTAAGGATCTTTTCCAACCTTAACGATTCTATGATTCTAATAAGGAGAATAAAGTTTATTCTGTTGTGAAGCAAGAGTCACAATAATCTATGTGAGCAGAGATCACCAGGGAGAAAGAAATGCATGGTATTCACGTAATCAACCCGAATTCATTACACGTTGGGACAGGAGAGCAGCTAGAAACAAAATGATTTAATCCTTGTTTTAAGAGTTTTTCATGTAATAAAGATTACGCAATTATGATTTACCTATCGATATTGTTAATTATTTTTTTAATTCCTTCTGTTAAAATGGTTTGTACAGTCTAAATAGAAACAATAGCTCTCTTTATAGCACATATGTAATCAGTGTGCTAGATGCCAGGGAAGCTGGAAAGCTAGAAAGGAAAGAATGAGATAACAAGGAGAAATAAAGGTATTATGGCAATAGCAAAATGTCTTTTGTGAAGAACATCCTGAAATATCATTGGAGCCACTATAGAGATATTGACCTTTGAAACAAGGAAACTACAATGCAATTTTTTTTGTATGCCAGCCCCATCTATAACAACTTGAACATCTATATTTTATAGAGAGAAATCTTCTCACTACATATTAATCTCTTTTTACCACTATCCATTTCCTGTAACCTCTGCCTATTTGTCCTTAGATTCTGAATGCCTTCTAGTAGTCCAGATCTTTTACTGAGTTTTCAACAAGTGTCTACGACATCATATATGATGACAAAAAAATAACGATTACTGTTGAAATTAAATGCTTTCCGGCTCTTCACTCTACGTTTGTGGGAACTGTAAGATGAAGATATTCCTGTTTTAATGGCAGCAATTATCCTGAAGACAAGAGTGAAAATAAAGAGGTAGAGGGAGAATATATTTGTCATGTTTAAAGCAAATGTTTTCATGGAACTACTCATACTGATAAACGTGTCCTTTCCTGGTTAGCTACAGCTAGAGGTTTTTACTTCCAGTGTGTATCTAATCTGCATGAATTTTAGTTTCCTCTATCAAGTTGACTGGGTTTGTTAAGTACTTTCAAAGTCCCTAAAAATCCTCTCAGATTTAAACTAATTTAAATAATTGGGTGACATCTGAAAAATTTTTGTCATTTCCCTTTTCACCCAGTACTTCAAGATTTTTAGTAAACACAATAAGCCATGGCCTAATGTGAGTCTTGGAGGACTCTATTACACAGCTGTGAAGATGACAGCTTGGTTTTCTGCAAACCAAGAAAAACTTAATTTTTACATTAACAGTATCTTAATTTATGATCATTGTGAAAGAGCACTTACTGAAATTAAGTAAAGGTCCTTATTGCACACACCTGATTGCACACTATCAATAGAAATGAAATCCTAAGTAACAATAGTTATTGCTTTATTGATAGTGTAGCAGTTTTTATCAGTTTCTAGATCAGTTTATATTTTCCAGTCTATATTTCTGAAAATCTAATACATCAATAATTAATAGCATGTGTGAATAAAGTTTTGCTTGGCTTAATGTAACTGAGTTGCATGTTTTCTGTCTTCTGCTCATGCATAGCTCTGTTTTACAGTGAAAAAAGAACAAAATCTTGATGTAGAAGTGTAATTATTACGATGCATTCTGTGCAGTCATTGTAATCCTTGAAGTGTAAAGAAACAGAGTTTTCAGGACTACGTAACAGATGGAAAAATAGATTAGAGATGAAACTGCCCAAAGGTACAGTCCTGTTGAACAATTGTGGACAGAATCATTCTTCATGCACAATTTTCAGGCATTAAGATTTCTTACAATTTCTCTGTTGTCCTGCACTGACGGACAAACTCTTTTTGCTTAATATAAAATTGAAGAAAATAATGGGGTGAAACACTTAAATTTAAGGGATATTTGATCCACATCTGTTTAGACTGTGACAGGGAGCAATGTGGGAAGGAAGGGAGAGGCAACAATTGACTTATGATCCAGAGAAATGCAGGAAACGGTGAAAAGCAATAGAGGAAGACTCTAATCAAAGCAAATAATATGGAAAAGGAGAAAAACTACATGGTCATGCCATTCTGGGGCAGCAAATCCATCCAATTCATCCATCTTGTCAGAAGAAATGTATCTCTAAGGCCAAATAAAAATTTTCAGGACACTGTCCCAAAATATCCCAGCCTATACAAGATTTAGGCTATTTATTAGCTTAACATGTTTAAAAGGCAAAAGCAACAACAAATACTAATATCCATTGTGTTGGGTTGACCGCAGCCAGCAGCTACACTGCCACCCAGTTTCTCGCTCACTCCCCCCACAGAGGGATGGGATAGAGAATCAGAAGAACAAATCTCAAAACTGGTGGGTCGAGATAAAGACAGATTAACAGGTGAAGCAAAGCTGTGAGTACAAGCAAAGCAAATGAAAGAACTCATTCACTGTTTCCCATCGGCAGGCAGATGTCCAACCACCTCCTGAAAAGCATACATCATGGTTACTTGGGAAGACAAACCTCATAACCACGAACATCCCCCCTTCCTCCTTCTTTCCCCCAGCTTGTATTGCTAAGCACACCACCATATAGTATGGAATATCCCTTTAGTGGGAAAAAGAAAAAAAAGAAAACCTCGACACCATGAAGACACTGTCCAGCAATAGCTAAAACATGGATGTATTATCAACACTGTTTTAGTCACAACTCCAAAGCACAGTAACATTAGGGCTGCTATGAGGAAAATTAACTCCATCCCAGCCAGACCCAGTACACCCATAGATGAGGTACAGGCCAGATGGCAGTATTCTTGTGCCTGACAAACAACTAGCACCTTCTTCCATAAAGTCACCAGAGTCAATGAAAGAAATGTGAGCAATTTATGTAGTCACTTTTGCATTGATTCAGACACAGCAGATGTTGTAACTGCTTATCCAGTCAGTGGGTTGCTTAAGTACCAGAGTTTACAAAACAGCAGCATTATGCTGGTTCAGAATAAACAGCTGTTTAAAAGACATGATCTTCTAATAATATAAGACCCTTGTAAAGGCTCAGAAGAAAATAAGTTCAGCGGATACGATCTGAATCTATAAGCTTGAGCTGCAAGTGCAATATACCACTTCAGTACAGTTTATGAAAATGCAATAAAAACATGAAGAAAGCTGTCTTAAAAAAACAAAAACAAAAAAACCAAACAACAGACCAGTGTCTTATTTAGTACATAAGACAGTGCCAGTGTGAATTATTGCCATCTGTAGTTTCATTAAATCTACTGATGCAGTGTCAGAGCTAAAACTATAAGAGAGGAAACAGTTCTCTGAGTAATGAAATGGTATTTATTAGTGTGGTCTCATTTTCTAAGGAAGATGTGTGGAAAAGATGAATAGTTTAACTGTGACTCATAGTCAAAGACATCATGGCTGGAATTACAGGTAATTATCATTTCTGAGAAACTCACCTCTGAGCTTGGACAAAATGTGAAGGATTCTCGATTAGCAATCTGCCACCTTTATAATGCTGTGGAAGGCACAGGAAGTAAAGAGGGCAGTCAAATCAACCTTCATTAATCTTGTGTGCTTAAGCTAACAGCTCTTATATAAATAGAATATTAAGATAAATTACTAAGAGTCAGTGTTCTGCCAGAAAAACAGTCTCAACCTCTTTTGTTGGCATACAGCTTTGACAGTGTTTTAATCCATATTAACTGTCTGTGCTATATTGTAAGTTTATGTCCCTCAAGCAGATGGCACTCTAGTTATTCATATTTGTAATAGACTCCCGCCCCCCCCCCTTTAAAAGAAAGCTAATGTGAGATAAATTTTAACACCAAAACAATATTTTAAAATTGCCTTCAGTTGGTGAGCTAACCATGGAAGACTTCTTAGCCCCTCTACCTACATCCTTGTGGAAACTGCAAGAAACTCTTCAGGTCAGTTTTTATGGCATATTATTTCCTCATTATATTATCAGCTGTGTTTTCGTTAAGCTTGGGACAGATACATCCAGCTGCACAAATCACAATCTCCCTCAGATACAATTAGATTTAGACCAAAAAAGAAGGAAGATATTGTAATTCAAAATGTCTTTCTTAATTGGAATAAATGTCTTAGAAAATACCCAGACATCAAACTCAAAAGTTGTTTTAAACTTATTTCTGTAGCATCCTAAATGCTCACAGGTCTTATGGAGCCATAGCAGGAAATATTTTGGATAAGCAACACTGAAATTAAATCTGAATTTAAAGATAATTTGCATCTGCACATAGTCTTAAGAAAAGAAAGTGTGATTCACTTCTGAGGGCAAGGTTTTCATATACGTCCTGTAATACTCTACATGTTAGTTTCTTATGGACACCAAAACTCAGCTTTTGAGGACTCTTATGGTTATATTTTTGCCTTGCAAAATTAGTTTCTGAGATGTGATGTTATGTGTAAATCTTTCACTGCCAAAGTAAATGATGCAGAAAACTGAAAAGTGGGATCTGGGTTGAAACAGGACAGCTGAACCAAGGCAAATAGTGTCTGGTCTCAGTGACATTTTCTGTTAGAGCTTAAAAGTGATGATGGGTAAAGACTTTTGCAGTAGAAATATTAAAACCGTATGACTTTTACTGATGAAGGGTGCTATAAGGAGCCTGTGCCATACTGGAACAACATTTAGGTATAGGTCATTCTCATACAGAATCCCCTTGTTCCAGGTGGAACTGATTTATAAGGGGCAGGAGATACCCATTTCCTTAGGCAGAGGGAATATTCATGAAAGTTTTCTTTTGGAATTTTTTAAACAATGAAGTCTAAAAAATGCATTCAAAAATGTCTGTGATTGAGAAGAAAATTACACCACCTAATGCATCAGTTTGTGGAAGTTCGCCACAGAGACAGCCTAAAGAGGAAGTAAGCAAATCTTTGGGTTGGTCTAAACCTCTGTGGTAACCTGCTCACAGAGCAAAACTGTGCCCATGCAAACAGGTTTGTCAGTGTGCAAGTTCTGGTAAAAAAATCCGTGAAACTGATTATGTAATTCTTAGCATGAGCCCATAGCTAGTGGTCACAGTAAATGCCATTAATTGCCATCATCTAATAAAACAGAAAAGAAGGGTACGTATGCCACATGGATCTTCCTTATGCTAACTTTTGCCACTTATGTGCTAAACCACAAAGAACATCCATAACCCTTTCTGATTTATGACATAGAAAGCTCTTATGCAGATTTACTCTCTAGAAAACAAAGAACAGGCTAATTAACCTCCTTGTAGCCTTTGAAGCACAAAGCTATTTTTTAGCTAAAAAGTATACTTCTGCATCTAATATTGTGCAAGTGTCTATACAATATAACTCACACTCTCCTATCAGACCACTGAAGTGCATATTATTAATAATCTAGTCTCAGGTAAATCTGAGTTGCTTTGTCTGAAAAAGTAACTAATCCCAAATTTAAAAAGTATTTGAGCAAATTTGAAATTAAATCATTATGTTTAAAGGTCAGATCCTCAGCAAGCACAAATGAAGGCATGAAAACTTACACAAGACGACAACGAGACTCTTACTGCTAAGCTTCGGCACCTGACATTAGAAATACTTGATATTTTTTCCTTTACTACAATGTAATTATTTTAAGCAGAGATAACTGAAATTATTGCTACAGTATTATACTTATTAAAAATACCAAGAATAATCATTCATCTTATTAATCACCCTTCTGGTTAACATAATAAGGAGCTATAGTACAGTATGTTTAAGTACAGAAAAAGTAATTTAATCGACTGTATAAATTGTATTCACTGAATGATACTGGACCCATCAGTCTTATGTGTGGTTTTCATTGTCATTTCCCTGGTTGTTTTAGTGTACATGTTCTTCTAATCTGTGTACTAGATAGATACCAAATTCACTTGGTATTCCTAACACTAGTAACCATGCCACGTGCTATTTGGAAAGTCATTTTTTTCCTGAGTCTTGCAGAAATCTTCAGATTTCCTTAGGCAGCAGAAAGTTCAGCCTATTTTAATCATTCTCATCTTGGGTAACCTCTACTAATTCTTAGTACTTGTTATTTCTGATCATCAGTAATATGTGGTATAACAGGCCTACAAGATGTCAGGGACAGCTCAAGTTCAGCATTACTGCATTTCTTTCTCTGGTGTCAGCAAATTCCAAAAGCCAATTATTATTATTATATCCAGTGTGACCACTGTACAATAACTGGGAATTCTTGCATACTGCTTTTTCCCTAGGTCAATTACAGGACTTGACAGTCTTACATATTCTCAGCAGGTTAACATTTTACCTTTTTTATTTTGAAGGCCACTTCACGGAAGTTTGCAGTTTCCTCTTAAATTGACTTTGGTTGATGAAGCATACCCTAGGGAAGACAGAGCTTAAAAAATTTTTTTTCTTAACTGTCCTGTTTTTTACTGCAACTGTCAAACTTTGTACTTTTCAGAATTCAAACACTCTGTGCAATGATCACTCAGGACAGACACTTTGAATATTGTTAAAAGTAGGGACAGTATACTTTCATCAGTTGGATAGAGTTTTCTAAACAGCAGGGACGCTCTGCTCTTTCAGATACAAAGTCCGTTCTCTTCTACTACTTACACTAAGAAAATAACAGTTGTTTATGTCCTATATGATTCCAGTAGGTTCAAATTTAGTTTATGTTTCAGAAGTGTTTCTCATTTTTTTTGTCATCAGAGTTTCCAAAAGAAAATTCTCTATCTTGACTGATATGTTTTCATTGCATTTTTGGTTTTTTTTTTACAAACTATGCATATCAAAGATGGTCAGATCAATATTAGTCGTATAGATTCAAAACCAAAACATTTTGAAAGTATTTTCTCTGATAAGGGCATATTATATATTATTACAGGATATCATATAAAAGAAGTTATGGAACTATGTAATGTTGCATTTTGTCTAATGGTAGAGAATAATTAAGCTATAAATACATGTTTAGATTATATTAAGTGGCATATTTTCCAGTTGATGCACAGGAAATTAGCTGTAAAAGTCCTATTAGTGTTAAGTGGAAGCTGTATTACTAAATCTGTTTGCATCACTCTAAAGGTTTACCACTTAAGTTAGAAGTAGTCAGGAAATTCAGTGAGAGGGAAATTGTAGCTATGTCTCCATATAGATGTCAGAGTTACAAAACTCAATATCTGACAATATTCATCACATTCAAGCACAATTTTTAACATCTGTTATATATGTATTACTTTGTCAGATGTAACATAACTCAACCTATCAATTTGAGGTAACAGATAGGCTGTAGATTGAAGCAACATACATACCATCAGCCACATAACAAAAATCCTAGAGATAGCAGTTTCAGGATCCAAATCTGCTTGTTATCCCCATTTCTTTTGTAAGATAGATTTATGCAGCCAGACAGGGTGGATATGTCATTTTCTGTTTGCCTGTTGCCCTGTCAGATATTATCACAAATTTTGCAAAAATAGCATCTGTGTAGAAGAGAAATCATGTAATTGCCCAAAGCAGAACCAAATCACAAGTCTGTGCCAGAGAGCTTGCACAAATCTGCAAGAGCAATTGTGCCATTTATCTAAACCATGGTAAAAATCTTCACCTCCAAGCCTACAGACAAATCTCAACATTCAGTCCAGAAATCAAATTTTAGGAACTCTTGCAATTGTTACTCAGAATACTCTATCCATTTCACACTTCATACCAAATCTGAGTACCACATGTGTAAAGCGCAACCTGCATAGACAAAATAAATAGCCAGCTGACAGACTGGTAGCACTGTAGTCACAGCTACATTGAACTCGGTAGGTGCAAATTTACCTTGCCTCAGTGACTACAGTATTGGGTGTTTTTCTAGGGGAATAATTTATTGGAATAATTGTCATATTTCCATTAAAATAAGGAAACCCAGAATAAAGAGTTTAGATATAAAGCCTGTCATCTTGGCGATTTACTTAAAACAGCAGATCCAGAATTTTTTATTAAATATTTTTAATAAGGCTTTAAAAATTCAATAAGAATTTTCTGTTAGAAAATGCTGACTATCAGTACTGGTAGTCTACAAAAAAGGCTAGTCTAAGTGCAGTTGTTTTATCAAACGTATCTCTAGAACTCCTAGACACTTGAAGTATTCAGTTTAATATTTTCAAACTGAAAAAAATCCTGTTTTCTTATTCCAAATCCATTTTTCTTTTCGAACACCTAGGTTTAAAAACAAAGAAAAAAATATGCCAAAATATAAATTAAATGCTTTAAAACACATCACTGTTATTTTTGCATAATCCTTGTGTAGTCACTGTGTCTACACTGTGAAATCAAAGAAAGACTCTTTGTCTGCAGTTCTTACATATGAGAAATCATAGTTCAGGTGCAAATCACAGGTGCAAAACTTGTTTATTGACTGTAATGAACCCACAATCATATCTTTCCTCCAGTGCCAGTGTCAACACAAATGAGCTACAGTACTCTGTATTGACACCTACAAGTTTTCCACGTTTTGTTTCCAGGCTGTTTTTTTAATGCTCTGTTAATTTTTTCTCTAATTAAGCATTACAGTAAGTTTCACGAGAGTATGCCCATTCTTTTTCAATTAGTTTTACTTTTCTTTCTACCTGTGTCTGTGGGTTTGTATCAGCTGACTCAATTCAGTGAAAGGACATCCATTTACTTTAACAGATACTAAATCAGATCCTAAATCTAGGGGTCTACTAGTGATATAAGAATGGTTACAGTTAAAAGATATTGAGTCTCAGGCTAGTTGTTTCTCTAGTATTCCAATATGCTATAAGTGGTCTGGTATTTGATTTGTTAGCTTTATCTGATATCAAATAGCACATCTGTTGGTTCCACCATACAATGGAAGGAATCTTCATTCACCAGTTTTATCACAGCTACACTAAAGTCTTCAAAATTGTCAGCATATGGAACAGACTCTCCACATAAATAAAATCAATCTTTTCTGCCACATCAAGACTGACATCAATAATTATCTATACTGTAAAAAAACACATCCACTTAAGTTTTTTCTCTTTCTGCCTTTTCTCCTGAATTATTAGCTAGGAAAATTTTAACACCTTTCCAAACCAGCTGTGAGTATTTGCATTACCAAACAGCATGTCCAGAAAATTATTATGACAGAAAAAATTTCATTATATGCCTGTGTTGTATAAGACATGTAAATACTTCACTTGTTAAGGAGGTTAAGGACTATGTCCCAAAGGAAAACATCAGTTCAGTGCTAGCTGTGGAGTACATTTGAGTAAAAAGAAATAAATTATGAGTGAGACAAGAAGATGCTGGGAGAAAGGCCTACCATCTCTTTGATCTTGGCCCTGAACACCACAGAAATGTCCTTAAAATCTATCATTTAAGAAAAGAAGTATGAAGTAAAAGGACATCTGTGCTAAAGACGAACCTGACTGAGTTGTCATTGTTTTGCACATATGTGTGCATAGCTGTGGTCTCTGTCCAGGGGGAGAGCTGGTTTATGGCCCTACATATGGCCTTGGAGCAGAAGTGCTGTGAGTCATGACACCACAGCCAAGGTCTCATACAGACCGTGATGGAGCAGAAAAAGGAGCAGAAGATCCTTAACTTTCATTCTGGTGCTATTTCTTCATGTACAAACTCTGAACTTTGATGGCTCTTATAGGAAAATATGGTTGGCTTTCAGTGACGTTGTGAGCAACACCTTTCTTCTGCCTCTGAAAGAACTTCCTAGAGAATATGCTCAGATCATCCACTTTTATGGAGTATTTATACATACAGGTTATAATATAAGCATGAGAATTAATGGAAAATGGAAAATGAAAAAAATATATACTAAACTAAAGCAAATAAAAATAATGCAAGCAATGCACATCTTTTATTATTCATGCCTCTGATTGTTCTGTTATCCTGAAGTGGGACATCAAAGAGATACAGATCCCAAACATGACAAACCAAATGTAATTATATGTTTCTAATCACAAGTCATGAAAATGAAACAGAGAAGTTATCAAGCCTGTAAAAAAGCTATTTAAAAGTCTGTTTTAAAAATGAACTTTTTCTCAATCTGTCTTTTACAAAGTAAAATTTATAATGCATAAATCAAAAATCAAAACAGTCATGGACAGACAGCACTATATACAACATCGATAGCATGAATAAACAGCGACAGCCCCCTTTATGTGTTGCAAACCTAGTAAAAACACTAGTCTTATACAAAGGAGTGTGCTCAAAGTTCAGATTTTTGTTTTTAAAAAGACTTACAGGCAGGTCTATAATAAATTTCTAGTACAGAAACTTGCTTTCAGTTCACTTAGAGGCTGTCAACTGTAAGCATAGAAGTCAACAGAAGCACAAGTAGCTAAGTTTTTGTTATTATTGTGTTTAAAGAATACTGTAGGGCTGTAGGAAGATGTACAAAATATATTTCAAATAATATTTATATATCTCTCTGGTTATTACAGATTCTATGTGGAAAAACGGAACTGGAATTTGCTAACACTCCACAATGCTATGTAGTCTGCACAAGTCATTAAGTCTGAATGTCACCTTGCTAGCTTCCTGTTGTGTTGAGGAGGAATGATCAGGTGCTTCCTATCACTACATCATTTGCTTTCAAATACCTTGATGTATTTTTCTGCAGTAATGAAGAGACACCTGGAACTGATCCCCATTTACTGGCACAAACAGTCCAAAGAAAAAAAAAAATCTCAATGCCCCAAAAGACAGCTAGTGCAGGTCTCATGTTTTTCCTCCCTGGACGTATCCATTCAGCTCTAAATGCTAACTACAAGCACCTCCTGTGCCTCCCATGACACAGCTACTCTAAGCTTCATACCAGAACCATAACCAAGTCCTTTCTGATATACATTGATTAGTGCTGCTTGTCAGCATCTTTGGTGGATATACCCTTGGAGAGGAATGCAAACATATGGCAAAAGCAGAGGTGGGGATTGGAATTGCCTGCAACTCAACACTGCTTGGTTATGAACTGCTGAACACTAGACCATTGAAAAACCTGCCCTGACACACTGACTCGTAGCGGTGTGCCCAGGGTTGTCACTCTGCATTCTTTTCAAAATAAACAATCTTCACGTATATTTAATTCTAAATTAAAAGGTGCACAAAAAAATACTGTGGGTTAAATTTTTCAGATGGGACTGTCTTCTGGGAAAATAAGCAATGCTAATTTTAGCCCTTTATAGACAAGCATATATTTTATTGCATGTAAATACAGAAGACTTAAACCTGATTATTAATATTGATGTTTACTTATGAAAATTCATAGTTACATGGAGCATACATAAAATAAGCACATGTTTCTCAGCTTGTTATCTTACCATAAAATTTATCCTTTCTGGGTCCTGCAACACAGGAATTACAAGCTTCAATTTGGTGTACAGGAGCCTTTTAGAAATTCCATCTCGTAAAACATCTCCTACTGGTAAAGTGTGTCCTGTGATAAACTGCACACAGTAATATTTCTCATTTCTTATGACAGCCTTTATTAATGTAGAGTTTGTCTCCCCTTCAAGTAAAATGTTTGTTAGCCTATGAAAAAGTATTTTGCCATTTCCATTGTAGCATTTCAAGGGTTTTCTACAATCCAAGCTTATAAAAGTAAGATTTAGTTTCATGTTTACATTGTAAAATTGCTTAACGAACTAAAGAAAATATTTATTCTTGAATAGTTACTCACCTTACAAACTTGCCATACATTCTTCTTTGTGAAGAATTATTCAGACAAACCAGGTATACAAATTGCCAGAATAAATGTCATGTATTTTCTTAAGAACAAGTTGAACAGTAAACACACTTCACTTTTTTTAAAGCTAAGGGGAAGTTTACATTTAACAAGTAAATATGAAGCCTATAAAACTTTAGATTTGAAAACTGATGGAGGATATATGTTTCTGGACCCTACTCTGGGAATTTAAAATTATGCACATAATTAAAAATAATACTGCATACAGTAACATGAACAATAGTATTTTTCTTTCCATAGCACACATAGTGTGTGACCAATCCCATAAATAATGCCACATTGCTGGTGATTTCTCATTCAAGAAAGCCTCCCCTGTGCAAGGCTTACTGAGAAAGATAGAGTTTAAAATTGATGGCATGCTGTTAAAATGTTAGTTTATATGTCATACATAGTGTTATGCCAGTTGTGAATCCACTTTATTTTTGTGTGATTTTGGCAGTTGAGAAACGTTCTGGCTCAACAACACTAAAGACACAACAAGCCTACATTTACCTACATCATGGGGAGGCAGAGCACAAACCTTTTCATTCTGCCCTCCTTCATGTATGCCTCATGGCACCTTTAATGAAATGAATCTCAGCTGCAGAAGAACAATGCTCTGTGATGTGGCAGAAGATAACCCCATCTCCAAGCCCTAATGCTAAAAACGACAGAAAAGGTATAAACACTATTTTCATGTTGAAAGCAACCATTCGCAAAGGTTTGTGGATTGAAGGAAATCTTTCCACTGATAGCAAAGGACCATTCTGCTAAGGGAGATATTGGTCAGACTTCAGGTAGAAGCAACTTTATATAACATGACCAGTAGTGCACTCAGTTTGAGGGCTTTAAGGATTCTGATTTTCAGATACTTTAAAGTACCCACTATTTCTGAGTCCTCAATATGTTTTAAAACCTCTACTCACCTTAAAAAAATCAATTTCATAATTGCTTCTAGCAAAATACAATTTTAAAAATTTAATAATCTTTAAAGAAAATTACATTTATTTTATTAAGTAAAATAGATACAAAAAATATTTTTCATTCAAGCAACTAATCTTTTTAAACTTGTATCTATCTTATCTTTAATGAAGGTTTACACCTGGCACTTTCTCTTTGAGGTTGTTGGGATCTATGACAACACCTACTTTTCTTAAGAATCTCACCCTTCACATTTTCTGAGTTGCCAATACCAAAGTTCTTTCAAACTTAATTTGCTTGAAATTTTTCTGTTTGTTTTCAACTTCCATGCCTTCAACGTTGTCCAAATAGCTCTTTATTCCATATGTATCAATTTTATGACAAATTAAGAGAGGAGAATAGAAAGCTATATCTAGCCTGTGTCTGGTCACTCTTGCCAATAATACATCTCATTTCCATATCCATTATGCATATCCCAGCTGTTTCTATGCTCAATATTAGAGTGAGAACCAGCCACGCAACCTTCCTCCCTACACCCTTCTTCCCATGCAGAAGAAGTCCAGTCACGTATCCCTGATGAAAGATATGATGTGCACTAACCAGTGCTTCATATGCAGACTTCATATGTGGGATCCATATGTAGGATTCATATGCTAGTTAAGCTGTAGCAAGCAACAGAACATCAAAATATAAGCTAACTGAGGGATCTCCTTAATTCAGTCCTCTATTATCACATGTAACTGTGTTATGTAGTCTTACCATAATCATTTTGTCTTAGTTCTAAATACTATAAAATAATAGAGTATCTAAATACATACCCATAGATGCTTAGCTGTTAGGAAACTCTGTGGGCAGGCAAAATGAAAAAAAAAAAACAACCCAGAATTATTTTACTTTAAAATACAGAACAACCCAGAATTATTTTACTTTAAAATACAGGAAGATATCTGGTTTGTTAATGAGATATAACATACTCATTTCCTGGACTAGAAATACTTTAAGGGCCATGAGGATGTTTTGATATTATTTGACAATAATAATTTAAGTGGTTTGTCACACTGAGCAAGTTTGTAAAATACTTGTAAGACAAGTAGGATCACAACAACATTGCAGGTATAAGTGTAATAGGTATTTAATCGGGGTCATAAAACATAATGTATCAGGAAATATTTATTAATTAGATGCTTTGAGTGATAAAGGGGCATGTTTAAGAAAGAGTTTTAAGCAGCTTTTTTCTCAAGCTGTCACTTTTTACGTCTGTTGGCTATCTTGTTTTTCCATGTCAAGAAGGTTGTAAGTATTCAAGAAAAAAGATAGCTATCAAACGTTTGCTTCTTTGATCTTAACGGGCAATGATGACACTTCCATCCTGTTTTTTGTTTAAGTCAACCTTAGGTTTTCAGTAATAGCTCATGGCTGAGTTGAGCAAAGATATTATATCCTATCTAATCTCAGTCTAATTTGATGGTCAACACCATTATATGTGAAATCATTACTTGGCTATGCACTAGTTTGAAGGAAAGGATGACAGCTTTAATTTTGCTGCATACTAATGGGCAGTAGAATGTAAGGACAGGGAATAAGAGGAAGATAAGCAATATGGGGCTAGTTTTACAAACACTTTCAGCTCTGGTGCAGAACAAACATGTCTATTTGCATTAAATATTCATTGTTTTTGATATATACTGGGACAGAAAAACTGTCGTATTATTGTACTGCTTACCAAAAGAAAAAAATAAAAACCTGTCACCTGATATGTGGTGACTGAGAAGCTTTCTTTGATACAGTTATAGATGTGTTTATTGAACTGCAATGATACTCTCTGACAGAGAAAACTCATCCCTGTACATGGACTTAGAATAGTATTTCTGCAATGTATTCAGCACTAAGTCTTTGCACTAATTCTTGATAGAAAAAGTCAAATAGTAAAAGCCAAACCAAGCTATTTTCTAGATTAGCTAACCAATATATTTTCCAGAATTTTCAGCAGAACCACTTTTAATTAAAAATATGCAAGTACTTTAACTAGCTTTATAAAGGAAAAGGAGGTTTCAGAGCCTTTTTTGACTTCCTCTTTCCTCCTTTTTCACCCCTCCAATAATGAGACTCACCCTGATATCAAAGACACAGATTAATTCAGAGCAGCAAATCAAAACCACATCAATACAATTGCCAGAGTGTAGGTCTGTGATTCCCAGGCTATGGCTCACAGACAGTACCTTGCCCACAAGACCCTCTCAGCTTGCTTGTACCTTCCACTTTCCATAACTATGTCATCTCTTAGGCTGACTGGAAAAACAGCATGCAATGTTGCTGACAGCATCCTATTAGCATGGAAAAGATGGAGATCACTGCTTGGAGCACCAGGTTTCATCCAAGCTATTGAAGCAGAAAAAACAGGGTAATGTTAATTCATGATTTTTCCATCACTCAGTAAATCTTGCAGCAACGAGTTAAGGGGTGTTAGTGAAATATTTGTTTTAACGTGTCTTGGAGAACATACTGATGTCTGGCTTTGTTACTATCACAGCTGAAAATTTTGTTGCTACCAAAAATAGAAACCAAATAATGAAATCTCAATTGATTCCTGTACATGTGTATTTCTAGCAATTAGTATTGCATTAGTAATGCATTAAAAATTCTCCACAAGCATTATCAATCGCTGAAGTTAGTTAAATACTAAGCTTTTCCTCATTATAATGCCATTAAGAATGGAAGTGTCCCTTGACGTGATTAATGGACTCACGCAGAAAACTGTGCTAAGCATTGATCTATTTCTGGTATTTGCACTTTTTGGTGGCATTTACCTTCTTGTATCTTTCTGGGGTCTTTGCCTAATGAGTCAACATAGCTTCACCTGGCCTCAGTAACTTGTAACCTCTGCAGCAGGGAGAGTCAAATACTGCAATGTCTGGCACTTTGTTGAAAGCTTTTGTTAGTTTTTATTAAGCAAAGTTATCCCACTGATATGACTGCAAATCTACTGACTTATGTTGTGCCCATGGGAGGAAACTGTTCAATTAGGGGGAAGAAAGTGCTTCTTTGCCTTGATTAACTGAGATCAAAGTGATTGTGCTGCTGCCAAAACTTAACCAATGGCCATGGTGACATGCCTCAAAGAACTATACAGTGAAGGTCGTTGTAACATTGTTTTTCTTTTAATATTCATCTTTTCTTTTAAATCACCTCTGCATTACTTCTTTCCTCATTATGCAGTGGGTTTTCCAAGTGGGTTTTTAGTGTGCCTGTTATTTCAAGACTGATTTTTGTAGGCTTTCTTTTCTTGTGGGTACTATTTTCTTCCCGCAGTCTCAAGAAGTCTATTATGGTGTGAAAAATAGACTCAAAAATGTGCATTTCACATTGACAGCAAGATACAAGTGGGGTTTCCAAAAATACTTGTCTGATAACGTCTCACTGGCTCTAGTAGGAGCAGGATTCATTTGACACTTTGCCCTTTTGAAGATTCTACATCATTTGCAACTGCCATTGCAAATCTGACTCCTTAATGTCACAGCTGTAGAGACGGGTCCAACATATTTGGGATGCTACCCAGAGTCTATGGGTACACAGGTGTGATACCTGAACTGGGCCACCATCAGAAACAATGGTCTAATTACTGAGACACTTTCCTTAGCCAGCAGAGTTTATGCACTTACAGCCTGCTGCCTCCCACTCAGATGCAGCTGTTTTCAATTGCTTTGCTTATATTTAATCAGTACATGAAGAATTCTCAGGGTTTGGATTTTTAGTAGGATTTTAAAATGGATCTCTGCAAGGAGGAGCAAAGAAAGTATTGTGGCAATGGACTTACAAGTCAATATACACGTGCTAGTTCTTGTTTTCAGAAAGGGTTTTCTTTTGCCACTACAGTGAAGATCAACGATTGATTCTCATTCTCCGAAAAGTAGCCTTAAAAGTTTCCCAGTATTAGCAATAAGAAATGGTCAATATCAGTTAGCAAAGTTAAGAACCCAAAGATAACAATGGTAACCATAGCAGTTTAATCAATACTGAGGTTATTAATATTTGGCCTCTGTGACAAACCTGCAAAACAATGTGAAATAATACAGGCGTTAGGGATATTTTTTTCTTCATCTTGCGGTGTATAAAGCTTGCTGAAATGTGGTCTCTTTTTAGCAGGCAGACTTGACATATCCTAAAGGCAAAATTAAATGGGTCAGAGAAAAATCACCTTGAAACAATTTGATGCCATGAAGATTCAAAATTATTGCTAAAGTGCAAGTCCTACCTAGGACCAGAGCAAGAAGCTGGAAGTTGGTCATTTTGGCAATATTCAGGGACTCCACTTGTCAGGATACTGCCTGAATGTCGAAGAAAAGCTGTAGGTAAAGAATAGAAAATCTGAAAATAACAAACCTTCCACCTTTTTCCCCATGTACCTCAGTGACTTTCTTCCATCTTCCACCCCAAGAAGCTTTTCCTCTGTCTCAACTACTTTTCAGTACAGTTTTACTGTGCAACCTCCTTTAAGATCTCTTACGGTACTGTGCTATCACCCAAGTTGTTTGTTACAGCTTTGCATTTGTGAAAACAGTGATTTTCTAAGGAAATAATAATAATAATAATAATAATAATAATAATAATAATAATAATAATAATAATAATAATAATAATAAAATCTGTTTAATGACTATTTAAAACCAGGTGGAATTTTTTAAGGTCTTTCAAACTTATCTTTTCTTTTGAACCATTCTGAGAAATGATTCTGCAAAAAAACTTTCACCTGCCTTCCCTTTGAGGTGTCCTTAATGTGGTATGTATTTCAGGAGCTCTCTAGCTCCAAGCCTCTTCTCGGCTGGATATATACATGTGTTGTGGTTTAATGCCAGCTGGCAACTAAGCACCTCACAGCTGCTCACTCACTCTGCCCTGGTGGGATGGGGGAGAGAATCAGAAGAGCAAAAGTGAGAAAATGCATGGGTTGAGATAAAGACAATTTAATAAGTCAAGCAAAAGCTGTGCGTGCAAACAAAGCAAAATAAGGAATTCATTCACTGCTTCCCATCAGCAGGCAGGTGTGCAGCCATCTCCAGGAAAGCAGGGCTCCATCACGTGTAATGGTTACTGCAAAAGACAAACACTGTCACACTGAACGTCCCCTCTTCCTCCTTCTTCCCCCAGCTTTATCTGCTGAGCATGAGATCATATGGTGTGAGATACCCCTTTGGTGAGATGGGGTCAGCCATCCCAGCTGTATCCCATCCCAACTTTTTGTGCACCCCCAGCCTACTCACTGGTGGGGTGGGGTGAGAAGCAGAAAAGGCCTTGACGCTGTGTAAGCGCTGCTCAGCAATAACGAAAATATCTCTGTGTTATCAACACTGTTTTCAGCACAAATCCAAAACACAGCCCCCTACTAGCTACCATGAAAAAAATTAACTCTACCCCAGCCAAAACCAGCACAACATGCCAGTAACAAAGCAAATAGTACCTGTTCTGGGACCTCAAAAGTGTGCAAACAAAATCTTTCCTCAATTGTCTAGTAAGAAAAGCTCAGGTTTAACAGTTTAAATCATTCAGTGAGTAAATGTTTGAATGAAGATTAATGATCCTGTATAGAATTGAAACAATAAGTGCAAATGCTAACGCTTTGCTTCATTTCTTGTTACACTGAGGATTTAATAGAACTATACAAAGATTCAAATTAATTTCTTTTCAGTATTGATGTTTAAAACTTTCTGTATTTTCCCCCTTATCCAAGGAATCGTACACAGTGACAAGCAAGCCCAGGCTGGTGGTGTGCCCTGCCTGAGAAGGGTCACTGATGCCCGGCTGTCAGTCCTACCCTTTCAGGCTGCCACAGTGCAGTCCAGCCCAAGGGCCCACATCTGTCTGTGGTTTGGACCACACAGTGAAACGAATCCCCTGGCTTACACTGCGGTTTCATGAAATCCCAAAATAACCAACGTAAAGCTACACTCCTTACTTGAATCCCTGCCACAAACTCACTAGTGATCTCTTTACATCTTCCTCTCTTCCAGCTCTTCTTCTTAGAATAAGCAGGATGGGTAATGGCAGTATCAGGCAGGGCACGATTGCTGTGGATCC
Source organism: Nipponia nippon (assembly GCF_047370975.1). Taxonomy (NCBI): domain Eukaryota; kingdom Metazoa; phylum Chordata; class Aves; order Pelecaniformes; family Threskiornithidae; genus Nipponia; species Nipponia nippon. The sequence continues at coordinate 43,630,795 of NW_028262380.1, read as the reverse complement.
AGTGGCATTTCCATGAGCAGGAAGAAGAATTTGTACCCCCAATTAGAAATTTTAACTTCTGGAAATCAACAGTTTTCATATTGAGCTACACACTGGGCAGCTGCCACAATATAACCTGAGAAAAAAGAAGGAACGAAGTCCCCCTGCTTACTGCTGACCACTGAGAGGGAGAGAAAGAGAGAAAGGGAGGGAAAGAGGGGGTGGGAGGTGGGGAACTGCAGAAAATGGGTGGAAATTTTGTTAAGCAACCAAGCATAGGATTACAGTTGGATTAAAGTTGATTTTCCACCCTATTCTCCAAGATAACAGAAAGCCTTAAAAATATGGAATACTTCAGAATGCAGGAACTTGTCTGCCCACTGGTTAGTACCAATGGCTTTGGGATCAATAGCACTGGTACCAATAACACCAACAGCTTTGTGATATGACATCATGAGTAATCTTCAGAGATGTGACTTGTACACATGTTGTGGTCCATTCAAAAACCTGGCAGAGCCCCTTGAAGATATGCTACAGCAGCATCCTTTGCTTCAGTATAGCTGAGTAAAAAATACTATGAAAACTTTATCAAGAAAAATACCCTTTAGGAAACAGTGAAGAGTCTTCTGAATCTGCATTCTCTTGGCTTACCTGTTTGATTTAATAATCAAATCCTTTGTGGAAAAAGAAATGAGAACTTCTGCTTCCCATTTCAAGCTGTGCTTGGATTTGCCATTTATTTTACTTTCAAATAGTTTAAATAAAAATATTTAATTTCTTTCAATCTCTTTTTCTCTTTTTTTTTTTTTGTTTGACATGCCAAGCATTTCTTTCTGTTATATCTGTCACTCGGCCATTTAGAAAGGATAATATGTGTCTCAGCAGAAAAGCTGAGGCTCAAAATACTTTTAATTTATTAATTATTTTGAAAACTAGTTCAGTAAACTTATTTGTGTCTAAGCATATTATAAACAAAGTGGCTGTGAACATACACAATGGAATACGTTATCATTACAAAAAAAATTCCCTGGTGTTTCCCTACTTATGCTATTAATGGTGAAAGTTAATCTCTGCTTTCCAACAATGAAGCCCCATCAGGAGGCAATCTCTTCCTCGTGTAGCAGAAGCAATAAAAGGTGATCAGCTAAAGAATCTAGTAACAAAACAGGAAAAAGCAGCTTATACTAATACTATTATATATAAAATTGTTAGTGGGTTTTGTAGCCACAATAATGGGACTGAGAAAAAAAATCAGCAATTTAATTTTAATTAATGAGAATTAACCTTAATGTATTCATGTATTCACAAAAATAAAGGTCTCTTGCTTTCCTGTATCACCTATAGTATCTTAGATTCAAAGCACATATCATGTAGAAATCTGTTAACATTTCAGGGCCAGAGGAAAGAAATACAGCATATGCTCTTCACAACATTTGGAAAGAAGCAAGGAGAACAGAGAAACAGAGGTAGTTACCAGTGTAATAAGTATTAAGTATTATTACTACTAGGGAGAGAATTTGAGGCTATCAGCTTTTAATTGGCTTGATCCTAAATTCACTGAAGGTAATGAAAATCTTTCCACCTATTTCAGTGGGATTTGGAATAATTTTCAATACCTTACAGCCAAGATGCGGTTGCCAAAACAATTATTTCTTCATTCCTCCTAGAAAGAGTTTTCTGTACAACCTTTAGCGGCACTTAACACTTAAAGTTTGAAAGTTATTGCTGAAGAAAGAAATACTTGCTGAATGCACTGGCTCAGAATATAGTCACTGAACATCAAACAAGAACAGAAGGATTTGTAAAAAAGAAGCAAGAAAGCATCAAGGACATCTTTCCATTCTAATTACTGAAAGAATTGTCATTGCAATTAATATTGTGTTGTATATATAAACTGTGTGCAAGGATGCATTATTAAAAAAGATATTCTACACAAGAATATTACTAGCTGTAACCACAAAATTTGTTAGTATTAAAATCCTGCTCATGCATAAAGACCTTTTTATTATATGCTCTGTGTAGATATTGCACAGAGAAGCTGTAAAGAGATGTAGCAAGCACCTTTCTAGCCTCCCAACAGTCTCCACATTTCAAAGTATTTGTATCTGAGAATCAGTTCCCCTTTGAGAGAGATTTTCTCCATCACTGTTTTGAAGGCATGTGTTACTTGAATGTTGCAAAAGGGAGATATATGGAAAAGAGAGCTGAGGAAGTACTTAGAAAAATCTCTGCAGTAAAACAGAGAAAATAATAGCACAACCTTAGCAGTAATACTGTCGTTCTTGTTTTAATGAGGTATTTGTTCAATATGTAAATACATGTAGCATTTCACTGAGTCTTTACTACCTGTCATTTTGCACATGTAAAACCACGCTCAGTTCTTGAAACAACAGCTGCATGTAAACCTGCTGTTTTTGGAAGAAAGAAAAAAGCATCAGTATCTGTTCAAAATTACATTTGAGTGAAGAAAAGTAAATCCTCAGCAATAAATGAAGCCAATTAATTTCTCGGAGCTCTGCAGAGCACCAGGCAGTAATGTCCCAAATTCAAGGTCTTCTCGCTAGCACTTGCTGATTTTTGTCCTCATGTTAGAACACAAGGAATCTTTTACCCTCACTCAGCTACAACCTCCTTTTAAGTCTCTCCTCTCAGCAACAAGATTTTTCTGACATTTATTTGTAAAGTTCTTTATCATGCAAGAGAAAGCACAGAAACTTCAGTAGAGGCCAATGTCATTTCAGCTGATGAATCCATTATTTCAGAACTCTGGAGCTTCTAAGTGGTGACAAAACCCTGCTGCAGAGAATAGTTTAAAACTGAAAAATGTTCACATACAAAAATGAATGAAGTTTGCACCTGAAACCTAATAAATCTTTTGGGCAAAAAGTCTAATTATTTAAAGGCATAGGGTAGAAGTACTCAGGACATAAAGCAGAGATAGAGTGTGTACAGATACACATGATGACATGTCTGGCATAAACTCTAACTAAAGGTCACTTTTCTTATATAGAATTGACTTTTCTTATATCTGCTGAGACACTCAAAGGAAAACCTGCAGAGAAGTTCTGAATGAAGCATCTATATGGTTTGTGGGAAGTAAGAAAAAAAGATGGTCCAAACAACACGACATTTTATAGATTGCTTCCAAAGAATACCTCTGGTGTTTCCTAACTCTTCAATCAGTATGGCAAAGACTTTTTCCCTAACTTTGAAAAGAAGACACTCACCAAGGTGAGATCTTAATTTTTACATTTATATATGATTCAACGGAAACTTTTGCTTTATCTTTATCCATGGTTATGCCTCTGGTTCAGGCAATATTTCACTCTCTCACGTTATAATACTAAAGATTTAGTTCCATAAGCCTGCCCTCTCTTTTTTCTCACCTCTTAAGCTCACACACACATATATATAAAAGGGTTAATAAAAAGGGCACCATCAGTTGCTGTTTCATGCTCCAAGCACAGGAGAACAAGCTGAAGGTAATGTGTTTTCTGACCTGAGAGTTAATGTCATCTTACTCAACTGCTGGATAGCTAATGAATTTTATAGGATGAATTGGATGCCAGGAGTTGTGTATATACAGTACCTGTTTATGTCCAAGACAAGCCTTCTACTGTAAAATGGGAACGTAGCATCTCAACGCTTCAACACAGGAGAGGAGCGGGAATGAAGAGACTACCTCCTTGCTTTATCAAGATGGAAAGGCAAGAGATAAAAAGCAGAGCAACCAAGAGTGTTGACAGAGCTAGAAGCAAGAAAAACCTCTAAAAATGAATGGCTATGCAGAAATGTATGTCAGTGACTGACTGTAGACACACATATGAAACCTGAGATCTTTCTTGGGCCTGAAAGATTTAGAAATTATTTCTTTCAGTTCTCTGGCAAACAGTTATTGTGAAAAAAAAAATGTTCAGAATATGAACCACAGAGAACAGATAATTCTGGCAACATCTTGTTGTACAAAGAAAAGGTTAGGCCCAAGGTCTAGTTTTGCTACTTGTTATCTACTTTTTCTATGTAAGAAAACTCTTCTTTCACCTTTCTCTCCTAAACTTTTAACAGCAAATATTAAAAAAAATCCTTTTTTTTTCTTTCACAGCCATAGCAGGAATAAAATTTGGTCATTAAAATTAAGCACTCACAAGCACAGATGAAGCTCTTTCTGATCAGAGATGTTCTGTCTGGTGTTGGTTTACACGGCTTGCAAGGGAAATAGTGCTACATATAAGAAGATTGTTTTTTCTTGGGCTACTTGCAACTTCCTGAAAAGTTTAACTGTTCTTCTGGTAGTCAGAAGCAAGACCTAACTGCAGGCTCCCTATGGTCTGAAGAAGGCTATTCCCCAGGTCTTTTACCCTGTCATGCATTTTTCAGTCATGAAGGGAACAGTGCAGTTCATTTAGCTGCCAAATGTGTCAGCAAGGCAGTTCAAAGAAGTTACGATAGTGAATGTCAGCAGGGACAGAGTACTAGCTCATCAGGAAACCTCTCACTTCTGCTCTTAATATAGGTCTTCCAATTACCACAAGCACCTTTTTGCAGTGTGACCAAGAACATCTTAAGAACTCGTGCAGTCACAAAATAATTTCAACATTTGGGTCATTCAGCAGCTTTAAATTAAACATACAGTACTATGGGCTCCGGAGGGAACCTGGTACTCTTTTTTAGATATTTTCTTAGCATCAAAAGGTTGGAGGTGTGTAGGGTAGGGAATCCATAAGGTATTATATAATGTTTTTGAAGGACCACGCTATTATTCTTTCTTATCACTGACTTGTCACTATTTGGGGAGATGACTGAATGCTTTACCCATTGTTCATGGATATCTTTGATTGCCTTCTAAAACATCTGAAATAGGCATTAGCCTGCTGAAAGCCCTAGAACAGCTTTACAGAAAAGTAATTTTTCTTCAATAAAGATACGAGCTGTCTAGCATTGGTCACATCAATTGGTGTATCAGATACTGTCATTCAGTATTTTCAGCTCCCGAGATTTGAACCTACTTGATCCAAAATTCTGACAATGATAGGGGAAACAACATCATCCTTTGAGAAAGGTTTTCTTTTCTTACCTGCAATAGCTTGAAATGCTTTTAACTTAGCAAACATTTCTGTGGGCAGGGCCAACTAATATTTTTTTCATTTTGGGTTTTGAACCCTGTTATGTGATACTTAAAGATATCAAATAAGATGCTGTCCCAAGGGCATTTATGTTAGCTTTGTCACACTGAGTAATCAGGTGTTGTTGATTTTTGGATGCTCTCTGTTATCTCAGGGAAAAAATCCTCAGGTTTATCTTACAGTGACAGATGGTTTAGTTAATAAATGTGGCAACAACTCTAATGGTGTCATAGTCCTGGCAGCTGGTACTCCAGGGCACACTATACGCAGCAGTGTTGAGTGAGTCAATGCAGTGTTATACATCTATGTATCTGTAATCACCTTTTCTTCATTCTTTTTGAGCTGTTATGAGAACAACTTGGCACAGCCCATTTCAAAAGGTCCATGGTTTCTGAACCCCCACTGGTCAGGCGGAAGTTTCCTTCTCTTCAGTGACACCACAGAAGGAGTAGTGAGTTACTGAAAAGGCTTCTTTTATAATCTTGGAGGAAGAGTAGGGTGCACAAGCACCTAGCTCTCTCCCTCTCTCCCCTAGTACACTTATGATGACTCTTCAAGGTCTCTTCTCCCACTCCTTGCAAGTGCCTTTGTCAGTCTCAATGCTGTGCTGTTTCCTCAGAGCAGCAGCCTCTTCCTTGGACACATCTGCAGAATGAGGAAAGCACAGGAAGTGGATAAAGAGAGGAAAATGGCATGAAGTGATTCCCAAGCAGCCTAGATTTAGCAGAAAAAGCCAGGAGAAAACTTTATGAAGTAAATGGTAAAAGGCTAAAGAAGATAGAATGTGTCAAAAGATGAGTTTGGGTATAAACAGATGGGCAATTACAATGAATTAATTACCAAACATGGAGTTGGAAGACATCACGTAACAGATTAGGCATTTTCAAAAGGTTCATTTTAAATAGACCTTTCTTAATAGAAGGAAAAACGTGTCTGTAACGCAGAAAAGAAAGCTTTCTACTCTAGACTCTTAAAGTCAGCTTTGAAAGGACTGCTTTTAGAAAAGCTTTGTTTCTTCCTCTGTCTTTTTAAAGAGGTAATAAAGGGCTCTATATCTTGCATGGTAATGTTTAGCAGAGATTTCACCTTTTGAGAGTCATGGATTTATAACTTTATCTTTTTTACATATAAAATGGGACACACTGTGCACGCAGTTTGATAGCATGAGTCAGGTGCCAAGACACCACATCTGTGAACAAATGTAGGCAATAATTCCAAAGGGAGCCTTGTAAATACTTTTCCAAATATACTATGGACATTGCCTCCTGTTCCTGTCACGTTGAAGGAAGAGAAGGTGAGCAGGAAAGGAATTTGGTAGAATAGGAGCTGAGCTGCCCAGCAGTAAAGAAAAGTACCAGAGACCCTGGGAGGCTTTAAATGTTTAAATACCAGTCTCTCTGAACCAACAGACAGTTTTAAAAATGAATGGTTCCATCCTTCCCTTCACTTTTCCTTCCCTTTCCTTTTAAAATCACATCTTTAATTGTTCTTTTTAAGCCATAGCCTCAGTGACCAATAGGCAAAAGACTGCAAAAGCCCTTATAAAAATAGAAACTTAGTCACCACTGCATTTTTCTTCATCTTTCCAAAGACTGCCCCCTGAGTCTAGATTCCTTACTTGATACCAAGACAGAATCGGTAACTTGGATAAGGCAAAAAATCCACAGATTAACACTGTCTAAAAGAAGCTGTTTCTCTTCTACCCACTACCATCTCTTACTCATATTCAATTCCATTTTGTAATCCTGTGCATTAATAAAGTGATGGAGGTCAGGTTTTTTTTATGCCAGCCTCCCTTACCTTTGCTTCTGGAATATGAAAAAAACTACTCTGAGCAATATGATATGCGTGTTTATGTATCTTCTGCCTCCTTTTCTCATGACAGCTTTCTGCAAAACGTCCACTTTGAGGAGATGGACTGGGTTATTTAATAGGTGTTTTCTATCACTTCTAAACCAGATTTTTCATTGCATCTAGAAAACATTGCCAGTTTCATTTAATCACACATTTCCTAGTCTTGGACAAACTTTACCTAAGTTACATACCAGCACTAGTGAAGTAATGAAAAGAATAATTGCAGTCATTCACATTTCAGATTCTCTTTATATTCATCAATGCACACTGAAGAACTATTGCCACGGAGGATAAAAAGAAAAGATAATCAGGTATGGAAACTGGCTGTTGTTTTCTGAACTGTCGCTGTCCTCATGCTGTGTGTCTGAAGGAGGAATGGTTACCTGATAATCATTCCTGCAGCTGAAAGTGGTTAAAGTTTAAAATACGCATATTGCACCACCACAGGGAGAAATAGGTATCACTGTTTATTGCCTTTCACCTTTCCACCAAAAAGTGAAAATCTACAGATGCTATAAAGAAAAGTTTGATACACTAAGATTCACTTGAGCCATTTGCTAAGGTGGAACTGGAATCTAAATCTACCATTGTTCATAGGAAAACACAGGGACTTTGTGTCAGAAACTGAGTCCATACTTCATTTGGTCAAGTGATTTAGACTTTTTTTTTTTTTTTTTCAATGTATCTGCATTCACATAGGTTTGTCTCATTTTGGCTCAGAAGAGATCAGCCTCTGAATCCACTCTAACTCAAAACTACATCTAATTAGAGGCTCAACACTTCATGTTTCTCATTTAGTAGGTTCACAGGGACTGAACTCTTAACACATAGGTGGCTGGTCCACCTCAAACAGGTGCTCTCACCTCCCTTACCCTTTTTCAAGCCCTGCTGCAGGACCCTCCGCTTCCTTTTCCCCCTTCAGACAGGTTTGTCTTCTTCCTTTGCTCTTCAGAATACATAAATCACTGAGCTGAACCCTGAAAGAACATTTTAAATTACAGGAAAGCATTTACAACAGATGAAAAGGCGAGAGATAAGGATTCTATCTGAAATGAGACACTGGTTAATCTAATCTATTGCTCACCTCACAGGAACTGCGTATCTTAGTTAAAAAAGTGCCAGATTCTGCTTCAATTGCTTTCATTTAATCATAATCAAGAAACAGGAAATATCTTAGCATATTTACAACTCATTTCTTCATGCAGGAGATCATAAGGTAAAATATGCAAGGAGATGGTCTACATTACTTGTAAGCAAGCTGCAACTCAAAAAGTATTTGCTAGTTTTATTTCTAAAGCTGTTCTGCCAAACACTAACTGCCTGATAGGATGCTGATTGTCATCTTTGTTTTCATCTGTTAAATGACATTAAAAGATGCTAAATGATGCTAAATGATGCATTGAGGGCTTTCATAATATTGTGCTTCACATTGTTGCCATTGTTATAGGAATTCACTTGGTGCTAAACAACAGAGGGGTTGGCTCAGGAGATTGCTGTTGTAGTCTGTCTGGATGAAAAGTTCTGCTGTTCCTCATCCCTCCTACTCTCTCAACAGCACCGAGTTTTAAGTATTGAGCTGTAAGTACTGAATTTATAATTGCACCTTCCAAATCATTCAGATTTTAGCAGATTAGATTTTTCTGGAAGGAATTTAAAGAAAGGACTATAAATACCCCCACCCCAGGCTCTTTCAATGGTATTATTTAATCTAGGAATATTTTTTCCCCTGAAGATCTATTAGCTTCAATAAATCTTTCATGTTGTAGAAAATGTCATTTTGTTCTCTTAAAAATAAAGTAAACAAGGAAATGAGCGGGGGGGGAGGACTTTTTTTGCCATTCATTTGTCATTTCATGAACTAGGGGTCATGAAAGGCCTCTGAAAATTCCAGATTCTTTCTTTCCTCAAAAATAAGTGTTTCGTCTTCACAAAGACATGAAATATTTTTTCTTATATTCAGAAAAGTGAGGAAAATTCTGCTGCAGAGAAAAGCCACAGTTTAAATCCAATATTGGCAGGTGAAAAGGTGGGGGGCTTTTTCTTTCCTGTTTGTTAGTCTTGGCAAAGAAATGAAATTACTATCTGAGAAGGATCACAGCAGTGCATTGCACCTTTCACACTTAGCAGAGCCATGAACATAGTGACTGAAGAGAGTCACTTTTTTCTTCATGAAACATCTGACTTACTCTGACAAAGATCATGACAGATTAGTGGCTGGAACGAGATTGAAAAAAACCCTGCTATACATGTTGGTTTATATTTTTGTTTTGTAACATTCAACTCTAAGGAATGCCTTCCTTTTGTTGTACACAGATGGCAGATGGTTTCTCAGAAGAGTTATTTTCTGACTAAATATCTGAAATAAATAGTAAATAATGTAATAACATTATGCAAAGTCATGCAAGGCATTCAGGTACTTGAAAGTACAAAAACATAGCACTTTAAAAACCTTTTAGAGAGCTCACTTTCATCTATACAACACGAAAACAAAATCAATTCTGCTTAAAAATAACATAAGTGATATAGTAATTGAAACAATCTTTACAATACAGCTTGTGCAGTGACAGAAGAAAATGCAAGATATTTTTTATTTTCTAGAAAATGGCTCGAAGGCAAAGTGAGCGTAGCCCTTTGAGACCTGCAATAACCTACAATGAGGGCAACAGCCATCATACAGAAAATATAACAGATGGCAGCATGGTTGCCTTACTCTCAGATACAGGTTACTTAACAGATGCCTTTAGGGTTTAATATTAGATTTTTTTCCCCTTCTTCTAGACCATGGCATAGCTGTGTGCATATGTTGCTTATAAAACAAATGTAAAACACCGTAGGGAAATGAATAAAGTTTCAAATGGCAAAATGTCAACAGAAATACAAATTTACAGAGGATAATGTGATTATCAATGTTGATAGTATAGACTGAAACATAACCTTACCCTTTGCAGTACACGGTATCTATCACACATTATTTTGAGCTATGTTACTATAGTTCAAAAAGCAGACATGTAAAATCTGTTACAAACCCTCAGTTTGCTTTGCCAGAAAGGTCAGCCACCCAATAGGCTAAAAGTCACCTCTCTTGCTTACCAGCTTTATACACTCAAAAACAGCAAGAGTAGAATAGGGAGAAAAATTGTCATACACAGTTATCATGAAGGTTTCTACAAATCGCTGAAAAGCTAAATCATACAGAGAAATAGATCATCCGTTGGTAAAACAGATAACAGCAAGAAAGATTATTTCCAACTCCTCGGGCACCACAGAATTCACAACTTAACCAAGTCCAAAATATATCATCAAAATCTGTTAACGTGCTTATGCAGATCAGCCTCTTAACATGGATTCAGTCTTGATAGGTTGCTGTGATACATTACAAGAGCCCTAAGGACATACTAGGTTTTTCAGATCCTGAGTCTTTCCTCTAGGTGGCAAGACAAAACTCCTTTTGTCTTCAATAAGAACAGAATTTCATCTTAAATATGCATACAAAAATACACTTGAGCGCAGACACGGATTTTTTTTTCTAAAATTCTTTTAGGACAAATTACAACTGTCTCCAGAAAACAAAAGAATCATCTAGAGATTACTCCAGTCTCCCTTTCACAATGGGATGTTTCAATATTAAAAATGGTGCATTCTTCAGGGCATTTGAGTAAATGTTTCTTAGCTAGATCTGTATTTGTTCTACTGAAACTGCATTCCTTAACCGAGGAAGAACAATGCTTAACAAAGAAACTGGCTTCCTTGTTTTAAAACAAAGGCACATTATTTGCAGTAAAGAAGCATTCAGGTGGAAAGCATAGTGAGAAGTGGGCATCACTGTCACTTCCACCATTTTCCCTGTAGGAAAGGAAACTGTATTTTTATCGGTCAAACTAGCAAAATTGGAGGAAAAACAGGGGATAGTGAAATACCAGAAAGCAGATATCGTGTCTCAGAGTACTTACTGTAGCTTACACTGCTTTGCCAGTAATGTGGTGTCAGAAACACCACAGGGAACCTTTCCTGAGTTTCACAGAAGTTTTGACATGATAACCTTTTCCTAGGGAAAATAGGATAACCTTCAGCTAAGGATGAATAGAGCTGGTTTGCTTTCATTTTACTATGAACATTTTATGACCTTATATAATCTATTTTCTCTGCCTCAATTCTCCTTCAGCATTGTGGCTACTTTCCAACATTTTATGAAGTGGTTGGACAGTGTGGCATTGAAGGTTGGTGGAAATCCATAAGAAAGGCAAATTTCAAAGGCTATCTGAAAAAACTTTAAGTGCTCCCAAGGAAATAAAGTAATTTAGAGTTAGGGAAATAATGTTAGCAATAGACCACAATAATTTAGTATATGAATCAGTGAAAACAGAAGAACTTTCTACTTCTATAGCCCTCTAGTCAGTTTTTCCATCATGCTTGAGCCACCAAAACATTAGCTGCTAATCAGAAGCCAATTTCTTTCCCTGGAAGCCAATTATGGACACATCATCATTGTCATCTCATTGGACGTATTAAAACAAAATATTATGGAAATGAACTATTAAGGGAAAACCCATCCAACCTACCCTACAGTAAGCGTGTCAAGTAGCTACAGAGTATGTTTCCTTCTTCTTTTTCTCTTTCACCGTCTCAAGGTATTTCTTTTCCATAGCAAACAGACTGACATTAACTTCGTAAGAAAAGGCTTTCACTTAAACAAAAGTCTTTCACTTGATATATTCACAAGCAGAAAGGCTATATCATGAGCTGGTTAATCTAGATAGGAAAGGAGGATAGTTTATGGGAATCAATATAAGGTATTGTGATGGTTTCCATCTTCATTAATCATTACAGTAAGGTAATAAACAGCACAGAATGATATATAAAGATTAAGACAAAGTGGAAGGGGATAAAAAAACATTAAAAAAGAGAAACAAAACAAAAGAACTGAACCACGGAAAATCACCCAGTAAATTAAATTTTAGAAATACTGGCTACTTAATCTTTAGATAAATCAGGAAAACTTATTCCATGGAAGTGACATAGATACTAAATGCAAATGTTGAGAAATAACTGACAGTTGAAAGAATTTTACACTGAAGATGCAAAAGTCCCACTCACATTAGCCCAAAGAAGTGCACCTCAGCAGTAAGGGTAGCAGGAATACCAAGGTTCATTTCCAGGCATGCAAATACAAGAAAAATATTGTGTAATTGGAAGAGAAGAGTAACCTGAATGATTATTAAGAAAGAGGAAGAAGGACAAAAGTGGAGAGAAGCTGGCACTCAAGTTGCCAAGGTAGGACTTGGCAATGCTCTCAAGAGTGCATAATATGATATTGTAAATATTTGAAAAATATAAATGCCAAGGGGGTACAGCAGTAGTGGTACAAACAAACCCCGGTAAAAGGAGTTGAGTTTGTCATGCATTTGGCTTTACTTTGAATGAGCAGATCCTTAACCAGGTTGTTCACAATCCAGACACAGAAAACACAGCTGCTTCTTGCCTCCTTTTGAGTCAGAGTCCCCTTTCTTTTTATGCCTGTATACAAAAGGTTAAAAATGTGCAAACTAACATAAGCAACTCCTTGATTTGACATTCAGACACTATCCTGCCTTGAGCCAGGAATATAAATAAAATTCGGGGTCTATTCTCAAATGAGTAAGTTCCATGGCTGGTGATAAAACCCATCACCAATTACATGCCTCATCTAGTTGAAGAAAGGTAGGCTGACTTTGCTAGAGAAGTGCAGCAGCTGACTTCAGCCTGCAGGGACAATTGATTCTACATTTAAAGTATGACAGGAGACATATTATAAACTGCAACACAAATTTAAGATGTTTACAAATTATTTTCTTCCTTCTCTCCCCACCATTTCTTACCCAAAGCATGTACTACATTGCAGATTGCAATTTTTTTTTTTTTTGGGGGGGGGAACGTCTGGCTAAAAATGATTGCTCTTTTTCCATTTATGTTTACATTCACTCACTAGTATGTTACCAGACTGTTCTAGTGCTCTGCTTCTAAAGAAAATAGTCTAGTTGGCTTCTGAATCCATTTCAGCTTTTCAGTGTTAATTGCCTTTATCCCATATGTTCATTATTCTGTGCTTCACAGGTTTTAGTTTACTTTGTTTCTCTGGATTTAGGTTGTGTTGACTTAGTTTCTTCATTCACTACTAGCACACAGAAGGTAACATTCTCAGTAGTCAGCCCTTTCCATAACCAGAGTATTGAGTGTATTATTTTGAAAGCCATAAGGTGAATAATAAATATTTTAGAAAAGCCACTTATTGGACAGATCTTTTAAAAATAGTATTAAACCATTATTCTAAGCCCACAGATTTTCCTTTCCTCCCTTCCTCCTTACCTCTCTTCTTTCATATAAATGCTTTCATACCTAAGAGCAGGTAAGCAAATACACCTCTCATTTTTCTATACCAACCATGTCTTCTCTTATTCAGATGCAGTAATAAAATGCCTGCTGATATTTTATTAAACAATAATCCACACCATCAGGGCATAAACTAGATTAATTTGTGCATCCAGAACTCATTTGAGACTATGTTCCTTTTGTAAATCAAATGGCAAGAGATAAAGTGTTTCCAATAGCATTGGTTTAAGTAGAGGCGACAACATGACCTCCATGAGAGGACAGGAATGATTTGTACCTAAAAAAGGCAAAATCCCGTCATAGCCTCTTGGAGCTGTCAGGGCAGAGCACCTTACCTAAACAGCTTAACATCTCTGAGGTATACGCAAATGTATCCGATAGCTTCTGTGGTACCTGGCATTCCCTGTATGTGATTCTGTGATGAGCACTGAGCGGAGATCCGAGCCCTCTGCGTATGGGGTAATACAGAATATTCTTTGTGGGCTCCTTCTCCTTCCTTCTTCTACTTTCCTTCCCTTTAATTAGGAACAACAACAAGATCCCCAAGAAAACCAACCCAAGAGCCACCAGTCCACCTATAAGTGATTCAAAGGCAGCAATCCTGGGGCAGAGCAGCTGACCAGGTAGGCACAGCCATGAACAGACCATGTATTTCACTACCTGAAGTCGAATCATGATCAAGGTCAGTTTTTTATATCATGATCTATCAGGGTACAATAGTAATTTGGAAAGAGTGCTGCATCTAACTTTGGATTTACAGCATCCTTATAGTGTGGGGCCATGAAAACTGTGCTTATTATTGCAGCTTTGGTCCTCGACATCCATATGCTAGTTTCTATCTGGTGCTCCATATCTACTAGTTATAAGTTATGGAACAGAAAACTCTCATCACATTTTACAGGTATATTCCAGTGGTAGCCGTAGGAATTTTGCCTAATTCATCAAGTTTATGCTTAACAGGTCTCCTCACTACACATGTATTTTGTAGGCTATCACCAAATTGGAAAGTGATGACTGCATAAAAGTATTTGTGCTTATATTTTGTAGGAAAAAAATATTAAATATTATAATCTACACATGTTCATATTTCCTGACTTTGTCAGTTTGTTATTGACTAAATCCATTGTTCCATCTATTGTTTTTTTTTGTTGTTTCTTAACAGCAGGCAACTGTGTTATGTTAAAAAAAAAAAAAAAACAAAAAAACCAGAGCAGAACTCAGGTTAATAGATTTTTAAGTCCAAAGGGATCTGTATAATCCTTTAGTCTGACCTGAATAAAACAGAAGTTGGAGCTTCCTCGAATTTCTGCCTCGAGTCCGAATCCTCTGAGTGAACTGAACAACTCAAGCAGGCAGCAGCTGTATGGAGGGACTCCTCTGTGGCCAGTGGCAAACTGTTTCAGCAGCTACCTGTTCTCACTATTAACATTCTACAGCATTAAGCAAGACAGAGTTCATATTGCTTGAGCTTCTGGTCATCAGTCTTTATAGTTTTAACTAATTATTTACAGAACTTAACACTGGTGTTCCCCAGGGGCAAACTTGTTAAGTGTGATCCTTCTCAGCCCATGAATTGCTGCAAGCACTGATGGCACATGTTATGGGGGGGTCCAGATTCATTCATCCTACAGATCACTTAGGCTGACAGTACAGCAAGGCCCCACAATGTCCTGGACCTCATGGTTGGATACCCTAGACACATTGCCATAGTCATCCTATTAATTATTCCACTATTTGTACAACCACATTTACATCCATGGGGTGTTTGGCTAAAACATCACTCTGTGATCTTGTGAGCCACTAGTTATTCTTCACAACACCTTTTCAGAAAGGCTTTTGCCTAAGAGAGAAGAGCCCATCCTGTACACCATGGGCTTCCTTGTTTCTTCCCCAGATACACAGCTGCACTGTTGCATGTCTTAAAATTCTTACAGGAAGTTTAGGTCAAGCTAACCAGGGGACTCTGTCCTGTCTTCTTCACTATTTATCACTCCACCAGTCTTTGTCTTGTTGCAGAATTTCCATGGTATTGGCAAAAAAAACCCAATGAAGTACACCAAAAAAATAAATAGTTGATATGGGTCCCCAATAACAAAGCATTAATGGAAGGTAAAATAATAGATGCCTATCAGTTTGAGTCTATACCAAATATACTTCTATAATCCCGACAAACTAATTTGTAATCTCATCAGAAATGATGAATGCTTTATTAAGAGAGTCACACCATTATCAGTCACACAATTCCCCACATTCCCTTCCACAGAAATCAATATTTGACTGGCAGGCCTATAATCAGGTTATGACATTATCCTTCTGAAATGGTGGTTCAAAACTTTTTTCTTTTAGTAAGAATGTTATTAGTTGTCTAAAGTTTACAAGACTATTTTCTTAAACTTCTGCAAACAATTTGTTATTAACTCATGTAGATATTGCTACGATTCCTCCTGAGTATTGAATCTTTTAAAAATGTACTCTTTGTCTCTCAGGTTTCAAGGACAACAAAATATTTAGTATCTTTTATACAGATGAATAAATGAGCCATAGTGAGATGAATGTCCAGATCCATATAAAAGACACTGTGGGACTGGAGCAGAATTTATGTCAACAGCTACAGTCCTGTAAAAAAAAAATTTACTTCTCCTCTATACCATTTTGTTATTCCCAGGTGCATCAAGTCCTTTTGCAATGCTCCTCAAATGACATATTGAGTAAATCAGTATCTATCTCATGGCTTAGCCTGCGGCTGAATCCAGTAAACAGGAACTTCTTTAGTTCCTTCTCTTAAAACCTTAAATATAAAACACCTAAACATCCCCAGAAACTCTCGTATTTCCCCTCAAAATTCCATTCCATGGATCAGACGTATAGATATGTGAGTATTTTCACACTAAAAATTACTCTAATTGATAGGTCCTGTGACAGAGCAGGGAATGGAAAAGGAACTTCTGGTTTCCAGGCTGGTCTTTATCACTGGATCACCTGCATTGGGTCTGGCTGAGGTGGAGTTATTTTCCCCATAGCAGCCCTCATAGTGCTGTGCTTTGTATTGGTACCTAGAAAGGTGTTGATAACACACCAGTGTTTTGGCTACTGCTGAGCAGCGCTTGCACAGCATCAAAGCTGTCGCTCCAACATTCCCCCCTCACCAGCAGCCTGCGGGTGGGCAAGATCTTGGGAGGGGACATAGCCAAGACAGCTGACACAAACTGACCAAAGAGATATTCCATACCATATGACGTCCTCTCAGCAACAAAAGCAAAAAGAAAGGAGGAGGAGTGGGGGTATTCGGTATTTACAACTTTTGTCTTCTGGAGCAATTGCTATGCGTACTGAAGCCCTGCTTCCTGGGAAGTGGCTGGACATTGCCTGCTGATGGGTAGTAGAAAATAAAATCTTTGTTTTCCTTTTGCTTCCACATACAGCCTTTGCTTTTGCTTTATTAAACTGCCTTTATCTTGACCCACAAGTTTTTTTCTTTTCCCATCTCATTTTCTCTCCCCGCACCCGTGCTGCTGAGGAGGGGAGCGATAGAGCAGCTTGGTGGCACCTGGCATCCAGCCAAGGTCAACCCACCACACCACCCTATCTTTCCCCAGTATAATCCATGTAGTTTGTGGATTGTTTGTCCAATCTTCCAGTTATGGGCTATGGGCTTTCATTCTATGCCACTGTTTTTCTTCAAAGGTCCCTCCTACTACTGACAGTTTTCTACGTACTTTTTTTTTCTAATTTCAGTTGTGTAAATGCAGGTCCTCCAAAACACTGTCTTTACCTGTGTCTTTATCTGCTTCCATGTGAATTAGCTACTTCTTTAGATTTTTTTTTTATGCCTGCTACATTAAAAAAAAAAAGGTATGATGAGAAGGTGAGTTGTCTGAAGGTTAGTTCAAATGTGTTATGGCAACTTCAGAGACAAAATCCTCTGCTGACTTTACAGCCTGTATAACCCTCAGGGACCACCTTCACTGATTTTCCCGAAGCTGCATCCATGCTGCTGAGAGAAAAAAATTCCCACAAACTAGTAACATATTCTGTGGTTTTATAAGTTCCATCATTGAAACACAGTTCAGGGCAGCAGGTATACTAATATGACAGAGAAGACTTTTGCTCATTAACTTCAGTGGTTTAAGTTAGGATAAGATTTGGCCCTAGAGCATTATCTTCTAATCTTTAGATGAAAGCAGGAAAAGCTACTTATGATATACCAGTACACAGAAACAGATGTCAGCTGCTGACCACAAAACAAGTCTTTGATATGCCAAAAAAAGGAAGTGCTTTCCAGAAATTCCTAATAACTCTCACTTTTGAGTACATCTCTGACTTTCAAAGTGTCCACCTACTAGCATGAGCCCAAATATATAATCATTTTTTTTCATTCTGGGTTATATGTAAACTCTAACCTGTTTCACTTCAGACTGCACACAGATAAATCATTTTCTGCAGTGAAGGATTTTTCAAACTGATCTTATTTAAGAAGTGTTATTGAACTTCAGAAGATGAATATATCTTCAGTATCAGTAACTTCAGCGAACACCCTATTCTGCAGTGATTACTGTTGATTCTTTACAGCTTGTGTGCCTGTGCTACCAAATATTAAAAAAAAAATAACCAAAAGAAAAGTATGCTCCTTCTTCAGACACTGGCTCACACACAAGCCCTTCTTTTGTGTTTTTCCTTCAGCTGAGATTTCATTTCGGGCAGATAGATGCAGAATGCCTGGCACAATCCAGTAACCATTATAAGTACTTCATCTATATTAGGGAAAAAAATACCAACTTCCTGTGCACACAGGCACGTCAGAAGCTACTTTGAGGTACTTTGTCAGACAATATATTAATGGAAACAAAGAAGAGATGAAGTGGACCTACATGAGCAGTTTAGTTCAGACCTGGAGTGCTCCTTGAGGATGTGCTGACTGTCCACAGTTACTGACCTGTGCCCAAAGGTAAGGACTGTCCTGAGGCACACAAGCAGAATTTATTTTAGGTGAATGCATATAACTATGGATTTAAATGTTAGGAAGTCTGCAGCTGCCATAGATTGTGGTGTTTCCCGACCAAATTCAGAAAAACAGTCATTCGGCCCAGTACAGGTTTTATTTCCTGGCTACACTCAAAATTACATGGGCAAAATCAGTGATGCGCTATACTCACTGATCTCAAAAACAGCAAGTTTGAAAGATGTGCCTGGACTTGAAAAAAAAATTTTTTTTTCTTCTCATATAAACCCAGAAGCTTTTAACATATTAAAAAACTACCGAGCTAGAAACAGCAGATGAAACTCTCTGCTGTGCGGCGACTCAGCAGAAGTAGGACTGTTCTGACTTGGCACAAGAGTGAAAACCACAATTTTCTGTTTCTTCCATTAGTGTTGAAGAAGGAGTGAGTTTGTACGCGTGCTTTCTAGCTTGGCCTGTTTACAAGGAGGCTCATCAAGACCTTTTAGCAAGAGCTTGTTGGGAAGAGCACCAAGTATCTTAATCACTGGCCACACACGGAGTTACAGACCAGGCTTGAAGTGTTCATGCATCTTTTATGTCATGGATAGAGATTTTAATCACATCTATGTTTATCCTGCTTTCCTTTAATATGTCTAGATGAGAAAATAACTAGATAGGTAATATGATAGTGACAAAACAGACAGACACTATCTAAATGGTTTTCTGTGCTTCATAAGTAAGGCACTAAAGCTGGCAAAAAAATGTTTGTTAGAGGTTCTGTTTTCATCAGTCACCCCTTGGATGGCATCTGGAATAGCTCATAATGTTAATGGCAGCCTGGAATTACTTTGATATCTTTCATTTCTCTACAACACAGTTTTAAAGAATTTGCATCAGCAATACTCTAATCTGCAACGGCAGGGACCACAATAACACTAAGGTTCACTTTCACATACCCATGTATTCCTCTGTGTTTTCCTCTATGTCTCCCAGGTAAGTACTGCTCACCTATGCACCAGGAAAAAGTATAATTTGAGCCAGGGCAAAGCCCTTGAGGATCAGGGTTGTCAATAGTAAGTAATTCTTATCAGTAACAAATCAATGACTTAAAATATGGATCGAGGGGAAACAGCCTCTGAATACTAGGACAGAACTCGCTTGGCAAAATTCATTTTTATCCCCGTCAGCCTCATTCAGATTGATGCCATCTTTCTTGTTACTAAAAGGATCCATACATTCTTCCGACCACCAGCTCTGACAATTCAGCTGAGAACTATTTTTCCCAGTACATCATTATAAGTTTGCCTTTAAAATGAGTTATAAGTATCTAAGCCTGCAATATGCCAGAACGGCAGTTAAGGAAGTTGAGAGGAAGAGAAAAAGGTGCTAAGCCTGTCAAGCTGAGACAGTGGAGAGTTATGAATGCAGCTTCCTAGCAAATCAGTCATGGGAGAAAGTTAAGCAAAAAGCAGCACTCTTCTTGAACTCCACAGTAAATCTGAGCATGGAGTATTGACTGTCCACTAGAAAAAAAGTTTAGAAACCTTTTATTGAGACCATCAAAGAAATTATTACATGGTAAGCCCAAAAATGCCAAGGTCAGGTAATCCTTTTGAAAAAAATTCCAGTAAAATTGTCCCTACACGTTTATAAGTTTGCTGAAACAGCACAAAATTTAAAGCTGCAGAATGACTCGTTTGAAAACTAACTGGCAAGAGATTCAGGTTCATGCAAATACTCAGTACCAAAGTTTGAGCCTGAATAACTGAACAAAAAATGCATAAAACATCCAGGATTTTTCTTTCTTCAGAACATGTATATCTGAACACACACTCGCTTTCAGATAATACATTACCTCTGATTGGAAACAGAGGAGGTCAGAGTAACTAATGATCATTTTTTATTGTGGGTTTATTACCTGTATAAAATGAGTTGAAGGCTTCACATTAAACTAATGTAAATAGATGACCACAGAAAACACGTTTCAGGCAATCTCTTTGCTGATGGCCTCTGTAAACCTTTCCAAATCCTTATAACTATAGAGAATACAAAATCCTTTTACCCTGATGGTGTTTTTGCCAGATAAACATATTTGTACACGACAACATATTTTGGGAAAGCAAGCTTCAGCCTATAGATTAATCCCTTAGTCTCCCTGGGCTTCAAACTTCATTCACTGCAAAACAATTGGAGGAAAGGCCAGTCGACACGCTAAGGGGAAAACGTTCAGCTCCCCAGCAAGTGAATGTCTGGTAGATGTTCAGAGATAATCCATTTCAGATCTCCCATAGTCATTAGAGAAGGTCAGTTAAACAGTCTCAAGAGTTCAGCTATGCATCCAGTTTGCCTTACTGAGGCTTTCTTCTTTTTTTAAAAAAGAGAAAACAAACTGGGCAGGACCACTGCAGTATCCATACCCACTTTAGGTCGCAGGGAGAAAAAAAAGTACAAATCTACATGTTTTAGAAAGAGGGTGGCTAAGGAGATTTTGCTTTCCTAGAGCTTTTCATCTAGAGCTAGAAATGTATAAGTAGGAAAGCATGTCCGGCTTATTACTATAACAGCAAGATGCTGGCAGTTCTTTGGGGTTAAGTTCTCACTTCATACACCCAGATTGTAAAATCCTGAGCATGAAATACATTGCTCTCCCACCTTTCCATAGAACTAAATGTGATAAAATTGAGCATTAGACCCTTTCAAAATTTTCAAATCAAAGTGCTTTAAATGAGAGATGAATTAGACCATCTGGCTTAGGGAATTTAAATGACTTCCCACTTACATTTGGTATTTGACTATAATTAGAGCAATATATCTGAAACTTTTCACTAGACCAACAAAAATGCCATTACCCCCTTTGTCCTGCATTTCTGTCCTTGCACATCACTGTGCAGTCCCAAAAGTACAACTCTGCCGGTTCCCTTGCTGTCCATAGTATACTTTCACAAGAAGAAGTTGGAAGTCTGAGAAGAAAAATATTTTCTAAACCTGCTATTGGCTCCAGAGAGAAAGTAGGATCAAGCTTCCTATGCAATGCAACTCCATCACCCTGCAGCTGAGCAGCATGGGGGCGTAAAAAGACCACTGAGTCCTGTTAGGTATGGACAGCTGAGAACAACTGTAGCGCTGAAGGGACACATGCTGCCCATAGACTCCAGAAGTGGCATGCGATAATAAATGTGGATCACACATGTTAATGTCCATTTTTTTATTTGATTTTACAGCACAGCCACCTTGTCACAGTGGGAATGAATATAAATTCTCCTGTAATGGATATTCATTGCTTCTCTGTATATTCTACACGCTGCATAGACTCATTTGCCAGTAAATTCAATAATTAACAGAGAAAAGAGTGACTTTTTAAAGCTCTTTTTAGGCCACTTTCCATATTTTTTACAGCAATTCAGGTGTAAAAATGTGAGAACTTTCTAATTATTATCTGTTTAGGGGATTAGCTAGACTTCTTTTTCTTACATTTGACAGGCAAATCAGCTTCTCGAGGCTGTGAAGTGTTCAGTAATAAAATGCTCCTGTCTGCTGTCATTAATTTGTCATTTTTTTGACTGCAAAGCAAATGAAAGTTCCTTAGACCCATTACAGGCTTTTTTTCAGGATGGTAAAAGAATTAAGACATTTGTTCTGCTACCAGTCCAAGAGCAGCTCATCAAGCTACCATGAGGGAGACTGAGGTTCAAGAATGACATTAAAAAGTCCCACAGTGAAAGAATCTGACCTTAGAGCAAACATGACCTGCAGCACTTACCTTACAAGGAACTTTATTGGGTATATCTTGCAACATTTAGGTAATAAGGTAAGACTAACTTTTTACTCAGGACAGATTCTTCAGTTTTTTCTCAGACAAAAATACCTTTTCCCAGACTACGAGGTATAAAGGCCTCTGCATTTTGCTTCTGAATCACAAAAATTTGTAGACAATAGGCAAAAAAAACCCTGGCACCCCATAAATAATTCTTTTCATTGGAAATAATACAAAAAGAGTTTATTCTTTTATCCTTAAGCTGCCGCATCTCATTGTAGCTACAGACTTAATCAGAGATCTCACAGCATGCTACCAGTCTATCCCAGTCCTTGCTGTCACTAACAAACATATCTGTTTGTCAGAAGTGTGGAGCTACTCAAATCCTGATTCTCCTTATTGCTTAGCCACAATAACCTTTCTTTCCTGACAGCTAACATACAATAAATATTTAAGGTACCTAATAAAGACAGACAGAAGAAAAAAAAAATCATTCACAGATTTCTCTAGTGCTTTCCTTCGTACTGGTTAAGAACCTGCTATTTAGAGTTCCGGTGTGAAAGAAATGGGGAAAGGATTGCTCTCTCCTGTCACTGGGCTTCCTAGTGACATTTGTTTCAATATTGCTGGGTGAAATCCAAATTTCTTTTCTAAGTAGCCCAATGAACCTACAGCTATCTGTTCCTGAATGGTGAAATAAAATAAAGCGTTTAATCCCAGATTTATTTTAAGGTCAAATCTGTAGTGAAATAAATGAAGTAGGAGGGGAAAGAAGCTGATTACTAAAACCGTTAGCAGGCAGGATGCATAGACACAAAACACAGTGACATGGAAAACTTAACAGTAAGTTTCACAAATATGAAAACGGTAAAAAAACCCCAACCATTGTCTAAAAGAAGAAAAAGCCAGATCAACAATAAGTATCAATATAGTAACAATTATGATTTAGAATAAAGTTTTGTTGGACAGCAGTGATGCATGGACTGTAGTAACCCTTGACAAGTGCAGCAGTTTGCCTGTATTCTTGAGTTAAAAATCATAAATGGCATGTGCTATACAAAACAGTTCTATTTTGGGGGGAGGGAAGTCTTGTGAATTTGTTTATACCAACTTTTGGCCTACCAATTCTCTCAAACTTCTTTCTGGAACTCATCTCCCTCCTATATCCCTCGTCTCCACCAAAAAAAAGAAAAAAAAAATCCCCCAAACACAACGAAAACAATGAAACCCCTATCGACGTCTCCTCATCCAGGTCTTACACATTACTCAGGAGCACAGTCACTGTATTCTCATGGCATTTAAAACGTCTGTCTTCTCTTTCAATAACATTATGTAAAAGCCACAGCAGAGTCCTTGAGCTTACAATCCCATCCAAATTATCTAGTCAGGAGGCTATTTGGCCAACTTTCATTTTTCCTGGGACACCACTCTTCTTTTCAAAAATATAAAACATTGAATTATAATTCATAGCTCAGCCTTCAAAAATTTGAGTCTATCTAGCTGTTGGCATTTCCAAACTGGGAAGAATCTGTTTATTAATTCCTAATAGACATTACTCTCTGTAATTCACAAAGGGCAGGGCAGAAGTTCACATTAAATAGCAACACGTGTCTGCTTTACATATAAAGCAGTTGGTTATTCTGATTTGTGTCACAGCAACACATGGATGCCCCAGAAAGATCTTGGCTCTGTGTCAGTAAATGATATTTAAATAATGTGGGCCCTGAATAATGCATACTGTCTTCTAGTGTTCTCTAATAGGAAAAAGATGAGGAAGAAGGGTTGCCATGTGCTAAAATCCATCTAAGATCAATGACAAACAGTGAATATAAAATGTTTTTCTGATTTCCATTTAACAGAATCACAGAATGGCTGAGGCTGGAAGGGACTTCTGGAGGTCATCTTGTCCAACCCTCTGCTCAACCAGGATCACCTAGAACAGGTTGCCCAGGACCATGTCCAGCTGGCTTTTGAATGTCTCCAAGGATGGAGATTCTACCACCTCTTTCGGTTCATTTCAGAGCTCTGTTCTCCAGACACATTAAGAAGCTCACTTCAAAAAAAATGTAAAAAGGAAAATTTCTAATGAAAACTGAAAATAAATTTTTTCCCAAATAATTTTGTTGTGTTTTTTTAATTGTTTTTAGGGCATTTGCTGACGGTCAAGATTTTAACAAGATTAGTGCTCTATATGATGTGGAGCAGAACTCAAATACAAGTTGAGTGAAATACAAAGCTAGGTTTTTCCAAGCTATTGCACAGCACACATTTAATGTTTAATACACTAACACTTACGCAGTATTTGGCACGTTAAAAGCAAAATGGGAAATTACACAACTATTTGATTTGACCAAAATCTGGAACATATGCTACATAATAAAAATTTTAATTACCAGAGTTGTTATTTTTTATTTATTTCTTTGTGTAGAAACAAGGCCTTCCTGTTTGTGTATTGCAAAGGAGAATTTATGATCACTCTTTTGTAAGGAAAAGAAGCTAAAATGTGTCTTCTGGGCAGCACATACACGCATGCAATATTCTGTTTGTTCTGTCATCTGGTGTTCATCCAAGAGTACTCACTACCACAGCCTTTCTGGAATCACTTCTTCATAGAATAAATCCCATTCTGAAGTTAGTAACTGTGGCATTATCCTTATCTACTGAAAATTTTCATTAGACACTGCCTTTACAGATAGCATTAATTATAAACCTGATCCTAAGCCTGCAAACGCAAATAAAATTAAAAGAATAATGGAATTACCTTTCAATTACATTGAAAAGAAGTTTCATACTTTTCCCTCAAAAATGAAGATGATAAATTTTGGTGTCCCAGAGATACTACAATAAGTATCCCAAAATCTGCAGAGTGCAGGAAGACACTTTTGTGGAATGACACCTCAAACTTTTCTATATCTGCACGCCAAATCAGTATTTTCCAGTGGACTACAGACTAGCAACTGAGAAAGAACAAATCCTAAGAACAAACTAGTGTAAAATGTCACCATCACCATGTGAAACACCTTTGGTTACTCCACTCCAAGCAAGCAAGCAAATAGGAAAAGGAAAGGGGCATGATCAGGGGGAAAAAAGTCTTTAAAGGAAATTTAACAATCATTTCATAGGTAGAGTCCTGTATCTGAAGAAACAACTTCCTAAAAATGCATACAAGAAAGCAAATCTGAGGGCAGTACTAATCTTTCTTCGGCTCCATGCATTGACACGCACATTCAGTCTTATAAATGACTCCCCAAAGAGAATAAGGACCCCAAAAGGGCTAAATAAAAACAATTAACTCTTAACAATTCTAGGGACAGATCTGTCTCCTTTCTCTGCAAGGTTCTTGTGGGGACATAAACAGGATTTGACCCCAGCTGAACTTGGCCTTGTCCAAGATACACGCTGTACACATTGAAGAAATGCACTTAATCTGAAATGAGCAAGTGCCAAATGAGAAAATTTTGAGGTTTGACTCTAAGAAGTAAAGAAGCTTGGCAGCTATTGAAAACTTTTAGGTCTGGAAATTGTAAGAGAAGGTTTCCAGATGAGATTTGCAGTGTTTCCTAGTGCTAGCAAGGCTAACAATAAATTCAAGGTAGTTCTAACATTGCCAGCACAGTCACTATGGCATTATGCTATTTCCATTATGGGATCTGGCAGACAGTGGCAAGTGCAGTTACCCACAGACTTGTTTTTTTAAATTAAATTAAAGTATATATGAGATATAAGTATTTGTATATATATATTTTGCCCTCTAGGGGAAAAAAAAAAAAAAGAAAAGAGGGAGAAAGAAAAATCAATAAAATATCTTAAAATTACTTTTGTTAAAAAGGCGTTAATTACTTTTTTCCCAGTAATAAAAAAAGTCAAATAAATGAGTTCCAAAGAAACTTTTAACATTTAACCAAGACTGAAATAAAAATCCAGGTCCTAACAGGAGTGGGGTATTAAATGATTTCTCATGAAAAAACAATATTACATTTGAGCTGGTATAACGGTCTTTTCTTCACAAGCATGTTAGAGTAAATTACCAGTGACTCCTTTATGCCAGTCAAATGCTATTAATGTCAAAAAGCTTGGTGAAAGGAAAGCTTACGATTTTTACATCCATTTTTTAATACTACTGGATGAGATCCTTAAGTAAGATGTTACACAGAATACCAATTCCAACCAATAGCTTATACAATTTTTTTTTTTCCCTGGTGATCCAGATGTGGCTTTCTCAGTCCTAATAGTCAACCAATAAAAGGAAAGGGCAATAAGCCCCTCGGGAGCTCTTGCCTAACACTAGATTTCCCTTTCAAGGATTTACAATGAAGGTCAACAGTGACAAGATGTATGGCCTGATTATTTGGACTTTTTATAAACCATTTGACAAATTTCCACTAGAGAAGCCTTCTTTCAAGGAACAAGCCAGAGGAACAAACGTGAGAGCAAAGAAAAGGTGGTGTAAGAGGGAAAATAATACAGTGTGAAGTATTTGTAAAAACATTTACTTTCCGAGTCAATTGCTAGTTCCCAAGGACTATGAAGCTGGCCATCTGCTGCTGCTCAAATCATATGTGAAGGGTCTTCTGCTGAAAGAGATCTGTTAGGCATATGAAATACTGAGACCAAGAGCAACCTTGGAGCTTCCTCATTACTGTAGTAATTCTTAGAAGACTGGAATTATTTAGTGGCAAAATAGATGAAATGAAGGGGTAGAATAGATCCAGATGCATGGACTTGTGCAGCAGATAGCTATTAGCTGTGATGATTTTCAATAGATAATAGCCTAAGAGAGCAGAAAACAGTGAATGGACTCTTCTCTATGAAAAAGAAGTCTTCCCACTAAAGTCATATTTTGAAAAAGGGAACAACATATTACAGTTTGGCATAGTTAGAGGAGGTATAATTGCAAGCCATACCTGCTCCCTCTGTAGTCAAGATCATTTCTTCAGAGGATGTTTTGATTGCTTCATGAGCCTGCTGAGAAGATGCCACTTGAAAGGTGACTTGTAGGACAGGAAGAATGTGTAAAAGCTCTGTTTTTTTCTGTCATATCCCCACTTATCACCTTTACTCCAGGACTGAGCATCCCAACCTGTTTATCTTCATATAAACCAATCTTACCTTTGATTAGCCTCGTCATCCTTTCCTGTAACTTTTATACTCTTTGGGAACAGGGAAAACACAGAGATTAGCACAGAGAAGAAGCAGCACATGCTTGTAGAGTGACCATTAAATGATGTTCTTTGGGTTTTGTTTTCTATTCCTTTCCATTCTCCCCAAAATAATTCCTGATCTAATTGGCTTTCTTTGACTGTCATTGAGCATTCGAGTGATGTTTTTAAAGAACTTTGTGTATACATCTATTCTAAGCCATTATCCATTTCTGAACCAGTAATATTTAATTTAGACCTTGCCATGTATGTAAAGTTAGTGTCTAAATACCATTTTATATTTCAGAGATTGGAAAAAAAAAAATTCAGCTCACACCTTCCAAACATGTAGTGTTGAGTGGAAAATTGTGGTGGACTGTGAAAACCTGGAAAAGATTTTGGCTCTGACAAATAACTTAAGCCAGGATAGAACATGGGATTGGATCACATATCTCTGCCTAACTGTAGCCGATATTCTTACTACATGTTTCTTAACTTTCAGTTGGGATAATTTCAAATTTAAAGTCACCTTGAAACTGCATAAGTTAGCTCATTTCTTAGCAACATAGCTATGAAAAAAATTCAGGGAGCTCTGGAAATGTCACTGCAGTGTTTCAATGCAGTAATCATTTGACAACACCAAGCTGAGTGGTGCGCAAGGGACAGCATGCCATTCAGAGGGACCTGGACAACCTCAAGAAGTGGGTCCATGTGAACCTCATGAGGTTCAGCCAACCGCATCCTGGGCGGCATCAAAAGCAGTGTGGCCAGCAGGTCGAGGGAGGTGATTCTGCCCCTCTGCTCTGCTCTGGTGAGACCCCACCTGGAGCACTGCCTCCAGCTCTGGGGCCCTCAGCACAGGAAGGACATGGACCTGTTGGAGAGGGTCCAGAGAAGGGCCACAAAAATGATCGGAGAGATGGAGCACCTCTCTTGCGAGGAAAGGCTGAAAGAGCTGGGGTTGTTCAGCCTGGAGAAGAGAAGGCTGCAGGGAGACCTTATTGTGGCCTTTCAGTACTTAAAGGGGGCTTATAAGAAAGATGGGGACAGACTTTTTAGCAGCGCCAGTAGCGATAAGAAAAGGGGTAATGGTTTTAAACTGAAAGAGGGTAGATTGAGACTGGATATAAAGGAAGACATTTTTTACAATGATGGTAGTGAAACACAGGAACAGGTTGCCCAGAGAGGTGGTAGATGCCCCATCCCTGGAAACATTCAGGGACAGGCTGGATGGGGCTCTGAGCAACCTGATCTAGTTGAAGATGTTCCTGCCCATGGCAGGGGGGTTGGACTAGATGACCTTTAAAGTTCCCTTCCAACCCAAACTGTTCTATGATTCTATGATCATTTCAACAATCAACATTTTTGGTTCCTGGATTCAACTAAAGGAAATTATTGGAAGCCATTGCTTTCCGAGCAAACTACCTGACATGCTCTAATGTTAGCATTCTTAATGTGAAAAAAAAAAAAAAAAACCCAGAAAGTGATAATTAGGTTTAAGACAGTTATTACAATGCATAATTCTCAACATGTGTTTTATTTTTTTTTAAGCGTTTTTATCACAAAAAGTGCTATGCTGAAGTAAAACTGCAACTTCTGACTTTTTTTGTGTAAATATGCTGCAGTATCATTTCTTCCATCCCAAGGGAGAGTGACTGGAATCTCTCCCCGTGTGAAAAATGTAGCTTTGGCAATTTACAGATGTTTGCTCCATGAGCAGGTATAATCCCAGAAGTATGGGATAAAGTGTTGGCTACAGACTGATACAGATAAAGATCACAAGACTAACAGAGCCTTTAGAAAAAGCAGCGGGGAGCAAGAGCTTTCTCACCCTCACTAGGTTACTATTTTTCAGAATTCTGCCTTGGTAGTTTACTATTTTTTAGAGTTTTGCCTTGGTTTTTCTCCCCTTTGCTATAATTTCTTCAGTTTTCTAACAATAGCTGGACCAAGAACACTTTAAAAATGAAGTTAAGAAGAAAAATTAGAAACAAACCTCACAAGCACAATATTTCTTTCTTTTTGAGATAGATAAAATGGTAGGGAAAAGCAGCTAGCTATTCTGTGCTTATAGTCCAGCCAGGAGAAATGGAAAGCTGACACACCTGACAGAGCAAATGTCTTTTATGAAGATAAAGTATAGAGCCCAGAGAGGCCACTGTTGTGGGACTATCCAGTTTGCATAACCTGACTATGCAAAAAGAGAAAAATCTTTCCCTTTCTTTCATCACACTCTGGCAAGCAGCAGCAGCAGCACTACCATAAAGCCCTTAGGCTTATGCAATTCCCCTTCAGCAAATCTTTACTCTGTGGCAGAGCTGATCCCTCTGTGGTCAGGTCTCAACATAACTACATCAGCCGCACAGGAGCACGGAGAAGGATAACACAGAGATGAGACGTGCCAGGCAGCAAAGGTTTCTGAAACACTGCGCTGCTCACGCTAGCGACATTCACTCTGTTGTGCCAAAGGAGATGGCGACTGCACGGCAAGGTTCCTGTCTGCACATAGAAAGAAAAAGACCTATCCCTCTACAGCAGCAAATAATAGGCATTTTATGCAATTTTATTCCCGCTGTTGAAGATTAATAGGCCTTTTTTTCCATTGCTATGTAGTGCTATTCGAGGAGCAGTGGAGTGGGAGAGAATTTAAGATAAATTGACCTCTAATTAACAGTAAAAGACATGTATTACAGATTTGAAAGCGGAAAAAAAGAGCTTCTTTCACTCACTTTCTCATAATAATTGAAATCTAAATATGGCTAGAGAACAGTTAACCAGGCAGCTAGTGCTTATGGTGTAAGTTAGATCTAAGAATCATAGGAATGAACTATAAATCAGTGGATCTGCTCATTACCTGTTTGGCCTTAAGACATACCGTGTGCCAGCAAAACTGATACAAAACTGTTACAAAACTGATACAGGAAATGTACTTAGATGGCAGTCCTTTTTCGGCCAGTATTGCTGATTCAAATGAAAGTTACTATGCAGAGAGATAAAATAGTAATGCAATTTCTACTACATAAAAATCAAGCTATCTTAATGGACAAGATATACAACTTTCAATGGCATTATTCCACTTTTACATCAGAATCTAAGTAAATTACCATTTATATAAACAACAACTCTGGACAATTCCCTGCGCTGACTCAGACAAGCATTTGTAATGGATGCACTAGATTACACCTGGGCAAATATCTGCTATAAACTGCTTCTTCTGAGGAACTCTTTAATGTGCCAGTAACACGTCCTCAGCTTCTAGCCTGGTCAGTGCTGCAATTCCTACAGATGCTTTGTGCCACGACGCCACTGTGGGAGCTGAACTTGTCTCAGCACTCACATGTAACTTCTGATATGAATGATATGCCATAAAGCTACATAGCTTAATAAAAACATGTGTGTGGGGAAATTAGGAGAGGAAAAAGCAGCATGAGCAATGAACCTCACACTTTTTTATTCAGTGATAGGATCAGTCAGCTACTCAAATACATAGATGCTGCCGCAACACCGTCTCATTCTAATTTTTCTCCTGCCTTCCTTTCCTTTGAGCTTGCCTTACTTACAGCATTACTTTTTTTTCCTTTTTTTTTTTTTAACTAATAAAATTGTCTCCCATGAGCAAAGATTATATTCAGGTACATTTTCAAGGCATAAATAAAAGCTGTTGGTAGATTTTCTTTACAAAATTAAGAGTAATTAGTCTTATTTAAACCATGCATTTTAAGCTGCTGTGCCTTCAAAGGAGCCTCCTTCCTATGTTCTGGCAAGACTTCTAGGGGCAGATCCTCGGGCTCTTACTGATGAAGGAAGCAGCCCTACTCAACATTTGATTTCCTCCTTTCATTGGAAACAAGTCTGTTTCCAAGCATATGGGGGAATTGAGGGAAGCAAGTTCACTTGCACATGAAGAAACACGGACAAGTATCATCGTCTTTTGCTGTTGCGGTGTCATTTCACATTGTGTATCCTCTCATTTGAATTACACTAACATACAAGCTTGTGACATCCATTTGGTCAGTGACATTACCTTTGCACAAATCTTTTCATTGTACTAAGCAAACGTGAGAACCTCCCAACACAAAATAAATACATAAACTTTCATATAGATACAACTGTACTTTTCAGGTAGCTGCCACAGATGTTAGAGCATCAAGAATTCTTAAGACAGTTTTTAACCATTTCAACCTCAATTTTTAAATGTATGCCTCATATGAACCAAGCATGTCTTTATAGTAATTTTTTACTTTGGGGGATTTGGCTTGGATTTATACTGGTGACATCTTTAAAATAATATCTAGATTTTGTTTTCTTCAAGAATGAATGTTTACACTAGAAAACAGATAAACTTCACACAACAGATTTTGAAATAAAGCATGTTTCAGTTCCTTGACACTAATGTAGCACAATGGAATATACAGAAGTGTAGTAAAACTGAGCAAGCCGTTAAGAAGCTTTGCATAATGCTCAAAACCAATCGATTTTGAGTTACAGTTACTTTCAAAGTATGCTTTCAAATAACTGCATTATTCTTGAGAAATAAGGAAAAAGAATCACAGCATTATGGCTGCAAAATTGGAATCTTACTATAGATTGCTATTGCTGGTGTTTTTTTGAAAGAGAAAACCTCAGTAATCTTTGCTAGCTTTCAAACAAAATCAACAAAGTATTTTGTTTATTGCTACTCTGTTCTAACACCCCAAACTCAGTAAAACTTGGTGTGGCCCTCCAGCCCCCTCAGGCACATGGAAATCAATCAGAAGCATTACAGTTACAGTAGAAGAGATCCAATCTCCTCTTCTTCACAGGGACTAAAGCCCAGCAGACAACTTAGTCTCACCAAAACATGTCAATACATAAGCTTGTGAGGTAAATTATGAAAAGGGAAAGGAATTTGAGAGTCTTCCTAAAAACAGGTATCTGGTGTTAATAGCAAGACCTATGGAACACACCCTCAGTGCCTTGTGCTGCGTATAGCCAGCTCTTTTAAAACTGCACTTGCCTGATAAGCAGTGTAACAACACGAGTTGGAGGGATGTGTATTCATAATTGGGTTTTTTTTTTAGTTCAGGAGACTGCAGAATGTTCCAAGAGTTTACAAAGCAGCTGTGAATGCTATGGGCAGACAGGGACAACAGGCCACCTCTCTGTCCATCTTGATTTTAACTGATAAACTGCAACCATCTTGGCAAAAATGCTTACAGGCATGAGCACAAGTTTTGTGGATACCCTTGTCTGAAGTTTTAATAAAATTTTTCTACGGGGTCTTGTTGAAAGCTGGTGAAGACATGTAAAATTACTAACATTATAGCATGGACTTTTTTTTTAAAAGTAGGCACGCACATTTCACTTGTAAAACTCACCTTCAAGTGGACAGATAGATATTGTGCAGTAGTCTCTTTTTCAGGATTTGGTTCAATTAGCATCTGAAACACAACAAAATATTCAAGCAGAGATGTCATCTTTTAGGCTAGGCAACTCTGTCTCCCATTCCTGCTCTGGTTCCTTAACTTCAGAGTCATTTCTACTGCCATTTCACTGGATGAATTAACAAGTTAGCAAACTGTACCCATCCTGTACAATGAGTACACTGTGTTAGCAGGGATCTACTCATGACAAAGGGTTACCCTATTACTTCAGCATGTCCAATATGGTACTTGCCTTCAGAGGCAGATTGGTTTTTTTCAAAAACTTTTGATATTTTAATTACTTACCCAGTGATAACTGGTTAAGTTGGAGATTCTTCCAATCTATTATATTGTTCTTCATGTTTATCCTGACCTGCTTCTTCAAATAGAAACTTGGTGACAAACTACTTAGTGCCCACTGTATTAGCTGAAATAAAATTGTCGATTATTTGCTACTAATATATTTAATTAGTAGAAAAACAGGAAAAAGGATTACTGTATTTCAAATAAATTTGTGCTGTCACAGCTGTATTTAAATCCAATTTTTCAAAGCTTTTAGTAATTAGAAATACATACACTGTTCTAATGAAGAAACCCTGTAAATGCAGATAATTTTTAATTTCCATTTTAATTTATGAAGCATAAAATTAATCTGCTTTCTGATAAACTTTTATTATTCCACCTGGGCACTGGATTCTTTAAAAATAATAAAAGAAATCCAGTTCTTGTCCATGTTCACAAAACAAGTAAAAATTTCCTACTATCATTATGGTCCATCTTCCTCAGTCTTGCACAATAATCCAATTTTTGTACAAACAAACTAATGACGCTAATTCATTTGCTTTTAAACTAAGTGTATCTATGTGGCTTGACCTGAAATACTTCCTTCAAAGACTATATAATAATTGATTTCATTGAACTCGGTATTCCTTACTTTTCAATTAATCTGAGCCTTATAATTCCACACATTCACAGAAGAACACAAGGATTAATCACTGTGTCTGAAAATCTTCAAACTTATACCAGTACCTTTGCGTATTTTGTAAGTACATATATATGTGCACAACTATAAGACCAAGAAAAAACAACAAAAGACAGCAACACTGTAAAAATAATGAAGTTTTAAAATCAAAGGCTCCCTACTGCTTTCTGCCTGACTGTACCCATGAGGACATACCTCTCTGCAAATTTTTAGCTATGATGGAAAAAAGAAAAAGTTTCTGAATGGTTTAGGTATTTAGTGATTTTATATTACCAGCCTTTGCCTGTATTTGTTCTACCTGCTCCTGATTTCATGCATTTCTTTAATGCTGCAGTGAAGTAGCTTCATGTTCATTTGGGATCATGAAAGCAAATCCACACCATAATATTAATCCATACATAAATTTACTTTTTTTTTTTTTTTTAAAAAGAGGATGTTTTCAAAGGAAGTCTCACACTATCAATCTCTTCTCTGGCTTTTCCTCAGGAATGGGAAACAATTAAGGTGTTTGTTGTTGCTGTTAGTTTTGGACCACAAAAATTCTCCAAAATGACCCTGAATCTCATTGTCACTGTTCTTTAGTAAATTTAGCTATCTTGACTTACTTCTGACTTTATGATAGGTAGCTTTGATACTCGGGGACAAAAATCCACGCGTATTCCCTCCTTTTCCAGTCCAGTGGGGAATTTTCAGGGAAGAAAGAATATAAACTTCTTTCATGCTCTTCTGCATGACAGTTCATTTTAGAATGGTCTTCATACTGTAATCCCATTAGGCTAAACATATTATGAATTCTCTTTCCATACTTTAATTCTCCTAATATCACAAGTTTTAAAGAAATCCATTTTTAGTTAATCATCTAATGACCATTTATCACATCAGAAAAAAAAAAAAACCACAACAGTACTTGCTACATCAGCCAATAATGACAACATTTTTTCTTTAGCTTCTTTATTTAAAATCAATTTATATGTCAGTTAATTTCAGCCATAAGAAACTGTTCTCTGATAAAATCCCACTATATTGGAACGGTAAACTCTTAACTACTTTTATTTAAGAAAATAATACAACTATGCCTCACAAATTATGACAGAGTTTGAAAAGAAATCTCTCTCTCTTTTCTATGTAATGGAGACAATGTCACAAAAGTACATAACAAAGCTATAGAAAATTCAGGAAAAAATAAAGAAAAATAAAAGCTCCCTATGGGTTTTGCCTTAGTTGAAAATTCTTTACTAGAAATAAAACATTAATAAATGGCTTTATACAAATAAATACATATTTTAACAGGTGAAATGTATCTGAAGCACAAATTTTTCCGTTTTCAAAATGTCAAACTATGCAAAAAGTCAAAATGATGGGCTATACTGGCCAAAGGTTGGTTACAAGATTCTTTATTTTGCAAACTATACAGAAACGGTAAAAAAGAAAATGCATTATACTTTTCAATATTACATAGGGTAAACATTAAATTTAGTATTTAATGTGTAGAAATTAATTCAAATAAGAAACTGATTTTCCTTTTAATTAACGATGGGAAACCAGTGATCCAATTTTGAAATTATACAACCTGTAGTACTACATTATACAGGTCACGTCAATTTTATTGTGGGCAGAAAGCAATAGATATGATATGAACGAAGATGGTGGAGTCTCAAAATGTCTACACAATTAATTAACATGCTAACATAAATACAGTGATTAAAGTAATTTTCTCTACAGTCAAATCTTAAGTGCTACTCTACACAATAATTATAATCTAGTCCACATGGTAATTACATAACAATAGGAAAAAAAAAAGAAAATAACCCATTTTCTTCATTCCAGCAGCAGTACCTATACTGGTATTAATTTGGTAATTGGGTGTGCTTAGCTATTGCCTAACATCCTATACTGGTATGCATGCTAAAACCTCTCTATTTCTATTTTGCAAGGCACCTTTACAATACGTTCCCTAAGTTTCTGCACTAGTAACAGAGAACAACATGAATTAAGATAAAGATGCAAAACTATTTCCTGAATTAAGAAAATAAAAAGTATCATTATACATTTATTAAAAACTACCTTGGGGCAAGTGCCAATACTCTGAAACACAGTCATGTATAAAGGTAATATAATTTTAAGCAAATTTTTTCCCCATGTAAAATATTTTATGCTAATCTGATTAGAGAGAAATACAGAGAAACAACAAAGGGTGAAGCACTGTTTGAGTAAATAATGATAAAGCCTATACGACCTTGACATGAAAGAAAAAAACATTAAGGAAGGACAAGAAAACTTTAGAATTACAGAATTGGTGCTTGTCCGTGCTACTGCTTTTGAAAAATCCTTTCAATAACCTAGCCATTTCCTAATAAAAAACAACTACAAATGCAAACACAAAGGAGGACTTTGCTTTATTTTTCCCCTCCTGATAATTTTTCTCTGTACCTTTGGTTAATTAAAGGCTGGTGAGATGCTACTTGTGCACCAATGTTTTTCTACTGTAATACTTTTTTGATTTATTAAATGGACAATTTGCAAAGCCCGCAGGGCCTAAAACACCAACAGAACTAAAGTTAAGTTACAGTACGTGTTCTGAAGAGGACATGCACAGTTCCAAGTAAGGGCAAGTATCTTTTCACCAGAGTTTTAAAGAGACTGGCTGTCTTTATAGTGTGTTTTGCACGTTTACATTTTCAGTAGCACATAACATTTCTTTCTTCAGGCTAGACTTCCAATGTGTTTTCTTCAGCGCAAAGGCATTTAAAAACTCAAAAGCACATAATATAATTATTCTTATTTAAACAAAAAAGTCAATGACTCCAGCTGCAATGTTTGAAATAATCATACAAAATATACATGTTTGTTAGAATCCTTTTGATCTTGCAGAACAACAAAGGGATTTTATGAAATGTCATCCTGTGAATTTTAGAAAGGTACAATTCACGGACCCCCTAATATTATCAAATATATCCATCATGATCATCGTCATCATCAACATCATCATCTCCTTCGTCTTCATCATCATCTTCAATTTCATCTTCATCATTCATTATTTCATCTTCGTCATCTTCATCATCTGTCCATTCATGGAAATCGCCAGAGGCAAAATCACCCGAAGTCTCTAAATCGATAGCTAAAAAGGTATGATAGTTATAGAAAAGATACACAAGATACACTACATATTTATAGTATAATATACATAAGCATACAAAAGGCACACCAGAATACTTAGTTTCAGGACAATTACTTATTTTAAACTACACAGTGTGACACAGGAATCAAACATAAATAATACGAAAACTCTTTTGTCTATAAAGAAACCCACTTCAATAGGGACAAATTTCTCTCTGTTAACAAAAGGAGACAAATTTTATGGATTTGTAGAACTATAATGAGTGCCGGGAACAACTGAAAGAGATTTAAGTCCAACTTACAGATGACAATAAAGACTACTGATAATATACACTGTCTGTTGTCCAGTTCTTACCTATTATCTTGAATTATCTATCTAGAACTGTGCATTTATCTGGTAAGGATCCTGGACTACGTGGACAATAGGCCTGAGCTTGTATGTCAAATATTGTGTTAAATTTACCCTTTGTTTCAGGCTATGTTCTTTTGTTGCAAAAGACGTGGAAAGGAGTAATTTAAGACTTTTTAAAAAAAAGGAAAATATTTTATTGCCATTTTCTATATCTGGGACATCAAATAAAGGTGACATGGGAATTCTTGGAAGAAGTTGCACAGTGCTGCAGGAAGGGGAAAAATAAGGGAAGATTCAGTGTGCTAGGAACTTTTGGTAATTCCCTCAAACATAAACTGAAAAAAATGTCAAATTGAATTCACTAGCATGCCGATTACCCAAAGGGATTTCATCAAGCATTTGGGGGCTTGTCTAACACTGCTCTAGATAATTAATTTTCCCTAGGTTTATATACACTACGCCAGGCACATACGCGAGGTCTACTAATAGCTGACACAGTGATAGGAGTTGCAAAAAATAATGAAGTAATAACAATAACAAATTATAATTTGTTATTTTTTGTTTCAAAATCCGTGTAGTTGGGTCCCACATCTGTTCTTACTGAAGAAATTTAATCTGGTTGGTAATCAAAGGGAATAACACCTCTAAACCAAATGCCACAAAGGGTTCTTACCGCATTCTGCCGCACCGTTTGTTCTGGATCCTGTTACCTCATTACCGTATCTGTCAACACACCAGCACTGCCCTACACTTCCATGGCACTGACTTGGTTTGTAATACCCATCTTCATCACATAAGGGGAGGTACTGCCCTGTGATATATAAATATTGAATAAGAATATTGAAAACTACCTTGTGGCCAATGTAACAATTATAGCAGAAAGTAACTACCTTTTGCTCTTTCCACATTCCAGACTCTACATTGACTGGTTTCCTATAACTAAATTCAGTTAAGCAGAAAGTGACTGAATATATCAAAAGTGGGAGGGAAAATAACACGTATGAGTCTTGGACTGATTTCAAGAAATAAAGTGACCAATCTTCCTTTAAATTTTTCACTGATCCTATGATACATATTCCTTACTCCCTGAAAGTCTCAGTCGAGATCTTCACTGTATTCTGGGCAAAAGGCTCAAATGTAGCACCCAACCCTGAATGAGATGTTCTATAATCTGTGGAGTACAAACAAGTCTGAATAATAAGGGCCAGACTTCCTGGACTAACAAACTATCTGCTACAAGGCTTAGGAGCTGTTTTTATTTAATATATATTTTACAATCCATTTAGTTACCTACTAATGTTTAATTACTCCACCACAGAAGACAAATGCAGTTTAATACACCAATTTCATCAACAAAAAATGTAAAAAAAAGAATGTTAAATTTGCATTTATATGCGAAATACCTAGGCAAATTAGGCTCTAAGCCGAAAAGGTTCCCCACCAAGAGTACAAGACACACAATCAGGGTCTTATTTGTGAGGCAGCGACTTGCCTAAGGCTGAATAATTCACTGTTATTCATTTGGAATGAATGGAGACTTTTTGAAAGAAACATAAAATGTAGACAAACCACAATGAACAAAACATTCATATGAAAGCATTTTGAAGTGCACAGTTGTTAGAAACCATCCTTAGCAGAAATACAGTTTTGACTACTTTGGGCCAAGCCTTTTATTGTAGCTTTCATACAGTGGCTAATGGTAAAATGAAGCTTTTACATTTCAGTAATATTGATACAGTATAAATTGATTCAAAACAAAGATTTCAATTACTTAAAGAATATTACAGGTAAAGGATCAGCAGAGATACTAATTTAGGAGTGCCTCAGACTGTCCCCTCTATAACTGCAAAAACGTACCTTCTATTAGGGTAATAAAACAGATGTAATATCTTTTGGTAGGTAAGGTAATAAAACTAAGTTTAATAGCTTTCAAAAATTTCATAAATTTTGTTGCTGGAATTTACTGCAGTCTATCTTTGTTGGATTAATATTGATTTTATGTTGCTGTTTCACTAGGGTTATTTATGTAAGCAATAAAACCTTCAAAAGAATGATCTATGGCTCACCTAGGAGCTTCTTTCCTCCTTGCTGCTTCTGAATGTTGCTGAGTTCTGTCTGGCAAGGTGGGTCTAAAATGACATAAAAAATGTTAAACAGATTACACTGTATCTAGGAAAGAAAGCATATGACTAAGTTTTCATAGTTTGCTACGTTCTAAGGTCACTCTAACTACTGATCTTAAGAAACACACGCATCCTGCATTAGTAGTCATGTTCTAAGCTCTGAAATAAAAGAATTACTGCACCTTGCTACAGCTCCAGAATTATGAATTAGAGCACCACCATGGATTTGTGCAGAAGGCCACTCCCAGTTAACCCAGTGAGCATCTAGTCACTAGTCTGGAGGATCAGGGAATGCTAGACCAAAATAGTAACTCTATCACACCCTATTTTATCAGTCTACAGAAATCAGAGTGTGACTGTGAAGCTTGCCTCATGTATTGGTTAGAAACAGGATGGCTCTTTTAATGCTTTCCCTTTTGTCCTTGTTAGAAGTCATGTTCAAGTTTTGTATTTCATGTACTACACTAAGAAAATAAGAATTTTCTCCACTGAAGTCTGCAAGATAGTGGTTCTGTTGCAACAGTTTAAGACTGAATCCCATGGGTACAAAGCCCCATGTTCAGCAAACTAAGTTAAAAACAGTGGCCAAACTTTAGATGGCTCTAAGAGGCAGAATAGGTATTAAAATTCAGTTTTCCATTCTTCAGAGTTACAGCTCCAGTTCTGAAACATTTAATTTTCTACAGTCTATAAAAGCAAGTCACAGTATGCCCCATGAATGGGAAGGAAATAAGACATGAATGTGTATATGTTACTGCTGAATAAGTGAAAGAATCAAAGATGGCAAAGTACTTATCTCTGAACACTGATACTGCGTACTACATTAGACCATTAGCACAAAGGCATTTCTCATTCTGAATGAGCAGTAGTATTACTGAGTTTACTCACATGCGTCTTTAGCTGATATCATTCCCAGACAGTATTCTGATAACATCTCACTAAAATCTCACATTCTATGAATACTAAATGCATTTGCCATTTTATCAGACTCTGATTATTTAGAATACATCTTTGCCATGCAATTAACTCAAGGTTCCCTTCTGAAATATAGTGAAACTACTTTTTTTCCATGCAAACAGAAAAAAAAATCTTCTGAGCTAGTTTAAAGATCATTAAGACTGGCCTAGCTTATTGATGAAGCACACACTTAGACCAGAACCTAGTCACTGTGTAGGGCAATGGGTAGGCAAAAATCACCTGAGTGATGATAGCCCAAAGTAGCCTTTACTGAATTCCTCCTAAAGGAAAACAAGAGTGCTCACCCTTTAGCCAGCTGAGAGCAGCACAAGATGCACAAAGGAGTGCAGGAAAGGCAAGAATACATTATAATACATGGAGGTGCCTTTCTTGTGGAAATGCTCAAACTCTGGTGACAAATGCCTAGATGAACTGGGGATCAAAAATACATTTCTGGTGAACACATAGCCTCTTGGCTGGCATAGCCTAGATATACCAATAGGCCTTTGGTATTATTCATGAGGTCTTATCTGACAGAGTAAAGAGAAACTGGAAGACAATAATAACCCCTTACTGACAGTAGGCTGTTTATTTCTCTTGTCTTTACATTTTAAATGCTATTTACATATCCTATACATTTAAAGAAGCTTATAAATGTTTAGAGTGGCCTCGACTCTCGTGGGCCAGGTTTTCACACTAAATCTATAATGATTCTTTTTAGAGTGAAGGCCTTAAAAGTAGGCCCTACTTTTAAAATACTGTTCACAGGAGTCTCGGTGCCAGAACAAATTTTCAAGAGGCGTCTTT
Source organism: Nipponia nippon (assembly GCF_047370975.1). NCBI lineage: Eukaryota > Metazoa > Chordata > Aves > Pelecaniformes > Threskiornithidae > Nipponia > Nipponia nippon. Next base: position 43,589,902 of record NW_028262380.1, on the reverse strand, counting down.
CCAGACACCAAGCAATTTTCTGTGTGTGCTCTTGAACACCACTGGGCCTTGACACCATTGGATGGGTATTGGGTTTTAAGTATTTAGTCTTTGAGTATTTGCTGAGGCTATATAAAGTTTTACATTTCTTGTTGTAAGAAGTGCTTTGATGATGATCATGCTCACTATTATGCCAGAGATGTTCATTACCTTTCAAAACTAAGGTTTCTGTCTTTCCTGATATTTAAAGAGTTAAGCTCTTAAGTGTACAACATTCTGAGGATCAATTATTTCTTAAACGAAAGGTATTTTCAATTAATCGGTAATCTAAAAAATTAGTCATTTATGCACACAAGTACCATAGGCTAGAAGGATCTAGGGTTGTGGTGGACTTGGCAGTGTTAGCTTAATGGTTGGACTTGATGATCTTAAAGGTCCTTTCCAATCTAAATGATTCTATTCTATTCTATCTTTCAAAGAAGATGGGAAATATGCTGAAGGAGAAGAACTAGTCAAATAGAAAAAATACATGTATTTTGTTCTATGGAAAAAAAATCCTAAATTAGAAACACAGAGTTGCACACATGAGCACTAACATGTGGAAATGATGGACTATACTTAATGAAAAAAATCTTCATGTACAGGTATAATTCTTTGGTGGTATAATTACAAAAAGGAATACCACTAACCAAAAGGTAACAAGGCAATATGAGAAAGTTACTTACCCAAAACTCTCTTCTTCTCAGAAGCTAGGTCTTCAAGATTCATACTTAAGCTTTGCTTCTCAGGATAAAAGCAGCAAAAACTCTTAACAATACTAAGTCACTCTGGTGCTTAAAACTGTCAAAGAGAACGGCAGTTCAACCAATTCCTTTTGGTCCACAGCATATCGTTTTTCCTCTCTCCCCAAATCATAATGCTTCCCTCTTTCTTTTCCAGTTAGTTCCTGAGTTTGGAAAAGCTTTCTTTTAGATTTCTGAACTTATTTCAATAAAAAAGCAGTGTCATTGGACAACTTTTGGGAGTCTTGAGCCAAGGAGAAAAAATTTCTTTACAAAAATCAGTGTGGTGGCTTCCTTTGAAACAGAAATGAATCTGACATCAGTCTTTCTGATAATCTGAATGGAAATAAGAGACCTAATCATCCTTAATCTACTTCCACAGGTGTGGCAGGAATTGTCTTTCTGACGGTATCACTGCATTGTTATGAGTGATTCATGAACCACTTAACAGCAGCCATCCACAGTTCTTCAGTCCTCGAAGTACTGAGGTACACCAGAGTATGCCATGTTATTAATACTGGCCCTTGAGACATCAATATTCAGTTGTGTCAAGAGGTGCTGCAAGGCTAGTATGATTAAGCTTTGATTTACCAAAAAGAGGCATGTTAACAGAGCAATGGGAGTAAAACTGGTAGATTTGACAAAGAATGTCTAGGATTTTTAACAGACATGTCTCAAGGAGCTGCTACCCACACACTGAGCCTCCAGCTTTCACAGATTCTCCATCTTTTTCAATTACAAAACAGTGATATTCCATCTATCAAGCAGATAATATTCGGCAGAGCCCCTAGCTTCTGGCATATGGATCAGAAGATTAGGCCACCATGTTGTGCCTTGCCTGTGCTTGGGGTCAAGTATTATAATTGTTCTTGGACAACTGAGCTTTAACTTTAGGGATCTGAAGCATCAATATTGCACTTCAAGAAATCCTTCTGGGGACCCCAATTATGTGTTAAGGCATGTTACACCTTCCTTTAGAATAATCTATAAACATATTTGAAGTCCTGCAATCTGAACAGACTGATGAAACAAACATGAATCACGATAATTATCATTCTTCTGTAAGATGGACTAGTTTTAAAGTCATAAAGACATCTTCCAGCCTTGACAGATAGAAGAGCCTGTAAGAAAAAGGCATCTAGAGGAGTGCTGGACTAATAGACCCATGCAGAGGCCTGCAGTAAAGAAACACTTAGGTGCTAAGCATTAATATTCCCTGCAAAAGTGGGTACTCTCCTACTCTGAAGCAGTGATGCAACAAAAACAAGGCTGTAATAATGATGAAGTACTGGCAGAAAGAAATTCAACCTATAAAAAGGTCAACATTGCAAGTGCCTCAGCATTTAGATAAGCACTAAAGTGTTAAGCTAGCTTCACACAACTATGAAAATAAGTTCTGGAGATGGGCACTGAAGCACTTGCATGAGTTGTAGTTGAAACTAGAGGGCAATAGCGATCAAAGCATATAGGAAGACTTCCAAAGAGCACTGGCAAAGTGCAGATTTTGAAGTAGTGCAGAAATGCATTATAGTGTCTTGGACATATCAAAACTACACATAAAGCAGAATAAGGTCAAGAGAAAATGCAATAAGCACCACTGAGCCACATGTAAGTGTTTAAGCATTAGTCAAGGTGGGACAGCTACTACAGGAAAATCTTTTTCTGAGCAAGAAAGATCTGACTTAAGTATTCATAAGAAGTTGCTTATATTGACTAGAAGTTGTGAGTAATGTGCAGTAATGGGTCTAGTGTACTGTAATGCATCATGACAGACCTCAAGCAGAAAGAAAGAAGAGTTGTAAGTTCTTGTCTGATCCTGACAGTCTTGAACTGTGAAGCTAAGATCAAAGAGCAAAACGGTTTCTCAGATAATGACTCAAGCAAATACTATGTATTTTAAAATAACACGACAGAATTTCTATCCCAATATGATACGTATTGTTGACTAAATTTTGTATTCATGTTGAACACCGTTAATCAACAGCAGTGCAGTAAAACTAAATCTGCCCAGAAAGCACCTACTAACCTCAATGAATAGAGAGCTGTCTACATGGTCTGAAGCATTCTGTTAATACCAACTTATTTTAGTAAACATCAGAGAGAAGCCACTGAATTTCTCTACCTAGCCATCTCTTTGCTATTAATAGCAAAGGTCTAGTAGAGGTCTTATTTAGACTGTTCAATCAAGTAAAACACAACCAAACATGAACATATTACAAGGTTTAGCATAACACTGCAAATTATGAATAGAGAATTTAGTGGGTCACTAATACATTAGGGAGTTAGGATTCAGATAGTTGTGCAAGAGCTAATAATAAGATGTGACAAAAGAAGACTATGAGCTTTTTTTTCTCCTTATACCTTCAAAAAAGGAGAATACAGATTTTGTTGACAGTGTTAATTTGGAGGGATGGAGTGCATGTTTAATGTGCAAGGATTGCCAAAACTGAGATTTCACCTCATTTACAATGTTGAGGATGCATCTTTTTTACTATATGCTCAAACACACTGTGGTATCAAAAGCTATCTAACCTGTTTTGAATCTGCACCTTATCATAACACCATGGTCAAGACAATGAGAAAATTGGTAAAAAGGAAAGAAAAGCTTTATAATGTTGGATTCTGCAATGGGGAGAATCAGTGTCACTGAAAGCCAGATCGCGGATTTTTAGCCTTTGGGGTACTGAATATAATTCAATAGTGTTTAAATCAGTCTTTATGATACCATCCTTGGGTTCTAGCGGTACACTGAGCAAATATTTTAGACTAACAGTATTTATAGGCTATAGAATGCAAAATTTCTTGAAACTAATCTGTGGAAGTGCTTTCTTAATGCCCTGGTTATGCTGTACGTGCATTATATGAAACTGGTAGAAGAGCCAACTGGTAGAACCTTGGACCATACTAGGCCACATGTTATGTGCTGTACTTTCTCTGAAAATTGAAAAGAATTATGCTGCCCTCCAAAGAGTAAGGGTGTTATATATTAAGCTGAAATGATTGTGGTGGTGGTTTTTTTATTTTAAAGACAACCAAACAAAATGTGTTATGTTCTTTACTTTAAGAACCACTTTACTTCTGGCATGGGTTATTTTTCATTTACTGATTTTGTTAGCAGTACATAAATGCTTATAAAAATAAAAGCCAAAATGTTGTTCTACTACAAAACAAGGTGTTTTGAAAGATTTTTTTAACTACAAAGTTACCAAAGAAAAGAAGTCTGCTATTTAGTATGTATCTACAGAAGTACACCTTTATTTTTGTTCAGATTTACAATGGGCAGATGTGGCATGATAAAAATCTTTATTTCCACAGAAATCAGAGTCAAACCATGGATGCTGAGTGCTAATGGGAATTTATCATGACAGTTTTAAGGGCACAAGTGAGATTAAAAAAGTGATATTAACATTTTCAAAAAGGCTGAACTGGCTTTGCAAACTTTCCACCAAATCAGTATTATCTCTTCTACTAGCAGTAGAAATTTGGGCCCTGGCTGCTGTTTATTCCTTTGAAAATCTCCCCCATGTTAGTAAGAAAAACGAAGGGGCAATTCTGTCCAGTTTCAGCCAATATGTGATGAGTAAATTCTTTGATTCATTACAACTAGTTTGATTATATAATTTATGTGATGTCTCACCTAGATCTAAAATTTCTATATGATCCTCAGGAAAATAATGCTTATAGGTTGTGTTTATTTGTTTAACCAAATCACATCAGGACATTAACACAAGATTCATCTAGGCAGTAAAAATCAATTGGGTTTAGGTCCAAATGACTGGAAATAACTTTATCCATAATGTTCATTCAGTTATTTTAATAGGCTCACAAAATAGAACATTAGGATGCCCTACTTTAGCAATAAAAAAGTTTATTTTATAATGTAGGCAAAGTAGATTGGGAAAGAAATAATTTAAGTAATTTCTTTATTTTGGTCTGTTTCCTCTACATACTTACTGGAATTTGGCATGAGAAACAAATACTGCTGTAAAAGCATTAGCCGCTGTTTTACACTTTCTTTAGAATCCTTGAATTTCTAGCAAGCCTTTCCATTTAACTTGAGTTGTTCGTTTGTTTGTTTTTTACTTCATTTTAGGTATTCACAATAGGTCAAATACCTTAACACAAATTCATGGTACAGCATTTAAGAGCTTGTAGTTCACTGTAATCTTCTTAATATGTTAAAAAAAGATAAAGCACTACAAAAAGGTCAGTCATATACATATGCAGGTTGTTCTCATCTTTTACCTTGCTGTCTTTGGAAGCAGTAGCACCACTCATTGTTAGATATCAAACTGTCCTTGTATGTGTCACAAGAATTGAAGAATGCCCTGGTGCATGGCTCATTCTTGTCAAGGTAAATGCTTCCAAGTTCTGACTGGTCCAACAACAGATCATAGTTCGTATCAAGCCTGTTAAACATCCAGCCAAGGGAGTCTTTGCAAATTGGCAAAATGCTGGTATCAAATCCTAAGAAGGAAAAAAAAAAAAAAAAAAAAATCATATAGCAGGAAAGATACAGCAGCTGCTGAGCTCAGCCACCACAAAAGGAAGCTGCATCACGGAAATTGCTCCAGTGGTACATAGATACAGTACATAAACAGTGTATGCTATTGAAATACTATGTATAAATTATATGTCAGCTTCATTTAAAAAAATCATTAAATTAACCTGCTAAAAAAATTAATCCCATCATCAGTCTCAAAGCATTTAGAAGTATGAGTTTTCTTGTCAAACATTATACCTATAGCACACACATTATGTACAGTAATAAATGAACTACAGTGATTTCCTGGAAATTAATTCTGTTGAAGAATTGTAGTGATATTATAAATCAGGAGAGTGAAGCTTAAGTCATTTGCAATGTTTACAGAACTAAGAAGAGAATAAATTCCAGGTAACTTGTTGGAGTCCATTTTTTTTTCTTCCTATAACATATATTCAATTCTATGAAAAAGGAACACAATACTCAGCCTCAGCAATGCTTTGAAAGTTATCATATTTTATCTTTACCTGATGTACTTTACATCTTGGAAGGGGCCATGGAAAAGATGATTGCTAAGAGCAGCCGGCTGCCAGTATCAGACCTACTAATACAGCTTGCATCTTCCTAAATTGTTGCTTGGGAAAAGGGCCATCAGGAACAGGCTGAGTTAATTATTCCTGTAGCCAAAGCTCAGACTTCATGTTTGTTTTTCCTGCATCAACTGTCAAGTACATGCGGAGTTGCATATGGACATGGATGGGAAATTCAGAAACCACCAGGCCTCTTGCCTATGTAGAAGATGTGAGCTGCATTTGATATACACACACCTTTTTTTTTTCCTGTTCATGTGCTATGGGTCTTACCACAGGCTTATGGTGCATGGGGTCAGGCAGTTGAGTATATATCCTAATACAGAATGAGATTTAGTGCTACTAAATACTATTCTTTTAAGCTAAAAGCTACTATTCTAAGCTAAAACTGAGCACTGAAAAAATGAGATTGGTGAATATGGCTATAAAAAAGTTGACATGAGAGCACACAGGAGTTCCCAGTTTCTACTGCTGTTAAAATCAAGCCTCTCTGTCTTAGTTGTTGTTCTGAAAACAATAAAAAAATCGGAAACGTGTTGCTATACTGCTAAAACAGGTCAATTTGGATAACTCAGTAATCAGGTTTAGAAATCAGTAGATTTTCCTTTAGATATATATGTATATGGAAGTGTCCATGCTATGGTAGAACGACCATTTCAGAAAGGAAGAAAGCTGATAGCATCAAAAACTCCCTGTGGAAGTCAGACAACCACATAAACTCCTCTTCCCCAGAAATCCTAAATTAACTATGACTTTTTATCAGGGCAGTCTCACTTTTTCTTGCTCCCTGTTGATCTGTTGCTTTCATTATTATTTCTGCTTGACAGAAAGAAAAGAAAAAAGAAAAAAAAATAAAGCAAGCTATTTGATATTTATGATATTTTTGATGTGTTTAACACCATTTAAAAACATAGCCAAGCATTCAACCAACAGACTCTCTCTTCCTTCCTCTCCAGCCCCTGATAAAATGTCAAGACAAAACAACTTATTTTTTTGTGGATTAGGAAGAGCAGAGAGAGACAGGACCTGACTGAATGAATAAGGATATACAGTAGATGTGTTATTCAACTTTATCTGTAAAAGATATCAAAATTATTTAGCAGGTGTTTTCAATTTGAAAAATTCTGGAAGGTTCCTCCACCTTAAAATATTTGGTCTAAGGATGAATGTTCAGTATAACATTATTTACCTCTAAGGCTCTGTTCCTGAAGGCCTCTTAACACTTCCCAGATATTTCTCTTTTCTCTGCTAGTGCTGCTTTTAGCTAGAGATCCTCCTCAAGACCTTGGATTCAGAAAGGGGTCGATGTTAAACAGTCTGTTTCCTGTCCTGCCTTTTGTGTACCTGCATGAAGGGAGGAATTATTCTTGTGCTCACAAAATTTTTCTGAATTTGGCATTCTGGCCAGCTCACCAAACTGCAAGACAAGTTGCAGAAAAAGAGCAACCATGAGGAGACAGATTTTAATGAATAAGATGCCAGCTAGAAAGGAATATAAGATAAAAGCCACTTTAAAATTGTATTCAGGGATGGATCTTGTGGGCCAAAGCAGATAATTGTAGATAATACATCTGCATGTGGAATTTTAAGTGTAAGTTTGTTGAAAGAGGCATTGCTTTCAAGCTTGGGACAAAGTATTTTTAAATTAGCATTTGTGGTCCATGCTGGAAAACCTCACATCATTAAGTACTTCGTATTTTAGGACACTAAAAGCTAGTGTTATGTATTTAATAAACTCTACTAAGGAAAAGGAGAAAAAAACCAAACATCTGCTTATTTTATCTCTCTGTCTGTTTCAAATTTTACTCTAAAAAGAAATAAATTTATCTGAAGAATAAAGAAAGACCACTAAACCTTTCAAAGGTTTTATGCATCACTAAATTAAGGTTGGAATGATATATATCTGCAGAAGATTTTATCCCTGTTTTTTTCTTGATTCCCTTAACTAGCATTAGCCTATGAACTGAATTCACCCTCTATTCCCATTTCTCAATTTTTTCTCATTTCTTTCTATATAGTCTCTAGATTTTTTTAAAAAGTGTGTCTAATAGTGATGTCCCACTGTATTTTTATCTATTACATTCGTCATAGTTAAGGACAGAGTTTGAAATTAAAACATTTGCATTGGAGTCAGCAATATCATTAAAAACCAGATGATTTTATTACAAATCCCGATATCACCAGGAAAGCACCAGAAAAATGTCATTATGTTCTAATATTTTCTATAAATCCAGTTAAAGTTCAACATAACTACAGCTTAATATTTAAATATAGAGTTTGAAGTCTGATATTTATGATATACACTTCCTAGTAAACAGGAATATATTATAACTGGCACATCAGAATTAATAAACCTACTTCGAACAATAACGTTTCATATAAGAAACATCTTTTGTTATTTCCAAGCCTGAAAAATAAAGTTTACATATATAAAAGCTGTCATAACCTATCTATTAAATATCATCATATACTGGAGAAAAAGCACTGTAGGTCATGTGGTCTAGCTTTCTACTAAATAGCTGTTTGATGTAATAATTTCAAAAACTAATCATGCTTTACCTTGAAAGTAGTTTATGTTTCTTTTATCAGAATTTGCTTCTGAAGCAGTTTGTGTTTTTATTTACAGCCCAGGTATATTTGTTGTTGTTTTTACTATTTTTTTTACTTCTTTCTCTTCTCTGGTGTTTATAATTTTAGTGTTTTAAACAGAGAAAATCACATCTCCTCTTAGTTTTCATTTGGCTAGTTTCACCAAGCCAAACTCTTTCACGACCATCAGTCACTGCAGTACAGCGTAGAAATGTCCGAAATCTAGGTCAAATATTAGTTTAGGTGAAATAAATAAAAATGGCTAAAGTATTTCAGAGGTAAGCCAGGCACATGTTGACAGAGACAGAAGCAGCTTTGTTTGATCTAAAATAGAGCAGTCCACTTCCTCCAGAACTGCTACACCACATAAAGATCATCACCTCAGTTCCACGTTCACATTATAAACCCTAAAGAGATTACTGTGGTAATGTAAAATTCCTGGTTCAATTTTAAAGAACCCTTAAGAAACTTTCCAAACTTAAGATTAGCAGAAGTGCTTTCTCTCTGCGATGACTTTCTTCCTCTACAACAATATTAATAAAATAATATAGGTGTCACTCTTGAAGGCACGATACTTTTGAAAAAGAGTCAGGAAAGCACGTAAGTACACACCTAGAGTTTAACCTCTGCTCACATAGTTTGACACATGAGGGGGTCAGGTGATACAGAACTAAGAATCACAAAATCACCAGGTGACCTAGAACTAGGAAATTAATTGCCCAAATCACAGACTACATATATTATCACTTTGAGCACCAACTGGAATGCTGTTCTTACACATTTTTCACAGTTGTGACACAAAACAAAAAGCAGAAACTAAAGGGGGAAAATTAGTATAGTTGAAGGATAGTAATTTATTCTTGATGATTAAGTACCAGGACATTATACTGAGGAGAGCAAAAATTGCTGCTCAGATGTCTAAATTACAAAGGAAGATTTTCTCTCATTTTAACCACTTACTTGAAATCTATTTCCATACACCATAATGAAATGAGCTTTTATGCAGCTATTTCTGAACATTGTCTAGAAAAATGTGAAGTACCAGCTTAAGCTCTTTGTCTCAGCCAAAACAATCCCAAGGGAAATCTTATTAAGAAATATACCCCCCCTCCATGGCTTACACACTAGCATTCAAAACATTTTCTCAGAAGAAATGAACAGAAATGTTCCTGTGTTTCTGATTCTTTCTCAGGGCAGAATTTCAGCTCTTAGTAAATATAATCTGCTTTTCAAGGTAAAACTATTTTTTGCCTGCTTATTAAGCTCATAAGTAATAAATCCTTGTGTACATTGAGGAAGATAGCTTTTGACATTATGTGGAAATCAAAACAGCATACATGCATATGGCTCACATATTGCATTATCTAAAAATTGTTTGTCTAATATGCCAAGAGAAGTAAACTGCATGATTCTTTCCAACACCAGTATACTGTCCAGTACAATAAGACACTGACAAATCATACATGTGAATAAACACACATGCACTCTGCCAGAGTCCTGACTGCCATCTAGACCATGGCTTTTACTTGTTCAGCATGCAAGCTGCACAGCAAGAAGGTTTTCACTTGTGATGGATTTGTCTAATATTTTGCCTATCAGAAAATCTTCAGTTAGCAGCATCTCACAGCTGAAGCCTACCATGCACAAGGCGGGAGCAAGTTTTCCTTCCTAATGTAGTTTTATCAGGACAGACCTGAGCAGGAAGGACTAAACTAAAAAGAGAGGATTAAGCAGAAATGAATGCTTTCTGTCATATTTGCTGTTCACAAAAGTGCTGATCTAGGTGAGACTCATCTGGCTCCATACTAGCCCAAGAAGAAGACAGCATTAGACATAACGTTCCCTGTCACCTCTCTAAAGTTGTAATATAAGCCTGCTCACTATGATTACACAGATAGGAGTGGAGCCTGAGCTAGGGCAAGACATGGGGAAGGTACCAAAGGTCTTACGATAAACCTAGGATAATTGACTCTCATTTTACAACAAAAGGTACAAGGGAAAGAAATAAAGCACAGCTGCAAAATCCCTTAAATACCTGTGAAAGTTTGCATCCTGAAGTCTCTCCTTTTCCAGAAAGTGTTTTAGAGAATTTTATATGGAGGTGGGGGGTGGGAAATCAAGATGAATCCTATTGCTGGAAGCTACCAGTTTGCTAATAGATTGACAGGTCAGATGAAATGTATTCTGTGGGACACCAGACCGACCGTTTTATTAACAGGAGTGACTGTTAAGGAAAAGTAGAAGATAACTGAAGGGTGGAGAAATAAAATAAAATGCTACAATAAGCATCTATATGTGTTTCATTGTGTATAAGGATAATTCTGTACAAAAGATTGAGTCAAAACAAACTTCATTCAACAATACTGATTTAGTTCATTCAAAGTCTTAATTTTAAGTAAAGATGGATTAATTTAAAATTCCTGCTCAGAATTACTTCTAGGCTGGGTTTCTTCTTCTAGACTCTTGCTTTAAGGATGTCTGGGCTTATGCAAACCTGACACATGCAGAAAGTCATTGGAAGAACCTTTTCCTTCTAGCAAACTAGAATTATGGTTCGGGTTGCAAGCCTGTACAACTTTGCAGTTCAGTTTACGGGACATTTTCTGAGATAATCTGAGGAAGCTGCCAAATTCTCAGGCAGTCAGCCTTTTCAAGACATCAAAAAAGTGATGTTTAAAACTGCAATTCTTTTTATCTCTTATAAATATACAATGAGTGCATGGGAGAGTACTGACAGGAGTAGAGCAAAAACTTATTGTTCTGCTTACGAGTTTTGTCTGTACATCATGGTTTCCAAATATGCTTCTGCAATGAAGATCAGGGAAATTTAATTTACCTCTGCATAATGTCAGCTGTGTCTCTTCATCAACAAGGAACTTAGGATAGTCAGAATGAAGTAAAAAACTCCAAGCAAAGATCTGAAATTGTTAATATTATTTACACTTTTCTATACAAAATTTGTCTTTTCCTGCTGCAAGTTTGTAAGGGTATTTGGCAATTTTAGCGTAATACCATCTCACCATGCTAGTTCTAGACAAGCCAATTTTAAGTAATTTTCTTTCAGACTTCTTGTATTTTTCTGTTATTTTCAAAATTATGAGTGTATTAGACTCCAAATAATCATATTATTCCCAAGCCATAAGAAGATTCTCTATTACCTTTGGCCTCTGGTCTTTCATCTTCTAACATGACAAGGCACACAAGTATTCTTCAGAAATAGACTGCCTGTTAGTAGAAATATTTGTGGGACTACGGTATTTTTTGTGCTTTGCATTTGATGCATTAATTCTCTAGAGTTTTATCACACAAAATTAATACAGAAATAGAACAAATATTTTAAAAGACTTTAAACAGGTACGTGAAGTCTTACTTAATTTTGCAACTCCTTATTTCCCCATGCACAAAGGCATAATAATGGGAGTATTATTGTAGTACAGGCGTAAAGTATCCTTTTTCCCTTTGTGTCATCTATTTAGACCATAAATGGCCTAAGGACAAGATTTAAGTGTTTTTATAGCATTTATAGTAATGATACTTCTAGATATATGCAATCTGAATACATCCGGACACAAACGGCATTTTGGAAATAAAATCCTATTAATTATTTGAAATATTCTAGTCTGCATTACTAATAAGATTCACCTTTGGAAAAAAAATAAGTGTCAGTTAAACAAAATTATGTAACTCTTGTAAAAACGCAACAATGTAGGCACCTTACATTTTTCACTTGTTATCAGCATATTGATGGCTCTAACAGAACAACTTAAACACTATTGTTTGGTTTGTTTAGAAATAATATTGATGATTGCACAGATCAACGTGGACTATTTAATAGCCGGAACAACTCTTAAAAGCACCAGCAACGCACTACAAATTTGCACCACATCTACCTTGGTCAGAAGAACCGTGCCCAAGCCTTTTAACAAATCCTGTCCCAAGTGCCACCAGAGAGACTGAAATATGAAAAATCCTAAATGGAAACAGACAACCAGAACGGATGTCACAAGTTGCTTTTTAAAATGCAGAATGGTTTTTCAATGAGGAAGGAACTCTATGACAAGAATAAAGGACAGCCTGGGGGAAAAGGGTGCCAGAACAGATTTTTAACTCCCCAAGGGTAATGAACAATTCCAGGGATCTGCTAGAATAATTAGGACTCTGAAGGGGAAGTGGCATTCAGGTGGCTTTTTGTCTTAGCTCTTGTTCTGTACAGATCAGTAAGTCTCACGTCCTAAGTATAAGGTCATTATAACTTCTCTGCAAGATTTATTTCTAGGTATAGCTCTCGGACATCCCCAAAATACGGGCTGGACTCCCTGGTATACTTAAAAATTAATGCGCCTGATGTCTTGGACCTACTATGACTTTGGAGACTGACTTTGAGGGATTTCATTAGGGATACTACTTGAGAGCTTAGCTCTTGAGGAACAGTTTTAAGAATTTCGAATGGTATTAGGAAGGACATTACCATGTTGACTGGTTGTCATTACTTTTGTTTCTTTGCGTGTTTACAGGCACATATTGACCTAATATTTTCTTCTAAACCACAGACATGTTAATTTCTCATAAGATGCAGTATACTTTGCTGCCTCAAATGAGAAATTTTGAAGTTCAGAAATGTACATACCAGAAAAACCATACAGTTGCATTAATGAAACCAGTTTTTAAACCATTTTTGCATCCTCAAATCCACAAATGAAAGAAAACTACTACTGATCGTATATTCATTCGATCACCTTCTGTCTATAGATGGACTGACTTTTTGCAGTAGCCTGTCAAATTAATTCAATCAAGTAAATATTGGCTATTTATAAAATATAAATATATAAATAGGATCTTTTATATTTGAAAGTAAATTTTTTTCACAATTAGATATAATATAGATATAATATATATATAATTATAATAATTATATATTATTATATCTATATATAGATATAATATTAGATATAATTAGACCACTGTACTAGAACACTAGACTCTAAACAGTTACTGTTCAAATGTTTTTGTGAAACACTGTGGGTTTTGTCGAAAAACCCTTTTGTAAAGAGGAAAAGAAAAGAAGAAAATATAGGACAAAATTAATGTCTCACATGTAACCATTTTCTACAATTTGATTTGCTATGTTTTAGTAAAAAGAAAATAAACATGCCAAAGCCTATCATCAAACTTCCATCTTTACATCCTAGCATTCCTATAACAAGTAGCAAACTTTTCAACATTTTTGTAACAACACTACCTCTATTTTAAGGTTGATGAGGTGTAACTCTTTAAAACAGAAAATCTAATTTAAAACCAGCATAGTAATCAAATAGTATTTTGTATAACATTCTAGCTGTTTAGGATTAGTTTCTGGTACCATGTTAAAAGTGGAAATCAAACATTTCTGACAGCACCATGTTCACAGGAAATTTAAAGTCATTAGCACAATGAAAACAGATTTTTCTGCACAGATTATATTTCCTTACCTGTTGACGAAAAAGACCCCTGAAAAGACTATTCTTAGCCATCCAAATCTACCCTTGATTCTGTCTCTCAAAAAACTGGTAGGGTAGGATCCAGTCTAACTTGTGCCTAAAATTTCAGATACCTCCTAAAGTATGTGTGAATTCTTCATACTGTCAAAGGAGAGTACTTCATGACTTTGAAGGCTTCCAAAAGAAAATTCTGAAAACTGGGCCAGAAACCCATTTTTTTTTTCCCCTCAATTGGAACAATCATATTTGCAGAGAAGATCCTCATTTGAAGGCTTTCAAAGGCAAATACATCTCTCTACCTGCCTTAGAAAGATTCCTTTACTAGCTCAGGTTAGGTGGGAAGGATCCCACAGATCCTAAAACTTTGGAGGAAGCTAATCAGAATAGGACCATAACATTTTCTGCAGAAGAGCTGTTCATGCTCACAGACCTCACAGACCAATTGCTTCACTTCAATTGAACAATCTGTTCTAAAAATACCCACATATCTCACAACTGCTTTGGTCTACATAATCTAAGCAGATGGTTATTATCTTCTGCATTGTACATGAAGTGCCAAAGCATAAACCTTTAGGATGTGCCAGATGTAAAATCAACATTAGGTAGATACCACTCAATCTTACAAGTGTTGCTAATGTGATAGTAAGTGACCATCGAAGTCTGAAAACAAACCAACCAGTTGGGATCACATAACATATTTCTAGTCCAAAAATCGACAAGGTCCAAAACCCACCAAGACTCTTGCATTTTTAGTCACCCATATTAAAATCTTAGATCTTAAGTCTAAATACAGTCTTTGATTGCTATTATAAAGTAAAAATCTGCAAACAAACAAGTGACAAAATAAAGGTGAGTATAAAATATCCACATACACATCATGATACAAACACCTGTCTCAAGTATAGATATTAGGTCTTATCAATGACACCTGTGTGCTTAAGGAAAAAAGGCCAAGGAAAACACCTAAGGGAAAAAATCTCACACTCTTAGGAACTTCGTGCTTGCACTACATTTCAATGCATTCCAAGTATTAATTATGAACTTTACATTCCTGTATTACATAGAACCCAATTACTTGAAACACTGACTTTTTATTTATGTATGCCGTAGTACTTAATAGCTGTACAGTTGCTTCTTTTATCATTGTCCAAATTCTTTTCGAACTTTTACTGTATTATCAGGCTTCTAAACAGCTGTGCTGCATTTTTGACCTTACCTATTTAGTGTGTTACCCTCAAGAAAGTGAGTATTCAGCAAGAAACAGGACCTTACACAATGTTTCAGCTGACCTTTAACTGAGCGATGCGCTAACAATAGCTGTATTATTAGATACATTTTATTTATTACTATACAATAAATGCTTACTCAAGAGCTGCAAGCTTTGTATTTCTGTTGTTTTCATTACTGGATGAGAAGCAGATCACATGCCAGTTATGGACACCAACCAGAATGTAAATTGGAAATATATGGTTTATAAATGTGTTTTTTTCAATATCAATAAAAAGTGACATTACTGTATTACCGCCTTACCTCAGAAACATTTTTTCTCAATGTTAAGACAAGTATTCCCAGATAACACAGAATCATCTTTAATTCATTGTGTTTTACAGAATTATTTGTATTTCCTTAGCATGACAAATCACACAAAGAAATGACATTTCCAATTAAATGAAACACATGGATTTCTTGAAAAAAGAATAAGTAATGCTACAAATAGCAATCAAACAAAAGCTAAAAAAAATAAATCCCAAATACTTAAAAAGTTAATAATGAAGGAACTAAGGTAAGCAGCCCATGGTGGTCAAGTTCTGTGAAACGTACTCTAGAGCAATTCATAGTTTGCTCTTTATATTAATGAAAGGTAGAGTTTTACGGCTTATGAAATCTAATTTGACTCTCCTTCACAGTAGAATGTCACTCTTGAAACTATTATTGCACACTTCATTTGCTACTTTAAATAAGCCCTTTGATAATTACATTTTAAAACTTTACTACTTTCCACAACAAAAAACCTATTTAAATACTTGAGGGGGTTAAAAACAAATTATGCCCCCTACTGTTTCCACTTCATTAGTACTCCTGAGTCTTTTCCAATTTGAAATATAACTTTGAAAATTCCTTTTTACTTACAAGCTTCTTTTCCATGTGTTTTTCCATACCAGTACCGACAATGGCATCAAGTAGCAACAATGGGTCACACATAATTACAGCTCCTGTACATTATTTCTTAGGGCTAGCTATTCAGCAATGCACTTTTCTCTATGGAAAAGTTGCTCAAAATTCCTACTTGTTTCTTCTTGTTTTGTCTCCTTATACAGCAGCTGATTATCAAACTCTATCAAATAGACAATTTGATAGCATTCACAAATGAAAACATTGTGAATGGTAGCTGCCATACATTCTTACAAGCAAGAGTCCTGCCAATTAACATTAAAAGTTTAAAGTAAACATCTTGTATCAGTACTAAGCCATAAATAAGAAATTAACTTTAGAAAAGCACAAAGTTATGGTTTTGTACACATGCCTATTTAAAGCACGTGAGAACAAGGCAAGTCTTAGCAATGGAAATACAAAAGTACAGGAAAGCATCAAAGAGAACATCGAATAAGACAAGTAGAAATCTCTTACTGGTTCTTTCAGGCCTCTGAACAATCCTAGTCTTCTTATTCTGAATTCCACTTTCATGAAGTGCCTTAAACCAGTCTCTCAATCTGTTTGCAACCTCCCTGAATTCCAGGTCACTGCACACTGAAAAACAAAATGCAGAGCTGTTTAATGCTTTTCTCCTGGGTGCTAAATAGAAGTTTTCAAGCTATGCTAAAAAAAAGTAAAACACATAAAATAATATAAACTTATATGTTCCACAGCTTGCTTTAATTCATAAAGTTCAGTTTCATTACTTAGGTATGCCTTCAAAACCCAATTAAGGTCCTCAGGAATAAATGCCTGATTCATAAAGCAGTTATGAAATTATATATATCTAGAATTAAAAACATCCTTTGCAAACTACTGCAAACTACTATAAACAGTTTTAGCACAGACATTTTCACATCTTACTGCAGATGAGGCTGTATGACAGAGACACCCATGACAGTCTTTTGGAGTTTCATTTCTATGTTCATTAAGGCAACAGTTACAAAAGCCCTACCAGTACAGGTCAGAGATGTCATTTAGGCAGATTATGCAGGAACATCCAATTTGCTTTTCTATGCTTAAGTATGAAAAGAGGAAATAGATTGACAGAGAAAGTGCTTCAAGAGCGTCCCCAAAACTTATTTGATTGAATGTAGTTTTACAAGCCAACATTCGTGAGCACCTAACTGCAAACAGGCAACCGTACAGCTGTTTGGTGATGGAAAGGATGGCTTCTTTGACCAGAAACAGCAAAGGCAGAAAAAGCACTCAAGACCAAGGAGAGCACCTGTAGTACTGAGAGCAGCAGATCAGTAGCAGACTGGCTGAAGTGTTGTACACTACTGGTAGTTAGTACTGAAGCCAGCAGCAGAAGCAGATAATAGAGATGTGCAATCAGGAGGCCTATTCACCTTCACTATTAAGCTGCTGGAGAAGACAAAGAAAAGGTGTGCTTGGAGCAAGCAGGTAGCCCTTCCAGAAGCCTGTTTTCCCATTTCATGTGTTTGAGAGAAGCTGGGAGAAGACCACAGAAACAATAGGATCTGGAAGACGATGAAAGCAGGAAAGGCACTGGATGAATGCTTCCCTAGGTAACAAAATACCTTCCCCTGCCCTTGTCAACAATTATCAGTTCCAAATCAGGATCATCTTCCAGGCCTACCAGTAACTGACTAAGCTACAATCTGAAGAGCTCACAGCTAAGTTAGCAGAGCTTCACAGTGATGCTCTTGAAAATAAATCTCCAGTTCAGCTTACTTTTCCTTTATTATGTAGCAATCCATATTGGGTGACATAGCCTTCAGCACACTTCATTAAATTGAACAACACTGTGAAACACCTCTATGTATTTTAGAGCAAGATTGAAACATGTCATTATGTCAACAACTATCAATACCTATACAGCAGCAGGCATCTAAGCATTTGTTTATTCATTCTTTGCTGAAGTCTCTCTTGAGACGTTGATTGTCTCCATGAAAGACTTAGGTGCAATCTATACATACATTTGCATATATTATGAACCGACATTTTTATAGAACTTGTATTGTGCTTTTCTCTTGTGCAATGGAACAAATATTTTACTCATAATTCGATAGGGAACTGAGGAAAAAATTTTTTTTCACGATATATGGGCATGTACGCTCAAAAATGTCGTATCGCAACAACTAGATGAAAATGGTCTCCTGAGCAAAGACTACACATCGTAATTCAAACTTGTGGGATTTCTACGTTTCCTACAATGACACCTTCCTCCACCAATCCTTGCCCCAGCTAACAGGTCAGCATAAAGAATCAGATATTAACTTGGGACATTTGCTCTTTAATTTCCCCTCCCATTACAGAAGACATAGAATAATATTGTTCCCTTCTCTAACTACCCTCCCTTGGTTTAAGAGAAAGACTTTTAGAATTGAATCAAAGGGTATGGAGCACAGAACAATCATTAGGGGTACCTGACCTGCCATCTAACTGCTTTGATTTATCTACCCTGCACAATACTGTATAATACCACCACAGGTCCCAGAAATAACATAGCTACATTAATGTGGTGCACTGACCGGGCTATTTTCATCTACTTCTAACTTGTCTATATGCAGTGCTACTCTGATTAACCTCTGATGCTGAGGTGACCTACTCGGAGCTAGCATATAAGCTCATTTACAGGCACAGACACACACATTGATATATGTGTCTGTGTGTGTGTGTGTGTGTGTGTGTATGTATAAATAAAAAAAAGGGAGAGCATGAGGAAGTGCCAGCTGCAAGTAAAAGCTTAGCTTGAATAACATTAACAGAAAGATGCACATGGCCGCTGCATTATGGAGAGAATGTATGAATTCCTCCTTTCTGCAGAAGCAGCCAAATAGACACACTGAAGCTTATCATCTCCTAAGCTCATTACAGTGTAAAAACAAAGCACTAAGAAAAGGAGATAGTGCCTCTTTGGCTATTAGGTATAATAATAAAAGAGAGCTTGCTGTTTCAGCATCTGGTACTAGCCACTGTCATGCACAATATGACATAAAATGACATTTTCTGTGCTCCTGTGAATTGCATTCCTTTCAAAACGGAAGGTACATATGGCACATTTTGGGCATAAGACACATCCCACATCAGATGTCAGATTGGGGCATTCTTCCAACTTCAACTTCTTATAACCCTTTTCCCAAACTTTGCTGGACAACTTAAATCATGTTTTTTATCTCAAAACAAAGAATGAGAAAATTGTAACAACTTTTGGTTCATTTTAATGATTTTGATAACTTTATCATGGGAATAGATCACCTTCAAAAATCAAGGCAATGCAAAACAAACTGATTAAAACTCTCATTTGCCTATTTTACACCCCATAGCTACTCAAGTGCTGCAGTCAGCTCTCAAATGTGTCAGGTAATTACATTTACTGTATTATTAATTTAAATGCAAAGTGAATTTTTGGCTCGTGACATTTCTAATATGTCAAGTAGAAGTAGATGTCTTCTATATGTGAAATACACACGAGAGAGGCAACAGAACTACACTAATCCACACACTTAATAATTTATATGGACAAACTGTGTTCTCAGCAAGGATTTAAATCATGGGCTTATTACAATGTCTCATATTTCAGTATTTGAGTATCACAGTTTTTTATCAAAGAACATTTAGTACATTTACTAGCATCTCAGAAAAAAGTTTAAACAGTAGAACCAGCCAGCAAACTAGAATTCTTGCCATGAAACTTTCTATCAATCATTTCATTTCCACAGGATGCTTAACATACGTTAAAATTTTGACTTGGTTAAATAACAACTATTCATACAATTTAATTTTGACTGCTGGAAAGTAAAATACACTGGATTTTTTTTTCTGGTTCCCACCCCTCCCACTCCCACCCTCTTTTTTTTTTCTTCTCTATTTTGGAATTTTCCATTGAGAAATTTAAGTTTCAAATTTCAGTACACTTCCTATTTTCCAGAATGCTTTTCAAGATCTAGCTATCCTAACATTAAAATAGCAGAATAATAATAATAAAAAAAAGTAATTAAGAATGTAGTTTTCATTTTATGGTTCCTATTAAGTGGTTTTAGTTGAGGGTATTTAAGGTTAATTCTCTATCATCTGATGTGAATATTCATTCACTTCCATGGTTACTCTTGCATGTGGTCCTCTCTAAATATTGTTACATTATACTGTTTGAAGCATTTCAGAAACATAAAACAATCTGATGAAAATAATTCAATTTTTTATATTGTGATTACTGGGGAAAAATGCCAGTACTCTCCTGGCATGAGAACTAAAATGTATGTTAAAAAAAGAGACCTTATTAGAATACGATATTTTATACTGGAAAATGACAAAGCAGAAAACAGATCTATATAAGTATGTAAGAACACAGGGTATTAGTAGTGGCAAATAGATACTCAAAGTAGTACGGCTATTTCTATAGTTAGAGATTAGCATTTGAGCACCTCTGGGCCAAGACCTCCCATTTCCTAAGTTATTAGGTACAAAGTACTTGGACTACTTAAGCCGTGCCAGTGGCAGGAAAGCTGCACTCATTACGCCATCAGGTAACACAGATGCAGAGGACTAGTGGCTTGACACAGAAATTTTCTCAGAGGAAAAGACTGCATCTTTTGACAGTTCCCAAAGGTAAATCAGGTAGCAAAATCCCAGTTTGGTCCTACCTCAACACAGGCATGTGTGCCAAAACTTGACAGAAAAGAACCACATACACTTCTTTCTTCACACACAATGGTGCTTGCAATATATTTTATATAAGTAGCAATTCATGTGGCATCTAGAAAGTCAACTTCTTAACATTAAATTTGCATAATATTTTCTTCATTAAAATTATATGCTTATATGAATTAGAAAAGCTTTAGAACTATAATATTCTCAGGTTCGGGGATAAACATTAATATAGTTACTGCTTCAAATGTTGTACTTCTGAATATACTATGATTGATATTTCAAAGATATTAGAGATAAATTTCATTAGTATTAACACAGTGCATGAAACAGTCCACCTTGCATGAACCTGCTTCCATGTTAAGTTATAAACACATAAAACCAGAAATTGTTTATTAGCTTTTTTGCATGTTCTTACATTAGGAAAATAATCTGGAAGCTGCTCTACAGCTGTCATATGTATGCACAGCAAATTGCAAAACTGAATATAACTCATGTTATATGGCAGAAGCCACATTTTACAAATTTCCATTAAAGTGCTTTTCTATGGTATGCATGAATAGCTAAAAGCAAATTCCAGGACAATTCATGATCAGTGTTATTCTTTAACAGGTTTTTGCACAATTGCGCTTTACAACTATGGTTCAAACTTATTTATAAGAATAGGGGCTACCATAACCTAGCACCTCTCCTATGAGGACAGGCTGAGAGAGTTGGGGTTGTTCAGCCTGGAGAAGAGAAGGCTCCTGGGAGACCTTATAGCAGTCTTCCAGTACCTGAAGGGGGCCTACAAGAAAGCTGGAGAGGGACTTTTTACAAGAACCTGTAGTGATAGGATGAGGGGTAATGGCTTTAAACTGAAAGAGGGTAGATTTAGATTAGGTATAAGGAAGAAATTCTTCACTGTGAGGGTGGTGAGGCACTGGAACAGGTTGCCCAGAGAAGTCGTGGATGCCCCATCCCTGGAAGTGTTCAAGGCCCGGCTGGATGGGGCTTTGAGGAACCTGCTCTAGTGGAAGGTGTCTCTGCCCATGGCAGGGGGGTTGGAACTAGATGATCTTTAAGGTCCCTTCCCAAACCATTCTATGATCATGAAGACTGCTTGTTTTAATGTTGATTCAAACCTTAACATTTTTTTTTTGTTTGGATCAATCTGATCAGACTACTCAGCAGCCCGCAACAAGTGTAAGTGGCACATCAAGCAGTCATTCTCAAGTTATGAAAACAGCATAATTTCTGGCTTACAGGGCAAGTACCATACTTAGGTACAGTCTAGGGGGAAATTTTGCCTTAAGAACTTACATAGGTAGTGCAAACTTCAAATAGACTATTGAATAATAAATATGGCCTAAAATTATCTGTTTCTCTATCAATCTGCTGAACAGAGCTGTCTCAAGTCTTACCATCTTGCAAAAAGTCCAATTTCTAAAAAATCTCTTTTCAGGAAGAAAATATTTTTGTTGATAAAAGAAAAAAATGGGGGAAAGTAAGTCTGGGAAGTTGCACAAGAACTTTTTGGAGGTGGTGGTGGGCCTGTCAGCTTTAATGTTAAGCAAGGCTAAATGAGATGTGGGAAGGATTCACTGTTTTGAGACTTTTGGATAAACTCTTTTCTCTCCCTTCCTAAAAAAAATCCTGTGCTTTCTTCTTGTCCTCTCAATTTCCTATGCTTCCTGTCCTGGAAAAGGAAGGGGCCAATGTCTGGATAACATGCAGCCACTGTAAGAAGTAGGTGGGGGACAGGATGTAGCAGATTTTTGTTCTCGTTCCTGTGCCTGTCTCAGGTACACACAGATTACTGTTTCAGGAAAGTGGCTGCCACTGGCACTTTTTCTGGTTCACTACCTTGTCTCTTCCATGGGAGTAGCAGAGACGTCTCCAGAGAAACTGTGGGATGGGCTATTTGGGCTAGGATCTTGCTCCTGCTGCAGCCTGCTGCCCAGTCTCTTCTTTCTTTCACCAACGCCTTGAACTGGGCTTGTACAGTAGTAGACTGATCACAGCGCAATGGTGTTACACTGTGCATCAGCTTAGGGTAAGATTATTTACTCTATAAAGCACCTTACAATATCGCTGAACCAGACAGCTGGTAATACACTTAATGTCTGAAATGATTTGAAAATTATTTGGAAATTAAAATATTCTCTGCTCAAACTTTAAAAAGTAGGAAGCATCCAAATTTCATAGCACAAAAGAAAGAAAAGACAAAATAAAATACACAAAGTTCAGATTACTTAAATGGCCAATTAATCATCAAAAGAATATATGTGATAAATATCTTACTGTCTTATTTAAGAAGCATAAAGCAAGCAGAGTTGATAAAAATTTAGAGAAACCTACCTTCATTTTTTTCATAGGTTTTTAGTTAGTAAATTCATTTATGAAAAAACACATACTAGCAATTACTTCATTGTACCTGAGCCACTATGGACAGGCAATTTTTTGGTAACAAGAGATATTTCTGTCCACACAAAACATGAGTATAGACTAATTGCTCACACATTCAGTCCAGCAAAAAAAGAATGCTGCATATATAGAAGTAATGCTAAAAAGTGCATTGATTTTTGCCACATATATCAGTGCCCATGAACATACATGACTAAAATTGCTGGAAAATAACAGAATTTGTTTGGTCATTCAAAGAATAAAAAATGGTGGTGCTTAGATATTAGCATTATTTGTTATCAGCTCTTGAAGCATTTCTATATCAAATTAGTACACAGATTCCATATTGCTTCTTAATATATTATTTTACTATGGAATTTTCCCTTCCTTTTTGTTTCATAATGAAGTCATATTTCTATACTATGGCCAAAATGACTAAGGCAATATCTGTACACTCCGAGTAAACTGAGGGCCTCAGACTAGAGAAAGAATCCCATTTAATGTTCCATGTATTGAGACAGCCATACATACACAGACAAACTGAAGATTCTTATCATGTGGGTTATTAAAAAGGTATAAAATCCCTTCTAACATCTTCCACATGTTAAAGGTATGATTTTGAATGTCAAATAACTTCAACTATATAAAAGTTTTTTCTAAAAGCACTTATCACACTTCAGATTTTTGTTCCTGTTTTGACATGTAAAAAGGAAAGAAGTAGCAAAATAACTTTTAAAATAGTAAAATAAACAATTTAATTCCCACTCACACGGAAACTTATCAATGAGTTTTGTTCAACTTTCCAAGAACATTCAGATGAACATGGAACAGGTGTAAAAGACTTCAGTCTAAAAAGTAGCTTTCAGAATATCATAAGAAGTGGAGAACAATATTTAAATGCTATCACAGTTACAAACACAATTTTTTTTCTGAGGAGCTGGGCTGCACAATGTAACCCTGAGTTATGCTTAAGTAAAATCTTTAAGTCACAAAAAAAAAATCAGGTATATTTACTGAAAATGTCTACATTTGGCTTTGTTTCTGATCTGCAACCTGTCTCAGTACAGTACCTGCTCAGCACTCCACCTTAATTCACGCGGATTTATGTGACTAAACCTTGTATTCTGTAACAGAGAGGATCAGCCTAACACTCCGTTCACGAGAACGCTATTTGCCATTGAAACATACTTGCTCAGGGTTATGCTATATGATGAAAAATTATATTAATTAATGGGTTGATGCATTCTAGAACACATTTAGGGACTTTTTGTCACAGTGATCAGCTTCTAAAGATACACGCTGCTGAAATTATTATACGCATTGGTCTGTACTGATATAAAATAGGTCAAGAAGAGGTAATTCAGATCCATTCAGACTATTATTTCACCTGATAGACTGGGAGATGAATCTTTAATGGTGAAAGACAGACAGTAAAGGTTGTAGAAGGTTAGACAGTAATCAAAAAATGCATATTAATTCACATGAATCCACTGAAGAACCTGCCAAGAAGTGCTTCTGTTTTTGCCTAATGCCAATGCAAGGCATTCCTGCTATTACAATCAATTCTAGTAGCCATTAAGAGAATTAGTATGGGGTAAAATGAAGTCACTAGCTCAAAGGTTACTGGAGTCTCCTGTCATTTGAAGTAATAAAAACTGACTGTCTTTTAAAATCAACATATACGGGCATGTAAAAAATGAAGGGATCTGAAAACTTACAGGTACCCAATCCAGAAATATATTTATAATAAATATTATTTAAATGTTAGGTGGAACCAACTGTTCAATTTGTTTTCACATACAGTAAATGTTACAATTTGTGTTGGCATTTGAATATAATTTACTGATTGGAAGCAGAATATTTGAAAATGCTAATCAGTATGTGTTCTTTCAGTGCCTTTCAACTCAAGCTAATTGAAGAAGAAGTAAAAATAGTGCTACTGAAAGCTATAAAGACATGCAGAACATATTTTGACTAGCACAATGGACTGAATTCCCTAACATATTTAAACCAGTCTTAGCATTCTGACATAACAGAAAATAAGTTATTTTAACAGTATAAACTTTTTATATAAACACAGAGCCATATATATAAAATCATCTGTAGTTTAACAAGTGTAAATCATTACCATAACGACATAATAAGCACACTAAAATACTGTTGTATTAAGGAGTAGCTTTTGTTAAGTGAAGAGTCAAAAAGTGATTTAGAAAAAAGAAGCAGTGATAAACACACGCCACGCTATGTAGCACCATTCACAATAATATATGGGACCACAAGGCTGTAGACAGAACCTGTGTCTCTGTTTACCTCAGGAAGAGATACTTTTACCTACTTTTTCAGCAACAGACCTCAGTCCAATATTGAATTCTAAGAGTGGAACGCCTGACAATTGTTAAGGAAGCTATACAAGCCTAAAGAAATTATTAGCACACAGTTTATCAGTAATTTAAGTGTAGAACTCACCCATTGATCTGTCTTCTTTTGTGCCCCACAGCCAGAACATTCCTGAAGTCTTTATATAACATAACATAATACGACACTTCCATACCCGAATCCACTAATGGCCAGCTAGCCTGAAAACTATGATTTACTGACAATATGGCCAGTGGGATTAAGTTGTACAAGAAAGATTAAGGCTTTGTTTCAGAGTGAGATATGAAGTACCTTGCCCTGTCAGAAGGCACGCTTCCAAGACACGATGTGGTACTCCACTATCGCATCATGTGGTTGTGCTTGCCACACAACTCTACGCACACCCCCTACAACCAGGACTGCAGAAGATCATCCAGCACATCAGCACATAAAATCTCATGCAATTGGGCAGAACTATATTTATAAATTCACGTATATAATAAAATAACCAAGAAGTAAATACACTGAGAGCACACAGACAATTTGAAGAACAGGGTACACATCAACCACCTCCTACAGCAAACTAGGAATTACTCCATGTGAGATGGGTAACTTAACAATCATTGTGTGCTAAAGCAAGACTTCTGATCATCCCAATTTTTTCTATGTGTTGGAATCACTGCATATGATCACAGAACCACAGAATAATTTATGTTGGAAGGGAACTCCAGAAGTCATTCAGTCTGCTAAAAGCAGGTCTAATTACACCAGGTTGCTCAGGGCAGTGTCCAGTCATTCACGTCCTATGATCATTGTGCCATTCACATGAAGGTTCCTCACTATATGAAAGACTACCCCTCTTTAAAAGGAACAATATACTACTATCTACTATCTTGTAACTCTATACTGTGTTCCCTGAAAAGTACAAGAGCATTTTCTCATGCCGTAACTTGAGGATTGCACCCATCTGTCCAGGATTGCCAGATATCCAGAAATGTGGTTACAGCAGCAATTCAGATTCAACTGTGAGAAGGATTATTTAGAACAGTCCACAGCTGATGCTTATGTAGTCCAATGCCATTTCAATGTATTACCTACCATTCCTGTACTCCTGTATGGCTGTGCAGCACATCTTATGCATCCAGGATGCACCGATTAACTGCACATCCAGTATGTGCATTTAAATGTATTTCTTCTCCAGAGGGCCCTGTGCGAAAATATGGTAACCCTAATACTGTCATTAGAATTCAGTGCTGCCTTTAAAGACAGTTTCTATTAAAGTAAACTGGAACATTATATAAAGCATACCTACTCAGCGTCAGTACTCTGCAAGGCTGCCATTCTGCATAGGCTTATGAATTTAGCCCCGAGGAACTGATTGCTCGAACTCAAAATTCCTGGCTCCAGACTAAGGGCTAGTCCTCATTTGGCTAACTCTAAAAGTCTAAGAACACCAGAACTAAAATTGTATGCAAATGGCCTTACAATTCCTGCAATATATAGCAGTATTTCTAGCTCTGTATCATCTCTGTTACAAATGGGAAGACTAACATATGGCAAAAAGAAACGTGGTTGCAAAAACCAATATATTTGGCAGAAGGACAAAAAGCCCTTCAAACTTGTAACTAAAGGATGGGACAGTCATTTCAGTTATCTTTTTACAGTCCCATATGTATAATCATAACTTTTTTTTTAAAAAAAAAAAGGCTGTAAATTGAAAAGCTTCTTATGTACGTATTTCTATTTTTATAAGCTCATGAAGTTTATTAGCCATCTGTTACCTCTAGAGCCAATGATTTTAGGAAGATACCTTGAAATTAACAAATAAATGCATTCTGATTTCCTTACTATTTAACTAAACATAATGAATTTTCTACTTCAGTTAGTCTATGTTACGAGATAATTAATATAAATGTTGCAGATACCATATCAGGGAACTGCAGCTGCTTATTCTTACTGCCTCAAATTAATGTTCCATACAGACATTCTGCTCATGATTAATGTTTCATAAAATTTAAAATGATTTCAATTAAATTACATTTTCAGAAAATAAATCTGATCTTTTTGTGTCCTCACAGTTTTAAAGACTACACATTTAAATATAACGACCATTTCTGAGTGCAGGAAAAATAGAAGTAACCACAACATACAGAATTTATGTGCTAAGATATTATTTTCAACTTAAAATATGTAAACTTACTAAAACATTGCAATTAAATAAGACAACAGTAATTCTTTAATCTGTCAGAAGTATCACAAACCTATTGTGGAATTTGTTAATTTATTTTCTGGAGGACAGTCAATATATATGGCTTCCTTTGCTAACTGCTGCTAACCTTTAGTGTTGGTTATAATTTCTCATCATGCTCTGTTATTCTGAACTATTAATTTCTGAGGATGAAAATAATGTTATTAATCTGTAAATTGCATACTTATGAAGCTAGAAAGTCAGCAAAAAAAGTTAGATAGCAAGGAGATGATCCACTGTAACGTGCTATATTCCAAGATCTTTTCATTCCCAAATATTTTTATATATTCCATTGAATCCAGTACTTCACATAATAGAAGATATGGAAAGTATCAAATAGGGACAGAACAGCAATTTTCTTAGTGGTGAAAGCTTTCCAGCCAACCATACCCCAAAGGTGAGGTAGTTTTCCGAATTCAGTTTCAAGGATTCCTGAAAGCACTACACAGCTCTGGTACAAAGTCAGGACATTTTCTTCCTTTCAAGTACAAGATTGACAGAGACCCACAAAGACTTTTTTGCATTTGACATAAACCCCCTTGAAACCTAGTAGACAAGGATAAAAGATCGCTGAACAAAGCTCTTTAGAAAGAAAACTGAAATATATATATATATTATTTCAATATTTCAAATCAGACATTTTCTGAAATCAGAAATGTTCTGTGCTGGTAAGAGGCTTCAAAGGTCTACCACACCAAGTAATTCTGTGCACAGAACCTGGAAGGGACCGATGGATCTTTCTTTCCACTGTGAGAGAAAATTACCATTGTGCCTTGGTAGGACTGGCTACTGGTTTGCACCTTTTCTCTTGCAGGGAAGGACAGCAGAATTGAACATTGGGCTGAACAATCACCGACTAACAGAAATTAACTAAGCTCTGTTCTGCAAATGTCTGGGATAAATGAATTTTACATCACACTGCATCACACTAAAGTCTGACAGATTTAAGGCTGGCATTGCAGCACTCTTCGTTTTGTATTTAGATTGTGATCTGATGCTTTGTACTTACCCTAACCATTTACTTGTGCGTCCTTCTTGAATGCCTCACCACTAACCTTGCTCTTAATCACTTAAAATTGTGCATTAAAGAGTACAGTTGCCAGTAGACCTCTCAGGGAGTACTGAGAGGGTGGAATCACTCCAATTTAGCTAATTATTTGTGTCTTTCCTAAAGTGAGGCTATCAGAAGTAGGCAAGCTCCTTCTCTGCTACTGAAGAAAACTATGGCAGTCAATCCACTACATCAGTAATATAACAGCAGGACCCACTCTCCCTGGCACAGGAATCCCATGCACTGAGATGCAAAGTCAACTACACTGTACTACCACCTCAATGAAATCAAAACTCTAGTGAAGTAAATGTAATCTGCAGCTGTGTCTCCACACAAATTCACTGATCAAAAATTGAAGGATAAATGAATAAAGTAATGATTTTAAAAAGATATGATTAGGGTACAAATACCTGAAATGTTTACACGTGCATACATGAAATATATTAGCAAAGTGCAATTATGTTTTGCTAGTCTATGCACTGAACACCACAAGGATTGTTCATGAATGTCTGATGTAGATCAGAGAATTTTTATGAGATGTATATGAATATTCATAGAGAGAAGAATTTATTTAGCCTTGGTAATTTCTAATGTGGTTATTCCTATACATCTTTTAAATCCAAAAAATCCTGCATTACCAACAGTGACCCTACTGAACTACAATTATTATTTTTGGAGAGGAAGGGGAAACTTGTTCAAAGTGCTGTTTTATAAATACAAGGATATGAGCAGCAGGCACTGGTGAGGCATGTGGGTGTGTGAAGATCTTGGAGGGTACAGTGTCTGATAGGATACCATTTGCAAGTTAAAGGACTATAAATCTGTTCCTTTTTCATTCATATAGCCTGCAGGAAGAAGTCCACAGAGAAAACTATTCAGAGAGGTACATCTGAAAGGGGAACAGCCAGTTTACCTCAGCAGAGAGTCTGACAGTGAACTACTAGTGTGGATAAGCAAGGACAAGAGCCAAGGAACAAACCAACGAGCTACATTATTGGACAGTGCAAATATACCCTTATGTGCTCTCCTGTATTCCTTCACCCCAAGTTTGCAGCCCAGAAATGGAGACCATATCATGTTCAGTATAAGAAGACATGGCTCCAGAGCAAGTTAATGGTCACTGAACTATTTCGCAAGGCATGACAATGTTCAGAAAAGAAATACATTTTGGGTGCTCTCTTAGTTTAGGGGACAGATCTAACACCTTTCTTCAGGGGAGATATTGAACTGCAATGCTGAAGATGAACTGAGTACCTAATAAACTGTTTCATCATAAGGCAGTTATTAAATAAATATGTGTAAGTTTACCCTTAGTAAAGCTTTCAACTTTCTACAGGAGATGAGAAAATAAAACTTCCAGAGGTTGGCACCCTTCTTTCAAAATAAAATTGTCAAGATAGAATTAGTGAAAAAAGGGGAACATTTCCACCAAGAAAGCTTTCCTTTTTTTCATCAAAATACTCATTTTTTTCAACCTGTTCTATTGAGTGATGTACTGAGATAACACAGGTTTTGTCTGAGCAGACTAGATTCTAACCCCAGGGTTGCTGTTTTCCCATTACATATCAGGGTCCATGCATGTAGACACAATACAGATATCCAGTTGAACCTAGCAACAGCATATGCTTTTTAGAAAGCTTAAACTATGCTTTTCTGCTCTAACATCAGTGAGCAACAAAATAGAAAGTTCATCGTCTATACAGCCTTCCCATTTAAATTAAACAAAGACTGCAAGGGAAGAAATAGAAGACATTTGCCATTTAACCAGCTGCATTGAATAACTCCTCAACTCATTAAAAGACCTCTTCTTAAACACAGTGATCAAAAATTGTCACCTGAGACATCAAAAATAGAAACTGGGTTATCTGAATTGGCAACAGAAGCCCCCCTATACATTTAACAAAATCAAAGCGCTCAGTGAAGTTAATGTGCAAGGTCATCAGAGACTTTGTAGCTTTTGACACTTGCAATAACACCAAATACAATGTTGAGGAAATCCACAGTTATAACGCTGCCACTTAAGATTTCAGAAATCTATAAACTTTCTCCTGAAGAATTGATGGCATTTCTTTTGTTACGATGAATGCTTGGTCTCCAAATGGCTCAGTGCATTCTTCTGGTATCTATACACCTCCTATGGCATCTAGGAAATGCATGGTGTTCCTTGGGAACACTGTAGTAGCTGAACAAGAACTACAGTATGTATCACAATTTGAGCCCGTCAGAGAGGAAATTCAGGTTTTAAACAGAAAATCTGCAAAAGGAAGAAAAACTAAGGAAAGGACTGTAAAGCTGCAAGTCAATGTACTCCATTAACCTCCTCTGCAGGCAGAACAAGCTTACTAGACAGGAAAAGGAGACAAAAGAAAATTTTGACTACAGCAAATGCAGGAAAACTGTAAGATCCCATCATTAAGAGTAGCTACAGAGCTGTGCATAAGAATGGCTGCTTATGGTCAGTCCAAACTCTATCAAGCTTCATGTCTTGTCTCCAAGAGCGGCTATTCATAGATGCATGGAAAGAGCGGTATTTTCATGGTATGCCTTCTGCCCCTGCTTGATCCATGGCTCAGAGATGTCTTGAGTTCACAGAGTTTAAATGGCTGATGCAGAACCTGACCATTTCTGATTATCTGCAGATTTCATGTTTCAAGGAAATATAGACTTTATTTTTCTGAAAGGACAAGCAGAGAAAATCTGCTTGATCAAGATCTTCCTGAAATCTATCCACTATCTATTTGTTATCCCATAAGGGTAAACTTATAAAGCACAAGTTGCAAACCTTATTAAGAAATTGCTCTGTAGCCAACACAACAGGATAGTGATAAAATTCTGTATCACTGTTTATGAGCCTCCTGTTTACCTGAGCCAGGTAAACAGGCGGTGTCTCCAGCCATTTTCTTTCATAAAATGGATATGGCCTATAAATACTGGAACCAACTTCTCAAAACTTAGGCCCTGACAAGACATGGTCTGTGTGGGTTAAGGAAGAACATAAGAGTGACAACAGTATGTCAGACCAAAGGCTCATCTAGCCCAGTACTCAGTCTCCAAGAATGGGAAAAAGTGGATGCATAGTGAAGCCCATAACAACAGAACAAGCATTTGCCTAGTCTCCAACCAGTTGGGCACAAGGGATTTCTAAAGCCAGATATGAATCTATAAAATTAATCTGGTTTCTCTCTTGGTGGCCTCAATCCAAGGCACATGTAATAAAAAAATCCACAAATTTTAAAGGAAAATTTCAGGTCACTTTTTTAGATATAAAACTAGAAACAAAAGAGTACAAATACACTGAATACAAAATACAATGCTAGTTTAACATTAACCAGCTGTTCTTAAGTCCCAAAAACTTGTCCAAGTCTGCACTGAGACACCCAACTTTCTGACTGTTTCTCTCAGCTCTGAGAGATATCAATGTTACCTGTACAGCCATCAGCTCATCTGGTGCAAACCGCAGATAAGAAATGGTCATTCTCAGAGGGACTCAGCTCCAAAGAAAACCATCCAACTTCGTATGTCTGCAATCCTCATATAAGATGGGTGTGTGACAGAGAATCTTTAAAACACAAACTGAGGTGCTCTGTGACACCTGTGTGGTGAGGCTGCACCTCAAATACTGTGTTCAGTTTTGGGCCCCTCACTACAGGAAGGACATTGAGGTGCTGGAGTGTGTCCAAAGAAGGGCAAGGAAGCTGGAGAAGGGTCTAGAGCACAAGTCTTATGAGGAGCAGCTGAGGGAACTGGGGCTGTTTAGCCTGGAGAAGAAGAGGCTGAGGGGAGACGTTATTGCTCTCTACAACTACCTGAAAGGAGGTTGTAGCGAGGTGGGGGTCGGTCTCTTCTCCCAACTAACAAGAGATAGGACAAGAGGAAATGGCCTCAAGTTGCACCAGGGAGGTTTAGGTTGGGTATTCGGAAAAATTTCTTCACCGAAAGGGTTGTCAAGCTTTGGACCAGGCTGCCCAGGGAAGTGGTTGAGTCTTCATCCTTGGAGGTATTTAAAAGACAGATAGACATGGTGCTTAGGGACATGGTTTAGTGGTGGACTTGGCAGTGCTAAGCTAACAATTGGACTCGATGACCTTAAAGGTCTTTTCCAACCTAAACAATTCTATGATTAAACAACTCCAGATCCAAACCCAAGCACCATGAGGGATCAGTCTCAGTATCATGACATATTTTAGGAAATGCTTCTTTTCAAGCTGCAGCCTATCTGCATGGGACTGCAGTCTATCTGTACAGCTACAGTCCATTGTAACATTTGCAAGTACAAAAGTTTTTGAAAGGAGCTGCTTAGAGCAAGCACAAATCAGTACCATTTGTACGCAGAACAGAACAAAGCTAATGTTGCTAACAAAGACCACTGTATCATTAAGAAAACTTCTTATGATATTAGGGTATGTTGAGGATCCTGGCATATTTTCTGACATTTAGAGAAATTCTCATCACATTGAAATCGGTAGCAAAATTCTTGCTGATTTCAGTACAGCCAGAATTTCATCCCCACTTTGGTGCTGTTTACACCAACTACTTGGTCCTTCGAAGAGGAAAGGAATGCTAACACTGATCAACAGACATCTTGGTAGTTGTTTAAACAATTTTGTTGACATTTTTCGCAATGAAAACATGTCATTTCATAAGTTACAGTCCACTGAAAGAAAATTTAAAAATATAACCTTTTTGCTTAAAGAAATATGACATTATTTTTTGGAAAAAAAAAATCTATACAATAAAATGTGTTGTAGATAAAATCTATACAATAAGAATGTACATTGCTTTTCCATATGGTGATTAAGGACCTTTCAAGACAAAAAGAGTATGGACAATTAGAGATGCCAGGCAGTAATCTATTCAGTTGTAATTTTGCTTGTTAATCATAAAGCATGAAAGGTATTTGAACTAAGTGGATGTGCTGATTATCAGCACCATTGCCTACAGCTGAAAAGAACTGTCAAATGTCATCAACTGTGAACCTCTTCACCACTGCATCTGAGACTTCGAAACAAGTATTACCCCTAATAATGGCACCTCTGTTCTGTACTGTTTGTAAAATTCATGAAACTGTTTAAACTGTCAGTGACATCAGTACTTGGTCAGAAAGAGTCTGAAAACAATGCATCTGTGGCTGAGACTTTAAAAGTAAAAATCAAAATTAGTATTTAATTATTTTAAGAAATAATCAAATGTCTACCAACAATGGTTTTGAAGATATCCTAGTAAGACCAGGAAAAAATACTTATAGTGTGAAATTATGTCAATTTTTCACATAGAGCCTTCTGTTCTTTGACAAAAGATTTTTAACATAATTTTCTAGTTATTATTCAGATAGTGCTATATTTTATGTTATTGAACTTCAATTTCATGCATGTTTCTCTTCTGCCCTTTGCGAGCCATGCTCTTAAAAGTATTTTGTATTTCTGAAAACACATCATTAACTAGAGAGAAATTTGCAGAAATATATCACACTGATATCTGAATTCCAGCGGCCACACAAAAGTAGTAAAAATGATACTCCCAGGTTTTCCTTCAACAATGATCACCACTAAGAACAACAGGGCACTACAGACTCCTGAGAAACTATTATATTCTATTGGTCCAGCTGGATCCCTAGGCTACTCAGGCAGTTTTTAAAGATACAGGCACTGACAGTCACATGTGAACCAACTGCGGTCAAAAGAACACGTGGTTTTGTTATCACTGCGCTGAGGTCAGAATGACGTTGCTTTCCTGTCTGCATGGCTCATTGCCTTGGTTTCAAGATGCTGATATTGCACCTCAACGACTTGCAGACTACAGCAGATTCCCATTTAGCAAGGTGAAGCTGAGGCACAGCAAATGTGTGCAGACAGAGATTACTGGGTTCAATAGCAGGTACCACCACCAAGAAAATTTACTTGCAGAGTAGTGGGCCCAAGTTTAAGAGTTTCTCCATAGCTCTTATTTCATTAAACAAACAGAAATCCTGGTTCTGTTTAGTGGCAGTTTTGTCACTGATTTCAGTAAAGCCAGTTTTCCCTTCAATGAATATGAAAAACCTTATTACTCTATTGCACAAAGCCCACCCTTCCTCCTGGTTTTACAGTTGTAAAGTTGGAGGCTATAGTGTGTCTATTGCTTTAATACCTGAGTGGACTTGGCATTTTATTCAGTTGTTGTTGTCTGTATACATTACAAATTGACATCGTCAACATATGTTTCTACTTTAAGAGCCAAGATTGCTATTATTTCTTAACATGCAAGCTACTTATATTGAAAAATGCTGGTTTAGTCTCATTTTATATTGAATTCCTGTTTTAGCAACAAAAAAATGTCTATGGCTGCTCATGGATTAATAAGAGTTGGTAACTATGAGGAAGAATAAATATAACATAATCCTATAACATACTGTACACAACACAGAGTACCTTTGTTATAACTTAAAGTCAATCCTGGAAGTCTAATTTATGGTTTTATTGTTTTAAGTAGGACTGGATGTAGTAAGTACTTTGAAAAGGTCATTAAGTATAGAGAATAATTTTATTTAAAATAATACTATACAGTAATTACCGAATTACAGTATTAGATCAGCAGGAAATTGCTTTAAGTAATATTTGACAACTAAAATATGACCACTGTGGAGCTTTTTTGATTTAACTTGATTTAACTTCTGTGCAAACTTCACTTACAAGCTTGGTTGTTTCCTACAATGTTAAGACACTTGCAGGTTTGTTTTTTGGGTGTTGCGGTGGGTTTTTTTTTAACAGTTCCTACTGTAGCCCCTAGAATACAAATCCAAAACGGATTAAGGATTTGATTTTAAATCACAGAGACAGAGAACAGCAGGCACTATACATGCTCCTTTGCCACAGTGCCACAGACCAGCACCTCAGCACACATGGCAGAACAGGCTATGAGCGTTCTGGGTCCTCTTCAATGGAAAACTTAATTAGTTTATTGATACGTTATGTTTAAATCTTATTAAAGGTATCTGACTTTGTGCAGGACCAGTTGAAGAGCACAGCATTCATTCTGTCGGCTCAGCCCTGACAGCAGCAGCAGAGAGCAGACATATTCAAAGCATCACCACTAATTCTACAGTGATTATAGGACCGCAGTGTGTGCAAAAAGGTTACAGCCACTTTTAAGCTTTTGCCACAGTTGACTAAAGACCTGTTAAAAAGTCAGACAGCTGAAAGTGTTGTCTACTGATAATCATACATAAGTAAGTGAAAAATGAGAATCTAAGACGACTAAATAAATTTGTTGCAGGACATGATGTAGCATAGCCAGCAGTTGCCATGATGGTAATCTAGTTTAACTTTCTGTGTAAAAAAATTCAGTACAACTTCAACCAGTAATTTCTGAAATTAGCCAGCAACTTGAGCTGTGAAAATTTTCTTTTTAAAAAAATTACATTGAACCCTATCATTTCCAAGTTGATATGAGAAATTACAATCAGAACAGACAGCCCACCAAACCCAAAGGCATTTCATGTGCAATTTAAAATGGTATCATAACATCATTGTTTAAGCCTCAGAACATAAAAATAAAACAGAAAAACTCATTAAAGCTTTAAACTTTACAAGAAACTGTTTTTCCTGTACAGGCTGAGAAGAAAAAAATATTTAAAAACCACAGAAGAGAATTTGTTCTTATCATCCAGATACTAGAAAGAAAATTTGTGAATTTTGCTGTTGATGCCTCAAGACATGTTATACTGTATTTTGGGCAAATCTATTAAACAAGAAAGTAAGTGGACAGATCCATAAATAGAATCCTAACTTAGCAATTAGATTAAAATAATGCCTACTGACTTAGAATAGAACAGAATAGACTAATTCAGTTGGAAGGGACCTACAACGATCACCTAATCCAACTGCCTGACCAAAAGTTAAAGCATATTGTCAAGGGCATTGTCCAAATGCCTCTTAAACACTGACAGGCTTGGAGCATCGACCACCTCTCTAGAAAGCCTGTTCCAGTGTTTGACCACCCTCTTGGTAAAGAAATGCTTCCTAATGTCAAGCCTAAACCTCCCCTGATGCAGCTTTGAGCCATTTCCACACGTCCTATCACTGGATACCAGGGAGAAGAGCTCAGCACCTCCCTCTCCGCTTCCCCTCCTCAGCAAGCTGCAGAGAGCAGTGAGGTCCCCCCTCAGACTCCTCTCCAAGCTAGACAAATTCGAAGTCCTTAGCCACTCCTTACAGGACATGCCTTCCAGCTCTTTCACTAGCTTTGCTGCCGTCCTCTGGACGCATTCCATTTCTTAAATTGTGGGCCCCAGAACTGCACACAGTACTCGAGGTGAGGCCACACCAACGCTGAAAAAGGCGGGATAATCTCCTTTGTTGACCAGCTGGTTATACTGTGTTTGACGCACCCCAGGATGCGGTTTGCCCTCTTGGCTGCCAGGGCACGCTGCTGACTCCTATTGAGCCTGCTGTCAACCAGCACCCCCAGATCCCTTTCTGCAGGGCTGCTCTCCAGCCACTCCTCTCCCTATTTATACTTGTGCCTGGCATTATTTAGTAATACTGTTTCTTGCAATATGAGCCAGCATGAGGGAGCTGTGTCCAAATATTAGAACGGTACAATGCCTGGTCCATTAAACTCAAAAATGCTCCCCCTACCACCATGACATTGCTGTATAAAATATCTGACATAAGTAAACAGCTTACCAAAGTAAAATAAACGAATACTGAATGTCTAGTCACTGCGTTAAGCCCAGATATGTCAGAGAGTTAGATAGTATCTTAGTAGGAATTATTAAACAAGGAAATAGAAACCATGACATTTTCAAAAGACACCGACATGGATCACCTGTGAAGAAGATGCAGGCAACAGCTCCTATGATTATTCAGTCACTCAACAGTGATGCCAATCAGAAGAAATTTCCTGAGGATACAGGCAGTGATAATGGCCCATGGGGGAGCAATTCACACAAACTCTCCAACACCTCTCTGAAAGGTGACCAACTAGACATTAGGTATCTAGATTTTATTTGTTTCTCATTTACCACGCACAAAAAAATAGGTAAGCTCTTCAGCAGAAGTTAGGAACATAAATATACGGTTGACCCTAGATGTAATAAACCAGGGAGTTCCTCTCCTCCCTTCTTTCTACACGGGGCAGCCAAGCACCTGCCTGGTGGGAACAAAACCACGCTCCCAAGCTAAGGGCATAATTAAAGAATCATCATCTCCTTGCTATTGACATTTTCTTTTACCTTTCTCCTCCTTCTAAGCTGTTTCTGTCTTTAGTCCCTCACATTTTGAAGTGTCAAGAGCCAATAAGCCACAAAATTTTTAATATTTTCTCATACAATACGTAATACAGGTGTCCCATTTAATCAGTTTGGACTTGAAAAGTTTTCTGTGAAATGAAATATTTGTCACTCTGCACATATTTGTGTATCAAAACACTTCTTACAATTATCATACTGTTACCGAGTGAATTTTGTTCTGGAGCAAAATAATATGTATTCTGTTTTGGAAAAATATTAAAATGTAAAACATTTTTTTTTTCAGGAAGGTAAGATGCTCAGCATTTTAATCTAAATTAATTGATTGACATTTATGCAATCGCTACAAAGAAAACAAATCTGGATATACATAATTTTTGAGTCCATGTCTAACCATTTTCCCTTATAACATTGGAAGAAGCAAGGAAATAGAGTCTTTAGGAAAATTTGTATGATCTGCTATTTCACGGATTAAGCATATTCAAAGTTTAAAAAAAAAAAAAAAATGCAGTTTAACACCAAGAGACTGATACCAAAAGATAAGATACTGGCGATAATCACTCTTACCAAAAATAAAGACTTGAAACTCTTTACTTTGGATTCTCTTTTGTCTTAAGAGTATTCATTTATATGTTAGTTCCTCGAAAAGCTTACACTCAGTATTTTCTGTTTGTTGTACTATGAAGATCACAATAGGCAGACGCACTTTGTTTTCATAGTTACTCTTTGGCTCCCACTGCAAAAGGAACTTTTCATCATTCAGAATAATGTTGATGAGCATTTATAATGTTTGATAAGAATTTTTTATTCACTTTTCATTTTATGTAACAGAATGACTCATATCTGCCTCCATATGATACACTGGAACAAACTACTCAACTATATAGGACAAGGGTTACCATATTTCAATTTTTTAGAATTCTGTTCTTCATCTACCTCAAAATTCTGGGAATAAAAAAGGAATTTTTTTTATTGGTAGCTCTGACCAGGCCATTCATGCTCAGCTGTCCCAGAAGAGTGTAGAATTCAAGTGTTAAGTCATTAAGCTGCAAGCATCTGGGATGCACCAGACCCACTGCATATGCAGTGCAACTGATCCGCACATATGCATCAGCTATCTGCTTAGTACTTAAAAAATGCATGCCAATGCCATCAATCTCTTTGCAAATGCCTTCTTAATGGATATATGCATTTCTATTTCCATTACAGAGTCCTAAACGGCAAAAGGGGCATTATTCCAGTCTGAAGAAATCTTGCTTAGAGGCAGAGCAGAAGTAACAAGGAATAGGAGATTCGACAATTATCCGATGACCTCTGCAGTAATGAAATTCAGTATAGTTTTATCCTTACGCTGTGTATAGTCAACATTCTTCTACATATAAATATATATGGCTAGGAATTTAAAAATTACTTCCAAGGCTCCTCATGTCCTTTGTCCAAATGTCAAGAATAAATCATTACCCTATTAAAAAGCTTATGTCAGATTAAATTGAATGTTACATCACTGTGGCTAAAACAGATGGAAAGCAAAGGCTGTTTTGAAGGCTTTACTATTCGCAAACACTTTTAATGAGCCCATGTTCTAGAAAATACGTTAGGTTTCTAGACTACTACTAATGATTATATTTTTCCATATATCTTGTATGTGGTTACATTACCCTCCAAAGTAAATCACAATGCTCAGTTCCACAGAATAGTTTCAATGTTCTAGTTGCTACTGGAAAAGACCTACTTGTGTTTGGCATATAAAGCTGAGATATATTTTTATATACATATATATATATATATGAAGCATTATAGACTTCTGCATTGTGTGTGCATGTAAGCAAACAATATATTTTTTCTTCCAAGACATCACTCATAATTAGGAACTCTGACGTAAGTTAACATATAAATCTAGAAGCACTGTAAATTGTACCAAGCTTTCTAGGAAATGTATGGATTTACATCACCATTTTAAAAAGACAAAGAATTTTTTGTGATAAATATATTTTGAGCTATAAAACCTGTTTTCACGATTACATTTCATGTTATGTGCCAAGCTACACATTTCTCAATTTGCTCCTTAAAAATGTGAGATTAGACTGTATTTCTTTCTCCATGTTTTGGCTAAAGGAGGAATATATACATTTGCACACATGGAACACTTATCATTCACCCTAACTCTCTTACCCTAACTTAGAAAGGATTAATACCTTACACTTCTCACTTGCAGAGTGAAATGTTACACAGTATGTACAAAAATAGTAGAAAGCAGCCTACAAAAAGGAAAAACACAAGGAAAGTAGTAATGTATAGTTCTTCAAGATAAAAAAATTAGGATGTTCTCAGGAAAGGGGATATACTTCAGCTAGAAAGATGCCTATTTTTCCTTTACTATATTTACTCAATATTGACTGCTATGTTCCCACCAGTGTTGAGAACCTTTCTCAACAAGCTAAAGAAATCAGTCCCATAGCATCACTCATCAATGAACTTCTAACAAACCCCCATGCTATAGGTTAAGAACATCTTGACAGTCTGGTTGAATAGCTGAGAGTGACCCCTGCACCTTACATGACAATGTTCATGTTGCCCACAAATGAACACTACAGAAGTGCTTGCTGTAACAGGTCCAGACTGCAAATCCTTATAGTCAGTGACAGTTCTTACTAATAATTAAATGACTATCTGGATCAACTATGGATGTGGTAAATCAATGCTTGCATTACAAAATCTACCCTTAACCCTAGAGAAGGAAATTCTAGAGATGTGAAGAAATAAACATATGTACACAATGACCTTGTGAACAATAGAGTTGGTTTCTGGCTTTCTTTTTCTAAATAACAAACTGCCACAGATGCTGGTCTCTGACAACTGCCTGCATCCTTTAGCCTTGACACACTTTATACTGTTGGCTACTTTCAGTTTTTGAATCAGAAAAATATTTCTACACTATCTCTCAGTAGACTTTAGAGCCGGTGGACAACTCTTCCTGAATTCAAGGAAGCCAAATGATTCCAACCTTTAGTCACTGTCTTTTTAACTTGCTTTCCTAATGCTATGTATCCTTTTTTCTATACAGTCCAGTTTTGATCCAATGATGAATTAAATTGGCAGAAACACCCCAACTGACTCGGATACACTTGTACCAACTCTGTTTTCTTCTCATGGCTAGATTCAAATAGGGTGCAACAAAATAACTGAGATCCTAATTCTGTTACTATCCTTTTTCCTATTACTTCATTTGACAGGTAATAAGAGCAAGGCCTGTTGGTCTGTCTTGAATTTGCCAGGGACAAAAACATTAGCAACAAGTTGTCCCTGCTTCATATTTTTGAAACTTTACTCTGTTGCATTTTTCCATTGCTTTATCTCTTTCAAAAGAAAAAAGCAGAACGACTAATTGTATTTTCTTTGTTTTTCTGAGCTGCAGCAGTACTCTGTTCACTTTGTTAAAACTATACGCTCTTTTTGTACTCCTGTTTCTTAAGTTAAACCTTTAGAAAGAAGGTAACTAAATAATATAGTGTATTAGTGGCTTCTGAGGTATCTTTTAATCCTCTTAATCTGGACATACAGAAATACTACAGAGGGTGATCAACTTCAAATACTGACCTTAAAAGAAAACTAGATTAAAAAAAACCCAAACAGATTCCTACAAGACACAGTAAACTGTGTTATAAACCTGCTTAAAACTTTCATCTACACCTAAATTCAGATAAGGAGATGATCCTGCTGAAAAGACAGGCCAGAACAAAACCATCTTAATTACTTAGTTTCCCCTAAAGCTGGGTTTATGACTCTCTTTTTAAATGTTTCATGCTCTCCTGCTATTAAGAATCTCAGGAATTTATAACAGACCTCTATTATAAACAGGATAAATAATGCAAGCACAGTTTTGACAAGAATTATTATTCAATATATATCAGTCCAGAATTTCTTCTAACTTCCCTTGCGCTATTATCAATGGTAAATACAAGATTGGGGTCTTTTTCTACAAAAAACATTTCAGTACTAGTAAATCACAACACAAACTTGTTTTTCAAAGACACTTAATTTTAGGGGGTAGTTATGTTTTAAAGCTGAATGCTTTTCATTTAGCATTCAGACTATTATAAAGGTGCCACCATGCTAATGAGCCAAAGCTTACAATTTGATACAACTGAACAACTGCTGATGTTTGCGTGCAAGGTGGCTATAGCACTTGATCTTGCAGTATCAGCAGGAACAACAGTTAAAACAGATGCCACAGCTAATTTCATGGATCTTGGTGCCTTCAGGGAAGAAGTTGGGTTTTTCATTTTCCATGAAGACTTTAATGTTTTATTTAGAGGATTTCTGACATGTCAAGTAACCTGCATCTGGGATATAAAATTAAGATATCAAGAAAAAAAATAAAATTAATATTGTACTTTGTGAAGCACATAAAAAGCAACACAGTTGGGTAATTATGATAATTGGAGCCACAGAGTATCTATTTAATCATTTTACTAATACATGTTTTCATAATGCTGATTCATCAAGAGTACACAAAAAATTCTGTTTTTTTTTATTTACAAATAGAATATCTGCCCTCTTGGTAGTGAAAGTAGTGGAGATTTAAAAATATACCACCTGAAATAGATTTAGATCATGCTGATACTAGTGCATATTTATTTAACTTTTCTTACCAAGACTTTGAGTAAAGCTAGAGCAACCTACCTGTTAAATCTCTTTTTAGCATTGCATCATCCTTCCAAACTTTTAGAGAATATCACAGTTTGAAACTAGTAGAATAATCAGATGATGTGAACATGGCCTGATGACACATGTAAGTGTCATCATACTTATGCTGCACAGATAAATGTTTTCAGTGCATCAGTGAATACGCACTAGCCACTTAAACTGTTCCACCGGTGCCTCAAAACATTACACCAACCAAAAGAACAATGGTTCTCAATTGTGAAAGAGTGTTCAAGTGTTTATGCAAAGAAAGTAAAAACGAAACAGTAAATAAATATTGTTCTTCTATCTGTATGCTCAGGAGAGGTGAGCAAGCTTTTTTAGTGAAAATTTGTACTTTTATGTGTAAGAACTGATTATATTTTAATTGGAAGAAAGAAGAAATTGTTTAACCAAGTAAGGACATGCTGATACCAAGTGAAATTATTTTCTTTCATA
Organism: Nipponia nippon; assembly: GCF_047370975.1. NCBI lineage: Eukaryota > Metazoa > Chordata > Aves > Pelecaniformes > Threskiornithidae > Nipponia > Nipponia nippon. The sequence continues at coordinate 43,546,788 of NW_028262380.1, read as the reverse complement.
ATAAGTTATTGGCATATTTACTTGAAGTTAGCTTAAATAGAAATTAATTTTCATGACAGAGGTCACCTTCAAAAAATAAATGTTTTACATTTTTGCCTAAGATCCAACATGCATCTTAAAAAAAAAAAGTAACAAAAAAAAATTCAGAAAGTGACATCATATCACCAGGATATTAACTTTGTAATTAGCACATTTTATTTCTGTAAATTTCAGTTTTTCAACTGTAGAAACATTAACAATAGCTGCCAAAGACAGACTTTTTAATCCCTGGCTTTTAAAGGACCTTGATATTTTAAAGAAAATATCAAAATTCTACCAGCTATTAAAACAGTCACTTCAGAAAAGTGATATTGCAACTATTTAATAGGGAGCATAGATAGCACAGTTGAAGTTGTGAAGTAAACAGGAAATTAAACTACAAAAGACTCAATTACTGTTATTGAGAACTGGTCGCAGATAGGATATCACATGTTCTTTAAATACCACTGGGTTTACATCCTACTTGAAGACAACTCAGTGAAACTCACTGATCCAACACTCCTTCAGAACACTACTGAACCATCACCAGTCCATCCCTGAGTTTCCTAAGAACCTCAAGTAGCTTCACTATGCAATAAGCTCTGACATAATTACAGGACAAAATAACTCATCAGTAGGTTATACAATTGGCACCACATGTTTTACCTTCCAAAAATAAGCAGGAGGGGCAAATAAACTAGTTTAAAATAATTACCTGATAAAGAAAGTGGTTTTCTAGCAGTTATCTCCCATTGATGAGCAATGAAACATTTTAAAATGTAACTGCATATTGATGGTATAAAAGTAGTACCAGTAAAGAACATTACCATCACATCAGTACTTGAGACACAAACATAGCAGCATCCTGTTAGCTTATTCATACATTGCATGATCAGAAAGATAATGCTGATCCAGCTACTTAGCATACGATCTGCATCTCTTTGGTTATTTATTCTCAATAGAACTACTGTGACACACTTCTAAAGCCTTTAATGTATCATAAGACTGGCAAGGCCCCCTCATTTACATAATTAAGGCAATTATAGCCATTATAATCGAATGCAACATCATTTTAATGGTCTGGACTATATTTAAGCTTCCACCATTATAATCCAGAAAAGCTGGCTGGCAGAGAGCAAAAGAAGATAAGGAATATATCCTAAAAAAAGCATGCTCCCGTAACTATCTAAAATAGTTTAAGAGAGTTTGCTGTGCTACACAGACTAAACTTTCCTAACAATGTGGATGTTTTGGAGACTCTAGGACTGAAATTGTTTATGAATTGTTTAATGACCTAGGTTAAAATGAATTATTATCAAACATAAAATTAAACAGTATTAATTATCTTCTTTCATCATAATGTCTTGTCTAACTCTCTTAAAATTGTAGCAGCACACACAAAACCACAGGATGATATACTGAAGGTAACACTTTCGCCTCCTTTAAAGACATATTTACCATGAGATTTTAGTGGGATTTTTTCCCCCTACTAAAAAAACAAGGGGAAAGGAAATAAAGACATCAATCAGGCTAATCAAAACTTCCATAATAAATCAATGTAAAGCAATCTCCTATAGATAAGTGCTTTCCTTTGTGAAAAGTATATGAATACTTTGTAGTAGTAAGAAAACAACTCTGTATGACTAATCTGGTATATATTGAGTCTTTACCTAAAAAGAACCAGAGTGTCTAAGTGGCCCTTAGTATCTGAACAGTCCCATAGAAATCAAGGATTAAAAAAAGGCAACGCATCCTAAGTCTTAAGTGTATTGTCCATCCCATGCGTGTAAGTTCACGCTCACATACTGATTTGTAGTGAACCAGCTAGTTTTGCCTGAGGCAAAGTTTGCGGAGTTCACTCTGAAATTGCTCCCTGTGTACAGCATGGACAAGGCCACTAAGGAATCCCAGCTGTGCTCATGTCCTCAAACAAGCATACCTGTTTTCAAAGCCTCAACCAGCACAGGACATGCATGCCCTTGGTGTCCTGTGATAAAAATTCTCACGCAGTGAGCAGAGATGCAGCACTCCCGTTATTTTAGACACTTAGAAATTTAGAACTGTATTATTCAAATACTTTTAACACCAGGGCAAATCTGCCAGTTCAATGCCCGTTCACTGGTAACAGAAGAAACATGAGAAGAAGAACAAAGTGCAGCCCACCACAGCAGGCTAGAACTGCTTTCCACAGTCTTGACACCCGAGGAATTTTCCACTTAAATGTAAATTTGGGGACGTGATACACCTGGATTTAACAAAGCTGTGTGGCTTTGACTATCCAATGCTGCCAACAGCAGCCATAAAAAGTGGAAGGACTTGGAAATAACAAAACAGCCCCAAGGAAAAGCAAAGAGGAAGAGGTTCTGGAGAAGACTGCTGCTGCAAAGAGGCTTGGAACTGTGAGCAGAGAGCTGTTTCCAGTAATAGGTATGTAATATTCCAGCTTTCCCTTTAGTGTCAGCTCTTAACAATATTGACAACAAACACTTAGCTAACAATCCTTTCTAAGGATTTCACTTAATCTTGGCAATAACATGTTCTTTTTCACAGCATTCTTGAGTATGTTCTGCAGTGTTATGGGAGCTATTTTTGATAAACACAGCACAAACAGTTTCTTGCATTCTAGCCTTTTTTTATATAAACTATACTACTATGGAATGGACAGTCTTCCCCTTAATCCTCCACTTCTTCCTTCTAACAGTCAAGTTTCAATGGAATTTTAATTTGCTCTGCAATTATGACTTCATTTTAGAGACTTAAAAAAATATAAATCACTGTACAAACACATGCTATCTTTTTTTTTTTTTTAACACCATCAGCTCCACCCTGATTCCAATTCATTGTACACTTTTTACTGGAACGTCTCTGCCTCATTGCTCTACTTGCATTTGTGGTATCACTTCTTTTCTGCAAGACGTACATTTCTATCCCTTGTTCCCAAGTATTTTAGCCCCTGTAAGAACAGAAAGTAAAAGCAAACATTTCTTTTGGTCCAAAAGATCATTATTAATAAATGACTAAACAATTCTAGTTATCTTTTTTGAACTATAAAGGTGTTTAAAACAAAATGAACACACCCTGTTCCACACAAGAGGAGTTTGAAATTACAGGAAAAACTCATGCATTTGAAGCAAAAATGACGAATGGAGTCACCTCTAAAGCCTAACAATAGGTTACACAGCTACATCTCCATTTCCCCAGTCCTTCCAACACAGCCACAGGCTCTTTGTATTTCTCACACATTTTACCATTTAGTCTCAGCCACCTGAGTAAACTGTGGGGGTCTTCAAAGGTTCCCATCTGCCAAGTTCAGGTGTGCTTTTCCACATCACACATGGACAAGACATGGCAAGCAGCCTATACCCCTCATTTCCAACCTTTCCCTGGGTTCCAGGGGAAGGAGGCCTGGGTTTGTGGTGTGCTCTGGCTAAGCCCCAGGCTAGGTGACAAGGGGAGCAGGGGATTATGGGCATGCAGGTCAGATACACCTTCTCATTCCAAACACATTCTCTGTCATTCTACATCACATTAGATTGCTATTAATCACACTACATTAGATTACTACTAATTATGATGGAGAAGTCTCTTTTTAGAAAGTCTTAACATGGAGTTTGATTAATGAATGATACTGCTTACAATTTTACTTGGCTTAGTGTCACTCAAGCAAAAAAAAATAAATTCTGTTTAAGAATCTAGAAGAGATTCATGCAGAAAATTTATCTTAACATTGAAGGAATAAACAATAAAATTTGCTCCATTAAGTTTCTGTTATTCCACAAATACAGTAATGAATATTAAATAAGTATCTTTTACAAATACAATACACTATTATTGTGCTAGTAAATTCCCTATCATACCATAGATATGGAAATAATTTACAGATATAACTGAATTCTTGCTAAGATTATTAGTCTGCTATCTTAGAAAAAACCTAATATAAAATAGAAAGATACTAAAGCAATAAAATCTGATTAAATAATAGCACTTCCTATTAAAGATCAAGTAAAAAATGGTCTATAATTCACCTTATATACAACAGAGAAAAAAAGACATTCTTAATGAATTAGCCTGACTGAATTTCAAAGCATGAAAATCTACAATGGATCAATTTTTACTTTACCTTCAAACAGCTTCTATTTATGTATCATGTATACTTACAGCTCAACATTACTGTAAATATATATAATGAAGTAAAAGTGAAAACCAATATTTTAGCTTGCATGCCTGCACAAATACAGGTCTAAGATGAACAGCTTTGAGATTTAAAAGTGAATACTATGTATTATAGTATAAAAAACAATAAAATCAAAATGGGCATTTACTGCTACGTCAATACCCTCTTAAGAACCAAAATGGATACACAATAATACATTTTAGTTTTGCAGTATCTTTAAAATCACAAAAGGCTTCAAAAACATTAGTAAAGCAGATTTCAGAAACATTAGTAGGGTAAGAAAGCTTACCTATAGATAATGTCTTTTCTTCTAACAAGGAAACTGAGTCACAGTGTTAGAGCCTATTTACATTTAAATCAATGACAAGATTCACATTGATGCCAGTAGTAAAGGCAAGAACAGAAATACTAGCCCAGATCTGATTTTTGTGGTCAGCCACAGTGATATCAAACAGCACACACCAAAACAGATGACACAAATTCCTGGTTTTGAGTGCTTCCACTGATAGTTGTGCATTTGTATTTCAGGGTTCATCTAAAAACTATTTTGAGAAAAATCAGCAACATGTTCTAATGAAAATTAAGCAACTAAAAAAGCATAGAGGTTTTCATTTAATGTTGCATTCTACAGAATTACAGTAGCAATTACATAACAAAGTATTTTATTGAATCATAAATATATGGCTAAGAAAAACGGTAGACTAGAAAGCTGACAATTACCTAATGCAAATTTAACTCATGCATAAAATGTTGCTACTGTCTATACTCCCAAACTACTGAGAACACCTCCTTCCATTTACTGTGCATTTTCTTCAGAGAAAGTTAACAACTGAAAGTACTTTCTCCATGATGAAAACCAGCGTGCTCCTCTTTGTACTTCTTTTTATAGGCAAGTCACTTATTTTCTGTAACGAGCATGGCAGCATAAAATTATATGCTATAGTTAGATCTTTTGGGAAACATTTTAAAACATACTAACATATTTGTAAATAAACCCCAGAGAGCAGTGTAACAGTCATTTTCTTTGGTGGGTTATTTTTGGTTTATTTGAGGTTTGAAAGTTATATTTTACCCTTGACCACACAGTATGAACTTCTTCATCTTACAGATGAGAATTTTGCTCATTGCCTCATATAAATGGCTTCTCCTGGCTACCCCATAACCGATCACTGATAATATCAAGCCTAATTGGTCTAGTATATGTTGTTTTGGCTACATATTTTATTCTGTTGATGTCCTGGAGTTAATCTTGCAGAAGAGAAGATGGGAATTACAAAATAGTATAATCTGCCCTCGAAAGGTAATAATACAAAGTAGAGATTAAGGAGTTAACGCAAATGTTATTTTTGGCCCTAAATGTCTTTATTTGTGAAGTCTGGAAACCATTCAGTGTTCTCTTTGAATGCAAACAAAAGCTCTTTTTTGGCATCTATACCTGTACTATATGAAGAGCAGCTGAGGTCATGTATTGAGAAGATGCTTCTATGTAAACAAAATAAGAGGATTTGGGAGAGTGCTGTTTTGCTATTTGTTTAAAAAGAGTCCCTATATTTGTTTTTCAAGCACTGATGCACACAGAACTAAACAGAATCCACAGTGTCTTTAATCCTACTGTTACTTATCCTCATCTCTTCATAGCAATTAACAATTCGGCAGTATTCAGTATAAAATAGGATGCAGCTGAGAGAGCAGCTATGTTCTGTGATTAAAGTCTTTCAGATACGCTAACTGAAAATACTTTCAGCATGCAATGTTGCCTTTTCACTTCCTTCTCACAAAAGCTTAGACTCAAAGAGTATATTTACAGCAGCTTCCTATGTAACCTATACAGTGCTCCTCAGATGATCAGATAAAAGAGAAGCCCTTTTTTTTTCCATGAATATAAGTCTACCTCTGTTATTTTCGTGAAAACATCAAGTGACCTTTTACTACAGGATTTATTATAAATTAACTCAAAAATTGTTGAGAGCAAATTCTTCTACTTCAGTAGCTAAAGAAAATGGATATATCATATTTCACTCACAATGTTATAGCCTTTTCCATCTAAACTGCAGGACCTTCAACTGATTCTGAGCTTTTGGGTATGACTGCATATTCCAGCTGCATCTTGACTCTATGTCAGGGCAGAATCCCAACCTTGTTTCCATGAAGAAGATATCCAAAGACATAATCCAGGAGGATGCTGTAGCATACATCAGCCAAATCTTTGAAATAGACTGTTTGGGAGACCAGGATCCTGGGCATGTCACGGCACACATTTATCACAGTGTTAGGTAGTTCAACAGGGACATAAAACATAGGCATTCTGTCAAGCTTTTTGGATTTAAGGATAATTAAACTTCCCCAGTGTATGTACTCTAGAGTAGAGCAAATTCAAGCCAACTGACAGTGGATTGCTTTTCTTAGATACCTTTGGAAGGTCCTTGACCACAGTTGTAAGTTGTCAGCCATACCCTCATCTGCTGCCCTGGCATTCAAAACATGTTTAGTGAGTATCTTCCTGTAAATGCAGAAATGCCATGTATGTCTTCATGGAGCATATTCCTTTAGACTGACATACCCAGCGGGATTTTGACATCTGCATTGCCAAATGTCTCATATTAGAGTGCTGTGACAATGAAAACAGACATACCCCAGGTATTTGGTCCAGACAAGAAAAAAAAAACCAACCAAAACAGTCCAGCAACACCATCTGGCATCTTGAAGGTTTTAATTGTTACTAGTATCTTATACAATTTTTATTATTTAGTCGATAAGCATCTATATAACCTATATATAACAAGTAAAGGAGAAACGGAAGGATATGTCTGCAACGATGCAATGAGTGCAGTATCATTTAAGGCACAGTCAATAATCTCTCTCTCAGTTTCTGAATGGATGTGAAACAATTTTATTTCAGGGACTGACATATACCTTCCTCTGTGTCATTCTGCAGCTTTTGAGAGATGTTAAATGCTACAGCTGATCACAGAGAAGGCTGTTGTCTGGCACCTTCCTTTTTATTTTCTGGAAGGTGGGGTATAAAACTCATCAGTCCACCCACCTCTACTCTCCTAAGAAATACTTACCAATCTAATATAATTAATTTTCCATATCTCAACTAGTAATATAAGTACAATACTAGTAAAAAAAAAATCCAAGGAAATATTAAGACTGGAAGCAAGGTAAATTTCATACAGAAAGAGATTATAGATGAATCCAAATCCTGGCTCATGACAGTCCTACCATGACTCCTCAACCAGTATCCAATGTAAGCCACAACTACTCTTTCAGTCAGTTAGAAAATGTGAGGTATTATACTGTAAAAATATATATAAAAACCTCATATATGCTACATTAAATGATATATAAGAAGTAAATATAGTTAAAATTGTACATCCTTATTTCTAAGATGCATATTCCACAAACTGCCTTATTTCTTTATGTAGAAAAAACAGACAACATGGGTCTTGACCTATACCATGAGAATTAAATAACAGTACAGAATAACTTTCACTTGTCCATCTGTTTTTTTCCTTGTAATGTCTTCAACTAGTATTTTTTCGTTATTAAACACTCTGAGGATTTTGCTGTTGGCATTCATTCCTCCTCCTGAATTAACAAAACTCTTAATAAACCTGGCCTTCTAGACCCTGAAAGATGAAAACTAAGAAGCACATGTACTTTGCAAACTAAAGCAAATAAATTTTTAATGCTTGTCAGGTCTAAACATGAAAACATACAAACAAGTGAAGACGTTTCATCCATTTAATGCAAAAATAAATTGCTTGGTAATTATGTAATTGATTTTCCCTCTTTTTCTTATATTCCTTCTAACTAACTACAGCTTGAGCCATGCACATCAAAATTAAATTCTGACTTTATTTGGTGAGGCATGTACTCAAGTGTTCACACCTAGCAAGCTTTTAATTAAGCTTACTAGTATATAATTTTCTCGCTAGTAGATCCTAAAGGATATTCAGGATTATTTGCCTACCTTTATATAATAAGCTACTTATTAAACTTTTGTAGAAATTAACAGAGACTACAGTCAGTAGGAGAGGGCAATATGGTGTAAGACTATACAGTAGATCAGACACATTTTCAGAGTAACTTCATTATAATTAGAATGGCCAAAGTCACTGAACAAATTTGAACTATCACCAAAGTAGAAAGGTTTGTGTAACTTTTACAATAGCTTTTTTTTTTGCCTGCCTTTCTCATTCATGCTGAGAGAGAGAGAAGAAAAAGGGGACTTTCCATTTATACATCTACATCTTTTTGTTAAAGACATATTGCTACGCATATCCATCACAACTTTTGAATTACATCACATATAATGCAAGGAATGAAGCAACATCTGCTATCTCCTGAATGAGGATCATTTCAATATATACTCAAAAAGTATAAAATGTAACAGGTTTCAAGTCAGTATGTCATGTTCAGTGAATGGATTGTAAACACTTATTCATAGCTGTGTACTCATTCTCAGAGAGATACATTTTACATTTTGTTAAAAATTCAAAATAACAAAAGCAACACTAAATAAACTAAAAAGCAAGACAATGCTTCTGGGATCATGCCAAGGTATCACTAAGTTTGTTAGGCAATTGCAATGGTCATTAATGATCTTCATTAACATCAAAAGAAGCTCATGCACTTGAGAAAAGTATTTTGAATATCTTAACCTGCAAAATAAAACATTCTTGTGAAGCAAAAAGTCCAGTTATGACTACAGTTTGTTCAACTTCATGCTCTTGCTGTTTTCCACTCATTATTAAGATTACAAAATGAAATATTTATATTCTCTCATAGGATAGTAAAATTCCTGTACCAAAGCCTTGAAATCAGTTAAGAACTTGAAAGAACTCTCCCACAATCCCACTCCTTCAATCAGATATTAAAACTTAAATTTTTGTTTTCTTTGAGGAATGTTGGCAAATTTGTCCATTTCAGTGCCTATTCACAGGCTTCAAATCAAATCAGTACAAATCAAACATGAATCAGTACTGGACTAGCAAAATGGAAATTAAACTGAAATAAAATTTACTGTTACTTAAATACTAACTGGGAAAACACAGCTGAAAAAAAGAATAAGTTAAAATTAGCAAAAAGTACCAAATGACAGAGAAGCAATCAATAAAACTATTTTTCTTCTAAAAACCACACTTTAAGGAAACAAATTACACTAAGTACAATGAAAATGAGACAAGAAAACATTCTGATAGAAAAGCCTTCTCTCCTTCACCTCTACTTCTCTATTATTAAGTCACCTAATTTTTCCTGAAGAAATTTTGCTGTTAATATTTTAATCTCAAGTTGGCTGAAAGGAAACATGATTTAAACAAAGTCAAAATAGCCAACTGCCAAAAGCTTTGTAATACACTCTAAATTACTGAAAGAGTAAATGTAGGCTGGTGAATTGTATGTTACTAAATAAATGTAACAAAACTTCAGATAAATGTGCTATTGCAGCAGGTGCAAAAATAGTTTAAAATGTGAACGCTAACAGGTAGTGGGTAAGTCCGTATGCGTGTCTGTGAATGTCTAAAATTGAACTTCTGAACCCTCAATCATAAGGCTGCTACTTGCTAGCTGCAATCGGTATGGACTGGCATAAATTTTGATAAAACAGAAGTGGCATTTCCCCGAGTCCTCCATTAAATAAAGAGACATGGGACAGAACTAACAATTAGGAGGCTGATTACACATTGTGCCTCTGCACACAGGCTATTTAGATTGGGAAAATAGGGGCGGGGATGGTGTTGGGGGTGGGTGGTAGGGACCAAAAGGATGGGTCCTGGAAGAAGAACGGTTTGCCAGAAAGAAGGGGTCCCTGAAAGAAGACAGTGAAGATCCTGGCTGGTGGAAAGATGTGGAGAATAGAGATGCAGAGATCAGAGCTGCATTGAGACGAATGCTGGGGGGCTCCCAGGGACCATGGGCAGTAACACCTGAGGTAGGTAACTAACTGCATGCAGCTGCACAGCAGAAACCAACATGATTTTCTGCCTGACTGTTCCAGGTCAGCAGTGACCTCCCTGCTTGGAAAGCAAGCGGAGATCTAGTGAAGGTGGGTGGGAGGGTGAGAGTGACTGTGTGAGATGAAACCAAGCAGGGTAAAAGCTCTAATCTCATCAGTTCTTAAACAAATCCCAGTATCAAGATGTGCGACAGGTTCTTGTTTACTCTGTCTTGCCCGTGACAGTTACAGAATACACTAAACTTCATTGCAGATGGTAGGTCTCTAAGTTCCTCTTCATTTTAGACAGCTGAATATGGAAGCTAGGCAAGCTTCATATACCCAAGAGAAGCAGAAAAAGTATTCATCTGATGCTTGTTTTCTGGGCAGTTGGGGATGGGTAGGAGGATGGGTGATATTGCCAGAACGTAAAGCAGGCGGTGTGCAGAAGTAACAGTGTTAAAGGTTAACAGGACATTGTACATCCTTAAAAATAAGTGCAACTTCTGCATTTACCCCATTGACTGGTCTCATCGCCTTATCCCAGTGACACAATTGGTCAACCTACACTTTGCATCATACATTTTTTGTTCTTATCCATCAGACTGAAGAGCAGGACTAGCAAAAACACTGTCCTCTATGACAAGCAAGGGACAGGGATCAGTATGTCTCAGAGCAAAAGGATCATATCTACTATTTGGAGCAAAAAATGGTGCCCAGACACTGTCAAGGGGACAGAAGTCTCCCCAGCCTTGTAAAATGTGCGGTGCCACAGAAGCCTTCCTAGTTTCTGATTCCACATAACCACTGAAACAAAGTTTCTGAAGAGCTTGGGAAAATAAAGACCTGCAGATTCCAGCTCAGTGAAATCCCTACATTCACAAATGTGCAAGCCAGTATGTCCTGGACGCCTCAAATCCTGGCACATATTTGAAAAGGAGATTAGGGCAAAAATAGGACGAGGCAATGGCTATGCCTGGAAAATAAGATAGGGTCCTATAAGTGCTTCCTTGCTTGTCTCTTAACACCTCTGTCACTAGTGGTGGTGCCTCCCACTCACTCTGGTTTACCTTTCTTTCTGATTCTGCTTCTACACAACTCCCCAAGTCATCCCCCTCTTCCATACTGCCCACCTTCATTTATTTCTAACTTTGTGTGATCCTTCCCTCTAACGCTGCCTCAAGTGCTCTTCAGATTTTCCCACTCTTTTATGGCAGTACACCGAGTTTGTTTTTCTTTTCTTTCTCTTTTTAAAAATTACTGGAGCACCTACTGTAGTTTATAGGATACCCACTGCTTTCTCTAAACCGAAACAAAAATATGACAAAGATAGATCTTTATTTTATTGTGTCCTTTTTTGGCTGGTTGTTTTGTTTGGTTACCAACTTGTACATGTACTTCTAGATCAAGTTCTTAGCCCTTTCATTTTTGGATTCAAGCTAACAGCCCCTGCACATAGGTCAGGTTCAATGTTACTGAATGTATCACTAAAATGAGCCAGCTTTCACAAAAAACAGGATGTCCGTCCCTGCCTCATGCAGAGAGCTGGATTAGATAAACTTCAGAGTTCACTTCCAACTAAAAGTTTCTTACAATTTTATGATTAGGTTCACACACATTTTGAGAGGCAAATAATGTTTTTCTGAACAGTGGCTTAATTTTGCTTCCCAGAGGAATATGAAATTCCACACCGAGACTATTTTGGGAAAGTTCATAGACATATTTTGCTCCCTAGGTACACCAAAAAATCAGCAGAATTTGTCAGTCCGAAAAAATGAAAAATCATCTTAGATAGGGGATGCATTTTAGGAAACCCCCACTTAAGTTATACCTGAAACTGGAGCACTAATCTTACTTTGCCTCTTTGGCTTCGTCAAATTTCTAAGCAACCAGCATGTGCATATACATCTTAGAACACCTAATGGAGTTCAATTTAAAGAAAATAATTCTTACAACAAAAGTTCTTATAACAAAGTTATAACAAATTTTGTATTCTGTTACAATAATGGCTGAAATTTCAGTAATGATACTCAGCTCTCTTTCGTATTTCTCATGTCTCCTGGCCTTTGGCCTTGCGAAGAAATGATATTCAAATTTCAATGTTGCAGTAAAATGTAGCAGCTGGAAAAGCCCTGTATTTTGCTTGCCCTGACAATCTGTCAGGACAGGATTAGTGTTAATTCCCATACTCATATAGGATCTTTTTTCCTTCTCTTTTACATAACTAAGCACAAGTAATCTTGATCCCTTGGCAGTATAAATCTTCAAGAAGAGTTCACTCCTAGGAGTTCACTCATAATTAAAAACAATTCAATTTTGTTGAAGCCAATAAAATTTCTCGGTAGATTGTTTTCAATGTTTAAGTACAGGAGCACCAGAAATAGAATGTGCTTGAAAGAAAACACACAAACATAAAAATAACTGCATCAGGTGAAACAGCTTCCAGCAGAGAAAATGCTAATTTTATTTTGAGGGCAATAATACCATATTCAAAAGCTAACACTGGAGAATGGTAGGCCTACTACTCCCAGAGAGATGCTTCACAGCTGATTATCTTAATTTTACTTCATGCCCACTGTTAATCAAATATCCCCGCATCTATGCTGGAGATGCAGAAATTGTTGCTAGTGAAAATTGCAACCGCATTAATGCTATACTATATGTCTTATCAAAGGGGCAACATCAACCATGTAAGGCTGGGTCTTCCAGTGTTTCTCATCTGGGCTGGGAATATGAGCAGATGACAGATTTATCTATTTATTTACAGTTACTACATGAAATTGTACATTAATGTTTTAAAAAAACCCTCAAGGCTGTATCATTTTGCAGAGGGGTTATAGCATAGGGAATATTTAATTACACATAGTCAATTAATGTTTGATTACACAATCAATGATATTGCCAAAGAACAAAAAAGTGACCTAAAGGAGTGTTTCAGAGCAGTTTTTTAATTGACTTGTATGCCTGCACACAGCTCGATGTTTGCAGTGGTCACCTCTATTCAGTGTTAAAAGAACATTAATTCATTTTTAAAATAGGAAAAAAAATAGCTTTGCCAGTAGCTACAGCTTATCATGGAAACGATAAGATTCTCTTGCACAATAAATTTGGAATAGCACATCAAAGCACAATGAAATGCCAACGTTAACATAATCCAGCAATGTAATGGTGGTTTCTTTTATCTTTATAAGGTTGCTGGGGGGGGATCTTCAAAAACTAATTCTCATGTATTTCCAATGAGGATACAGGATATTTGTGTATAAAGATTTTAGCTTGCTCATTAAAAGTGTGACCATACGGAAAGAAGAAAAAAAAATACATCTAACAGAGATCAGTCTAAAGACATGTAAAAATGCAGACCTCCAGTCACGCTGTTTTTAGGAAATTCAGGTCCATGGTGGCCTAAAACTTCATGCTATGGCGGCTCTCTATTGAGGAGCACCAAAGACAGTATCCTGTTCTGTTTAACAAAATCCTTCCAAAGCCACCTGGGAGTCACTGAAATACAAATACACTTAGCCACAATTTTTTGTTCTCTAGTTGCACCAATGGCTAAGCAGCAGCACAAAGCAACTGCATTTTCCAGCAGCCTAATCTCACACATGGTCCAAAAGGAAGCTGATTTATTCCTATCAAACATTTTCAAAGAACTCACTTTTCTATGACAGCCTTTACTAATAATTCCATAGTTTAAGTGCAACTGCTTGCTCTTATGAGCAGTAACAGAGACTTTTAAGTTTCCTTTTTTCTGTCACACTTCATTTTCTTGAATATTGAATTGAAAACACTGAGGAGAAGGGAATGAATTTTTTTTTGTCATAAGTACAGCTACAAGCATCTCGAGCAGTATTAAAGAGTAAAAAAAGAACAATAACTCATACTACAATAGCTGCATTTGAAAAATACAGTGGTATTTTACTGTAGGCACAATTTCAAAACCCATAGAAAACAATCTTGAATAAAATAAAGCTGGTTTTATTCAACAATAATCAGTGTTTGTGATCACTGTACTCTTCTGTGACCAAAATCTTATTTCCTTCTAGAACTAAGCTGTTAAAAATACCATACAAATTACCGTCACTCACCTCTCCTATCATTTCTGCCTGCATTTGTGGATTTGTCAAAAGGGCAAGGGCAACGTCCTTCGCATTTCACTGAGATTTGTTTTCCTGAGACACAGGCTTGATAGTCTAATTTGCACTGTAAGGAGAGAGAATGACTATCATTAATATAAACATTTTTTATAATAAAAATTATAGCTCTAAGTATTTTGAAGTTATCTTTCATGAAGTGCTTAAATCTTTGCAGACATAGGTGCTAGGAAAAAATTTTCTGCAGTACATGCTACCTTTGTACTAAGAATTAGATTAGATACAGGTACAAAGTTTTTGTTCTTTAACCTGACTACAGCTTCAGGCTCAATTCAAGCATGAATGCACTTGTAGTGTTAGACTGATTTGAATATGCATACTAAATGGAATTAGACTGCATTGTTTTTATTAGTATTATAAGAGCAAATAAATAAGGCAACAATATTCATTATTGATAGGAAGTGATTAAGAGAATTATTACAGAATTTATCAGTTATTTTCTACCTTTAAGATGACAGTATCCTAGTAAAAAGCAGTATGAAATGAAATGGAAAGCTGTGCCTGATGCAATTCTGCACAGTGACAGTCTTTTCCAATGTAGAAACAGATTAATTTGTGTGGTTCTGATCGGTATACTTATAGCTCCAATTCAGAAACCATACAAAAAATTAACTAAATCTAACCAGGAAATGGAATTGTTTTTTCAAGCATATAAAAATAACATAGTTAAAGACCACATACATAGAAAATAGTACTATTGTTAACATTGTCATTCTTATTGAAAAGCTAAACTTTTGTTCCAAAAGAAAAGTTCTTGACATATAGATCTTTCTGCAGGACATTTTGCCAATGTAATATCAGGAAAAACACAAACCAAAACAAAGAGGGCGGGGGAGAAAGTTAAGTATCTGCAAAGAGCTTTTTCAGAAAAGGAAAAGAAAGGAGGAAGATGGTTATGGAGAACACTCATCTTTGAACAAAGGACGGAAGATGTCTCATTGGTCAGGTAAGGGATACATAACTTAGAAATGTAGGCATCAGAAAACCAGTTTAAGTAACAAATGAAAATATGGATTGTTTTCTATGCATCAAAACACTTAGAAGAACAATCTCACTGGAATTTGTGCCTTATATTCCCTGACTCATCTTCTGTTTGGGTATCTAACTGCATTTAATGCAATTCCATTACACAATTATCAAGATTTCTGGCAAACCCTAAAGTTGAAGTGTCTCTCTCTCTCTCCTAAAAATGAGTAAGGGGTGGGAGCACTGTAGCTATGTAAGAACAAAAAAGCCTCCTGAAAGACTACACTTGAGGTTTCCACTAGTATGCAGATACAAGCACTGTGAATTTACATAACTTTATCAACCTTTCATGCAGTCAGATTTCTAACCCTGTCACTCTGTCATGCAGTTCTCCACCTAGCACAAGCTGAACTGAATCACCATATTGAAATATACCTTTTTGCACCACTCCCAATACCAAAATGATCACACATTAGAAGAGAGAGAAAAGAATACCTCAAATTTTGTGTATTTACATAAAATCACCATTATAGTTCAGTTCTGAATGTGCTACATTTTGCCAAAAAGGCATGGTTAAAGGACAATGAGGCTAAAAGAATCTTAATTCAAACAAAAAAGAACAGATCTGCTCCAATTGAAAGCTATACGAATAGCACTAGTGTCTCAAAGGACCAGAAAATTGAAGCAAAGCAAACAGCTCTGCTTATGTTGACTATGAAACAATCGACTACCTTTTGTATCCCTGCACAATTATCCTGGCTGTACAGGAGAGTTTGCATTAGCCATGATGCCCACCAGACCTCTTTACAGACAGTGCATGACCTAACTCACATTTTAATACTCAAAACAATCTTCAGAGTTAGTAGAACGCATCATAGCCTCAATTTAATACATATTTCTGTTGAAAAGAGGTATCTTTTTTAAGATCTGAGAATTTTTATTGTTCAATCTTAGTAGCTTAAGGAGTCAAACCTACAAATACCTGGGCTTTAGGCTTTGATTACTCCTGTTGGTGACTGAACTTAATGAGACCACCATTTAAAACTGGATGTATAAACCCATTTCAGGTTTGTTTTACTGAGAATAAGAATATGAAGAGTGTGAAAGAAAGGAATACTTTTTTTCCCTGAAGATTTCTTCAATACTTCTTGAGAGATTATTCTTTTACAGCCACCAGTGCTTCTTTTTTATTTCACTTGAATGTTGCTGAAGAAACTAGTAAATACTTCGAAGTTGCTAACATAATAGATATGAGTTGTGAGTTTAAAGAAAAATAAATCAAAAGGACTAAAGCTGTCTACTCAGTTCTATTTGCAAAAAACATTGCCCTTTTAAATATGAAGAAAAACTTAATGCCTGACACCTGCCACAGGCACCAATACCTGAGTTAGTGAGAGCAAGGTCAGCACATAACAATTCCAAATCAGTATTCCCATTCACAGTCATGCTAGAATTTTACACTCACTGAACTCATTTTAAGGACAGGCAGGCAGCAGAGATACATCCCTTGTCTCCAGAAACAAAGCAAAATCATGGTGCTTGCGTAAGTCAGAAATGAATCAATAGGCTGTTCTGACAAATTCATATCACAGCAGCTAGTGATACCAGGAATGTAACTCTGGTTCAAACCTCCTGTCCTTCTTCCCCAAATTAACAACGCGCTGGGATATGGCAAATACAGCTCAGCTAAACAAAGACGGGTCAGACTTGCCTCAACATTAGTCTCAAACTGGTAGAAGAGCAAGCAATTTACCTGAAAAACTCCATAGAAAAAGAAATCTGTGGCATACAGAATCTAAGGACACAATGAGAAGTAGTGGTACAAAGGAGAGGTAGTGTTGGGAACAGTGATAAAATCATTTGTTTTGTGCAGAAAATATCTGAATGGTTACACCAGCAGAAAAATACATGAACTATTATGTATAGCAATAAAATGATTCCAATTTATTAGGCTTTATTAGTGACTTTTCTATATGGAGAAAATGTGCCATGAAATTTTCAAGAAACTCATCTGTTGGATTTCACAATATTCCTTACTTATATTGGTTTTTATAAACTATTAACTGCTTGTGCTACTTTCATCACAACCCCTTATATACATGAAAAAATACCATTTTACTTCTGAATATATCTAGCTTTTTATCTTCTGATTTGGATTCCCCTTTCCTCTTAGCATATCAGTTTTCCACACGGGAGCTTCACCATGTCTCATTTGTATGTTTGATTCTAAGGATGCTTCAACTGTTTGAATTTTCACACGTTTTGTTTCAAGGCAGAATAGGTATTTCTGACTTCAGAGCAATATCCTGCACAGTGCTTAAAAAAAGAATCATTTCAATACAAAGAATATGTACCATGTCAGGGTCACTTGGCAATATATTTCAGGATGAAAAATTCCTCATTTCTGTACTGTCAAGTTTCCCACAGAAAAATGCAATTTGTTTACTCATATTCTGCCTGTTTGAAAACCTGTTCAGTCTTAAATGGGCCCAACATTCTTCAGCCTTTGCCCAAAGTAGTTATTTAGTGAACCAGAGACAAGCAATTAAAATCTGTGGGAAGAACATCAAAGAACATGTCATCTTTAGACATGACTCTTGCAGCTTTACTGTTATTACAGTAAAGATAGGAACAGTTGTATTTCTGGAACAACTACTACATTGTATGTTATTTTGATATACATGAGCTCTGCTCTTGGAACTAGTTACAGAGTTGGAAAGATTAAATAACAGTAATATATTTCATTAAGCTCTGCCACCTTCCATTCCAAAGTAGCTACCTGTCAAAGGCTGCCAAACAGATCTCTCTATATTGTACATATAAAGAGCCTACTTTTGCCCCAAAATGGAAAAAAAACACCTACTTTTCCATGGCAAGGTAATGCAAAAAATGAAAATACAAGGAAAAAAACCCTATTATTTTTCTGTGCATTTGATTGGCATGAATAAAAGGACAGGATATACTTTAATTATTACATTAAGTTCCAAACGATCCCAACTTCCCTTGTATTTGGAAACCAAGTTCCAGGTAAATATCATGCATTTCCATATATACATGTTTACCTTTAGAAAATCCCCAAAGCATCCTCCTGTGACCAACCGACCTAATTTTTCAAGTGTGAATGACAGTATGCATGTCATGAATATATGGGGAGGACACTGATAAAACCTGTGACTTGGGAAAACTTTCTGATGACTTCAAATACACAGGAAACCTCTACAGAAAGGAGCAATGTGTCAGCACAAGTATCACACATACAGAGGTAAAGTCTCTATGTTGAGCGAAAAAGAATATACAGAGAATATTTATACAGTCTAGAAGTTCTCAAGTTAGTTGAATTTGATATTTATATCCTTGAACACTTGAAGAACTGGCAGACCAAACTTACAGCCGTGAAGAAATTGTGAAAGACAGAAGATGTACTATTAAACTGGAAATGAATGAAAGATGAAGAAAATAAATACGGAAAGAAAAGATGATCTCAGAAATTATAGAAAAAACAGCTTTTAAGTTTGATTTCTGGGCACCTAAGAAGAAGAAAGGCGATGGGGCATGCTATAGAGTTCTATCAGGCAAATCATAATAAATCTTGTTTCATTTTATGGAAGAACTTCTAGAAAGCAGAGGGAGATTAGATTGCAAGTACCTTGATTTTACCAAGGCTTGTCACACTCTTTTACATTGCAGCCTTGTAAGCCATACTGGGAAGGATGCTATTTGTGCACTCATATTGTAAGGTGAGTACAAAACTAGTTGAAAGTAATCCTCAGAGAGGGGCAATCAACGGCTTACCATTAAAATGGAAGGCTACACTGAGTGGACTTTTGCAAGGATAAGTCACAACCCTAGAACTATTCTGTCTTTTCATTAATGGCTTGGAAGATTAAATAAAAGATATCCTATTAAACATAGAAGAGGCTGGAGTAACTTTAGAAGATAGGAATATAATAAAAATACTAATGTTACTGAAATAGGCTAAAAATATAATGTAATTTTACATATATATATATAAAAAATAAAAACCTGCTATGTTCTACTCTTAGGTAGGCATAATAATCACATTGAAAATACAAGCTATGGAACAACTCACTAGACATCCATTCCAAAGGAAAAATAAAAAACTAGTAATCATTATGAACAACTGAATGGTGTTTAGAAACATTACCATACCAGGATATATAAACAGGACTGCAACCTACAAAACACGTAAAATAATTCCACACAGCTCTGGCAGCACTTAAAACAGAGTACCCTATCCACCTTTGTGACAAGGTTTCAAACAAGACAGGAATTAATTGGAAAAAGTTCAAAAAAAGTTACAGGAATGACCAGAGGCCTAGAAAATGAAGTCACCAAGAAAGAGGCTGAAGAAGCAGGGATGTTCAGTCTTGAGAAAAGAGGATTCACATATCAGCTGTCAAATAGGTAAAAGGCATCTGAAAGATATCTGAAAAGAATACCATGACAAATGTTACAGGAAATAATTGGCTTAAATTGCTGCAGAAAAGTTTCAGATTAGATACTAGGAAGACTTCCTAATAGTAAGGGTAGTGAAGTATTAAAATAAATTGTTGCAGAAGTTTATTGAATCTTAATCATTGTCTTTAAAACCAGGATGAGATAAGTCTGTCAGGAACAACACCTGTGTAGTTTATCTTGCTTTGAGAAAATGGGTAGACCAGATGGCATCAAGCTTATTCAATGAGGAAGTACAGGATAGTCCTGCTCTGGGAATGAACCAGTGTCAAGAGACTATTGCTTGCATAAATCTTGTTCATTTGCTGGAGAGATTGAAAGATGTGTAATGAATGAACTAGGGAGACTGCATGAAAGAAAAAGAAAAAAATGTTTATGCTGGTCCACAGATAACTAACTTCAGCAAAATTCTGTTTGGTACTGAGTGTATTTGCGCTCTCCTGAGCTCTTAAAAACTTGAGATCTGATTTGGGAACATGCTAAATATTTTTAGATAAACTAAAACAAAAATGATTTGAACATATAAATGCCTTGCAATGTGAAACATGAAAAAAACAATCCTTTAACTGGACATCCAAATCTCACTAATAATTTTTTTGCCTCCATCTATCTGCAGAACCATATTCTACCTGTAAAACAACACTCTCGTATCACACAGAGGGACTCTGTGTGAGACAGTGTAAATTGGTTACTATTTGCAGACTTCTCAAAATCTACAGGGAATAAAGACATATTAAAGCAGATGAAGAATTTAGTTTAACTGTGTGGCTACTGCACAATAAAAGACATAAGACTACTGAACAGTGCAAAGAAAATGAATTACTGATTAGATACAAGAGAGGTATGCCCATTCTGTGTGTTAAGTGCATGAAGAGCCCTGTGGAAAAAACGGCAACAGAATTAAGTTAAGAGTGCATTATATGTCTACTCAAAAAGAAAGACAAACAGTGCTTGTGCAACATTGACATTTCCCAGCATTTTATCAATTGGCTTTTTCTCACAGACTTAATTCTGTCCCATTTTGAGAATGCTACTACCTCAGTGGCAAGATAATATATTTTTCCACAATAGTACTGTCTTGCCCGGAATATCTAATGGTTTTTAACCAAATTAACTGGAGCTAAGTAATGGGTATATACGCGATTTCTCTGGCAAGGAAGGAACAGAAGCTCATGCACTAGGTATCTTCAGGTGCAGTCTGCAGATATTCCCTCCCATTCCTCCTTTCCTTCACCTTATACATACTGGACAGCTGGAGGCAGATCTGGTACACCCCTACAGTATACAAGTCAGCAGAAGTTAGCTGCCAGGGCATTCACCTGGATCTCCAACGTGTACTATGTCCATTATGTGCTTCAAGCCACAGCAACACTGCTATTAGCCCTTCATATTGAAAGACTGAAGTTAGGTCAAATATATCAGCACACCCTTATCTACCACATAAACATAACTGCACAGTATCAGATGAAGTGTGAACTGAATGTGAATTAAAGTCTTTTAGAAATTTTCATGTGCTGAGGGATATGACGCTTACAGAAATGCTTTCTAGAACACCATCACATTTAATGCTGAGCATTTAGTAAATTACTTTTTAGACAACCAATAACTAATAATTATGCAACTGTAAAAATTGTTTCATCTTTGAAAGGTAACTGTCACCTTTAATTGTACCTTATCTGAATAATGAAAGCTCTGTAGAGGTCCATGACTTTTTTTGTGCATTTAAAATTAAACAGGGCATGCTATCTAATTCTAAGAAAAAATACACTGATGAATAATTCAGTTCACCTGATAATTATTAGTTCATGTGCTATAAATACTTCATCTGAATACATACTCCATATAGGGGAAAAGTTAGTAGTTTTTTTTTTATTATTATTATTACAAACTGTGGTCATGGATAACGATTCTGACACTAGCCAGTGAGAGAGAAGAGAATAAAAGGCCCTACTGCTGACTCCTCGACTCTTTCACACCCTTGTTCACTCAGCTCTAACCAAACCTTCTGGTGTACAGAAGAGGAGAATAAGTGATCTAGTGCAGGTGAAACTGGGAATATCAGTAGGCACTGGAAAATCCCAAAATCTTACCACCATGGTCTACAAGTTGTACACCACAGCCTTCTGCATCTCTACCTACCAACTGAATATTCACAGGTCAAGTAGAGAAACCTAGCTGTTATAGTACAAACAAATAGAATGGCTGAGAGAAAAGAATTTGGAATATCCTCTCAAATTTACCAATTCCTACCAAAAAGCTCACAGTTCTTCCTTCTCTGCCTATTTTCTAGATGATCAGCAATGGGTGGTTAGGAGATTATTGTATGATGCAATCAACAGGATCTCTGAGAAAAGCTCTTTGCTAGAGTACCACAAAGATAGATGCTGAAGAGAATGAAGTGTTAAATATTTCTTCCAGTATCACCATAGGTCATATTGGTAGAAATCTCTCCCGTAGAACTCCACATTCATGCATCAATACAGATCTCTCTTTTCTCCCTGTTTTTAGAACATGGTATCTCTGACAGTTGAACAGACAATCTTTGACTACCAGTACCGCACGCTTTCAACTTCATTTCATGCTATTTTGCTTACCCACGTTCCCCATTTTCTCACTTTATCCCCATTTCACAGAGCTTATGTACGTTGCCCTGCTGAAACTTTTGCTTTTACTGTACTTTGTGCAAATTGTTATGTGAAATTATGGCCTCAGATTTGACTCTCCTAAAGTAAAATATGTAAGAAACTACAATATACTTTAACTGGGTTGGTGATTCCTGTCACCAATGATGGGTGCAGGGTGGACAGAGTGAGTATTGATCAGGTTATGTTCCAGGTCCAATTCAACACAGAGCATGACTTGATATAGAACACAGAAGAGGTAAAGGACTACTTGACGCAAGGGGCCAGACAACAGCTGGTACTGCTTCTTTGTGCAGTGGTGTCACTTTAGGCTGGCTTACAATGGAGGTGAAAACAAGGCCAGAGTTAGCGATGTTAATGTGGTAAACCTAATTTTGAAATTATTATGGCATTTTATAATTCTTTACAAAAAGCAGCCAAGAAGGCACAAGCAGTTGCAATATAGAATTTTTAATTAAAATCAGCTAGACATAATGCCAAAATACAACATTTTCAACTAATTTAAGTTTAGAAACTAAAAATTAATGTGCAAATTTATCTACGAAGTGTCATTCAGATCTACAGATGCCTTTTTGTCCCATCAGAAACCTGTTAATCATGTGTATTACCTACCCAAACAATAGAAGTTTGGGTACAAAGCTTTTCAGCAAACAAGTATTGTTATTTCAAATACAAATAACATTTAAAAAATACTAGCCTTAAAGACATGAAACTAGCATTTTGACCAGAGAACAAAAGGAAACGTGCCTATTGAACCAAGACCCTGAGCAAAGAAAATCTTTTGTGGTTGAAAGAGAACTGATGATACATTGTTTATAAAGCTATGAACTAGAGAAAGCAATTTACATGACAAAATAAAAATCTGTATGCACGGTTTCCTTCCTGTTCACCTCTATAGCTCTTGCCTGTTTTCTTCAGCACTCTGCAGTGCAATGGCATAAAAAGAAAAGCCTGAAACCAGGTCAACTAGCTATTCAATCTTTTTCAGACACCCTAGAAAACATATTAAGTCACAGAAACATGCAGATAGGTGCCTACTGGGATTATTTAAGTTAGACACCTACCTGTCTTTGCTTTCGTACTCAGAGGCTTTTAGAGACACATGCTGCTTAGGAGCTTCTGAAAATGCTTCTAAGGACCTATCTGCTTTTTAAATCAGCCACCTGAATTTTTAGGCACCTACTCAGTTTGGTAAATATATACCTCACCATCTTATTCTATACATTTCGCAAACATGTAAACTAATATTTTATACCATCAAATGAGAACGTGAAGCTTAATTACTCCTATATGACAAAACCCTGTGATATCCCTACTTAAAAAAAACTATTTCCAGTAAATTAAAAAGTATTAATAATAATGCTTCTAGTATTTTTTCTGTAAAATAATGTAATAGATTACCTCATATCCAAATTAATATTTCAATATTCCTTGAAGACAATAAATTCTGTAAAAACCAAGGTATTTTAAATATAAAAATATAAAGATAATATTAAGAAAGTGTGTTTTTTTTTTTAAACTGATTAACAAAAGGGGTAAAAGTATATAACCATATTACTGTTACCTATATTATTCCTTCTGATCTTGGCTTATGCCAAAATTACAAACACTGATGCAGTTTGCAAATACACTAACAGCTTATTGTAAGCATGCCTAATATAAATAATTCCTCTTTCTGACATATAGATGCCTATGCTTAAGTCTATAAATTCTGGCTCTCGTTCAGAGCTCTCGCCCATATAGTCCATACTTCAGGACTTCATCAGGCTCCTTGTTTCAAACTTCAACATTTTTAGCAGACCCAAGCTACAGATGCACAGAATGTTACTCAACATGGTACGTACATGAGATCCTTGGTGTACCTCATTGCTGGCATTTACAGTTTTGTAATTTGGAAAAAAATTTCTTGAGAGACAGAAAAAGGAATATTGCACAGAAAAAACTAATTTTATATTTTTCAAGTTCCCACTTCAAATTTGAAAATTAATATTCAGAGAAAAATTGAAAATGTGAGCAAAAGCATTCAATTCTCCTAAACCATCATCTTAAAAACAGCTGACTATTTTGGTTCAAAATCAGCCAAGACAGATCTTCACTGATTTTCAGCTGACATGCAAATTTCTGAGTAAAGACAATGGTAAAATAAAAGTAACGGCAAAGCTATAAAGCCTGACAACAAGACACAAATGACTTGTAAAAGCATGGAATTTTCTGTTAAAAGAATCTGCTCATTCCTTATTAACATGCATTATCACTGTGTTTTTAATGTGATATGGTTTCCTAAACCATGCTGGCTGATTGCATTACTAATTAAACAAGTTCAATTTATCTAATTATATCTAAGTTGAAATATTTATAAAGTTATGTGTGAGCTAAAATAGCATCTAAAGGGCATGCTCATTACTCTTCAATTACAGGGAAAATAATGAAAGTAGTAAAAGTAATGTGCGCAGACCTAGCTAGTCCATGCTGGGTTATCCTGTCCAAGTTTCTAAGACTTTTAAACTATACCATGTCAATTGGGGAAAAAAAAAGAAAGCAGAAAGCGAAAAAAGAAATTCTGTATAGTTACTTATATTTAGGTGAAACCTCTATCAGTGCACTACAGAATCACCCCTTGCATCAGAAGTTAGACACACCTAGGCACTCTCAGTTTTCTTACTATCACATTGCCTCTACAGCTCTCTGTTTTTTCGCCCATCTAAAAATGTATGCTAAAATTCATTTGAACTCAAAGGACTAGATTTTATTTATTAAACAGTGCAAAACAGAAGGCTACATGTGCTGCCACTGAGGGAAACCTTTATGAAATTCCACATTTATAATGGTTTTCATCCTGTCAGGGAAGAAACATGCTGTTGTGCAAGTGGGAGTTAATATTCCAAAGCATGGCTGTTTTCCCCTAGATTACATTTATCTCTTCTTGAACTTGTGTACAGACATGCAGTACTGTGCCTCAATCTTTCTACTTTTTGATGTTAGCACTTAATTTCTAAAATATACAAAATATTTCCCTGTTCTGTGTCAAACACATATGGATTCAAATCAGGAAAACAAAAAGCCAAGTCTTCATACGTCATTTTCTGAACGAAGAGCTAGAGTGGCAAACTTTGCTACAAAAACTTATTTTTTCTCTTCCAGTAAGCCCATGGCAGTCAACGATGCTTCATTTTTTTTCCTGAAACTTTGCTATGATTCACAGGACCTACCTCTAATACTCACTTATATTTTTCAGATCCCTGTCTCTCTCTCAGTTCTCATCAATATCTAGATCTGTTCTTTCTGAACTTAAGTTATTTTACTTTCACATTTTTTTTCTTGTTTACTCCAGGTCTCATCCAAGAGTACATTTGTTAAGAAATACTTGGTTTCACTTTGATGTCAAGATTAATGTAGAAAAACAAGCAAGCAAGAAGAGTGAGTAGGAATGTCTTAACTTGTGGAAGAAAGGTCTATTATTATTTGCTTCTTGTAAATTTAGCAGAAAGCAGATGGCTTAAAAATCATTGCACATGTAAATAAACAGTTTGGGCAGTTCTTCTCTTTGCTAGAAATGACTGAAGTTAGGACAGAACACAACCACATCCCTGAAGAAAACTGATGAAGGCAAAAAGAAGGTAGGCTTCCCGAAGGACTCCATATTCTCAGGAGAACCTTAAGGATTTTGTTTGAGAGCTGACTAAAACATTTTGAATATTTCTGAATATCAAATATTCATTTCTTCAAGGTATTTTTCTTCTGCGTTTTTTGAGTTGTTTTTGCTGTGGTTTTTTGAGTTGGTTTTGGTTTGGGTTTTTTTGTTTTGTTTTGGGTTTGGGTCCCCCCCCCCCCCCCCCCCCCAAGAGGGAGGGTGAGAGGTGTATATTAATGCTTCAAAGAGTCTTGAAGTGAGCAGGAGCTTCACAGCAATACCCAGTGTTGTAAAATTCACACAACCCAGAAACTTCTGGACATGGGTTTCCATATATAGCTTTGGATATTTAAAGTGACATGATTTTGGGAGGGAAGTGAATGTGGTTACCAGGCACCACATTAGAAAACTTGAATCCCAGAGAGCCTTCTGTGGTTCGATTGAAGAACTGTATTATTTTACAGCCATAAAATTAACATGCCTGAGCTGTGATAACATGTATTTGTTTAGTATCACAATGCTGAATGCTAAATGTCTTATTAAAGCCCATTAAATAAGATTAGTATGCATATAACAGAAGACTACATAAACATCATCCCCCTTTCAATAATAATTTTAAAATTCTAAATTACAGATGTATTCTAAGCAGAGAATCTTAAGTATAAAAAACCATAGGTACTGGTATTAGAGTATCAGAAATACTGAAAACTTGAAGGAATATTTGAACAATCCTGATATGTCTGAATTTGTTTTCACTGAAATAATCTACATAGTAATTGGTTCATGTTTACACTATTTCATTGTGAGCTTCTCAAAATTACAAATAAAAAAATAAGAAACCCAGAAGATGATTCTTTAATGTTACAGATGTTTTACCTCTGACATCTGCTAAATTACTAGGACTGAAAAATTAGAAAATTACTTTTCCTTTTTTTCTGGGACAGCATAATTAGTTTATAGCACTGCCGGTCTAGATTTCTGTTATGGTGTCTGATGTTACTACCTGAAACTTCACAGTATTTCAGTTTCTTGCTAAATGCAAGTGTTACCTACAAGAGCAGTGTGTAAGAATATTTTTTTTAGAAGCTAAACACTTTGTTCTGTTTGATTACTAAATATAATTGCAAGTTCTAAAAATTTTTCATTTGAATAATTACATTTTCCTAGTAATTTTCACTTCGTTTGCAGTTCTGTAGTTTTTCAAATGCTTACTATTCTGTTAATTGCTAAAGAAAACCAAAATGGCTAAGTAACATTAAGTATATCTTCTTTTGTGTCTGCTACATCTATGCTGTTTAAAACAGCATGGAACAGGCTGTTTTAAAGCAACAAAATGATCCATGGGTGTACTGCTACTTGATAAGCATATATTTAAATTCCACCATGACTAAGAGGAGACAAGGAGACATATTCAAGGAAAAAAAACCACAAGGTCCCATGGTTCAGCACACTGGGAAGCAATGTCTGGTTTAAATACACATCAAAACAAATGGTGCATCAGAATTAAGAGAAAATAGCAGAGGGGAAAAAAAAAAGATAACTACCAGGCATTTAAGTTAGATTTTTGGCCTTTTTTTTTTTTTTTTTTTTTTTTTTTTTAAGGTACCATTGTGTAGCTACATATTTTATCCTACAGGATAAATTTAGGAAAATGATCCCTTTTAAGGACCTAAACTTACTGACTTCCATGGCATGCTGGTGATAGGGAGAAAGAGAGAAACTGCTTTCTGAAAAAAAAGCACAATCATTCCACTCATATCTATAGCAAAATGAGAAAAGTCTTTGCTGTTACATTTTCTTCCATTTCTTCACATATCTGGAGTGCCCGCCTTGTGTATGAGGACAATTTAGGTGGCCGCGTCTCTCCCCCACCCCGGGACACCGTTAGGAATTTTCCAAGGAGAACGGAATGACATGCCCAGAGTGGGATGTAAGGTTGTCAGAGACACGAGAACAGAAATACACCGCTAAACTTCTCCTTTCTAGTAAGTGCTTACATGTATTTTCCATACCATCACCTACACTGGCACACTCTTTGGGGTTGTCTTTCAGGGAATTATTACTGAAATATTGAAATGTTTTCATTAGGCTAAGACCTGAGCCAGTTTTCTTTTTGCCATTTGCCACTTTCAATCTCATCTTCTTTAATCCCATTCTTATCACAGATTGTCTGCTAGTAACTCTCAAAATTTGTTCCCTAGGTTGACATCATCTAGTTTAATGCCCACTGTCTTTAATCACTCTCTCTTCATTTATAAAAAGGTTCTTTTCCATTTGTTTCAAAAAAAAAAAAAAAAAGTCCAAAAGCCTCCCAAGATCATAAAAATCCTCTTATCCCACCTAACTGCCTCTCCAATTACTACCCTTTTTATCCTCCACTCCACTGAAACCATGCTCACTAATGAGCTTCTGCAGCGTAAAGCTAAGACAATCTTCTCTTTTGATCCCCTTCTTGCAACCGACACAGCTCATCACTGTCTTCTCCACTGTTTTCTCAGGTGCCTTAATGTTTCAAACAGCTACACAAACTTAAGAACATTATTTATCGTCTCTTAATGCTACAGACACATCTTTCTATTGGTTTCTTTTCAGAACTGTTGTCTGCTCCCCACTATCACTCCAGAAGCATAACTATGCCAGTGGCAGCTTCCGTGTTCAGCCCCTATGCATTCCTGCCTGCATATGATGTTGATACATTCTCCTGGAAAAGAATTATTGTGCCAAAAAGATCCTGATTATTTTAGCTAGAATTCTAGTTACATTTTAAATATTATATTCAAAAGATTAACTTCTGCTGGTTAAAGCTACCATTTGGAGCAAGACTGTTCTTTAATCCCCAGATAAGTATGGATGTCTCTAACGCAACCTAACAGTTTAAGAAATCTGAATCTTTAACTGTCTTCTCAACTTCACTTTAAATAATTTGATTTTTCTTGTTTTACTGGCTGTCCTGTTTGACAGTTAACATAAAAATTCAGATTTTCACGAATAGGTTCTGAATCTAAGTTCTTTCTACATTCATTATTTTGTATCAGTATGCTGCTGCTGTGATATGAGAGACATTTAATAAATGCTGACACTTGTTTCACTTTCTCCTATTTGTCCTATTCTTTTGTTTGTCCTTCCAGCCTAGATTGTTTCTAATCTAGAGATAACTTAATACTGTTTTAAAAAACAATGTAAAAGCATTACATAGATGAAGGCTTACGAATATGTTTTCCAGTCCATAAAGTAGCATTTTTAAAATTTTTACTGAAATCTTAAAGTTTATGCAAATTTTAATGTAAATCTAGTATATAATTTTATGTTAAACAAACACAGTATTCTGGAAATGAAAAAAGGGAACCAAATTAAATTCTTGTTAGTATAAATATGTCATCCTAGTCTAAGAAATACTGAGCTGCTCAAAATTTCAAAATATTGAAGGTTCTATAAAGTAATTTACCATCGAAGCTACCACCTCCATTCTCTACAGCTTTAGCAGCTATTTATTCCAAATGCAGTTGATAAAAAGAGATCAGTTATAAATAATTTGGAATTTTTAGTAAATCAGCCTATTTGGAAAACTGGATTAAGTAAAGTGAGTCACCCTTCTGACGTTACTCTGCCTTTTTTTGAATACCACATCGTATCAATTTAAAGGTTCCAGATAAAATTTCAGGCATTACTGGCAAAACCCATTGATGGCAGAAGCTGGAAAACCAGACAATCTCATTTCCTGATTTTTTTATTATTAGTCTTTTTTAAGCATTTAAACAATAAACAAAGATTCTTCAGTATTTCTGTAAAGATCACTTTATCCTGATGAAGTACACTCCATGGATCAATCAATCAAGATACATTTTTATCTCACTGACTACTGGTCAGTCTCATTCAAGAAAGGTTTGTTTGGGGTTTTTTGTTTCGGGTTTTTTTTTGGCAGGGAGAGAGGGTGGGATGGGAGGAGGGCTGGCCATGGTTTGTGGTTTTTTTTTTGGTGTGTTTTTTTGTTTGGTTGGTTGCCTTTTTTTTCCCATTTGCCAACAATTTTGTTTTATTTGCCAACGTACCACAGCCACAAACCCTTCGTTGTAACAGTCCAACGTAGATTTGGTCTTCAGGCAGCTTTAGAGTTACCCACTTGAACAGTGTGATTTTGGCTGGGTCTTCCTTGGAACTGGATAGAGATATGAATCTTAACTTTGAGAGGCCCCTTTTGACAAAACCTACTTTTATTAGAAAAACAAATTGCAAGTATCCTACTTTCTCCTGCTGGCAGAGAACCTGGAAGAAGCTGGTTCTTCCAGCTGCAAGAATATGGACCAGCATGCTGTCAAATAATTTATTTCAGAGACATTACCTTATTTTATTACTAAGGATGACAAGCAATGATTTAACCTTATTATTTTTGGCTACATTTCAACTGACAGTTAAGTCTACAGCAGATTGCTTAATAACAAAGCAGATAAAAAACAAAAGGCATAGTGGATTAGCGCAATTTACAAAGTAAGACTGACATACAGTGAATCAGGTTTGTGAAAATTACTTTCATTTACTATTACAAAATGGATAGATCGGATATTTCAACATTCTAATCTCTCATGATCCCTCACAAGATAACAATCTGGTGTAATTTGAATAAATAATCCTAGACATTATGGAAACTGAATACTTATGGTTTTAGTGCAATCTTTTCTGAAGTAGAAAGGAACTG
This sequence comes from Nipponia nippon, assembly GCF_047370975.1. NCBI lineage: Eukaryota > Metazoa > Chordata > Aves > Pelecaniformes > Threskiornithidae > Nipponia > Nipponia nippon. The sequence continues at coordinate 43,516,096 of NW_028262380.1, read as the reverse complement.
TCAACAGCTCAGGCATGTGTCCTGAAAACTCACAATAAGCTAATAAAGAAATAATTTTAAATCCATTTAACTTTTATAATAGGACAATGTTTAAAATAACATCAAAGATTAAAAATGTTGATACTTATTTTCTATGCTTCCTCCAAACAAGCTGTCTTATACCAAACACACTGCTAAGAGATACAGATTTTTAAGTAAAAGTCTTAAACAACTGAAATGAATAAAAGCAGCAATGATTTTAAAAGAAAAATGTTAAATATGAGATGCCTTGATAATAAAAATCTAGGCGTTTAGGTTAATGTAAAATTATAAACAAAATTTGGATAAAGTAAGCAACCAGTACCAAGCTCCCCCCTCCACACACAGTGTGATTTTATCCACTGGCTCTCTTTCACCCTTCTAATGAGAAAGGAATCATAATTTGGGAGACTGAAGAAAGTATTTGAATATTAAAAAAATCTAAATCCACATACCTATCTATCCGTAAAGTATACCAAGAATTCATATCCTTTTTTTTTGACTGTTTGATTTTCTATAACTTTTCCATCTAAGTCTGAGAAGCTAGTTTAGACCTATTATTTTTGCAAAACATGATTTTTATTGCTATTTATACCCACAGGGATGTCATCAATCACACGAAGTCTTCACAGGTAGGAGAAAAAATATTGCATAAAAAAATTACTGTCAATATGAAACCAACTTGAGCAAATTGTTGCTAACAATAAAACTGATCTAGGACTGACTGCCAGATGATACTGGAATAAAATCATGGAGAAATGGGCGTATTCTAAAGATTAATTTATTTCTGTGGGGTTTTTTTTCTTTCAAAATACTCAAAACAGGTTCATTGATCTTATTTAAGGTTATGTTTTGTTATAGCAGGACTACTTGTCAACCATGTTCAACCTAAGAGAAAATTTCAGCCTATTATACCAAACACCAGAGCTGTAATTAAAATATGCAAAATCCACTCAAAAGACAACTCATCTGATGTGTGACCATATTTTTTAACCTAGTGGCCATTTTTCAGAAGGCCCAGTTATAATATAGTACAATATGGGAGAACTGTTCCAACAGAAGCATTCAAGCCTGAGCATCATCATCTCATCCACAGTCACACCGGCTTTACTATATGCATGCTGGAGAGCACTGAGTTGCATCCTCGGGTAAAATAACGGCAGGAGGTGGGTTGCCGCCACAAAACACCCCATCTGAGCTGCACTCTATGTCCTTTTTATTTCCCTATTAATCTCAGGAAAGATGAAGCCAGAAACAGGCTGCAAAAGCTGCCATGGCAGCAGTGACTGCATTTTCCCTGAAGAACGGATGCGGTGCCAAATATATAGGGGTACCAAAGCCCTGTGCTACAGTACTGCTTGAGAATTCCTAGGGTTAAAATCAATAATGCACTTTCAAGTGCCAAAGTTTAGAGGAATGCATAAGGCAAAACTAGACTAATGAAGTGTAAAACACATGCAGTATTATTTAAAGGCTATTAACTAAAAATTGTTTGCCACACCACCCTGGTAAGGAAACGGCAGGATCTCTTTATACTGCATTTCTTCTCACACAATAATTAATGTTCACTTTTATTACTCAATGTTTTAGCAAGTAATATTTTTATTTCAACATTCTTGTAATGCTAATAATGAATATCTTACACCTGCTACTTTTCTTTTACACTGAGTGCATGTCACTAATTGTGGGCTGAGAACACAGTAAACCTAACCTGGCCTGCTAAAATGAATGGGAAACAAAACATCCTTACCTGACTCTGGATAAGCTCAATTTAGAAGTTAATCTTTCTTTCTACATTGTCTACCCATTATATAATTTTTTTCCCCAAAGCAAAACACATGTATGAAATACCTATAGTTGCATAATTTAATACAAAAATTTGCATGGGCTTGGCCTGAAAAGGGAGGGCATATTCCCATAGTAGCATCCATGCAATAACTGCCAGCTGCCTAGATGTGTTCTACAACACTATTACTATTTACTGACTTGTTTTCAGAAAATGTATTATACAATTTGCCACAGCCATTGACAAATGCATTCTAAATGCAAGAAAACTGCTATATAAACTCCTACTGCAGCTTGACGACACAATGAAACTAAACTTTGCCTGGAGTGAAGGAACACAAATATTTGTCTTTATGTCAATTTTTAAAATTACTGCTCCTGAAATAATCTTGCGAGGACCTATATTTCGATGGAACTGAACCATGGAATATGAAATCATAACATTATCAAAAAGAAACACAAATAAATATTTATAGACTAATACAGATCTTCTGTGGTCATTAACTTTTTTTAGCATTTTGCTGCCATAAACTCAGATTTGAAATCTACCATTCCAAGGTAGTGAAAGACAAAACGAAAACCCTGCAAAAGCTCTCTGATGCTACATTACTTCTGCATTATATGCACGTAAAGGACAGAGGCTGGATAATGTACCACTGCACTGACTGCAGCTGTGATAATGCACTGGAATGGAAGAAAAGTATATCTATTTAATCCACTCATTTCTCAACATTCTGTTTGAGAAGCACACCCTCACCTTTAACACATGAACTGATGTAAAAATATCTCATCATTATTTATAGAATTCTGTACATCTATTTCAGACGAAAGCATGAAAGGCCACAATGGTCACTTCTGCCTATAGGACTATTCAGAATACAGCATTTCTGTATGACAATATAGGAAATAAGCAATGAGGTTAAAACTGGCTGTGATGTTTATATATATTATATATTTTCATTAGGAAGAATGTAGGGAGATATTGTAATGGATAAAGAATACAGTTTAAAAAAAAAAAAAAATAAATTGCTCATTCAGTTATCTACCTTGTCGACTTAAACTGCAAAACCGCAGAGACTACCGTCTTTTTTATATCTATGTGCAGGCTAGGCTTGAGGCTTAAAGGCTGACTGAAACTTCACATGGCACAGCAAAAGAAATGATAAATGACAGTATCATCTAATGTCTAGTAAGATGCAAGCCCATTTCAAGCTCTTGATAAAACATAGAGAGGAGATTACTGTGAAAGAAAATAAGAATATTTTCAAATACCCAAACTAAAACTTTAAGTCATATCGTCACTGGAAAGTAATTATTTTTCTGCTAAGCCAGAGTCTGAAATTCATGTGTAGGGCCTCAGATATCCTGATGTAAAAAGTGGTAAGTTTTTTTTATTTTTTATTTTTTTAAAGGAAAAATAAGGTTCTTGACCAGTTCCCTATAACTAAATATTCAGTTTGTAGGCAAAACATTTTCTAACATAAGATTTAGGACTGCATAAGAATTAAGGTTGAGGAAGCACTAGTTATATTCTGATGCTTTTATTTTATCATAAAGAAAATATCCTTGCAGAGTATACTTAGTGTTCAATCCAATAGCCAGTCACTCCTGGAAACTCTAATCCTTTTTTGTAAAATTGAGACGTAGTTTGGGATTCCAGCAGAAAAACAAAAGAAAATGCAAATACAGCAAATACTAACTCTGGAATCTGTAAATACTGGGAAAAATCTTAAAAATATTTTGCTTAAAATGCTATATGGAAATTTTTAATTTGTAAGTAATGAACATAGAGCTTCTCCATCTCCGTCAGTTTAATCCAGAACAATCAGCATTATTTGTATTACTATATTAGTCTTGAAGCACTGGATAATACCTACTATTAGTGGAAGGACATGGTGTCAGAATGACAGAATACAGTAGCTCCTCTTGCACTACTGAATTGCATGCCATTTCTGACGCGTTTGTTTCTCCCAGAGAGGACTCAGTTGTTAACATTGGCCGAACATTCTTCTACTGAAAGTTTTAAGAGAGGATGCTAAACAAATTGATTTTTTTTCCAGCATTATGAAGTTCCTCCATCTCCCAAGTTTCACCTGAGCACTGTACTAATGCAGTCCCATGGTTTCTGGACTTCAGCATGACCAGCACAAAATCTTTTCTCCAAGAAAGACTGGGTAAACTGACAGTAATGCTTTTTAATTACTATTCTATCTCCAAATAGGTACAACAGAAAAGACAGGAGGGTTCAGGAATACAGAAGGAAGACTTGATTATGGTCTTAAAATACATAAAATTCTGTTGCAAGGAGAGATATGGAACAGTTATTTACATTATTACATTTTTATCTGGGTATGTTACCTCTATGCCTAGGTGCTTGCAATGTGAAGCATCCCCTCAGTGGTCAACTGGAAAATCTGACTTAACATGTTTATCCTACCCTAAACTGGGGATACGCAACAGTTTTTTCCTTATTCAAAACACTGTCTTGGTGTCTGTCGCAGATAGACTTAACCTGAAACTCCATTATATTGTGGAGCACTCTTACACTGTGCTTCTTTGGATACTACTGATTCATGCTGCTTCAGATTTGCTACTGTTTTGCTTTTTTGTCTTATGATATGCTAGAACTGATGTAGGTTGCAGTCTGTAATATATATTTTAGTCAAAACAAATAAATGTTGATTTGTGTTACAATACAGTATTTTATTTTCCAAGAGCTGGAATTGACGGGAACAATGAAAGAATAATTTAGTTCTTTATTTAATTCTTACCTGAGAAGAATATGTGTGACCATCTGATCCACAAACAGGATTGGTATAAACTACTGGACACTGCTTGCAGTTTGATGAAATGGGACCACCCCTCCACTGTTTATGGCCTAAACCAGCCTCTTTCATACTGTAAGTAAACAAAAAGTATGTAATTCTGATAAGCAGTAGTAAAAATAGAACATATTCAGGGTATTTTAATGAGCCTTTACAAATAGTAAGTCATACATAATTTCAGCCATAAAGTTTTCTTCTAAGAGCTGCCACAGTCTTTGGTATGCACTCGCTCACCTTCATACATTACTCACTCATGTAGTGATACTTGATACCTGTGTATTATTTCACTAAGACATCTTAGTAGAAAAAGATGATTAAGATGATGCTTTGGTGACTGTTACACTTACTGATCAGTGAAAGATGTCTGACTTGTGTGGTATTTACTTTTTTTGTTGTTATTAAACAGTATGAATGGAGCTGTTGTGTTAATACTGGTGTTTAAGGAGGTAACATTTAAGTATTATAAAATGATATCATAAATACTTCTATAGAAACAGGTAGGTGGTCCTTCAGAGTACTGTTTGCCCGACTTTGACCACTACCTTTCACAGCTTACGTTTCATAAAATTCAGACTCAAGCACTCAATGTAAAATTCAAAGAAAAAAAAAAGGTAACCCACTGGATCACAGAATTGATCTGCATAAGCATATATGTGTATGCTTATACAAACAGATAGATATAGCTAGATGGATCATTTTAACACAGAAAAAAGCTACACTGGGCCAGACTAAAAGTCTAAAATAAGTTACTGATGCTTCCTTAGAATACTTTCCTAGACTTCAGTAATTTGTAGTATATGGCCATCCTCAAACATGTTGTCTCTTTGTAGCTTTGAATTAATTTTTATTTCATTAATTTTTCCCATTGCTTTTTGCAACTATGAAAGCATTTAGCAGCCATTATATCCTGAAACATCTGGTTTATGAGAGTTGCCTGATTTATAGACTGACCTACAATATGCTTTATCCATTAATGGCTTCCATGTAAATAATAAAATAGAACAATAACGCATGATTTTTATATTGTGTTTTCTGCTTGGAATCTTAAAGAGGAATCTAAAAATTATTATGCTTAGAATACAGCAATGACTTATCAGGACACACTCAAGTAGTAAATGTTCAAACTTATAAAAAAAAATCAAGAGCAAAACTCTTTCAGCTTGGTTCACCTACAGATAATCAAGAATTATTCTGCTAGTTCGTCATGAATCATTGTTTGAGAAGAACTCGTCTGGACCAATAAAAAGAAATTAAATTAGAGAAAATAAACTCCTCATCCTCTGGTTTTATGATGTGCAGAGTACAAGGCTAAAAGCACACACCTAACAGTAAACTGGTGATGATCAAAACCAAAACCCCATTTCTCAGCTATGCTAATGTTTTTATGCTATTCATAATTTTGGCTGTAAATGTAGTCTTTAAGGAGAAGAAAAAAAATCATGTAAGTTATAGAAGTTTACATTCAGATTACGTTTTGTGGCTAAATTTTGAACTGCACAGATTTTTTTACAGTGCAAACAGGGATCTGACATGTTGTACAAAGAAATTATCAGCTACTGCTGAAAAAGCCAGTAATAGCTTAAAATGCATGTAGCATAATGAGTAGTAAAATATCCATACAGGAAGTTTTTATGTCCATCAGGAAGCACAGAAAAAGGAAACAATTCAAACATGCCACTAATTAATAATAAATAACAATCCTTTATGCTGAGGTGCATCATTTGAAGACTAAGTACAAACCATTTCTCTTCTATTATAGTAAAGAAAAGCAAAGTTGAACTCTATCTTTGTTTATGTATAACATATAGTAATAATCTGGCTATTGCTGCTGCTCTCACTCAAGAGTTTTCCAATCATCCACACGAGCTCCAGTATAATTAGATTATTTAGATGGCTGCATCTTTCTCTTACTACTTGTTACTTTTATAGCTCAGAATTTTCCAGAAGTGCCCCAGTAGCCTGAGGTTACTGACAGGACCAGAGTCCCAACTATCAACCTGATGCAATTTCAGTTTATCCGAGATACAGTAAATTTAAAACACTGCATAATTCAATCGCAACAGTTCCAGACATCAACAGGGAGAACTCCATTGATATCAGGAAAAAACAGAAATTGGAAGCAGGATTTGTGAGACACACAGGGGCTGTTGGGTGTAGATGCTTAAAACATATAAAAGAAAGGACTAGTGGCGGTTACAGGGCTTTAGCATATCTGCACCCTTCGACATGTCCTCAATGAAGTTTAAAGACAAGAAAAGATGGGGGGTGGAGAAAAAAGCCCTTTTAAAAGGAGGAAAACAGATAAGTAAAATCATCTAAAGGAAGGAAAAGAAAATGATGCATCTCAGGAAGGACCACAACAGGGGGTGGACACTACAACAAGCTCAGAACACAGAAATTGTAGGTCTGCGACAACCAGTGGAGAGGTATGAAGAAAATGGAAAATATTTTATGTAGTCAGAAAGATTACCTTCTCTTAACTAACCTCTGCTTTGTTAGGCTTTTAAAATGCAGCCTGTCCCAGGGTACTCAATTTAAGGTGAAGAGAGACAAGTTTCCTGTTATACACAAAACTCACCTGAGACCTTCAGCAAATCACTCTTCTCAGAATCTTGGTTTCTATATAACTAATAATAATTTTCTACAAAACAGAAATATCTGTATTTTCCAAACTCAGAATGGAAGGTATAATGATAAATAATTCATAAGTAATGATACTTTGAAGGTATCAATCCAGACATACCCAGTCATGGAAATGCTTTGGATGGACATCTGTTTAGAAGCTTTAGTACAACAATGCAGAAACTAGATTCTATATTATCCTAGCTGCTGAACAGCTATTTTTTGATTGTCAGTCACTGAGATGACAGGCAAATATGAAAAGTTAATGAAAAACATTTTTAATACTAGTTATGGTACACACATGCATTTTATGAAATATATTAATAATGCTTTTTACTTATGTACTCAAACATTTCTTTTCACCATTATTTAATTGCATTAGATTTGTTCCTGTTGACTATGTCTTGTTACCAGGTGTTGTGTTTATTTTTTTTTTTTTACAGCTAGGCAACGAGCGTACATACAAACTATTGACATGGAAATAACTGAGAAACTACTGTGATGACTTAAATCATCTTGAATTAAGATCATTGGTGTATGTCCACAATGTCATGAAATAAGATACAGAAAGACTGCTGTACTACAATATAAATAATTTGTTATCATTTACTTGAGATATGCAGATAAAGCAATATATTTTTACATTTTAAAATGTTAAGAGAGGAAAAGAAATAGTAAACAAGGAAATCAGCTACTTCACTATAAGAAATCACTCTTCTTTTTCTCTTCCTTGTATTTATTATTTTTCAATTCAATATGCAAGAAGAAAACCCAGATCGCTGCAACCTGCAGTTACTATAATTCTGCCATTTAATTTTGTGATTCCACTGCAGTCAATATAAATGCTCTTGCGTTTGTTAGTATTTTGCCACAATAAATATATGATGCCACGTAAAAGTCAACCACTTCCACTGACAAATTTTATACTTCTAGATGTCCTGAAAAGGGCTTTGGGATCTGTCTAGTAGTAAAATAACTATTACTGAATAGACAAGCTCCACCTTATCTGACATTGTTGACATCTAAAGGGTAAAATTAAATATATGGGTTTAATTTACCAGCAACACTTGTGATTGCATTAATTTGCATACACCAAATTGTGCATATGCTTTTAGACTGCGTCTGCAACTGCATGCCTAGAAAGATAATTAGGCAATCTGCCCAATTACTCCAGCCTATGTACCTGTTTGCATACATAAACTTACCTTCCTGTATACACAGTGATCGTGCCTGCAAATACTTTGAGAATGCTTAATGTAACCCATTGAAAATTTAGCTGCAAGCAACCCTTTGCCAACATGACTTATTTAATGATATCTATAAAACATGAGTGCCCAATTCACTTAAAAATATGATTATTTTATAGGTAGATTTGAGAATCTTCAAATACAAGTCTTCAAATACAGACTGACAGAAACAAATCTGAGTTACTAAAAATCTAATCTTTCTAAGAACTCCTGTAACGCTTCTTTGATAGCTACATTTACATTTTTCAGAGATTTTAGAATTATTCCAATTTAGAGACTGCCTGATTATGTTTTGCCATGGCCTTTGGGGAACACAATCAGGCTGCGTCAGATTAACATAATCAGAAAAAACCACTTGTATCACAAAATCTAATTTGCTTTCATTAGAGTTGACTGGATTTACTTCAAAGTTCCCTTTTCCTGTGGAAGCATCCTGGAAGAAAACTATAGCTTTCAATATATTGTTGAGATGTTTCAAATGTCAAAAGAAACCAAGACGTTATTGCCAGTCTCTGTGTGTGTATGTCTATATTATTTTGACTTGTTTCATTATTTTGCACTATTCCTAACAAATACAAGAAAAATCTGTCTTAAGAAACTAATAATAAATGAACAAATCTGAGACAAATAAAGCAAAGGTTAATAAAGTTAATATGGGAATAAAAATACAATTCATTTTAGCAACTTTAAATTAACAGCGTTGGCAAGATGTTTGTATTTACTGATGGGTCATCATAATGTTTAGCAGGTGTATGTGAGATTATATAAATTCAGCTATTATGCATGCATTCTGTGCATGTAAAAAAAAAAAATGCTGTTTACTCATTTGCACCATAGAAGGAAAACAAGTAGATATCTTAAAGATACAAATTCTTACTACCTACTTCCACCTGCATGTATTATTAAAAAGATACGTTTATACTTTAAGGTAGTTTCTTGTCTTGTTGTCATACAGATCTATTATTTTCAGTACCATTCTGCCTACTTTTGCCAAGCAAAGAAATCAGTATTTTATTCTAAATGTCTATATAATAAACTAAACTCTAAACAAAACAGCCTTACGTACTTTAAAAAAAAAAGTTTTAAGTAACGCTGCTGAAATTTCCTGGAATAGTATTTGCTTCATTTTTGATTGAGTGAAGTTAGCTAGTACAGCATTTTAATGAGACAGAAAAGCAAAGAATGCACAGCAACACAGAAATGACTTTTCTCATTATTTAACTTACCTGGAGTTGCTTGAGAGGTAAAAGGGAGCCTAATATATGAACAGCTGAATGCAGCGCTAATGTGAACCTTCTTTTCCATTAGGCTGGCAAATGATATAGGCATTTCAAGGAGTAAATTATTAGAAATTACTATGTAAATCACCAGGGGAGGGAGGTAGCGAAGATTTGAGATTGTAAAATATAAAGAGTGCCTATTAGAGATATCAGTACTGTATGCTTTGTTTTGAAAAAAAGGTTATCAGCACAAAGTAGACTGAAGGTTTTTCTTAGGACCTCTCAAATTGCTACACTTGTAATTTACATAGTTAGGCGTTGATTAGCACCTATTTTTCAAACACTCTAAAATATAACTTACAAAGAAGGAACAACATTAAAAAAAGCTTGAGTAAAAATCATTACGTGTTATCACAGTCTTCTGATCAGAACTGCTACATGGTTGGTCACATCTTTAGGAGACATACAGCTACAAAAAATTATAAAGAAAATCCAAACTACCTAAATGAAGGAGGGGGAGACTTAGGGTAGGCAATCAGCAGATAATGGGCAAATAAAAGGAAAGAAAACCTGGCTTAGAGACTTAGACTTAAAAAAAAAAAAGTCAGAGATGTTTTTACCAAGGCCCCTAACTTCCAGATGGTAGTCAATTATGTATATGTGGTGTTAAAAAAGCTAGTTCACAGTAAGAGAACCCTATTGAAATCTGAAGGAAAAGTTGACTTCTATAGAAAAGGTTCCAAATATTCTCTCTAAATTGTAAGAGACAGTAGCTCCTTTGAGCTCAACACCTCAGAGTCCCCCCTCCCAGCTGTAGCTATTCCTTAAAAAGTTCTGACTAAACACTTTTGTTTTAGTTAAAGATCAAAGACAGAAAAAGGATGTTCAAATATTGTCTAGAGACAATGACAGAATATAGACTTGTTGCCCTAGAAGAGGTAGCACGTAACTGCATCAGAATCCTTCTCTCTCCCCTCCATAAATACAAATTCCCTTCCTGCCCAGCTGACACCATTCATAGAATCATAGAATTGTTTAGGTTGGAAAAGATCTTTAAGATCAGATTCCTAAACACCCCAGGAAAATTAGTAAAATCTAGATGGCAAAAATGAGCACATTCTTCACTCCTCCTTCCAGCATAGACCCCAGACTACAGAGACAGCACTCTCTGGAGTCCCAGTTCGAGAGAGCATGATTTTTCCATTATTATCTAACACATTATCTAACACAGGCATTTTTACACATTGTAAAGTCAGAAATATAATAAATTTCCACTAAAGTTCAGCATTATTTATGGATATGCCTACTGCATTCCTATGAAATGATTTGACATAGTTCCATGCATTTCCTGTATATTTAACTAGAAATGGTCACATACGCATATCTGGAGTAGATTTTGCTTGGCAAATACTAGAGATGTGGAAGGCATTCATGCATTCACAGACTACTTTCTGTCACAGAAAATTCTGTCTCTGCACTCAAACTTTTCTAAAGGTAGAGACATAAGTTGACCCTTAATAAGAATATCTGTAATAACTCTACTACATTCTCTGTTTAAACTAGCAGATACATAACATTATATCACTAAAAACAAGTGAAGCACACGAGCACAAACAATACCTAAATTATGAGACTACTAAAGGAGTATTTACCATTTTGACCACTTCACACTTTGAACATGACAAACATTTTTTTGTTTGTTTGTACAAACTGGTATAAAATATTGTTAAAGATAAGTAACAAGACTGCATCTTCCCATAGAATATCAGTATTATAGATGTTATATTTCAAGACCAGAAATGTTGAATTCCTTGAAATCTGCATAAGATCAAAACCATATTCTCACCTAGTGATACTGGAGACATCCTTCATCCTTACTTTTATTGCTTCAGAATACATACTGAACTACTTAGTGGGTAATCAGGTCAGAGGACAGCAGAGTCCAGGGGGGTTTGTTTGTTTTAATAAGAAAGCCACAAAGTTAAGTAATTTTCTATATGACTTTTGTGAACTTTTTGATAACTTATTGCCTTTTATTCCTGCCTACTCCACAAATCCCACTTAGAAGTCCTGAGCCACAGAAGCTGTCAAAACTTTAGATTCACCCACTAAGGGTGACAGTTGAGCATAAACTATCTTCTCACTGTCTCTAAGAAGGAAATGTGGACTTGCAGGTCAATGGAGCACCAAAGCACACTCCATCGCTCCATCAATATCTGCAGTTTGGACCATCAGAATAAGGAAGAATGGCACATATTTCACAGAGTTAACTCACAGCTAACTGCCTAGCTTTCCTCCTAAGGACTGAGGTTTTGATATGGCATGGCTGAATAACTTTGGCTCAAACTTCTGAGGCAATTACTAAATTGTGAGAAAGAGCTATGAGAAATTATGTAGAGCGGAACCATGCAATATAAGAAAGGTAAAACCGCAGACAGAACTAAGATTGTTCAGGCAAGGTCAGTCAGGGGTGGGGGGAAAACAAACCACAAGTATGAAAAGTTATAAAATCATAAAAGGAAAAAACAGAGTCAGTAGTTTAAACTGATCCTCAGTTTAAACAACACTGAGGATCAGACCATTTCAAGGAGCAATGGAAATCAACCCTTGTTATAATTGATTGAACTGTCTGGCCAGCAAGGACTCATTGAGTATCTTGCAAGAGGTGGAGAGCATCTTCACATTTAGTCTGACAGCAAATTAGTCCTAGCTATATATTGTGTCTATTTGACGATAAATAATTTTGTACTTTTAGGTAGCATATATCCTGCTTAGGGAGGATACTCTGCTACTCACTGTGAAAATTGCTTGAACAAAGTGGTCAAGAGAAGGAAGATTGTAACTATAGGTTCAGAAGTAAAGAATACAGTGGAAGAAAAACTTGGATAAAGCAGGCATTTGCACATGGCAGAGTAATTCACCTATCACAGGAATTCTGATCTGGGTCTTCAGCAGTTATTTCAGCCTGTATAAAAAAAAACCAAAAACAGTACCTCTAGAAGACAGTCAAACTATGTATTGGCTGATCTCTAGTATATTCATATATTTTTCAGTTCTTTTAATGTTGGCACTTTTGTTACATCTGTAATTTCTTTCAACAAAACAATAGGAAACACCAGATTTTTTTTTTATTTTTTTTTTTTTTTTTACAGTAAAGGTTCTCATTCCTTTAGAGGCTGTTTTCTATGCAGGCATCCATTTGACATCATAAGAATGTACAGGATGTCCAAATCACTGTGCCATCTAGAGGCCACACAGAGAAATCCTCTTACCACCGATCATTACTTCGCAATGACCACTACCTAATAAATATATGCAATATAAGGAGGTAAAAAACCAATACATGCTGGGGGACAAGCTAATTCCCTACATCCTGCAAAGCTGACATCATCAAATACAAACTTCACAATTTATAACTTCTAAAGTACAATGGTCAGTGAATTCTCATCGAGCAAAGTTAAGATGTAATATTTTTAAATTATTTCAGTTGTGTGTAGGTTAGCATTTAAAGATTGTAGATAAAATCCTGGTCCTGTTGAATTCAATAAGAAAACTCCTATTGACTTCCAGTGAGCGACAGTTTTAGCCTGTTGCATTAGGCTTCACATAGCACAACTACAATTCAGGATGCTACGTTTCTATAGCAACAAGAGAATGATTCCTAAAGATTATAAAGACCTTTGGGGCTAATTCAGCAGTATTAGACATGAGACCTCAGATCACAGAATAACACAGAACCCTTCCAATGAATACAACCAGTGTATCTGCATTAGCAAACAAGTACCACAGGACTACCATACAGAGTGAAACACCTGGTGCTTCGAACCTAACGCCCATGCTTCTGGGGGAGAGGGGGGCGATGGGTTGTTTTTCTGTTTAGTTTTTTAACTTTGAACTCACTCTAGCATGGCCTGCTGGCACACATTAGGTAGGACCCTGAAGCACATCTCTTGGTTTTTTTGTTTGTTTGTTTGTTTGTTCTTTACTGGAAATGAATCCATTGCATAAACCCTGAGAACCACTCCACTATTAAAACCAAATCAAGGTGAGATGATCAGATTTTCACACAGTACCACTCTTCCAACTGAACCAAAACACAAATGTAGACATATGGGGGTTTTTACTGCCTCAGTTTTAAGCTTCAGTTTTGCCTTCTCCTCCTTCTTTATTAAGAATATGTTTTTTGAGGAAGAAAAAGATTTCTTTGCAAAAAAACATTACATTACTCTCTTTGTTAGCTTCATTGCACGCTAAATCAACCAGTCCATAATATCAGTTAAAAAAAAAAAAAAAAAAAAAAAAAAAGAAGAGCTCACTGAAATACAGAAGACCAGTAAAATTACCCCTATTCTTTCATCATTTTTTGTTTTCAATGAGTACAACAATTTATCAAGCTTGTGTCTTTGTAAATTGCAGCATCATTGTCAGAACCCTGTTTCTCCTAAGGACCAAACTGCCTTCCCCACAACACGAAAAACGCCACCAGCTAATTTGTGCCAGCATGTCCTACACTCTCTTGTCCCTCACTTTTTCCCCAGGTTTCATGGAGTCTGAGGAAAGGTCCATGAATCTATAAAGGAAGAAAGAGTTGGACAGCAGACACACAGAAACCTGCTAAGACCCAATGCACACATCCATCCATACTCAACAACAATTCCTACAGATTACATATAAAAACAAGGGCCTTCACTTTTGTTTCCTCCCTTTTCATCAAGAAAGTTATTTCTTCAGCAGGTTCCTAGGGGTAAGATGAAGCCAAAAGGGCTACGGCAGTATAATTCCAAAAAATCCCGTGGCATTGACAAGTAAAATCAAACTGCAGGAATACAAACTGCTAAAGATTCATAGGCTTTGAATCCAGACTCTGCAACATCCACACAGTTTGATGCAAATGCTTTTTCTCTTTCAGATGTCTTACACAACAATGCAGAAGGCAATTTCTCTAACAGTTATTTGCTTATCCTAAATTTCTCGTTCTGTGCAGAACAAAACTAGAACCAGTACAATGATCTGGGTTGACATCTAGTTTAGCAGTCATGATAAAAATCTGTTGGGTTTAACAGAGATAAATTACCACAGTAAATAATAATTTCTGCCAAAATACATTATAAAATGATATAGTAAAGCTGAAGCCAAAAGAAAGAGTTACTAATGGTTCCTATGATAGTAGAAACAGCTACTATTAGAAGTTTTCAAGGATTACTGTTTTCAGAAACTGAACAAAACAAAAAGACCCTTGTACATGAAACAAGTTTACTATAATCAAAGCTCTGTGTGTATTCAGTAAGTAGAGCAAAATGTCACTCAAGGGCTGATTTTTTTTTCTCTCTAATGCAACATTTTGAAGGGGAGTTGTAGGGATATAAAGGCAAAGAAAATAAAATCAGCTAGAGAAAGAACAGTGAAGTTACAGAAAAAAATATTTCAATTATTTGGAAATTATATTAAAATGTATTCTCATTTAAATGATAAGGATGCTTCCTCTGCTAGATATTATTTTCACGTATTGTAGATGGTGCAAAATTACCTTGGCAAGATTGACTTCATAATTTTTAAGCTTATCAACCCACCTACTATTTTTCCTAATTCACATTGTCTAGAAGACTACTTCCACTTCATAAATACATTGACCTAAACACGACTTCTTTCTTTTCTGTGACTATATGCATCTTTACTCACCTGAACAGTGAGAAACTCAGGATCTCCTAAATTACACAGTTACATAAGTGCTATTTTAAAAAAATAAAAGGCTTTATTATTCTATTAATCTGTAAAATCTTAAAAATTCCATGATATCTCTCACTAATAATCAATGGTTAAATCTTTCACAAGCACTGCAGAAACTGATAGTAATAAAATTGAGCAGGTTTGAATAGCTCCAGTGACTACATGGGATGCTCACAATTTTAACTGATTCCAGAACTGAAGCCTCAAATAATTTTATACATATTTTAGTTCATATAATGTATAGGCAACATTAAAAAATAAAATTGAGATTCACACACACACATATCCCACTTTGGTAAAGCAATAATGTATTATTTTAGGAAGATTTCTAATAGTGTATGTTAACTTATGAACTTATACTTCACCTTTTGATCACCTGCCAAGATATGCAAATCTTTCGTAAGTGCTTTCTATGCTAATCTAAGTGGTTGACCTTGTCATAATGCAATTTTTTTAATAATTTCTCTTAGAGTTATCTTTTCTCAAAACTTTTTTCTTTTATAAAGCTCAAAGAATTAACAGCTCTCAAACCCACCATTTTCTATTTTGCAAAGACAGAACATTACATAATTTTGTGTCAGCCTTGCAGAGTTTACCTCTTTGAATACAAATACATTCACTATCTGTTACTGGAAAAAAAACTTAAAGGCATTTTTTGTGTTCCAAAAGAAAGCAAAGAAATTCTTCTACTTGTTTTCCAATACAGATAATTTCCTTTTTCTTTTACACATTATTTAATAAAGCAGTATACTTTCTTTTTTTAAAGACAGAAACCAGTTCTCTTCAGTCAATGAAAATAATTTCAAGAACTAGATATAACAACCAGAAGATTTTGTCAAGTCTTACATTCTTACAGTTTATTGAACAGCAATCTAAAAAGTCCCTAATAATAAGCGAAGCACAATAATCAGATTTGGTTAGTGTCATTTAAACGTGGGTCCTATGGATCAGCATGTTTCATATTTGCAAAACTGCAGGGTTGGGTATTGGTTTAATTTTTTCATGATTATTCATCTATTATTGAGAGAGAAGTCAAAGTTATTAATTCAGAACCTGTTTTGCATAATATAATGCTTTTTGTTACCTGCATCTGATAGTCCAATTACAGATATAGTTCTCATCAGAAAGCATCTTAATGCCTATGATTCATAAAAAAACAGTGAACAAAAATAAATGAAACATAAAAAATAAAAAATGAAACAATGAAATAACTAATAATCACTTCTACAGCCCAAAGAAGACAAATAGTGACAAAATTTTGATTAATATTACCATTAGAATGGCCACTCCTACAAGATTTACTACTTTATGTTGAGTATAATTACAGAATAGTTTTCACTAGAAAATAGCTAATTTTCGTGTTGGCTCAAAACACTGGCTGCCACAAAAGTGTTCTTTTGCCATTATAGAAGTAGATTGATATTCCACTCATCACATTCAGAACCCTACAGTGTGATTTGCACACAACCTATCTTTCTCATTGCCTTATAAGTGCAAGTTTCACTCTTGCTGCCCATGCTCCTAGCTCTTTCTTCCCTCACATGGAAACTGTCACAATGTCTGCTTGCAAATGAAGACAGAAAAGAAGGAAGAAAAGTCCATTTACAAGCATCACAGTAATCAATGTCTGAAAGAAGGACTTCCATTTTCTCCCTTTAATATTACCATCATACATGTCTGCTGTGTCAATCACTTGAATTTAAGAGCCAGCAGTCAGCCTAAAACTATTTCTTTGAGCACTTAAAAAGTTTATTTAGATTCTTCAAAACCTTACGTTCAACTCTTTAGGTAGGCTTATAGGTAGAAAATATCAGTTAATGATCAATTTCACCAGAACATGCCTTTTTTCCTCCTGAATAAGAAGTATAGAAGATAACTAAAGAAACATCATTTCTGCAAAGTGACTGATGTAGTGTAAAATAATGTACAGCTTGACCATTTAAACTTTTCATTCTTTCTGTACTTTCTCATTTTTTTCCCCAAAACTCATCTGTTCATTTACTTTTTTAAAAAGATCCATTTCACATAGAAAACTAATCTCTTATCTACTGGAAGGCATACTCATATTCATATACCAATGCTAAAATTACTTCAAGTTGATGGTACATCCTCATGAATAGCATTTGTAACATTTTGGAAAACATATCACCCTCCCAGCAATGACATAACATAAATGCTGAGATGATGCAACTCCCTTCAGGAGAAAGACAAACAAACACAACCACAAAAAAACAACAAAAAACCCCCCTTTCACACTTTCTTATATATTCATATTCATATAATGTATCTGATCAAATCTTCTTACTCCCTAAAAATCCAGTAGTATCCTCTATTCATCTTCCTCCAAAGATTTTAGCACTGCTTGGCAGCTCTAATACCTTCTTGTTTTTTCTTATGACTCAAAGAGATTTTTATTTTTCCTCTCCCAGAAAGTTTACTTTTTTTCTTTCCCAAGAAAATTTCTTTGCATTTGTGTCCACTTATGTTCCTGTCCTATGGCAGATGTTTGTTTCCTCTGTTCTATGACAACTCAGAATACATAATACAGCTGTAAGATTCAGCTTTATATTTAAAGTGACATATAGTGATAAAATTTGTATAAGTTCTTCTATATAATTGAAGATTCCTTTTTTTCAGTTTTATGTACACTACATACAAACTGTACATTCAAAACCTGTTATTCTTATGAGTCTTTTCCTACCAATTTTTATGGAATTGTTATTACACAAATTATTCTTTGTGGGTCCGTCCCCCCCCCATACACCAATGATTGAAAAGTTCTCAATTAACTTTAAAGTTGTTATGAATATTGATGTGCTTTTACCATATAGTAAATATTAAAACACTAATTGTATCTCTAACTTAAGCTTAAAAATGAGACTGCATAATCAGAGCAGGTAATATTTGGGACTGCCTACTGACAGTAGCATGATCTTAGACCTGCTTTACTTTCAGGTCACGGAATAAGGAAGAGTAAGATCATCTTATTTAAACTGTGGTAAAATCCAGCTTTTACAAGAAGAAACGAAATTCTAAGTGTTGAGTGCTATACATTATTCTGACAGAGTAGTCAGTGAGAGAATAAAATGGTAAACACAAAACAGTAGTAAACACCTGATGAAATAATGTTTTATCCTTCTCCTAGGATTTCAATTTCACACTTGTTAATTCTTTCAGACAAATATATTTGCCATTCTTGTCTTTATAAGGTCAGCTCAATCTGTTAAAAAAACAAAAAACAAAAAACAAAACCCACCCAATTTAATTAAATCCAGCTTCATTTGTCAGCACTGGACGAAGGCAAATGCATTCTGATATGACCCAGGATGCTTATCAGTGAAGATACGTAAGAAGTAAAAGTCTCTACAAAATCAAACTGATGTTTTTCAGCCTGAAGTGGACTGAGGTAGGGAGAAGAGTAACAAGCAATTTTTTTTTTTTTTTTTTTTTACTTAAAATGAGCAAATATAGTTCAGGAATAGTGTCATTACATGTTCAGAATGGTTACTCATACTTTCCTACAATGTTGTGATACTTAGGCAGACGAATGAGACAGCAATGTCAAACTTTAATAAGATCACCTTTTGTTATTTTGAATAACATCAATAATCTCTGTATCCTAACTGTTCGACAGGAATGTGAAATGTATGTACTAATATTGTCTCGTCCTGTGATGCCTCTTCCCACACAGAAGTACTTGTAAGAATAAGGCTGCTAGCTGGGAACATGAACATATATTTTCCATTTACACTGAACTTCTATGAAACAGTCCTCACATCTTACAGTATATAGTCAGTAACTAATTTACCACTCATTTCCAAATTGTGTATTTAAAAATGCCTCTACAGCTTTGGCAAGAGCTGACGTACAACAGCTAAAAAACAAAGAACACTTTTTCTCACCTTCATATTCATACAAACATTGGTAAGTGCACTTTTGCAAACAAGACTTAATAATTAATTCTTATTTTTGAATTTGGTTATTTCTGGACTTGCTAAAGAAATTTAAATTATTTTCTTGAATTTTTTACCCTTTCTTAAGGAAGACTTAAAACAACAACAGAAGCCTATGGTCCAGTCAGCTTTGCTGCTAAGTTCATGTATATGTTATTGAACTTATTTTTACTAGACAACTTTGTTGTGAAAACATCAACAGTACCAAAGACATAAGAATCACCACCACACTCAAGTGCAAAAGCCTAGCTCTCAATGAAAAATGCTACCGTTAATTATAATTAAATAAATCACAGCAACATACCATCACAAGGAGCTTGCTGACCACATTCAAGGAGTTTGGCTGACCATCTTCCTGTATGGTAGACCTTGTGGTCATGAAATTATTGTAAACCTCAAAGCACACTTTGGACACTTCTCAAACATATCTGGACTTGAGACATCACCCTCATCAATGTAAATCAGGTGTAAACAGCTGAATACAATATAAATGAATCAGCACATGTGGTGATAAAGAATGAGGCCCTTATAAATATTTTTATGATCTTGACTTCTACTTTACAGGGTTCTTTCCAGAAAAACTTCGTTATGGTCACAGACATTAGTTTTTAAGTTTTTTCTATTTGCAAGGATTTTCAGGAGCATTTGGGGTCATTTACACTTATGTTCACTTCTCTAAAAAAAAAAACAAAAAACAAAAAAACCAACCAACAAAAAACCCCCTATATATCTTGCTCAGCAAAACCTACATAAGCAGGTACAATTACATGTTTCTTCTGATTTTGTTGTTATCAAGATTGGCTGTCCATATGGCATTTGAACTACATGCATATACACCTGTCTTAAAGAAACCTTAAACTAAACATATGCTGAATTATCAGCTGGACAAACAATCATATGGCAATATTTATTTTAGATTTCATGATTAATGTACGCATGTCATATCATGCATAAAAACTTGTTGATACGTCTGGTAACATGCCCCATTCAAAGCAAGTACAAGAAAAAGATGGTACGACACTATTTACAGAAGACTACTTCATGTCTGACTAAACTGATTATCATTTCTACTATCACCACTTGCTTTATAACAAGAAAAAGCTTTGCATAACACACTAGGAAACATATATTACAAAGTTGGAAAAAGGTACCCTTAGACTTTCTAATTTGGATTCCTCTGTGAAATCTTAACAAACCTTTGCTACTTTGGGGAGTATTCAAACAAGTAGCTGCACAGCCGCTTCCTTTTCCATTGCAAACAAATACATATGATGGTCCTGTTGTCTTTCATGATAAGGTACATTTTCTGACCTTCAGCTATTCTTGCGGGTCTTTTCTGAATACTCTCTAACTCTCCATAATTTATCCTGAATTATGGGCATTCCTAAACCACACTTGGCCATCCAGGGCTGGAGGCCGACTACTGCATTCCTGCACTGTCTAGGAATCTAAGGTCATAGCCAACTCAATGATAGCTGTAGTACTTTAAGCACTGTTTAGAATACAACAAGGTTATTATGCCCATCCCATGAATCCTCACATTCTCCACTCTGGGGAGGCGAGGCGGGGGCAGGAAATGCACAGCTGCCTTCTCTCAAGTAGGAGCTCTGAAATACCCAGGTACTGCAACATTACCATATGATTGCATTAGTGTAACAACTCTTAAAATTATTACTATCAATTTTCACTAGTACTCACAAATCCCTAACTCATTCCAATTATGTATTTGACATTATCATTTAAGATCCAAATGTCATACTACAGTTTATTTAAATAGTTTTTCAACACTTGGTTGGTCTGTCACTCTGATACAGCATGCTTCTTTCTTATCTTCACAATCTGATACATTTATACCTAAATGTGTATTAATATAGAATCATTTAGGCTGGAAAAGACTTTTAAGATCATTAAGTCCAGCCATTAACCTAGCACCGCGAAGTCCACCACTAAACCATGTCCCTAAGCACCATGTCTACCCTTTTTTTAAATACCTCCAAGGATGAAGACTCAACCACTTCCCTGGGCAGCCTGGTCCAATGCTTGACCACCCTTTCGGTGAGGAAGTTTTTCCTAATATCCAACCTAAACCTCCCCTGGTGCAGCTTGAGGCCATTTCCTCTCGTCCTATCACTTGTTACCTGGGAGAAGAGACCGACCCCCACCTCGCTACAACCTCCTTTCAGGTAGTTGTAGAGAGCAATAAGGTGTCTCCTCAGCCTCCTCTTCTCCAGACCAAACAACCCCAGTTCCCTCAGCGGCTCCTCACAAGACTTGTGCTCTAGACCCTGCACCAGCTTCCTTGCGCTTCTTTGGACACACTCCAGCACCTCAATGTCCTTCTTGTGGTGAGGGGCCCAAAAGGGAACACAGTACTCGAGGTGCGGCCTCACCAGTGCTGAGTACAGGGGCACCATCACCTCCCTAGTCCTGCTGGCCACACTATTCCTGATACAAGCCAGGATGCTGTTGGCCTTCTTGGCCACCTGGGCACACTGCTGGCTCATATTCAGCCAGCTGTCGACCAGCACCCCCAGGCCCTTTTCTGCCAGGCAGCTCTCCAGCCACTCCTCCCCCAGCCTGTAGCGTTGCATGGGGTTGTTGTGACCCAAGTGCAGGACCCAGCACTTAGTCTTACTGAATCTCATACAGGTGGCCTTGGCCCATCAATCCAGCCTGCCTAGATCCTTCTGTAAGGCCTTCCTACCCTCCACCAGACCAACACTCCTGCCCCACTTGGTGTCATCTGCAAATTTATTGAGGGTGCACTCGATCACCTTGTCTAGATCATTGATAAAGATATTAAACAGAACTGGCCCCAATACTGAGCCCTGGGGAACACCACTTGTGACCGGCCACCAGCTGGATTTCATTCCATTCACCACCACTCTTTGGGCCCGGCCATCCAGACAGTTTTTTTACTAAGCAAAGAGTACACTGCCCAAGCCATGAGCAGCCAGTTTCTCCAGGAGAATGCTGTGGGAGACAGTGTCAAAGGTCTTACTAAAGTCCAAGCAGACAACATCCACAGCCTTTCCCTCATCCACTAAGCGGGTCGCCTTGTCATGAGAGGAGATCAGGTTAGTCAAGCAGGATCTGCCTTTCATAAACCCATATGTATTAAGATATGAACAAACAGATGCACACTTATTGCAAATCCACTCGAGTTCTGTGGTCTTGATTCGTTAGTGCACAGCTCGTGACAATTTTTGCAATTATCAGCAGAACATACACTATGTCTGTTCATCTACCTTGCTTAAATAACAAGTCACTGATTTATAATGAGCCAAGCAAAAGTTGACTCTTCTCCATCACATCCCAGGTTTAGCTGACAAAATCATGAGACTACAGGGGAAAACAAATGAAAACAAATACAGTATGGTTGATATTAATGGATGCTCTTTCTGTTTCCTTACCAGAAACTACCAAAAAATTTCCTCAGTTGCCTTCCCCCCTCCCCCGCAAAGAGAAAATAAAGCATATATTTTAATAATTGTTCAACTGGCAAATCGATTTGCTGCATTACTTATCTTTGAATGTTTTACTGTATTGATACATTTTCATATGTTTTATTGTTTTTAATTACATCGGCTTTAGTCTTAGCACTTCAACAGAAAAAATGTATGGCAAAATATAACTACTTCCAGAAGTATCCTAAAATCAGCATGTTCCACTTGAGTCTCTTAGCTCTGAATTTAAAACAAATTTCTATTGCATTCACTACAGTTGCTATTTGTCTCTCCTTTTCCACCTTATTTATGTTGATGACATTTCCACCATCATCATGGCTTTTCTCACACCAACTGAGACGTGGGGAGAAGAACAGAGAATAATCCATTCTTTAGAGGGCAAAATTTACCTGAAATTGTTTTCTAACACCACATACAGCAGTGTATTTTAAGCTTAGTTGCTTATTTTCTTATGATGTATGTGTAACACAGAACTATTTTGAGCCAAAATTGCAAAATTCAAGGAGAGCCATAAGTATCTGCCTCTCCAGATTGTACATAGCAATCCCAAGCTCCTCATTACGCCTGCAAGGAGTAATAAGCCACTTTTACAAAGAATACATCCAAAGTATTCATGTTCAGGGACCTGAGTATCCCTTAATTGCGTAAGTGAATCAGGGTTCTTTCAGAGTCTCCTTATGGCACACACCCTTGCAGCCATCCATTTTAATAAATGTTCTTTGCTCTGTATCACAGCTTTACAGTGAGTGTTACTTTTTTTTTTCTTTTTTTCTCCCTCCCTTGCTTTGGCTTTCATTCTACAGTACTTAAGTCCATTAATCAGTGTATTCCTCTGCATAGCTGATGCTGTTCCCACCACCTGAAAGCTCAACTTCTTAATTTATTGTTCTCCCCACCTCCAGAAGTACCACAGGTGTTTTGCTTAAACAGTAAAAATGCTTTTTTTTACATTAATCTGCGATATTACAGGTACTATGTAATATAATTCTACCTACCCTAGACACCTGCTTTAATTAAACAACTTTAAACTGGACTGTACTCTCATACTAGTCTAAATTCTGCTAAACAAGAAAACCACATAACAGACAGAACGAAGCCTCTTTATATACTATCTACTGCCTGGTGCTGAGGAGCAATAAGGCTTGAAATGGGCCAGCTGTCTTGATAATGCTAGTGCTAGCATTACTTGCCCTTTATTCTACAGCCAAAACACATTATCTTCCTAAAATCATTTCAAAAGCATCACAATATTATGCCTGTAGTTATAGATTCTAAGCCATAGCACACACTTGGACAAAAAATTGTCTTATGCAATGGTGCTCAGGATTACAAGTAATCTCTATACGGTATTTAAATTAACAATGAATCAGTATTAACTTGAACTAGTTTTGCTGTTGTGATTACATTAACTGACTTGTGACAAAGGCTGTGATTTTTTAGGTGATGTTGTTAATCAGATGTTAGAAGAGCGTTCACAAGCTGCAAACAACACCGTTTACAGCTCCTGAGTTTTTACGAGAATGATGTGTATCTGTGTATCAGTGCTTCGCAAAACTAAACTTCTGTATTCTGGCACTGGTTAACAGCCATGGCATTTCTATGAAAAACAGAATTCCTTTAGATCATCTAGCCAACTGTTAACTTATTGCACTGTAATCTTCCAAGTGCTCTTTAGATAGATGGAAGAGCACATACCAGCATCGCTTTTCTTGCACCCCCAGAGGGAGGGGAAGAAGAGAAAAACCAAACAAAAAAGACAGAATGGTTTTCAACTTGGTATTATCTTTTCTGTTGGTATGATATCTTCTGAATTTATGAATCATGTCTGATACAACATCAGAAAGTGGGAAGATAAAGCTGACAAGCTGATGTAGAGGTCTGCTCAGAACAAATATATAGCAACAAGTGTATACTACAATGACAGTTGAGCAAAAGTGGGTGTCAAACTTCATGGAGAATCATCTGCTGCGTTGTACTGAATTATTCTACTGATATTCTTTTAGATTTTTAAAAAACTCAAGATTTTCCTTTTTTTTTTTTTTTTTTTTTCCTTTTTTTTCTTTTGCTCACTACAGAGGACAGGCTAAGCTTCCCCTAGGTCAGGAGTGTTTCTCCTTAAATCTCAGATACCTAATTCATCTCAGAATCTGCCTACACAATTAAATTCATGCATGTATATGGCAAGCCCAAAGCATCAAATAGTACCATTTCTATTACACATTCACTGTGCGACAGGTCTGTATGCTGTGGTCAGCATATTGCCAAATATGCAGAAATTCCCTGAACAAATATCAAAATCTGTGTTGACAAAGTTCACGGGGGAAGAGGGGAAAACTCTGATTAATATAAAACCTAATTCAACAAAGCAAAACTTACTAAAAGAAACAGTAACTTGCGCAGCCTCCATTTTGGCTCCATATTGCTTGTGTTTGCCCTTACTCTTTGAAACTTAATCCTATTTTGCAACAATACCGATGTTCTCTAAAAGCTAGTTTTCATTTATAATACTCTTTTTCCTCTCTGATCAAATCCAAGGATCATCAACAGTGAGGCTAATACTGGGTGAAAAAAGCATTCCCTTCATATAATTTAGCATTTTTTTATATACTATTAGTGTGGACTTTTACAGCTTGAAAAAATTCCAATTTAAATTAATTCATAATTGGTTTTACTTATTAGTCTGCTTTTGTCACAAAAATATTAAACCCACAGAGACAGGTAAGGATATTGTTGTATTGGAAAAAAAAGCAGTTTAAAACAAAACCTTGCTATTTTCATTGATATCTATACATGAAGCTATCTTTAAAATATAAAGTATTTCTTGTGCTGTTGCTTGAGGCAAGAAAATCAAATAGATTAAAAATGTGAGGTTTCCTTGGCTGTTAATTCACACATATAAATAAAACAGATAATTTTAAAGATGAGAATTTAATGTAAAACAGAGATATTTATGATGAAATATCTGTGCCAGGATATGAAAGAGAAACAAATTGTCAATAAGACTGCCAAAAGAAGTTTTACTAACTACTGTAATGTTGTGTCATGTTATTTAGTCTAGCATGACAGAAGTGTTCTTTTAGGTATGTTGGCATTATATTCCCTGTTACGTCTTTAAAAAAAAAAAAAAAAACTCAACTTGATTCCACAATAACTTGGTAGCCAAAAAGCTAGATATAACTTCTTCCATCATTATGAAAGTCAGTAAGTTTCCTATTTTAATTTGATTTTTTTTTCTGTTAATGTACATAAGCATTGTCAGTCTAGCCTCCTCCTTCCTTTTTCTTTCTTCCTTCCTTAATCACTCTAATGTGGGTTCCATAAAATGGTACCTACAGGATAATACATAATCTATCCCTCCTTCATTCAAGCCCCCATAAAACATCTCTTACCAGGGCTTATTTCAGGTTTTCAGGCATGAGTGCATGAACGTTAAGCCATGCTGAGTGAAAACATGTAGTACTGTGAAAGAGCAAAGTAGTACATAAAAATGGAGAAGAGTTATTTGAAGAGAGAGAACAGTAAAGAAAACTACAAGAAAAATGCCAAGGTATAAAATCCTAAAGAAACCAAAACATGCTATAAAAGGTAAAATAGCAATAATAAAAATTTATATGATGGTAACACGAAGAGTTGTGGTCCAGCTTTTAGGGTTTTGTTTAAACTTTGACTTCTTTATTCTGCATCATGTAGAGTTTGGAAAATTCCCTAAATATTTTAAAAATTATTTCGAACTGCTCAGGAAAACTGAAAAATAAGATACTTCAGGCCTCAGCTTTTTCTCTGCTCTGTTGCTCCTAGAGAGAGACTCAATCTTCATAGAACTGGGGCCCTTGCTGATGCCCCAGCTGGGCACCCTTGGTATTCTGCATACCAAAACACAACATTTGTCCTAATGTAGCTGCCTAATTTCATCTTCAAAGTCACGACTCTGCAAAACAACGAATTTGCCACTCAGCCTCAGAGATGAACATGTTTCCAAATACTTTGCTTTAAAAGACCAACCACAAATCCAACTTTGAAGTCCCAAAATTGCAATGTAGTGAGAGTGACAAAGAGTTCATGGTTACACGGGGGAAGGAAAAAAGTAATCTATTACAAGATGACATAGATGGAAAAAGGTATTTTCTGCCCGCACTGTGGGGCACAAAAAGCATTTCATAATTTGCTTGGGAAAGCACCTGTTTGCACAAAAGCATGATTTTTTTTGCTTTTAAAACTCCTAAGAGCAGACAGTGCCACTTCTTCCAGTGGTATTTTTCCCTCTATAGGTCATAGTTTAGCTCAGTTTTTGTTTTTATCACAGTCTTTATAGGGTCAAGCATATATAAATAATTGCATCTTTTGGTATCTGAATAGCTTTGGTAAGGAAGTAAATTGTGGTATCTAACTGGACTAGTGACCAGTTTGCTGATCAAATACAGGACCTCCTTTTAGACAGCAGCTGTACTAAAAACTTAACAGGAAAGTGATGACAGGCAAAACTTAGAGCTCTATTGCCAAGAACAGATTTGCCACGTGTCAGAAAAATTAGTTGTCTTACCTGTATGCTAGCTTAGAGGACTGTTCTAGCTCTCCCCACACATTTTTAAACCTTTCTTTTAACCACAATGCTGACCAAGAGCTCTGTGGTGGTAGTGTCATGTCAAAATTAAACAGGTTCCTAAAATTTGTTTTGAATCTGCTGCCTCATGTACTCTCCCTGTTCCTTCATTATGAGATGGTAAATGAAACTAACTAAGCAACGATTCCAGAACTAAATCCTGTCATAGTCTTTCTTATTAAGTTAGATTAAAGCTAAGTGCTCATTTTTCAGTGCTTTTTCATCCAGAAGTCTCTCTAGGTCATTGATCATATTTTTAACAGCTCTGCAGTGTTTCTGTTTCTGCTATGTGTCATTTATCAAGGTGGCCAGAGATAACAGGGCTATTAACACAAACTATGAGACCTCACTCATAAAATGATTTAACATTTACAGACTATTCTCTTTACCATTCTTCACAAATCTCAATGTTTTGTTTGCTTTTATAACTACTGCATCTGCATACCTTTTCCCTGAGTTCTTCATAATGGCACTTTGTGCTTGCTTCTCAGTAGAACATATACACAATATTCATTCTAACATAAGTTACCTTGTTTTACAATTTGAAGATAGGAGAGGTGAATTAGAGCATGACAAAAGTCTTGCAGTGTAGGTATAAAACCTCCAGCATTTGTACTTTGAGGTAAATGGTTATATGATGTCAGTATACTTCTAAGAATACAAAAGGAAATTCAGTTTTCCAGGAGAAGCCTTACAGGGCTGAAGTAACCCTAGAAGTGTTGCTATTGTTGGTTCCTTATGAAAGAGAATTTTATGGGTAGAAGGGTCAAAAGTATATGGGTCCCCAGCTTTGGCTATAATAATGAATAAGGGGACAGCAAGCCCTCACATCCTACTTTGCAACATGCAAGTTTGTTTTATGATCTCTAAGAGCAAGGGATTTAATTCTGATCCAGATCATCTTAGCTGTGCATTCATACCTTTTATAGCCTCCAGTAGCATGCCCCAAAGATGAAAAATCAATCATTCATATCCTCAAAATATTTGTTTCCTGTAGTCGTTATGGTTTTTGCTCTACTCCCCAGCTTAAATCTCCTCTCAGATAATCTTTCCTCTTACTTGCTTCTCCCGTGAGCCAAGGAGTTTGGTGTTGGAGAGGAGATGATGTTTGGAGTTTTCTTTAAAAGGAAGGACCAACAGCAAAAGTTTACAACATAATTTGAAGTTTTGATCCTGAAATTCAGCACTAATCAACGTTCACAAGTACACAAATCTTGGCATTACAAACACTCATTGGAAATTAATGTGCAAGTGGTGAACGCAAAGTCAAGGGGAATTAATTCTTCAAGACGTGCAAATGTTTTCAGAACTATGTGCCCAGATCTTTAGTGGACCAAGAAATGAAGTAATCCTTGAATTACAATAAAGTTAACTATTTAAAATTTTTGCTTATATGAAACTCTGACAAGAAAAAGCCCATTTAGGTATATTCCTCTGTGAAACATCTTTCCCTGAGGCATCATTTCTAAGATTCAAATGGTTGTATTTTACAACAGTTTTTACTTAGTGTCTGCATCAAAATAATCTACAGTCAAGGTAGGAAGAATAATAATTACAAAGCAGAATAGATAAGTGATGTCACCATGCATAGTCATGCTTGAAGAATTAAAACATCTTAAACCACAGTGAGAAAATTAAGTGTTGATTATTGTATATTCACTAAGATGATAACTTTGGATGGCTTGACCCATAAATGTTATGAAATAGCTTAGCGGCCAGTTACTCTCTATTCCTTTAGTTAATGGAGAAAAGTTGTCCTGAAGAGAGGAGAGAATTGAGACTTTTTCCCCCCCGTTGGTTTTTTTTTCCTTTATTGTTTTATGGAACAGGCTAGGAATTGCAAGTCTGTGTCTATTGGTAAAGTGTTTATATTTTAAGTTGTTATTGCTATTATAACTGCAACGTCAGGTAACTGTCAATCTATAAAATTATGATATAGCCTGAATTCTGTACACTTTTGCAATCCTACAATAAAGAACACCCTACTACTATAAAATGCTTATATAAATTTTACCCCCAAAGTTTACCTGCCCTTGGATGTTCAAATATATCATTGAAGGTCCGTATTTGAAAGAAGTATCCCTCAAAGGAATTGAACCAGAGCACACTGGAGTGACAGCTACCATGAGTACAGGTTTCCTCAGGTCTAACGTCTTCTTTTCCTCACCCAAAAGTTTTGTCTAGACAGAATTTGAGTATTTCTCTGAGATTTCCGGAAACAGAATCTAAGGTGCCATGCATCATACGGATAACCTGCACATGTGCAGTAAACCCAAAGCATACCTGGAACAACTGTACGGATAGTGTCTGAATTAAAGTAGTGGATCTCACAGATTGAGGAAGCTATACATCCAGCCTTAACTGTATTGTGATTATAAGAATTTATTATTATTATTATTACTACTACTAATGCAGAAGTTGCGCAAGGGTTTTCCTGAAAAGGATTTGTATGGTTTAAGTGTTCTAATACTTAGGTTAAATCATAAAATGACAAAAAAGTTTGTTTTTTTTTTTTTAGGCAATAAGGATCTGATATAGAATACACAGTAGTCTGTGGAAAAAGCCTGTAAGTATAATGTTACTGTTCTCTTGTAGCAGACTATAGCGTTTTGTAAAGTGAACTT
Source organism: Nipponia nippon (assembly GCF_047370975.1). Lineage (NCBI taxonomy): Eukaryota > Metazoa > Chordata > Aves > Pelecaniformes > Threskiornithidae > Nipponia > Nipponia nippon. Next base: position 43,486,008 of record NW_028262380.1, on the reverse strand, counting down.
ACTTTTGATAGTCTGCATACATGAAAAGGGTTTTGGTGTTTGATTTTAAATGAAAGAGAAATGTAAAAATACTACCAAACAGACACAAAACCCCCTTATATAACTGACCATGTAACAAAAACAAACGTTTAGTGACTCCTGACATGCCTTTGCTGTCATTAAGTACACTACTTAATTTCCAAAAGCAGTAGTACATTTTACTGTAAAGTACCAGTGTATACACATACTATGATGACTAATATCTCCAGCTGCTACAACTAATGTATTTTTCACTACTGAAAATCTTAAAAGTATTGTTTTACACAAATGGCAAAGAGTAGAACGATTTCTGTTCCCTGAACAGTAGTCCTACTCAATTTCACACCCTTAACAGTTCTCTCACCATTGGTACGTAAGCATAACAACATATGTATTCCGAGCCTATAAACACAACTTATGAAGCAAGACCTTCACATAAAATGAAATGCATTAGAATTGACGCTAGCTAGTAATAAAAGCACCTAATTATAATCAGATCCAGATCCACATGAAAATTTTAAAACCTGTAAAAGAACCGCTCACATACAAGCATCCTGAAGTTTTATTCTGCTCCATTACCCAGCGTTAGAGTATTTCAGTAACACTGAAAGACAAAAAAGCCAAACACAACCCACCAACAAATCCCAAAGTAAGCACTAATTGATTACACATGTTTGCATCAGCTATTTTACAATTGATAATGTATTCTAATAAAGTACACTGAAAACTGATGCTGACAGCTAATTTTTAAAGCACTACAAAAACAAACAGGAAGCTTTACTTTAGACAGGCATTTGTAAGAAGAGGTATTGAACTGTTCCTGAATTAATTTTGCATAATTTTTCTGATAAAGGAATATTTGAAGATTTTACTCTTATTATTTTGTATTATTTCAATGTTTACCTAATAGTCCACAATTAATTTTATTGTTATGGACTACAATCACAACTTTATAGTTAAGGACAAAGAAATCATTTATAAGCACCGTCTTCATCTTTATTCTTAATTTTGTTAACAAAAAGGCAATCTTTATACATAGTAGATTCTCAGGAATACTGCGAGGGAAAAGACCATTGTAAAACAACAACAAAAGCTCACAAACCATTTTTTATTAACAGAACATTAACATCCCCCAGGGTTAGTTAAAAGCTGTAGTCTCTAACAGCAAAGCTTTCCTAGATCAGACATCACATTTCCTAATTCTTTCCTGTGTTCTAGTTTTTGCACCCAAGTGTCCTAACTTACTGCCTTTTAGGAGGTGGTACAACTGAGTGTGCCTTCAACCACTGTTAGCAAGACAAAGAAATACAGAAAGCTGGGATCCATGTTCCTGCAAAAAGAATCCCAATCCTAATTTATAATCTCATTGCAGAAGTGGAAAGTAGGACACTCATGATCACTGAAAAACTCATCATGCCAACTGATGATCCAGTGCACCCTCTCACTCCTACAGGCCACTGAGAATCTGAACAAGATTACTGGAACAGGTAAAACATGAGTAGGCCTAGGACTTACTAAATTAATTGAAGTCTATCTGCATTAGTCTAGAGTAGGACTCCATATTTTCCTTAAAAATAGGTGTATCATGGATTTTTGAATGGGAAAAGTATAGTGGGAAATATCTGTTCTGCTAATAAACAGAATAGGGAAGTTCTGTTTAGGTCTCCTTTATTTCAAGTTTTCTTTGATCTCCTGCTAAACATATATTACATATGAAAAAAATACAGTAAAAACTAAAAAATTTCTATTTTAGGTTTCTACAGGCACAAGGGGGGTGGTATTTTTTTTTTCTTAAGGACAGCAATTTTTGAGTTTTGAGGTTTGGTTGCAAAAAGTACAGATATTGAATGTCTAAGTTACAACCTTAATAAATAGTAAGACTGATTATGAACAACATTGGTACTGCAATATCCGTTCTTCCAATCTACATATGTATCTTCCATTAGTGTTAGCAGAAATTAGAGAGAACAAATTCCATTAGAGGATCCTCTTTTCCCCTAGCTGTTTATCCATAACTCCCACCAAAATGAATGGAAGAAACACATACACACCAAGGAAAGAATAGGCCCTCACAACATATGCGCGAAACCTATGAGGCACAGTGTTAGTCACCTTTTTTCCTTCCCAATGCAATGAAACAGTTAGTAAAAAACAAGCTTCACTTTTCTCCTTTAATCAATTGCATAGCATATAAAAATCTCCAAAATATTCACATTTTCACCTCTCTTAAGCACATAAAAGTCCAAATTATTTTCTCAACAAGTTCAATTAAAATATGGCTAAGCAAATTTCCTTTTCAGTACTTTGTAGAGTGTAAGTATGATCACAATGGCATAGTTACACAATAATTGGACTAATCAAAGCTATATAATGTTAGTATTGTGAATGAAGTAGTGTGGCTCATTAGCCTATTACAAAAGAATTACTGTAAATTCAGCCTACGTGCAGCATCACTTCCTGTGCAAACACATACAGATAATGCAACAAGCTTGAAACACTGCCAAGCTGGCAGACTGGCAGCACAAATTATGCAAAGAACCAGAAAGCCTTCAGTAGATTCAATAGAGCTTGGAGCATAAGAATGATTAAGTGTTTCTGTGTACTACTACAAATCACAGTAATGAATCAGACTAAAATTTCCAATAAGGGACTTAACTGCACCAGCTGGCCTTCTTCAGCAGCATTATAATGTGAAATGATGACATCCTAAATAGTGGTGTTTGCAACTTTCAAACAATCTGCCCAAAGCAAATCCTTTGTTTTGCTTCAGTTTTTTGGAAGTCTTCTTTTGAAATCATAATAAGACGGTGCAGCACCTAAAGATACAGAAAAGCTACAAAGCTGTACTGCTCCTTCTTCTCTGCTTCTTCTTCTTTTTTCTAATCAAATGACAGCAAGGCTCTATTTGATTCTAATCATACAGAGCATCTTCCATATCAGTTCTAACAGACTCGCTTTCAAAACTGCTCCAACTACATAACAGAAGTACAGATTTGCAATTACAACTTTTGCTTCGCTTTTTTTTTTTTTTTTTTTTTTTTTTAAATCAGAAACTTAGTGGCAGCAAATCCAAATTGAAAACCTTCTTTCTTTTATTGCAAAATGAGAGTGATAGTAAAATATCTCAAATTCCAAAGTATGATATTTTGGAAATCCGGGATACATGAGTCTGTATGGTATGAACAGAAAAAAAATACATATACATGTGTACATATTTATTTACAGGTATGTATGTGCATGTATGTAGGCACATGTGTGCATGTATGTATGCGTGTGCATTTTTCTTATCAAATGGGCCTCTCATGTACTTGGACTTGGTCACTTTTTATGCCTGGGGACATAATCTCAACCATGCAGTACCATAGCACACAAACAGAAGAGGTTTCAGTTTGCTTTCGCAGTGGAATCAGTGTTACAGTTCTGCAGCACTTGAAATTTACTCTGGACTTCTGTCACACCATCCATACCAGGAAAAGGTTAGCCCATCTCATGCTTCGGGGCCCAACACTCATCACTTCAAAGCTGAGATGGAACATTTTCCTTATGTTATAGTATTAAGGTGACCACACCCAGGGAAGAACTTCTGATAATCCAGCTCATATAAAAAAGTATTTAGACTGGTTTTCCACATTCTTCAAAAACACTGTAAGAGGGCAAGAGTCCAAGGCAAGATAATGGACTAGATGACCAATGATTTGAACTAAATCAGCACTTGGAAATGTCATTTAACTCAAAAGCCTAAAGGAAGTTGTAATAAGATTAAGTGCTAGCACGAAATCTAGCAAACTATCCCTCTACCCTTCGTAAATTAGATTAAGTGATATAACATTTTACCATTATCAGTTTCTGTGAGTCTATAAAAAAGAGACGCTCTTTAACATGCTTTAATAGTGAAATCGTGGTAACTTGCAGACTGCACTCACAGGCAGAAATACTAGAAAATTTTTGTTAATCCCTAAATTCAGGTCCTACTCCACACAAGCTTGGGGGCAGGGAATAATTCTCACTAAACCTAACTTCATTTCATATAACTCTTAAGAAACAGCATTTGACCGGGATAGCACCCATCACTTATTCCTTAATTCTTAAAACAGTGAATTCTGTATCATTAGGCCCTCTATACTGCTCACCTGCTACCCAGCTTCACATTTTATAGAGGTCCAGTCTGCACACTTCTCTGGAACCTGCCTTGTGGAGCTCTAATACAAAAACAGCAATTATAATTTTTTGTTTATTTGTTTTAACTTAGTTAAATGCTTACTTGTTATGACTCTCTATCCATGACTAGTGAATTCTTGTCATTTTCCAGGTAAATCACGATCTGTAACTGAAATGCTTTTACTGTGATTAAGTCACTGCTCCTACTTTAACCTTTACTTTAACAAAATGGTTTAATTTTTTTAGAATTGCTAGTATCATCAGGATCTATTGCCTAGTTAATATTTATTGGGAACCAGTTACTCATAAAGAAGATCCAAAAAGCTGCGCACCTCTATGACAAGGCAATTCTATTCCTCTTATGAATACCTTCCCTATGTTATTAGAATGACATAGGTATAGGCTGCTACCATAAAGAAGAAAAAAAAAACCAGTACAAAAACAAGAGAAAGAAGGGACTGTAAATTACTGTAAGGCATAATCTGCAAAGAGAAAGTAAATAAATCATAAATAAAAAGATGTGCTACAGAAGGAATGATCCCTTATTTCTAAGTAATTCCCTAGAGATTTCCTACACCTAATACGTGAAATACAAACTAGATCTAGAATACCTGAATTGTGTTACTATTGTTTCCTACTCTGAAACATAAGAATAAATGATTGGAGAGGGTGAGAAATCCAATAGAAAGAAAAAGAAAGTTCAAGGTCCTTACACAAGTAATAGCTGTCAGTCTTTCAACCTCTCAATTCCATCTTAACATGCCATGGATATAACATGGCAGAGACAAGTGCAGTCTATTTCTCCCATAGCAGGAAACTGTTGTGTTGATCTGCACATTTTACATAAACAAACCCATAAAAAGCATAGCAGGACCTTCACAATGGGGGCAGGGGGCATAAATGTATGGTGGGGATTCATAAAAAGAGACAGATCTACATTTATCTAGAAAAATTGCACATGCATTTAATGCATTGATTAATTTAATGCGTCCAAGCATTGATTGATTTAATGTATCCAATCAATTTTAAGCAGTACATTTCTTTTACTTATGGAAGAAGAAAAAGAGACTGTTTTATCAGATTCCGCTAGGATCAATCAGTACAAGGTTAGTCAGTAGGTTCTAATATTTCAAAGACACTCGGATTTACTCAGCCCAAAACTGTCTGGCAATTTCCTCATTTCCAGAGCTTATACACAAAACATTTCTAAATGTTACTGAGCAAGTCATCACTTCACCAGTTTCTTGCAGTAAGCGGACGAATCTTGGAATGGACTGTGTAATGACTGGGTCTCAACTGAATTAACCTCCTTTGTGAATTGTCTCCTGCAGTTGGTTTGAGATAAAAGCAAAGAGAAACATCTTAAATAGGTAGATGCTTCCCCCTCGCCTTTCTTTCATCTTTAAGCATTAAGCTAAAATATTTTTGCTTTGACAACCAACCAGTACCAAAAAAGAATTTCAGTAAAAGTAATCCAATTGAAACTATAGGCACTATCCCATGTTTACTGTTATGCTTACATTAAAATTCTCTGCTGGGTGGCAACCCTGCCCCATTTCTTTCAAGCTTTCTGGAGTTCTGCTCTTTACCTGCAGCTAACTTGCTTGCTTAGAACTTCACCTTAGTTTCATACAGTAGCCTATGATTCACAGGATGTTATTCTTAGAGCAATTTACATGTTTGTCACTTCATATTATAACTGTCTGTTTCAAATCTAAGATCAAGTTAACAAACTATTTATCAGGACCTGCAAATCTATGATCACTTGTTGCTGGACTAGCTGTTCAACTTTTCTGAGCCTGTTTATCTACCAGCCTTCCATGGCCATAATGAGTGCCTACATGTTATGGTATCACCACAATTCTTTCTTTCTTTGCTCAAAGTGACAACCGCAAGTATGTGAAGATTTAAGGATTTATCTTTACCACCTGCTGCTCTGCATATACAAAGAGCACACATTCCATTGCAGGTATTCTGAAATATCCATTACCACCTACAGCCCTCCTCTTTTGACTCATCCCTTTTTATTTCCTGTCCAATTCTCTTCTGGCTGAACATTCACATAACTTTTTTCCTCTTCCCCAGGCTCACAGGGGTGAACTCATAGCTCCCAGAGATTCTCAGTATCACAGATTCAAACAACTAAATCTCCTGAAAGTGAAGTGACTGAAAACTGAGCAGACAGATTTCTATTAGTATGATGAATATCCTGCTTGTCACCATAATATTCACATCACGGTATGACTGTATTGGCAATATTGTATTCTGATATTCTACAAGTTATTCTTGTGACTGAAAGAGGTATACTCCAAAGCATTTCATTATTGAAGGTATGGACACTTTACAGGGCTTTTTTTCCCCATAAAGCCTATCACTTAACCAATAAAGATAAATTGGAAAGCACAAAGAAATGGTAAAATGCCATTTAGGCAAAAGGAAAAGTTAATGTCAATCTCCAGAGTTTAAAAGAATCAATGAAAAATTCTATTTTACAGCAGACTTTGAATTATTTGTCTATCATGCATCCTACTGCAGGCAGCTACTCCCATCTCACAGCAGTCCACCTGAAAGTACTTGGATAAGTAACAGTAATATATATCCTGCATGTTTTCCCCTCTTAGAAGTACTTCCTCTTTCTTTCACAGGACACAGCTAAGAACACAGCACACAGAACACAGGTCCCAACACAGTTACAGCCAGCAGAGGTGCAAATGCAATTACCTGCTAGCAACAAAAATCTGGCACCTCTAACCATGCCTCCATACTTTCTAAAGCTCTAATACTCCAAACTACTCTCATGACCAATGATCTACAACACTTATTTCACCTTTTTGTCAAATATTATTCAGTCTTTCCAGGACAGTACATAAAAGGAAGCTCTTGCATTAGGATGCTGTGGCAACTGTAGAAGCATGCTAGAAGAGGGCTTGCCATCTTGGCAGTCTCCCAGAAAAGGAAACAAGCCCTGTGTGCAGTACCTCAAGACTGAGGGGAAACCATGATCTCTGCTGTCATGGAAACTGAAGAAATAGCAAAACCATAGGCTTGCCTGATCCACACCACCATGAAAAGGACTGCGAGATGCAGTAGCTGGTTTTGAAATCACGCAAAGGCAAGCACGCTGCAGCAAGAGCACAATGCTGAGATCCCTGAGCTAATACAAATTTTAATACTTCTGAAAGCACAGGTAGAATCATCACATCAGTAGAGTGTACTGTCATGTTAACTAATCCTGTTGGACCATGTCATATCATGTCACTAATAGCCTTGCAGATGGCTGGGATATCCACCAATCACATGCTTCATTGTGTGGTCTTGAGGTACCCTCAGTAATCCATACAGGGCTACAACAGTCTGGAAATTGTACTGTATAGATAAGAACACCAGGGACAGGATGGACTGAATAAAAGAATGTCCATGCCTAAGTGTTTTTTTCTGCAAGTCAATTTCTAACAAAACAACAAAAGAAATTATTAATGTAATTTCTCCATTTGATACAATTATCAGACTTCACTGATTAGCAACCTCTCTGTCTATGCTATTACCTCAAAGAGTGACAGAACTTATATACAGATTTTTATGAACAAGGTAATAGGGCTGCTTGGAAATGCTGCTTCTAACAACAGAGAATTTAACTGTAAGTCTGAGAATTTCACTCCGGAATTCATCTGAAGTGATGATACTCCAGAACAATCTATTCAGCTATAACACTGTATTTCAGGCTTCTTTCCCTGGGGTAGCTCAAAGGTGCCCATAAACCTTCTATTTATCTTGGAGGTATGCAGAGTGTCCTCTTCCCTGACTGTCTCTTGAAGATAGTCTTTGCCACTGCATCAGTTCACATGCTTAAAACTACTTTTCCTGTGCAAGAGTCTTGGGAATAATCTCTGGAACATCTATGGATCTACACAGCAAATATGTCCAAATGGACATCTATGGGCAAGTTCTTTACAAAGAGTTTTCAGTAATCCATGAAAAAGGTCTCAACTATTTTTCCAGAAGACATCCCCAACTGCCTTTTCTTAAAAAAAATTAAAAAAACCAAACTATTCAAATTATCAAATCTTTGAATAATATCACGTGCATACGCACACACAATAGAAAGGGAAAATTATTAGGATGAAATTTTGTAAAGATTTATCCCCAACAGGTTGAATACACACAACTGATACATTAGAAATGGATACAGGTAGATAATATAACCTGACAGTTAATAATATAACCTTTCTTATCTAATTTTTTACCAAGACTTATAAATGAGTGGACTAGTCTTTTGGGAACTTGGAAAAATAGAGGGCTCTGTTGAAAATAAATATGCAAATTGTACATATCAGTGAAGGAATAAAATCTTGGGCTAAAGAAATTAATAGAGGTAAAGAGACTAGCAGACACGGACTGCTTGTGAATATGCTATTCATACTCTTCTCCCATCATACTACAGAAAGGTCAGAGACTGCATGAAGAAAACTTCTTTAGAAAGAAAGCACAAAGCAACTGATTTGTCCTTGAACCTGGTAATCTGGGGGAACAGGGAGATCTAAGCTTGGGAAATCCCTGTCCTGGCTCAGGACAGGTAGGTAGAAAATTGCTTCCTCTAGCCTACAAGACTAGACTTGCAGTGCTTATTACAATCATCAAGTTGCTGCGATTATGAAGTTTCCTGTTATGAGATTTTATTATATTCAGACAAGCTTTGTCCCTTAAAATATTACCTTCCTAAAAAAGGGCCAGGGAGCGTGGGAAGAATAATACAGGTATGAAGGCAGATGTCAATACATTTATTAATTCAACCACTCTACGCAGCTTCAACTAGTCTAAAAAAGTTTTCAGTCCTTACCTGCTGCATGTATACTTAACTTGCAGATGTCATTTTTCAACTGATTTCAATGATGTGTGTAATCTCTCAGAAATTTCAAATGATTGTGTTGTCTTTTCACAGTTGACACTGACATATTCCCCTGACAGTTCACATGCTGTTGAAATTAGCCTACCTAGCTTTGTCTGACAATAGTTCTTGCACCTTATATAATACTTCATCAAACCAAAATGTCTAGCTCTACACTGAGATTGTTTGATATAAACAGTATAGCTCTACAAATAATGTAGAGGTTTTTTGTTAATTAACTGCAGCTGCAAATTGAGGATAGCTTATACTTTTCCTTTCGCTATGTACTATCTTGCTTGTTTGAAAAGCTACAGATGGGCATATTTAAACATAACTAGACACTCAGAATAACATTCCTTGTATCATTCATAAAACTGTACTGCCTCTCTGAAAAGCTTGAAATGATCCTCTTATATCAGACAAGAAAGTCTCTATTTTCCTTAGCTCTTTTCAGCCCCTACTGAGCAAAGGACTTCAACACACACTTATTTCAATCATGTTATTGAAGTTTAGCCTTTCTACTAAGCTCTGTTTCTCACAATGAAGTGAAAAAAAAAAAAAAAAGAATAATCCCAAGTCAAATATGAAACTTGACTCTATCCCCTGAGCAAACAACAATCTCATGACTCAACTAAGTGTATGGTTCAGCCCCCTACATATTCACTTTCTGCCCCAGATAAAGCCACAGAAGTACATTAATATTTTACCACTCTAAGATCTACATAAATAGAGCATCTGGAACTGTTATCCCAAAAAAAGATAAGAATAAAAATCATCTACATTTGGATTCTGGAATAACTTTATCATATATTTGCTCCTTATATTTAACCAATCCAGAATGCAAAGAAAAATTAGAATGCATAGAATAAGAGAAAAAAGAAGGAAAAAACCCCCAAACTTACACTATAACAGGCCGTTACCTACACTTCAACAGGCAGTTTTGAGTTCTCTAGCTTTATGTAAGTGATGAAGTCAAAGTTATGTACAGCAGCAGGAAATTATCACAACTGGTAAATTCATATGGGACTGGTGCAGTTGGTATTTCCTTAAATATATCTGTATCAGCAGCTTGTGATATCTAAATATGTACACCCTCTAGTTTACCAGCCTATAAAAAAATCAAATATTAAACATGCTAATCAAATTATGCATACATAATTACTTCTAAAATCCACTCCTACTGTGCTCATATGTTGTTAAATAACTAAACTAATTATACTGTATCTATCTATCGTTTACAGTCAGTCACGAACACTATAAAAAAAGTCTATAGGATTAACTTTTAAAGTATTTACCTGTGCGTAAGCCTTCGGTGACTAATGCAAACAGCAGTTTGTTGATCCTGCGCAACACAGACCTTATGGCGACTACATTTCATCTTTAAACATGGATCTTTAGCCGGATCTAAAGCTAAAAATAATTTTAGAAAATTGTTAACAATTATCTAGAAACATGCAATTAAGAAAAGAAACACACCACACACAAAACCCAGTAAGTACATGGAGGGGGGGTTGGCCTGCTGCTTATGCAGCATGTTGGACTGAAAGGCACTGATTTTCACCAGGATAAAATGCAGCACGCTCAATGATAATGCAAAACGAGGCTGCGCACAATTCCTTACCAAGGGAAATGGATCTTCGTGAAACATATACTTCTGCATATTCTCATACAATACTGCTGGTTTTTATTTATAAAAATACTAAGTACCCTATCCAACTCTCTCTTGGTCAACATTTGTAAGAAAGGCCATCAAAGGCTGCTGGTTTTTACTGTAGCTGAAAACATTTCTTTAATATTAGATTTTGCTTAGTACTTTTAGAAAGTCTGTGTACCCATTATGTCATTCTGAGCAATGAATTCCCAAAGGAAACAATTTTGAATTGGATTCTGTTGTCTACAGTTCTCCATTTCAGTCACGTCACTTCTAAACAGAATTAGGTTTGTGATTTTTATAGCTCAGAAGCTACCACGTTTCTGAAATCACAATAAAAACGTAAGCTAAGAAGTAATGAAAAAGAAGTCAGAAAGGCAAATGACATTTGATCAGGAGTTTGGAACTTTAGTTCATTCAGATGTTGGCTGCCACATCTCCCACATACAAGATCTTCTTAAAAGCTGTAAGCCAGGATGCTAATAAAAATACTGTACTTCTACTCAATCCATTTCTTGTCATTCCTACCACAAAATAATAACATCTACTAAGCTACATTGCGTGGTAATTCAATAAGACATAAATGGTGATGTCCTGGTCCATAAGCACACTAACCCAGAGAAGAGGAAAAGCATCCATTGGTAAAAAAACAAAACAAACAACCCACCCTAATAAATTAAACACCAAAGCCTAGCTTAAAGAGACACTACTGAAAATCCTAAATCGCAAAATCAAGGAAGAAAGCTACAAACAACTTCAATTCAGTTCTCCTGTGTTCATCTTCACTTTAGCATATTACTGTCTTGTCTTCAGTTATATTTCAGAAATATTTTTCCCCTTGTTTTTCACATTTGCTTATAAAATATATATTTGTATACGTATTTTATGAAAGGTAAGTTATGTTTCTTCTGTTCTTCGAGATCAAAAGTAAACTTTTAACCACACCTCTAGTTGAGCTGTCAGATGATATTAACACAAGACTGACTAACCACATACCCAGGAAACAAGAATCAAGCCGATCACTAGTTACAGTTTTGACACATGACTCTGTGGTGCTAAGGATGATCAAATACAGTCTAAGCAGTGACTTTTTCAGTTTTATTTCCTTCTTAACAATATATTCAGCTGTACAAAATATATACATCATATTACCAACAAAGCAGAAAAGTGATGGAATCATTAATATAATAATAATTCAATGCAGACCGAAAAGAAATATTTTGCTAATTACAGCATGAGACATAGGCAAAGATGCATTCCTCTTCCAGGTATTTTTATTTATTTCTACAGCAAACCAGCCATAAATCCACAATGAGTCATCCAGAGTAAGTCTGATTACAACTCTAAACAAGTGGGAAGAAAACGCAGCAAAAAATGACTGAACTAGGGTAACAGATTCAGAGTCAAAATTAACGAGTGTATTCAGTATCCTTCTCCAATATATGCTAGATTTTAGAATCCATGTCAAATATTTTCTCTGCTTAAAGTCAGGCAGAATGTAATGTCAGCCCTTAGTAAACACGAACAGATTATCATTCAAGGTACTGGTCCAAGTACCTCTTCCCAGAATGCTCGCTGATGGAGACACTAAGGTAGCAATACTGGAATATGATATTGGCATATCTTCAGATAACTGTTTTGCAAAACTGAATAGGGTAATGGAATAAAAATACATGAGCAAGAGAAATCTGGAATCACATAAGGATGCTGAGTTCAGTACCAAGTATGAAATATGTTTCAGGAAAAGAGGTGAGTGGAGGAGATCACGTAGCTTCCCATTCCCATTCAAATGGTTACTTCTTTTCCTGAGTTCTTGGGACTCTGAAGGTGTGTTTTGACAATTCTATCAAAATTTAGCACGCCATAACAACTTTTTGGCAATGTTACCGGTAGAACCCAACTTTACAATTGAGAGACGGTACTATCACACTTTGCCTTTATGACAACATAAAGATGGGAATCAAACTAGGGAAGACATGTAGTTTATTCCTGGAATCAGAATGACTTTACCTCTAGAAAAGCACTCCAGGGGCCAGAATTTAAACAAACAAACAAAAAAAAGAGCACTGCACACACAGCACATCCCCCCAAACACACCCACACATGCAAGTAAATGAAAACATTTTACGGTAATAAATAAATAAATAAAATCATCAATAGAAGTCCAAGATATCTAACTAGGAAATCAAATTAGAAAATGGCTTTGAACACAAAAGTGGTAACAGAAAGAAGTGCTGGATTTTGACAGCACTTTCAGAAAGAGAACTGTTGGGAAGAAAGAGAGACTGTAAGAATGCACCGTTAGGTTCCTTATGTATTTAACAGGCATTTTCCACCAAAGATAAACCAGATTGTTCAGAATTCTGTTAAAAAATATATTCCTGTACAGCACCCATTCACAAATTGCACTTGGAAAAGAAAAGTAATGATAGGTGCTCATTGGTGAGAACCTAATGTTAGAAATCAGTTGTGCAAGACAACAGATCATCTGCAAGGCGACCCCTTCCTGGCCCTATGTTGATACCAAACTCAGCTGTGTTCTGTCCGGTTTTCTCCTCTAAGAATTTTCTTTGAAGAAAATGTAACAGCTTACAAAAAGGAAAGGCTTGTCAATAAATCTGACTAACTGTTAGCACATTCTGTGCATACGCACATTGTTTGTTTCATTTGCTATGAAACAGAGAAGTTGGGTTTGATCAGCTGTTTCTTTTAGGGTCGGGGTTTGTTTTATTAATCGAAGTGAAGTACTGAACAAAACTTTTGTGCATGTGCGCATGCATGCACACATACTTGTGTATTCATGAGACATAAGATGTTGTCTTGGCAGCTTTGTCCAGCTGCAGAGAAATGAAGAATTTTAAGGGATTTTTGACACCATCTCTACCAATTAGACATTGATGAATATACCAGTGAGTTCATTAACTTCTCAGAGGTATTTCTTTATAGCTAGTAATTGACGGGAGAGTTGAGTGGAGATTTGTTTTGGACATTTCAAAAGTGAACCACTTCCTGGGCTAGACTGGGCCATCTCCTACCAAAGGTATACATATACAGAGGTGAACACCCTACAGAAGTCTTTTTTCCTCATCTTACATGTGATACACGGCCTCACTTTTTCCAATAATTTTTTTACAACAATGTCTTAGTTACTGAATCAGTTGTAGTGATGCAGAAGCCACAGAAGAACGTACGACCTTTTTTTGAAAAGCTGCAGTATCTTACAACAGCACGGGATAGACCAAATAAATCACGGATATAAAAATATGGATTTTTGGAATGTGAAAAAGTCAGCCACCTGAAGGGTCAATGCCTGCCTGGACTGACACTGTAGCTCAGCAAGTCAAAGGATAAAATACAGAAAGAAATGTTGCCAGAAACTGTGAAAAGCAGTGCCAGTCTTTCCCTTTTTTCCTTCAATATCACATGCTGTAGTCAGCCCTATACTATGAAGTACATAGGATCTAAATTTTATGAATATATTTTGCACAATCTCACATTTTTAATTTTTAACCTGCTTTTTAAAAATGGTAAACTTATGGATTGCATTAGTGATTTTCCCAGCTTTGAAAGGACTAAAAAAAATTAGATATTTATGAAAGCATGGAAATGGTTTGCCTTTTTTTAAAACCTGTTTTACTTCATACCTGGAACAGACAAATGGACAATTTTCATGGAAAATGAAGGCTAAACCACAAGAAAAACATTTTGCAAAACTACAGTCTGAAGTTTTTCATGCTGGGGAAGAACTGGACTCCCCTTACAATATATTTCCCTGAAATAATATCAAATGTTGTGGTAATTAAAATTTCAACAAGCAGAAAAATATCATGGTCATGAAAAGTATTACAAAAGTATAAAATGCTTTGTAACATCTACTATTTCTCTAAGAACTTATATTGTAAATTAAAAATAATTTGCTCACTGCTGAAAAATTATGGAACAGAATTAGGATCACCTGGTGATTTTTATAGATGGACATGGATTTGTTATCCTCACATGCTAAGGAAGCAATTAATATTCAAAAAATTGATTCAATTATTACTAATGGATCTATTTATTTATAATTCAAATTCAGAAGAGCAATTCGGCAAAGCTTCCCATCATCTCTTCTGTAAGTTAATTTACAGCTAGCACTCCCGGAAACTGACATTAGCCAGAACATCATTTTTATTGGTGATATAATAGGAAATCAAGATTAGCAAGACATAACATACGAATCCTCTTAACAGGAGCACTGTGGCAGAAACCACAGTAAATCACCATTATTTCACAATCTGCTGAGTACATTCTGACATGTTCCTAATTTTCCACTCCCAGCAACATGAAAAGGGAAAAAAGGTTAAGAACAAAGTTTTCAGACTTAAATTCTATTTTCCTCCTCCAAAGTTTGTGATTCATTTCTGACAGGCAAAATAAGAACCAGCGAGACATTTTGTTTTACTACACTTACCAGAACTTAAGCTATGTTTTGAGTATCCCATGAGTGGTTTAGTTCCTCTAGTTTAAAAGGCAGGTCTGACTTCTTTGCCTACAAAGTTTTCACATTTTACAATGGGGGGAGAAAAATATAAATTATCTGAAAGTTTTAACTAATACATTAATAATGAGGTCAGGTGCCTAGGTTACAACCCTAGGCAGACAGACACCTAGAAGGTAATCACTCATATTGCCTGCTTTGATAAACCACACAATTCCTGAAGATACCTAAATACCATTGGTGTCTTTACTTCTCTATTTTGAAAGTCGGTGATTTCTCACCTCCTAAAGCAGAATTTCTCACTGAGAAACTTGTTGGGTCTAGAGAGATGAGCAGAATCCCAGCACCATCATTTCCAGAAACAGTACAGAGGAGAGCAAGGCAGAACACAAACACTCAGTTGATATTGTCAGCTAACATGGAATCCAGATAAATGTTTAATTACAGTTAACAGTGATAGTGGTTATTTTTTTGCCTAAACTGTACAGTGACCGGCATTCAAAATTTGCATCCGTGCATACAGGCCCTCCTCAGCCACAGATGGTTTGAATCCACACTGCTGTGGATTCATAGCAAGACATCCCTGCCTTGCCATGCAACATATTTACTGAGAATGAACACCTTTTAACTTTAACAAGAAAATGAATCATTGTGCAGCTAACAATGAGATTCATGAATAAAAATGAGAGAATAAACAAGAAATAGCCTACCTCAGCAACCTGATGGGGATGTTCTGAAACAGAAGAATCTCAAATTTTTGTTTCTTCTCTCAGGGGCTGTATTTGCCATTTAAGATTCATTATATAACATGAAAAGTAGAATGGGTAGCTACGGCTGGACGTTCACAAGAGGAACCTTCTTGTATATTTGTTCCATCTGGCCACATGAATCTACAACTTCAGTAAGAAGGATAGAGAGAAGGTTTTTCTGTAGGTGGCCAAGCAAGTAAGTAGGAGTTTAAATTCATACCTCTGAACATTATGGGCTGACTAGAAGTCTGGTTTCTGGCTTGTGAGCAAATGCTTCAACAATTAAGGTGGCTGTGTGCATGCTTCTACCCAAGAAATACCTACTCTCATGAGTGCTCAGAAGTCTCCATACCGATGAATTAGCGACAACTGTGTAAAGCCTCTTCATCAGGCTTCTGTTCAGATGTGTTGCTGTTCCTAGCGTTTTATATTACTAAGTTCTGGTACATTAGCACTGAGTGTCAAGTTGCCCTGCAACGGTTGCAGTTATGCCAGATAAAGTTCTGATAAGCGAAGAAACATCTAATACTGAGTTAGAACCATCTGACACAAAATAAAGTACTCCCATATTACCCTTTTGCTCACTGCTGCAATTAAAGGTTAAAAAATGTATGTAAAAATGCATTTGTAGTGATTCCTAATATGGTACCTGCTATTCTTTTTACTGTTAACATGAGTTAAATAATTGCTCAAAAAAAAAAAAAAAAAAAAAGAAATAAAAGCTGGCAGTCTCTATTCTTCCTCTGGAACAAACCCTCCAAAGCTTGATCTCTTTTTCACAATTTCAAAATATTTCACTCATTCTTTCTCCACTCCCTTTAACGCAATCATCTTCATTGAGCCACACATTTTTTTAGTCACTTGTGCAGAAGTGTAAGCCTTATTTATATGTCCTAATCCACCCCTGCATGCTAGCTCACAGAAGAGTAGGTATTTGTGTCCCGGAGAAGGAAAACTGCACGGGACATGTTCCACCAACAGCTTCCTTTCTGTTGTAGTCTCCAACTGAGAATCTTTACTCTCAGCAGCAACCTCAACAATAGGATATGAGGGGTGAGCAAGTTTTTCAAATAGGCAGATTCCAGGATGAACAGCTAGGACAGATAATATGTATCATAAAAATGTATTTGTGTGGGTGCATGTACCTGCATGACTAAATGTATGTAAAACAGCTAGGAAGCACCTGTCCCCCACTTGTTTTGTTTGTTTGTTTTTCTTTTTTTTAAACATAACTGTTTAAATAATCATACTTAAAAGAGTATTCTACTGCTGATTGCCAAATAACCAATATATCATTTAAGGACCTCCTAATTTTCTTCTAAATGTCTTTCTATTCTCTAAATCTCTAAAATCATCAAAAATGCAATCTCTTGGGACAACTTTTGCCCAAGTTCCACATTTCTATCTCAAACTGTGTGCTTAGCAACATCCACTGATGCACTCCCCCATCTTTCAGCACTGCGGTAACCAATGTGCATTAGATTTTTCATCTATGAAACAGAGATGTTGCAACTCTTCTTCCTGTACTGAAGCTTATTAAATGTTTTGGTGTCTTTACTGTTAAACTCTCACTTGAAGTCTTTAGAAATTAACAGATATTACACTACCATAGGCTGTAGTTTTCCTAATAGAGTTTTTACCTGAATGAAGGTTTTACTTAATCCTACTTATTTTCTCAGGTTTCAGGCAAGGGTGCAAGCACGGCTGGGTGAGTGGCAGAAATATGAAATCTAAAACTTTCCTATCAAGATTTTAAGACCAATTACTGACTCCAAATTTCTCAAACATTGGGTGCTTACCTTCAGACTTTCAAAAGACATTTGAGTAGTCTACTCCTATGATTAGTAGTACCATTTAAAAAACAAAACAAAAAAGACCTCCACCAAAAATAAAACAAACACAAAACAAAAACCACACACACTCTTTTGGCCCTCAAAAGGTAAGGCACCCCAAAATCCCTAGTTACCTTTGACAATCTTTGCCCAGGCCCACAGCCTGAAGCGACTGCATTTTTCTTTTTTCAATGGTTAGCAGTAATGGTTTTGTAATTTCTAAATTATAAGAAATTCTTCCCCTCACAAATATCTGTGAGCTCTGCTTCAAAAACATTCCCATAATTTTGTGTTCTCTCTTTTGGGTATTCCTTGAAAGTTTACAAGATAATAGCTTACCCATAGCTCAAAAGTTGATGTAAATGAGAAAGTCCATGAAGTAAAAGTCAAATGCTACCCTTACTTCTATCTGTGCAAATTCAAAAAAGATCCTATTTATTTAAATTGCCAAACACCACAGTTACTTTGGACTCAGAATGGTGTAACTGACAACAAAATTAAGACAATTATATCCAGTTTCTTCTATATATAAGAAGAAATACTCAAATATTCTGCAAAAATATCCACAACAGCCAAGACTAGTAGAAATGCACGTGCATACTTGGCTGCATCCTTTAAGATTTCAGCAGCTTTAGTGAAGCACTTTTTTTTTTTTAAATCACAATGTCCACTTCCTTGATTTGTCAGAAAGAAATAACACCTTAAGACTACCTGAAAGTTCACAATAGTAATATGTCACTAGCAAACAGTTAAGTATTATATTATGTTTTCCTAAATAGACTAAATCATAATTTAGAAACATGCTGGCTGCATCAGAACTGACTTCTGGGTTCTCCAACTCAGACAATCACGGGAAAGAAGCATCTGCATACCTATAAGAGCAGAAAGGCATCTTGTTGAAGCTTCTCACATGCCAAGATAATTAGTCTTGGAAAACAACATGCTGTAAGATGTATTTTAATTATTCCCACCTTCTTGGGGAACTGGTCAAGTTCTATATTTGATTATGTATTTTTATGTTAAAATAAAGAGGACATTTTAATCAGAGGTTTTTTTTACTGTAATCCACTTCAGCTTTTAAATCTTTTAAACCAACTTAAACAGAATCCAGTAGACTCTTCATATAAAGTATCTAATACATCAGCAATATACATACACATGTATCTTGAAGAAACCTAGCATAACAAAAATAATCAGGAAATGTACTTGTCATAAAACTGAACTAAGATCTCCACATAAAATACGTTCTGTAAAGTAGTCACAAAAGTTGAAATCACATCTTGCATCACAATATACAGAGCACATTACTTTTTGAGTCAGTTAAGCTTTTGTATACATCCTGGCTCAGACAAACTATCTATGAAAACTTCTTTGAGCTTAAAATACTGAAATTAAAGGCAAGCCTCAAATGTTTCAGTTTTCTAATATTTAAAGATATTTCACTGTTACAAGCTAACAACCACAAATATACCAAACCTGTAAAAGTTCCAAGTAGATTTAAGTGGCCATTATAAAACAAAGAAAAAACAAAACGTAAGAATTCCTCTTCTGTAGAATTATAAATGTAAAGAAATTGGACCTACTCCATTGAAAATTCACTTTGCAATGTTCCTTCCAGGGTTTCTCTTAGATCACTAGATTCATGTTTGCATGAAACACTTCTGGTCTCCAGATTGAGAGAACCCTGTAGTTTGGAAATACAGACAGAACTACAGGTGTTCTGCAGTTACTAGCTTGTAATAAAGAAATCTACAATTTCAGTCAGTTTTGAGCATGCAGCTGTGTCCTGACTCACAGCTATCAACACCTAGCATAGCACAGAAAAGGAAGAAGTTGTGTATTCCCTGTACGTGTGCAGAATGGAGCGGAGAGGAGCTCAGAAGTAACACTGGAGGTAAGGTGACTTCAGAGCAGCAGAGCATGCAATACTTCACACAGAGCATTCCACAGCCAAACCTGGCCTTTCTCTCCAAAGGCCCCTTGACTCAACATAACAAGTTGACAGCTTAGACTTATTTTTTGTATTAGCATATAAACACAGGGAAGTGTCTAATGAATACCAGTGACCATTTTACTAACAACCTGGGTTTATTAATACCACAAATATTTTTTATAGTACCAATATTCATCTTTTATCTGACCCACAGATGTTTTTTGCAGTTTTGGCTAAGTCCTGTTTTGAAATTTGTAAGGGTGTACCTATCCATCTCACAGCATATGTTTCAATACATGAAGCAATCCATTTGTTTCTATCCATGAACACATTTTTATGAATGAAATGTTAGTTAGTCACATCTCCTGTGACTTCAAGATGACTGACAGGGAGAAAGTCTCATTTAAAGTGAGACCTAGCCAAATAAAAAACAAAGCCTGAATATATTTAATTGCATATTATGCAGTATATAGAAGCAGAGTAAATGTTCCCAAAGTACATGCTTCCTTTCTTATCTATTCTTGTTTAAAGCACTTAAAGTACTCTCAGGAGGGGGATCATAAAAATGTAACTTCTGGATCTGCCCTTTAGTCAGTCTCAGTGATTCTCAAATCTAATATATTCAAGGTCCAAATAATAAAATTGGTTTTATTTACTGCTGGCCATGCAGACTCTGACATGAGAGGTCAAGTGGTTTCTTAAACTTTCACAGATGATAAATAATAGCACAATTCCTGTTAATTACATAAGAACTTCAGGCACAATCCTGAAATCCTATCGTTCTCTCACAATCCTGTCCATCAAAATGCAAGAACAATGCAGGTTACTAACAGGGATTTTACATGCCAATGCCATACTGCAACTTATTTGCCCTAGGATGTACGTTCCTTACACACTGTAAATTAAAAATTAGTAAAGAGTTATGCATACATCAACCAGAGATAAACAGGATTACAGAAACAGACAAGAAACATCTTAGTTAAGAAAACAACTCAAGTAAGGAAACAGGTTTTTAAATATACGGTGATTAAACAAAAATGGGCCAAAAAGGCAACTTGAACATTTAAAATATGCTTTAAGAATTGTCATTCTTCTATTCCAGATCAAGAAAAACTATGTACAGCCCTTTTTCTTCTTTACATTCTTTGTTTGGTTGTTTTTTTAAAAGGGATTTATTAAGCTATTTCTTTTTCCCCTCACCACTAAACAGTAATGTGTGATTTCAGATTTCATATTCTTAATAACTCTATTAGCTATTTTACAAGCTTTCTTATTAAATTCCTGTGGCAAACATAAGAAAGTTTATTAGGCCATTAAGAGAGGCTGTAAAGAAGCACGCCTAGTACACACCAAAACATTTCAGGCACACAGTCCTCAGGGACCAACGGCACCTGTGACTCAAGACAGTTAGCTGGGACATCCCAGCACAGTAGACAGAAGTAGAAGGACTTTAAAAATGAAGAGATTTGCAGGACTGAAGTTTAGCAGGTTTGTGAAATGTAAAGAAACAGTTCCGCATACTCTTTGTTCAGCCTGCTGTCAGTTTAAGGTCTAGTGCTCTACCTCTAGCCAGTCACTATAGCCCTGTGCCACATTTCTACTTTTCTGACATGACTATTTGTGGGTCTGAATGGCTACCTGAATCCATGATTTAGCCAGCTTAAGAACAAGCAAACAAACAAACAAAAAAACCTCTTTAATTTATCTGATGACAATTCAAGATTCGGTGACACTACAGACCTAACATCAGAGCATAAAGCAAGGGTGGCAGGGGAGCAGGAACAAGGGGTTAAGCTGCTACTGAAGGCAAGCAAAATCTTGTATTGTAGGCTGGGTTTAGCCTCACTAAAAATCCTTTATATAGCCTTTCTTAAAATAGCTGTAAGAATTTAGAATCCATTCAATGATTCTACAGAAATAAATACTGAAACAATTTGAGATCCACAACTAGAAAAACAGATGTGTACTACCCAGTGCACCTGAGTTAGGAGCCAAGACTGAACCATTTAGGACAAGGCACTTCCATGGTGTTACCACAGTAGAGAAATTCATAGAAAGACAAATAATAAAGAACCACTAAAGCACAGCATCAGATAATGAAGAATAAGCATCATTAAAGCATTCCTCAGACATCTACAAAAGCTCTTTTCAGGCAAGGGCTGGCTGAAAGTAATAAAAAGCAGTGGGAATCTGTTTAACATAGGATTTGGTGTATTTTCTTGGTGAACAGGATTCCTAAACATACCTAAATACCTGAAGCTGGAAACTGTTCACCAGATTAAAATGTTGGCTCAGATAAAGGAATAGTGTCTTTGTAGGAGGACACTATGAATTTCAAAAAGAAAAGAACTGTTAAAAACAGCTGTTAAAAATACTTCATGCTTATTTACTATTAAGACTAAACTATATTTAAAGTGAAACGTGATGCATTTTAATTGCAAAGTACTGCAATTTATCTTGAAAGTGATGGCTATATATTTCTAGTTTTAAAACATCAATACTCTTGCTATAAAAACTAGATCATGAGTGCATATATCAAATGTAGCAAAGTTAAATCTACATGACTGTTTTCACAGTTCATGGACTAATGAATTCCAACTAATGGATCTTCATTAAACTCCCTTATGACTTCCCAGGGCTTGCAAATGAGTGAATCAAATTATTTTATTGAATATGACTCTAAATGGTTTCAGTTCACAGTACGGAAATGTATTCACAAATTATAGATATGCGTTTGCATGTATTTGCATATCCTTAGCTACCCAAATTATTACAGAACTAGGTAAATTAAACATAAAGAGCTAAAAGGCAGAGACTCCACTAAAATATACGTGTTTGAAATTGTTTCAAAATCTATTGCTGCTGTAAAAATGGTATCTACAATATTTCTGCTTTAAACAGACATCTAATATAACCTGATACTATAAAAGCCAAAAATAATTCAGTGGAATGGTCTACAAGAAATGTTATAAATATATCTACAAACCAACTACACCTTAAGGGTGTTCATCCTCCATGGAAATGTCATTTCATATTTTTTCCATTACATGAAAATACTCCACTGTTCCTCCAAGGTATTTCTATTGAGCAAAGGAAAACATCCTTTGCGCTTTAAAAATTACACCAGTGTCTTTGTGTATGCAATTTTATTCAATATCTACACCCTCCAAGCTCTGTAGTCTAAGAATAAAATGTACCAAAAGTATCTTGTATATTTTTATCTGATGTAAAAGTGGTATTTGAAGAAAACGTGTTATCAAGTATTGTTTGGGGGTTTTTTTTGTTGTTTGTTTGTTCTTTAATTTGAGAGAACATTGATAAAACATACATTAAAGCTACTAAAATATTCAACCTGGAATAGTCCAAAACAAAAAACATCCCAATTGTTTGTTTCTAAAACCACTGAAAGGACAAAACTTGCCTTTTAGCAGTAACTAAATGCCATTAATAGGACATTCAGATTCATTCCAACAATAATACCTGCCCCACATGATTGTTTATTAAGAATTTACATAGTGATATTTATAGAAACACATAAACATTTATGTATGTATATGTATAGCATATACAGTCAAAACATTTATTTAAATACATTTTTTCTATCTTATATGCATATAAGCAAAAGAGAGTTCAATGGGAACAGGCACTCTTTGTACAAATGTCAGATGTTGCTTTAAGGAATGGTATTGGTGGATTGCAATGCAAGTCATAATATTTTTCCATCTTTTAAAATAACTTATGTTTTGCAGCTCAGGAGTAAATATCACCATACATTTTTATAGTAAGGGCTAACGTCCTGGAATGGTAGGACATAGATTTCCATATAACCACTCTTAATACCAACAGAATTACACAGACCTATCTACTTGAGCAATTTTGACATACTTAATCATATTAACATAAGAATGCCTTTCAAAATACACCAAAGTATAGAAGAGTGAATTAAGACACCTTTAAGACACTCATTATCATATGCACAACTATTGATTCCTTGAACCACAGACTTTTCAAATACTACAACAAAATATTAGCATTAAGATCTCAGTTCAGATTAAGGATGCATTTTGAAAAACTATAAAGATATATTATCCATATACAGTAAATCTACGAAAGTCTTAGAAAAGGCTTTAATAGTCATATAAACTTTCAGAAAATAACAACTATGTGTAGACCTAAAAGATATGCCTATATGGCAAGCACTAGTTCCTCAAAAATACTACCTGCAAATTAATATGGATGTTGGCTAAAAATAATTTGAAAATGGATCCCCATATATTGCTAATTTTGAGCAGAATATGGATACACAAAATAATAAATGTAAATAATGAGAACCCATTTGTCTGACTACTACTGATTTCGACAAGGAGTTAAATGTGTACCAGGTACCTCTACCACAGCCTAAAAGACAAAGGGGTGTAACAAAGATTACATATTTTTTAAATGACAACTAACAATTTGAAAACACAGACATAAAGCTAAATATTCCACCACCACCTCTATTACATGCAGTCAGCTAGAGTTTATGTGGTTTAAAGGTCTTCATATTTTGTTCATGTATAGATTTTAAAACTTCCAAATATCTACTTGTAATTTCATCATGTAAAGTTGCTATAATACAAATGAGCAAAGAAAAGATTTGGTAAACGCACTAGTAATTCCTAAAATCCATTGTTTTCATAGAAAATAGAAAAAAATATCCTCTCTAGTAGACCTGGACTTCCGATCTTTTAATGCCAAAAAGATTCCTTGCTTATTTCATACTTTCACAGATTTATAGGTAAGTTTCTGAAAAGCCAAATATTGATAAAACAAATAAAATGAAAGGAAATAAAACACTGATAGAGATAAATTAAGGATATTTGTTTATTTCTGTCCTCAAAGGATGTATCTGCCTCTATCTTCAGCAGTATTATTACAAACTTTAACACAACAGACATCAGAACTTGTTACTGCTCCTGTTTAAACATCATCTTTAGTGAGCAATTCTAGTCTCTTACTGCAAGTTTATCTCTACATTTTAAAAATTTGTCTTCACTTAGGAGTTTCATGTTTTCTTTCGGGAGAACTTTTTTTATGGAATGCTCTCACTTGAAAGAGTAGCTGCTGCACAAACCAGAATGGCAATAACAGGACATTAAAGGGGAAACCATCGTAAAGATTCTCTAACACAGATTGCTTGGCTTGGCTTGCAACAAGCCCCAACAGATGACTCCAGTCAGTCATTCATGATGTTCCCATTTATTGTTTTGAATAGATCACTTTGGTAAAAGGAAAAAAAAAAAAAAAGATTAAAACCCCATAAGTCTACATGTATGGTTACTGAGGTGAAAAAGCTAATTAACAGTTAAACCTTATTTGTTTTAAACTTAGTAGTGAAGTGGTACACAACTGGTGTGGAATGGCATTGGTGCAGCGCCTATGGCAGAGCCCTGGAACGACACTTACAGAGACTATCAGAGTGTACACCTAAAACTTAGTTTTTACAGTCTACTAACTCTCACTTTTTCCTATCTCATTAAATAATACAAGGAAAAAAAATGTGCTGAGATTGTTACCGCTGTATGTCTTTTATTGGCAAACATAGGGAATCATAAAAGACCTGTTTTCTTCAGTAAATCAAGAACATTACACTCACTCCTACGGTACAGACATTTGCAAGGTTGCGACACTTTCAAAGTATGAATGGCTCTTCCCACAAAGTATCACCCATGATCACTTTTTCCATCTGATGAGAGAGACTTGAATGCATGAACAAGTACATGGTACTTCCATAGTTATATTTTATTCTCAGGGATAAGTTATATTTTATTCTCAGGAATATTTTGCTATGTTTCAAAAAATCATTTCCCATTATACCCAAAAGTAAGAGGATGCCAATTCTGACAACATGGAGACCAAGATATTGACTGGGAAACCTTCTTCTATCTTTTAGTGTATCTCCCAAATCTAGTCCATAATGTTATTTACAGACTTTCAAAAAAACAACAGCATGCAAGTCTCTGATTAATAAAGAATATCTGTATGTCAGAGTCTAGAAAATGTCTAATTCCTGAGAAACTGTAAATCTTTTGACATACAGCTCAATTCAATATCATTGCTAAATTCAATACAAAGACTGTAGCAGTTATTGCAGGAAAACTAAAAAGCAGTGCACTGGCAGGTAAAAATACCTGATATTCTTTAAATGATAGATTGATAAATCTGTCCAACATGGGCAACATTTTTTAATAATAAAACTTCAGTGTACCTTTTATTATTAAAAAGCATTCCCAAATAGCTTTTTTTTTTTCAGTTATAAATTACTCAGTAAAATGTAGGTAAAAGTACTCAGCAAATGCATTCACTCTTCAATGTTAATTTTCGGTTAACAAGGATATGAAAATAGAAAGTTGAACTCTGTAGGCATACTTTTAAAATATTCACTACCCAATACACAATGCATTTTACAAACAAGGTAGGACACATAACCTTAACATGTTTTCTTAGTTGGGTTGTTTGTAAATTCAGGAAAGTATTCTAGAAACATTAGCATCAGGATCCCCAAAGAACTCAAAGTAATAGAACAAGCTGGAGTGTGTAAAAGTGTAAGCCTGGTAGAAAAAATAGAATTTCAGTTTATCTTCTGAAAAACTAACAGGCAATGGAAAAAAAAAAATATATACCAAGTACACGATAACAAAAAAATAATGAGCAAAATTTACAGCGTATTCAATTCAATGTCCTCTGATGAAAGATTTTTGCCACCAACAAGTCATTAAAGTACAACCTGTTCCAGTTCTCATACTAAAAACATATTTGCAGACCATGCCCCTCTATCAAAAACCAAAGAAAAGGAATAGACTAAAGGTACTTTGTAGCGAAGTGATAAGCCTGCTTTTTAGATGAGGTACTTCACCAAAAGAAAGGAATCTTTTTCTCTGAGGAGTCAGAAGACTAAGGTCAAGTGCTTTTTCTTATTGTATTAGTATATAATAAGGAGAGACACATGGTCTGTGAAATCGTCAGGTTCTAAAATACTCAGGCTGCCATGGATCTAAATTAACATTTACAAATTTCCATCAAACCAGAAGAAAATCACCACAATTCAGAGTAGTGATAACATACATGACTTTTTTCCCCTCCCTCTACTCCTCTCTCTCACAAACTGGCAAAACAAGCCAGGTGCATTAATTTAAGAAATTAAGGCATTTCCTTTTACAGGCTTACTACAGTAATCCTGAATTAAAGTGACAAAGCCATAGAACATGATGGAAAGTCCACCTCTAAAAGATGTGGTTGTAATAAAATATAATTAATTATAAACCTCCCTTAAAAGTCAGCATCCATTATGGAGAAAGTTCTTTAAATTGAGTAAGCTTTATTTTTGCAACATATTTTTATCTCAGTCTCTTGTGTAAAAGCCTCTACACTGTTTCTTCATCGCATTTATGCCATTGGTATTATCAGCAAAGACAGTCTCTGAAGTGCTCCTTGCAGCATTTAAAAAAAACACATCAAGATTCTCAACAGTTTCACAATGGTAGTCATACACTTTGAAACAACATACATGAAGTGGATTATATTGACAGTAAATACTAAGTTCCAATGCCTGGGGAAGGAATGTTTAATGTGAAAATTTGCTGCATTTGCTCAAATTACTCTAAGGATGAAATTCTTGTTCTGTAGCATTCTCAAAGATCCATCTGTGTTTTGCCTCAAGACAGATCATTTGAGCACATGACAGAGACTTCCAAAACTGTTTTTCTAGATCTTCTTTTATCAGCCAGGTATAAAGAGACTTTCAACATCTTAATGATTTTTTTTAACTGCAAAACACAAATATCAGATTGCACACCTGCTTTTCTTCAAATGTCCTACTGAAAACGCAACAGTACTTAAATATATAAATAAAACAAAACCAAACCTCCCAAATCCCGTGAACTTGTTTATATGAGGGAAACTTTAAGCTGCTCGGAGGTTCCTAATGCTCCCATCTCTGTCTCTAATCAATAAAAGTTTGCAAAAATCATAGATATAAAATGATGATGAGGCTGAATTTCTGGCCCTCTTTAAATCAACTCTTTGAAGAGGGAGAAAATGACACAAATTCACAGATTTCTGTAGGTATTCTAGAACAGGAGCACAATTATAAATACTTAAATTTTATTCCATACAAATAACTAGTAGCAGCATCTTACCTTGATCAAATGGTTTACCCGGACTCCATGTACGAAAATAATCATCCTGGAGAGGAAGAAACAACCTACATTTAGTAAAACGTAAGGAACCAATGTATACATGAAAAACTCACAGAATGATGAAAGACAGAAGATGTATACCAACCTCTACTTCCTAGAAAAGGCAAGCAGTAAAAAACAAATGAGAAAAAGATTACAGTCATCATAATGGGACAAATTATTCATATAGAATAAAACAGTGTAATTCAGAAGCCATTTGTCCTCATTAAGTAAAAATACTATTCAAACAATGTTACTTAGTAGCATTTAAAATAGAAAAAGTATTTCTTATAGTACTTACGTAGGTAATATTTCTAACATTGCTTTTAAAATGCTACAGTAGTTTCCTTGTACTTTCAGTTCTAAGATACTGAAAAACTGAATTACATTTTCCATTAATTATTTTTCAAAACCAAAGCTCCAAAGTCATCATCAATAAAATAACTATGTTTTAAAGAATGATACATGAATTTTAGAAAAATAAATCTTCTGCTACGTAATTTTCAACTGCATCAGTAAGATCTGTCTTTAAATAAGTCTAATTAGCTCTATTTTCTACAAATCATCTTCCTAAACATAAAATATCCTCTTAATGTCATCAGCTCTATCAGGCTACAATTTCAAAGAGGAAAAACTTGAATTAAATAAATTGCTTTCAAGATATTAAGAAAGTTGATAATAAATTACAAATCCATAGCTGAGACACGTAAATAAATTGATCTGCACACCTCAGGTAACAGGCAGAGCAGAAAAATTACTAGAATTTATTATTATTGTGTCTTAATTTAATTTGCTATTCTCTAGAACAAAACATTTAAAACATTTTAATGCCTGCACAAATTAAGGTTCACAAACTGCATTGGGTACATTGTCACACCCAGCAGTTCCATCCCACTTGCTAAAAGATCACCAAAACCACCATAAAGAAACCTCAATTTATAAAAAATTGAACTATTCCTAAATGTGAGTCTCATACAGTTGTCAAAACCACATAATCACAACTTAAAAATGATCAAGCACATCTTTTCAGGAAAAAAAACCCACAATTTGCGTTTTAATAGTTCAACAGTTTTACCTCAAAGCGAAAAAACAGTGGTTGCAGCCTAAACTGTATTTCACTGATGTTGTTTTATTAGTAAAAATGTTGTTATGGGAATGCGTGCTTTGAAAGAGAAGAAAAGAAACGAGCAGAACCTGGGAGTGCAGAACAGAACCATAGTTTTGTACCAGTACTTATGCACTCCTTTACTCTGATGCTGCACAGATTAACAATCTATGAATCAGTGTATGTTATTTGCCTTTTTAATTACTATTTTTTGAAAGTAAATAAATACAGACAGGCATATCAAATGATTTAAAAAAAAATCATGCAAGAGATAAGCAGTAATGACAATTATGACAGTGTTTTCCAATCATATCCCTCCCAATAGTAACTATGGAGATGTCATTCCTACAGCGGTGTTCTGAACAGGTTTGAGCCAGCTTTAATGCAGTGCTGTTCCATGAATCATGCCACATTGGCAAAATTTTCAGTTCTTGAAAAAACATGAAATTGGTAGATTCTCCTTCCATTTCTACTAAATCAGTAATGTTCACCCACAATGAGTCTATTCAGACAACATGTTTATTATTAAACTGCTGAAAAGTTAGAGTAACTAGAACATAAGGATATTAGAACGAAAGAGCAGTCATCCTGAGCGAGACCAAAATCCATTCTAAGGCAAAGCATCCTGCATTATGCTTAAGGAAGCACATACAAGTGGAGCTTGTATAAATTACACATTCTCAAGTTGGCCTCAAGCCAACCAGATGAGAAATCAATTCTTGTTCACCTCTATACTGCAGACAACTTCACAGATCCCAATATAACATCCCTCAGGCATTTCTAGAAGTAAGAGTCTTAGCTCATTTCTGTCTACAAAGCTACTCCATACCTTTCTTCTTACCCTTCTCTGAATCTTTTCCAAGTCTATTTTTTTTGATATGCTATGACTAGAATTGTGCACGGCATTCCAGATGAAGCAGCACTACGCATCTAAACGCAACACAATAACACTATTAATTTTTTAATAGTTAAGTTTTCAAATCACCTGGTACTTAAAGAAAGTCCATTATTGGATATGTTGAACAAAATCTTTATGTGCCTCTAAAAACAAAGTAAAATAGTTAATTGATTCTCAGATTAAGTAAGGAAATTGCTTCAATAAATTGCAGTTCCAATTTTACAAATATTCCTAAAGCTATTTATCCTATCGCGTGTATAAGAACCTGGCTTCCTGTTACATTCAGACCTTTCCTCATCTTCAGTCAATACGAGTTTGATTATTATAATGTTCAGTATCCTCCTCAGAATATCACCAAGATGATAATATAATTTAAAAGGCCTCATTTTTCATAATTTTAATATAAAATTAAAAACAGAATGAACAAATACACAGTTTACAGTGAAGGCTGAGTAGCATCACAGCATCTCTAGCCAAAGTATCCTTTAACAATCTATAAATGCAAAAGACAATATCTCAGGACAGAGCCTATGACTTCTGATTTTCTTCAGGGGCTTCCTTGCCTTTGTCCTGAGCATATTAAAGGCCAGGTTGTAAAAGAATACAGAATAAAATTACAAATTTTTCACAGTAACAATACTGCTTTTTCAATATTTTCTAGCTAAAGGTATCTATGCATTTTAAATAGAAAATTCATCCTTACTGCTCTACTTGAAACTACGTGAGATTTCAGTAATTCTTTCAAGCCTCTCTCTGAAACATCCATAAAGCACTTCTAACAGCCATATATGATGGATTTCAATGAGTTTAATATCCATGCCTTAAAATTATGCATGTTTAAGCATCATGCTCAGTCAGGGTCATAGTGATGAAGTGTTTCCAAGAATTGAAGTTCATGCTACAATTACATATGCACTTGGAAACTAATAAAAATTTTTTATTTTTCCTGGAAATGGCTTACCTTAAAAAAATATTATGTATGTAGTCAGAAAATCTGACAGCCTTAAGAAAAGGCTTCAAAACGACCAAAAGCAGCTCAATCAGAAAAGCTTTTAAAAAGGGGGCGGGGGAAGGTATTTTGCCTCAAACACTTTCATTGCTTCTTTTTGGACTTCTATATTCTTCTATATAAATTCTTCACTCCTCATTCTTAAAAAGCAGTTGCTATGTGAGTTTTCAGTAATACATGTTTAAGTACAGTAAAAAAGAAAATAAGCTCACTGGAAAAAATCATATCTGATAATGCAGTTATGCGGCAGATATTTTCAGCTTTCGACAGAGATACAAAAATATGATCCTATTAATTTTCCTTCTTTTGTACAGGATTTGCTACATCATTTTATTGATCTCCTCTGCAACATCTTCTGTAGATGCTGCCATATATTGCTGACATCACTTGAATTATTATCCAACAGAAATCTATATTGCTAAAGAATATAACGATACATGGTAGGTATGATGAGTCTGACTCAGGGAACAGCAGGTGTCTAGAGCAAGGAGGGCAGTTTCCTCACAAATATTTTCAGACCAAGGTTGACCTGAAAAAACGGATAAAGCAAATCCAGCCCTTGCTTCGTGCTCACATTTTATGTCTAGTATGGCCTATATATTAAAAGCGTATATATTAAAATCAAAGCTGAGTTATGTCAAAGAATCCACTGAAATTGAAGCAGTTTTCTGAACTTACAATTATCTTTATTTTTTATCCAAGTATAATTTACTGCTACAGCACAGGTTGTACAGCAGGCATATTATTGTGTGACTTACAAGCTACCCATTTAGGGAGAAGTCTAATAGGCAACTGTTCAACGTGAGGTACTGATTCACATATAATGCCTTTTCAAGAAACAGTACTTTTAAGTTACCAAAGCAGGAAAGATACAAGATTTCCTGGACTTTATTCAACGCCAATCTAAATTCTGCCCATACATTATCATAATGCAAAAAATACATTTTACTGCTGGCTTCCCTATTCCTACTTAAGGGTTTGTTTGTTTTTATCAAAGAGGAGCTACATACTCCAATGCGTAGATGGACATGAGATTATATTTTGACAATTTCAGAAACAAAAGTCTTTCAGGCTGCACATGCTCCCTAACATAACTTAAAACCTACAATATTAGATTTAGATTTTTTCCTTGCTGCCATTAGCTATGAAACTGTTTTGCTGTTTTTAATTTCAAGGAGTTCTTAATGGACTTTCTATTCCATTTCTTATATCTTCATCTCAAGTACATACATCTGCTTCCCATCTGATGTGAAAGCTCTTTACCTCTTTTAGGCTAGGTCCTTGCTATTTGGTAGCTATGTTATTTTCAGACTCCATTTCAACAAGCCAAGTGAATTGAGCCAACAGTCTTCACATCGCAGCCCTCCACTTGCCTCAAGCTCACTTCTGCAGCAGACTTGAGCTCACTAAGTATCTCCCCTTCGCATCTTTGCACCTCTCCCAAAGCAGAGGGTTTGACTCATCTGCACCAAACCTTCCCAGTGATTCCACAACACGTATTCATAGTCTTCCACAACATGTATTCATAGTCTAAGTCTCACTGAAAGAGCCGTGGTAGGGTTGTCACCTGATACCTCTGTCCCAACCTCTTTCCAGTGCTGGAAAAAAAGTTAGCACCAACAGTGTGCAGAAATCTTTTTTCCACTTATATCTTGCTCCAGGATCTTCAGCCCAATGTCAGCAAGATTGCCATTACCCTGTAGAGCCTTAAATTGCTGGTCACAAAGAGAAGTGTTACAGCAATAAAAGGATGAGACACCATCAAAGCTTCCATCATATGGGAAATCCACTGCTCCTAAACACTGCCATTTCCCCAAAATAAATGAGGGCCACAGGCAGTATACACAGGGTAACTAAGATACTCCAACCACATCTAAGTAGAGTACTACCCCAAAACATAAACCACAACTGAGGAGGTATAAGTTGCACCATGAAAATGCATGATACTTGTGTAATGGGAAATTCTTCAACCTGAAATCTGAGCCAGTCTGGAATCCTCATTCAGGATACAGACATGCTCTTCAGCAGCCTGTGGGTACCCACCTGCCTATCAGATGCTGCTTTTCATCTCTGCTGACCTGCATAGACATCTGATCTATCACAAGCCACACGAGCACTCTGTTGTATAAATGTGGAGCATTAGTTTAGCCAGTTAACTGCAGGACAGTGAACAAGGGAATAAAGGTAGTTACCACACTCCCCAACATCATATTTACTATTGCAGCATCTTATGTGTCTCAGAACATCTGTGAGGGCAAGAAGCCTGGACGGCCCATGTACCCCTGACATCTTTTACTAATTGTCCCAGATGTATTCAATACGTTGCTTAATCTGTAGGATAATATGCGTATAAACTTATGTGACACCACATAGCTAAGGACCTGCAGTAGAACCAGGAGCAGAACTAGTTCCAGGAGGGCAGGGACTGTTCGGCAAATTTTTTGGCTCTATACTTTCTTCTCAACAGGATCCACCTCTCCTCACCAGCTGAGATACCTCTTATGGTTCCCATGAAGCTATTTGAGGATTCCTTTCTAACACTCCAAAGCAGCACAAAGCAAGTACTCTTCTTTAGTGAATCAAGGTTTAAAGAAAAAACAATCATATTTATTACCTGGACTTAAGAAATAGGAAAAAAACAAGTCTAGAAGATTTTTACAGGCTAGCATAGAAAGGTGACTACTGCCAGATTTGACTCCCTTTCCCCAGATTGTCTCCCATTAGAAATATAATTAGTTTAGCCAAAACCACCAGAAGTAGTTCAGTGCATAAAGCACCTCAGACACAGATAAAGGCAGTGGCGCTTCACATCCAGTACTTCCGGGAATCAGGTAATCTTAAAGATCAGTTTAGTAAGTAAGTCAAAGAATCAATATGAGAAAACAAACTCCAAAATAATGAGCCACCACAGAGGTAGTATCGGCATTGCTTCTCTGGCAGCGAAGGACCTAAACACCTGTAGGTGAGATTGAGCCTTGCTGCAAAACTCCTTTCCTACTTGTTTGGCACCTACCCTCCTTAAGTGGGGTGCTGGAGTGACAGGTGAAAGGATGCTAGTTTGTTGTTCAGTGCCAGCCTCCAAGGAGGCTGATGTCAGCTTCCTCTGCTGCTCCAGACTCCTGGGCCATGGCATGCCCGAGGCCTGTATTCATGGGGCTGGCAAAGCACAATTAGAATCAAAGGCCTCTGGCACTTAGCTCACCACACTCAGTGTTTATCCCACTCCCTTTGTCTCAAACTTCTAGTACCATTGATGAGCCTGGGCTAAGAGCCACCACTTTTCAGCCCTCTCTGTTTCCCAGATCTCATTCAGTAAGATTTCTGTGGAGGCTGTCTATTTGGTACTAGCAGCATTACTAAGAGCAGGTTTGAATAGCACAGTATTGAAATCATTTGCCAAGAAATACCAAATGCTCACTAAAGCTTATATTCAGAAATACTGAGAAAATACTGAAAAAGATTTTGAAAAGGAAGGAGTTAATATCAAAGCACAAACACTATAAGCTTCTAAATCCCAATAAAATTTAAAACATTGTTTCTTTAAAAGTGCATCTCATATTTCTCATCATTAATAAAAAAAAATATTGAACCATCTTTTCACTACAAACACATACAAAAAGTTTTGGCCATGCTCCTCCTATTAGGCTGTCAAAATGCAACTTGTGAGGAGGGCCTTAAACAGGTTTGTTAGACTACAGGAGCTGTAGTCTGACAGAGTTGAAAACAGATGACACATGAGGTAGTCAGCCATCTGTCAGACCTTCACATGCCTGTTCAGAAGGGTCGCTGTTCAGTTTCCTCAGGTGCCTCTTCACTAATGCACAAGCCCTTGGTAGCAAGGGCAAAACTTATTCCCTGACCTCTGCATGCAATGCCACAGTCTGGAGAAGAGAAGGACAGCCAGGAGTGGCAGAGCAGTAACAGACTATACAGAGAGATCAGATCACATCTATGGAGCTTGAAGGAATTTACCGAAGTGTCTTGAAAGAGATGGCCAATATGATTGCGAGGCTATGGTTTTATCTATGAAAAACAGTGGACCGTATCAGGGAGATCTCTGGGAACTGGGAAAAAAGCTAGCATCTCAAAAAATAAAATGTAAGCAGGTAGATGTAGGGAACTACAGAGTAGGCTGCCTCACCTCAGTCCCTGTAAAGATCAATGGAAAATGTCCTCCTTGAGTCTTTTACCATGCACTTGACAGACAAGAATAAATACTCAGTACAGACCTACCATGGATTTACAGTACTTGACCACCCAGACTGCCTTCTACAATGACGTAACAGTTTTGTGCACAAGGGGAGAATGGTGGGTGTAGCGTACCTTCACTTTATTAAGGCTTTTATCTAGTCTCCCACAGCGCGTTCATTTGGAAGCTGAGGAAGTAAAGGCTGGACACTTAAGTGGGCTGAAAATTAAGTACATCGGTGGTCAACAGCTTAACATCCAAGTGGTGTCCCACTAATGGCCAAAGCACCCCAGAGTCAGTTCTGGGGATCGTATTAACATCTTCAGTAACAACCTGGATGATAACACAGAGCATGCCATGAACAACTTAACTAGTGGGAGCAGATGACACAACAAATAGCAAAGGCTCAATCCAGAGAGACCTCAGTAACTTGAGGGTTTGCCCAGCAGAAAAATGAGGTTCAATAAGAATTGGAAAGTTCTGAACCTAGGAAGGAATAATTAGGAAGGAATGTGGGGTACAGGCCACAAAACAACTGCCACTGTTGAAAATGGCCTGGGACTTAGAGTAGACAGCAGGAGAATTTGAGAGATGGATTTATTTTGTCTGGGAATGAGGAGGCTAATGGATGGTTGCCTGCAACCATTTGAAGGGCAATTACCAGCTCTTGTCAGCAGTGCCAAATGACTTAAAAAAGGTACAAAGGTCACACATTGCAGTTTGGGAAGTTCAGGCTGGATAAGAGGGAAAATTTCTTTACTAGGAGTGTAGTGCAGCAGTGGAACAAGCTGCTCACAAAGATCATAGCATCTTTGTTCTTGAGGGTTTTCAAGATTTGACTGGAGAAAATCCACAGCTGACCTGATCAATCCAGTATTGCAACAGCCCCAACTTTGAGTGCGAGGCTAGATTATAGGTCCCGCAGGGGTGCCTTCCAACTAAAATTTATCTGAATCGATGACTATTTACAGTATGTCAGTACTCTTAACTCCAAATATCTGAAAAGGAGCAACTCTTTTCTACTGTCCTTTTGCAATGTATTACTCATTATATTTACTCACCTATGTTTCCTGCTTGGATATTTGAACTCGCATATGCATATATGATAGTTTCTAATACTGGGATGCAAGAAAAAAAAAATAGAAGTAACCTATGACTGGGGACAAAAGGAGTAAGTAGATCAGGTGAGAAGCTTGGAGCACACCAAACAGAGGGCTTTGGAATAAGGTAAGTAAACAGAATAGTCACGAAGTTGTTTCTGGAAACCAAGATTTGGGAACATAGACATTAGGAGACAAATGGGTAGAATGGGACTGATAACTGGGCAGAAGAGAAGATACAGCCAGGAGGCAGGACTAGGGTGGAACTTCCACATAAAGGAAAATAAGAAGAAAGAAGTCAACACTGGTGACTGATTTTTTGAGCAGTGAACTGGAAGGAGGTGGTATAAGAAGGAAGCGTAAATTAGCTGAAAGAAATAAAGAATTCAGATGTGCATCTCAAAGTGACTGGATAAGACTGGTATTAAGCCAAGGCAAGCAAAGGAAGGATTAGAAATCAAGAACAGTAGAGACAGGATTGGTACAGGAAGAGGTTTGAAGAAGTGTAACGAAACAATTAAGTTGTGGAAGAAACAGGATTGCAAAAAAAAAAAAAAACATAACCAAACCCACAAACATTTTCTTTACAGTCTGGAAAGCAATCCTAAATTTCTGGGTCTCAGTCTCTCAATACATACTGAAGAAAAGCACTGTCAAACTCTTTCACCCATGTCTTCACACAGAGAATGGTAGCCTCTATAGTCTAAGTTGCAGAGGTCAGCATAAAGCTGGATGAGAATTTCCACTGATTTTTTTTGTTTGTTTAGCTTTTTGTTAGAAAATTGATATTTGTCAAAACAGACATTTTCTAGAAACATACCAAGTTTGACAAATTTTGACTGTTAAACATTCAGGTTCTTTTTACAGAAAGAAATGCCTTGCTTAACTTGATTGGCAAGTTCCCCTCATTATTTCAAGGTAACTGTATATTACTGAAACTTCCTTCTATGGAACATGATGCATACGTGGCGCCCCAAATAACAATGGGGCTACTACTACTCATACAGAGCCACAAGAAATGCTCATTTTGGTTATAAAACATACTGAACTAAAAATAAGCTGTTATATATATTTCTTGTCAACGGAAATGTCAGATTTCTAGCTTAAATTCCATTTTGAAACAAAACATTTTATAAATGTCAAAAAGTATCATGACATGGAAAGTTTGTTTTTAACCAAGTCTGGGCTTTCAAATGACTTTAAGAACTACAATTCCATTAAGATTAATAATGTGTCAGTACTCCATTAAATACAAATTCCTAGGGTGTTCTCAGCCTGCTTTTTTAAAAAAATAGGAAATTTAATACACAAATCCGTGATGAATTAATATAATTAAAATCAAACCCAGAATCCAGTTAGATCAAGTGCTAAATTCAGTGCTCCAGTACTTCAGAGCTAATGGAGGCCATCCTTTGAGTATGTCAAATGTTACAAAAATGCTAGATAGGCTGCTAAATGCTCAGATCAAAGGTTATGACTCTAAAGAGCATACACTCATGATCTTTATCTCATCCCTCCTGCTACTAAAGAGAAAAATGGCACCTCATTTTCTTTACCTTTCTTCTTATTCTGAACATGAGTAATTTTTAAAGCATTTTGTGTTCTCAAGATCATTTTAAAAATCCAAGAGGAAATTATTATTGTCTTCAGAATGGTTTGAGCGAGAAGATCAAAGACTAGGGTGAAAAACTGAACAAGTTGGATAGAACGAAATAATGAAAAGTCTTTCATTCTATTATATGCAGTGAACATTACAGGGGTTTTATGAATAAACAATGTATGAACAACAATTTATTAAAGACCACGCCATTATGATTATAGAGCATGCATGACAAACTAAACCTAGGCAGTTTTAATTTTGGCATTTTCAAACTTTTAAGAGCAAGACCATATGATATCTGTTCTTTTGTTAAGATTTTTGCAGGCTACATGATATAAATTCATAGTTTAAAATTGGGAAATAGATGCGTTTACGGCTTGGCTAATACACTAAATCCAAAGCTGAAGATATGATTTGAAACTAGAACAAGAAATACACTGAAAACAGTTTTCTGCTTTTGAAATAGGGAAAACAGTTTTCTGAAAAAAAAAAATTATTCAGATTATGTATAAGGGAAACAACAAGTTTATCAAGAAAATACTGTTTAGTGGTTTTTAGCATACACCAGAACAGACTTAGAAACAAAGTCAAAAGAGAATTTTTTTGTTGTACTGCATCAGATAATAACACTTTTGCCTTGCAGCAGAAAAAGCGGGGTGCCACTTTCAAGGGAGTCAAACTGGATCTTTGCTCTGAGACACTTTATCAGAAGAACCCCTTCAGAACAGTGTCTGACACAGAAACATACCAACTTCAGCAGTTTATTCAGCTTACTCTATCAATTAAATCTACTATAGCAAGGCTATACAACTTAGGAAACACTCTTTTTTCAAACTACTAGCAAGTCAGCAATAAACGGGGCGGGGGGGGACACGACACAAAAAACGAACCCCAGATATAAGGGAACTCCTCAAAGATAGGGTCAGTTTGACTGACATGGAGAACCACAGAAAAAAAAATTCAGAGACAAGACAGAATTTGCCATTTCTAAGTCTCTTTCGTTGTCAAACAACCTTCACAATGGGACACAGCAAGTGATATATCTTTCAGTAGAAGGAAGGAAGTACCTTCCCACAGCACTGAAAACATGGCTGATGTACATTGCCGCTGTACTTTATATTACGCATGCCTTTCAGAAACGATCCGTCATAGCTTCATTTCTTTAAGATGGAGTAAGAAAAGCTCATTCCTTCCGTACAACATCCTGAAGACATCTATCATGCTTTAGAAGCACTAGTCTCAGAATTCTTGATGCTGGGCTCTTGTCAAGTGAAGAATAAACCAAAACAATTTGAGATAAATCACCAGTAAGAATCAGACCAGTCACTGGAGGTATCAATTTTTATGGTATTTGAAGCCCTGCAGGTTAAAAAAAGGGTGGGTAGTAGACTGGCTCAACAGCCTACTCGGACCAAATGTGGTGAATAAAAATTTGAAGAAGAAAAATGTCCTGCTTCAAATGTTGCATGATTCCACAAGTGACAGGACCTCATTTAACTTGTCTACCGTCCCTGCCTTCCCTTCCCGCTTTTTTTGTATAATGCAGCTATGAAAATTGTTGTATTGTGTTCAGCACAAAAGCCCTGAGAGACACGAGGACACATGGAGGGCACAAAGACAGAAACAGTCTAACTTTTAAGGGTCTACTTAGTGTTTAAGAAAGGTATTTGCAAAGGCCTTGGCCCTTACTCAATTTCTAGAACACATTTTTTCAACCGTGTCTGAGGACAGCAAGAGGAAAGAAAAGTGCTACTCATCAGCTTTCTTTCAGGAAGCTGAAAGTTTTCGTATTTTTAGCATTTCAAAAAGAAAAATCTGGAATCTGTTACAAAACAGATACTATACTTTTGCTGCCTTTGCTTTTGTTTGTTTGTTTTTCAGTCTGGAGAAAATTCATTACAAAGATAATCATGAGGTTTGCCGTATCATGCCACTTGCATGGACGGGATTTTGGTATGTTTCTCCCAACAGGTAGTCTCTTATGCCAAGACTCAGAACAATGTTCTGGTCTACCTCTCATTGCCATGGAGACAGAGAACACCCTGGTGTAAAAACAGTCCAAAATGGAAGAAATTAAGGAATACAAAAGATTATGAGGGAGGCATTACAGCATAATTATCATTACAAAGCAAATAAGAACAGATGTGGCAACAGAAAATGGGATGCAAGGAAAACCACAGGTCTATTAAGGATGATATATTTGCAACATAACAGAAAGAAGCAGTTACAATTATTGGTTTCAGTTTAAGAAGAGTGCTGCATAGATTTTAAGAAGTAAAGCAAAGCTACGCTGAAAGAATTAAGACCTATTTTTATATGACCTGTATGATTTTTTTTTTGTGAGAAAAATACCCCTTTTAAACAAGCTGAGGACTTCTAAAAATCAACATATACCTGAACTTAGAATCTGTGAAGACATAAGCTGCACTTCAGAATCTGTAATTAAACAAGCGATAGAAACATCCATTCAATGTTCTTTCTAAATAGTAACACCGGATGGTTATTTTTATATGTATTATAGTCAAGCCTATGCAGCTTGTACCAGCTGGAAAAAAAAATACTGCAAATCCACAGAGAGTAAAGACAGAAAAAAGAGAAAAATACATATTGTAAAAATAATATGAAACAAATCTATATGCATATATATCAACTTGTTCAGAAATTCAATCATTATACTACTATACTCTGGTAGATGTTACTTTTGTTAAAGCTATTCATAATGTAAGCAAACTACTCTTTGATTTCAGATGGGATCCAAGATTTCAAGAGTTATGTACTAAGTTTATCAATAAAAAGTATCAAGTTCAAAGCATTTTTCTACCCTATTGCAATTATGGAACTTACAGATATGGTCAGTAACATAGAAGCTTAAAAATATCATATGAATCAGCAAACCTCATGAATATATAATGGTGAGGTAAGCAAAAATAAAAAACTGTAGAAAAAGCAGTCTACAACTGTCTATGAAAAACAGTAAGGACACTTCTGTCACACTGCCTTTTTATTGCCATCGTATTTCATCATTTTATACAATCAAACAATTAATACACAAAGAAATGCTGTATCTTCTGACACATGCTATTAACATGTTTTACTGATGCTGTTGGGCAAGAATAAGTTTGTAAGATGTATAAGGGAACCTAATTAAATGCTCATGGAAGCGCTTAGGTAAAAGCTTAAGAAGGTTTTTAATCAACAGAAAAGATAAAGAAGAAAAAAAGCAATATGTGCAAGTGTACCATGAATTTTAGCAAGATAACTAAACTCATTTCAACAAGATCATCAAATACCTGACAATAAATTTTGGTCACCGGCATACCACAGATGGATATACCACAGTGGTTAACATACCTTTATAATCCTTATCTCATTCCAGTTATTGATAAATGTTACCTTAGTTATCCTACAGGCCCAAACTCTGATATGTCTTGTTTAAATGACAAATACCTTCTCCAAGATTTTAGGGAAACCATTTTGTCTTCTAGCAAATAACTAGCAAGAAATTACCCAATCTAGCAGATAATGAGATAACTTATATACCTCATTATCATTTTTAACTTTTGCCACTATACGTGCTCAGGTCCCAGTGCTTCCATTGTGAGTAACAAATTAAAAACAAGTAAGCATTGTTTGACAATTTCTTATTTGCAAAGTTTTACACCTTTCCACAGAACTTACAAAGCAAAGGCTAGTGTTTCCCCCATCCTGTTTGGCACCTGTGAAATCTGAGGTGAAACTGCACAGCCCCGTCTGCAGACCACTGCATATCCTTAGCTGCTAGGGCAGAGGTCACATCCTTACTCAAGTGCCAAAATGAGTGAATTCTATTTCAATATCCCAGAAGTTGATATACGCATGCAAAAGGTAACTGAATAATATTAGTTTCTCTAGACAAGTGCATACTTAAAGTAGATGGTAACCTGTATCCAAGTCCTACATGAAAGCAGGTCCCATACTTCAGGACAAACTAAGCTGTACTGTCATCTTTTATGTTGTTTCTTCTCCCTTTAATAGAGCTTAGAAATCACAAGTCACAAATCTGACTACATAACATGAAACCAATGCTGAGTCATGTATGTGCTGCTTTACAGATTTCCAGAACAAACATGTCTTTCATTGTCTGCAAATGCTGCTTTTTCTTACAGAAGGGTATGAACACTGAGAGGACTAACTAAATAATTGTGATTCAAAATGCAGAAGGAAATCCATTCTAATTACTTTCACTTGGGATATTATTGCTACCTTTACCCTGTAAGGGAAAAGCTTATTTACTTATAATGAAGCAGTTTGCAGCTCATGAATTTACGTAGCCCATCACTAAGTTGTAAGGAATTTACAAATCTAGTAGTAAAGTATGCAAAATACATTACACATCTGGATGAATGACTTGAGTAGGTTACTACATCTGCCTTTGGTCAGTCTTTCATAGAAATACAGGTAGACAAGCAAATTGTCCTAACCACTGCATGCTGTCAGCATGCTAAGCATTTTTCAACATAAGCAGTTATTTAGCTACAAAATGTGTAACTGCAAAAAGATCGTGCAAGCTTCCTTGGGATGTGCTGGGAAAGGCTTAACCAGTTTCCTGTCTCTCCTGTGACTTCTTTCTACAGCCATTCCATATCTTTAGTAAAATTTTTTGCTCTATCAGTTTGGCACAAACCCAGAAGTCAGTAGCAGGTAACACATGAAATAATGGGTTGGGAAATGTACTTTTCTTTCTCAACTCAGAACTGGTTTTATGTATGTATATATTTATATAGGTGAGAGATATATACTTAAATATTTTTTCTATATTAAACATAGGCATTTAGTTATATATTGGTGATGCATATATATTTTCCCCAACTCAGAACTAATTATATGTAGCTCTGTTGGTACTGACTTTATCAAAACAGGCTATTTACTGTCATCTCATAATCCCTAATCTATTCACAGACCAGCACTATCAAAATGTTTACCTCTAATTTTTTTGCTGTTTCTAGAAGTACTCTAACTGTATCTGCATGTATACTAAACTACAGCACATAAAAGTTTGACTGTATATTTTAGAAGTGATACCTTAATTTCTAGCAAAATTACTACAGTGTAGTATTTAAGAACAGAGCAAGAATGATTATAAGACAATCTCTGTACTAAAACTTTAGCTTGTATTTCACATTTAGACAAAATAAAAATGCTGAACTGGAACATTTTTCAATGTAATTGCTTTAGCTATTTTAGAAGATCAAACATGTTGCTATCTATCTTTTAAAAAATATTAATGAAAATTTAAAAGCTCCCTCAAAACTGTTGTCAGTATCTGTTCACAAGGAGCAACCTGCTTTCCTTGATGGAACCTAATCTGTGTTTCCTGTTGAGTTCATGTATGGATTTAATTATATGAAATAAAGCATTCCCAGTAACAAGAAACAGTGTTCTTTTGTCTCATTCCATAAATGAAAAAAGATACAGCATTCTCCAATACAAAGAAAAAA
The DNA here is from genome assembly GCF_047370975.1 of Nipponia nippon. Lineage (NCBI taxonomy): Eukaryota > Metazoa > Chordata > Aves > Pelecaniformes > Threskiornithidae > Nipponia > Nipponia nippon. The sequence goes on along the minus strand of NW_028262380.1, from coordinate 43,442,711 downwards.
AAAGTCATTAGTCAAACATTCTGAACATACTGATAACCATAGAATAGAATGAAAAAGGCCATCTCCTCAGTTCTAATCAATTATTAGAGCCCAGACTGAAGGCAAATCAAAAGAGCGAGCCAATTTTGCTGGAACAGAGTATCTGCAATTGCTAGTCAACTGCATCTTGTCAACAGTTCACAAGGTTGAGTTAATGTTCAGAGAGAAACAGGTTCACAGAGGAACATTTAAAAGATGGACTGAAATGTTTTAGCGTTGAGAAATTAGAATTTATTTTACTGCTGCAGCACCCAAATCAAGTCCATATACCATTATATAGATATTTCTCAAAGATCAGAAGGCCTTGGCTCTGTGTGCCTGAAAGTACTGCCTTGAAGGCTATTGTTTGGAGTTTTTTGTCTGCCTTAGCTTGACTGAGGAAAGTTGACAGACAAAAGAAAATATGCAGTAGCTGAAATTACAAAAAAAAAAAACAAAACAAAACAAAAAAAAAAAACTTGGCAGTAATTAAACTCTTCTTTAAAAAAAAAACAAACCTCAAAGAGCTTTGCAGGCAGTAAAGTCTCAGCTTTGCTGTTTTAATTTTCAAAAATATCTTGTTTGTGCTTATAGGGAAAAACTACTCCTACCTTTTAAGATCCCTCCCTCACTAGTGAGTGGGACAAAAATTACTAGAAATGAACAAGATTTATCTTGGGCTGTAAGGCTCCAGTAGGCTAATAGATCTTCTACTCTGAGCCGGAAGTAGAAAAATTGACATACATACATTTATTCTTCCGAATTTGAGCCACTCATATGTATTTCATTAGCACAGGACTAAATTCTGAATGCTCACTGAACAATTATTTTGTTTGGGGCTGAAAAGTAATTTTTCTCTGAGAAGCAGAATGGTGTTACCAAAAAAGGCCAGAACAGGGAGGAACAGATCCCATGTAATGAGTGATGAAACAAGGTTTAATATGGTGAGCAACAACCATACTCATTCAGTAACGGCTACTGTTTCCAGATGATCTGGAAGATTAAACACATCAAGGGGAAGGAGTGCCCTAAACAGGCTGAAAAATGGGCTAAAGTCTATATCTATGTCAATAACTGGAGTCAGCATTAAGATCTCCCAAAAGCCTACTCCCTCTAATCATTTATACTGTTAAGTCCACCAGCTCAAATCCTGAGTTCTTTTGAATTCTCAGTAGGAGAGCAAGGCTGCCTCCAAGGCACACAACTCTCTACTGTATTTAGGAACTGATCTCCACACCTCGATCTCAAGCATAAAACTCCTGGGTTATTATTTGTTTGTTTTTACTGCAAAACAGTAAACACAAGCAGGTAGCAAAGAAAAAAAAAACTCTTTTGCTTCCTTCCCTCTGCAAACATTCTCTCATGCTCCTCTGAAAACCAACTAAACAGAGCGCTCTTCCGACACTCGCACAGCAGTCAGTTCTGGAACAGAAGTAGTAGAAGCTGGAGCCAACTTTACGTCCTCAACATTCCAGTATAGACATATCACAGAGAACTAAGACTGTATCATAGGACAATATTCCACACTCAAGGAAATTGATTATCACTGATTAGATACATCTGAAAAACTAAGTACACTTATATACTTATGACAAAGTGAAAAAGCATCACACAGCCAGCTTAATAGTAAAAAAGATTGCAATCATTTTAAAAACAAAAGTCCATAAAAGCTGAAAAAAATTCAACAGTTCCCATTTGTTAAGCAATTTTAATAACATCAGTGATATTGCCATAATTTAAAAAACAAACAAACAAACAAGTTGTTACTAAAGCATTACATCTACATCATCTCTAAGTACCTATAAATCAACATATAGATATGTCTTCTAATAGAGTATTACTTTTGTAGAGTGAAATAATCACTGATCCTAGAATGAGGCTACACACATGACCAGGCTGTGTTAACAAACACTAGTTCTGTTATCAGAAAACCACAACTTGAAGGCTGTTGAAGAAAAACAGGAGATTGCAACAGGGCCCCCAAAAGATGAGGAAGATAATACAAGAGGCCTCTTAAGTACAAGCACAGAATGATATTGAAGACTATAAAATCAAATAAAAAATGACCAGTTACTGATCACTAAAGAAATTCAACATGAGAGCTGGGTAGAACTAGTTTTAGAAGGAAAGTTGAACATGTATAAAATTATCCATGATTGATGCAGGCTGAGATCTCTTTTGATAGCAAGTAACAACTAGTTGCACTGGCACCAGACTTCAGAACTGGGAATGCAAAATTGATCATGGCTGTGTAGCAGTACACTGTAGAATATTATCATTAAAGTGAAATACATATCCCAGCTGCTTATAACAGTATCCCATCCTTGAGGTTTGGTTGCAATTTGGATGGAATACATTAAAATATTATCAGATTTCTCCTACATTTTGAATTACAGCCTTTACATGATCTCAGCATTGTGCATCCCAACTATTCAGACAGTTATATGTTCTTACCATAATTTCTAAATTACGCATAGCAAGCTAAGAACTTGCACAAAAGTGTTTAAAACAATGTACACCTGTAACACATAAAACTATATCCCTTTATCAAGAATAAGTCATTAAAACCTCTGATGTTTTCTTTCAGAATCCTTTTATAAACACAAGTCATTAACCTACAGAAAAGAGATGCTATCTTGATTTAATGCCCTATTTAACTGTACCACTGAAACAATATAGTTACAGCCATATCAAAAGAAAAAAAAAATCCACCTCCTAACCAGATGAGATACTGTGATACAAAACTGTGCAGGAATTAAACAACAGTGTTTGATGTTGATTACACTTTTGCGTGTACTGGTAACATAAAGAAAATCCAAGAGAAGTCTTACCAAGCTTATACAGAGTAAGTGTCAGTTATCTTTAAGAAATATAACAAAAGGAAAAAATCAAAATGGTTATGAAGGTTTTGTGATAGTACATGTGCGATTCCAAAACCCTACACTAAGTGTGTATGTGTGTGTATATATATTCCTGAATTATTATAAACTTTTTTTTATACAAGATCTCCTGTAAGGGTGCAGGTTACTATCACAGTTCACTATATCACTTAATTTGGAAGCACGGGAAAACATTGTGTCTGAATGACCGGAGAGCCAGGTCATCATAGGATTGAACTGGGGGGAGGCGCATGGGAATATCCTTTTTTCCTATAAACAAAACTCTTAGACAATAAAAAGGTACACGCTTTCTATGTCTAATAGGAGTGACTTATCAGGCTGGCACCTTCTTGCAGATTTTATTCCTAAAATGGTGCTCAGAATAGAATGTTGGTTGGGCACAAGTGAGAGTGGAGGGAGAGACTTCCCAGTTTTCTTCAGTCTTTGCCACTTCTAACATCAAGTTAGTAGGTAGCACATGATTTGCTTATTGGAGCCAGGAAGAGGCTGATTAACTTCCAGATGCCTGCAGCTTAGATGCTTTGTTTGGATCTGGACTATATAAAGTAACTCTACTTAAGGCTAGTTATAAGAGGCATGATACATGCTATGGGCTGTCCAACTGCAAGAGTCAAAAGAAAAAAAGTCTTTTGATAAGGTGGGATTCCTTGAGACCAAACAGCTTTTCAGCTGCCTTTCTAGCAGCATTAACAACTTCTTTCAAGACGGTGTTTGCTAGCTTCTGTTACTTGGGAGTTCCTGAGCCACTTGTAGTGGTGGGTGAGCCAGAGAAACTGGATTGAGGGTCAGTCTTCAAATGAAAACTATATAGGAGCAAGCTGGTGAACATGGAATTGTGGCAAAGGGCTGCTTTTGCAGCGCAAAATGTTGAGTGGCAGATTAGTAGACTGAAATTTGGAGAGAACAGGGGAAATCCTCAGACCTGTGTAAGCTTAGTGGTGTTCCTCACAACCCCAAGACTGAATGACTTTTTATCCCTCACTGAAATCTAGGGTAGCTTGTATTCACATGAGACACAAGAATTTTTTTTTTTTAATTATTTCATACATATATACATATATTTTTTATGTTGTGTTGTTTACATACACAATTTAGTTATAAATACAGTTAATTGTCATTCAGTCCCACTTCAATTCTGATGTTATTACTTAGTGGATATAGTCAGCATCCTTTTCCTTGACAGCGTCTTGATCACCTAGGTGACTTTTCTCCCCTGCTTTCCAAAGCTGCATTTTGCTCACCTTCCCAGTATTCCCTGCTGCTGCAATAAGCTAACCATCGCATGTCAGATACAAAACACTTTATCCGAATGAGAACATAAGCATTGTAAAGTTTAAAAGTCGTAAAACATCACTGTTTATTTTAGTACCTTCCCGGCAGAATCCTAAACATAATCAAAGATATTTGCAAGGATGATATAAACTTGCCTCAAGTATTACATTGCTTGTAACGTTTTATGTACATTTAGCTTTATATTAATTACTTTTAAAATTGTATCTGTACACGCACTATAGATATTTGAGGTATTATGATAGTTGAGTTGTTTTAATTTCTGAAAACAGCAGCAGTCGATTTCAGAGTACTCTGAAAATACAATCATAATTGTGTGTCTACAATTAAGGAATGTAAATAAGGTGTCATACAGTTTAAACTCAATAATAGAACAAGCATACAGACAAGAGAAAATAATATGGTAAGAAGAAAAAAACTATGTTCTAAATAAATCGGTCATACCTTTTGATTTGTGGGTTACAAAAAAAATCCCACACTTCTTGCCAACATTAGAGAAGTAAAAATTTATCAAATTGGAGAACACGATAGATAAAGCACATACAGATTTCAGGGTGATATGTTATTTAGCAGAACAATAGCAATGTATCCTGCAGCTTCAGAAAATAAAATAAAAAAAATTCAGCAAGTAATGAATTGGGTTCCATTATTAGATACATTTGGAAAAGATCAGCTGCCTCATGGAAAATAAACATGAAATATGAATAAAGATGAAAGAGGAATTTCACAGGTATGCCTTAGTCTGTTTAAAGAAAATCAAGTCAGGGTTCATTTCTTAGGCTTGCAAATATTTTTCTATGTCCCCTGTGCTTAACAAGAAATTTAGGCTTTAGTTAATCTCCTTAGGATATGTACTTCACAATTACAAACTCCTTTTCAACAATGTGCCAGTCTTTGTAACAAGAACCAGAAAGGTTTGGTCTCGTTCAACCTATATTTAAAGTGAAAATAAAGCCTAAAATTCGTAATACCACTAATTACTTCACCTACTCTGAACTTTGTCTAATCAGAAGTAATGTTTTCTTTCCACGAAAAGTTCTGTGTTCATTAACAGAGATTAATATAGCACTATGATATTTGAGATAAATCAGCAGATTTTTCCATCTCAAAAAGCTTTCTGATGTTCCAATTTCTCAAACACCAGTTCTAGCATGACTTAGTGCTTTTTACTCATCCCTTAAGAAACACCTGTCTTGTGACATTTTTCTTTATCCTACTTGCAAATATTAAATAAAAAAGTTGCCAGCACTGTACATTCTAATTATTTTTTCCCTTGACAAAAGCTATGCTAAAATGGAGTTAACACAAGAGACTTCCAACAGTTTCAAATAAAATGCATTATGGCGATACCAGGTCTACAAACATAACAAGTTTAGGCTGAATCCAACTGACACTGAAGTGACCAAAGCTTTATGAAACCTTGATATCCCCAATAAAAGTAAATTCATTTTAAAGAAATTGCAGATGTTTTCTTCCCTAACTCCACCCGCCATGCCAGCGTTGTTGAGAGTTAAGGTTGTTTGGATATCTTAACCACGTGTGGAAAATTCTTATTTATATATGACAAATGTCACTAAAAAGAGAGTAAGAAATTCTCACATGAAGTATATATTGCCTATGATACTTTGTATTATAAACTACTAAGATATATTAAAACTATTTTATTAAATATTAACTTTCATAAAATATTTACCAAGAAAATCTGAATATGTTACACTGAGACATGAAGGAGTTAAAACAACCTACCTACTGTGCATCAGCAGAAGCCACGAAATAGCTGAGACACAGTGGCCTTCCTCTATCTTTCAAATGGCCAGTGCAGGTTTACTAACAGAAGAAGCAGCGGCACAAAAGAGGGCTTAGACCAGTTCAGCCTCCTCTATATGCATTTCCAGGTGTAGCATGCAATCTTTATTACATGACACACTGGCTTTCCCCTGCTGCCCATTCATTTCCAGAGCAGCTGATCTAGCTCCAATTCTAGTCCAAATGCTTGGGAATAGCCCTAAAGAAGTTTCTGTAAGTCAGCCCCTACAGTGCCCTTCTCTTAGGCATGTAAATGTGCTAGACATCCTTTCTACACCGCCGCTCTTCTGCTTATTTATACACATCTCATCTTCATTTTCTTTTCCTAGCTTGCTCAGTTGTCTGTTTCTCCTGTATATATATATAGATCCTACCCTTAACTTCATCCTTAACCTTTCAATTGAGCAGAGGTGATAATATGTACAAAAACACACTTTGGTAGCATATACTTTTTGCGACTCTTTTTAATCACTACATATTATCCGTCAAATCTGCTGCATTAGAAGAAGACGACTATTAGAAGAATAGTCTGCTTCAGGGAAATCAATGAAGAACTGTTCTCCAAAATGGCTATCTTCCATTGTTTCTAAAGAAAATAAAGCCATTAGCCATTTTTGTTAAGAGCAAAGACTGGCTTCAGCCTCATTGCGAATAACGGCAGCTATTCAGAAAAAGAGCAATTCAACATGCAGAACATTATCGGCTAGCCCCTAAAGGAGTAACTTTACTGTTGAAGTTTAAAGAAAAAAAGAAATAAAAGTGCACAAAGGCATCTCAGTAAAGGAATCTAGTGAATTTTAAGCACAAAAGAAAGTTTGACAAATCTGCATTATTCTTTTATTAGACTCATCTACGATAATGAACCAGTATGTCACCAAGTGCTGAATTTCTTAAAGGAATTATTCTTACATGCAATTTAACTTTAACTCCAACTAATCGACCCATTTCTTATAGATCATTAGTGACTGCATTATTCTGAAATAACATAGGACATCTTCATATGCAGCATAAGATGAGGTTCCTGCTTTATATTGAAAACTTCAATCAACTTTGGCCAGTGGTCCTGCAAGATGCTTCACAATGCATCCCTTGTAGAACAGCAAAACGAGAAGCAAAAAGCAGGCCATTCCTCAATGGTTCCCTGAACGTTGGTATAGATCCTCCCTGACTACAGACATCCTGAACATATACCAGGATAAAGTTCTACAGCGAGAAATGTCAGCAAAGACCGAGCATGAGCAGAATCTCCCTCCCTGTGTTGGGATAAGACTGATGGTGGAAAATCTACCCTAAATTTGAGACAGGAATCCAGTCTTTTGAAAGAAAAGTCTATTGGCTAGCAGCCCTGCTTCAGCAGCATCTTGCCACGTGCACTAATGGACACTATCATATTCTCAAAATTTCATTTACTAATCACCTACTCTGTCCTAACTTAACTCTCTATCTTTTGAATTTGTCCTTGAAATTTTTTCAGCTTTTTTACTTCAGAAAGTACATTTTGCTTATTTCAGTCTTTTGACATATTATCACATTTTTCATTTTTCATAATCTTTCCTTATGTTTCTTCCCAATATTCTTTGCTTTCCTGCTGATTTTTTACGGAAGAGCTGCAACCTTATGCTGATTATCTAAATCTAGATGCCTGCAAACTGTGGTGTGTCCCCCAGACAGCTCACCAATGAGGACCACTGCAGATCCAAAGATAGCAGAGCTTACTGGGATCACGAAATTTTCCGAAATACCAATTTTTCTGGCATAATTTTCAGTCAATTTAGTACATCACTATAATCTAGAAAATTTTATTCCAATAAAATGCAATGGTTTTACTTGGAACTTTTCACACCATAGTAACTATTGTTGCCTAAATTATTGTCTATTAGTCTCACTTACTGCAAATCCTCATCCTATATAGGTGCAGAAAACTACACACACATCCCATAACAGAAACAATGCCAATTTAGGTGGAGTTGAAGATGAGAAACGTGTGACTATCTTGTTCTCTTCAAATGAAGAGGTGCATAGTGGAAGCAGAAATACAAAATGGGGGCTAGGGAGGGGAGAATCCAGTGAGCCCTCTGGCCTGATCAATAAAAAGTCCCCTTGGGTATTATTATGCCAAAATCATTTTAGAGTAAATCTGCAAAAAATATTGGTCTAATCCTAGAGCCTTTAGGGTTTCCCCATACCTCAAGGATATCAGCAGGAATATTTTCACTGACTTCAGTTAAAACATCGTAAGTTTTCAAATGGCTAACTCCCATTCATTGATTCTACTAAACAATTAGCTTATTCACATGAAAATGAAAAGCTAGGTTTATCGCAAAGCTTGGTTCTTTGGTTCTTCTTCTTGCTTGTTTCTTCTTCTCTGCAAATTGCCAATACTAAATTTCTGCTAACACCTTAGAATTATTACAATAAAACACCAGAATCAACACAAATGGTTATTCAACAGTTAAAGAAATTATATTGTCCTACTTTCACAACCTTATTGCACCCCAACATCATCCTCTTTTCCCATCCACAAGACTATTCTGTTATCTCAGTCCCTCAGGTCCTATGCCAGGTTATTATTGCCTTTAATCTCAAACCAAGCAGATTCGGACCTTGCCAGGATGACTGACAAAGGATAATCCCAGTTGCTGCAGGAAACCCTGCTGATGCTTCAGTACGTGACACACAAAGTCAGCGTTGAACTCACAGAGGAGCAGTGTATTAGAAAGGACTGTGCTGCTAGAAGCATTTTTTCTTCTACGGGACTTAATACTGAAGACTTGACTATTTTACTTTGGCTAAATTCTTGGCAGCTATAATCACAACTCCTTCCACACAAAAAAAAAAAAATGGAAGATTAGCCATTTTAGTGTTCAATTAGGAAATTACATCCTGCATTCTTGAGATTTCCCTATGCTTCAAAAACAGTGAGAGCCTTCAATTTGCCTTAAAATAGAACTACATTGCTGAGCACTAAAATCTGCTATATCCTGCCCCAGAATGAGATTAATTTCAGTGTTACCAAATGTTAATCATTTGTGCAGTATAGAGTGCAATGTATTTTGGGGTCTTTCCAAATAGAAGGCAATTTGTGAACTTCAGCCTCCTCCTACTCTTTCTTTCACTCTTAGTTTCTGAATTAAGCTCTGATGCAGTGCTCTATACTGAGAATGAAAGAAAACACAACTGTCTACTCTTCCTCACCAAACAGTGCTGTCTTTTCTGTTCAGAAATTTTCCGTAGTACTTTACTGAAGCTTATCTTTGTTAAAAGCCTAAACTAAGCTAAAAGAATATAAAATCAAATTAAATGTGCTTTTCATAGTATTTATAACCCCCAGTCTATATACTCACCTCTATTCTATTCATCTAAGAACCTCCATAGCGTTATGCTGTAAAATTCTGTTGAAAATCACCTCGCCCCATTTTTCATTTCATTATATAAAGTTTCTAAGCCTAGCTTTCAGGAACATTTCCCCATAGACTTGACCCAAAATCCACATAAGCCAATAAAAGCTTTTCCAAAGATTTTCCTCACCTTGGGACCAGGCTTCACCATTAGTTTAATCACTATTAGCAAAAAAAAAAAAAAAAAAGAATATGAATGAAGAGTCACACTTAATGTATGCAGGAAAGGAGACTTTGAAAGTACAACTAATCATAACAATTTGCTGAAATGGTGGTTTTCACACATCCAGCATATATCTAGTTGCATTTTTCATACTATCCCAAATTGTAACACAAAAAGGAATTACTGATCTTTTAATAGCAGAAATAGGGTGGGTACTATTTACTACTACTTTTTATTTAACACAGACATGTGTATTCAGAGTTTACTTCATTAGGAAATACCAAGTAGCACAATCCGTCTTATTAAATAAGACTGGCATTAAACTATACTTATATCACTAATTAAATGCATTCTCTTCTTTCCATTTTACAGTGATGTCACTACGGAAATGATATATTTTTCTAACCAAGGTTTATTAAAGACGGCATACCAAATTCAACAAGATATCATAAGTGTCTGCCAGTACAAACCTAGATTCCCTGCCCAAGTAAAGCTCGGTGCAGAGGAGACTGCTCTAATAGAAAACAGCTGTGATCTCCCATTTCCAAATAGGGAAACTGAAGATTGCAAACAAAACATCATGGATAACTCATTATATTAGTTTAATTCTACTTTGATTCTAAAAGATGTACATTATAAAAATGGAAGGAGAATCAGACTTTCTCAGTCTGTGTCCCCTCTTTGCCTGACCTTTCCTTGAAATGTGGACATTAATATTTGATTCTGATTTACCCTGTAAAGACCACAGGTTTTGCAGCTATCAAGTAGACTGAAAGAACATAACACATAAAAACAGAAGGACTTTAGTAGTAAAACCAGCTATACTAGTAGAGAATGATGGCTCAATGCAGCTGATGAAATGCTACCGGCACTTCAGAAAATCTTGACCTATCATAAAACTAACCTCTAAAATACTGCACATATCATTTCCTTTCTCTGTCACTGAAGTTCTGCAATAAAAAACAGTTACAAATCAAGACTGGAGATCAAATCCTTAGTGCCTTTACTGTGTGTCTACCTACAAGCACTATATGTCAGGTTGTCTTAGTTATGGTGACAAACAAGAAGTAGCAGAATGTCATGGCTGCTGATGTGCTAGTTACAAAATGAAAACAACATACCAAATCTTTGCAGTGAATTCAATGCTAACAAGAACTATAGTTAACATTTAAGACTAGACTCCAACTCCCTTCTTCAGTCTACTGGAAATGTTCAGTAATAATGCACTTTATATATGAATTGCAATCATAGCTGAAAACTGCCATTTATTATCTCTAATGCCCTATATGTGCCACCTTCCTTCTGTTGAAAAGAAGAACAACAGCCTGAAAGGGCACTTGAGTACATTAACATTTGAGTTCATTTCTTCTCAGTGATACTTTAAAGATAGATTGAGTTCCCATTTTCGACTACTCATAATTTTGCTAGCATCACTTGTAGTTCACTACAGTGATAAAAGCAAAAAAGAAAATGTTTTCCAGGTCAACAGCTGTGACCTACTGCATTGGAACAACAATCTTCTCCGTGAAATATTTCAGAGAACCTGTCCGCTTTAGACTATGAGGTCAGTTGAGATCCGAAGCCTTACTCCAAGCCTCTGCATTCAGACTCTTGTTTTCTCTATAGGCCTTACAGTACTGCAGGAAAATCACAGTGCCTGTGAATACAATACATTCTCCCAAGTCCTGCAAAACCACTGTGCATACAGAAAGGGAGACAGTAAGACAGGCCATAACAGATAAGGAAACTTGAGCCAAAATGCCCTGGAAAAAAATTAAAACAGAAAGCTAGCAGTGGGGGGAAAAAAAATTCAATGCATTTTTCATGGTAATCATAGTTAAAAAATCAATATGAAACTGTGATTTAGTTATAGGTTTTTCATAAAAATTTTAAATAACAATACTTACTGCTGCCAAATTGCATGAACAGAAAACGACCTTTGTAAGATATAACAATTTGCCTATCCTATGCTCTATATTCTTTTTAACTAGAGGCTAAAAGCAAGTTTCCTAGTTTGACAGTAACACTTAGCAACAATTTCTGAATTTGGAAACTAGAGCATGTATCTATGTATGTGTGTGTAATGTACATATAAATACACATCATTGTCTAAAAAAATGTTCTGCAAGTTAACTTCTACAATTATGTATCATTTGTGATAAATCTAAAAAGAAAATGGGGTATTTATTGTATCATTCTCCCTCAAATATTTCCCATACTCTGCTGGTCAAACAAGCTACGAAATAACAGATAATTGTAACATACATTTTGAATTAGGAAAGGATGGAACATCCTGTAGATTTCCTCAGCAGAAACAGTACCATATCTAATACTTAATCTACATTCACAAGTTACACAAAATATTTTCACAAACTGTTTAGTGAACCAAGTCTTAATAGTTTCCCTGTAAGTTATACTTCGTAAGTATAATAAAGTCTCTTATTTGAGACTAATTTTCCTTATAATCTAGGTTGGAAACAACCTTTGGAGGTCATCTAGTGTAACGCCTGCTTAAAGTATGTCCTATTAGAACAGGCTGCTCAGAGTCATGCCCAGTCAAGCTTTGGCTATCTATAGGAATGGAGATTCCAACTCCTGGTCTGGGCAACCCATTCCAGTGTTTGTCCACTCACGTAAGAAAATTTTTCCTTTTACTTAATTAGGATTTCCCATATTGTAACATGTCCTTTACCTCTTATTCTGCATCAGTGAGGAGAAGAGTCTGGCTCCATCTTCTCTATACTACCCACAAAAGAGTTGAAAACAGCAACAAGATCTGCCTTAGTCTTCACTTCTTAAGGCTGAATCAACCTGTTTCTCATCCTCTTCTCATGCAAACACTTTTCAAGTATGTTATAAACATTTCTTAAGAGACAATAAGCAAAAATAAGTAAGTCCATGCTTTTTTATTCTATTACAATGGACATTCGGTATTGCAACAGATTTCAAAGTTTGGGGTTAAAAAATACACGTAGTGCATAAATGCAGATCACAATCTATAAAATAAGTTTATTATCCTCTGACTGTAATTTACAGATTACCAAAAAAACCACAGATCTATTTTCTGCCTGTCAGGCCCTAGAATATACTCAAGCCAGCTGTTCTTCCACAGCATATATTGAATACTGAAGCTGAGCCCATTAATATCCTGCCAATTTCTGAGTTGTTACACTATATGAGCATTGACAAGCCTAATTTCCAGCCACACATTAACATTTTCAAGAAGACCATTGCTCAATAATTTTTTTAATAAAGTACTTTCATGTGTGATGTTTTTGTATGACAGCTACTGACTGTTCCTGCTTAGCTAACAATAAAATAACCTATGAATCATAGAATTGTCAAGGTTGGAAAAGACCTCTAAGATCAAGTCCAACCATTAACCTAGCACTGCCAAGTCCACCACTAAACCATGTCCTCAGGCACCATGTCTACCCGTCTTTTAAATACCTCCAGGGATAGAGACTCAACCACTTCCCTGGGCAGCCTGGTCCAATGCTCGACTACCCTTTCGGTGAAGAAGTTTTTCTAATATCCAACCTAAACTTCCCCTGGTGCAGCTTGAGGCCGTTTCCTCTCGTCCTATTGCTTATTACTTGGGAGAAGAGACCGACCCCCACCTCACTACAACCTCCTTTCAGGTAGTTGCAGAGAGCAATAAGGTGTCTCCTCAGCCTCCTCTTCTCCAGACTAAACAACCCCAGCTCCTTCAGCTGCTCCTCACAAGACTTGTGCTCTAGACCCTTCACCAGCTTCCTGGCCCTTCTTTGGACACGCTCCAGCACCTCAATGTCCCTCTTGTACTGAGGGGCCCAAAACTGAACACAGTACTCAAGGTGCGGCCTCACCAGTGCCAAGTATAGGGGCACTATCACCTCCCTGGTCCTGCTGGCCACACTATTCCTGATACAAGCCAGGATGCCATTGGCTGCCTTGGCCACCTGAGCACACTGCTGGCTCAAATATGCCTGTAGTGATAGGACAAGGGGTAACGGTTTTAAACTAAAAGAGGGTAGGTTCAGACTAGATATAAAGGAAGAAATTCTTCACTGTGAGGGTGGTGAAACACTGGAACAGGTTGCCCAGAGAGGTGGTAGATGCCCCATCCTTGGAAACATTCAAGGTCAGATTGGACAGGGCTCTGAGCAACCTGATCTGGTTGAAGATGTTCCTGCTCATTGCAGGGGGGTTGGACTAGATGACCATTAAAGGTCGCTTCCCACCCAAACCATTCTATGATTCTATGAAATACATTCAAACATATTAATGTCTTGTCTTACTTTCTAAAATGCATTGCGCAAAACTGACCATCTATCTTGCTGAAGTATCTTACTCCAATGATAATACTCAATTGAAAGAGCAAGACTAAGAGGAGAACTGTTCTATGATGCTAAGTATGTCTGTATTACAGATTTCTACTCAATACATGCAAAGGTCTTGATTGCCTTTTATGATTAAATCTATTCAATAAAGAAAAGCACGTATTTCCAAACTGTCATGGGGTGGGTACTTTTCCAGAAACTTTCCTGAATATGGATTTCTTTTTTCATCATATTTAGGTGGCCATCTCATTTTTACATTAAATCCTTTTACAAGATACTTGATTCAAGGTGAAATGTTAGAATCTTGTTGACAAAGAATCTCCCATAACCGCTCACACTGCCACGTGTGAAAGACAGACTATCAGGTCTCAAACTTTTCTCAATGCTCTGAATATACTGTTTCTACCAGCAAACTGATTATGAACACGAAGTCCAGCTCGTGTCTTGCATTCTACCATCCCAACCCATTTTTTCTCATGTAGGTGAATGAAATTATTGCCGTTATTCAAAAACACATATACTTAACCCATTTCTGAAGGAACAACCCCAGGATTTTCCTCAAATTTGCAATAATTTTTTTCAGCCCTTGCTGACATGACACTGAGTCAAAAGCCAAACAGAAAAGACGTTTCAAGAAAAGGAGACTCTTTCTCCAGTGAGTCTCTAAAAATAAACAGGAAATGTGTAAGTGGCTCCAAATACAGCACTGAATATTAATCTGCAGCTTGAAAGGAAATGCCTTTGTGCGAAGTGCAAAGAATACTACCAGGCACCAGATTCACACAGCAGAGGCACATGATGTTAACAAAGACTCACAACCTGTCAATACGGGGTACAGTCCTGCAAACTGAGTGTAGCTGTTACTGTGCAATTGCAATGAAGCTCCTCTTTGACATTAAGTTGTGATCACTGTTTCATTTTTGGGTTAGTTATCTGTAAACATGCATGAGGGTCTGCACATGTGAGGTTTGGAAAAGCTGAGAAGCAGGAGGATGTAATAAAAAGGAAAACCTTGAAAAGATGTGATTATCTGAACTAGCATCATCATGTGTACCTAAACAGTCATTTACATGGCAAATATCCTAATTGCAAAATAGCAAAAAGCATATACCATGATAGAAAGGTCTTATCCTCACTTGTGCCACAGACATGGTTTCAACTGCTTAGGGCAGCCATAAAATTGGAAACAGTGCCTTTCTGAAATAACAGATCTGTGCTGTATTAACGACATAGTTGAGGCTGTCAGAGAGCACGTGATTCCAAAACAATAAAAGTGGATTTCCTATCATTTGATTCACAGATATGAACTGCTATTTCTGATATTTCAGTTTCTAGCATTTGTGAGGTACATAGCTGACGGCTGCATTGAATGGGTTTTTAGGTCTTTTGTAAAAGCTGTATCAAAGCTCCAGAACACAGCTTTTACTCAAGACACTTCAGGAAGAAATAAAAGATTTTCATGTTGAATTGAAGCCACATACTGCAGTCCAAACAGACAGTACTAAGGCAATGAAGAAAAGGGGGAGACGGGGACAAAAAAAAAAAAAAAAACAACAAACAAAAACCCACAAAACACACCACACATCACTATCATCCTTCATCACAAGAATTCAAGAAGTTTCATCTAACACTGTGGATCCACACAGATTTGCTGCTGAGAAAATGCCTGAGAATCTATGCAGTATTCTTTTCTTTACTGTCAAAATAATGAATTACTATGAAAAAAAGATTCATCACCTGCCAGCACTGAAAGGCAATAGATTCAGCACATCCTATCCATTGGGCCTACTGAACATTAGCAATATGGCATCCAGTTTCAGGAATTTCAAGATTTTCTAGTCATTCCTTGTCAAATTCAGAGTTTACTGCTAAAACTACACAGTCTGTTCAAAATCAGAAGAAACAAAGCTAAACTATGTATGTGAACAGTTAGTTGGCACATGGAAAAAATGTCTTTTGTAAAGTAGTGACAACACGTAGTTTGACTGAGAAGACAAATGTACTAGAAAGCAGTAAAATGCTACTTTCCTTCTCATTTTGTCACACTGTCTAAAGGTAGTACTGGTGTTCCTTATTATGTCTCTTTTGAATTCTAACTTCTGCAAGACACTACCATGACAAATACTTAAAATTACCTAAATCGCATTACTGGAATACACACAGTATTGCTCTTTTAATAACTGCATTTGGAGTCAAAATGTTTTCCTTCATTTCTGGGTCAAAATCCACAATAAAGGTGAGACTATTTGAACAACTATTCATATCTAATCCAAAATACACAATGCTTGCTGTCATTCTACTCCTAATTCTTCCATAAAGATAAGAGTATTTCCTCCATCTGTTTCTGTGTCTTTCCATACACTCAGTATTGGATGGACACTTCCCTGTAAATCAAATATTCATCATGTTCTGCTTGGTGTGATATGAGGTGTCTTTTGGGTATTCTTCCATTCAGTCAAAATAATTTATGAACGATGTTGGTAATGGCACCATACTTGAATTTTGGGCAAGTCACTTCTCTGGTCTATACCTCCCTGGCCAATACCTCCTGGCTCCAAGCAGCTTTTATTTATCTTGTCCAACCAGAAAAAAATTGTTCAGTGACTGAATCTTCTCTTTCCCTGTATCTATGAAAATGTTAACTACCTTGAAGCCCAATCTTTAGAACACACCAGAACTATCATAAAACAAATTAGGAAAGCAGAAGAAAAGGTTGACATTAATCACATCCATTGTTAATCACACTAATACAACACTTGAATACTTTTATGCTAGTCACCAAAATTTGCCTTGAAAAGTTCCTTCCTAAGTACATCAAAGCTTTTTGCATCACTGCTGAAACTCAAAATATATGGAAAACACACCTGAAGAACAGTTACAGGTTTTGACTGTGACTCTAGTTCATCCAGAGGATCTCTCATCAGCAGTTTTACTTCATGTAACTGTATCCCAAAGGCACGGATTTGCAGCTGAGGGAAATAAAAGCCTCCCTGAATTGTCTCAGGAATAAAGCTAGGTCAAACAAGAAACGAGTAAGATTCACTATTAAAAATGGTAAGAAGGCTCAGGGAACATCTTATCAACATATATAAATACCTGGAGTGCACAAAGATGACTGAGCCAGGCTCTTTCAGTGGTGCCCAGTGCCAGGACCAGAGGCAATGGGCACAAAATGAAACGCAGAAGGTTCCCTCTCAACATGAGGAAACACTTTCTTCACTGTGAGGGTGACTGAGCACTGGCACAGGTTGCCCAGAGAGGCTGTGGAGTCTCCATCCCCAGAGATACTCAAAATCCATCTGGACATGGTCTTGGGCAACCTGCTCTAGGTGGCTCTGCCTGAGCAAGAGGGTTGGACCAGATGAGTGCCAGAGGTCCTTTCCAACCTCAACCAATCTGTGGTTCTGTGAAAAAAAACCTTCCAAAATGAACTGAGTAAGCTAAAGCCCTCCTTCAGGATAAATCCCTAGGTTTTTTTTCACGTAGATGTAAAAGTACTTTCTGTAACAGAAGAGGTTCCAGGACACATAGACTTTCAGAGTTTGTGCAAAAAAGCCCCAAGAAAACAAAACCCAAATAATTCTGGATGTCACAAAATTCAGTTCCACATGACATCTTTTAAAGACATGAATTTTAACAGAGATAAAGATGTGATTGCTGGGTCCCCTACTGTTCAATACAATATATGTATTGAACTCCTTATATTTCCATTTGTATTGGATGCACAAACAACACGTAGACTGAAGTAGCTACCAGAGTGGTTTGTGCGTGGGGAAAGGCTTCTTTCCCATTGCAAATTCTACAGGAGTTCCGTAATTCTGACAAAACTCTGGCAACTCAGATCAAACTTACGCTATTTAAGGTTGATTCAGAAAGTCCACATCTAAGGGTTCCTCCTGTAACAGCAAATGGAGAAAAAGGAAATGCAGATTTTACCACTACAGAAGAAAGAAATACCCTTACATTGTCTTCCTAACAGAAATTTGTGATTAGTAAGTAAATTCAGAGGCCTATATATAGCCTATTTGGGTTACCACAATAGGTCAGCTTTCTACTGAGATCTTCTGCTTATTTCTTAAAAAATGCAGTTTCTACTAGCAAAATGTCTTAGATGAGAAAAAAAACAAACAGGGGGAAACTCCATTACGAAAGAGAACTCTTCAATTTGTTCCTATTCATGAGGTTTAGTTTTGTGTTACTGATTTTCCTAAGAGACATGCAGAAGAGAAACCCTTTTAGCTCTCAAAGACTTATCAGAATAAAATTTCCTTTCCACAGCAAATAACAATAAAGGAGCAAGCCACAGGTTTGCAGTTCAGCAAAAATCGTAACCTTGGCAATGCAAAAACTTCTGAAAAGCTGTTTCAGGTTTACTTATTATGAATGCCAACAACTAATACTATGGACTTAAATTTATAATCTGTCTTTGTTAATATTCTCTGTAATGGGTATCAGCATCTCTAGATAACGTACAGTTTTAAACTCATTGGTAATTTGAAATCTCTGATACCCTGGAAACTTGGTGTCTTTTGAATTAGAAGTTGATGTGCTGACCCATTATCATGTTTCCATCTGTGTAAACTTTTTAAAACCAGTTGTCAATCTCCTTATAGCTGTCATTAAAGCTGAGGACTCAATGGATGCCATCAGTGAAATTCACACTTGGGTGATGGATCACAACCAACCGTATCAGATATATCTCCATTTTCCAGTTTATATGCATAACTGCCAAATGAAAGCTAAAATCTTATCTCTTGGAAACACCAAATATTAGTCTTTAAATACATTTATTTCAGGGCTTCTTGCAACCTTCTTCTCACAAGTCTCTTGACTTACAGAAACTAGATGAACCACTGTCCCAGATCAAATGGCAAATTATGTAGTGCTGTTACTGACAATAAAGCTAGTTTAGCCTCACAGAAATTAGTCAAAAATGAAGCCTATTATGGCATGGTTATTTCTGGTTAGCATCAGACCATAACTGGTTTCTGAAATGCACAGTATAAACTCATTACACCTTTTTATCTGCCCCCTTCCCTGATCCCTAGGCTAGAGCTTTTTCAATGTGATTTAATTCCTTGGATCTGCTGCTGCCTCAGCCATCATATAGTGCCCCCAATCCCCAAGCAATTGAATCTGTTATACGATTCACCTTTAGACCAGGAGGCTGTGCCACAGCATCTCTCTTCTACAGTACTTTGGGATAATGAAAACAGTCCTCAGTGGTAACAAATCCCTTAATCTAAATTTATAGTAACTACGGTCTTCAAGTGTGGCAGTGGTCTAAAACACTTAATACAATGAACTGCAAAAGCTCAGAAAGCCCCATCATGGGCCCCTGATCTTGCACTGGACGACTGAGTTTTCATAAATGCATGATTATTTTATCAATGTAATTCAGTGACTACTAACTAAAAATTGTTCTGCATGTCTGCTATTTATGTTAGGTTAAAAACAATGTAAGTTTTAAACTATATTAGAGTCAGTAAATAAATTGGATGCTCAGCAGGTCACACTATTCAGCTGTACTATATATGCCATCTGGTTGGACACTGCCTGCTCAAACTTGTCTCAAAAAACTGGTTAACGTGGTAAATGCACAGGCACTTCCAACCATTAGAAACAACTCAAATTCAGATGATGTAAAACACTTGTAACTCAATACGTATAGGCTTTACGCCATAATTGTTAATAACATGCATTACAAGACTTAAACTTTGTAAAACAGCTGGTT
Source organism: Nipponia nippon (assembly GCF_047370975.1). Taxonomy (NCBI): domain Eukaryota; kingdom Metazoa; phylum Chordata; class Aves; order Pelecaniformes; family Threskiornithidae; genus Nipponia; species Nipponia nippon. The sequence goes on along the minus strand of NW_028262380.1, from coordinate 43,423,080 downwards.
ATAAGGATGAGTTTTAAAATAAAACTGGTTTTAAAAAAAAAAATTACTTTGATCTTCCTAAACAAAACATCATGTAAAAATGAAACATGGGACATCAAAAGGTAGCAAAAGTGTCCAAAAATTATTTTAACAGCAATTCTGAAAAACAGAAATTAAGGCATTCAAAGGGAAAAGCAAATGAATCTGCTGAACTAATACTACGTTTAGAGGTGTGCTCTGATACAGAATGACATCTGACAGCCTCAGCAGTGATTCATATTCAATCTTTCCAGAGGCTTCTGAAAACCTTTCAATATTACATGAAAGGCATTCAGGTACCATGTTGATGGGCAGCAATATAAAACTCTAAGTTATAGTGCTTATCTTCAAATCTGTCTCTTTTAATTGATTTTCACAAGGATTACTCATTCTATCAAGTAGAATACAGGGGGCAGGCAGATTCATAATGTGATTTGCATGTTCCAGTTCACCTTGTCCTTTCTGGCTTGACAGCACTGCTTGCAGCCATGTCGGGACCAATGGCTGCATCCATTTGCAAACTTTAGCTCTCTTGTCACCCTCCAGATCCCATTTCTGTGCTTCCTCTGAACACAACATATTTGAACTTAACCATGATACCCTGTTGAGAAGACTCCCTTATTGCTAATGCTCCTTTGGCTTTTTACCCCAAGTCCCTTTATACTAAGTCATCTTTACGTTTTCAGATGGCAACACAGAGAATAAGAGAGACTGGACCTTATTTGCTTTGGCTTACAATGAAGAAGGAAGAAGAAACAATACTGCCCCCTCAATTTGTATGCATATCTGCATACAGACAACAGCTTTGGCTGATACTAAGGAATTTGTTATCTTGGAGCTAGAGTGTTTAGTTTAAGATTCTGAAGAAGAACAAACAAGGGAAAAGTGCTTTTCAGTTCCTATCCTCCCATTATCCATATTATTAGCCTCATTGCCGCTTTCCTACTTATACTGAAATGTTAAGACTACTCCTGGAATATTTACAGATATCTGAATTTGGACAAGTACTTTTCACCGAGTTCTCCAAATTCACCCAAAAAAGTCAAATATTGAGGAATTCCTCTCTATACTATTGCCAACAGCATGAAACAAATCTTCACTAAGGCACTGCAGTATTTACATTACAAATAAGCAACATTTTTGAGTAATATTTCCTATCAATTTTATAATGGCATATTTTGTTTTATTTTTCCACTAGGAAGTAGAGACTGTCTCTAAAATGGCCAAAACTACTATATTTGCTAAACAGTTTGATGGCTTAACATGTACGTGAATGCACGCACACACATGAATTTAAGAAATTGCTTTCTTATCTACCTGCTTATAAAGGTATTAAACCAGTTATTTTCCAGAAGTACGCTGAAACCACTGAAGCTCTGTTTAAGAATTATGTACTGAAATCCATATGCGTCTTCATTACACTTACACAAGGAAGCTTTTCTTTCAATCTGTTTACTTAATTCCACAACAAGATATGCCAGATTAGGCAGTTTTGTTATGAGGTACACAGATATACACACACATATATTAGCAACATTACTAATAGGAATTCAAGAAAAATATTTTTCTATGATCATGTTATGTTTTATTTGTTTTAAATAAGCTGCATTTTAGTTTGCACGCAATATATTTAACTAGAAAATATTTTTTCTAGAAAAATTGAGGAACATGAAAATGAAGCTGAATAAACAAATTAAGGCTCACATTAAATCATAAGCAACTGTCATCATCTAAAGCAAAGTAATTTTAAGCATAAAGAGCAAATGCTGCTTTGTAGGTAAGGTTAATCAGCTATTTTATAACCTCTCTTCAGAAGAAAACACCACATTTGTACTTGAAATTCAGTAAATCTTTAAACTGGTGCATTACTACCACTGAATACATATTTCTAGTCATATAATAATTTGCAGTTTAATCAAAATAGATTAAGTTTCATGCTATTTTTCTGGAAGTATAAACTGATACTATATAGATAACAAAAGATATATCAGAAATAAACTTTGTGCTTGCCACAACTTGAATTGCATTGTTACACAACATATACAGTACATATTTTCCAGCTATAAGAAAGATTCTACTAAACACACAGAAACAGAATAGCCAGAAGAAATACAAAGACAAGACAATAAAGAAACACAATATTCAAGTCCTACTGAGACTAAAGAACAAACTACCATGGGAACCAAAATATCTAAATATAAGCCTGAGTAAAAATGAGGGTGACATTACTTCATCTTGAACAATCTAAGTTTGCAAGAAGGAAACACTGGTCAGAACCCAAAAATATACTTTCTTATTCTTTACAAACAGAAACACTTGTAAGACAATACAAAACAGTCAATTTTAAGAGTTGTATCATTTAATTTATTTCTGTGTGCGTACACATGTAACATACACTCGCATTGCTGTCATTGGAGTTACAATAGAACACTTCTTCATCAAAACAAGAGTTGCATGCTATCCCTGTAGCTGGGATATACCAAAATACCTTTGCTAACAAAAAAAAAAAAAAACAAAAAAACCCAACAAACCCACAAACAAAAAAACAAACAAAAAACCCCACAAACAAAACCCACCACACACCACAAACTACCAAAAACCTAAACATGGGAAGACATTTAAGGGTTTATGAACAGCCTACTGTAAGATGTAAAATTGAAAATAATGACTGATAGCTTCATCTGTTCATCCAGGGAACTATCAGAATCCGCATTTCACAGAATCAGAGAAAAAGTTCAAGTTGGCAGGAACCTCTGAAGACTATCTAGCTCCACCCATGCTTCACAGCAGGGTCAACCAGAGCAGGTTCCTCAGGGCCACGTTCAGTTGGGTTTTTAATTTGGTAAATCACTATGACAACTTACATGAAAGAAACTTCATTGAAACTTTACATGTACTCTCTGCAGTTTATTCTGCAGCAAAACATGCCAGATTAATTGGTTGCCTTATATTTTAAGGTAGCATCAGGTTTAAGACTTCAAACTGATTTACAGGTATACTCACTCGGGGGATATGCAACCTTTCTCCGAGTTTCACAGACACAAAGCCCATTTGGGACCTCCCTCGAAAAAAATCTTTGAATGAAACTAGAGTCAGGCTTCTAACTGTAACTTTCTCTTCAGGTATGAGAACCAAGTGTATGTTCCATTAGACATGACAATGCTACAGTACTGATCCATCACTTCTGTTTCAGGAAACATTTAATAGCTGTCTTTGTGCAAAACATCTACTTCAATTAACTGCTTTAAGTTACACTCAGAACATTTCCTTCAAGTTAGAAAGCTTGAATATTCAAAGAGTGGAGCACTTACTAAGAAATAAACATGGACACAAGAGATTACATTTCAGTACACGACTTGAAGCATCAACTACCTCTGCCAGAACTCCTCCCTTTTTTTCCTGTAGTTCTGTGACTTACTCAGTACCTGTTCTGAACTCTGAAACATGACTGAAACACAAGTATAATGACTTAAAGTCCTTCAAGACAAGCATGGTTCATCTCCAGTTCATAGAAAATCCCTTTCACTTACCACCTAAAAGATACGAGCATGCAGTTACAGCCTGTATCATACTGCATATCAAAAAAAGGACCAGTTCAGATATCAGGTCGAAAGTTTAAGTATTTCATAATTTCTGAATGCCTGACTGTATAACATTCATATTCTAAGGATCAGCCAGATATCTGTAAATCAGACTGAAAGTATTAAGGAACTATTTATTTTTTCAGGGATTAGTAGTGAAATTACTTGGCCTACATAACACGGGAAGTTAGAATAAGTAAATATTGATATTTTTTTTTTCTGACCTTAAAATTATCAATCAAGAACATTGCTTCCCATTCCTCAAACATTCTCTGCAGTATATCTATGTGTCACATTTCAGGAACAATATATGAAAAGTTAAAGACTGTCAAGTTTAAAAAAAAAGGTTACACTATTGGAAATACTTGACAAAGCAGAATTTGGACAGATGTTCCAAAGTAATTCACAAGTTATCTATATTCACTGCAAAAAACTAAGGCCAAAAGCATTTGCAGAGTTAGACATGTCTCAAGATGAAAATATTCAGTTACATTAGAAAGGATTTTAAAAAATCAGCAGTATCAATCCTTGTACTCCAAGAAGTCAAACTAACATTGCTAAGGGCACTAGTAACGCAGAGCCCACTGTAAAATTCCTTTATATATCATGCCCAGCTCCTGCTGCATTAGTCAAACAAATCCTTGCTAAATATATGAAGAAGGATTTTTTTTTTCCCAGTTTCAATTGAATGAAATAGTTGGTTTGCCATATTTCTTTTATGTCAATGTATCATTCACTACATGGAAGAAAACATCCTGTTCTGCTACCTAAGACCTCCTTACTTTTGGTCAGCTTTTTTCTAACCTTAAGACACTTTACTGCTACCTACATTTTCTTCATTTTCAGGACTCATTTTTGTTTATTCATCAGTTTTTTTCTAACCTAAGACATTTTATAAACCACATGGAGATGGCACTATGCAAATTCAAAAGAAAATAAGACTTTATAAACATGATGCTGCTTATTCACACTATGTTTAAGAGACATTTTCTTTGCATGTACCATAAACATGCATACTTAAAATTCCACTGACCTGATTCAGAACTGCTTTATTCCAGCTTTACCAGAGAAGGATCAGAATAATGAAAAAGTAATACTGTCATGGTTGGACTCTATGATCTTAAGGATCTTTTCCAACCTAAATGATTCTATGATTCTAAATAAGTCATCCAACACAGTCTTAAACACTCCACTCCCACTCCGTCTCCATTATGAGGAGGCAACTTTAAGCAACAGCTCTCCTACATACACCATCAAGCAGATATGAATCAAGATGCCAAAATATTACAAGATTTGCAGCCTATTATTTCCACAAAATCCTCCAAGAGCATTTGAGAAGGAAAGGAGAAATTACAGCCACATATGGCCCAAGCTCGTTCAAATTAAAAGGAACAAAACAAACCAAAAAGAACAAAACTACTTTAAAAAAAAAAAGCATCTTTATTATTATAAAACTATAGTTTTATATATTTCCCCTACAATCTACCAAAAAAAAAAAAAAAGGGGGGGGGGGGGCAGGGAACCAACCAAGCAACCAAGCACTTATTGCAGAATTGTTACAGCCACAAACAGGGTTAGGATGTATTTGGTATCACTGAAATGACAGCCAAACAAAACAGCCATACACTCCATGTGCTCAGCTCCTCTCTGCCAGCCAACTTCTCTTTTGTGAATTCAGCTTACTGTTATATCTGAAAGTTTCAAGCATTTTAGGGCTTGGGTCAAATTTCCTCTGAATCTAGCTGTATAATTGCTACAAGGACAAAATGCGCATGTTTTGACTGACAAAGCCAATTACTCATTCAGTTATTGCACCTATTTCAAATAAGTGTACCAGGAAGAAATTAATACTTTAGGCAACTTCTATAATTTATGCCAAGTACCAGTCCTTCCATCCCTCTGCAATGAGCTTCAATGCTCATCGTTCAGACCCAGTTTTTGACAGTGCACTCAAATTTAGCTCTGCCATGATGAATTACCTGCCAAGCACAATGTTTCCTGGAAGACTTTCTCCAGGTTATTTCTGTTTTTCTCTTTCTTGGATATCTTGTACAATCAATAACAGCAACAGGATTTAAAGGACCACATTTCAAAGGAATCACTGTTTGGCTTTCCAAAATGCAATGTCCACACTTCTGGTCATATCTTCCGAGAAAAAAAAAAAATATATCATTAGAAACTAAGAAAAAGAAATACAGCAAAAACAAAGTTTAAAAACTCGCTTAGTGAAAGAAAAAAAAGTCACATATCAAACCCTACTCATGCCATATCATGAAAGTCCTGAAAGATACTGAGATGCCAATGATAAGGACAAAGCAATGTGAAATCACAGAAAGAGTCCTCTTTACCTGTATCAGTCACCAGCCCATGTTTTTTTCAGCAGTTTCCCCAAAGGAAAGTGAGTTCAATGTTGCAGCAGTGATATTCCATACTTAAGATTCCACTCCTTCTCAATTACTAAAACCTACCACAACAGTTCATAGAAACATACATTCGTAGAAAGTACAGTGATAAATATGGGAGACTGGAACTTCTTGGAACACAGCTAATGAATCCCAGTTCATTAATGGAGGTGACAGTTGTGCTTACTGATCGATCTGCAGATTTTTATTTTTTTTTTAAAACTTGAACAAAGATAGGAAAACCACAATGAGAGGAACTGAAGACAATAAAAGCTAAAGAAAAAAATTCACAAGCGTTTTTTGTTGGTTTTGTTTGGTGGCTTTTTGTTGGGTTTTTTGTTTTGTTTTTTTAATTGCCATCTTGATTTTCAGAAAGCAGCAAAGAAAATTACAATATGAACTACATGTGGATTTTGTTTTTAATGCACTGGTAACAGATCATGTTTCCACAAAGGATGATTGTTATTATAAAATAATGAATTTAGCAATACACTTCAAAAACATCTCATATCATCACCATCTGTTCTTCAGAATTCTTTTTGATCACTAGTATTGGCATTGGATTAAACAAAAAAATTCACACAGCTTGTATGTTTCCTAGGGCTGGTATAAGCCATGGAAAATACATTTTTCACTGTCCCTGTGACCCTAAGGGTTTCTCCTGTGAAACCGAGCACAGATTCAAAAGTACCTCTTTTCTGCTCTCAAAATGCATGGTCCCTCTCAAGACTGACAACCCAGTAATGTTTCCATTACTGATGCCACATAGATGTCTCCTATTTTCTTTACCAGAACTATTCTACTGTCTTCACTTTTAAATTTCAAATGAATCCATCTTGTATTCATTCCATTAGATTTCCTGCACCTTTAAATACTTCCATTTACATACATGTTTCTATCTTTAAAATATATGGCATTGTATTTAGGCAACTAACCCCTGCCCCAGGTTCCATGGCCAACTGGAACCAAGAACAGATAGCTACAATCTGCTATTGAACAGATACAGACTGATAGACAGATAGAGGTCTTTAGAGGAAAAAACAGCAAAGCGATATCCCTTAGTCACCATTCCTTCACCGCATTGGAGAGTCCTAAAATATTAAGTGGCTTCTTATAAGAATCTGCTCTTTTTCATACTGTTTATCGCTTGTTTCGCTCTTTAATATTTCTTCTAATTCTACTATATCTTGGGAGGGTGGGCAGAGGGGGAATGACAATGTGCCCCATAGAATTATACAGGAACTTAACTGTATCTTCTAATTTGTTCTTTATTGTTTTCTAATAGCTATGAACATATAATTTGACTTTTTTTTTGTTAGCTGGAGCCTGTTAGTAATGATAATGTTCTGTAACTCATCACCTGAATTTTGGATGTACATTAACTGGACTGTTTGTAGAAAAAACCACTACTCGACAAAATTAAGCAGAAACTTTATTCATAGGAATAAGTGGTTCCACTGTTTTTCACTCTTTCCTTTATTCCATGGAATTATCCCACAAGGTAATGATCAGGAGAAAGGAGAGAGTAAATGCAAGAGAATGCTTAAATGTAACTTCAACAACATTGTGTTGTAATGACCATTATAAACAAAAGCCTTAGGTCTCAAGTGTTTTCAGTTCACTGACAAACAGCAACTAAAAAAAGAAATTAATCAATACAGTGACACAAGAATCACAGCTAACAATGAAAAAGGATAAAGTCTTCAATACTGCAATCTTAAAAGGATCCCTGGCAAAGAACCAGGGTACATAGTACCCTTAATACATAACCACGCAGTAAGGATGAATTCCTGAAGCTGGTCAGGCACACAACTATGCAACGTTATGCGTTACAGTGAAAGTTTCACAGTGCAATTTCTGTAACATCAAAGTTTATGTAAAGCAAGAATCTACTAAGTACGCCAAAAAACAAAGTCCCCTCCTATACCCTGATGAGCAGTAACGAGTGTGAACATCCGATAGCACACACGCTGTATGCTGATATATTTAACTTTAAAAAAAAAAAAACACATTAAAGAAAATGAAAAAACTTACTAAAATCTTCATGCATACCTTATCCAACAGCATAATTTCAAAACCCTGGGAGAAGTTAAGTCAATTATTTTCAATTCAACAATTTCAAGAATTCAGCAACTTTCCATACAGAAACAACGTATTTCATAGTGTTTCTTAGATAGTTTGGCTCATTAGGACTCTAAAATGTCTGAGTCATGCTTTGTTTTGTCTGTTTGCCAAATCAAAGTGCTTATTTTGCATTAGGGAAAGGACAATAATAATTTTAAAAGATGAAACTATAATTAAGTTCATCAAAAACAAGTTTTACATATGTATTTAAATAGCTTATTTCATTTTGTATGTATCTGCCTTAACTCCAGCTGTTTTGGTCAAAAAGACAAAGAACACAGTGAAAGAAGAAAAAAACAGTAATGCAAACTGAGTGGAACAGAGGACTAAAAGTACTCAACTCAGTCAACACTGATGAAGTGGGTAATTGTCCTTTTAAGAGAGGAATACATGTGGGGGAGTAATTCAGGACTAATTCATCATGTAATGCTTCTAAATTAGAAGCTGAATTGGAGTCTGGGAGAAGCAGCTAACTCTGACTTCAACCGTTTATGAGCAATGTATGATTATAGCAGCAAATCAAAGTTTGAAAAGTGCTCTTATAGATAGAACAAAGGCAAATTACATGAAGGTCTTGTCTCTCACAGCAGGCTTCATAGCAGGATAGCAGTGGAAGCAAACATGGAAGAAGCAAGGAAGAGGCAGAACTCTGGGAAGACAGAAAGAAGTACTCAAAGCTTCAGAAATTTTATTTAGCTTTGATGGAAGCTGGGCAAGATATAAATCGGCAACATGGAGTACTGAGTCTGGCGGGGACAGGAGGGTAGGATATGAAGAGCTATGGTACTCAGTTAACAAATTCTCTGGTAAACTGTTGTTTTATCCTTTTTCTTATCTGATAATCTGATGAAGAAACAGCACTGCTAAAATTCAAACACCTTCAGAATTTCTAAGTATTATATAGGTAACTTCCTAATTTGAAAGCACTGCATCTAACAAAACTAAAACAGTTGTTAATCAGAGGTAAAGAAAAAAAATGCAGAATTGATTGTAGTTCGATCAGAATTGTTAGAATTGTTTTATCGGTACACAACAAAACCCAAAAGAGCAATTTAAGTGACAACTGAGATTTCTTTAAGAACATCATGGATTTCCAAACAGTGGTAATCCCACAGCCACTCATAACAGTTAAAAACCCCTTTAGCATAAGAGGAAAAGATGACTAATTTTTTTTTTTTTTTTTTTTTTTAAGTTTTCAAAGGAAAGAAAAGCGATCACTGAGAGCCACAGATACAAATGAAGTGCTAGGAAACCAAAAATAACTGATGAAGAGGAAAAAAAGGAGAAATATATGGTCAAACTTAAGGAAAGCAGGAGTAATCTTTAAAGTAATTTAAGCTCAAAATATAACCCTAAATATGTTTTTCCTTCATTATCAGATGGAAATGGTTATTGATTTACTGTTGAAAATTCAAAGTCAAAAGTATCCAATATATTTTTTGTTCCTTGTTTAGGTAGAAGCCGAACCAGATAGTCATAGCTGGTGAAACCCTTCTATTCAAAAGTAACAAGATACCTGATCTATTTTAACCAGAAGGTCAAGTCACCTCCTGGTTAAATTTTATGGAACTATGGATTAGATATTGTTCATGTAATTGAGTTATGTGGAGTATTGTTGTTAATTTTTAAAAGATCTGCATGGGACAAGGTCTGAAATATGAAACAAAACCATTATCCCACCAATAGGACAGTAAATTGCATCCAAGGCTGCAAATACAGCCATGAAAGGCAAAACGGAACATAAAAAAGGGGAGCAGCTATATCACACTGCGGACACATAGAAAGATACCATAGCAACATGGATTTTCAGAAAATAAATTAATATTTTTAAGAGGATGGAAAAGCAATTTGAGGAAGGATCTTTAAATGCTTCTCTGCCTTTATCTGCCATTTTAGATGCCTGTTATTGGCAACCATCAGACATAGGCTGCTAGGCTAGATGGACATTGAGGTCGACTTGTGTGATCCCTAATAATTTTTCTCTTTTCAATATTTCTATGCTAAAAAAAAAAAAAAAAGAGAGAAGAATATAGCCAAAACAGGAGCAAGAAAGAGATAATGCAGAAGGCAAGCCAATGGGTAGCTTAACATCTCTATAGCTATGCATCATTGGCTTGCCTTCTGCAAGCAAACAGTCTATGTTTCAAACAAGTTTCATACAAAGTCATAAATCTATGAACAAGAAGTACAGTTCAATACAAATAGGATAGCAATCCCCAAATATATTAAAAAGGGAAACTTGAAATAGGAGGATAGGGGTCACAATACAAACTACTCCTTTGTCAGTGATGTGTGCACCAGAACTAGGCACACTATTCTAACAGCAATCTTGACAAGCAAGAATTGATTGATAAAGCAGGATAATTGTCCTATACAAGACAAAACAATAACCCAAGATTTATAATTTGCTTGGATACCATTGGATACCATTTTGGCATATGAGGGAAACTTTTGATTGGTGGCTGTTAAGTGCTTATGTAAACTTGATAATTGGCCAATGAAAGTTACAAGCTGGTTCAAATACTTACAAATACTATTTATTTACTCAAGTGTCCTCAAATCAGTCAGAATGTTTCAAGGAAAAGGTATTAAAAACTGTGCAGGGCTAACTCAATCTCTCTATTTGGTATTGCTCTCAGAAGCACAAGTGATACTCAGATTTCACACTGCAAATTAAAAATTGCTTTTCATACTTCTCACATCTGTTGCTTACCTTATGAAAAAGTTCATATTAGGACTTTGAGGTGGGATGCAGCTGCGTAAACACTGTGTTACCCAGGAGATTCTACACAACTGTATGGGGCTGTTGCACGAGACAACATTTAAGGGAAATCTGTACTGCTGGACTGGCAGGTGGAGAGGAGAAAATTTACTGCATCTAAACTGAAACTAGATGTCTGTACTTAAGTAACACAGTTGTACTCTGCATGTCTTAACTTTGGTCAACTATTGTCTGCCTAACATACCTTTCTCTTAAAATATACATAGGTAAATAGCTTTACATCATTAATATCTCACTCCAAAGCCATTTTCCAACCTTGGTGTCTTTTACTGCTATTGTTTCAGAGCCCTTCAACACCACATATATGAAGTCATACACTTTACCTACTCTTTAAAGCTTCTTATTTGATTGTGAGAGCAATACTGAAGGACAGAACTGACGTACAGAAATTTGCATGCAATCTTATCAGAATCTAAATGTTACATATATATCTAATGTTTGATATATGGATTGAACATCTTGGTTCCAAACAACCTTACTGTTGCATAACTTAAGGAAAAATTGACCTTGTTTCTTCTCTCAACTCTGCTACATTTGTAGAAGGTATTCCAGAGACATTGATATAGTTACTTCAGACACTATTCTGCAGAAGGGTCAGGTCCAATTATGTTTTATTAGAAGCCGGGATGGTTGCTAAGTGACTCCTGAAAAACTCCAGATTCAATTCAAACATGGAAGAACTACAAAACAGACTGCTAACAGCCATAAAAAGCAATAGGCAACCTTGCACATGTGTGGGTTTGCTTATCAATGAAGGAATTTTTTCCTCTAGAAGACCTTAAACTTTAAATCCCCACAATATTTACAAGATCAAATAGACCAACTGGTTTATTTATAGAATGATCCACTTAAAAGACCCCAGAGAAGAGCCATAAAAACCTGAATGGATGTAACTACAAGTTTGATTGCATTAACCAGCAAAAGACAATTATAAAGTGGATGCAGGCTCTTCTTCCCACAATAATTACTTCATTAAGGTGCAGTCTGTAATTCACTAACTGCACATTACTAAAACAATAACAAACCTTGAAAGACAGTTTGTTAAACAAACAAGCAAAATTACCTTCAAAAACTGCTGTATCACAGTTATATATACAACATATGTTCATAACAATAGAACAAATAAATTAATTAGGATTATCTGAAAATATCAGGTTTTTACAAGAACTTTACCACAGAGAAAATATCCATCCTAAGTCATTAAGGTTCAAGTTGTTGACACCATATCTGAGGCAGTTTTGACTTAATATAAACTAGTCATAAAGAATACAATTATTGAAAAGTCATTTTTTTCTTTCCAGTGTTCCACATCCTTGAACCATCACTTACTTATCTTATGCAGAGGCAGCAAGAACTTCTGTTTGGAACACAAAAGGCAGAGAAAGGAAAGCCACCTATGTCAGTTTTTCTGATGCATCTGGAAATCCCTCTGTTGATGTGTGAACATTTTTGGGGAATTCATTCGTCTCAATAATTCAGTTGATATATTATGAATCACCTCCCTTTGAGTTGTTCACTATACTCTGTTCATGAAACACAAGTAATACATGAAGTTCCCATTTTTGCAGTTACCTTCCAAAATACTTTTTCTTTCTAGGAGTCATGTAGAGTATATATTCCTAGATCTGTTCAAGAAGAACATGAACAGGTAGGCCAAGTCTGTTTGAGGGAAAAGAAGGGAGAGGGAAAAGGAATGTGTATTATTAATACAGACGGGAGTTCAAACAGGACAGGAGTTGGTAATAATGTCATGAAAACAACAATTTCTAAATGAATTCTAAAATATGTTTCAATATTCATTAAGGAAAAAAATCCTGTGTAATACCACAGGTATGCCTCCTTCAGTTGCACATGCCAAAAAACACTGTTTCAGTTTTAAAAAATGAAGTAATAAGGACTGAATATTTTTTCTTTAAAGTTGTCAAATTTATATTAAGGCATTATAAAATTATCTCCCACATTACTATTATAAAGTTATGAAAATTAACACAGACCTTTGTTTCATTTGTAATGTAGTCAATTCTTTCCTATAATGCAAGGCTGCATGCCACAGAACAGCACTAGGAGATTTCATGGCAATTTAGTAGAAATTCTGAAAGAATGCCGCCAAAAATTCCTATTAAAATAAGATGTTCGAAGTTTAAAAATGTAAGTGTATACATTGAATACAGAGTATTTTCATGTGCTCATCTTCTTTGAAAAAGAGAAAAGGAACAAAATACACATTGCTGTAAATACAGTATGCCTCATCTTCACAGAGATTTGCCAAAATAACAGTTTTTTGACTCTTCTCATGCTTACTGTGTTTTAATTCAAAAGGAGAAGTCAGACTTTCATAAATAGTAGACATTATAGGTTACTGCATATCAATAACTTGGAAGGATTTACTTCCATTTCCTACTTACTTAGAAGGATTTACTAGGTTTTTTTCAGTTTTGGTTTTGGTTTTTGGTTGTTTTTGGGGGGGGTTTTGTTGTGTTTTTGTTTTGTTTTGTTTTGTTTTTTGGGGGGGGGGGTGTTTTGGTTTGGCTTTTTTAATCAAACTGGATCAGAACCAGTAAATGTAAGTCAGTTAATTCTGGATTATCTTCAGGTAAACCTCCTTCAAATCCCTGAACTTTGTTCTGAGATAAACTTCTGTTGAAAAAGCAAAAAAAGCATTGAATGTTATCAAATGAGTCTAAGCTGTTTGATCCACCATAGAGATGAGACACAAACAAGCATTTTACAAAAGTCTTTGGAAAGTAAAAGGTAGGGAAATGTCATTATGTGAAATTGTTTCTGAAAAGCTGACATTTTCAAGCAAAAAATTCCCCTCATTCATCTTTCTAGCTTCCAACCCCACCTACTGAAAACTGGAACCACCAATAAAAGAGGAGTCATTCTGCTTATAGGCTGTTCTTTCCCTTAAGAACATAGTCACACATTCTCACTTACATGTGGTTTAACACACACACTTCCTCTAGAGCTGTTAAGTGGAATAAATGTAGGTAAATAATCAATATTTTTAACAGAGTAACTAAATCCTCAATAACAACGCTGGATGTTTTGATTTCCATCTTATAAAAGCTGCAACACATTTTCCCAAAAAAAAAAAAAAAAAAAAATCCGACATTAAGATCACTTTTTCTGTTCCTGCTGACTTCAGAGGCCACCTCCTCTTCTGCAGACTTTTGAGAGATTATTTCTTCCTTCAGCATTGAATTGTGCTGCTCCAGAACAGCATCCATCCTCAAGTCACATGATAACAAGGAAATTCAAAAAACCTGTGTCTGAAATAGCCTTAGAATCAATTCTGTATTTATGAGAAGGTACATATTTTCTTCATGAAACAAATGCGTGAAGCTTGCCATTTTTCTGTTTTAAGAGAGTTTCTGGTCTTTCGTTTGTTTTCTTGGATTTTTTAATGACTCAGGGACACACCTCCACACACTGACATGTTCATCTTGCCCACTCACTCTTTCAAAAGAAAACCTTTGTGAAGTGTAATGGATATGGTCAAGATGATGTGGAAAATACATCAAACTGCCACTAAAGAAAATGGCCCTTTACGATAATTCATTTCAGTATGTATGTATATACAAATGTAAAAGTTCAAAGTCTCTCTCTACCAGACAGAACAAAACCATAATTATGTTACAACATACTGTCTACAAAACATATCCACTTAAAAAGTTGTCAAATACTTAATTTACTCTGTCAGGATCATTTTCCAACTGTTAAGTCTCATTATAAAATGAGCAATTCTAAATGAACCCAATTAAAAATTTCTACAAGGTCATATGAATCCCCCCCCCCAAAATACAAGAGATATATTTAGAAATGTTGACAAAGAATGACAGAGAAATTTTATGATAAACATATTGGCCATGTTAGTCATTGTCTTGCAAAGAGAACTAAAATTCACGAGGGTTAGTAAATCCAAAATTTCTGCAAATCACAGTTACTCAGCATAGGACATGTCAAAGCATTTCTTGCTATCCTGCACTACATCATCTACCTTCACAGCAGTTTGACCCAGACCATACTGAAATTTTGATGAAATAAAATTAACCATGGCCAAGAAGCCTGAATTCAAACAGAAACATACCAAATCATAGCTTGGTATTGATAAACACTGGGAAGAAAGTGCACTCACCTATATTCTAAAATCAGTGTGTAAACTGGCACCAAATTAAGTCACTGTGGCATTCCATTCCAACAAGAAAGGCATTTCGTTATGTATATTATTTGATCTGACAGCCATAAGATTATGTCAATTAGGAAAGATAGTCTTTAAAAGAAAGCCAAATTAAAATCTATCAGTACACAAATGACAGAAGATAATTGAAGATACTAAATTTAGTGACTATCATCAATTCCCTTCTTGTTAAACAGTGAAAAGGCTATTTCAGAGTGGATTTTTTATTTATTCTTAATATATTTTAATTTTGTACATAATTCTTTAAGGAAATATATTCTGTCTCTATTCCTACTGACTTAAAAATAGATAAACATTGAGATGGGTCATCTTTCATAAGTAAACTGAGAACCAATTCAGTATATGTCTCAGCCAAAACTTTGCTAAATTGTTGCCTAGTAAACTGGTTTGATCTAAAGGGAATGCAAATAACAAAGTTCTATTTAAATGTAAAAGGAAACTCCTGGAACTATTTTGAATTACGGAACACCAAATTTTTATCTTGTTTCAAACATACGGGAACTTCCCTTTGAACGCCAGTGTTTGCAGTATCAGGCAAAGGGACTTCAGAATAGTTTATTCCAATCTTACATGACTAAAAACTTCCTATTGTGTACAGAATAGCCTCTTTGATAGTCTCATACTGATTAATGCTCTTTCGGATAGTGATGAGAAGCAAAAGACTCGCAGACTGTCTTCTACTTACAGATGCCATCAAAACCCATCCAGCAGTAAGATGTGTAACTAGTTTGTTCATGTTTTATATAATGCCTACTGAACAGCCACTTGCTGTTTCAGAGTTGGCCTTTCAGGTTATTGTTGCCACACAATGAGCCAAGACAATACGACCTCTTCAGTGAAAAATAAGATTTTCAGGGAAAAAATATTTACGATTACTGTAGAGAAAAAGCAAATTATATTGACATGAACAATTGTAGCTGATTTTCAAGAACATATAGAAGAGGGAAGCATGTACATTTAGTTTGCCCTCTGGTGGCCAATTCCAACCTTGGCTGCATTTAGAGGAGAGAACAAGAATGCACACTGGGATCAGTATAATTAAAAGGCAACAGGTATGCCACAATTACTTTTTCAGTTCTTTATCTAACCGCTCATATATGTTTTAGCACACAACTGTAGCTGTTAACTTTGTATTCCTCCTGCAGTTTCTGGCTACGTACCTTTGAGTGTCTACCAAACCACTGGTACAGATCCAGACTTTAGCCACATTTAAGATATTTTAAAAACTAAAGCTTCTTTAATCTCCTGGAAAGAGATGAAAGTGCAGAAGGACAGACAGTTTTGGAGGACAGAAATAACTGGCTGATTTATGCCGCTAGACTTAGCAAATCAGAGGATAAAAACAGAGAACTCCAGAGAAAATTACTGGAGTTTCTCAAAATCACTTGTGAAATTGTCTGTATAGATAAGTGATAACTACCACTCAAAAGCAGATTGTTGCCACTATACACCTGTAAGTGTAGAGTATTTGATTCAGTAGAGTATTTGGGAACATTTCTTCATAGCGTTTGATGAAGAAACTCATAGCAGGACAGAACAAACCTGAAATAAACAGTGGCTACTGAATTGTCAAATGAGAAGAGAAGCCCTTTCATATCTCTGTAGAAAACAGGTCTGACTGTGCTGCACAGAAATACCACACTAAAAATTTCACGATTTTCAGTTCTAGATAGACAATTAGTCAGATAAGCATTATTTGAGAATACATGATTCTCTGTGATTCTGAACAGCAACACATCAAGTTGACCAGCATGCAACAGGACACCAAGTTGTTTTAAAAAAGAAAAAAATAAATAATTCCTTTCCATTTTCTTCCCTCCAAATAGCAATCGTCTGAAATATATGCATAATATGTATGCTTCTCATCAAATCCAGGACTATTGTCATGCCTTTTTGAAGCCAATTAGCTTGGTAGATTCTCAAAGGGGCTTTCTTTGGCACAAAGAGTTTCAAGTATAGGAAAATTTAAAAGGACTCAAGACTTCAAGAATTGGCAAATAAAGCCTGTATTTTCAGCAAACAACATTGATATTAACAGTTTATCCCAACGAAGATTCTACGCAATCCTGCAGCCCCATTATTGCCACATCTAACAAAAGTATTCTGATTGCAAACATTCAATAACCTGCCAATTCTGCCTCACACACTAAATGAATGCACAGACAGCTGCCTGAGCTTTTGGAAAGACCAAAAGTAAGATGAGAATATCTGTTACCCTCTAATGACTGCCTACCAGCTAAAGCAACAATTCTAAATATTTGCTTGTTGTATTCTGTATAATATAGCCAAAGAAAGGGACTTTTATGTGCAACTAACTGAAAAAAATAACAAGATTTCCAGTGACTTATGCATAATAAGACATATTATTGCACCTGAGCCAGCTACTTAGTTTAAAACAGCCTGCCATGAGCATAGTGCCAAAACTACAAAGTCTTTCTGAATACGTTTTATAGATGAACTGGGGAATGTCGATGGAGCAATGAAATAATTACCTTCCTTAGCTGCAGTCATTTTAACTATACTGGAGATGAGTAGCATCTTTTGACTTATATCACTTTTGTCAAACACCCAATTATTTTGATGTGTATAGTAAAGGAGTTTATGGAGGAAAGAACTGATGCAATGCTGATAAAGTCTGTAATACTATTTGCTGCTCTGAAGTACTTTTGTATCATTTGAAATGACAGCATTATGCCTTTGTGGCTTTTGCATTTCTATCTTAAGCAGTTTTGATACTTGAGTATGTGGTAGAGTAAATGGACAGTCTTTTGTCATAGAAGAACAGATTTTTGGATATACAAGTTACACAAAGCCTTCCTTTTTCAGGTAGATCTATTACATACAAACAAGATTGCAAGCCAGACACTTCCCAGCAATGTAAGCTACTGAAAAGAAAAAGAGGAGGAAAAAAAACACCTAAGACTATCTGCCTGGTTTCTCTTCACATAATTCTGTAATATAAAGATCTACCTGGTTATCAGTAGAGAAGCCATTTTATTAGTCCTGATTCGAGGTTTCTTTAACAGTGACATTAATTCTGGCATAAGAATAACTTGTTTGTTTTTTTTTTAAACTACCTTTTGAAATTGTCCATACAGTTCTCTCCTTTCAGGAGAAATTCAGTATTATTTTTCTTCCTTTCTACAGGACTTTGTGATGTTCTGAAAAAAAATAAATCACATTTTCTTCTTGAACAGATGCACACTTTTCAAGAATAACATACCTGTACACCTAGTCAAAAGCAATCTTTTCTTTATAATTCAAATTCATCTACAATAATCTAGAATAAGAAACAGGCCACTGACATGAAACACGAATGTAGTACTGGAGTTCATGTTCGCGATACTAACTGTATTTTAAAGATGAGTGCAATTTCCTATAAATTTGCTAAAAATAAGCAGAAGGCTGATAAGTTTCTTTTTTTCAGAAAGTTTCTCTGCAGTGTTGTAAGACAGTATAAAAAAAAAAGCTATGCACTCATGGTCAGAGCACTCTTAATTCTGTTATCTAAAAGTAAATACTCCCATTCACCAATAAACAAAGCCATCAATGCCAGCAAGCTCTTACTTCAAATGGTAAGTCACTGTGTGTACATCTGGATTATTTCCATACCATAAATCTCAATATGATGAAACACAGCTGTAAATAAGATGTGTGTGTTACCTCCTTAATCATTAAACTTATAATTTGCAAAATTGAAGGTATTTGTTTATAAATTTTAGAATGCCTTGGTCCAAGAAACAACAATTAAAACATTTACTGAAAAGATAAATAATTTAATTCTGTACTTATCGAAGAGAAATTATGTCTAAAATAATTAGGGAATTATTGCTGTTTATGATCATTTAGAAATTAAAGACTGTCCTATAATAGTTCCACAACACCCCAGTCATTAGTGTACTTTCTGTAGAATTATACTGTCTTAAGTTAACAAGAGAAAGGCTCTCTAGAAAGACAAAAAGAAAGCAGAACAGTATTAAGTGGCTTCATTTCAACAAAACTTTCAAGAGCAGTGAAGTAATCATACCAGACTCCCGGCTCTAAGGACAGTCTGAGTTCTGATGAGGATACAAGATACACCTTTTTCCTCCAAACCAGTGAAGACGCAAAACAAACTCCCAAAGACATATCATTCAAGTATACAAAGAGAGACGAAGGCTTCCTCTCTAAAAAAAGTAAGCTTTCTTTCCCAGGTTACTCTTAGAGAATAGGAGCATTCTAGATAAAAAGGACTGTCAGGGCTCTTTAGAACAAAAGTTAATTACTTTCCTAAGGGATTAGAGGATATTTAGGTTCAGTGGACAAAGTATACTTCCAGAAGGAGAAATAAGACATCTACCACCAGATGGTCACAGCTCTGTGTGACAACACAAACTCTGCAAAAAGAGCTCAGGGCTTGCCAAAAACTAGAGAACTCATCTTTAGGCTACCCCTATACAGGTGATGTCACAAGTCTAAGGCCTGAGGGTACATTCAATTTAACTAAAAAGAAGTCAGACTTAAGGGTAAAACTACTTTGCAGTAGAAATATTTTGACATATGACACTAGAACAGTGTGTATATACACAAGAACTGTTTTCCTGGGGTGAATTAACTATCCTCTGTAAAGACAACTGTAATTTCAATTCTTTTAAATTACTACTATGAAACTGCACTGGAGGTTTTAAACAAAATACAATTTCTGAAAGGAATACCCCATACAAATACCACATTTTTTTTCCAGTTTCACTGAAGAAAATAGGAAGATGGGACTAAACCTACTTATATCCTCCTCTACGCTTGTTCACAACAAGTGGTGTTCCAAGAGCATAGAAAAACAAACTGGCAATAGTACCAACTTTAACTGAACCTCATATAGACTGAGGGATCAGCATCTGGAACTAACCCTTCCTATGCCAGTAAGATTTTTTTTTTTTTTTAAAAAAGGTTGCTGTAACACTCAAAAAATAGAAGATATCTAGGTTATCTAAAGGAACACTAAAGAAAAAAAGTAAACACTAAGATTTTCTTCCAGTGTACAGTACCAGTTATCCTTTGCATTTAAATGCAAAAGCAATGATGCTCATGTCATCATTATCTTAATTCCTCTGCACAACACAGACCAGCTTTTTTAATTCTCAAGAATTTAAAAGCATTACTCTGTATTCAAAACCAGCACTTATTCCCAGCTGCTCAAAATTTCTTTGCCTGCTTTACTCCATTAAATAAAGCTTCCATTTAAAGCACTCAAATGACTTTTTAAAAGTATTTTACATAGCCCATTCATATAAAACAGCCTACTTTTGATTCTTCTTTCCAGAATGTTTTCTAAGCAGAAACTGTGGCCCAAAATCACTTTAATTTTATAAGCTAAAGACTAGAGATCTCATAGTCCATAATAAAACAATTTTTGACTAGGTAGAAAAACAAATTCAATCAGTGACTGTTTTTAAAGAACTACTTGCAAACACCTATTGACAGAGAGCTGCCTCTTCTCCTTTGGCTACAGGAGAAAAAAATGGTTTTAGTCAGGATGTTTCAGGTGTTAATGAGCCACCAAAATGCTTTCTTAGCCTGATGCCCAAGCCCTCACCCCCTTCTAAAACAATGTCCCTTAGGTAAGACCCTACATTCAGAATATTTTTACTTTGAACTCTCATTGCCTCTCAGGCTAAGGCTATGTAGGACAAGAAAAAAAAAAAATGTTTATAATGAAAGCTGTTTCATTTCAGAAAACATGCTGAAAATAGTCATCATATTTTTTTCAATTTTTGGGGCATTTTGGGGTAAAGTCCCAAGCTTTTACCTCTGCATAGGTAATTCAATACATTGTGCAATTCTCTCTTTTTTCTTCAGGCTCAAAAACAAACAGTTGCAGCGCGAAGCTTACAGTTTCACATTTTTTCTTTGTATGTACAGTAGCAACTTCATAAATACTATATAATGCATCCCTAGATAACCAGAGTATGACATCTAGTATACACAAAGCTGGTTTGTTTGATTCTTTTCTTGTTTTCAGATTTTTCCCCTTTTTGCTGAACATTCTTTCTATGCATGGCTATATCTGCACGTTATACCTAATATTTGTGTAGGTTTCGCTTCACTTAAGAAGTTGGGGTTTTTTTAAGCATTGACCTCATCGGCTTTCCTTTCCTCTTTTTCTACAGAATTTGCTACTGATCCTTCCATTTGTTACTCTGATCAGCAGCTTTTGAAGGTTCTCTCTGAAACTATTGAAAATAAATGGATGTGGTTCGTTGAGTGACAGAAGAGCAATTCACGGCTACACAAATACACTTCCGTAACAAACTATGCCACACATAAGAATGTTCTTTCTGTATCTCCCTGAAGAAAGCAACACCTGTGCTCTGCAGACTACAGCAGTACTGCAAAAAAAAGAATTCTTGACAAAATATATATGCCTACACTTACTTCAGAGAAAGTACTGTACCGTATCGCATGCAGGGCAGGGAAGAAGTGTGTTACAAGACATTCATACCCACTGAGTGCATTAATCAGCACTTTGTCTTCAAAGTCCAACCCACAGCACACTCAAGTACTCTAAAGATTTCCAAGAATTTCAGGTCATGCTCTTTATCAGCCCTACACCATACAGAAAATACACTGCAATATTTCACATTTAAACAAGCTTATCTGAAAAATCAGCCACTTTTGTGAAAAATCTGATAAATAATTAATTAAAAGTATATAATGTATCTTCTCTAACATAGGTGTGGTCATAAAAGGGTATCTACTGTCCATAAAAGGGTATCTATTCATCAACAATTTTATTGAAATTAAAGGATAGAAAAGAAATAAAAATCCTGAAAAGTCCCTGTAGGGAATAACGGAAAGCCTATCTTATTCTAAGGAAATAACCTTAAACCTGGTTGGAAGTGGAAGAATGTTGAGACAAAATAATTAATTTTTATGCTTCAGTAGATGTTTGGAATAACAGGTTTTAGCAAAAGGTCACCTAACTATACATACCAGGGCTAAATTTTTTACTTGTGTTTTTTTTAGTAGCATAATGCTTCACTGAAAAAATGAAAATAGTCTACACATAGAACCTGCATGTTAAAGAGTTGCTTTATACTTTATTCTATTATAGACTGAACTTGCAGAAGAAAAAGGAATTACCTTTCCATCCACATGTACAAAACACCTATAATTTGGGTCTTGGTCTAATACAGACTAACTGTATCTGATTTAGTCATTTAAAAACTAGCTGTTGCATCAGTGCAGAGCATCTAGGACAACTATCCTTCCTGACAGAAGAAGGTGACCACTTTGAAAGGGTGATACATCATACACAAAATTACAAAAAAACCCCACCTCTTTAAAGCAGACATCTGTCTCCACTTACTATAGAGGAAGTCTGCAGAAAATAAGCTTATGCCAAGCTTCTAAACTATTATAGTTAGGCAAGATGAGTCTCAGCTTTACCTTCTGAATACCTCAGTTTCACTTCCCAACAGTTACTCAGTTAAGCAAGGAAACCCTGATTATCACAAGATGCACAAACACAGCAGTGCTTTACCTAGGATAATGAACAAGTTTCCTTTGTTATACCCAAAGATAACCGAACTTTTCCAAATGTGGCTATTTGGGGGGGGGGGGAGAGAGCTTTTACTTGACACTTTTTTTCTCTTCCAGATGCAGCATTGTGGCATTTTAAATCTACATAGTAGTTTTAGGCTGTAACATTAAGCAACTCCAAACAAAAAGCAGCAATACATTGCTATCACAGTTAATTCAACCTCCATCAGAATTGGCTTTCTGCAAAGTACTAAAAATAGTCCATTTACATTTGTTCTTTTTTCCCTTGAAACAAAAATTTTGAAGTATTTTTAACACTAATATTTTTCTAGGCAAAAGGAATCAATATCTCTACTTATTATATGGCAATATCTAATTTACATTCTCCACTACTCCTAAGGAAAGACAATTTACATGTCTAGTCTCAAGGCTTGGTAAAAATAACATTCATAATTTGGAAGACTTGAGGAGGAGAAATAGCAGAAATGTAACGACAGAAATTAGGTAAGGGATACAAGGGGAAAGAAATTTCCAGTTGTTTAAGGAACCATGGTAAGTGTCCTGGCAGTGAACAGCCTTCTTAGTCCAAGACAACCCATGGAAGTCATAATCTAATTTTATTTCTTGCCCAGTTTAACAGAAAAATGAATACATAAAGATATATGAATACCCAAGCAGGTATCTCCTCAAAAGTTTTTCCTCTGCTAGCTACCTAATTTTCAGGGCAACAGATGTATCTAGCCACAAGAAACTGCACGATATCCAGATATGCTTGAGAAATAGCATTCTTGTTATCAAAACTTTTCATGACCTGGTTCTTTTAGCCTTCTCAAGTTCTAAGAATTTGTATCCCAATAGCAAAGATATAAATTATGACAAAAGCAGATTTTGTAGAGCTTAGAAGGAGGGATGATGGGTTGCAGAAAATACCAGCGTTTTTCTTCACTTATATTTCTCCTACCAAAACTGTTCAGAAATAAAAATCAAAATCTCTTGCCCTATCACAGGACACTTTTCTTCCCTCCTAGCACAGAGAAGTGCAATGAAGTTTTGAGGTACCTGACATTTGGATTAAAGTAAAATTCCTCCGTGAAGACTATGTTCGTAGGTACAAAGAAAGGCAACACTAGCAGAGCAGTAACTATCTACAGTGGAACTGATCACGAGCAATCCTACGTAGAACTATTCAGCACTAGAAAATTACACACATGACATTTCTGCCAGCTGATTGTTGCCATATATAATCAAGTAATGACAAGAAAAAAACTCAGCATGCAAGAGATGGGGAGGGGAATAGGAAAGAAATATAAAAGCAGGAAAGATAGCAATATTGGTCAAATCATTCCCTAGCAAATTTCATACCTTGGTGTAGCAGAAGCATCTCAAGTATTTACTATTTGCAGTTGCAATAATGTGCACAGATATCAGACCAGGATACTGAGGTTAGTGATGTACCAGTACAGAGCACAGACCTTGCACACACCACACCTGATTTAAGGCAGAGATAGTAACAGCCAGTCAGCAAAACCAACATAGTCATCTACAGAGCTTGAAGGCTTTTCAGTCCTCTGATGATAATGTTAGGACTTTACCCCTGCCTGGAGTGTATTCTTAATGATTAGGATGGGGGGAAAAAGAAACTTACATAAGGTTTTAAAAGGTTCATACGGAGGGGAAAAAAAGGAGAAAGATCTCTTGGGAAGCAGAATTTGTACTGATAGCAGATTTGCCCTTTTAATCAAGTGCAGTACCCATTAAGCTCACTCCCCTTTAAAACAACTCTTGCTTTTAATTACAACTCGAATTATGTGGAAAAGGGATGACCTTTCAGGAGATGGAAACTGTTGCAAAATTTCTCCCTCTCCCAACTGTCACACTAATCAAAGCTGAAAGGCTTAAAAGATAAATGTCTTACTAATTCCTCCATTTCCAGATAGTCTCACAATGGAAAACAGAAAATACAGTTTAATGTACAGGAACATAGTTAGCAAAGTAGAAAGGTTACTGTAGTATTAACTAGTAACTCCTAATATCAAGACTGTTATACACACACTTAAAGAGTCTTAAGCTTGTCTTAAATACTCTTATAATCATAAAGCTGTCACGGAACAACAATAACAATATTCAATATCAAACACATGCTTTTCCATGAGTATGATCTTTTATTTCGGTACTTTGTGCTCGAGCTCCTAACCTGTCCTTACAGGAAAAGAGAAGATGCAATAGTCTCAAGTAAATTAAATTACACGTCTAGAAGGTATCTGAACACATATATTTATTTGCAAGAGGCTGGTTTATCTTTGAGAATCTTGAAGCAACACATCAATAGGAAGAGGCTTCTCTCATTTTGCTGCCAAACAGGCAAATTACTTAAATATTATGTGCATACATCACAAAGGACATAAACGTCTCAACCAATGCTTTCACTCAAGTTTGTTTGAAATTTTCTCCTCTCTCCAATCACTGTCAGAAACAGACGAGGAAAAACCCATCTCTCGCTACTATTCTAAAATTGTCACTGTGTATAGTCTTTTATTTTCCTCTCTCAATTCTTCTCTTTGCTCTTACTCCTTTAGTTAAGACCTGAGGTTAACGATGGCTGAAAAAAAGGCCTAAAGAATTTCCCCCATAGATTAAGGACTCGCTCCTTCTGTCGTACCTACTGTGCTTGCTGCCAACAAAAGGAACCAAACAAAACAGGTATTCTGAAAATCAAAAAATAATCACTTCTAAACCTTGGGGCTCCTGAATTTAGCCTCAGCTGAAATACCAGAAATACTATAGCAGTATAGTAGATTTATTAATAGTATTTGTAAACTGAGCCACTGATCTCCATGGGGTCTTTCTCTGGTACTCATAAGCATTTGGACAGCTCTGAAGTATTACTGAAAGAGAAAGCAAAATTTCTGAAACATGCCAAATATTTTTTTAAAAAAATAATATTTTGTCTTCATTTGAATTACAATTTAGTTACCAAGTGAGGAAACTAGGCACACCAACAACTGAAATATTTTTTCCAAGTTTCAGCTTTAACAATTCATAAGCTAAATATATTTGGAACCTTTTTGAAAACAGCAGTGATTTTCAGCTGCCTCCAAATCATCGCACATCAGCAACCTACTTTTACAACACTGCCACTGAACTTTTTTTTGCTTCAGAAAGCAACAGTAATACATATCCTGCTAGCCACAATATGTAAATTTTTTCAGTGGCTGTTGTTCAAAAATAAGCTCAATGAGCTAACTGCTGTGTACAAGCAAGCCAACTAACTGTTCTGCAATAACTTTTCAACTGGAGTTAGTAAAAATGAGTTTTATATTAAGCTACTCCATACAAAGGCACTTAAGTACTTTGTTGTATAACCATACATTTTCTTCAAAGTACCACATAGATATATCCAAATCATCTCTGCACACCAAAATCAAATACCAAAATCAATAAAAGTGTGAGCATACATTGCTTTTTGTAGGCTTTGCTCAAAAACAGGATAAATTTGCTTGCTTAATGCCCTGCATTAGTAGAGCTATACTATATCTATATTATTCTTATTATTATTACTTCCATATCCTCACTCATTACACATATCTCTTGAGAACATTTTGCCATGTAGGTGCACCTTAAGTCTCTCCGCAGGGAGATATCAGACCAAATAGCTAAAGCATTGTAGTTTTCTCTCCATCACTACTTATTCTACACTAATGTTCATATACATGTATCAGTTGCTGATAGAAATTTTGTAATCAGGACTCGTTTCCACAGATTATTGGTGACTTCAGGAAAATATTACCTGAATCAGTATCTTACATCGTTGAGTTTTATCTTGAAGAGTGATATATTTCCATCACTGATTGAAAAAGTTCTCAGTAGAAATTAAAACCCACAGGAGTGACTGATGCCCTGGTGACAAATACTTTCCTGAACAAATAACAAAGAACTGTAGTAAGATCTTCCATTTTCTTTTGGGAAAAAAAGTAATTCCAAGCTTCTCTCTATGCTTGCTGAAATTGAGATGGCAAGGATGGCATACTCTCCATTTGTCACAAACTAATTTAAGTCTTCCTAACTTTCCCAACTTAAATGAAAAACTTATATATGAGACCAAAGGTTTAATTATACACATGACAAATTTAACAAGTCTGTATTTTTGCAAGAGTCCTTTTAAAGTAAAATTGTAACAAGTTATAATGGAAATTTTACCTGCAAAAGAAAAAAAAAAAAAAAACAACACATTTTAATTTTCCTACAAACTTAATCTATGCCACACCATATATGGCAAGGCATTCAATAAAAAGAACTTAGAACATACTTTCCTCAAGCTTAGATCCGTAATTAGAATTAAAAAAAAAAGTAAAATGAACATCTGGTCTCATCTGTTTTTTCTTCTCGCCGTCTAAAAAGAGAGGAATATTAATGTCTCAATCCCATAGTTAATAGTCAAATGACTTCTATGCTGAAAAAAATCCACCATGTGCATATATACACACTCAAAAAAAACCTGTTCCTGCTGCATAGCCATATATTTGCCCTGTTGTTTTGCTCCTAAATAGATCTAAAATACATAATACTGACTTTAAAAATCCAGTTATGAATAAATTACCATACTGTTGCTAAAACTTTTGCATCAGTGAGAATATCCTTCTAGTGCTTATGTTGCATATTTATCAACATTTTATTTTGCTGTTTCCCCTAAAGAACCTCTTAGCTTCCTTTGTTGCATGAGTTATCTAACAGGGAAAGCAATCACAAGACACAGCAACATGAAAAATGTGGAATTAGAGCAATAAACACAAATGGGAAAGCTGTGTGAAAATGCAAAGCACATGAAATTACTCCTTAAAAACAAAAAGCAAATATTAAGCATACTTTGTCCCTTTAATTAGACTATGTATGCTAAAGACAAAGAATTATTCACCAAACAACCAAATCCATTAATATTAACTTAATAACCAGAAAATTTGATTATATGCAGCAGGTTGTTTCTTTTTGGTTTTTTTTTTTTTATTTGTTGTTGTTGTTTAGGTGTTTTTTTTAAATACAAGTGTCAGAACTACATCTACCTCTACATATAGTCAACCACCAAAATCCATCAATAATGCCTATTGTGAAACCACACTGTACTATCATGTTGTATGCTTTCGTACTAAACCAGCGATACGGGGGCAGCGAGGGAAGAATACATACCGACAGAAACAACCAAGAAATGCATAGACTACAAATAAATTTTAGCATTGCTAAACAACTAAGAATTGGGAGTGCATAATACTACTGGATTGTAAATAGCAATATCTCACAAACCTAGTTTTCATTCAAGAGTTTTCATCATGTATTTCACAATATTTTTTCAACAGTCTTATAGCATGCATCATTTTCATTTCTAGGTCAGAGTTTTACCTTGACTTCACCACAACCCATAAGAACCTTTCACATATAAACAGTACATCTGGTGATCTTTTTTCCACATGGTGTTGTGTAACACTTAATGCTACAAGTCTTTGAGCATGCAACTTTCCATACCAAGTTTCTCAAATGTATGTCACTGTTTCCTATGAAAAAAGTCTTAATGAAGACAAATTGACTGTTTACAGTTTCAAACATTTCAGTGCAAATCATCAGATCTGATGAAAATAATTAATTTCACACAAAAAAAGTCCAAATTGCTTTTTTCTTAATAATAAAAAACCCAATACAGAAATCCCACTGGATAAGGTTATTTTCCATACAAAAAACAACTGCTTTCTACATGTGTTCAATTTAAAGTTACTTTCATCTTCTGCTGAATTCATCAATAGTCCTAAGGAAACTGAAAAAATTTTTTATCAATACAAAACCGTCCCAGGGAAGTAAAAAAACCATAGAAATTAGTTCAGAACAGTGTCGTCAGAGCAGCAGCTCTAGCTGTAATGAAAGCACAAAAACTATGGGATTTGGTTACTAAAGGAAACCTGGCCCATAGTTCATGATATTCATATTACACCTGATATAATTAAGTGCTCCCCTAGGATATAAAAAATTGAGGTCACGCCCTTGACTTCTGCTGTACTTGATTAGTTATTGCTTATTCTTCAGTAAGTTATTGTGAAAGATCTACAATGAAAGGGCATTTACAGAAGAACAAGTAGGTTTACAAATAAGGCAAGTTTCTAAAATCCATGTCCTACAAGCAAGGGTGCAAAATAAACGAACTGACAATTTGTGTATTACAGAAATGTTTAACTTTAAAAGAGGTAAGTCATGGGCAGGGGTGGGTAGGGTGTGTCCAGACATAAAGGAAATATCATAGAATTTTCAGGCACAGAAAAGTACACTTAAAAGATGAGGTACATAGCTGAAGTTGCAGAAACTAAGTGACATCTTAAATTTGAACACAATCTTCCTTTCAGCTGTTAAACAAAAATTTCAAAGCTGTCCCAAATAAAATAAAATAAACTATGTAAACTACTGAAAAGACTTTGGGTTTCTTGATGTATTTTCCTCTTGAATAAAGTTTAAAATATTGAAAAGAATAGTGGTTATTCAGGATAGTTATACCTGCAAATAACTTCCTGGAAATTAATCTGCAGGTTTCTACATACCTGATCTGATATTAACTGGCACTAGTATTATTTGCTCCCGTACCACAGATCCCTCCACAAATTCTGTGTTTTGGACACTTACATCGCATAATAATGAGAAACTTAATTTAAAAAGAAGTTTGCAAGTTTCATTGGTCCACAAAAGCAGCGATATTAACATTTTCTAAAAAAAAAAAAAAACCCACACAAAAAAAGCCAAAAAATTTCAGTCACTACATTTCAAGTAGTTTGACAGTTTACAGTATTTCCTTTTTTTGTGTGTCTAAAACGTAAACTACACTGTCAGAGAAACTGGTGCTACAATTAATCTTTCCAAAGTAGTAGAGTTTTACTTTCTGAAGTGTCAAAGTAATCTTGTCTCAAGATTGTTTTACACAGCAAAAAAATACTACACACACACACCCCCCACGAAGCAGTGCAGAAAAACATTAAGTCACTGCAGAATCACAATCAAAACTTAATTCCAAATATTGGTGTTGGTTCCATTAAATTTAACACCTAATTTCCCATGCAACTAACATTTATGGATAAAAATTGTTGTTTTTCAATAGAGAAACATCTGTTAAAAGTCAAAAGAAGAAATGAAAACATTTCTTTTAAATGCTAGTAAAAAGAAACTGATCTCAGAAAAGTGGATTCAAAAATCATGTAGATTACATCATAATAGTAGCATAATTGGACAGGTAGAACAATACATCCATCTTTTCTCCCACCAAAATATAATGGTGCAGCTTGTTGGACCACCTCAGCATTAATGCCTGCAACTTTTGTTTTCTTTCTGCTCTAAAATTGACAGAGACTGACATTTGTGGTTTGCTATTTAAGCAGCTTATCAAACACAAAATATGAATAAACCAACCAAATTCCTCAATTTTTTAATATTTCAAGGAATGTAAGGCATAGAATGTTTCACTCTCCACATTATTTCTTTCTGAACATAATTTATTAAGGCATTACAGAGAGGCCTACTAATCATTAGCCAAAGCAAGGGGCACACTTTTAATCTAAATTTTAAAAAAATGGTATTTTAGTCAACATAGAAAAATAAAGTTTCTAAACTTTACATACCTTACTTTAAATGGCAGTGGCACCAAACCCCATTTTTGGTAGTTAGTAAAATACATAATAAAAGAACCTTTGGCTGTAAGAAGAAAATACTTTCTAAACTCAGGGAAAAACAACAAAAATTTAAAATTACCAACAGGAAAATTAAGTTTCATCCCTGGCAGCCTATGCAATATCATCTTCATTCCTGCTTCCAATTTCATGTTTTACAATCGAGGTCTTACAGAAAGTGTTTAGAAAAGGCACAAAGCCTTGTACTACCAACACTGTACCATGTCTTTCTCCAGGAACATATACGATTCACAGAAATTCTCATACAAGTTTTCCACTTGAAGAAAGCATCCATAACTTTTTTTCCATGAAATGCCATTTATTTTAAACTAAGTTCATTTTATTAAAAAGCTCTATGGGAAAAATATTTAATGAGAAACAAATTTCAAGCCCACCAATAACAGCATTATCTATACCAAAAGAAAACAAACTCAACAATCGCATCTAAAAAAAAAAAAACCCTATTGGAGTGAACAGCAGAAAAAGAAACTGGCCAGATCGGAATGATCTTAACACAAACTAAGAGTCTCACTTAACTGAAACATAGCAAGTGATTTCAAAGGAAGACTACTCATAAGGCTTACATTAACCATAGACCTAAACTCTTTGCTAGATAGAGCACAGAGCACTCAGGACATGAGAAATTCAAATTCACCATGTGGAAATATCTACAATCCCAGTAACGAGTAACTAAGCATGACTACAGGGTCAGTTTGGTTCATCTTAGAAACTCAGTGTCAGGACTCCTCTAAGATTGATGTCAATCATATTGATTAATGGCACTGGGCTAAAATGAATCTTTATGTTTAAATGCTGTATTAACAGATCAGTCTACTAGACCATGTCATCCTTCATAGTTAAGGATGCAATAAACCTGTGTGTTCAAACATTAATGATCGTTGTGAAAACTAAGACTTGGCACTCAGTCTTATTTTCATCACATTAGTAAGAGATTTTAAGGAAATAAGCAACTTATTTTTCTAGCATAGTAAAAGACGGACTTCTAGAAATAAACTAAGAATTGATACAGATAAAAGAATCAGATAAATTCCACTTCTCCAAATAAGCACATATGGTAGGTTGTCTAGCTAAGGTAACTTGACATTAGTAAGAACTCTGGGTATCCACATGCCTTTGGATAAATATAGTCTCACAACAAGAAATCATGAAACAATATTCTTTTCATGTGATCATAAAATCATGATTTTTTTTTCTTTAAGAACCCTCTAAATTATTGTTAATTATTTCTCCCTAGAGCACTGATTTAATTGCTGTGTGTAAGAAACAAAACAGAGAGGAAACAATATAAATTGAATATGGACATTAAACTAGAAGAGAAACAGTAAATCAAAGGACAACATGGAATAATTCTTTCATATGCGTGTTACCTATTTTTAACTTTAAAGCAAAGTTTATTGGGGTGGGGTAATACTATTTTATATTTGACAAATAAAACGCTTAGAGTATTCTGCTGTTCCATAAGACTTCATATATTTTCTCAAACTTTTCTTAGAAAGCTAATACATAGTGTTTGAAAAAGATTTGGGGATTCTCCCGTCCTAGAAATCTACTTGGCAGCAGAGATACCAGCCAGTCATTACAACTACCTGTTCCTAACAGCTCAAGCCAAAAATCGCTCAGAGCAGCAAGGCACAGCTAAATTACAGTATCAGGTCCTTAACTAATTTTATGCCATTGGAGTGAAGCCCTTACCCTCCTCTTAATCGCATATAACTGGATCATTTCTTAAATCCTTTTCCCAGTGAACAACCTACACTGTCTTCAGGTCGTTTTCCCTGCCAAATTGCCTTGGTTTGTAATAGAAATTAGGCACATCGTAACTCCTAAATGAAAAACACAAAATTACAACAGTAACTGTATTTTGAAAAGCAGAAAGTGTTATCTAGGAGTCACAGTCAAATTCCACAGAATACACGCACAAATAAAACAGATTTTTGTTATAGATACTTAACTTCAGCAAGCACACCATTCACTCAAATCCTTCTTTAAGAAACTTAAACTTGCAGGAGGCAAGAAGGGAGACAGATTCATACAGTCTACTGTCAGAAAGGACAAAAATATTCCAACTCTGAACTCTCACTCAAAGTTTAAATCTCTAACAGAATGATAAAAAATTCTTCCAAATTCATGGTGTAAGCGATGAAAAGATCTGGAATTCCAGTGTGAATTGATACCCAAGTTTTGTCACATTAGATAAGAAGTTCTATTTCTGATACAATGCAACTATACTGAGCAACTTTCTACTAATCTATGTTCAAAGAGGGCAGGAAGTTACACGTTTATTAACACTACCCCCCAAAGTGTTCAACAGTTGGTGCTGTTGACCTTCAGAGTTTATAGTCTCATGCATTTAACTGATTAAAACAGAAGAGATCTTGAATATCTAGATCCAGGTTGAAAGAAAAAGGGTTCTTTCTTCACCCCTGATTTTCCAGTTCCTTTATATCAGATACATAAAAATAATTTCAACCGGTGTAAAGAAGCCTTAAAATCACTGGTTCTTGTCTGGAGTCTCTGAGCAGGGACATTGCCACTGAAACGTTTATGGGAATGACCAGGGACTTGAACCTGCTGCAAAGGCTGGATAGACAGGGACATTTAATCAGCATGACCAGTATCAAAGAAATCTCTGTACAAAGAACGTACATGCTGCAAATCCGTATAGTTAACCATAATGGCAATACAATTTTGGTTTTCATTTCATTGTCCCCTTGTTTCTAATTTTCTGATGAACTTCATAAAAATAAAGTGATATAAAATGTTTTGGGTTTAGAGAAAATATTTAAACATACACAACACAATCTCTGTGTTGCCTAGGCAGAGAAGTAATGAATAGTTTAATAGATTTCTGAACAAAGACGAGGAAGAATACAAATGGCAGAAACATCAAATGACCCAGTAACCTTGTAAGAAAATAAAGCTGAGACAGGTGTAACAGAACTTCAGAACTCATAAGACAAGTGAAGCAGGATATACCACAATAAGAACAGAGAATAAACTACAGACTTCAAAAAAGTTAGCTTGAATTATACTATGGTATATCTTACTTAAACTAGATTTTGATTTGCTCTAGATCCTTGGGTTTTTGGTACATTGCAGTTTGCTCATGTGATATTTCTGACACAAAAAGAAACATCATATACTTGTCAAATCAAGGTAAAGCACTGTCTACAGATTTGCACCTTACTTTGGACATCTAAGAACTGCTAATACTAGATGATCAATCTAGTCCAGCATCAGATGACAGGGGGATAAAAAAAACTAAAATAAAATCCAGTTTCAGATAAAAGAAAAATATACTAGGTAAATCTATCCCAGTGCTTAGCTTTACCATAAACTCGTATAATTTCCCACAGAATTAAGCCACGCAGCAGATGCTTTAATACAGCTCATAAAATAGGTTACTCAGCTTTAGTTTTTAATAGTATTATTATCTACATAAATGGCTTTTCTCATACAGGATGAAAATCTTGCCTCAGTAATATTGCCCTGCTATGCACTGCACAGCTTTTTTTATGCTTGTCTGATTTTCTTTTTCTCTACTTAATAATTGCCACCCTCCCATTTAATTGAATCTCTGCGCTGTTTTGCACAGTGCAACATGGGATTCAGCTAGAGGGGAAAGCAGCGTGCATCATACAATATGTAGTTCATTGTAGAAGCTTGGCATGTAAGGCAGCACAGAGGCACCTACCTACAACTCCATGAAGCAATGCAGCAAATGAATTGGACACAGACTATAAATACACAAACAGAAACTCTCTCAGATGAATTAGCCAAAATGAAATATTTTGATTCAGGTCAGTGAAACTGAAAGATTGTTTTATACCCTCACCTCACAAATCGGGGGGGGGGGGGGGGTAGTGTACAGAATAAAAAACAAGTAACAACTTATTCAGGAAAATAATTCATTTTAAAAGAGAAATAAAATCCCCAATCAAATCCAGTAGCCTAAGAAAATAAAGAAACAACGTTTTCATTGTGCTTCAAGAAGTAGCAACGAATTAAGAATTCCCTTATACATAATAAAGCAAAAAGAAAAAAAAAAAAAAGAAGGAAAAAACCCCACAAAACAATCTTCATATGTATTCTACTTCAGACCACTAGATAGGATTTTCTAATGAAAAGAAGTTATTTCAGGGATGAATTAGTTTGTTCTCCAGTTCAAGTTTGCTTTCTTTCCATTTTTCAAAGATGCAAAATACATTCAGAGGTCTGTTTTGTAGACTTAAAGTTCAAATAATGATTTTAAATAAGTAGACTGGCATAATTAAAGATTTAGTCCACCTCTCACAAACATCAGTGAACATATTCTCAGTGACCTCAACCAGACAAGGAAAGATTCCACACAAACTGGATTGAGATCCAGTCTAATACAACATTATCCCAGTGAAATCCACAATGAAGATTTGATAAAGGCAAAAAAAAAAAAAACCACACAGAACTTCAACAGAAGTGCTTCACTTCCTGCAAAACTCCTTAAAAATACATTACTTGAAAAAATTCCTGTAACAATTCAGGCATTACAGAGCTAGTTGACTACACAACAATGAGGTTTTTCAAATTTTATGATAGTAATTAATTCAGCATTATGAAGATTTTTTTTCTTTTCTTTTTTCCTTCCTTTTCCTTCAATCAAGCACTTCTCTTGATAAATGCCAAGCATAAAACAGCAAATCACAATGTCTTTTGTTTCATCCCTATGCTTGATTACTCTTGGCAGATTTTTTGGTCTAATGAGCAAGCTGTTTGGCTAAAGCTAACTAAGTTAAGCAACTGAAAAATTTAGTTGTCAAATCTGAAAATACATCTACTTGATTTTCAAGCTTAATTTTGTTTTGATGCAGTATAAGTAAATGAGGAACACTGATATATTTTAAATCAGTTTTATAAACAATGTGGATAATTTTACAGCTATAGAAATTTTAGCTTCAACTAGTACATTTATTCAGTAAAAAATTTTCTCTCTGATAAAACCAAACAAGAGTAGGACCTGTGTATGTGGGAATTAAGCATGTGCAAATTACTAACCTTTATCTGCATTAGAATAAAGATTAAAAAGCAGAACTATCTGTGGGGGGGAAAAAAAGTATTATACAGATACTAAGATGAACTTTTTTTATTATTATTGTTGTTTGACAGTAACTTGCAGCATTTGAAGAAAAAAGTTTCCTAACATTCATGCTGTTGAATAGTCCAATTACACCCAAACTGGGCTGGAAAGTCGCATTACAACATTTTGTAAAAAAATTCTAGATTCCCTTACTTTCAAACTAAAGGAATATCAGTTTGATAAGAAAGATTCTTTTAAAATGTAAACTATCTAAAATACTATTACATTTTACAACCAGAGAAGCACTGTTAGATTCTAACTTCAGTTTTGCTTCACAGAATAATTTCACAATTTTTACTGAAATATTTTTGATACCTTCTCCTACCTTTCTTGGGGAAACTGGAGTTCAACACAAACTTTTTTTTTTTTTAAATCTCTAGACATTTGTAGTCATACTCGTCTTGTTCTTATGTCATACTTAAAGGCATGTAAAAAATTAGGTATTTCCTCCAGTCAATGAACTGAAACTATTGTAGACAACTGCCTCGCATATTTGAGAGATAAATTCAGAATTAAAATTTTTTTCTGCACACCACAAGCATTGTTAAATCCATGTCACTCAGTATATATCCAAAAATTATCTGCAATCAATGTGACATCAAACTCTGATGGTAAGATAAGATCTGCAGACATAATGAGGTTGGACCAATGAAATACTTCCAATATTGTGAGGTATTTTGCTCCCCAGCATGAGGGATGGACACAGAAAAAACTTTTTAAATTGTTATTGACCTGAGATACCAGTTAGCCTGTGCATGTGTGTGTGCATGCACTCTCACATGCATGTGGCACACATTCATATTTATTATAAAAAACACAAGAGCTCAACTTTTCAATGTGCTGAACATCAAATACTTCGTAACATTAGTACTTTAAAACCTTCTGAGGAAAAAATGTTACTCGTCTTCAACTTACAGAAGCTATGCTACAATCCAAATGTAGAAAACTTGGAGGGAAAAAGAGAGTTTCATATGCCCTAAGAAACTATCATTTTTATGCAGGAAAGGAAAAAAAAAAAAAAAAAAAAGAGGAACTGTAAACATTCAGCATATGTAAAAAGTAAGCAAAGACAGAAATGTCCGGTAGCTTTTGTCCAAACCAGTCACAGAGGTCCCTGATGATTAAGGCTGTGTAGAATCCAGTTTATAAATACACATTCAGTCCTAGTGAAGAACACTGAAATGTTTTGCGGTTTTATACACCTGTATTAGTTTAATCTGCAGTACAAAACTACATAGTTAAGCATACTTCTGCATATCCCTCCTTCTCTATCTTTATGAGACTACACCTGCAGATCTCAGAGCAAAATCCCATGATTCATCATCATGTTACACTTACCTTCGTTAAGGTGTTACTTACAGTAACTCCAATGAAGTTTCAGCCATACATCCCTGCATTCTTTGAAAGGATATTTTCTTTCGAGGAGCCCATGAATATCATATTACAGGTAAAACCAAATGCCTGTTTTCCTAACATAACTGAGTCTTTTTCTTACTAGTATAAAGAAATTCTGTCCGTTCATGCCCCAAGTACCATAGTTCACCAAAACAGGACCTTGTAACTGCCTACCAAGAATTTCTGAGTAACGTTAGATACACTCAACTTTAAAATAAAATAAGCACATGGATGAAAAATTAAACAGCTTAACAGTTTAGGAGGGAAATGCTAGATTTATTAAGATTTAGAGAAATAGATATGCACTTAGTGTGCTATAATCCAGTTCACGTAAGAAGTATTGCACACTATTTGCAGTATGGTGAGCAATCCAATAGCCCTTTGCTGGCTTTGGAATGTATGAACCTACTGAGCTCTTCATGTTCGTGCTTTTCATTCTCAGGTGTTAGAAACAAGACTGCCTACCTAATCCTTAGTATATTTAAACACTTACACTCCAGATTAAGACAATGAATATACATCTCGGTGAATATCTTAATGGAAATTCAGAAACCATTTCTCCAACTTCCTTCGGATTTGAATTAGCTTGTATTCAAACATCATTTGTGATTTTTCACATAAAAGTAACTGGCCACAGTTACTGACAATACACACAAGAAAATGCTGTGAAGGTGGCTGAATAGAATTCCTTTTAAACGGCAAATTAGTATAAGAAAGATTAATCAAGAACCAGTCATAGTCATTGTCATATTTGGGCCAAAGAAGGAAACACTCCCAGATCAGATTACTATTAACTTAAATGGTATTCTTCCTTATTCTGCTGCAAAACAGCCTAAGTTTGCTGCCTAGATCATTGGGGAATATTGCAGCTAATTAATTCCCTCACATTGCAGGCCTTAGAGATCAAATCTTTATCTTAATCTGTGCCAGTAGCACCCAGTACAGCCTCCTGAAAACTAAAATGCTTTTGCCCAACTAGAATTTTTGGGTTCAATACAATCTGTCAGGATAAAAGTTAATGAGCCACTATATACAGGCAAGCATATTATCAAATCCAATGGTCTATTTTGGCCCTAAACTGTATGAATACAAAGAGTTCCCAGAGTTTAACATGGGCTTCCTAGATCTGACCAAACTGGTTAACTTATTCTTCTGCAAAAGGCTGGAAGGGCACTTTATACAATGGATTCCTGGCATTGCTGCTTTACATACCAGCCAATTGATTCTGCTTGTAAGAATCATTGTTGGGGTTTTTCTGCTAAAGTGATGTTTCAGTCACCAACACAACCACCACCAAATCCTTAAAGATACATGCATCACACTAAATATATATGCCAGTGTCTTCATATTAATAACTTCCTCTATTTTAATAAATAGCTGTTAAAACACACGTCATTTTCCATACTCAGAAGCATATACTGAGGAGTAAGTTCTGTACTTCTCATTGCTATGCTACTCAGATTTAACAACTGGAATGAATTTCATCATTGATGCAAGCTCAAAAATGTCAAAGGAGTTTGTTTTCAGCTGTATGCAGGCCCCAGTGTAAGTCACTACATAAAATTACTTGATGACTTGCAGACTTCTTTAGAGAGATGCTGAACAAGCTGTGAACTGACAGTCTCCTTTGAGCCAATGATTACACATTACTTGAGAAAATAAAAAACTAGTTCATCAGAATTTTCAGCAGAAAAATGTCAAGCACTGGATAGACTTTAATAACAACACATTAAGATAATATTCTCTGGAAGTGGCAAAATACCAAGAAGTTTGGATGATTTACATCTTTTAAAGCCATTCTCTTATTGTGTTCTCTTAAAGCAGTCACTTGTGAAGATAGCAACAGCAGTGAAATCACATCCTCATTCTAACGTGAAAGCTTTGTCATGGGTTAGAATTTCATACTGGCTCCCCTTGCACCCTGTCCAACATTGCTACCTCACACTGTACCACCTTTCTTAGGTAAATCATTAATTCCTACAGTAATTTTCACTACTGTAATCTATCAGTGTGAAATGACGTGACATAGAATCATAGAATCGTCAAGGTTGGAAAAGACCCTTAAGATCATCGAGTCCAACCGTTAACCTAGCACTGCCAAGTCCATCTATACCACGTCTTCAAGCACCGTACCTATCTGTTCTTTAAATACCTCCAGGGATGGAGACTCAACCACTTCCCTGGGCAGCCTGGTCCAATGCTTGACCACCCTTTCAGTGAAGAAGTTTTTCCTAACATCTAACCTAAACCTCCCCTGGCGCAGCTTGAGGCCATTTCCTCTTGTCCTATCACTTGTTACTAGGGAGAAGAGACCAACCCCCACCTCACTACAACCTCCTTTCAGGTAGTTGTAGAGAGTGATAAGGTCTCCCCTCAGCCTCCTCTTCTCCAGGCTGAACAACCCCAGTACGCTCAGCCGCTCCTCACAAGACTTGTGCTCTAGACCCTGCACCAGCTTCCTTGCGCTTCTTTGGACACACTCCAGCACCTCAATGTCCCTCTTGTACTGAGGAGCCCAAAAGGGAACACAGCACTCGAGGTGTGGCCTCACCAGTGCTGAGTACAGGGGCACTGTCACCTCCCTAGTCCTGCTGGCCACACTATTCCTGATACAAGCCAGGATGCCATTGGCCCTCTTGGCCACCTGGGCACACTGCTGACTCATGTTCAGCCAGCTGTCGACCAGCACCCCCAGGCCCTTTTCCACCGGGCAGCTCTCCAGCCACTCCTCCCCCAGCCTGTAGCGTTGCACGGGGTTGTTGTGACCCAAGTGCAGGACCCGGCCCTGAGCCTTGTTGAACCTCATACAGGTGGCCTCAGCCCATCAATCCAGCCTGTCCAGATCCCTTTGTAGGGCCTTCCTACCCTCCAGCAGATCAACACTCCCACCCAACTTGGTGTCGTCTGCAAACTTATTGAGGGTGCACTCAATCCCCTCATCCACATCATTGATCAAGATATTAAACAGGACTGGCCCCAGTACTGAGCCCTGGGGAACACCACTTGTGACCGGCCACCAACTGGATTTCACTCCATTCACCACAACTCTCTGGGCCCAGCCATCCAGACAGTTTTTTACCCAGCAAAGAGTACGCCCGTCCGAGCCATGAGCAGCCAGTTTTTCAGGAGAATGCTGTGGGAAACAGTGTCAAAGGCTTCACTAAAGTCCAGGTAGACAACATCCACAGCCTTTCCCTCGTCCACTAAGCAGATCACCTTTTCATAGAAGGAGATCAGATTGGTCAAGCATGACCTGCCTTTCATAAACCCATGCTGACTGGGCCTGATCCCCTGGTTGTCCTCTATGTGCCACATGACAGCACTCAGGATGATCTGCTCCATAACCTTCCCTGGCACCGAGGTCAGACTTACAGGCCTGTAGTTCCCTGGATCCTCCTTCTGGCCCTTCTTGTAGGTGGGCATCACATTTGCTAACCTCCAGTCAACTGGGACCTACCTGGGGGCTATTACTAGCCACAAACTTATCTCTTTCAGAAATTAAAGAAATATGAAAATTACAAGAACTTAATACAGTGCAGTATGTTAGCATTTACTACCATTGCATCCATAATATTTGTTTCTAAGGCAAACAAGGCAGATTTTTAGCATTGAGCATAGTCCAAGTGAGACTTAACACCAGATGCAGAAAAAGAAGCTGTTCATCCATGATTACTAATATATTCAAATATGTCAGATTAAGAAAAATACACAATAGGAAAAACACCACTGCAAAATCAATGTCACAACTTTTAAAAAGGTCTGCATTAGAAAAATATCCACAAAGCAAAACTGAAGCTATTTTACTGACAAGTACTTTTCATGTACTGATAAGAAAAATATAGAAATCCCTTGGTTCAAATAAAAGCTTCCTTCTGCTTGAAAACTTAGGAGTTGCTCTAAAGCTAGGTGCCAAAAAAATAACCAACTGTTCAAAGATTCCCTTATTTCATTCAGCATATCTTGGGGGGTGGGGAATGACACGACAGGACATCACAGACACGACACACAACTATTTAAACTTAACTGTCTATTTAAAGGAAAGAGTTAAGCTTGAAAACTGGCCAAGACTTGCAAACATATTAAGCCAAACTATCATCTCTCCTTTCTGCAGCTAGTTACTTCAAATGCTTCAATGATTATGAAGTAACAGAGATGGAGGAGACAAAAAAAAAAATTGATGGTATTAGTCTAAAAACATAGATATTCTAGTTCTGCTCATATTTCATTGTTTTCTACATTCAGCTTCCCCTTATAATATATCTCTTGCTCCAGACATCTTTCGTTTCTGACTGTAAAACCAAGACAGCCTATGTGGCTTCTGTTACTGTTACCATGTATTAGTGTATTACAAAGCTATTTATACTACACTATAATAAGCACAGATGGCTAGAGTCAATCCCGATAAGATTTAATGGTAAGACAAGAGGAGACTGGGTATCCATATCCACTAAACAACCTACAGCAAATAAAATAAAGATTATTCTTCGGAGAAAGGAGATAAAGATAAGATGAAACAATGTTATCAGCTTTACTTTAGATTATGAGGGCAATCTAAGGAAAAGTACATTACAGTTTACTTAACTCCTAAACGCTAGCTATATAAAGAGCTTCCAAGTTAATGCCTTCCAAGAGACAGTTAAGAGTTCGATGTTAACAATAGTTTGAGATTAGGAGACTGCCTTTGCAGACAAAAAAATACCTGTCAGTAGAAACAAGCAGCAAAAACAGACCAGAGGAAAAGTAATCAGGTGAAAGAAAAAAGGAATGCATACTTGAGAACAAAATAAAAGCACATATAAAAATCAGAAGTCTTTTTCTACAATACAGAAGAAATTAAAATTTAAGATTTCCATTACTCCTTCCCATTGTAATGTGCCATGTTCGGTTTAGAAGTGCTGAACAATTCTTCTTAAATCTCCTTCATTAATTAAAATCAATGCAAATTCCTAACATTTACCTATATTTCACAGTTTAAAAAACAGTGGTCAAGTCTTACTTTATTAGTTTCATTTCAAAGGTAGGAATTATAGATGTAGGTACAGAATACTCATTCTTTGTCAGATCTCCCAGATTTCAAAATTTTTCCTCCTTCACCATATTAATAAAACTAGGATCATACAAAATAAGTCATGAAAAAAAGAAAAAGACTGATCCCACTTTAGAATAGCCAATAACAAGTTTCAAGTAACAAACTGGCATGTGGAAAACAGATTCAATGCCCTAACTGGAAAAGTAACTTTAACTTATTAGCAAGTTCTTGCTTTAACTTAGGCCTAGGACAACACAATGAAGAAGTTCATTTTTCCTGTTCTGCAATTCCATTTTTTCCTGATGTCATAATCATAACTTTCTATCAAAACATATGTATGTAATAAAAGAGCTGCCCTACCCACTGATAAGGAAGAGGTATGTTTTATTAACCCTGACCCATAAAACCAGCCTTTGGCTTTCTTAAGCAGTACAGAGATGCAGTTGTGTGGATGTACAGTTGTGCAGAGATGTTCTGCTCACAACAGTGAAGAAACACCAGGTGTATAGTTGGTGGGGAACTTAATTGGTGGGCAGGGGGGAGCATGGTGTGTGTTAGTTTTTGAGAAGCCTT
The DNA here is from genome assembly GCF_047370975.1 of Nipponia nippon. Taxonomy (NCBI): domain Eukaryota; kingdom Metazoa; phylum Chordata; class Aves; order Pelecaniformes; family Threskiornithidae; genus Nipponia; species Nipponia nippon. Next base: position 43,380,635 of record NW_028262380.1, on the reverse strand, counting down.
AAACCTCCAAGCAGACAAAAGAATAACTAATGCTGGCATTGGTGTGGAGACATAGTATTTGATTCGTCTCCTTTCCAAACACAGACATTTAGATTTCACTAATGTTGAAAAAACACATTCTTTAAGTATCTTCAAAAGATCCATTTGGGAGGCCAACATGAGCTGCCCAAACTTGCCGAATGTTTTAGAAGGCAATATATTTGATGGTCAATGTGAGAACACTTCATAGTGAAGCAGAGTAAAAGGCAGTATTACTAGTGCAAACTTCCCCTTCATAGCTGACAGGTTTTAAGGTCTGTTACTTGAATTTTGTTCCACCTTCTTTACCTTTGATAACTATATTAATATGGTAGGATGATAGTAACACTGTGGCATGATGCAACTGATCACATTGATCAAACTGATCATATTTCATAACAATGCTATGGTGTAGTTGAATTCTGCGGAATTTATTTATATACAAGTATCTTTCACTTCCTGATGCATCTTAAATTTGCAAATACAGAAATTGCTTAAATTATGATCTCTTTGAGAAGAAAAAGTAAAAATCAATAACAAGCAAGTGACATCATAAATAACTCTCCTTAAGTGCCAAGTAAAATTTACCATATAAAATACATTTATTATACAGTCTCTTTTAATGAACACAAATGGACAGGACACTGTTTGCAAATATCAATGGCTAAAATGAGTTACTCTAAAGAATGCTGCTTCAGGGAATTCTACATAAATAAAAATTAAAGTTTCTAAAAGGCTTTCAGATAGTGATACAACAGACAATTACGGTTGTGTGAAATTTTGTCCAACTGGCTGTAAAGACCACATAAAAAGACAAAGTGATTATAAATGACAAAGCGATTATGCTTTGTTCTAGGATTAAAAATAATACCATTATTTGGAATCAAGTCATAAAGAGAATAAAGAATTATTCCTACTTTTTTTTATCCACAGATTTACAGCATTATGAGTAATGAAGGTTTGATACATAAGATTTAGGATGTTCTAAGTAGGAGAGCATAAATGTAATGCCATTACCCGATTACATTTTTTAAAAGGAATAATCTTCATCTTAGACAAACTGTGGTTTATATATACATTTTTATCAAACGTCTGGTGCAACCATCATAGACAAGACCATTAGCACAAAGCACTATAAATATAACAAAATATGAACACAGAAGATTCCCCTAACTTAGCATCTACTAAAGAACCTCAATTCCCAAGCATGAAATAAATAAAGGATATGTACACATGGGCTAGGACATCCCAGCATCGCAACACCATTGGCTGCTGAAGCAGCCTAACCAGGCAACTTGAAAAACCTTAATAAACACATCAACCCTGAGACTTATTTCAGTGACAGACATAAGAGCTGCAGCTACTCAGCAACTGGACTGCAGCAGCACTAAGATTAGGTTAAAAACTCTTCTTCCCCAGCTACTACAGGCAAAAAGTAAACATGTCCTTGTATATAACCCAAAATGTTTGACTCACACATACAGGTTGAGGGAGTTGATATTTGACATCTGAAGATTAGACTTCCCTCTCTCCATCTTTAAGATGGAAAGTCTCCTATTTACAAAAGATCCCATTATCAATTTTTGCACAAGACAAAGATGTAAGATAGCCTCTAATACGCACCTAGCTTGCCACTGTTGCACATTAAGGCACAGTTCTTGCCTAGACCTACTTCATTATTTTCAAGAGATTTGTCAGAATGGTCAAGATCTTTCAAGAGAATTGAAAAGTCAGTTACGGTTTTGCCTGTACAAAGCACTGAAAAGATCTTAGCTAGTATTTTTGTGTTAATAATAACGTTTACTGACAAATCTGACATTTTAGAGGATGTTAAGAGAGTTAAGTTTGGAGCTCTGGGTTTGTTTTTTTGCTGTTTGTTTGTTTGGGTTTTTTTGTTTTTTTGTTGTTTTTTGTGTTTTGTTTTGGGTTTGGTTTTGGTTTTGTTTTTTTTTTTTAATAAAAGATCACATCCTGGTTTATTAGGTTTTGTAAGGGCTCCCTTTCTGAATGACTATGTTCTTTCTCACTGTGATCTAGAACTATAAGAAATGGAGCCAATGAGCCAGAAGTCAGGGTCATTATCTTCCACATTAATCAGTCCTGTCAGTTAAGTCTTAAGTTAAGCCTTTAAATACTTCTTTTCACACCAGAATTCCATCTTACCCTTACATCTGTAGGGTATTTAAAGCCTGCAAAAAATATGCTACTTTCTGACCAGAGAATTAAATTACAAACACAGGCCTTGCATACCTTTATTTTGATTTTAACTCTGCAAGACAGTTACCCCTACATATGTTTAAAATGCAGCTGTGCTGCTCCTTACCAGGAGGCAACATTTGAATCACTAATTAAATTGCTAATCACAATTTCAAAACCAATAAATTACAGTCATACAAGTAAATTTACTAATTATATAGAACTGTAGGATGTTAATAAAACTTCTCCCCTATTGTTATATTCAAGGATGATAATTGATCAGTGTTTCTTACAAGATATTTTTCTAACGCATTCTTGTGCAGGTAGAAAAACTCAATTTTTTATTTTTTTACAGTTATATCTTATGAATTACTGAAAAACATCCATGCTTTAAAGGGAGAGCCTTGTGAAGTATTAGGACCATCCATAAATATTCCAGATGAAGTACCAATCAATGGGATATAGGCATTCTGCACAAGAAATAAAAGCATATTCCTCACTGAAGTACCAGCCTTATAAAACGCAAACAGTGTAAAAATAAATAAGACAGCGTATTTGTGAATTGCCTCAGAAGAATCAGTATGCAGTACTTCCTCAAAGCAGTCACTCTTAAAACCCTTGTGGACACCTACTTGTCACAGAATAAATTATCTGGCTAATATCCAATATTACAGTGTATGTCAGTGGGCACCCAGGAGACGGGCATTAGAGAGCACTTAGCTTCTTCAGCCTTGCAGGGTAGTCCTTACGTAAATGACTTTGCCCAATTATAAAACATAACTGATGTACTTATTTTAGAGTTTGCTAGCAGCAGCCTTTCATGCTAAAACATTTATATAGCACTGCGTATTTTTTTCCCCGAAATCACAGGTCCCAAAGCACAGTACACGGAACAGGTTTTTTTCACGAGTGTAAGTTTTTAAGATATTCAAAGCAAGCAAAAAATAGCTGGATACTAATTTGAGTGTTCTCAAACACTAAAATTATGCTGTTTAATAGAAATGATTGGGGAAATAACTTCTCCCACAACTCTTTAACAGTAGCTCTTCTTTCCTAGTTACTTAACATAAATAGCCAAGTTTACATCCCACATGCAACATATACATAAAGCTAGAAAACACATGCATCACAAGTACACTACAGCGCTCAGAAAAATAAGAGACTTCTCAGAGACATTTACTTCAGTTCATTATAGCAAACCACAGTCACCAACAAGCTGTAGCATGAGAAACCTGTTGACTCTGAAGTTGCAAACCAAATCACTGCTTTACACCAAATCAAAGAAATCCAGTAAGCAATACAGTAAAGCTAAATAGAAAATTGTTTTGCATGCTTGGAATTCAGATTTTTAAAAGCGGCATCAAAGAATGCAGGATACTGGAAGATCAAGAAAAATGTTTTTCATTGAAAGAAATGTGAAGGACTTTTGAAAATCGATTGGGTTTTACTCAACTCGCAACCATCAGAGAGCGAACTAAGTGCAAAAGTGAAGCACTCTGGAGGACGAGAGCCACCTTACAGTAGCAGGTTTCGTAACTGATGAGATTCGGGTCAGACTGGGTCTGGTGTTCACGTACTGCCTGCACGGCACTCCGGGCGCACCATTTATACAACTTACCGCCTTATTTAGCGGACCTCCCTGCCACCGTCCGCGCTCCAACACCTCCCACAAAGCCTCCTCGGGCTGTGCGCGCAGCCCCCTCTCCCCCAGCCCGCCCTCTCCGCACTTCTGACAGCGGCAAGGTGAGACCGGGCAGTCCCGCCCGGCGCACGCTCCCAGGTGGCCGGGGGCTCTTCCCCAGGCGGCGCTCCCACAGCGGCAACGGGGCGAGCCCCGTGCCCGCCCGCACCCACCCCCCACCCCGGGCCGGCTTCGCCCCCGCTTCGGCGGGGAGCGGCGCCCAACGGCCGCCGCGCGCGCCCCCACCGCAGCCCTTCCCGCAACCGCCGCTTCCACCGCCGCTCCCGCTGCGGGGTGGGGAGGAGGAAGGACAAACGCAACTCCCCCTCCACCGCCACCTCTTAACGGCTGGCGACCCGCAGGGCGGGAAGCGGCTCCCGCGGCCCGGCCGTTGGGCCCCGAAGGTGCGGGCTGGGCGCCCAGCACGGCTCGGGGCACACCGGGCGGTCCTCGCCGCTCAGCGGCGGCAGCGCACCGGGAACAGCCCGGTGGGACCTCCCTCCTCCTGCCGAGGCGCCGCCGGGAATTAAAATAAAAATTAAAATCTGGGGAGAAGGGGTAAAGTTGATGCTGCGCCCCAGCACCGGCTGCCCAAGGGACGCCCTCAGCCAACGGAACCAGACCGCCCGCCGGGGGAGCGGGCCGGGCGCGGCTGCCGGCAGGCAGGGTGGAAGGGTTGAACTTACGTCTCGGAATTTGTTCCACTGCCCGACCTCCTTGTCGTACTGGGAGATGGTCGTGAGCCATTGTTTATCGTCCAGAAAATTGCCGCTGTCCGGTCTGCCCCCGGCCGCCGCCGCCGCCAGCGCCGGGCTGCACCAGGTCGCTGCACACACGCAGACGAAGGCTGCTACCTTGAGCATCTGGGCGAGAGGAGACAGGAGGAGGGGGGTTACCCACACCAGAGCCGAACCCCAGCCGGGGGCAGCCAGTGGGGGACCGGGACAACCGCCCGCAGCGGGCCGCCTCGCCCACCCGAAAGGGGCAAGGGGTGCGGAAGGGGCAGCGGGAAAGGGAGCCCAACGCGGAGCGCTCGGAAAAAAAGCGGGGGCAGAGGCGCGGGGGAAGGGGAGGCTGCCCAGCCCGTCACCTTGCTGCGCGCCCCGCAACCGCGCTCCTCGCCGCGGCCGGAAAGGCGGCCCGCTCCCTCCCCGCACGCGCCGCCGTCTGCAGCCGTCCGCCCCGCGCCGCGCGCTCCGCCCGCCCCTCGCCTCGCCCCGCCCCTCGCCTCGCCCCGCCCCGCCCCCAGGCCTCTCCGCGCCCCGCCCCCGGGCCCCTCCGCGCGCGCCGCCAGCAGCGGCGCCGCAGCGCCGGGGCTAAGGGCCTGCGGGAGGCGGCGGGAGGGGCTCTCTGCTGCCCAGCTGCCTGTGCCGAGGTGAGCATCACTGGGCAGCCTCGGCCTCGGCGCTCCTGCCTCCTCCGTGGCCCGCCCGCCGCCGGGAACGCCGGCGGGACCCGCCGGTCGCACGGGCCACCTTCGTCGCCCCCCTCATGGCGCCGCAGGAGCCGCGCTGTGCCGCCGGCACCTCCAGGTGGGGGCGAAGCTGCTGGAACTTTTCCACAGCCGTGTTGGCACCTCGTACCCCAAGTTAAGGCTGTGAAAATCCTTAGGCGGTTACAATCTTTAAGAACTCCCAGTAGTTTCAGGGTAAAACTTCCCGTGCCTTAGGGAAAAGGAGACACACGCCTTCAGACCTCCTCTCAGCGCTGAGTTAGGTACACGCTGGCGGCGTAATGCCGCCGGTGGTACTGCCTTTTGTGAGAATCATGCACTCTTCCCCCTTTTTCTGGCTTTTTGTATTTTAAACTGCAGCAGTGTGTTAACTCAAAGCCTTCAGTGACATCCGGTTTCTTTCCCGAATTAGTTAAATTTAATTTAGAAATGAGCAAGGTGCATAAATAGTTCAATTACCTTTCCAGCATAGCTGACTCCATATTTAATTTTGAGTTCCATCTGCCATCCTGTTGACCTAATTCATCTAATTTTGTAATGTTAACTTTATTCCCTAGACTTGAGTAACACACTGCTTCTCAGGTTTGTATTGGCTGTATGTCACAAGGTTTTGGTAGTGGGAGGGGGACACGGGCTGCAAGGGTGGCCTCTGTGGGGAGAGGTATAGGGCTGCCACATGTTGGGGACAGCTGGCTCCTGCCAGCTCCACAGTGGAGGCACTGCAGGCCACAGCAAAGCTGGTGGTGCCTCTGTGAAAGCATAGCTAAGGGCAGAGAATGCTGTGTGGAGAGAGGAGGTGGGAACAAAAAGAGTAAGAAACAAGAAGGAACACCAAGGTTGGAGAGAGAGGAGGAGGTGGAGATGTTCCATGGCAGAGCACTGCAGTCCATGGACGTCCCACGCCAGAGCAAATGGATATACCCAACGGAACTGTGGCAAGCCCACACCAGAGCACGTTTTCCTGAAGGACTGCATCCCGTGGAGAAGCCATGCCAGAGCAGAGGAAAAGCATGAGAAGGAGGGAGCGGTGAAGAGAAACCATTACATACTGACTGGACTCCCCTTCAGTTCCCCCTGTGCTGGTCAGGGAGGAGTCTGGAATGAAGTTGAGCCTGGGAAAGGGGGGGGGAAAGCGGTTGTTTAAACGTGTGTCATCTTGTTTCCCACTACCCAAATTAGCAATTACATTTTTATTTTAATTGGCAATAAATTAATCTTCTCCAAGTCAAGTCTCTTTTGTCTGCAACAGTAATTGGTAAGGAATGTCCCTGCTTTTATCTTAACCCATGAGCTTTCTCATTCCTGTTCTTCCTATTTTCTCCCCTTGTCCTACTGGTGGAGGGGCTACGAGCAGCTGGGTGGAAGTTTGGCAGCTAGCCAAAGCTAACCCACCATAAGGTTGCTCAGAATTATTTTAAGAGAGCACGACACCCCTAGTGTGGTATCTGAAAGTATTTTCCATGGTAAAAATTGAAAGTTACTTTCAGACTTGAAACTAGGGCCAAGGCCATCAAGAGATTCTCAGTTCTGATAAGCAGAAAAATGCCACTTCCTGCAAAAAGAGAAGTGAATATCAGATTGTGACTGATCTTAGCAAGTTTTGAGGTTGGTCATAAACTGTAACTACAGACAGATAGTAAAGCATGAATTAAATCCGCTGACCTGCATCTTACACTACATAATACATGCCATTTTGTTCCTAAACCTGTATCAGTAAAATCAATGAGAATCTTGTCACCAGTCTGACAGGTATAGAGAATGGTTACCAGATTAGGATTTATGTGCCTGACTCTGAAAATGCTACCTATCCAGAATGATATTATATTCTGTAATAAATGAATCATAAAATTCAAAGCAAAGTGATAGAGGGACTGCACAGAAGCTAAATAACAATCAATAAAAGAGTCATGTTATTCTCAGGGTGGATTATAGAGTCAGTCCCTTATACAATCATTCTCTCACAATCCAGTTTGTGTTTGTCAGTCTTAATGTTAATTTCTTACAAATGGTTTTGCCCTTTAGCAAAGAAGAAATTTCTCTACAAAGCTAATGATTTTTTTTTTTAAAGAATCACTTGTTTAAACTTTTTTAAAAGCATCCCAATCCCCAAGTTTGTGGTTTCACTTACCTAGCAATCAAGGTAACCTATTTTGGTTTTGCTTTATCTGTGTTTCAGTTTTTCATCCAGATAATATTATTCAGTACTTTAACTTATGGTGCATCTTTCTGTACTTACAGAAGAGGAATAAAGTGGCTGGGATTTGTGTTCAGTAAAAATCCTTAGAATAGGGAGCTCCGGTTTTACAAAAGTTTCACTGCGATTTGTCTAAAAAGTGATCTTCCACACCTATGACTGCAGTTTCTACTGACAACACATACTAAATGATCAATTATATGTAATTTTGCCTGAACCAAGCTATTTGAAGCCTTTAATAATTCTAAATGTATTCCTCATAATTTTAAGCACTCTGATCTCCACATAATTGGTTTAAGAGCCTCGTTCTGATCAAGGACTTTACACAAGTTGGTAATTCCATTTATTCAAGCACACAAAAAATGATACTTGATTGAAATGGCATTTTGAAGATACAAAACTAAGAAGTTTTCTTTTTTTCTCAATAATTTCACTGCTCTTCAAAGATTAAATTTATGTGTCTTGAGAATTATTCTTTATTTTAAATGTAAGTACATTTCTCACAGAAAATATATCTGTAGTGTTACATACTGATGTGCCTAACAATAGCATCTTTAAGATGTCACAGGGAATCCAGTACTGTGGTAGTAATAAGAGAATAATACTAAAGGTAACAGGTATATGATTTTAAATTGAGAGTTTAGAAACTCTGACTGATAGCTCTTTTCATCACTGTCCGGTTAGGAAATATTGCTGTTATTAATAAAAATTTGTCTTTCTTCTTAATTTCAAAATATGCTATATTTTCCAAGTTTTCAGTAATATAGATTTTTCAAATATTAAGACTTATTAGTTTAAAATCATAACTATTCAGGTTGCTTTACCTCTAACTAGCTGGTGGAGCCTACAGGGGGATAGCAAAGAAGATGGTGTAGTTGGTAATATACTTGTAGAAAGTTACAAGATTGTCATAAACAACACAGTTTTTTCATAAGGAAAAGGATGGAGAGATGAAGAAAGAGGGATTATACGTGTAAATATGTATTTTGTATACACATCTGTGAAAGGGTGTTGGAATTATGTAATACATGCGCCAAGAGTTTGTATGTATAGGTTAATGATGAAACAAAGAGGACATGCTGAGAAATTACTACGAAATACAAAGAAATTTTTGTCCTGAACACTGTGTCTCAAAAGTGCTTTACCTGCTTCCTAAAAATGAAGAATGTGTACATTTAAGGCACTAAAGCATGGAGTTAAGTTTATGCAAATATAACACAGCCCTTACAGTTAAAATAATTTTTAAAAATTATGCTGAAGGGAATCCCAAGAGGACATATAGCTATCCCATTGCCCATAAGCAAAATCAGCTATACCTTGTCACTCCTGGCAGATGTCAATCTAAATCTATTTTTAGACCAGAGAGTCACCATCGGTGGAGTCTCTGTCAGTGATGGAAACTCCACACTAATCTATGTCAGTGCTTTTTACTAGTCCAATTTCAGAAGAGGTTTCCAATACCTGAAACAAGTTTTTCTTGTTGCAATTTAAGCTTACAACTTCATATGGTGAATCCTATTCACCAAAACCATGAAGAACAAATTACTATGTTCAACAGTATTACTCTGTTCAACAGTATCTTCTATGTTGTGAAGTATTGTATCCCCATTTCGTATTTCCTCCCTGTGATATGTTTATTACCATATTTTTACCCTATTCTTTTAATCTTGCACCATGGCTATGAGACCTCTGATCACTTTCTCTATTATCCTGTTGAACCTTTAAATCAGGCTACCTGTTTTTTCATCGTCAGTGCCTAGAACACTAGAATACCTTGTTTATGCCTTCCCACTGGCACAAGGATTACTTCATAAACAGAAATTATTTTGGCTTGATATGATTTGTTGTGTCAAATACATGCTGACTGCTATGCATCTTTTTGGTATCTTCCAGATGCTTAGAAATCGTGTACTGAATTACCTGTCCCAGTATTTTCTAGAAATTGAGAGCAGGACAACAGGAGTTTCATTTTCTGACCCTTTTTCAACCCACTCTTTTGAAGGTCCCTTTTTTACAAAAAAACTTTTAATTTGCTTTTTTACAGTCATCTGGTACCCCGCTTGTTCTCTACAGTTTCTCAAAAGCAACTGCTAACAATTCTGAGATCCTTTCAAACAATTCTGTAAATATTCAGGGGCAGAGTTCATAAGATGATTAAAATGATCACATTTTTACAAAAATTACAAAATGGAGTTGTTAGAGTTGTTACAGACAAAGTCTTATCTAAGTAATTTCTTTTTTCTTGTCATTGCTGTGATAGCTGAACTAACCACCTATGCGGCAAGACATTTGGTACATAGGTTTTAAATGATTGTTTCTTCCCTTTCTCTGCATACTACGTTCTTCCTCCACAATGGGGCACTTCCCTTTCTTTTACCCTCTTTATACTAATACATACTATGTTCCTAATGATTTCTCATTAACCTTGATGTCTTTTGCTAGCTGCATCTCAGCTTCCCCTTTTAGTACTTGTGTCTTGAACTGCTTTGAAGTATTCATCTCTCATAATCTTCCCTGACTTTCATCTTCTACTTCAGGCCGCTGCAGACCTCAAGATTTAACATATTTGGTCTTCTATGACTTTCCCTATTTGTCTGCTACTATTGCAATTTAATCCTTAATATTTTTCCTGTGGGATAAATGCTCCAAGGTGCTCATAGTTCTCATTCTTCGTGATTATGATTAGATTGCTAAACATCTGTGGACCTCTGCTAACACAACTACTGTCAAAAGGCCAAAAACCACGAAGATCCAGAGAGCACTGGAGCTCAGGTGATCAGCATTAACCACACATCCGCCTGTGCTTATTGACAGCTTGCATACCCTTCAGAATATGGCATTGATGAATTGGCTTGTCCAAGATCATAGGCAGAAGACCATCTCAAGACTGGTCTGAGCAAAGTCCTCACAAGCTTAGAATTGAAAAAAAGAACATCTTCTGACTGGTGTGACATCTCTGTCTGACATCTCATCTAATCTTTCTGCCATTCTATACAGCCTCAAGTACCACAGCAGATGCAACAGGAGTTGACATAGCTAAATCCTGCAACTCAAGCCTTCAAAAATAGGAGAATTTCATGGGTTTTGAGTTCTTCTTCATCCAGAACTTTTAAACACAGAAGGATTGGGCTTTTTATATAATAAAAGATGCAGAACTTTAACTTCCGCACCAGCCTCAGCAGCTCATGTTTGTCCTAGCCTATTCAAGAAAAATACCTTCTCTAGATACAAAATCTTCATTTTTCACTTTGACTACTGAATATTTTCTGTTATGGTCATTGTTAAATTAAGGTTATATCTCTAAGAAAGGATGCAATGAAATTTTGTATTTCCTGATGTTCAAAAATTCAAAACTCTCTTCATATCCAATGAACAATTTAAACTGTATGTTAAAATTTAGAACACAGTAATATGCAGCGTCTTGATGCCAAGGACAATCTTCTATGCATATCAAATCTTTTAGATGCAGTTTATTTATTATAAACTGAAAAGTCTTCTCATCTGACTGTTCTCAGTAGTTCCGTAAAAAATCGGAATCTTTTCCTACCCAGGAACATCTTCTGGCACACATTACAGCTTCCAGAAAAAGGCAAACATCTCCCTGTGCTCTAGTCCCAGACACACCCCTTCAAAATATTTTATGCGGCAGATATTCTGTGAACAAGACACTCATAACATCGTAAGCTGGATGGACACTTTAACTGAAGTCACGTTAAAGCAATGCCTGTTAAAACCTTCATGTGTTATTCACAATCTCCTTGAAAAAAACACCTTCCTAGTTTAGGCATCTCTAGCTATTTTGTTTATCTAGATGTGCCTTATACAGAAGTACTCAGCTTCCATAGCTGAGGTTGGATTTTCAGAATTGACTCCATTTAAGTACCAAAAAATCTTGGGCAGCCAGCAGAGCTTTGTGTGTTGGATGGTGACTCTTTTTAACAGTCTTACACCATAAAATCTCAATAGAAGCAATTCAGAAGTTGGGTTGGATATAGGTACCCTTTGTGAGCTTTGACTTCTCTAAATTTCATTCTTATTAATAAGAACATTTGTGAGTTCAGGTTCCCTTAGCAGCAGAGTGGACTCAACTGCCACTGTATTCCCCTGATTCTATTCTGTTACTTATCATTCAATACATACTTTGGAAATTCATATTTTTGGCTTTAGTGAACTTTGTTATTAGGAGGGTACATATTATGAGCTATATGATGTTTTTGTTCAATTATGTGATTTTGTTCTTTCAGGTCCCAAGAGGAGAAAAACTGTTTACTTCACAATTTTCTATAATTAAGTATCCTAGAAGCTGTAGGTTAGCAGTTCTCTAATTCATACCCCCTATAGTTTCTGTTTTCCAAAGTATATGACTGGAGAAGGTCTTCCACACATATTTTTCATCCTCAGGCAAAAATGAGAAATAAGGATAAGCAAAGAGAATTAGCTACTTCTGCTACTTTTGCCCACTGAAAGTTTCCTGTTAGCCCAAATTTATTGGTCAGAAATACAGAGGTACAATTTGCATTATGCTCAACAAAAGGTACTGTGGGTGAAACTATGATGTGAAAAGTATGTTGTTGCTGGGTGACCTTATTTCATTATGGATTTTGGGGTCTGAAATAAGTTATAAGAATCATTTTGCAAACCCACTTGTGTAACTTATCTGAGCAAGTGTTTCTAGTGCAGACAAAGCTAGAGGATGAAGTATGTAATGAAACTATTTTTTGCAAATCCCAACCCAGATAGTTAACTATGCAGGTTAGATCTTTGTTCTTTTGAATAAGAATGAAAATAACATGAAAAAAAAGCATGCTACATATCTGAAGAAAACTTTTTTTTTTTTCATTTTCTCTCTGAAACAAGCTCTTCTGTTTTTTCCTCACTATGGAGATCACCAGCATCTCTTAAGAAATGTCTCTTCATCATACAGTTTGAAAAATCCATGATTCTAATCATTGCAGTTGATTAAACAGGTAGGGGTCGTTTTTGATTCTTCATTTACCACTTTTTCCTCCTTCCTGATAGTTCTGCACAGCTGCAGATTTTCAGCCCCGTTGTAGCCTCCTCATCATAGTAAAGTTCTTTTGGCATGCTAATTAATCTCCTTTCTAATTTTTACTCTCCCTGACCACAAGCCATTGTCTGCTTTTACATCTTATTTTGAAGAGAAAGGGTTCTTAAAATCCTTGAATGTCTCTCTTAACTATAGCTCTAGCCTATACATAATGTGTTAAGCAAGAAAATGATTTAATGACAAATAAAATTCTAACATTAAGGCATTTTTCAGTTTTTCAACATTTTGCATGACTCTGCTTTATTTTTTTTTTGTGCAAAACTGAGTTTAGTTTTTTCTATTTTACCAAAATACTAATCAAAATGGCAAGGTTTACACAAATAATTAAACCAATTTTTAATCAAATTTATCGAATACAGAAATATTCTGCTTTATATCAGTTCATATTTTAGGCTTTTTTGAAATCTCATGTATTGAGAAATGAATGCTTTCCTGTAAAATGTTTTATGCATAATATCCAAAGCACTGGATACAATACAACATATTTGGTTATTGTATGTTGGACAGAGCTATCAAGCTATATCTTCTGAATATAACACATATTATGATACGCTTCTAATGTAGTCATTGACATATTATCAAGATTGTTACAAAGGATTTCACAAAATCTAAAGAATTCTAATAATGTCTAAAAATGTTCATAATAAAGTGTCATTTATGCAAAAGTTAGTCTTTATGAAAGTTTTATGTGAGAAATAAAAGAAACTAGGCATATGCTTTTGGAGAGCAGAGATGGTAGCCAGAAAGTACTAATAGTTACTAATTTGGCCCAATCTCATGTTTGTGAAAGATGAAAATCTTTCCAAATTCAGACAGCATAACTGCTCAAGGGAACCAAAGTCTTCACAAAAGCAAAAGTGCGCTTGCAGCCCAGAAAGCCAACTGTATCCTGGGATGCATCAAAAGAAACGTGACCACCAGATTGAGGGAGGTGATTCTCCCCCTCTACTCTGATCTCATGAGACTCCACCTGGAGTACTGCCTCCAGCTCTGGGGCCCCCAACATAAGAAGGACATGAACCTGTTGGGGCAAGTTCAGAGGAGGGCCACGGAGATGATCAGTGCGCTAGAGCACCTCTCCTATGAGGACAGGCTGCGACAGTTGGGGTTGTTCAGCCTGGAGAAGAGAAGGCTCTGGGGAGACCTGAAGGGGGCCTACAAGAAAGCTGGAGAGGGACTTTTTACAAGAGCCTGTAGTGATAGGACGAGGGGTAACAGCTTTAAACTGAAAGAGGGTAGATTTAGATTGGATATAAGGAAGAAATTCTTCACTGTGAGGGTGGTGAGGCACTGGCACAGGTTGCCCAGAGAAGCTGTGGATGACCCATCCCTGGAAGTGTTCAAGGCCAGGTTGGATGGGGCTTTGAGCAACCTGGTCTCATGGAAGGTGTCTCTGCCCATGGCGGGGAGGTTGGAACCAGATGATCTTTAAGGTCACTTGCAACCCAAACCATTCTATGATTCTATGATCAAACGTAACAACCATCTTGCCCCTTTCTTCTATCAACAGCTGGACAAAGGCCTTCCCCCACAAGTATCCTATATCTTATAGTGATGACAGGTTGACCTGCAATACTTTATTGACTAACTGTAGGCTGATGAATTAACCTATGGAATTAGCTAGCCACAGTGATGCAATTTTTAGAGTTTGGTTGAACCTACCATGCATCTTCCACCTAAAATAACTCTTTATCTTGATGTAAATCTGGAAGACTGCACATATTCAAGAGAGTTTTGCTATGAAATTCACTGGGATTTGGGGAGTATCAGTATGAAGATTTATTGATACGACTCATAATTAAAAAGCAAATTACAACTTTGTTTAGTTATTGTGGTAGATTTTGGAGCAAAGCGTAAGCATTAAAGGAATCTGTATTACAACAGAAGAGGAATCTTACTTTTGCAGTCGGACCACAAACTGCATGTATTCTTTGGCTCTGTTTCTACCCCTACGTAAGACATTTCAGAATTACATGGGTTTACTTTACTGGCATATTTTTCTTCTTCAAAATCACATTTTCTGTTGGAGCCAAGTCCATTTCTAATCAAATACATAATTTGACAGAGTACACATTTGTGCCCATCACATTAATTTGTTTTGGGACTGTAGGCGCTATTACACATGCTGTATGTCTTACCTTGTTACCAAATCATTTAGAGGCAAGAGGAGGCTACACAATTATGTACAAGTTCTTTACAAATAACCTTGATATGCAGTCTAGGTCTTTGAAACTCTCTCTCTCTCTTTTTTTTTTTTTTTAAAGTTGTGTTGTAATCATTAAACTTTCTGTATAATTTAAAAGTAAATTAAATTCACCATAAATCTTGCAAAAAAACAAGGTAGGAATTTTAGTACATAACTCAGAAGAGGGTCTGCACATTTCTATCCAATTTTGAAATATGAAAATATGAAATCTGCTGCAGGACAAAACCTTTCAGTGACACATTGCTTCACGGGCCCTGTTTACATAAATTTCATTTATTAAAACCACCTATACCTTTCTCACCTTCCTGTCACTTGCTGTCTTTCAAAATCACTTCCGTCCAATTAATTTCCTTTTCTATGATTTTCAGAATACAAATACCCAGTTTCTCTTTTACTTATTCCTTTTCATCTTTTTCTTCTCTCCCTCATCCTCTCACTTTCTTCAGTTGACTGCTTTGACTGTATTTTTAACTTAATAAATAATCACATATGTGGTCTATTTCAGAAGTGGAAAATTGATGTGGAATAAGAAGAACACAACACAAACAACACTGCTGTAGAGTACAGTTGGCTTTCCAGATTACTGGGGTTGATGAAGCTATTGGGAGTAGGCTGGTACAAATTTATAAATGATTGCAATGTCCAGCCAAATCTCTCTATACTGAGCTGGTCATTTGCTCAATTTAAATTGGCAGCAGTGTTTCACAATTGGCAGCTTGTCTTAATCAGGACATCTAGGAACTAAATATTTTGTTATATGAACATTCTTGTTACTATTTTATTTTTTTCCCAGCACCTTTGATACATCAAAAACCAGAAACAAGGTTCCAAAAGAAAAAAAAAACCAACAAACAAAAAACCAAACAGAAAATATACTTAAGGAACTGAGGAAAGGAATTCCAGTTCCATGGTACTCCAGTAAACAGATAATCCAGTTAAACAGTTAAAATGTGTTTCCACAAAATAATTTTTGCCTGTGGGATGCTAATTCTGCTTACACAGTGAGGATTTTCACATAGCAAAATAACAATCACTTCATTTAACCAAATTGAAAGATTTCTTTTTGTCAAAAAGTAACTGAACATTAAGTTTCCAGGTTGGTCAGAATTAATTGGCTGCAATTTGTAGTTGCTCTATTTCAAAGACTAAGTTCCTCAGAGTCCTAGTCTCTGTGGGCCAGATGAGTGTCTGAACCTCAAAGCAGACCATGATGAGTTGTAGAAGATGTAGTTTAGCCACAGAGCCTGGTCAATGACCTGGAAATTTCTAACCATCTGGCTTCTTAGGTAGACCATAGGAGAGAATACAAACACAAAATGTTTAGACAATAAAGTAGTTTAGAGATACCAGTAGATGCAATTTGACTGACTGAAATTCTGAATATTCAGATTAAATGAGATTAAAATTAATGTTTTAATTCAGGGCAATCAAAACACTGAAATTAAAAAGCCTTTTTTAATGTTTGGATTCTACAGAGAGTTTTAGGACATTGACTTTACATCTAGATTTGACATGAAAGAAAATGTGAAGGGAATGAAAGTTTTTTACACATAGTGAGGAGTCTGGAAAGCAGTTTATAAATCTGTTGGAAACTTGCCTGCCCTTTACATAATGATGATTTTCCTTTAGGATGATCTGGTTCAAAGGGCACAAGATACCACTGGGAGAATTACCATAAATCCAATCTTAAATCTGAATCCCCCCAAGATGCCAGTTTTTCCACAATCTTAGCAAACCATTTCTTCCTAACATAGACTCATACTATATCAAATAGCTGTGCATATACAGGTTTGGAATAAATTTTTGTTAGATGTGTGTTTTAAAAAGGTGGTTTAAAAATGTTGGTGTGGAAGTGAGTGACTATAGTTTTAAAGTTTGTACAAGTCTATGTGCAAAAAATAATTTCATTAATACATTATATTACTTCAGTCCTGCTTCAGTGTTCAAAGTCCCTAAAAACAAATGCTGCCTTTAAAAAAATCCATAGCCATGAATGGAAAATTGGGGGCACAAAAAAAGACATTACTCAACCTGTTGTTTGCCCCTCCACACATGCTGATGAGCATAGACCTTTAAAAGTCTGTAATTTATTCAGACTTTAATCCAGCTAGATTTGACCAGGTTGGTGAGGTTACAGGTTTATAATTTCTACTGAAGTTTTCTGGTCTAGAATGGGGATCACATGTTTTTCTACAGCGTATTTTGGTATGGTGCCTCTACAAACAGCAGTGAAGATGCTAGCATCAAGATTGATGGTAACCCACTGAGCGGCAGTCTAGATTCAGCAGATGGAACCCCACCAGTAGACCTCAGTTCCTCCAGGGACTCCAATAGAGCTCAACAGAAATGCAGAAATGTATTGAGCCAGTTGATGAAACTTCGTTCTTCCCTTTCTCTCTCTTCACATGTGGCTAGGCTGTATACTAGACTGTAAGTTAACCTTCTATTAATAGCTCTCTAAAGAGTTCTTGTCTGGATATTTTATTAGCTTAAAACACTAAGTGCCCAATAGTTTCCTCAAGAGTTTCCTAATTTATTAGAATAAAATAATAGTATGTTAATATACAGCATAGCACTTCCCAATTTTTTTAAAGATTTAAAACGTTGTGATTTTTCTGTATCTATGTCACCATAATCAATTATTATAATTTGTCCTTTTATTATATTAACATAGATCACACCCATCATAACTATACCAATCCATGAGAGTACAACAGCAAGTAATGCGGATCTCTCACTACTATGCGTTTTGGGGTGGTTTGTGTTGGGTTTTTTTTCCCCCCTCTACTTCACATCATCAAGGTAGACACCAAGGATCTCCGACTTTCTCTTACCTTCAAATATTGTGCAGGTCACATAACTTCCCTATATCACAGATTAAAATCAATAACCTAGAGTGCCTCTTCCAAGCTCCAGCATGCATCTCAAGGAGGTTGTTTGTGTTTCAGGGAAAGCTCTTATACCTACCATAGTCTTTCTAAATACCAAAAATAAGTTATTGCTGAAATATAAGAGGGAAAGAAGGCTGGTCCTTCCAGGATTTTTTTCACTTGCCTGTGCAAGCACAGCTCTGGACTCTCTACAGGAATTTAATTTTCACATACCACTCTGATTCATACACTCAATAGCAAAAGAGAGAGTTAAGAACATAAGAGTTGATAATTGCCAGCATCTTTGAGAATCCAGATGCAAAACTATCAACACCTTTGAAGAAGGGATTACATTGCATTCATTAAAGTATACAAATCCAGACAAACTCTAAGAAATCAATGTCCCCGTTTTTTGAAAGTACTGCATAGCATCCAGCCTTGTGTTTATCAGAACTCTATCAAAGAATCACCTGTTCCTATTAACAGGGTCTCTCTCAGAGATTCAGAGTTACAGAATAGGAACAGTTTTACCCACATGATAGAAGACCTCCTTTTAATCAAGGATGAGGAACATCCCCATTCGTCATCACTCCATAACATTTTACATTGCTGACCGCATATCAGAGTCATAATGCTGGTATGACTCAATCCTTTCTTTTCAAGAGAGATTCACAATAAACAATTACATTTTCACCTAAAGTGCTCCTGGAAGAGGGAGGGAATCATGGACCAAGAGAAGCTTGAAAACCAGCAGTGAGTGAATGACATGGAGCTTTCTGATTTTTTACATCAACCTGTAACTATTTCAGTAGTATGAAAATTAGCTCTACAATTTTTGAACAGACATTAGTTCTCAGACCAAAATGGAAACTATATGATAGGTAATATTTTGATGGACATGCCACAGACACTTTTAGACAGTGTCATAGAACTTGTGTGTGTGAAATTTTCATCTTGATGCCTCCTCTCAGAAATTGTTCTGAAAATGGTGCATAGAATTAGAATGACAGAAGCAAATTATATCTTCCACGTAGAACATTAAATGAATAGACTGCACTGATCGATATATACCAGGTCACATTATGTATGCCAGAAGTCTGCACTAATCACTAAAGACATGAAATTATGTTTGGATCTGATTATCCCTGATCCTAGACCATGTACTCAGAGAATATAAAAAGACAGGCAGTTATAGAGCATGCAATTTATGCTTTTCTCTTAATAATAAACTTGGTATTTAAAATATAACTGTCCTTGCTATAACTTGTCCACCGTG
Source organism: Nipponia nippon (assembly GCF_047370975.1). Taxonomy (NCBI): domain Eukaryota; kingdom Metazoa; phylum Chordata; class Aves; order Pelecaniformes; family Threskiornithidae; genus Nipponia; species Nipponia nippon. The sequence continues at coordinate 43,361,673 of NW_028262380.1, read as the reverse complement.
TTTTTCCCAACCTGAAAAAGCATGTGTACATATTGATTAAAGTGCTCGTTTTCTAATCCTTTATTATATTTTGGAGTGAGGTTTTTTAAGAGCTTATAGCAAACTAAACGGAAAAGTAAATACTGAAAGCTATGATGTTTGATTTATAATATTGTTTCATGTTCTATACTGCCAGTACTCCCCCTTTTTTTTTTTTTTGAATGGCAGATCTTTCCCTTCTTTTTCATTTCTCCATTTCTTTGATCCTGCTCAGATCTACTCACTTACAAACTTGTTTATGCAGCTGGAAATGAAGTTGGTTTGTCCTATATACAGTGCCAATGTACTCACAGGGAGTCAAAAACACACTTGGGTTAAAGGTCTGAAGAATACTAACAGTTAACAATTTAAATACACTGAACATTTGGAAAGCTTTCATCTTTTGTTCCTTTAAGTCAAAGAGTATTAAATTATAAATTTCTTCAGAAGTATATAGATAATGAATAGGGAAGTATTAACTAATGTTAAGTTAATGATTACAAACTGACAAAGAAGATTAAGAACATGATATTCTTATGAGAGTATCTTTCAGCTCTAAGCAGGAATAAGATATTTAACAATAATCTTCACGAACCGACACAAATCAAGGAGAATACATTAAACATCCCAGTTCCTCAAGACACAGTCATCTTTTTAAAATAGAAACCTACCTTTTAAACTAATTTTTAGATTGAATTTAGTCAAAGATTCACAAATTCAAGGAATGTGACAAAAGGTTAATTACTAACATATTCTTACATTTTAGCATTTACTTCCAGAAACATAGAAATCTCTTTAAATACACCCATGTGCATGTTCTTAACAACTCACTGAGAAAACCTATTTATAGGAATGTACTGTTTGTGCCTTTTTCTTAATGTATTTAGGAGAGGAGTGCCCCCTAGTGATAACTGAAAAATCACGTTTATTTTTTTGAACGTCAGTCAAGGTGTGTTTCAGAGGTGCAAGCCAAGTTATTACAATTCCTGTACTTGCACATTGTCCTAGCCATAATTTTCCATCCCTTATTTTACTTCTAAATTAAAATATTGTATTTCCTTTTTAAATTATTTGTTTAGATAAAATGGATATTACTTGACAGTGGGAGTGTTTCTGTTTGTTCCTTACACTATAGTTATACTGATGAAAATTCTGATCTGGGAAACTTTGCATGCCTTTACAGTTATCCTAAGCTTTTCTGGTGCCCCAGTGTGATTGCACATGTGTTTTAGGACTGCAGTTCTTTGAGACGTTAATGGAAGAACATCAGTAAGAGCCGTGCACCCTTATGATTAGTATAGCAACTAGCATTTTAATGTCTGTAGAAGTTATTTGTGTAGATCTGTCTTTAGGATCATTTGTAATTCCTCTCAGCATGTCATTTCCCAGCTACAGCACTGCAGCGAGAAGGCGAGTAGTGCTATCACATTGCACTAACACTATGCTGGACACGCAAGTCCCATAGCCTTCCCTTGTAAACCCGTGCTTCCTTAGAAGACAACAGAAGCTGGAATTATAGTATTGTGACATGAGCAGCTCATCTTCTTCTTAGGGTGCTTGAAAAACATCTGCAGTTGTTCCACAGATAGCAAGGAAATCTGACAATTTTTCAAAGTGTAATCCTATCACAAATTAATAGATCTATGTACATGTGTGTAGTAAACCAGATTATTTGGCAAGGGGAAGGCCACCTCTTGTTAACGGAGAAAACGCGGGTCATATAATCAGACGCTGCTACTGCTGTTGTTGGCAATTTCATGCAAAATGACTGAACGTTTTTTACTACTGTTTCCTACAGATAATATTTTCTGCAAAAGATTTAAGCAAAATCAAATTCAATGATTGTCATAAAACCACCTTCATGAAAACAAAAGGAAAATTCATATACAGGTCATAATTCTGACATAGCAAAGGAGGCAAGATCCAAAGAAATGCTTCCTGGAGAAAACAGCCCAGCCCAGAGATGCAATGAGAAGTGCAACAGGATCTTATGTCATTTTCAGGCAGCAAACACAAATGCTGCAAAAATACCTCTAAAACTTCCACATCTGTAGAAATGTTTATACTTCCTAGACAGCTCAGTGTGTTTCAAAGCAGCAAAGACATCCACCCAAGCCAACAGTCCTATCACTATCACTGCCACTTAGAAAACAGCACTAAAGTTCAGATATAGTAAAAGATTAAGCAAAAAACTCGCACTCAACTTTCTTAAAATACAAAATCTAATCATGACTACTTTTTATACGGTTTGAATGTTAGTGTATTTGGTTTTTGTTAAAACGTTCTAACATAGCTCTAATAATACACTGCATCAGACCCCTAATTTAAAATGGGCTTTTGCAGATCATTTATTATGTGTACTTGAGCCAACTACAGCAAACAATTACAATAATTACCCCTTTTTGATTCTACTTTTGACTCTACTAGAACTGCATCACAATATATGATGGATGCCTGGCACTCTAAGGCATTCTTTTAAGTCTCCCTCAGCCAAGCACACCAAATGAAAGGCTTTTGTAACTTCTTCTGTCTAGCTGTTGAAAGAACAGTTTGCTTTCAACTTTTTCTTTCCCACTTTATTCTTTCCACTTAACATTTGCAATTTTTTTAAAGTGTCATATTCCAGAATTGGGGATCAGCAGGCATTTTCCATAAAAACATATTAGTATCAGAGAAATCTCCCAGTGATTCACTAGTAGTCCCAAAGATACTTTGTACACACAAACAGCGTTACGGAGTGACATGTTGAGGCTATCCCTCAACACAGTTCTGGTATCTTGGGATGTGTTATCTCTTTTTTTCTGCCGTGTTTAGAACCACCTTTCTGTAAGATTCAGTATCCCCATCTACATAACTATCATCCCTGTTGTAAACCACTTGCGTGCTGACATATATCAGTAGGGAGCTGCATGTTTCCTTTATATTTTCTAAGAAGCTCTCATATTTTAGTGCTTCCATGCTGAGAGCCTCAGATGAGGCAAGGTCACTACCTGGAAATCTTGCGTGCGCACAGTTAATTGTTGTATCTATATCATAATACAGCCAAGGTGCTTTTCAGAAATTTAGAAGCACCAGTTCACAGGGTGCAGAACTAATTGGCAAGTGTCTGATACATCCTGAAATAATTGTGTGTTTTCATTACCTTCAAGTTTCTCATTTTCAAGGCAACACATAGTGGTGTGGTAGCTGAAATGCTATGGAAACCATGCATGTTATTTCTAAAACAGAGGTGGGAACACTGTTGGCTGTACAGGATCTGCCTTTGAGAGAAGAGAGCAAAAAGCAACCTTGGAGGACCATGGGATTGAGGGGAAGGCCCAGATGATATGGGATACGATCATAACAAGAAAAGGAACTATGACTCCTTGGATTTGAGTGCACTGAATTCTCCAAGTGAAGTGTTTCTACTTTACAACAAGCTAGGTGAAGGTATGGGAGGTACAGGAGTATCCACCCATCTGCTGGCAGAATTTCTCTTGAGGAGGACATTTTTAACAAGAGCAATCAAATATAGCATCTAGATCAGCACATGCTGTTGTTACCTGTTTACTGGCAGAATGCCCCAGTGTAGACACGGCTGCAAAAAGAGAATTTTTAGAACCTGGGAGAACTTTCCTGATTCCCATTTGTTTTTCCCTGGCTGAAGGAAGGAGGTTTTAACACAGATAATAGCAAGCTTGTATGTACTATGTTCTGTTGTACTGCATGTGTTTTCTAAAAGAAAAACTATGAACTTATCACAAGAAGCAGTTGGTATAACATAGATTTTGCTTAAATGTTAAATGGCAATCTGAAGCAATTTCTATTCATTCTCCTTGTATTAGCACTTTACTGTGTCCTTCAGGCTGCCAAAAGAGTATGGGACTTTTAAAAGCGTATCTTAATGGCGGAAAGAATCCTACCTATCCATCAGTTTCCTTACACTAGATAAAGTCATGCCTCTTCCAGCTATTCAGTGACCTTATTATCAGGGTACACTTTTCCCAAGCGCCCTTGGACGGTAGTACAGTGCAAAAAGAGGCAATGTGTCCTTTCCCTCCCTCCCATTCTTTCCCTCAAGAATAGCACACTGCACAGAGTCTCTAAGATTGTAATAAAACATGCAAAAAGTTCAAATGGTCCTCAAGAAACAACTCTTTCTTCAAAGCACTCACAAAATGCAAAGCATTTGCTACAAACATACAGTTTATTTTTGCTACATAAGGTATTCTAAATTTTGCCATTGGAGATATATATAACATTTTCAAAAAGCTCTACTAATTTGTTTATAAAATAGACTCTGATTCTAGAAACCCAATACTATTCTTAAAGTATGTATTTTTAACCCTATACATTTTTTCTTTCTTGCCAGTAAAACAAACAAACAAACAAACCAAAAAAACAACAAGCAAACAAAAAAACCCCAAAACAAACTCAGGAGTTCAAATGGGTAATGCTAAATTTAGCTTCTGCATATTCGGGATGCAGTATTAAGCACGTAAATAACAGGCCCTATCCTCACAGATCATAATACAGCTACTGGAAACAGAGTCCGTAACAGACTGAGCCTATCTTGTAGAAAGCCACTTGTAATGCAACCAGATTGAGTGGACCTGGGTTTCTCCACTGAGGCACAGCAAAGTGTTGGCTTCTTGTTGAACTTCTGCCCACAGCTATTGGTCTCAAGCAACTTCTGGGAAGTGGAAAAGATACATCAGCAGTGCTAAGCTGCTCTTTGTCTCCCAGAGAAGCTGTGCTGTACATACTCCTCTCTGTTTGCCTAATCCCACCTAATGCAGTCTTCGTTGATTGAACTTTATGAACGTTTCTTGCAAACGAACATCAACAAAACTATGCAGGGCATAATCGTTTGTGAGTAATAAGACCTTGTCACAGTCAGCTTTCATGAAGCGAAAGTAGGTGAATGAAAGACTTTTCCAGAAATATTAAAGTGTGTTTGTGCCAAAGTGCCAGATCTTCAAAATTTTCCCTTAATCAAGACATGGTTTAACTGATGTTTCCAAATTTGACCTAGTGGAACTGGAAGGCAGCAAATCTCCAGAAGTACTCATTCACAGCAAGAGCATTTAGCCTTCTTTCCATTAACCTTCCTGTAAGATCAATTTCAGCACCCAAAGACTCAGTCTTCAGTAGTTTCTTGCCCCTGACTGTCAAATAAGGTGTGCCACATCAAGACTGTAAAAAAGGGGAAAAAAGATACCGTGCAAAATTATGTCAACTTTGAGAAAGGCTACACTATTTGATTTTCAATGATTACTCATCATTTCATCTTTCATCATTCTCTCTCTCCTCTTTGCTATTGGCTTGTTTGCTTTTTCCTTCCTCTGAGAAACTCTCATTTTAAGATGAAGGAATTCCAATTCTACCATCCAATTAAGAAGAAGTGATCTTTCCTCTCATAGGCAGTCCATATATGTCATTGCTTGAGATAACGGAGTCATCTGTAAAGCAAGGACAATGTAAGTTATCTTTAAGAGGTAGCAGGGCAGAGATGGAAGAAGGGAAGTCTGAAAGTTGTCAGCAGAAATAAGACATCTGATTCTTTCTTTTTCTTACCATAACGGGAAAAATTTTACTTAGTCAAATGGTGAGAGAGATTGAAACAGCATTACACTCTACAATGACTATTATTTAAATTTAATGACAATTTTCATTATCTGTGTTTTTCTGTACAGTGTTTGGAAATGGCTTAAAGGTAGTATAAGCATGGTTAACTAATTTGATTTCCTCATTTGATTAAATTTCCTCCTTCAATGTCAGTATTTCATATTTCAAAACATGTTGTGACATCTATATTAACAGTATGTAAAGTTATCCCAAGGTATGGATTTAGATGTTTCAAACTTCAAGTCAGTAATATACATACAAAATGTGCATATTATTAAAAAGATGCTCAGGTTTTCCAAATAACAACAATGCTACAAAATTCATGCTGCAGGCTTTCCCCTGTGAAAATAGACTTTAAAAAAAAAGTTTTGAGCATAAAATCAGTGGGATCTCACAATATACAAATAAATCTTATTCATTTTTTTCATAACACCATAACACTTCTTAATCTTTTGTAATCTAGTGTTTGCACATCTGTTTCACAGAGAATTTCATCACATCAGGTAGAACTAAAAGAAGTCTAGCTTATGGTTGAGAACTAGGTATATGTTTTCTTATTCACACAGTGGTAAACACAATGTATGGTAAAAGCTGGAAAATGTAATTATATGGTTTGGCCATTTATCCAACTTGTATGATTAAAGGACACTTCATGAACATTGCTCGGTCAGTTACTCTCTCTGGGGTTTTTTTGTTGTTCTACTTCTGGTGGGATGTTTATGTGAGCAGTTACATTTATAAGGACAGCAGATGGAAAACTCAGAGTTTTCACTGGAAATATCAGTTAGTTTCAAAAGTCATATATATGTACTTTCTTCTTCAGCAATTTTCCACATCCATGTAATTAAGATGGAGGTATGAAAGCATGTAATGTTGTTTTATTGGAATTAATATAGGGTGATATTACAGTGGTATGGAATTAATACATAATTATATTTTGAAAGGCAATTGGTAGGCAAGAGTAGCAATAATTTAAATCTAAATCCTATTACTAAGGCTATTTAATTTCTGACTGAATAAGATAATTATTACTAAAGGATGCTTTCATGGCAATAGTCTTTTTGTGATTATTATTTCTTCTGGAAAGACTAGTTCATTACCCTATTTAGTACTGGAAAAATGAATCAAATATTTCTCCAATCAATGGGCATATATTGATAGATAATTCATGCATGAACTATCAGAATGGTATATTTTATTTGTTCTTTTCTTTAGTTTCTTTAGAATCTAGGTTTTAAAATTAAAAATGCCTTATAAAGTATTTCTAAAGACTGTATTAGTATCCAAATATCTGTTAACCCAGGTGCAAGGTTCCTGTTTTTAACAGAACATTCTATTTTTTCTTTTATGCCATATTTTCTTATTAGCCACAGTATTTCACTTCCTTCTCTGTCCTTTTATTTCAAGTTTTATGCAGGCAGCATCTGGCAGCGGGCAACACAACATCCCTTCCTGGACAGGCAGACCAAGTGAAACTAAGTTAGGAGTTTCAGTTCTCTATCCACTGCGTACACATCATCGCTCCAATTCAAGTTACGACTTTTCATTGTGACTTTAGTGGGCATCATTTGGAAACCAATTAACTGCCAGTTAAACGATATTCATTCAAGGCAGTTTATTCAGCTGATTCTTTAAATTACATTCAATACATTTAGTTTGTATTCTGCTATTTAAGTCTTGCAATTTCTCAGTAATCTTACAACATGTTAAAGTTACCTCCTGTACTTAATATACTTTATAAGTCCTAGAATTGTTAAAAGTACATTTGTGAAAAGCAAAACAGTTTTAATTTTAAATATGTCTTTTAGACTATTGTTTGGTAAAAACAGTTTAGTGGTAACAAATTTTAATTTTTCCTTTAAAAAATTGTAGAAAAAATATCAGTCTCTAAATGGCAGTCTTTTCCACTGACTTCAATCATCTCTGGCTATGACCTTGAATTCCTATAAAAGATATTTGTAAAACTACTAGACCCAGTTCCGAAGTGAAATTTTTATTTAGCATTAATTTCACCTGTGCTTTTTCATAAGATATATGTCTTCTAGTACTCCATGTATACATATACTCCATTTGTATATATAACAAAAGAGACTTATGAAAGCTTGTGAAAGCCAAAATATGAATTATTCTAGGATTCTATGTCAACTCAGAAGAGATGATGAAGGAGAAAGGCAGGACATAATCCTTTTTTTCAGTCATTAAAATTACAGAAACCCAATTAGAATGACAAAAAACCTGACCACCACCACAAGACCAACTGAAAGGATTCCAAGCAGTCACAAGCATACTACAAGAAAGTGAGTATTTTGTCAGTCTTAAAATATGGATTGTTAGCAAAAGTGAATCTACAAAATACAAGTGCAAGAGAATCACTAAAGTAAGCAGGAAATGCATTATTCTGAACTCACAAAGAAATAAACAGAAGTTTAATCAATATTTTTCCTCTGCAATAGCCTCCTTGAAAAACTTTATTGCATGTTGAGTATTTGAAGTACCTAATGAAACATTCAGAATGTGCACAACATCAAAGGAGATAGCATTTCCTACAACAAAACCAAATTGGAGAGAGAAGTGAAAATATTTCTGTGTAAATGAACTCTTAAGATGAAAAATGGGACAGCTGCATAAAGAAATAGCACCACGTCGGAGAGAATCAGAATATTCTGAGAAAGTTAAAAAAAAAAGCTTCAGCATATTTTTTCATAGTGCGAGCATACGCGCTCAGATTTTTCTCCCAAGTTGTGGGGGATATAGGTCAGATTTTAATTTGTGCTGCTAGTTAAACATTTTGTTTTATTGTTATGCAAGTTCTAATGATATCCCACTGTCCAATCAATTCTAGCATTGCTTTATGCCATATTTCTTTCTGCAACTGAATGGCCATTAGCTCAACTCAAAATGGATTTTTCAGAGCAGAGGCAGTGTATGGCAAACGACGAATACTGTTATCTGATGCACAGCTGGAAAACTCATTTTGAGATCGTTCTTGGAATACCTAGTGAGTAGGTTATAGTCTCTGAAAGTCTGAAGGAGAAAGCATGTGGAATTTTTCACCAAGGCAAACAAACATTAAGTTTAGCCAAACAGAACAAACTAGCGGTTAGAGCAGTAAATCATTCTGAATTGGTCCACCCAAAATGTGGAGACAGGCTAGATCCAAAGCAATTCACTTTCCTTCCTGGAACTAGAAGGCAGGTAGGGAAATAACTATGATTTGCAGAGTAGATAGTCCCATCTTTCTCCATTCATAATAGAATTTAAGCTAACAATTTCATCCTAAAGGTTTTGTTTAATAAATAGCTGTGGAGTGATGTTCTATACAGGGATGTTTGTCACAAGGTTTGGAAACACAATACTGAAAAGAGGTATTGTGTAGCGTTTTCCAATATGGACAGTTACCTCGCTACGTGCACCATCTCTTTATGAGCTATGATATTCTGACTTTATTTTCTTTCTCCTTTTTTACAGCTTATTTTTCTTTGCTTTAGTTCCTTTCTTACAATAGAGCAATAAGAAGATAATAGCGCATAGAGTGTTTAGCATGATTTTATCTTTTATTTACTTCTTCTCTATTTACTTTATCCTGCTCTACTTGTGACTTGTTTTCATTTCCTTCAGTTAAAAAATAAGAAACCCTCCCAAGAGTGTAAAAGGCAACATTTGACTCACTATTCTAATTTCCACACACTGCTGTAAATCTAAGCAGAAGTAACTCTAACTGAATCAGTGAACCTATCTATGTATGCTTTAGACCGATCTATTTGAAAGATAAATCACATCTACTGTTCCATCTCATTCTGGTCCTAGCTCTCCATTTTAAGTGCCTGAAATTAGCAAATCCCTCTCTTAGCCCATGATCTAACAGCACCTAATGCACAGCACTGATGATGAAGGTCTACAATCATAATTTACCCATATACAGTTAATATCCACATTTTAAGCCAGTAAAACATCTTTTTCCTACAAATCTTCAATGCAAGGCTACACTGATGAGGGGGGGAAGGTTACTTTCAGGAAGCAAAAAAATCTATATTTAATATGGTGAAATTAAACTTCTAAATGACTATTCATAAGCTCAAGAATAGCCAGTTAGACACAGTTGAACATTTAGTGTTCCTCCCCGACATAACAATTATCTATAAAAATGTCATAGCAGTGACCTCGCTTGTGAAAGCTAAGAACTTTTAAAAATACAGAATACATCAAAACACTGATATTTCTAAAATTAAATTCATATAGATTTTATCTGAAGTCTCTAACAGCAGTTCACTAACTTTATTAGGTAGCTGTATACAAAGGAAATTGTCCTGAATTTTGTGTTACATACACACCAGTGAATCAGGACTGAAAGCGAAAATCCAAAATTCAAAGTGAAAAAATTACAATGCTCATTAGGCTTATACAGTTTGTTCTACCCTTTTAACTGGGACATTAGTTTCACAGACTTTGTCGTTTAGTGTAATTTTTTGTCATTTTGTCTTTTTTTTATGTTCTTTCCCTGTTTGAAAAGAGAGTTCATATTCCTCATTTATTTAACAATTGAAACACTTTTTTTTTTTTTTTTTTTAAATGATGAGCATGTCTGGAAGCAAGCGTGACTATAGGAACCACAGACAGAGCTGATGTATCAGCAAAAGCAGCGCAGGTCCTTTGAACGCCAGGAACTGTCCCTGTGATGTGCTGATATTTCCCTGTTCTGGTGTTTGATCTGATTCTTTGGTTGTTTGGTTTTTTCCTTCTCTCTCCATGTCAAAACTGGCTTTTTCTCTTCTCTGTTGGCTTCTGTGACTAACTGGTGTTAACTGAGCCTTTGTGCAGAAGAGAGAGTGCGTAAGACATCAACAATCCTGTTCAGTCTTCTACTCCGAGTGAGTCAGATCATTTCTTGCTATTGTGTGTGTTAGAAGGAGATAAGAGACTCTTGGGAGATTTGGAGACAAGATGTTTTTACTGTTTTAGTAAAAACAGAAGTTTTTACTGTCGTTAGATGCTTCTGGATGTGCCAAGGGAATCAGAGAAAAGAGGAAGATACTTAAAGTCATCATGTATAACTGAATAATTCCTGAGTAAATTTAATTAAAAGATAATTTAAATGGAAAAAGTGAGTGTTTTCCTCCTTAGACTGTGCCATGATTAGGAAAAATACCTGATTTGAAACCTGAAGCCTGTGGCTTAACTAGCCTCACTGACAACATGGAAGGAAGCCTTTTCCTTTCTTCTGCACATCTAGAAGAAACTGAAAAGAACAAGAAGGATGCATATGGACCTACACAAAATACCTGCTAGCTCACAAATGTTACAATGATGCTGTCACCTGGGGCACTGTCTCTTAGCACCGATCACTGTCAGAATAATGTCAAAATGATAAATTAGTCCTGACTGTTCCGATTCCCTTTGTTGGAAAGGAAAACATCTGAGAAATTTGTGTGCAGCCAATAACAATTAGTAGCTTTTAAAATAAAAGGGTTTCTGTATTCCCATCCAAATATCAGGCTGCACGTGGGAGAGTATATGTACATACTAAATGCTAAAGGCAGAAGTCTACTGGTGCCATTTCAGAGAAGTATCTGGTTCCCAATAAATACCAATCAATTGCTGAAAAGACAGAAAGAGAAAAAAAAAAAGATGAACAGGAAGTCCATTCTGAAAATTTATTTCTAAATTTTAACTTACGCCTTTCTGAGACAGTCATCATGCTGTGAGAGAGTAATGCTGAAAAAAAATTTTTACTTGCCCACAAGAAAAGTTTAAAAGCAGCCCATTTTGAGCACAGAAATATGCTTTATAGAATGGAACATACAGCATTAGAATGGTTTGAGAAGTTTCAGAGATATTAAATCCAGACCAGTAGGTCACCTGCAAGGTATCTTCTGGGTGGAAATTGTTCACAATGCTTCCTTGTATGTTTTGTATTTGCTTTAGGAAGACTGTTGTGGAGCAAAGAGATTCCTGATGAGGGACAGAATGGCACACAATTGCACTGGTTTTGGACTGCTTAGAGACAAACGACATAAATCCCCAAGCCTATGATTTTTCCATCAATTTTAGAAAATTTCTTAGAAATGGTAATGAATGGAAACTGAAAAAACTAGCATGTTTAAGGATGAATTCAGAATGGACAGGTAACACACTCCTTCTAGAGTTCTTTGAAGATGTAACTGTTAATATAGATAAGGGAAACTAAAAAAACGGTCTTTGAAATATTCAGATAGCCTTTCACCACCTCCTTCTAACATCAAAAGGAAAAATAGTTGAAGCAGAGACACTGTGAGTAATACATAACAGTCATTCAGAAGAAAGACGAGTCAAAGTTGCAAAGGTGAATTTCTGGTAGTTCCACACTTACAGTTGAACCCCGAAATATTTCTATACTTATCCAAGCACCAACCAAGCTTCCTCCCCCCCCCCCCCCAATTGTACATGTAAGTTAGGATCAAAATATAGCATAAAGTCTGCTATTTCCCTTGAAATAGCTGAAATGGTAGATAGTGATCTTGTTGCCTTGTGTCCTGAAGAGGTGAGTATGTCACTAGATTATATCCCATTCGCAAATGGCCTGTGAGAATGCGACAAATCACCATATTCGTCACCAGGACATTGGCCTTGCTTGTTCTGGGTCAGTGCAAATCTAAGAGCTCTGCTTTTCTATTCAAATCCAATTAATGTTTCACATGGTTCTCATACCAAAGCTTCTACAGCTCTACTCAAAAGATCACGTTCAGAGTCAGTATCTGATATTGCTAGCCACTTATCATCATAACAGATGATAGTGTTGTAACGTTGTGCACTGCTTGTCACTCTATTGAGGTAGGTGGCTCATCCTGCCATCTAATACTTAAGAGGCACTGATGCATTTGTTTAATTAAATTGCATATGGCTCTCCTTTATCTAGGTTTATGTTATCTGCAAAGAATTTATCCCAGAAGTTGCCATACAATTTACTTTATCTTGGCTTGCACTTTTCCATCACTAAAAGGAAAGTTCTGAACCATAATCCTGAAATACAAGTTTTCCTTCATTTCCTCAGGGGTTTTGTTGTTATTTAATTCTCCAATTATTTTAAATTTTAAAATAAAATTCTTTAATCATTTGCCCAATAAGCGATTATTCTACCCAAGTGATTTTTGCTTCTGTGATTTATTTCTACATAGTTAGAGAGGGATTTGGTGTTTACTACATGAATTAATTACATAGATTAAGAGATTCTTCTCTTTTACCAGTAATGATCAGGCATTCAAGGAGAGGTGAAAGTCTTAATACTAGATTGGATTACATTGGATTAGATTCAGTTCTGAATTTTTAAAATTTTTAAAATGTACAAGGATATTTGGACCTCTGGTTTTATTCTAAACATTTGTAATTTAACAACATGAAAGGTTATCTATTAGATACGCAGGCTACAAAGTTTCTTTAATATCCACCATCTCTCAAATGCTGGAGGAAAAATAAGTGCATATCCCTGTTTCCCTCATCTTTATGCATACACACATCCCCCAAATATTGACCTTATTTACAACACATCTCTAACATGCTTAAAATGCTCATATTGGTTTTTTTCCCCACTTTCTCTCAAGAAGGAGCTTAATACCTTTATTCCATGGAGGAAAAAATAAATAATATCTATTTTTATTTGTCAAATAAGTTAAAGAAACTCCATCAACCCTCATACACAAAACCAACTAGCTTCAAGTCTCCTCACTTCCCTAACTTCCATATCCTAATAATTCATTTCAAGCACTGCACTTCTCTTACCTACTTCAGTTCCTGGGAGAGCAGTTCATACATCATTCACTCCTGTTTAGCAATATGTTATTCTCCAGAGAAAAGACCCCTTCTCATTTAATCCAGTCCACCTAGTAAAGAGGCTGGAAAACACTGTATAACCCTTGTGAAGGTTATACAGTGGAAAGACCTACTGTTTAATGCAACACAATATCCTGAAGTACTAAAGCAACTAAAAGGTAATAGGAGGAAGGAATATAAATGGATGGAGAAGACATGAAGCTCTCCCTTATCTACTTCCTGCAGGCATTAGGACTGGAAAAAGATGGTATTTCACTTTTCATTGCTGAATTTGGAAGACGTGGTTCTAAATGAGCTGCTCTTGCTCCCTGTTGCTTTATGTAATAGATGGGGAAATTTTAATGGACTTACTGATGGTGTCCCAAATCCATTTAGTCTCCTAGTGATCCAGCTGAATGTATTTCCAAACTGTCGAGATAACTTAAAAATCAATTTTGATATCTCTAAGCTCTCGCAGTGTTTGATGAGTTCTTGCTTGCTCTCCCAAACCAGCTGGGAAACAAGTAGGACAGCAACCTTTCTTGCATCCGGGTAGGGAAGGAGAAATTTCTAATCAAAATGCTTTCATTTGTGAATTTCTTCTTCTTTATTTCCTATAGCATCTGGCTAGAAATAAGTGCCATCATTTAAAAGGGATAGGGCACAGTTCAGGGAAAAAATGATGCATTCAGAAATCACATGCATACCCTGCTCAACTTCTTTTCTCTCAGAAACTGTTATTACATCCTTGGTATCTACACCCAGCTCGGTGGCAGATGAATACTGCCAGCAGTGTGGCAGTATCAGATGCATCACTTGCAGCTATTTCATGAGTCACCAACACTAGTAAAATAATGAAGGAAAAAATAATAATCATGTTACCTACCAAACTTAAAGCAAAAGTTACTGGTACATCAAATGCTGCATATAATTTTGAAAAAAAGATCACAGAGCAATATGGACATCTCTTTACAAAATGGGATCTTAAAGCAAGAATGAGTTCTTAAGAACCCAAAGAGTAATAAAATGGCAAAAGCTTAATCTTTTACCCTCTTCCTATGCACTTTTGCAAGACCGAAGGAGGGTTTCACTTTGCCTTCACTTAAAACTACATTCTAATATAAACTCCATAACATTGTGAAATGTAAAATGTATTGGTGATAAATCAGACTGCCTATAGCGTACAGGGGATACTGCTCTCTAGGTATATGCTCCTCAAATCCAATACCAAATCTGGCTCCATATAAATATAAAAAAAAAAAAAGATTAAAAGATATTTTCTCCTAGTCCAGATATTTCTAATCCTAAATCTGTAGCTGACTTGTTTCATGAATCACCTTACTAATACGCCACAGGAACCCACAGAGAGCAAAATTACAGACCTGTCAAACTCTTCTGATGATTAGTACTCTTAGAGAGCTCTAAACTCTCAGATTACACCTCCAGAGATCTTGCTACATGAAATTTCAGTATAAATAGTTGGTTTCTTCAAAATTATTTGCTGGATTCTTTAGGGCTATATTATCCTATCAGCTTTAAGTCACTGTATACTGCTCACATTTCTGACAATAAAAATGAAAGTATAAAAAAAGATCCCATTCTGCATCTTCTGTGTTTTTATAGTGTTGAACAAAACCAAGAGCTTATCGCAGAGTTTGGTAAGACTTAACCCACAAGCCATTTTTTTTCCTTTACACATTAAAAGGTATTGAGTACAAAGAATCTCGTGCCATGATTGTTACATCGCACCATTGATAAGTTTCCTTGCTGAACAAAGAAATCTCTATCAGGCTTGATGAAAAGTACGTAGTCATTATTCTGAACTGCATTTATCATCACCTTCATTTTAAAATTCCTGGTTTTCTTTGTCGTAGCCTGTTTTATTTAAAGCCTCCTGTTGCTGCCAATTTCCTCACTCTGCTGCAGAACTCCATTTCTAGGCAGGGAACACTGCTGTTATAAAAACCTCAAGAGACTGTTGAATCACTAAGCTTCCCCTTTTGCAGGGCAAAAATCTCGTAATCAGTATGTGTAAAGCAAAGCGGGCGCAGTCTCTTCTCAGTTCCAGGCCACAGGTACTACCCCTATTATGCATTGACGAAATTCACGATCATTCCAGGGCAAAACAACGTATCAATTTTCTTTGTATTTCCAAGAGGAACACTATGACAAACAACTTATTGACTCTTCTCCTATATTTAATTTGGATCATACAAGAGTATTGCTTTGCAGAACATTGTGAAAAAAACAAACCAAAACAACAACAAAAAAAAACCAACAAAAAAGCAGAGTGCAGACCCTCATCCTGACTGTATTCTTGCAAAGGCTGGATACGGCCCTGAGTAATGAATTTACATTTACACATTCTTCCTGTACTACATGTAGTTTTTAGACATATCTCAAGTGAATCAGCCACCCAGTTACTAAGATGCCTCCAGTAAATGGGGATACCACAAGGTATCAAGATACTACCAGAGGAGGGTGGATCACAAAGATGTTCACTGGGATGAGCTGGCATGCAAATTAAGGCTCAGAGCTAAGCCGCTGTGCCCGACCCTCGCCTGGACTCTAGCTAGGCTTCTGTACAGTAACCAAGCACAGGAGCTCTCTGCATTTCCCTCTAGCCAGGCTCAGACATCTGAAGTCTGTCTCTAAAGGTCTAGCTTCATACAGTTTATCAGTTTGTCCAAGCAAGGTAATAAGAACACGGTTGGTATGAAAATGCCAACTGAAAATGTGAAAATTAAAAAATCTCGTGTTAATAACTTTTTCATTGATTGGCTGATTTTTACTCGTTGATTGGTTTTGTTGGGTTTGTGATTTGGGTTTTTTGTTTGTTTGTTTGCTTTTAGAGAAATGGGCTGACACTGTTAAAAAGTAATTTGATTGTTGTTATTGTAAATCAGAATTTTAAATTGTAGGGGATTTTAGTATACAAGATCTGACCCAGATTCAGACTTCACTTATATGGCTATCAATATGGAACAAATCTGATTTAATGAATTAGCCCAGTGTTACACTAATGACAGAACTGAATCGCAACCCTCCACAGCTGAAAGGTTCTTTTACATGCTACATTATATACTTGCTCCCAGCAGCATTGCCAGAAAAATCTTAAAATAGTTCCTAACTAAATCAAATTAAGTATGTTATGCAACAGTTAACTATAATCACTTTTTTTCCAAGTTCTCATATGATGTTTTTATTGTTGAAGTCTCAGGTACATTTCCATCAGCAGGAAACACCAAGACATTTTAAAAGCTCTGCACATAATTGCCTTTCTATACTATTCTGCATGCTTTGCCTAAACAGTGTAATTTTTTTCCCGATCTACTCTAAACCCCATGAAATGAAAGAAATTGTAAAACACGATTTCCCGTATGAATTATCACATTTCTTGTGATTAGATTTTTGGTAGTTATAATGTTATCTGTTTCTTTTGACAAGTACAATTATTGTTGGCATGTGCACCCAAATTGTATTTCATTTTCTGAAGAAGCAGCTCATTACGATCGGTGAAGTCTCTAGTAAAAGGAAGGCATAGAAGAAGTACTTTATAAATATTGACTTACTCTTAGTACCTGTCAGCAAAAATGCAAATGGCCACAAATCACAGCTGCAAAGGAAATGCAATAAAACCCAGAAACAGATACTGTATACACTGGCAAGGGTAAAGTGATTTCCAGACTCCCAGATGTCTGAACTGGAAACACTTAGACTAAACAAAACAAAGATGCTCCAGATGGACATTTTGGTCCATAATTAACATTATATCTATATGCATTCTGTATCATTATAGGGTACAATATTTTATGTTAATGTTAGTTTTACGAGATAGCTCACAACCAACATATGGTTCATAGTTGTCTTATTCTGTTCCTTGCCTGGCCTGTGGTATATTTGACTTAACATATTCAAACACAGTAACGTATCTACATTGTCTTGTGTGGTCCAGGCTTTGATCATGGTTAAATGATAAGGACTAACCCACATCCATACTGTTCAAGTCACATTAACTGTGTCCATATTACATATTGTCTGGAGTACACAATGACACTATAATTATTCTGTAGTGTTTGCTCCTTCAATACATACATAGCTATGGCATGCAGTGTGCACTATGCTCACATCCCTTCTACCTTCTAGCAGTTAATACGTGTTTTATTTATGCGGTCACACCATATGAGTCAGCCTTTTTAAAATCAGTCATGACCTAAGGATGCAGCCTAATTTCTGATCTGAAGCCTGCTGCTGTTGCTGCTTGTCAAGAAGCAAAAACACTGAGAAGTTAGTTAGCAAGTGGATCCAGCCCTCTTGGAGGAATAGTGTTTGTGGACCTTCAGAGGACCTCCATACCAAAATGTCTTGCTTTCCTGAAGCCTTAGAAATGAACTTACTATTCCAGCAATAAGATTGGTAATGAGGAATAAAATTTCTGTCAGGCCATGGTGGAAGCGAGTTCTTTTTAAACACAGAACTTGAGTTTATTTACTACTATAGTATCCCTATTGTCACTATAAAAGACAGTTTGTCTACATATATATAATATCCATTCACTGCTGCATTCCCTTCCTACAGAGTAAACCAATTTCTTGAATGTTTATTGTGATCACTATGTGTCATAAATTGCAGCATCTTAGTACAGTTTATATCAATTTCCCCACTCAGCTCTACGTGTGCACCCAGGACAATTAGGAATGAACAGCTCCTGGCTCCTCAGGTGAAACCCTGACTCTGTTGAAGTCAGTGAAAGTTTAGCACTTTATTAGCATCACAATTTTTCCATCCCTGTTGAGCCTCTACTTGATACATTTTGCACTTGTGTAGCTGATCAGTCAAAGCAAGCTAGAGGAAGATTCTGCACAACATATCTCAAGTATATACAATGGTAAATTCTGTAGAAATCTCTGAATTAACTTATGATTCAAGTCTCAGGTTGGTTCATTGTTTTGTTTCTCTTATGTGTTTTTTGTTTTTTTTAAATCCCACACTGTTACAGAATTAAGTGGTTCATAGACATGTCATGTAGAAAAGAAAAAGAATTCAAAATGCTACTCAATTCCTTTGGCTTCTGCCTCTAGTTTTTTTCCTCTCCTGAACACAGAAGCCAATTTCATATACATTGCTAACACAAAACGATTTAAGTCTCTTCTTCCCAGAAATGGCTTTTTGTTACAGGACAGAAAATAAAATTGTTCCATTTTGTATTTGTTTTATTCACAGCAGTTTCAGGCTTTTACTGCGGCCATCATTGCAGAAGCATAGCCATTAAAAATAGACCTGAGAGATTTTATTTAGTGAAGTAAATTGTGCTTTATCTACATATGTAAGCCTTGATATGCAACTGTTACACAGAGAGCAAAGACTGGCTTGCCTTTTTATCTCCACAAAGACATTTAGAAAACACTGATTACTTAAAAAAAAAAAAAAAATATATCACACATACACTTCTCCACATATCCTACCCCCTCAAATATATCAAAGGTTGACTGAAAGACAAACATCATATGGAACTAAAAATACCAGAACACATGTTTTATCACATGGATAGCCAAAAGCAGTGCAGGAAGAGGGTCAGTGGTAATGGTAAAGAATGATAGATGGTAAGAAATACAGGGAAGTTATCTAAGTGTTCATTTTGCCTGTTAGATGAATCATGTGTGCTGCTGTACATCTGTAGAACAGCAGGAGAGGTTTCATGAGACCTGTGAAAAATGCAGAGGTATTGTTTGGGAGAAGAACTGCAGCTCTGGAACACGGAGATATTTCTAGGGACATCTACAAGAAGCCTCGATCCTCCTCCTAGGTAAATCAGAAGGATTTCTACCATTGGCTTTAAAAGGGAGTGGGATTGATCCTCTTAGTTTGCTGACGAGGCAATTAGAAAAAGGCTATCCATGAACTTGTATGCCAAATGAGAAAAAGTAGAGCAGGTAAATTTGATATTAAGGAACACTTAGCTAAAGCACTGTCATTCAATGTAGGAATGACACAGCCCAGAAGTGTAAGTACTATCACAAGAAACAAAGCTATTTTCTTTTAATATAAGTAGCTTTGAAATAATGTAAAATACTCTAAGGAAACGTGATCAAAATTCGACAACGTAGAAGAAATCTAGCAAAGGAGAGTGCAAAAGGAATAACAGATAACTGAAATTCATCAAGGCTGAAGCTAAAAGGAAATAGGGCAGCAGAGACCAATTTTATCAAGTAAGATTGAATAATCAAGAACAATAAAAGCAATGAGAGTATTGTTAAAAATTGAATAGTCTGAAAAATGGAAAGGAATTTGAGATCCCTAGGTGAATCAGAATCAAACTGAAGAATAAGAATGAGGCTGTTCCTCTGTTACAGGAGAGGAAAAGGGAAATATACACACACAGCAACCCTCACTCCACTAAGATCTTTGACTGTAGTTTGCATATCCAATTCTCTAAAAGACAGTAAATTAACTGGATGTGGCTGTCCCACGTTTCAAGCAGCAATTCTGTCATGAATCTGAATTAAGTATTTTTGTAACTACTTTTTAAGATCTAAAGTCTTAGAACCTGTCTTTGTTCTGTACAGAATATGTTTCTGTCTCTTGCTGTGCTTGTTTGTCAACACTAAAATATTTTCTTTAAAGATCAGAGGTAGCCTCCCCACTTGTATCCAGCCTGTGTTGGACAACATGCCACAAGAAGCCTGATTCATGTCACATACTTGCTGTTTGGTCCGTTTTATGTCTGAAAAAGATTACGCTATGAGATCCCATGAAGAAATATTTGTTCAGCTTAACTAGGAAATCTTTTCTATTTTTCCCATTATTTTGAAAATGTAAAAGATAAAGCATTAATTCTTCCACTGTATATTCCCTTATGTACCTCTACTCCCCTAGGAATAAAATCTTCTGCTAGGTTCCCTGAAGCATAAGACTGGAGCTGTGTGTCATATCATTGTGCTTACTTTCTCAAAATTGCTTATTGCTCTTGCTTTGGCACTCAATTCAAAATAAATGACAGATTTTATATCACTCCTGGATTATGATGTAGATTGTAATAGTAGCAAGCAGCAGTACATTTTCACAGTTCTAAAGAAGTCCTCCACAGGTTTCTTTTAATATTTTCTGGGTATTTATTTAAGCAAAATAACTAAATATCAGCTATGCATTTTCAATTATTAACAGTCCCTCAGGAGCACAGGCAATCAATGTCTTGATGTGGTGGGTCCTCTAGTTTGCTTTATAAAGTTTTTTTCTGTCTGTTGCTGAGTATTTATTCTAACAAGGGCACAGTCAAAGGAGAGGAGAAGCTTGCAAGATTTGTGATTGTCCAAAGTCCCAGTTTAGTCCATGGTCTCAAGCACAGCCTTAAGAGTTTTACTGTCATCAGACATGAGATTTAATCCTGCATAGGAAGGTGCATCATGCCAGTTTTCCAAAACAGACTTTATACTGCAATTTCTTAAGATCTTTTAAATATCTGAGGACTCATGCTATGGAGTTGCCTCAAGATGAAGACAGGGCTCTTGAACTCACTTTGACATTCTCACCTAAGCCTGAGGAGTAGGAGGGGTATGATGGGTCAAATGTGTTCACAAAAGCCTGTTTTGCTGATGAGATATGCTTTAGGATTCTGCATCAGTTTATGCTTCCTAAATGCTGAAAATTTTCGTTATAAAATCTGAAGATCTGCTCAACAGAAATTCCAGTTCAGAAACGGCAAGAAGTACAGATAAGCAAGACCAGCAATAAATGCTTTGTTGCAAATCTTCCCTATCACACAACTCAGACAGCAAGTTCAGAAGGCAAACAATGCATAGAAAATTAAACTTCAGTTGGGTAACGGAGTATTCTTAAGCTTCTTTGATGTAGCACAGAATAAGATGTAAAACAAAAGTGTGGTTAATAAACAAGCTGAAAACCTTTGTGTTCTTCCTTTGTTTTTCTTAGCTAGAACTTTTAGATTTCTTCAAGGCAAACAATTCTCAATATACCTAAATAACTGGAATCACTAATAAATTTTTATCTGCTTTCAGATCCTCTGCTAATATGTTATCTCTACTACTATAGCAGAAAAGTAAGAGCACACCTGGTGAACCTGTCATAGCTTAGCAGGACATCTAAAAGAAATCCCCATACCAATAATATGCCACTAATGCATCATTAAAAATATCGTAATCCTTTTGACAAAGAAGAGATGCTGAAGAATGTAGGAAAAGCTGATCTTGCTGGAATTCAGCCCTGAATTTGTTGTCAAATTCTTTGTGTTGAAATGCAGGAAACTTCCTTGGATTACAACCCTAAGGCAAATAGAGAAGACACTATCCATCCCAGGTGCCCAAGACAAGTTTTGCGGGGGTTGGAGCTATGAATGACATTAACAATTCCATCAAGATTTAGTACCCATTATTAATAAAAAAAAAAATATTAATTCACCGTAGAATCCTATTGCTTTCTGTGCTATAAAAGTTAGCTATCGTCCTTGTCTTGGTTAGATGACCAGCCAGCCCTAAAGATAAAACTACTAAAAATGCAAATGGGGAATTGGAGACTGAGATAAAGAAATGGCAGATTTATTAAGCAATTACTATATATTTTCTGCCTTTAGATGAAGAAAGAGGATTGATGGACTGCTGCATACCATATTCCATGGTATAATACAGTTAGCAATTGTAGTGCACAGATAGCGATGGAAATGGGTCTGAAAAGATTAGTCACATATTAAAATAGACAAAGTACTATGTCTAGCTATACATAGCTAAGAGACTGAAAGGAAATGAAGATGGAAATGAAGAAAGTTTTTTGTCGCACTAGTCAAAAGATTGAAAATATTAGAACATTACAACTATTCAGAAAATAGCCATAGAAAAGACTCCAGTCACTTTACCCAGTCTGACACAAAACTATCATGACAACCTCTCAAATCGCAGCCAGTAAAAAGAAAAAACTTTTTTGAGAATAGGCCTCCTAGCGCTGCCTGAAGTAGCACAACAGAATGTGCATTTGCAATATACCCGATAGAGGCATGCAAAAATCGGAAGCCTCCTGTGCTATCACGGCATGGGCTAGCTTACCCTGCTAGTCAGGCAGGTTTTGGTGCATCCACTGATCTCTAGCCTGTGACAACAAAACTTCTGGCTTCTAGAAGTCCTATGACTGCAGAGCAGACACATTCAAACCCTAGTTTGGCTTAAAGGGGAAGCAGAACAAGGAAAGCTCTGTAGCTAGATTTTCTTTTGCCTTGAACCTTCAGTATTGATTTCTCCATACTATTATTTTGACTGTGAAGTAAACAGAGGTTTGGGGGCATTTAAATAGTACAAGCTCACATGATGTATGTTAAGATTTTCTTTGTACAAAAAATAACGCCTCTCTCCCATAAATGGCAGAAGATACAGTTTTAAGAAAGTGTTCTTAGAAGGATAAAGCCATTTTTGCTCTACCCAAACAAGTTCAGTGTATTTATAAAATAGCTGAGCACCACAGGAGGATGGACAGAGTTATGGACAAGTTAATTTACTATCAGCTTTCAGCATAGAGGATGTATGAAAAACATTTCACAGTGAGCAGGGGTCATGGAAAATATGCTTTGACAGAGACCCAACATGGATTTAAGAGATAAAGGTCATAACTAGCTTGCTGGAGATCTTTTAAGCTCTTACCATTGCAGAAGGCATGTGGAAACATTGCACACTTTGGTTTTTCAGAAGTAACTGATAAGAGCCTAACCTGAAAATCACCTAACAAAAATTAAGGTAAGACGCAAGCATAACAAATGAGCCCAGCACAAGTACACACCTGTGGGGTAAGAGCAGAGCTGAAGCAAACAGAAGCCAGTGACTGGGTTGTGGGCCAAGCCACATGTCCTCGTGAGGAAGCAAAGGAGATGTTCTGCTGATTTCCTGAACTCCTCCAAGCAGGGAATGCCAGATTCTCTATGTGTGAAACAAAGTGCTTCTGCAACAAACAGAGTATCACTTTTGCTCCCAGACAGAGAGGTGAAGGATGAGCTGACATGAATTAAGAAGGGAGATGCAAGATACCCCATGAATAAGAATGATAGAATTTACTTCCCCTCTGATGCTAAGCAATAACTAAGTTGTGATTCAGAGTCCCAGTCTGATCCTTGCTGTGCGCCGGGACTGCGCACTGTCCTCCTAAGGCTCAATGGGTTGTCAGAGTTCTGAACAGACCTGCACCAGATTTGCCAAAGATGGGTTTATAGCATCAAATAAGTTACTTGGAGGGTGGGGGGAACAAAGCCAAAAATACAGCTTGATGCTTGTGCTATAATTATTTAAAAAGTACAGTACTTTTAGTTAAAGTGATTGTCAAAGTAGGGAAATTTGTATTTCAAAATGCATTGGAAAGGTCTAATATTTTGCATCCTTTTAGAGAAACATTCTTGGACTTGTTTTAGCCTATTAGGGAGTGGGGGCCACTGCTGGGCAAGAGACAGGATCACATAAGAAGCATACAGAGAGAACATGATGTGAGCAAGATGGCATTGCCACAGTAAGCAACAGAGTAAGTAGATTTCGGTAAGAAGAGGGTTAGAATAAGGAATAAACCAGGCAAGTGATATCAGAATTTCCTGGGGGCACATTTTCCCCTAGAAACCCCACCAAATAAAGTCAAGCTTTTCAAATCAAGAACCTTACACAAATGCATGAAAGTAAAATCTTCCAACACCTTACTTTGCACTAGTTTTTCCCATGTGGTATTCAATATACAGGCGGACCTGTTGTCTATCAGATCTTACATTGTTTCAGGGTTTAGAGTATGTGTAGTGAAGAAAGACAAGGGCCTTCACAAAGAGAGAAGCTACTCTTATGAACAAGGGACTTAAATGGCATCATGCAGAGCAGGATTCTACTGCTGCATCTGACACAGGACACATCTGCATAGCACAATGCTATATGCCAGATACTTAAGCTGGCTCCACTGAGGCTAAACAAAGCAGTTCCGTATTAGCCAAAGTGGGAATGTAATACTAATGCAGATCTGCTGGTCTCAGTATTTAAGCAAGCAGAGATATAACTGTACAACAATGCACTAATGTGAAATGTAATACACCTCTGATGTGATGTTAGACTAGTCATTGAAATTAAACTCTGCAGTTGGTCACCTATATATTCTACTTATAAACACTCATCTTGAGACTGTGGAGTCTGAGTCACAGAAGAGTCACAACCATGTCTAAAGCTGACTAGAATTGTGATTTCAAAGCATGAAGTTTGCAATGCTAGCTACTGCAAAGAAGAAAGCCAGAAGCTGCTCCAATATTGATGATATTCAGTGTCCCAGGTCTTCTATCTGGGAAATGGAACTAATGGAAAAATATCCCTTTTTTCAGTCTCATGAAAATTAGTTTAAGCACTAATGGATAGGATAATGAAGATTTACAGAAAAGTCTATGGGGGAAATAATTTTATATTTGTAGTAGGGTTAGAACAATGAACAATAGATAAAGTTGAGCACCATATACTAAGCAATAAGATTAAAAGCTAGTAAATAATGGATGTGAGCATTGCCCATTCTGCACATTGAATAAGCCAGGGGTCTGCTAGGGGTAAGAGCAGTATGTGCCCATGATAAGACTGTTGCAACTCACATGCTCAAAATGGCAATGTTTAAATGATCCTGGCATTAACCACTTTTGAATATTTGACTTTGCAATCCTAGTAATAATATTAAATTCTTTAAGAAGGCTCCAAGTTAGGCCTTAACTAATGTGGAGAAGCCAGTCTGCTTTCTTATACATTTTTATGATGCTCTTTTCCTCATCC
This sequence comes from Nipponia nippon, assembly GCF_047370975.1. Classification (NCBI taxonomy): domain Eukaryota; kingdom Metazoa; phylum Chordata; class Aves; order Pelecaniformes; family Threskiornithidae; genus Nipponia; species Nipponia nippon. The sequence continues at coordinate 43,336,498 of NW_028262380.1, read as the reverse complement.
TCTACCCTTGCATTTTCCCAAAGGGCAGAGATTTCCCCTCAAGTCCAAAATATGTAAACAACCCAAATGCAACACTATCACTTTCCAGACATACAAAGGTCTAAAAAATGCATCACAGAGCCAATGCAGTAGCAGGTCTATGGCTGACAGGAAAGGAAAACAAAGCTTATATCAGGGTAAGATAGATGCACGGAAGATCTTATTCCAGGGTCTTTTTTTTCCTTGTCTCCATCCAATCCCAATGCAAAAATAAATAAGTAAATCTACTGCTGTTCATGGTGATAACAGACCGCATCATTAGTACTCTGCTCCCTGCCCATCACACCACTGCTATGGGCTCCCCCTTCTAGTCAAAGCCATGAAGAAAGAGGCTCTGATGTTCTGTCAGATCCAGCTTCCACATGGACTAGCCCTGAGGTGGTTTTACGACAGCTGCTTGAAAAAGCAGTCATGTTAGTACAACCACTACTTGTAGATGCTTGGGAGCATGTTAAAAAGACAAATCAATTTCTATCAGGCTTTCAGCCCAATAGCTTCTTATTATGAACAGTTAATAATGCAATTATGCCATGACAATCAGATGAGTTTATGACCATCACTCAATTATAATGTCAGGATACCCTTATTCACTAACAGATGACACTGCTTTTACAATCAATTTAATCACAAGAAAATTATAATCTCATCACCCATCAGTATCAATTGTGCATGGTGTCAGATCAGTTTGAAGAAATAATTAGTTTCTGTACTGGAATTCCCTAGGTAAAGCATATTAGCACACATATACATAGTTTTCATTTAAACATAAGCCGTGTAAAAGCATAAACATATGGGAGCAGAACTAAAGTGTACAAGATCCAGAAATAATTGAGCAGCTTTATATACCCAGATCTCTTCATTAACTTCCTGGCAACCTATCAGAAAATGCATACTTTCTCCTCATTATTTCATAGGGAGTTTACCAAAGAGAAACATATGCATTATTTTCATTTTTTTTCCAGGGGAAGTGTCTATATTATCTGCTAAACTTTATTTCAGAATATGAAATCTTTGTAGATTTGTGTGCGTGCTTTAACACAGGCAAAGCTGCAAGTTAGGCTCCTAGGCACGACTCCAGATACACAGGGAAGCCGTCTTTTAATGTGGCAGGATGTTGATGATCTTCCCAATCTCCCATTTAAAAGCTCAAACTGATGCTTTCACAAATAAATAGCTTTTCAGCACACTAACATACTGTTTTGAGTCTTTAAATGTAGGATTTAGATGTGCTGTTAATGAACCTATGTTTATCCCTAAAGACTTTCTATCTCACTGCAACGTTAAAGAGATGAGGCATTTAAAAACTCCTAAAAATCAAAGTTCAGGATCAAGTCCTGTGCTGGTATAAATTAATGAAGCAGTGTAATTGATGTAAATGAATGATTTTTCATCCTTTTCTGATGAAGGAATACGTTCCTGTATTGTGAACTAACACCTAATAATAGGTTTAATCTACTACATTTCGTTTTTTGGACCCTTTAGAAAGGGCTCAGGGAGACTGGAAGGGCCTACAGACAGCAAGTTGTAAGCCACTGTTGTAGCACCCTCCCTCTGTTTCTTCACCATTAAAAACCACAGAAGGCATCTGAATCTGGTACCCTGAGGTGCTCACTCCCAAAGGCAGCTCAGCTGCCTCACAGGGAAAAAAAAAGTCTATCTTACCTCTCACATAAAAATGTTACTGTACTTAAAAAAAAATAAAATAACATGCAAGGCTGTTGTGCATAGCCCATGTTTGAGTGCATGAAAGGGGAGACATGGCTTATGAGAGTTTCTCCAGGATCACAGATATTCTTTGTAGGGAAGTGTATGGACTCCACAGTTCAGTAGACTTTGGGGGGAAAAAAAAATATTAATGTACTTGCTGAAAAAAAAAAAAATCAAAAGCTGCACTAGAGATTTAAAAAAAAAAACAAAAGAGCTTGTCATTGGTGATCTGGGTAAAATTTTCAATCAATCCTTTCAAGATGTGAATTCTAGGTCATATTTCCAGGACAGTTAGGTCCAATACGTGATTTCAGCAGTGCTCAGCTTCTAGGTGAAGCATTATTAGACCCAGAATCCAGATGGAGGTATCCATCCAGATCCCCATAGGTGTATCCTGTTATTTGAGTGACTCCTCTGACTGCTAGTGTATCATGTAAACAGCAAGCAACATCATCTTTTCATCTGCACCCTGTCACATACAGAGAAGGGAGGAGGGCCACCACAGTCAACATTTTGAGGGTCATCCTTAGAGCACAAGTGCCAGAAAGGTCCTCTGAAGGACTTAAGCATCACTTGACCTTATTTCTAGATCTTTGCAAAGCTTAGGTAAGAGTCAGCTGGTCAGGTTGGGGCAGCTGCATGGGTACATTGAGCAAGAACCTATGGAAGCGCCAGATCAGGTAAGGAGTAGTTAGTGATCAATTCAGGTAGTTTTAGAGGAAGGTGACTGCTGAATGGGGCTTTCTGAACAGAAGTATGGACTTGAAGTCTGTTTAAATTCCATTTTAATGTTCAGTGTCCTTCTGTATGACTTGATAAGACTTTTAGACGCCTGTGTATTATTGAAAGTCAATGAGAAGGAAGTCCTGAGTCACCAAAGTACTTTTTTCTTTATTGTTCTTTCCATTAGTCAGTGTGATGTAATTATTTATGCCAAATACCACAGAGATTTTTACAGCAGAGAGATCCAAGACTTTCATATTGACATTATGCGAGTTAAAATACAATGTTGTGTGAGTTTTAGAATCCTAGTAGAAAGAGGAGTTAAGTATTCTTTTGGACCCGTACAGCCATCTACACTAAATGAGAATATTAAATTCAGTGATTAGTTTGCAATGTCTCTTACTTTTTCTCTGTGTACATAATTACTTTGAGAAGTGATTTTTTTTAATTTTTTTTTTTTGCTGTGCATCTTTTGTTCATTATTATTTGTCTGTACTTACAAAAAAAGGATTTGTAAACCACAATTGTTCTTTGAAGTACATCCAAGTTAATTACACAAGCAACAACATAAAAATAACATAATTCAAGTGATTTTTAACACACATGTCCCTTTTTTCTTTATAGAAACTTTCTTATTTATATTCTGAGGACATAATAGCATTCCTTTTTCTCCTACAGACATTATCTTAACTGGTATGTAAGTGTTGGTAGTACACACTTTGCAAACCAAGATGTGCACCTAGTAGCTGACAGTGCACGGACTGACTCCTGTTCTGTATGATCTCCTCCACTGGTCAGAGATGCCACTTAAGTGCTATAGCTCTGGTATTGTTAACTGCAGGAGTGCAGACGATTAAGCTTATAGACCCAACATTTCATTTTTTTTTCCTTCCTTACTCCAGTTTGCTACTGGAGAACTGCAACTTTGAATTGTTAACTCTAAAGCAGAGGGGAAAGTAAAACACACATTGTGATAAGTATCAAACACTTTCTAATTTTGTGGCCAATGGTACAACTTTTGGAACAAAAGAAGAATTTTCAGACCCTCTTCCCAAAACTGAACCTACAACATAAGTCAAATTTTACTCTGCAATCATCCACAGACTGAGAGTCAGCAAACAAGAGGTTCAGCTGCAGAATCAGAAAATGCGAAGGACCCATCACAGTGAGTTTTTTAGCATGGTGCAAAAACAGTGAGGTCTGCTCAGGGAAACTTTGATATGAAAGAGTATATCGGCAGGGATAATAGGAAAGGGAGAAAGATAAAGTGGCCAGGTGACTTGCCCAATTCAAATACCTCCATCTGTCTCTGTGTGAACCCAGCCAGTGCATGTACAGTTTACCACGTATTTTCCATTCTGCCTAGAAAACAGATATCCTGCTTTTCCACTACAAGTACTTCATGAACCACCCTAATTTACAGGAGGGAACGCACTCAGAAGCGGCTTTCTTGGAGGTGCTTTTCCCCAGAAGCAACCTTCTACTGAAAACAGGAGCTGTATGTAGGCTTATCAGACACACCAGTCCAACACATTTGCTACCTTGTTCTCAGGTCCTGAAACCTGACCTGACATCAAAGCCTCCTACAACAGCATTAAGGTAAGCTGAGCAGTCTGGCAGGGACACACGTCTCCTTTCTAACAGCACTGTATTCAGCTCTTCAATGCACAGCAAAAGGCTCGGCCTAACAGCAGCAAAAATGAATGGATTAGTTGTGTTCTCACATTTGCAGCGTGATCAGCGCTGCCTTAGTCATTAACACATATATTCTTCGCTAGTTTTGTTGTAGCTTGTATCGAGTAAACAGTACCAAGCATCTCCCTTTGCCCCTATTACCAATACAAATAAGAAGTAATCACAAATTAATATACTTTCAGGTAGAGGCAATCATGTACAATGTATTTCTGCAGCACCGAAAAGAAGACAATACAACAGCTAACATTTGTAAAGCAGTCTGCAGAGATATAGGTCTAGCGAGGAAATCAAGATAGCTTGGATGGACGGAAAGGTTTGGCAGACCCTTCGCATCTTTGAGTGGATGCCAGAGCTGACCTGCAGAAATGAAGCTATCACTATTCCCCTGCAACAGCAGGTAGCGCAGAGACAGCAACCTCTGCCAGCTTTCTGTGCGCTCCACTTGTTACAGAGCCGTGGCTTCCCCAGCAGCGTGGAGGCAGCTTGACAGCATAATAGGCAAGTCAAGCTGAGAGATGAAGAGCAGTACATCCTCCACTAATGCATTAAGTATATCCTAAGGCTTAATGCACTCAATATAGAGGCTCTACAGGTGCTTCAGCACCTACCACAGCTGCCAGGCAATTGCAGAAATTGCTGGGCAGCTCTTCCACTGCAAACATGCTAGATGTCAAGGGGAGAGCTTCCATTTCTTCAGCCTCTATCACTTCTTTAAGAGAAGTCCACTCTAGCTTGGAAATAAGGAAGCAATTTCACTTTCCAATTGCAGGACGCAATTTACATGCGTGTCTACCACTAAGAATACATTTTCTTAAAATGTGCCTGGATGTCATTAGGTTTATCCTGTTCATAATTGCTTTTTTTTCTGTATCACCCATTTTTAAGCTTTTATCTATTCTTTTGAATAGATTTTTGTTTGCATCTGGTTTTGAATTTTTGCCACTCTTGTCCTTGTTACATAATCTATATTCTTCAATAATTTGAAGAGCCTGAAACCAGAAAACAAAGCACTTTGAAACACAGCAGGTTACCTTTCAAGACTGTGTATCATAGTCACACATTCAAGTTCAAAGACTAGTGTGTCCAGTTAAGCATCTAATTATGTCGATCAATGCCCTTGTCCATTTAAATACATATGTCCAGAGTGAGGTCCGTTTCTGCGGTCTTTTATTTAGGTACACAATTATCGAATTTTTTTTTCTTTTTTTAAACCTTCATGACCATGAACTGCATGTGATATTTCTTTCCACTTTCCTATTTTCTTAAGTACCTCTATTAATATTTCTGCTTTCCCAAGTATCAGGTATTGAGATCATTTAAATGCAGAGAATAATTGAGTGCTCAGTTAAGTGCACAATAACACAAGTAAATATGCAGTTCCAGATATCTTTTAAAATTTGTATTTCTAAGTAACATGCATTATGTTTATAAATTACTGGTCTGATAAAATTACTTTACTGGTATACATTTACCTCTGTGTTTTCAGTCATTTCTAGCAGGCTCTTAGGAAGAAATGGATGACTAAGGAATGACAAATTCCAAAATACATAGATGTATATAAATCAAGACTAAAACACAACTACCACTGTTGCATCTTAAATTTGTAAAAGGACAGCAAATTATGGCAGGTAATTTTTATTCTGATGAGATTTCCATGGCCTGTGTTTATGTTGAAGGTTTGGGTTTTTTTAAAAAAGTGCTTTCATCTGAATCTGTGGACATTTCTTATTTCAAGAGGTGATATTTGTTGGATACGAACTTCAAAACAGAACTCTGTTTTATTAATTTTAAAGTATAAAAATCTGCTAACCAACATTATTCCTCCTGAAGTGAAATATTTTACATATAGGGGATAACACTTGGCTATATGAATCTGAACACACTTCACTTACTACCTTTACTGCAGCTTGACAGTTTCAGAAGGCATCCATTCTATATGTTTTACGTGTAAAAATTAAATTCTACATCACTCAAGCCAAAACATATAGACAATCCACACCATGGCTAATTTCTACTACATTCCTCAGCTGTTTTGTGGATTCCTAATAATTTAAATAAACCAAAACCATGTATTGTGATAACCTCAAACAAATATTGAGCTAGCAATATTAAATTACATCATAAGTCAGTCACTTAGGAAGTATTTCCTACTACAACTTTAATATGAATTGTCACATGGCAGACTTACGGATTCTTTATAACCTGATAAAACTGCATATTTTATGGAGAAAGTGTTTCACTATGGTCAACAGGTTCTGTTGGTGTATAAAAAACACCAGTTCAAACCTTTGCTTGGCATAGTAATCCTCAGGGGAAAAATCTACGTCATTAAATTCCTACAAGAAATGTATACATATACTAAAAGGAAGCCACATAGGCATGTTGGATCCTAACCCTATGGAATACCATCTGTATGCACTAGATGATAACATGCAACAGGGCAATGGATGAGAAACAAAGCTAGTCATTCATTTAAAAAGAAATAGTTCAGCACAGCCTTCTCTCATGACACATTGAATATGATAGGCAACAGTGGCAGGGTGCTAATTACTCCAGTGATGTGATCCATTTTCTAAATAGTGAGAACATCAATAATTCATCAGAAGTGGCTGTTAAAAAATTTAATGTCTGACAATCCAAGCCTGGCAAATAGGAAGATAATCTTTTGTGTCTACTAGTTGGCATTCAGAGGCTTTCTTTTCATTATAAAATATAAATGCATTGTTCCTACTTGAGGCGGTTTAGATTATGAAAGATGGCAGATGTATAATGTGTCTAGTTTTGATTGTTTCAGGTAGGAAGGCAGAACCCAGCAGACAGAAATGCAGATGTCACATATTTAATGAAAATGAGTTTTACAAATACGTTTAATAAAGTCTGAACGGTTTCTGCTAATAGTAGCAGCCCAATTACATGGAAGTGAGTATAGCTACATAAACATAAAAATATGGAGTAATCAGGTGGTTCTGCTGGCTGAATATTGCACTTCCAGCTAAGAAAATTCCCCTGCTTATTCAGAAAAGCTTAATTTGGCTGTTAATGTTGGCATCAACATTTCATGAAGAGAGCATTAATGACTGCAATGTCAAAAGGATATTGCAGAAATGGACTGGTAAAGTGTTATCTTTGCTTACATGAATTTCTAGCTTTTGTATTTCTGCAGCAATGTAGACAGAAATAATACATGATGAAAGCCTTTCTGTTTAGCCTTGGCAGAGCGTAATTTGAAGATATGTATTGTTTGAATAGGAAAAGTTAGAAGGGTGTTGCTGTGTCTCGCTAAAAATTGCAACATAAGTACCTGTATAAACTAAAGCTCCAAAGAAAAGCACTAGGCTCAGCTATTCAAAGGTATTTAGGCATTTAACTCCCATTCTAGCGAGTACATTCTCTCCAAATCAGTGACAATTAGGTGTTCAAATAAGAATTAGGTTCTCAAATGGCTCTGTGGATATGGGCCTATGTCCCAGACTGAAAAAGGTTAAAAGCTTCAATTAGAAGTTAAGTGGATCATAATCTAACAGTCCAACTACAAGAAAATGGGTTTAGGAATGCTATTTCTCTCCTTAACTGCTCAAACAAAATTATAATGAAGGTCTTATAAAACAATCTCACCATACACAAACTGCTTAAACCCTCAAATCCTTGAATCATCAATGTTTCAGTCCTCCTGATTTTTCTCACCATAGACCAACAGAAAGAGCTTTATGTTCTTTTGTAAGTCCCAAATGTAATCCGTCATTAAAATTCAGATTGATTGCTAAAGAAGATACTTCACACATTCTTGCCTCTGAGAACTGATAATTGAATTTTATCAGTTATATGAGTAAGGTAGATGCTGAGAGCATGCTTGAACTATTTGCCACATAATACGATCCACGTGGCATTTTTGCTTTCTTTCTAAAATTTCTGTGACATTAGCTGCAACTCTTGGTTTCTGCTAACTCAAGCTAACACATTGAAGGCCAATAGCATCCTGGCTTGTATCAGATAGAGAGTGGCCAGCAGGACTAGGGAAGTCATCCTCCCCTTGTACTCGGCACTGGTGAGGCCACACCTTGAGTACTGTGTTCACTTTTTGGGCCCTCACTACAAGAAGGGCATGGAGGTGCTGGAGTGTGTCCAAAGAAGGGCAACAAATAGGTCCAGAGCACAAGTCTTACGAGGAGCGGCTGAGGGAGCTGGGGTCGTTTAGCCTGAAGAAAAGGAGGCTGAGGGGAGACCTTATTGCTCCCTACAACTACCTGAAAGGAGGTTGTAGCAAGGTGGGGGTTACTTCTGCCAAGTAACAAGCGATAGGACAGAAGGAAATGGCCTCAAGTTGCACCAGGGCAGGTTTAGGTTGGATATTGAGAAAAACATCTTCACCGAAAGGGCAGTCAGGCCCTGGACCAGGCTCCCCAGGGAAGTGGTTGAGTCCCCATCCCTGGAGGTATTTAAAAGATGGGTAGATGTGGTGCTTAGGGACATGGTTCAGCAGTGGACTTGGCAGTGCTAAGTTAACAGTTGGACATGATGATCTTAGAGGTCTTTTCCAACCTAAACGATTCTATGATTTCATCTTAGCATCTGATGAATTCCTCTCACAAGCGCAAGCTTTCCATAAGCAAAGAGTAGCATTAGCCCGGGACTAAATAGTATCTACAGGTACTGGTGATCTTAAATGATTCCTTTTTAGGCTCTTGAAAGGGAACTTATTTTCTCTTATTTACCTACCCAGACCCCTTCCAGGGTAGCTCAAGCTGAAATTCAAGACATTATACAAGTAGTCACCTCTCAAATCTTTGGGGAAAAAAAAGGAAATTATTCTGAGAATGGGTCCATACAAATCCAGAAATATTTTCTTGAAACTTAGCTCAGAACAGCTTATGTGAGAAGATGGGTGATCTTGTAACACTTAGCCACTGTAGAGCCAAGTTCTAAATGGGCTATGTACACATCAGAAAAATTTTATCTGTGAACTCTCCTGGAAGAACAGTTCTCAAGGAACTGTAAGCCAGCAGAAAATTATGGCAGTAAAACCGTAGAAAAGATCATTCCAAACTCAGCTTGTATAATGAAAAAACCCACAAAAAACACTACAAAAACCCCACTAAAATTAATCTACCTAAATTATTCTAAGCAAACCATTCTCAAAATCTTACAGCATATCTGAAATATTAAAAGAAATTAATCCACACCATTTGTACAGAGATGATACTTTGCGTGAACTCCTACCAGAAATGCCCAGCCTCTATAATTAAAGTATGACTATAACGCTTTATCTTCTGTCTGGATTGTTTAAGGTTTATCAAATACTGTGGTTAACAGTTAACCAACTTTTATAATTGCTTTTCTCTGAGGAAAAAAAAAATCCAGTCCCTAAATCAATGTCTGGGAAAAATAAAGATACATTTTTATGTCTTTAGATTTATTATTTATTTTTATTCTTGACAATTATGAGCATCCTCCTCAGATACCATTTTGTTGACAGTCTAGTCCCTAAGTATTAGAGATTACTTTGTGAAGGCCAAATCTTTATGCCAATAGGAGGAAAAAAAAACAAAACCCAAAAACAAAAGCACAGAAACTTGAGAGAATATTGAATCTCTTCACTAGGGAATCAGTCCCATCTGAACAGGAAATAAAGAGCAGAAGAAAAACCAAGAAGCAAAGATATCCATTGAGCCATGTGCTGTGACCCCATCACTTCCGACAACATAAACAGGGTCATGAAAGGGGACTTCACCCAAAAATGCTGGTAGTTCAGCATGTGGTATCTTTTGATACTTTACTTATGGTTCATTACATTTTCAAGGCAAAATTAATCAATGTCCCCAGCTACTGTTGGCAAAAATGCATTTCTAGAGGTACAAGCTTTTTCACTGAACAAAAAACCATAAGTTCTGACTGCAGCTGGTTTGAGAACTGGATTTGCAGGGAAAAGTTCAGTATTTCAGAAATTAAAGTTGAAAAGTGATTAAAAGTGCAATTCAGTAAAAAAAAAATTAAATTTCACAATAAAATTAATTATTCTGTTATGACAGAGTTGTACTGCATTTTATGTGGATCTTTATAGTACATGGAATTATGTTGATATGCTTGCATAATATTACCTGTGTTTAAATATAAGTGGGTTTTTGTAGGAAATGGGATAGCATCCTTAAAATGAAATATTTTATTTTTTCCCCTTGAAAAAATTATACTGACATAAACTCAAAGCTCAGTAATCCACTGTTCCAAATGCTAGGAATGCCAGACTCTATTCTGTACAGTATGTTATGGAAGGCTTCTGTAAACATGGCTTCCCGTTCTGACTTAACCTTCAAAATTTTTCAGAAGACATTTACTAGCTTGCATCATCCCAAATCACCATCATCACCACCTAGTGTACTCCCAGCTGCTGCCCTGAGGCTACTCCAGCACAGATTCATTTTGTCTGTACTGCAGTCATTACTTTGCACTACTTACCAAAGTCTTTGTAACTTTTTCTTTATTATTTAATAAAGTTAGCTTTAATATTGTTCTTTTCTCAATTTGCAGATGAAACACTGTGTATGCCTGTTCAAAACCCTGTATATTTGGTATTTTTTGAGGTATTACTTTGTGTTATTACCTACTGAATATGAATATAAAATGTAACAAGTTAACTTTGACGAAGTTCCTAGTGCCCAATTTCCAACCATCATATTGTCTGAAGACTTACCTAAAGCATTTTATTATTTTTTCCCCTGCAGTAGTTAAAACATTTACTGTGTAAATATCTGCCTTTTATTCCTCAGCAGGTGGTTAAAGCTTCACTTTTGTGATAACTCTAAAGGTCATCTTCATCAGGCGTCATTAAAGCAAACCATCTTTCACAGATGTTTGTTTCCATAGCAGACTACAGAGAAGCCATCAGAATGTTACTGTGATTTTGTTACCTTTGGGGAGCGTTTATTATTTAGCTGTCATCATTAAAAATTCAAAGCAGTGGATTGGCAAGGCAAGCTTAAACAGGGTTCTACCTCCAGCCACATTTATGGGCTAAACAATTGTGAAAAGAGGGATAAAAAAAGTGAAGAGAAGATAGGTTGCCCTTAGAAACAGTAACTTTAGGCACTCTAGCAGCTGCAAAATTTGATTAAAAAAAAGCCACAGCTTACAGTGATTCTGTTTCCAGAAGCTTTACCTAACATAAACCTAGGTAATTATAAGAAAGGGCACAGAGGCAGTGATTTGAACAGCAGCATTGAGATTTGGCAACGACTAAGCCCTGCCCCCCTCTTTTTTTTTTTATTTTACTTTAAAAACACGAGTTTTGTGTTGTGCACTATTAAGCCCCATCAGACTCTTTGCATTGGTATTTCTCTTTGATTTGGTATCAGACAACATATTTAGCATGACCAAGCCTGTTACTTTGGCTACACAAGTCCTGTAGGAAGGGATTAGGGACTTCAGAATAATTTCTTTGGTTTGAAACTGAGACCATGTTCTGGAGATACACAGAACCTGACCTGCTATATCTGTCCTTTTGCCAATATCCACAGCTGTTCAAATAGCCTGAGAGGTGAGAGAACAAGTGGCTCAGAACCACCCTCCCATCATTGCCACGCTTCCAGAAGGGAGACTACAGCCCTGTGTGTGAGCTCCATATAAAGTGCTTTTTAAATTTTTTTTTCTGGTTTTTACTCAAAACTGGATTTACAGTTCATTTCCTATACCATACAAATTTTTGGTAGGAAGCTGTCTAAACTGCCCAACGAAAGATGCTAGAAAGACAGGTGTACCTGAAATCTTACCCTTTCCCAAGTTTAGTCATTGATTTATAGGATGTAGAAAGGGCCCCTCTGTGAGATCAGGCTTGTCAGCTCACATCTTTTAATTAAGGTATCTGACAATATTCCTTATTAAGAAAAAATAAATAAAGCAAGCAAGACAAAGTATAAACCAAACAGCTCTATTCACCTACCTTACTGTTTTGTGTTCAGCAGTTAAAGAATTCACAGAAAAAGCAAGACATCTGAATTAAGCCAAAAGAACTGAAACTTGCTGCTAGGGTCCTCAGCCCTGACCACCAACCATTCAAGCACAGGGACCCCACACCCCAAGTCATAATGTGGCACAGGAAAGAATTTAAGGCCTGTAAATTTAAATTAGTCAACCTATTAATCCATTAGCATTTAGCTAATCATTTTCAACCCACATCTAATTAAGCCTCTTGAGCTGAGTGTAGCCACTCAGACTCCTTCTGTCATCAAAGGAGAGCAAACAGCACCTGCCCATGCCACTCCTTGAGGGCCTCTTTGCATCACCATAGTCTACAGAGGGAGCAGAAGACAATTTCTCTCTGAACTTTAAGCATCTTCATTAGATATCTAAAGTTTGTAGGGATGAAACTGAGCTATGAGATCAGTAAGCACAGAGAAAGTCAAAGTTTTATTGGGTTGGCTGAACCAACACCACCATTTCTCTCGCATTCTACAGCAATGTACCTACATAGCAGGCTGAGTTACATTCCTTCCTGAGGAATTTGATGGTGTCAGTGGATTTCCCTACCAGAAAATTCATTTATTCAGCCGTCTAGTGAATGACCTAATATATATGCATATGACATAAATCTTTTGTTGACTTATTTTTGTAATGCACCTGCCAGTCACCTACAGTATATTATAAAACTCAGATACCTCAAAACCAAATATCTGTTCATCGTTTGAACAGGAAAGGACACCACCACAATCTATATCTGCTTCAGAGTTTATCAAGAAACATCAAACCTAGAAAACCTCCTTGCCTAAATTTGAGGGTAGAATCAATTCCCTGGTCATTGCCAAAGAAATTAAAGTCTTCTGCATATTCAAAGGAGGAGTGTGATGTTTGAAGGCTTGAGGGTTTTTTGGTTCCACCTGGTATATACTGTTAAAATCTTGGAGCTGTTTACCAAATTGTACTGCAGAGACAGGAAATGGTCCCTCTTAGACTGTGACAAAAATAGAAGAGACTGAACATTAATTTTTCCGTTGCAAATGGATACCCAACGGTCAGCTTGATAGGTAGAAAATAAGGCTTCTTTTACAGAATGTATCATGCGCTCTATTTCTAAAAAATCATTTCATTTTTCACACTGTCATTGAACACATGCTCTTTCTCAATTCAGCAGTCATGAGAGAAGCAGGCACCACATTATTCTGAAGAGCCCTAATTAATGCTGCTTTCCACCTGTAGAGTTTGAGTCCCCTTCCCCTTTCATTCTGCAATCAGCTCTGCTGTGGGCTTATGCAGAGATGCACTGAAGTCAATCAGGTTTCATGCAGGTCTCCCATCAAGCAGCAATAATATGTGACTTAACATGTGAACGTGTTCATAGGCATGTGAGGCAATGGTGTGTGGCTGAAGCCACATGTTTAGCCATTAACACCTCTCATTATCACAGAGACTAATTTCTCCCTCCCACTTGACAACTTCACCTCAATTTGGAGACTATTCATGGCCCCTATCATCTGCCAAGAGAAAGGCAGCAAAGGAAGTGACAGAGTTCGCCTAGGATCAAAAATACCCTCTGAAGGTGCTTATTTTTCTCTCTTTTCTCTCTAGACACAGAGAGTAGAGCAACTCCTAATTTAGGCACCCCAGTCAAGTGCATAACATTAGCCCTGTGACAATCAGCCACATCGATTATCCTCTTTGCTTTTCAAGTTGTTATGAACTATAACCATATACATTTGCTGAGTGAGCAGTGGTCGTACCTGACAGATTGCCCCAAAACTAAAAAATGTCCAAAGTAATGACTCTAAAGAGCACAGCTATTTGAGATAATTGTATTGTTTAATTTCAGTAATGGCATTTTTATATGAGTACTGAAACAGCAGTTGAAAAGTATCTGTATTTTTCTGTTCCTTCTTCTGGCTGCCCATGTTGTTGTAGTCATTGTCTGGTAATATCTCAACAAACTATGAGCACTGGAAGAATTAACTATTATTGTCTGACAAGTTCTGATAAGAGAAAATGCACTCTTTGGTAGAAACACACTTACAATTTCTGACCTTGTAACTTTATTTGTGAAATATGCAGAAGAGAATAACACAGTTAAAATCTATCTTATTAACTCCTCTTTTATTGCTAAAAATCCTCCTGGAAAGTAGTTCCAAACACATGAAGGATGAGAAAGTGATTGGGAATAGTCATCATGGATTCAGGAAGGGGAAATCATGCTTGACCAACCTGATAGCCTTCTGCAATGAGACGACTACCTTGGTGGATGAGGGGAGAGCTGTGGATGTTGTTTACCTCAACTTCAGTAAGGCCTGTGACAGTGTTTCCCATGTGATCAGTGGCACAAGGTCCAGCGGGAGGCAAGTCATAAGTGCTGTATCCCAGGGCTCACTACTGAGCCCAAGAACATCTTCATTAATGACCTGGACAATGGGGCAGAGTGTATCGTCAGCAAGTTCACAGATGATATAAACCAGGGAGGAGTAGCTGATATACCAGATAGTTGTGCAGTCTTTCAGAGGGACCTGGACAAGCTGGAGAATGGCTGACAGGAACCTCATGCAGTTCAACGAAGGAAGGGCAAAATCCCGCACCTGGGGAGGAATAATGCCAAGAACCAGTACACGCTGGGTGCTGACCAGCTGGTAAGTAGCTTTGCAGAGAAGAGCTTAGGGTCCTGGGGGACAGCAAGATGACCATGAGCCAGGAACACACCCTTGAAGCAAAAATAGGGCAACAGTATTCTGGGCTGCGTAAGGACGAGCATTGCCAGTATGTGGAGGCAGGCGATCCTTCCTCTCCGCTCAGCACTGGTGAGGCCACATCTGGAGTGCTGGGTCCAGTGCTGGGCTCCTCAGTACAAGCAAGACGTGGACTTATTTGGGTGAGTCCAGCACAGGGCTGCAAAGATGATTGAGAGACTAGAGCATCTCTCATATGAGGAAGGGCTGAGAGAGCTGGCACTGTTCAGCCTGAAGAAGGGAAGGCTCAGGGGGGGATCTCATCAATGTGTATAAGTACCTGATGAGAGAAAATGAAGAGGAGGGATCCCGACATTTCTCAGTAATGCCCAGTGACAGGACAAGAGACAATGGGCACAAACTAAAACACATGAAATGCCATCTGAAAATAAGAAAATACTTTTTTACTGGGGGGGGGGCGGGGCGGGGGGGAGGGGAGGCAAACACTGTCACAGGTTGCCCAGAGACTGTGGAGTCTCCATCTGTAGAGATATTCAAAACCCAATTGCACACAATCCTGGACAACCTGCACTGGCTGACCTTGCTTGAGTAGGGGGGTTGGACTAGACAATCTCAAGAAGTCTCTTCCAACCTAAATGATTCTGCATTTCTATGAAAAATTAGAGTAAAGAAATCTTTGACTACTTCTGTCATTACACAAGCCATTCCTGCTAAGATACAAATCTTTTATTGCAAATGTATAAAGAAAATGGGGTTCAGATATTAAATTTCCTACAAATCTCCCTTTGCAGAAATGTTATTTATTCTCTCTCTACTTCAGCTTTTATCTGTATAATTACCTAATCTATTTATATAATTTTAACTAATTAAAATATATTAATAATAAATGTTTAACCAACTATTAATGTCATATGTAATTTTTTTTACCAGAAAAGCTTAAGTAAAACATGTATCTCTAGACAAAATTCAACAGACAAAAATGAAACACTCCCCGGGAACGTAGATGAGATGCAGCAGGGAGAGGGAATCAGCTGAGCGACAATAATTCAGACTAGCTAAGGATCTTCTGCCTTATCTTAAAAAATTTAAAGGCTTCTTTTGTGGATATGTACAGAAGAGCTAATACAGTTCATACAGGTACAGAGGAAAAGGGTAAGGTAACAAAGTAAGCCAAATTCCATCACTCTAAATGGCAAAAAACATTACATGGAGCACTCTGCCTCAGTCTCTTATTTGTTATATAGGCAAAAATCACGTTTTCAAACTTGACAGGAATGTTGCAACTACAATATATTAAAGGTTGAGACTTTTACATATTATATTAAGACAGACCTGTAAATATGACAACTATTTCTATCATCTGTATTTATAAACACAGTCATGGAAATAATAATACAATTATCTTTGAATTTCACTTTCAGAAAATCATGGTGGTATTTGTCATTTGTTTACTTTATTCCTATAGAAAAAGTGGCATCTGTAGCGCAAACTACAAGGAAGTAAACTAAAATGCTACCTCTCCTGTAGCACTTTCATTTCTCTCCTGTCTGCACATACACTGTATTTTTAAGTTCCATTCATCCTATTTGCATACTTTCAAATTCATCTTCATCCTGCCAGGTTCTCCAATTCCATTCTTTTATTTTTAAATAAATAACAGAAGATGAGGTGTTCTACAGTTGGGGGGGGCAGGGGGGCTCTGCTCACTAGCTGATATCATTGCTGCTTATTAGCATGTGTTCTCAAAAATGTGGAAGCGTGACCGAAGAACTCAAAAAAGTACTCCTAAAAAAGTGCTACAAACCTAAAGCTGCAGCCATCTGGAGCAAGAGTGATGCCTGCCATGAACTTACATACCTCAGACTCTGAAAGGTTTTCAAGCTGAATGAATTTGCATCTGTCAGAGAAACAGGCAGACTTTTATGCAATGGAATGCAACATGGCAATTAGATGCAATTAAAATTATAATTAGAGAACCATATCTAGTGTGCTCACAGTAATCTGGGATCATTTTTTTTTCTAGCACAGACAGAAACGAAGGCCCAGTCTAGAACAGAGATTGACCTGCTGGTAGCTTCTCCTGGGGAACTCATCCCTTCCCCAGGAATGGCTCTTCCTGCCTGGCACGGCCCCAGGCACGGCCAGCTGCTCTTGCTCCCAGAAAGCTATTTATGGTTTTGAAGCCCAAGAGCAGTCGTTTTGGGTTCCTAACTATACATCTTTACTGAATAAGGTTATCTGCTTTCCGGCTCTCCAGCCTGGATTCCCTTTTAATATACAGGTTATATAAAAAGCAAGATGCGTGCTGTTTATGAATGCTGACACCCACTGGAAATCTGAGTCAGCCACGTACTCCATGCCTGCTTTGTTTGATTTGGAGTGTAGGCAGATACTGCAGGCAGCATAACCAAAACTTCAGTCTAGGAGCCTGAACTGAGTTCCCACACGAGCGAGGCAAAGTTACCCAGTGCGTGCATATTCAGCATGCGGACCGATTTGTCACAGGAGAAGCAGTAGGGTGAAGGGGACTTTAGCCTCCCCCCAGCAGCATCAGCTGGCGTGCTGATCACACAGTAATGAGACAGGGGACTGCATGGGCAACACCATCATAAAGGCCACGCACCCGATATGCTGGCTCCATGCCCAAACATCCTCAATGAAGAATTACATTATTTGTAGTATATTTTATCATCTATGATACTGTCTCTTCTTTCTCTTCCTCAGAATTGTGATTTGCTACATTAAATCTTTAGATTTAACATATATATATATATGAAAATGAATAAGGTATAAAGTTCAAAGACTAAGAAGCTGCTTAAAAGGCACATTTAACCTATTCTTTCTTCACAGTAAGGAAAATTGGTGTTTACTTATGCCAACAGAAAAGAAAGCAACAGGTAAAGTATTCAACTTCATTTTCTTTAGGAGCTTTTAGAAATTATAACAATTGTGTTTCCAGAGTTTAGATATTTAAGTAAGAAGTAATTTTAACTGTTTCAAAGAACTTGATCAAATTTGTCTGTCCCCAAGAGATCTCATACCTTTATGAAAGCTTTGGCTTTAGAGATGTCAGTGCCATTGTAGATGAGCATGGCGCAGCCTTACTCATCGTGACAAGGTCAAGGCAATGATGGATGATTTCTGAGAGAAAAATCTGTCGCTATAGTTTGTGCAGGACTAAAGGGAAATGCCAATAAATAAGCCACTAAGTGTTCAGGAACACAGTGGTATTGTTTGCATATTTTATGTAAAATAATTTTTAATAGCTGTCATCAAAGAACAGTAAGCTCATAAGCTGTCATAATAGAATGACAATATATTATGCTGTCCTGGTTTCAGCTGGGATAGAGTTAATTTTCTTCTTAGTAGCTGGTATAGTGCTGTGTTTTGGATTTAGTATGAGAATAGTGTTGATAACACAGTGATGTTTTAGTTGTAGCTCAGTAGTGCTTACACTAAGTCAAGGACTTTTCAGCTTCTCATGCCTTACTGACTGAGAAGGCTGGAGATGCAGAAGAAGCTGGGAGGGGGCACAGCCAGGACAGCTGACCCAGACTGGCCAAAGGGCTATGCCATACCATATGACGTCATGCTCAGTATATAAACTAGGGGACAGCTGGCCTTGGGGCGCTGCTCAGGGACTGGCTGGGTATTGGTCAGTGGGTGGTGAGCAATTGCATCGTGCATCACTTACTTTGTATATTCTTTTATTATTATTATCATTATTATTAATAATTTATTTCATTTCAATTATTAAACTGTTCTTATCTCAACCCACGAGGTTTTTTTCACATTTACTCTTCCAATTCTCTCCCCCATCCCACCAGAGGCAGGGAGTGAGTGAGTGGCTGTGTCGTGCTCAGTTGCCAACTGGGTTAAACCATGACATATGCACAAAGATGTAGTCTTATAATTTTAAAACTAAGTCTTCAGTAGCAGAAAAGGCAGGAAATTAAAAGCAAATATCTCCTCTGAGTTCCCTTTTTGTTCCCAGGCAGACCTGCATGAGATAATTGCATGATAATACAGCCGGATGCTGTATAACACCTCTAACAGTTTAGCAAGAAACCAATTCATTACCATATGTTTAAATGGTTTTCCAAGTGTAACGGGCAAATTTCTGTGAGCTACTACTTCAGTTGTTTGACTAGGAAGACTGAGATTCTCTTGTGGAAGGCAAATCTAAGGGAATAGAGTTGGTACAAAAAGAAGACTCTCTGACTATGTTTTTTTATGTTAACAGAAGACTGCCAGAATGGTCCACTGGCATGAGGAATGACTAGTGCCCCCAAGCTGAGTGGGAATATCAGTCTGTGTCCTCTGAGCTTCTTCCCTGGCCTCCAAACTGGGAAGTAAAATACATTAACGGAGACTTCCTTAACTTGAATTTCAGATAGCTTGCTTCACTCTGCAGCTGGGATAGGCTAAGAAGATATGTGCTAGCTGTTCCTGCAGCTCAGCTAACAGACGAGACCTTGTCAGACAGCAGAAACACACCTGAGATCTCCTACAGGCTTGTACCCTGCATCATGCACAGGTTTGCTTTTAGCTCACGTATCCTGTCTGCTGCAGAGAGCCCAAACCTCACCCGGGGCAAGTGTGAATCAGCTGATGACAACTGTGTCCTTTGGCTGGGGTCACAGACAGTTACAGCTTACTTTGAAACCCATAATTTTTTCATTCAAGGATGACCTCATACAATACTGTAAGCAGTTTATTCTTTTTAATGAACACATGGCAAGTTAAGGAGTTCAGAATGGTTATTGTTTTATGAAAAATGTGCTTGAGTGCATAGCTGTTATCCAACTGTCATCAAGAAGAAGAGCAGGATTTGCAAAAGCAACTTTGGAAGTGACTCCGTTAAGAACCTGTGATGTTTTTAATCCATTAGCTCCTTACTTCTGACATGATTGCTTGAAGCTGGTGGCAGAAACTCCAGACGCTTCAGAGAGGCCACAATTTCACTCCTGACATGAATAAGCTTTTCCAGTTCTAATAGCAATACAAACATTTACTATTTACATAACATATTTTTCTGCATTTGTCTCCTTGTGTCATCACTAAGTTTAAGGAAATAACTACATTGTATGTGGATTTTACTTCTATCTCCATTTTAAGAATATCGTCTTTCAACCAAGCGTTTTGCTCATGGCAAAGAACCTACTACCAATCTGAATTACGTACATACAAGTGAAAGCATTACCCATCTAAGAGTTCAGAATGATCTCAGAACTGAAAAAGATACTGAAAAGCCGAAAATGTATTGAAAAATACATTGACTTAATGATAAATATAATTCACCATAAATGGTGCTTTTTCAAAAGTCACAAATTGATTTACAAGATGGGCCTAATGATGAGACACCTCAAATCAAAAATAATTATCGGATCAAATTTAAAGTGGCTGAAAAGCATATTTTAGAATGCACTGTCCAACTCGCCATAAAAAAGCCTGAAAATGGTTCTTTTCACTGACGTGCAGCTAAACCAGGATACAATTCCAATTCTGCTTTCAGCAAGTCTCCCCAGGTGCATCAGAGACATTGCGCTAAAGCTATTCAGTTATGTCCACTTACTGCTATTTTTGCACATTATCATTTAAATAAGCCACAATATGTTGTGGTCTTGAAAAACTGCTTAAAAATTGTTTGAGTCCAGTTGCATACACCCCCTTCTTCTGAATACATCTCAGGCCATCTGTTACTCATCTCCCAAAAGCTACAGGTACCAGTGCCATGTTGTTTCACTAAATTATATAATGGGAGTGGCTGGGGCGCAGCCATCTCAGGACTCTGGAAGACAAATTTGGAAACACGCCCTCTGCATTGCTTTGTTGAATATCACTGTATGCTCTTCTGTTCCATGCTAATGGCCACAATAACTCCCACAAACATGTTAGGAAAAAGTGAACTATTACTCTGCTATTAGGAAAAAATTCACTAACGGGCATATGTGGGTTTTCATATCTAGTTCATACAAATTTAAAGACCAAAGTTTGTCTTCAGTGTGAGCAAGGGGATAATTTAGCCAAAGGCTATGAAATTCGTGTACTAACAATAAAAATGTGACTATCAATATTAAGTCTTTGTTATGTTTCTGGAACATGGGGAATGTTGTATCAGCTGAACAGAAAGCAATCATCAGAAAGAGACCTAAAATTGCATGGGAAAAAAATTAATATTGTGGAAAAGGAACCTACATCTAAAAAGCTTTTTGAAAATACTATATAGGTTTACTTTAAATGTGTAATGTATATATTTATTTATATAATAACCATATTCAAAATACAAGTATGGTAAATGGTGCACAGATACTAAAATCAGGTACATAAAGTATCTGCATTCACTGAAGTCCCATCTCAGTAAACCTTTACTCCTTGCTGCCGGCAATGAGTTTACTTGGTTTACAGCAGTCACTAGGAGATCCTTGCCTTGTCAACTCCACACAAAGTGGCCTGTGCAAGAAATGAGGGATGCAAGCAGAGAGCCTTGAGTCAAGTGCAGCCAGCTTTCCAAAGCACAGAGTTTAAAGGTTGTAACAACCAGTGAGGTGAAGTGCTTTAAAGATGGGAGGCTATCTTACTCTGTTACCTTGAATCGTTGATACACAAGAGTCTAAGGCAGAAGCAAAGTATATTTGTATATTTTGAGATTCATAAATGCAAAGTTACAGACTTACAAAGAGAAGTGTTTGAGAGGAAAGAAGACCAGACTACATATTGTAACACCAGATCCAGAGGTCTCCCTCTTCCCTTCTGTCTCCAGCTGACAAACTCCAGGCATTCATGTTATATAGTTAAAGAGCTGGTCCCAAAGCATAACCAGCCTTTCAAAGGTGCATTTCTGGAGAATGAATGGTGGGACCACAAGGTTCTTTGAGTCAACTCTTCTCAGTTTTTTGCCCCTTCTCAGTCCAAATGTCATCAAGAGGAAATTTGACCTTTGTTTTCAGAAAATGATTGTGCCGGCGTTTGGCTAAACCCTAAGCAGATTCTTAGCCCATTTTGAAGATGAGTAGAATTTCTCACCTGCACGGGCAACAGTCTAGTCCTAAGAGAAAGCTTTCATGTAACATGCTACCAGATTCTTACTGAGCTCAGACATGATGGTAACCAGAAAATCTGAGGTGATTATGGGCTTGGAGATAATAATCCAAAGCCTTGTCTTTGAGAGGTAGAATGACAGACATGTTTAAGCATAACTGTTGTTTTCAGTTGTTATAAAGATGATGCTTCCCTGGGAAGTGCGCAGACTGCAAAGTGAAAAAAACTGAGTTTTATTTTATTTAATTAAAATATAAGAAAAAAATTTTTTTTTAGTGAAAGTTACATTGTATTTATTTGGAAGATTTTAATTAAAAATGAGAACTCACTTCTTGGATTCTAATTCTTGTGTGGTCAATAAAGATCTCATATATTAACCTAGAAAGCCTGTAGGCAACTTGCACATTTTAATAATCCAGAAGCAGGTTCCTATGGAGTGTTGTGGAGTGACACATCTCTGTATCTGATTATCCAGGTATTTATTATGTGCACCAGTCCTCCTTAGATTGGATATTAGGAAAAATTTCTTCACTGAAAGGGTAGTCAGGCACTGGACCAGGCTGCCGAGGGAAGTGGTTGAGTCCCCATCCCTGGAGGTATTTAAAAGATGGGTAGATGTGGTGCTTAGGGACATGGTTCAGCAGTGGACTTGGCAGTGCTAAGTTAACAGTTGGACATGATGATCTTAGAGGTCTTTTCCAACCTAAACGATTCCATGATTCTATAATTCTAAAATTTTTCAGGCTAAAACTTATTCCAGAAGAGTGTAAGCTTCAGCAGATCTACAGACTGGACTCATAAAAGACCTCCATTCAGATAAATATAAAAATAAACATACGACCAATTAGAAAAGATCACCTTTTGAAATACTTCCTTGGCTATCTAGCTAAGCCAATTTTCATGATCCTTTTCCCTGAAGTTTAAGAGAATTGTATTATTACCATTCCCCAGCGATTCCATTAAAATAGATTGATCTTGTCTTTCAGACAAAAAAAAAGAGGCCTGAGAAAATTAAAAAAATGCAACTTTTTTTTTTACCAACTAATTTTCGCAATAGTTTCAGTGCTTCTCTTAATCTTTTCTGTATGACCATGAAAGAGAGAAGTATTGACAAGCTTTACAAAGCCCTAGAGCTCAAAGTACTTTAAGAAAACAGCTCCATAAGTCATGCTCAAAGTTAACCACACATCCCAGTGAGATGAATGTGATCTGTAAGTAAAACCTGGGTGTTAAGAAGCTTTGCTTTAACCACAGTTCTGGTTTTGCTCTGCCAGTGTTACCAGTTAATACCCCCTGATGAAAAAAGAAACACAGTTAGCAATTACCCCTGTATCCATTTAAGCTGTCAGTGTTAACAGGCACGGTTCTTTGGACACCAGACACCCTAATTGGCTGCTTGCTCATTTTCTAATGAAGCTGTCCGCAAGTGTCTGAAAAGTGATGTCCTTGAGACTAGCAGCTTCAATGTGAACAAGTGATTCCTACTGATTTTTTTTAACTGGCATTGAGTTTGTTTTTCAAGGAACAGTATAGAATTACTGCATGATCATTGGCAGTGCTTTATAGACATTCTGTTATATACTTCCCATTTCCTCAAACTAAAACACTGGAAGCAAATTTTTAATTTCTATTTTGTAATGTCTGTGCCTATCTCAAGATCAGGACTATTTAGTTATTCAACAACATTATGAGCAACATTTTTAATAGGCTTTGCATCAGCTTCTCAATATACCATCAAGGAAATTCAAGAGGATCCTTTATTTTATGTTTTGTGAAAAAATAAACAGAACAAAGTTCAAGTCCTCAGGAAAGCAGAGGATGCTTTTTAATTTAATAATATTTTTCTTCTTTTTTTTTTATAATGAAAATATTGTACAAGACTATTTCCATGGTTATTTTACTTCCCATGTTTCTAAGTTACAATTTCATTTTATTGTAAAGTTGTTATTACCAGAAATCAGTTGAATAAAATTACTGTGAACTCGTTCAGTACAGGGAATTTGTTACCTTTCATGTTTGGAGGGACACACTAAAAGCTCCTGAAACAAATAATAAATAATATTTTTATTATTCTTATTGGTAGATTTTTGCTAGGGGTACCCAGTGGCTAAATAGGTCTTACTATGTCAACTGTTTTAGAAAAAAAAAACTAGTAGGAAGTAGTTGCTGCAGTGGAAAGTTTAGTCAAAACAGACAATGGTTTGGAAGATAAAAAAATAGATTCAGAACTTATCCTACATATATAAAACATATTGTTGGGTACCATCAGAATAAAACACATCTAAAATGTGAGGAAAACAGTACAGCTAAAACAAAGTAACAAAATAATATCAGTATCAATAGAAAATGCTATATGCATTAAGCAAGCTGAAGAGCTACCTCGTAGTTTGTGTCAGCATCATGAAATGTTGCTGAACCAGCAGTTTTCTTTTTACGGATGTTTTCCTTTGACCTTATTAGCTTGGCTTTTACAAAGATGCAGCTGTCAAATTCACAGCAAAAATGGAAAAAGTGTTGATCCTATCATATTATTCACTAGTGCAGGGTCTTCCTTTCTTATTTTTTTCCATGTCAGCACTATTTTATATCAAATTAGTCTTTTAGTATGATTTGTAGAACAAGAAAAGAATTACTTGCAGGGGGTAAAATCAATACAATAATGTAACTTAGCATGAATATTTGTACTTGAAAAACTCATGCTTTTAATTCAATACTGAGCTACAGAACACTGTTTTCCTCATTCCCAGTTGTCTTACAAGATTTCCTACAAGATTACAGAATTATTTCACATGTATTTTTATTTTATTTAGTTTTCAGTACTATTATCAATAGTCACTACACTGCTCCGAATACTCTGTCTTTACCTGAACTTACCCAAATGAACTCTAATAATTGTTATTAATAGTAATTATGAAGTGGGTTGATCCACAGATGGGTAACAGAAATCTCTAAAAAGTCTATTATGCTCTTGAAAGGAGACTCAAATTTGGCCTGTAGGATTTTGTGTGCGTGTGTAGTCACTAGTCAGCCTGCAATCCCACATTTTAATGCTTTTTCCTTTTCTCTAGAGAATTTTACATCTCTACATTAGCATACTCACAGACTCTTTCCCAGTTATCATCAGCTATTTCTCTAAATGGATACTTTTGAGCCATTATCTTTAAAAATGCTTCAGGAGTCAATTTTTAATCAGGTTGCTTGATGGTCTAAATTCACTTGTCCACATCCAGTATAGATATTTTGATTATGATTAAGTTGCCCAGTCTTCTCTGATACATTATCGGGGGACAATGACCCACATGGAGTTGGTGAATAGGGCAGACTGTTCTGCAGTGGTGGCTGGAGGGCAGGTAGGATGCTCTAATATGTCTAAACTGTCTCCAGATGCCAACGTTTAGGGCAATTGAATTTCACCTTTAGTAATGAAAGCAAAGATGGAAGAATAAAGGAACTTGACCTACTCATTCACGTTTAAAAATGATCTTTTCCAAATGAGGTTAAGGAAGACCGAGTACTCAGAGTACTGAGTCACTACTATGGCAAATAGAAACCTTGGCTATGCATCTCTGGCAATAGCTGATGATAAGCAGGAAAAAGCCTGCAAGTATCTAGAGGCAGGTGTGCATCAAGGGCATCTATAATACAGTGGGGAAAAAAAAAAAATTAGTGTGATGTAGGGACTGTAACCAAATACTATTAAGACAGGAGAAACTTAGAAACTATATTAGAAATACCTTCCTGACACCTATAAAAATCAAGTTGTCAAATAGCCTTTCAAAAGCTGTCTTTGACTCCTATCACTTGAGACTCCAAACTAGACAGAACAAGGAAGATTTTTAACAAATGTGTTATGAAGAACAAACCTGCACTAGAAGAACAGAGACCTCCCAACCCAATAGACCTTTTCCCATTTCTACCCACTGTGTTATATACAAGAACATCCACAGCCAGATTTTTTCCAACACCATACTTCATTAAAAACATGATTCGCTTTCACCTTCTGTTTAAATTGTCCTCTTGAGTTTTGTTCACTGTTATTAAGATCGATGGGGTGTACATAGGAGATGCTAATTTCTACGGGGTAAGAGCCAGGGGAGGAAAGCAACCAAAACAGACTCCTTTTGGAAGGGATTTTGTACATTCTCCAGTATTCATGTGAAAAGTTGGTGGGGAGAATGGCATCTCGCAGGACTGAACTGTTGGGTAGTCAGTATCTTCTTGACAAATAAACTGGTTCATTAAAGCACTCTCAACTTACTAAAATTATAACCCATAAAGACAGGCCAGACGGTGAATTCTGCTTCTCATATTCACCTCAGCTTGTCATTCAGGAATTTTTACTAGCTGGAAGACAAGATTTCCACACCTGTGAGGCACAACATCAAGTGAAATGTGAAGTACGCTGAGCTGCACGTGATATGGTTCAGCTCCTCATACAGTGGCAACCTCACAAAAACCCTATAGATTTTAGCAAGATACTTACCTGTCTACAACTGGCTGATCCATAGCCCACGTAGGAACACTCACATGCAAAAGCTGATCTGCGGGTGGGTGACCACTTGTCCCAGTGCCCTGTGACAGCTCTTAAATCTTGCTGAATTTCTGCAGGCAGCATAGAGCTGCCACCACGGATGTAAGTAATTATCCATCACATACTGGCCTCCAAAACCAGTCGCAACGTATAGCTTTAAAAATGGCTATATTCATAACTACATAGTGCTGGGGCATACAATGGTCCACGCTGTTTAATTGTTCCATCACACAATTTATCTTCTTCAGTGTAAAACTCATTCCAGCAATGCTCAGGTGAGATAATAGCGGCTCCCTCCTGGCAGAGTAGGCAAAGGAGGAAAGGCAGGTTACCCATAAAGATGAAGGCCATGCTGTACTACTTCCCCTGAGCTACCTCTGTTAACTAATACGTGTAGCCGATAGGATTAAAAGGAGCTGAAGAGACACTGAAGTCATGTGTCAGTCTTCTGATGCTCAGTAGTGACATTTTGGTATCTTCCACTTGAAATGCTCCTAGAGGATGGCACTCCATTCTGTCACTGTGAGTGATTTACAGGCTTAAAGCATAAAGAGTTCATCCTCAGTAACAGTAAACCTTGGGCTAACAAGGTTAAGACATTTAATTAGGGGAGACTGTGATTTAGGCATGCAAGACTAAAACTGAAAAGCAGAAGCTTATCTCTAACACTAGTAATTTAGTTATAATTTCTTCCGCTGTGACCTTCCTGTGAAATGCTTCCAGTAGATATTGTACCTTCACTAACAGCATGACAATCACCTGATAGAAACACTCTTCTCTAGCAGAACTGAAACAGGAACTAATTAGCATAAAAATCAATACACGAATCCTGCTTAATTATCATAAATAACTCGGGCAAGTCGTGGATAGCAAAGGACTTCTTTTTTGGGCGCAGGTGAATCTTTCTTGGTTTAACATTGGTAAAAATCACCCTTGGGATTCTTTTTCTCATTTGTGTCACATTCTATTTGGCATAAACTCATAAATTTCATTCTAATATTTAGTAAAAAATAATGTTTTATAAACATTAGTACTAAAAAGGAAAGGAAATTTTCAGGGAAAAATTCAGAGGAAAATGGGCATAATGAACAAGAGAAAAAGAAAACTGCAGGAATAAACGACAGCATTTTAGGAATGAGGACAGGTGAATGTAAATTCATGTAAATTGATGTATTTGCATGACTCTTCTGGCTGTTCACTCAACTCCTCCTCAGGTTTTGGCCTAAGACAACGCTCATGCTAAGGTGTGATGTTTGCTGGGAGCAACACCAGATAAAGTTTTATTCACAGAGTGTGTTGTCCTGTAAATCTGAGAGATCCAAATGAAAAATATTCAGTCAAAGTGAGCAAGAAATGGGTACGAGCATGGTGGTTTGACATATATTGACAAATGTGAACAAGTATTTCCAAGATGTAATTATATTGGGTCTTCATAATCCTCCAAAGCAGATGTTAACTGGGATTGTATGTCACAACTGAATACTTTCTATGCTTCTGGGAATTATACCTATGCATATATGGTCCATTTGAGATTTAAAACATTCTGTGGTTCTGGTACCTATACTAAAGACAACTGAACTCTGCCTGCAAGAACAAACAAAAATTGTGAACACTAACAAAAAGTGTATTTTATTGAATCTATTTACAGATTTAATCTTATACATTTATTTATTTAACCAAATATAAGTAAGATAAAGATACTGTGCATCTAACTATATCCCACTTATGCATACTGAAGATTCGTGGCAATGTAATCTGCTTTATTTTGCTAGTTGTGAATTAGAAAGTCTCTAAATTTTAGAATTAAACAGATTTATTGACTACCTATTTTTTTTCCTTTTATGTAAACTCTCATCATGGTTGAAAGAAATAGTTGCATCAGAGAAGAAATTTGAGATCTTTCAAATATATTAAACCAGTTAGGAACGTAATTAATAACAACCCATTAGAGAAGTTATGTTATGCATAAAAAATGCATAAGTCCCAGCAAAATATATTTTTTTAATCTGAAAATCATTATTTTTGTTTAGAAGAACACTTCAGTCTGCTGGCATGGAGGAAGAGAAACATATTCAGCACTCCTTATAGAAAGTCAATAGCAGTTTGCTGAGATATTAGAAATGCTTCTCGTCCAATATTGCACCTTCTGTTTTAACAGGAATTTGTATTAAAAAGTTTCATACCATAGCAATAACCTACCCTATTAGAAAAAAAATAAAGTGGCAATACAAGTAGAAGGTTACAGATTAAGATAGATATTCCTAGGAAGGCTTTGAATCATATTATGTAAACAAACATACTTCATTTTTGTAAATAGTAAAAGCATTAAGGTCACATTTTCTTTCTCCCAGTTGTCTACTAAAACTAGTTTAGGGTGAAACATCTCAGAATCTCAGCCCTGTGAACTGAAGAAATGGGACTGCCATGTTCAGAAGCTAGAGTGACAGCCTGCAGACAACTGTAAACACGGTAAATAATATAGTTTTAATTAATGAACTTTATTAAGTTTGCAGGTTTGCGTCTGAGATTTGAACCTGATCCTACCCTAGAGCATATGTAAAGAAGTGGAGATGAGTACAACTGAAAGCAGAATCTGGCCTTCTGCCATCTGAATATTGTAACTTAATGGCTTCACAGTAATTTTCACAGAACATTACAGCATTATCAAAATTAATGCTAAACTTTGTAGAGCAGTGCTGAATCTCGTGCTTCGGGGCTTACGCTATTATAAACCCAACATGGAAGGATAACTAGCTTTGTGTACCAAGCCCTAATGCTTTCCTCTGAAGCCTTGGTGATGGCCTGGACAATCGATTGATTGTCTATTTCCAATTTAGGTATTTGCTTTCTCAAAAGTATACTTCCCAAATTAAAGTGTTTGATACAGTTTCAACTGCAGTCCACTGTTCAGTATAACCATGATTTAAAACTGGATTTAATCCAAAACTATGACACGTCACTTCCGTACCAGCCAGCCTTTAAATGATGCAATATAATAAGAAAAGCACTTAGTGTATAGCCAGGTAATTAACTATATGAATAACCAAGCAATTTTCCTGCTATAGTTTAATTTCTGAAAACATTTTAATTACCTTTAAGTTGGTAGCCCCCATGCAAATACTGTTCGTGTACTCTGAATTTTCAATCTCCTTTTCTTAATTTGCATCCTTTTTAATTGTCTCATCTGAATGCACATTTTTTTTTTCATTAAAAATGGCTTGAGTAATGATGTAGGAATGATATTCTTCAGGGCCTTTTTATTTTCAATTCTAGTCACCTGTGAATTATATCTTCTTTAATACTTGAGTGAAGACTTGCCATTAGGAAGACCATAATAAATATGACTCGTTATCAGAATACAAATGGAAAAGAAACCTATACTTTAAAAATTACTAGACCTCTGGGAGGAGTTAGACCTTGATTTATATTAGGTCCCTGAAGACTATAAGGCTGTGACAAACAGGGCTCATTACCTATGCTCTGTCTACATTTTATCTATTGCAGACTTCAGGGCAGTTACACACAATATGCTCATTACAAAACAAGAAAGATAAAGTCCAATAAATATTTACACAGATTTATCCATATTCAAATAAGAGTTTGAAGGGTTAGACTTCTTATAAAAATTATCATAAGTTCATTTTAAAAATTGCTGATAATATTTTCATTGGAAGAATATCACTGCAGACATCACTCATGGCAAACAGGGTCTCTCCTAAGCACCTCCAATTCGGGGTGAAGCTGAATGAAATGACCGGGTCTAAGAATTTTCTCACCTGAAAATATAAATTTAGCACAACTAGGGCAGTTTGCTACATTTTGTCACAATCCCCAATTATTTTATTACTTTCTAGAAGCATATGTTTTAAAAGCTGGGGAATTCACTGTCCGTTATTGCTAGCAGCTAGGGCTTCCCTGGTTGGAGCAAACAAGCGTAGTCAGAAGTTTCAGGCACTTGCCTGGCCTCTTCTCTGGAGGAGCGCAGCGCGTACCAGTGACCATGGCCAGCACAGAGCCTCAGTTCAGGCAGGTATGTCGCATGAAAAACAGTCCTTCAAAAGGGGATCAAGAACAGAGATCCATGCAAAAAGTTGCCACTAAAGCAAGCTGGTGATCAGGTACGGAGGGCTTCACCAGCAGCATTTCCAAAAGGCTGATGCGAGCTCTCCTACATCAAGGTTTCAGCAGCTCCAGCAGACAACAACTCAAATGAGGAAAGGAACCTGGATTAATAAGACAAGATCTAAACTGTAGGCCTCATAGGGACGTTTATTCATTGCCTGAGACCCCCATATATTTTCCCTGAATGGAAGGAACTTCAGAGTAGGTTGTCATTCACCTCAAAAGGTCACCCTTTTCTGAGGCACTTTCCCAGACTGTGAGGAGGGAGAGTGGTTTGAAAAGGCTTGAATGCATTATGCTGTTTTAGGCAGACAGTATTTTATTCTGTCTCTCCATCAAAAGAGATTGCATCTTAGGGGAATTTTCCTGAGCTATATAATAAACTCTCCTTGTATTTCTCTTTTTTCTTTTATTCTCTGCTGTTTTCCAATATTTTACTATCCAATATAGGATAAGAATAGCAGAAAGGTAGAAATGGAGTGAAATTCTGCCAATTCTAAATCCAATAAGGTGCCAAGAGAAGTTAGCACAGCTGAGTGTGTGACTTGTAAACTGCTCTTTAATTCAACACAAGGTGACAGTTCTTAATCTGAAATATCTCACAGAAAGAAATACCAAAACTTTAGGCAACATCTGATTCATGAGAATTTCCATGAGTTCTGTGTGCAGATCAAACAGAATGTATTTCCACAGAAAGGGCAAGAAATTAAGAGTATTATCTTTTTTGTATAAATGAGTGATGCACATTTTTATTTCTAAAGAAAAAAATACCCAAGCATTTTGTTATCACTCTCCCTTCCCTCTTTATCAGAATGCTGCATCACAACCTGTCCAGAAAACAATTCCTAGCCTCAAATCAGGTTTTTCCACTTGCTTTTTCAATAGAAATTCATTCTCATGGGACCATTTTGCTCTCACTGAGCTACATCTCAATCAGCAGACAATTCACTGAGGAGACTCAGTTTGAATTCTTGCTTCATCTAGTCACACTCAATTGAACATAGATGCTGGTGATCATTAAAGGCCATGGCTTTCTTCTGACAGTTTTGTGGAAAATGTCCAAAATCCACACAGTGTCTGAATTTCATATTCCCCTGAAATTAGAGGTGCGCACTGCGCAGTGAGATGACCTTCTTCTGTAGCTCTCCCCCCAATACACTCACTTTGACATTTTCATACTTACAGCAGAAATAATCAGGAAAATAAGACCAGCATAATAAATGCAATAGCAAAGGTTATAGCAAACACTGGATGTTCATATAAAGTAGACACGGACCAGTTCTCTAGCTTGCCACGCTTCAAATATTGAAATGATGTAGAGATCTGAGAATTTCAGAACTATCTTTCCAAAAGTATAACTTACTGAATCCATTAAATAACAAAAAGAGCCATCTGTTATACAGCACCTATTTAGGAACTTGTAAATATATGTTGGGGCAAATGTTTTGTGCCAAAGCAGAGAAGCTGCCTGTTGCTGTAGTTGTTTGGTACGGCTGGGAGGCCTGACAAAGCCCATAAACCAGATTTTCTTCCAACTTTTTCTTAAAAGGACCAAGAAATTCTAAAAAAAAAAAAAAAAAAAAAAAAAAAAGAAACAAAGCACCACCCCTTGCTGTGTAACTCTTAAAAAAACTCTTCAGCCTGTTTCCTATCTCACTGGTGTCTGCAACTGGGACAGGAAAAAACAAGGTCAACATAATGATTACATCTTCTCCTGCCAGCTGCTGGAAGCTGGTTCCTGCACATACCGTGCCTGTGGCCATGCCTGTGTGCTTGCACATACCTGTTGGCTGCATGGGAGCTGTGTACACAGGGGGTTTGTTTTTACCATAGATTCCATGACTTACGAACTGACACCTACAGACTTTAGGTGAAGTAATCCTATCAGGGGTACCTGTTATCTCAGCTTCCTGGTAGCATAAGAGACACAGTTGAAATACATGGACCCATCAGGACAGAAGCTGCAATCTCCAAAGTGGACGTAGGTAAATTTCATTTTTCCCGTCAGTGAGTTTTCTTCATGAGTTTTAAAGATGATCCAATCCAGGATGAAAGTTACATATGCTTGTATGCTTGGGACTTATTAATATAAATGTCTCCTTTGTGTCCTGGTACATTCTCAAAAGACCTCAACCATTTCTCTTATCCATAAGTTTAAACCAGCTCTAGAACATCTCCATCAAGGCAAAGAAAAGTATTGCTTTGAATATATCAAAGTCGTTATATAAAGCTCCAGGATATTGCACAACCTCATCTTTAAAACGGATATTAGAAAATGCCGAGGGGGTGTCAAAACTATTATTTACATGTATAAAATATTCAGACTCTGCCTTCTGATCTCACTTTAGCAAAAATAATATTACTTGAATCATGGTACAATAGAAGAATGATCCAAATACGGTGGAAATTAAGTAAAATAAATTCTCTAACAGAATGACAGAAGTATATTGGAGCTTGGTTGTTGTTATAATGACCATAGAGAAGGTATTCTTTACCCAGAAAAATGGAAGGGGAATAACAAAGCAGTAATTTCTGTTCTTCCTAGTGATTCCAACAAAAGTAGTTCATGGACATGAAAAACAGAAAATATGCACTAATTCATGTGTTCCACCTCCTTACCAGGCCAAGATATTTTGACCTACCTGCAAGTCACTTGGAAAAAAAATCACATTTTTCACAGTTAATAGTGTAACTTGTTTAAATAGCTTTGAAGTAAAAGCAGTATTGAAGCAGAAGGTAATAAAGCTCATACCTTTATTATTCTATTGTTCGGCTGACGAAGATTTTCTGCAAAGGCAGTTTATCGAGAAAGTGCTACACCAGCTCACATTGTGAATACAGTTTTTGCAGTGCAGGAAGCCTGTTTATTTATTTATAAGTGACAGCTGAGATTCTATCAGCTGCAGTACTGTCAGGCAGTGACAACCAGCTGACTCACAGATGCTGGGGCCAGAGCATGTCCTGGCAGAAAATCCTGGCCGCACAACCTATGGCCAAGACAGAAATCAGGCTGAATCCAACCCTTACAATGTCAGATCACCTTTTTGGTAAAGGTGCATTCTTCCAGAATCACTACTCTTAACATACATCCATACGCACTCACAGTTTTCTTTCTTTCGGCATTACAAGGATGGAGATGAGTAAACATAGCATTTTGCTCTTGGTTTTTCTAATCTCTGAGGATTTTAGCCTCAGGCACTGGTTACCAATCTTTAACGCAAACAGCCAAGCCTACTAATCGGACTTACCGTAGTGCACAGTGAGATAATAAGATGCCAGTTCACAGTGCATTACCCAGGAAAAGAGGCTGCCTATGTTACGCTTGCCCTGCTCCCTGTTCACTAGTGGCTGTTAAGGGAGGTAAAATCTCAACATCATAAACAAAACATACACAAAACTGAAGTAATTAGATAAAATATTCTGTGTACTTTCAGACTATGTACACAACCATTATGGCAGACAGCATATTTTCATACTTGTGGATATTGGGCAGATATTTTAATTCATAAGAAATAGAACTAATTAGGAGGAACTTAAGGAAGTAAACAAGTAGGTTATTAAATCTGCTTACGACAGTAGCTAATAATCTTTATATAGGTAATGCATCCAAATAGCGTCACTGCAACCGCTTATAATTTGCTCTCCCATTTTTTCTATGTACACTTAATAACATTTACTTTCAGCAGTGCAAACAAACCTTCCACATCCCATATCAACAACTACCATTCTGTGAACGAGGCAAAATAAAAAATGCATGAAGCCCTAAAATCACAGAATGAATGCTGATATATAATACGCCCGTTTTGTTGTAAGATTACAGGACATGTGAAAAATATTTATTATCCTTCGTATGGTGCTCAAATGGGGCAATCTGTATAGACTGAAGACTGTGGAATTGTACAGAATATGCCATTTGTATCTGTAGCTATTCACAGAACAGTGTAAATTTTCCACAGATTATTTATACAGTACACAGAGAATTTGAAGTGATTGAAGAGGCTGCCAAACACCATACTCTGCCTTCAGGATATAGATGATACCTTTAAAATGGGTGAAAGACTAATTAATCTTTAACTGTTCATGGATGATATATAAGATAATATGCCTTAGCCTGACAGCATTTTGGGAAGGCAGACAACAACTGAGCCACAATTTTCTTGGCAAGACAGCACACACACACACAAAAACAAGACAAGAGAGTTTAATATACAGGTGCATGAGAATTTAAATGCCACTTGAAAAACAACTTGAAACTCAGTCTTCGTTGCAAACATTATAGGTAGCTACAGGGCAGCCAGGTTGAGTTTGACAGAACCCACAGCTTCAGGCGCTTGAACAAATATTTTACTGAGGGAAAAGGCTGCTACATGCATTTTATTGTAGTATCACTTTCTAGCAATAAATAATCTGCTACTTTCTAACAGATGCAACTTTCATGGCAAATTATTATTATATTCTTCAATTTTCTGAAAGAGAACCATCAAGATGTATGCAGCCCACAATGGAACGACAGTCATCTTTACTGTTTCATTTCGTACTTGTTCAATATATGTACACACCTACCATTTGCTCTTATTCCTTACCATGACTAAAATTAGATGACAAACTTCCTAAAACAAAGACTATATCAACACAACAGTCATGACCTTATCCTGAGTGAAACAGAGAATTTAAAGATCTCATGTCAAAGTAGTCCAAACTTAGAAGGAGCAGCATCCAGCCACAGAGCTCCAGCATGGAGCACAGCAAAAACTAAATTACTCTGCTTCCCAGATGAATTTTGCAGCTTGTACTGTACTTAGTGACTAGATTGCTTCCTGTACCTGAGCTAAGAGGTTTCAAGTGATTGACAATAATCAAGCTCTTTTGTTCTGCAAAAGTACCTGGCAACTTTTGGAGTTATACGAGTAATAGATAGCCATAACAATGGGTGAGATTTTGGGGTTTTTTTGTGCATACTGCTAGGCTTTTCAATCTTCTTTTAGGTACTGAACTCTAAGACATATATAGGACATAACAAATTAATGATATAAGCATCTGACTTTTTCCAATTGCCTTGATGGAAAGACATCATATCTGAGTATATCAAAACTATCTGCCAGAAATTTTGTTATAACATCCCTTATGAAATGTGGGGAAGGGCAAGGCAGAGACGACATGGTTTAATCACCCAAAACAGCAGGGTTGTTTAACCTACCAATACAAAGAATTCACCTCTTTCACTTATTTTGTGTCACATTCTCCTGGCTTGCGCTATTTCACGCTATACGTGACACAACTTTAAGTGCAATCAAAAGCAAGGTTGTATTTGCATTGACACTTGGAAGAAATATTTTCTTTTGCACATGATATCAAGAATGGTG
Source organism: Nipponia nippon (assembly GCF_047370975.1). Classification (NCBI taxonomy): domain Eukaryota; kingdom Metazoa; phylum Chordata; class Aves; order Pelecaniformes; family Threskiornithidae; genus Nipponia; species Nipponia nippon. The sequence goes on along the minus strand of NW_028262380.1, from coordinate 43,300,625 downwards.
CCTACCTCCTAGTTAACCCACGGGAAATCTCATTATTTGGAACTATCCAGATGGGTGGTTGCAGGTAGCAGATATCTATGTGGCTCACACATTTTTAGCATGAGTCTATAATGGAAGTCTTCACCCTTGCTTAAGTTACCAAATATACTTTTTTCAAAAGTTTGTTTAATTATGGCTTCATTTCAAATTAAGCCGTAAAACTAGTATAATACTTACTTGCACACTAAAAAAAAAGATCTACTCCCACAAGTCTTGTCTTTGATCTCAAATTTCTTTTTTTAAAAATCCAGACTTACACCAGTATGACATCATGTTCCCACTATCTCATTTTCAGCTGCTCAGCATGACAGCAAGTAGTAAGCACACATGCTGCTAAACCAGACAAAAATCTTTTATTTATCATTCACAAATCTCCAGAGTTTCAGTACCACTCAGGTTAACATACTTCTCATACAAATTATTTAACACTTAGCTGTTCGAAGGATTTACAATGAAAGCAGACACTACATACTTCTCAAGACAATTCACCACTGTTGAATAAATCACTTATTTCTGCAGTTCTCACTTGTACCATTTTTTATACCTGTTCATCTAGATACTGGATCTATAGGAGATGTTTTTACCACCAATGTTTCTGGGACATAAAACCAGAATTAAGCAAGTGTTTAATTCTGGAAATGTCAGCCCAGGACAAATTAACACGGCTCACCCAATGATGCAAAGAGACAACAGACGTGACATCACTCTTCCATTACTACCAGCCTTTAAAAAGTCTCTATTTTAATTTCCTAACTTTTTCAGCCACCTAACTTATTCTAGGGATCAGAAATAACTCTAAAACTAAGATAAAGATATCAAGAGTGAACTCTTTACAAACTAAACCTGTGGGAACCTCCCATCCCTGTATAATGAGTATTTCTCCAATATTTTGAAGCAAAGTTGTACTAATGTTTTAAAAAAAATGCATAAAATACAGTACAATATACCAAAAATAAGCGTATGTTGTTACCTTCTACTCAGTGGAAACAGCATTCTTAACTTGTAGAATTAGAGAAGGATTCTTTTTGCAGTTCTGTCATTGATTTGATACGTATCTTTGCATCAGTTCAATAATTCACTGAATTGTGAGTTTCATTACTGCTGATAAAATACTTAGCAGTTTCTGAACAGAAAAGACTATATAACATTCTAAGTGCTTGGGATTAATTTGCCCTGGGATTGATATACAAATAGCACATAACCCTCAATTTAATCAAGGTGACCTGGTGTTATGGTTTAACCCGGCAGGCAGCTAAACACCACACATCCATTCACTCACTCCCCTCCACCTCCAGTGGGATGGGGGAGACAGTCAGAAAAAATGTAAAATTCGTGGGTTGAGATAAAGACAGTTTAATAGGACAGAAAAGGAAGGGAAAATTATAATAATGATATACGATTAAAAAAATATACAAAATAACTGATGCACAATGCAATTGCTCACCACCTGGTGACCGATGCCCAGCCAGTTCCAGAGCAGCGGTTGCTGTCCCCTGGCCAACTCCCCACAGTTTATATACTGAGCATGGCCTCATATGGTATGGCATAGCCCTCTGGCCAGTCTGGGTCAGCTGTGTCCCCTCCCAGGTTCTCACTGGCAGGGCATGGGAAGCTGAAAAGTCCTTGGCTAGTGTAAGCACTACTTAGCAACAACTAAAACATCAGTGTGTTATCAATATTATTCTCATCCTAAATCCAAAACACAGCACTATACCAGCTACTAGGAAAAAAAACCAAACCAACTCTGTCCCAGCCAAAACCAGGACACCAGGCTTCAGCTGTAATAGAACTAAGTGCTACTTCATAAACTCAGAAGAAAGCCTGTGTCAGTATTAAGACTTGAGGAACATTGCTTGTGGAAACTGAAATTTGGAAAAGGTAAAAACAAATAAAAAACCTCATGTCTGGCAAAGAAGAAAAAGGGACATTGTTGATCACAGATTTTGTTATCAGAAAAACTAAAAAGCTGAGAACTGGAAAGTCCCTCAAGGGTCATCAAGCCCAGCCTCCTGCTGCCACACACAATCTAGATAACTAATCCCTTTTGTAAATGAATCAAAGAGGAGCAATTAGTTTGGGGGGCTTGCTTCTCCACTGCTCCAGTTTCAAGGCTGTTCCAGAATATAACTCCTATGGTATTTATACTTTATTTTCTTAGAATTGCCATCTAAGTTTACTCAGGCCCATTACTATTATTTCTTTAAAAGTTTGCTTTAAGTTTTATCTTAAGTAGTAACTTTATGTGTCAAGCTACTTACCCTACCAAAGACATCAACAGGACTTCTAGAGAAAGGAATCCTACCCTCTGTGGACTCAAGTTTTCTAAGCTAAGCAGAGTTCTCTCAGTCTCCTACCATAAGATATGCCCTCTGTTGTCCTGATCATCCCACACACTCTTTTGTAAAACTGTTTCACTTAAAACATTCACCTTTTTTTTTTAATCTACAACCTGTACTTATTTTCAAGTACAAGCACATTTGAAATAGCAAATGACATAAAATCAGAGACGGAACTGGACCAGGAGTAGTAGTCTGTAGCTGTAAAGGGCTGGGGCTGTAAAAAGGTTAGGGGAGAGAGGCACCTGCAGTAAAGAAAGAAGGATCTGAAGTCACCAGGCTGTGATTTAAGGTTCTCCAATAAGAACAAACATATAATCTGTCATGCTTGTCAATTACGAGGAAGGGGTTTATTCTTGCTGGTTCTTGTGTTTTTCTTTACTCATAATTCTCAAGTTACATGCATGAAAGTATGCTAGTATTTTTGGAACGTGATTGGCCATTATTTCACCAAGACCTTTTACAATAGCACAGATACTTTCCCTGTCTCTGAACTTACACGTTCTAGGAAGGCTTTTGTCTTTTTCAGAGCTGCATCACATAATTATTCTATGATTAACTGTGTCTCTGTCTTTATCACTCATTTTCAATTTACAGTAGACTTCTTATTAGTAGTTCTTAAGTACCTGACCTTGTACTAGAACATTTCATTCCATTTCTATTAATGCTGTTTTAAGGTCACCCTGATCTTCCTATGTATTATTCTTATCTTCCTGTGAATTGTCAGTGTATCTCAACTTTGACTCATTACCAGATTTTTCTATCTGGCTCATGACATTTCAGTAGTACTTTATTATTTCACATTGTTTAGGATGATATGGACTACTGAGAAACAGTGGAAAGAACGGGTGGATGCCATATATGAAGCTGGTGAGAAACACTGATTTCACTGACCACTGTAAACTTAGGCGCAAAGAGAAACAGCTGGAATGCCACTGCTGTAGATGGGCTCCAAATTCACATCACCTCGTTTTCAGCATTTAAATGAAATCTATTATTACTTCTTATATTATCCATGATTTTCAAATGAAGTAACTTTCAAACGTGATTCAGCCCACTGAAGATCTGAAACATCATTAGAACATGACTTTCTAATTTAGGCTCCTAATTTAAGTATGACAGCCAGGTGCTCATGGACCACTTAAATGGAATTATCCTGAACTTTCATGACTAGTTGCTAAATAATACAAATCAGCTTCATCCAAACTTTGCTCCACACAGTGGCATTTTAAAACACGAGAATTAAAAAGTAATTTTGATATACTCCTTGCCACTTTGGAATTTCTTCTATGGATTCTTCTATGGATTTCTTTCTAGTGGATTTGGTCCTTTTCATTCGCAAGTAAACATCCATGAAACCAATAATAAAATAGTAAGGTACCATGTATTTGTTTGTGCATGTGACACTATATCAAACAATATGGAGAAATCCCATACGTGTATTGTGTACACACACAATACAAACAATGGCATTTGTTTTCAAGGTACTTTAGATATTAATCCCATCCGGGTCACAGATTAGGACTCTTCCCTCTTGGTTTGGATTAAGAAATGTTCTCTAAATCAGTCTTAATCAGTCCCATTTTTTCTACAATAGCATAACTTCTCTCTTAAAAGGATAATTTTTGATCTGACACTCTTCATATCAAGGGAGTCGGAGACCGACTGGTAGAGCCATCAGGGTGAGAAAGACAGCACGGTAGCATTTATGCGCAACCACAGTAAGGAGAGGTTTGCCTTTCTGAGAACCGGTCCTCTCCTCCTTCTAGCAGTTATGCACCCTGGAAGGTTGTAGGCAATTCCTATTGAGCCAGGCTCTCCGTTCCTCCATCTGCATTTGTCAGATACTATTCCTGCAGTGCATCCGTTTTTTCAAGGCCCATCCAGCACTGTTCAACTCACTTATATTTCTGTGTTATGCATCTCTCTGTGTAAAAGAGATGAACAACATCCTTCAAGAAAAAGCTTAAAGCAGAATCTCACAGGCAATAGATTTGAATAAGAAATATAGTATTTTCCTTTCATGAGAAAATGAAAGCAACCACTCTTCCACAGAACACCCACAGAATCAGCTGAAACATTAATGAGCAAAAGGGAACACATACCAGATCCTTTGCCTGCTTTATTGGCTCTGCTTTTCCATGAATGGCAGAAGATATAAATATTATTGTTAGCCTTAGGGCTCTCTTCAAAAATGCTTGTCTGTATCAACTCAAATTGTGAAAAAGTGTCAGTAGCTGTGTTAAACCACTGCAGGCTGAAACTGAAAAATGGCACAATAATTTTTCCAACCGGTGCATGCAAGATCAAAGCTGTTAAGAGGGGATGACAGGTGGCATAAACGTCCCAAGGCCCTGACTCACTTGAGGCATAACAGCATCCACTATAACTCTAATAAAAATAGTCCCAGTAAAAACACCGTAAAAAGCAGCAAGTAGCCTGTTATATCTTTCACCTCAGGGTCATTCCACCAACAGATCATCTGGCAGCCCAGTGAGAAAAGTGTAATTGTATTTTATTCCCACACACAAGGCTAAAAGTGTCAGATATTAAAATATCGGAAAGAGGCTTTAAAAGACATATTTGTATTGATTGCAACAATAAAATCAATGCCAAAGGACAATCTCTTTATGGATACCCATCTTCAAAGAAATTGCATAGTTTTACCTGACTCCAGTTTTGTTCTGTAAACTAGCAATTTTGTTAACGTTCTGGTGTTCAGGCTTGTAGCTCTTACTTAAGTTAAAATAATTAATTTACTTTAGTTATAGTTCATAGTTAATGAAGACTTTAACGCATAATCTCTTCGTGAAGACTAATAATATTTTGTAGCAGATAGTATAATGTATCAAAGCTAGACTTCTAGTAAACCATATTAACAGTTGTCATCTAAAAAGGACTATACTTAGTCTTTGAAGAAAGTTATGAAAATAAAAGAAATATTGGGGTTTTTTTCCTATATTCTGTTATGTGGTTTTTTCACTTTTTTTATTACACACCTATAATCATATTTGAAAGAAACCTGTCTAACCTAACAGTGGTTATTCAATTTGGACTACTTGCACCATCTTGAAATACGTATCAAAGTAGACAGACCAGTGGTAGTTAGGTGTCTGCTTTGGAAAGATAGAAATTAATAGAAGAAAGGATGTGAACCATCAGCACTACACAGACTAGATTTAGGTGTTAGTTCTTCGGGTTGGAGGAAAACAACTTGTCTTTTCCAACACAGTACATAAAATGTAGCAGTATTCACTGTGATAATAACCTGAAGGCCTTAGGAGGCACACAAAAAATGCAAAGTTCACAAAGGAAAAAATAAGGCTAAAGCATTATTTATAGGGATGTGCTCGGGCCCTTAACCTGTAAATAAATCATATTGAAGTTTTTCATGTGAATGAAGCCTCAGATTTATTCCTCCAGAGAAAGACATGAAAGCCTGCACTGCTTTGTGAAGCAGACCTGGTACAACAGTAGCTTAGAGGCTGAATAGAGTTCATTTGAATGTTATTTAAGCATCAGATCGGCAGAGTTTAAAGTGATCTTACACCAGCCTGCAGAGAGCTCCAAACTGCAGCCCAGCTAAGCTTTGAGGAAAAGATATACGCAGAGCTGCAGGTGAAAGGGCTGTGCTCTGTAGGGAACAAGGGCACGTGCTCCCAAACCAGATTCACAAGAGGAAGGTAAAGTGGCCACGGATATAGGCACTTTCAGACACACTCAGTATATAGTAAAGGGTTACAACAGTATATAGTAGAAGGTTACGTGTTGTTCTAGGTTACCCAGCTCACCAATACATACTTCAAGTACTACTCATTGAGCATGACCAGCTGGGCATCCTGATTTGGGTGAAGTTCTGCACCACAATACAGCTCAGGTTCACTGCTATGCTTTGCTTATCCCAGTCAAGGAGACCCACTTCCGAGTCATGGCAAAGAGATCATGCTGGGGCTGCTGTGCCACCTGTGCAGCCCTGCAAGGGCAGAGACACAGCCAGGGCAAAGCCCATTGCTGGTATCACCCAGCACCACCATGCCACCCCAGCCCTGTTCCTGGCCACAAGGCGAGCCTTGCACCGAGCTTCCAGGGAATTCCTTGCTGTTGTGCGGGCAAACCAGTGGCTCCCAGTCTGCAGGGAGCAGTCTGGTCATGCAAATTACCCAGGCATCTTTCTTGCCTAAATTTCAGCGTCAGTGTGCCCAGCATAAGGACTTCACCTACTCACATGCTCTTTACACTGTGGTTAAATAGGAAAATTGGTTATATTACTTAAAAACACAACTGTGTTATAAACTCAAAATCCTCTAACTATTCCACATCATAATTTTGAACAGGCACATAAAACTTTCTGACTCCTAAGTGAGAAAGGTGAGGATATGTTTGCACGAGCTGCTATCAAAAAAAGAAAGAAAAGACAGTTCCCAGACATTCCTCAGCCTAATCATAAAGTACGTTTTGAAAATTCTAATGTTGACTGAATAAAACAGCAAGCCTCAACTACTGCACATACACTAAACTAGCTCTAAGCCTCAGCATAAAAAGTTACTGCACTCAAGCTGAATTGACAAACACTTCCAGTGCCTTAAAATGGATGCCTCTGTCTTGCGTTGGTGACTGCTTCATAACCCCAAGCAGCAAAAGAAAGGACAAGAGACTAAAAATCAAAGCCATAAAGGGAGATATTACTCCATCAATTTCAGTTTACGATGTTTTTAGTTTTATTTCAGTATACAATGTATTTAATTGCCAGTTATACTGATTGTTTTTCTAGCAAACATGAGCATTTCCATGGAAGAGACATCGCTCTTCTTTCTCCTTTCCTTTTACAGTTAAGTGATTATGAAGTTAAAGGAATAGACAAGGAGTGGCAGCAAATCTACCTTCCTTAAATGAATAATCGTTAGGGACTGTCAACATGATAGTTCATGTAAGGCAAATAGTACTTGCCCCCGAAATAGTTTGTTGGTAGAAGGACAGTGTGTCAATACAGAAGAACATAGTGCCTAACATCTGAAGAAAAGCAAATCATAATTTTTAAAAACAAATCAGGCATACCATGTGTTTTACAGGTGTAAAGATTGCTACTGTAATTCCAATAAGTGGTGTGAGAACATGCCCTACCTGCTGTTCATGATATGTGCTGATCAGGTTTCTCAAGAGCAGATAGAATCATAGAATCATAGAATCATCAAGGTTGGAAAAGACCTTTAACATCATCAAGTCCAACCATTAACCTAACACTGCCAAGTCCATCTATACCATGTCCTCGAGCACCACATCTATCCGTTCTTTAAATACCTCCAGGGATGGAGACTCAACCACTTCCCTGGGCAGCCTGGTCCAATGCTTGACCACCCTTTCGGTGAAGAAGTTTTTCCTAATGTCTAACCTAAACCTCCCCTGGCACAGCTTGAGGCTGTTTCCTCTCGTCCTATCACTCGTTACTAGGGAGAAGAGACCAAGTCCCACCTCGCTACAACCTCCTTTCAGGTAGTTGTACAGAGCAATAAGGTCTCCCCTCAGCCTCCTCTTCTCCAGACTAAACAACCCCAGTTCCCTCAGCTGCTCCTCATAAGACTTGTGCTCTAGACCCTTCACCAGCTTCGTTGCCCTTTTTTGGACATGCTCCAGCACCTCAGTGTCCCTCTTGTACTGAGAAGCCCAAAACTGAACACAGCACTCGAGGTGTGGCCTCACCAGTGCCGAGTACAGGGGCACCATCACCTCCCTGGTCCTGCTGGCTACACTGTTCTTGATACAAGCCAGGATGCCATTGGCCCTCTTGGCCACCTGGGCACACTGCTGACTCATATTCAGCCGGCTGTCAACCAACACCCCCAGGTCCTTTTCTGCCAGGCAGCTCTCCAGCCACTCCTCCCCCAGCCTGTAGCGTTGCATGGGGTTGTTGTGACCCAAGTGCAGGACCCGGCACTGAGCCTTGTTGAACCTCATACAGTTGGCCCCGGCCCAACAATCCAGCCTGTCCAGGTCCCTCTGTAGGGCCTTCCTACCCTCCAGCAGATCGACACTTCCACCCAACTTGGTGTCATCTGCAAACTTACTGAGGGTGCACTCGATCCCCTCATCCAGATCATCAATGAAGATGTTGAACAGGACCGGCCCCGGTACTGAGCCCTGGGGAACACCACTTGTGACAGGCTGCCAACTGGATTTGACTCCAATGTAACTTCAGTATTTGATTTCTAAGAATTCTCTGTTTATCACAGAGATTACTATAATTTTCTCTCTTTTGAGAGATATGATTATTTTTCTGCTTTCCACCCTTTTATGTAATACTGCTACTTGTCCTGTATCAAATGACTGCTTGAAAAGGTGAATGCTAATGTCAAAGAATTTACATAAAGGAAAAACAAAGCAATTTTTTTCTAATTGTTGGCATAGAGCAATTTGCCTTTTGAAGCCGTAAAATTCATTGGTGACAATATTGTTACAACATATTTAAATTAGTAAAGCATTGATCCTACAGGGAAGCATAATTAGCTCTGCAGAAATACATGCAGGGGGTACTCAAAAGAAATTGTTGTAAAGTGACTTGAATTATAAGTAAGCTGTATTGCTATTTTTACTATACATATATTATGCGTAGATTTGCCCAGATATCAAGGCACTCAGCTAGATGGAATAAAGAAGGGCGTGAGCTACAATGCTTTTTTTCCTTAATACATATTTTGTTTCATAGGTATTTCCATTATTATCCTTCCTGGAGGGACTTTAAAGGGAGTGCTGAGAGGTGCAGCCTTGCATGTTGCTACATGCAGTGCGGCTCAGGAATTCCCCCTGCTACATGGCCCTGAGTCTCTGGGCGGCCAGACCTGAAGGTGGCACAAGAGAGGACAGGAGAGCACGGGAACTGCAGCCCAAGGGGTGCATGGGCAGGTAAGTGGGGACCGAGCAGGGAGCACCAGCCATGATGCTGATAGAGGGAGGAGGAACAGGCTCATGTGGCAGAGGAGAGCGAAAGGGGAGTTGCAGGTACCCTGTGCTGCTGGCCGTGTTACCAGCATGTCAGGGGAGGCGGAGAGGCTAACGCTGCCCATGCGGAGTGTGTTCAAAGAGAAGGAACAAAGAGGAAGGCAAGATCTAATTTTTCATTTAGAAATCAAGACTGAAGCCAGATAATGCAGTGCTTCTGTGACACTAATTACAGCTCAAATCAAAGAAGCCAAAAAACAGATGGGCTATCATCATCATATAAAGTAACGCTTGGAGCCCCTACAGACCAATGTCTGCAGGTTTGGAAAAGCATCCTGCCAAGGCAGTAAGGAGGGGTTCCCAAAGCGCCCGGCACAGCCGTGTGCCAGTAAAGCGCAGGCTGCTGCGGTCCTGCAGGTGGAGGGGCAAGTGGGGCAGCCCAGCGCACTGGAGGAGCGCCGGGGGACGCGCACACAGAGAGGGGCCCGCAGAGCTCGCACTCGTCAGGGATGGCCTCACACACCACGCAAGGGTGGCGCGATGGGATGCTAGCACTCTGGGGAGCTGCCGGGAGATGCCAGAAGCTATTTCATCACCTAGAAAGGTTACGGGTTCCCCCATTTGTGAGTTAGAATGGAAAACAATGATACAAAGTCAAGCCTTTTTGACACCAAGCCTTTCTAGAGAATGAATGCTAGTACAGCTATGTTAACACTTTGATATTAATGATGCTGCCAACGCAGAACTGACATAAATGTAAACAAGTGACCTGTGTAGATTTGGACATCCTAGTATGAAGGGCAGCGCTGACTATGGCAGCATTTCGTCCTCTGACTTTCACGTGAAAGGAATGCTTCCTCACGTCTGAGTTCCTGCTGAAGTAAAACTGTGGCTCTCTCCATTACGAGTACCCATGAGCAAACCAACATAATGTGTGTTGGATAGGTCCTGTCCAATTTCATTCTACTCTGACAACTGACACAGCTTTCCTGTGATGTATTAATGATTAATAATTTATAATTAATTCATAATTAATTGTTCTATTACTTTTCTTAATTTTAAGTAATCACTGTGACAAAACTGCCTAGTTGAGATCAGCGACAGAGTAAGATTCAAGATTCTTTGGCAGAATGCTTAGAGTAATATGAAAACCATATTCTGAGTTGCCGTACTTGAACATTAGGGAAAGCTCGTTAATTATCCTAAGTCATTATGACAGAGGCTGAAGTATAAACTGAAGTGGATTGAATCCTGTGATCATCGATATGCCCAGGAAGTCTGGTAACTAAGCCTGTCATCTATATAAATTATACTCTGCAAGATCTCTAACCAAAGCTGGCAGCATATCAGAGAGGAGATGTAAGACTGAATGAAAAGAAAAAAAAAAAAAAAAAAAGAGTAGAAATATCTCATAGCTGTCATCCTTGTTTCTCCAGACAGACATTTTTATCCCCAAATCTAACTAAAAATCCTGGGAAGGGAAAAGCATCACAATCACCACAATCTCACTGAAGTCAGTGAAGGGAGTTATGACCCACCAGCTAACACCAGTGCTTGTTCCGCTCCTACAAACATTGGGACTGCTGTAAGTGTAACTATTTTTGTTCTCGATTATTCATCTGCTAAACTTCAAAACTTAGCCTTGTGCTACACAAAAAATAGAGAAGAAATTGTGGTCTATAATGCCAATTTACAATGATGATAGCAGCAAATAACTCAAGATAATAAAAGAAAGCAAGTTCAAGCAAAGGAGTTTGTCTCTTCACTTACTGTTTGCATAAGAGCACTCATACTGGTGAAGTGGTAGAGAGACACTTTTAAGAAGAAATCTGGGCACAAAGTGGGTGATCATTGTTCTCAATTGGATTAAAATGACTGTGAAGTATATAAAGCATTATGAGAAGAAAAAGAAGACAATATTAAGCCTTGAGATAAAAATTCAGAGAATATTTCTAAAGTAAAATTGCCCACTAAATGGGCTTTAAGGCTGGGAAAAAAATTACTTTTACATTTGAGAACTAAAAAGTTATTTGGAATGAATCAAGACTACTTTCCTTTGTCCTTACCTTTATTATTTCAGTGTTTAACAAGCAACTCTTGCTTTGTTTCCACAGATGTTGTTGCACAAAACTCAGGCATGTCAGCTGCCCTAAAGTCAATGAAACTAATCACAACTCACATGCTTACAGCAAAACATGAGCTTAAACTTAGCTGTGTACTGAACCACTTTGATGGATTTGATTTTGTACAAAGGGGATGAGCTTATGCTAACGCAACATATTCCTGCAGCACCTGCTCACAAAAAGCTTTTATTGAAATCTATATGACAAGTCAGATAAGTGCAGACCCTTTAAAGGAGGAGCAGAGTATCTCTGGGTCTGCAATTTTTTAATTATCCTCTTAAAAAAATAAAGACACATTACAATACATTATTAAATGAGCACGCGCTGCACAGATGAGAGCAATTTCTGTTCACACAAAGCTTTCCGCTTTCAGGTATTAACTTATTACATACCACACATCAAACTTTAAAGCTATCACATAGTCTCAGGCCAAAGAGGTGCTTTCCCAGACTAATTTGTCTGGTTATTTATTCTTTACTAACCATCTGGCTACCTGATTACTTCCTTCAGGCCTAATGCTACTCCTTACAGATCACAGTCACTATTGCTAAGGTTACTACAGTATCATCTGGAGATAAAAGAAGGTACTTTCAGAGATCTCGAGCAATCCTCCTTCCTACCAGCTTTCAAATTTTATCTCGGAGAACAGCAGCGCCCTTTCCTTACCTCCTCTCCCCCTCAAATTAGGCCAAGTAGCTGGAACCAAATATGAGACTCCCTCGCATCCCATTGCTAGATAAGTGCCCTCCCAGTCTGGTGTGGGGCACTCCTTCCCTCCTCAGCCTGATTAAGGTTTCACTGAGATTGATAAACTCCTCCAACTCATCCTTTTCTGACAAAAAAAAAAAGCCACAGCACTAGAAAAAACACTGGTTTGCTCCGTTGTCATATAAGATGCGGACAAGCCAGCTTGCCTGAAGTGAGAGGCTTTCACAGTTACCCACTAGCTACCCATGGGAAAATACAGCATTGCTGGCACATTTATTGAGTGGTTTAAACTTACTTCTGCCTTTAAATTAAAGCTGCCGATAAACACGTTTCACACGTTGCTTGAGAGTAGTATGGGAAGTAGAGCCTTAATGTCATTACCACACTGACTGCCTTTCTCCGCCCCACTTGCAAATACAGATATATAGATGCTTTTGTCAGTTTATAAGGAGACTGTGCAAAACTGATTCTGAGGAACTTCATCACGCACTGAATGCTGTTGCCTCTGGAGCCTTTTTAATGTCAGCATCAGATGCTTTTCAAAACTTAATAGATTTAATATGGTCTCCCCTTCCCTGACCAATTTGCATCTTTGAAATTTCATGCAATTAAATTTCACCTAACTTGTTACACTTCAGTGATGATGAGTTATGAACTGCAGAATCTAGAGGCATGGATTAAAAAAAATAATAAATGCCTTGAGACCAGCATCAGTATGTGAACGAGTATACATCTTAGATAGTTCCATCATTCTTTTCCTAGTGGCAAGCAAGAAAAATTGCTAGTGGATAATAAATGTGATGCCTGGTGGTCCTACAACAACACTACATTATAATACCAAGCTCAATTAAGGTCACCTTGATACAAAATTGATATTACAGGGATGGAGAAAGAAAAGTAAAAGGAACACTGAATGATGCATAAATCTGGGGAATTCAGTTTTACTGAATTTACAGGCCAATGAAACTAGGCCTCTTCTCTTTAAAAATGGAGAGACAAGAAAAATGAGATACAGAAAACTATGAAGACAATAGAAAATATAAGCATGATTTCAGGTACTTAGTTCACACGATATGACCGAGAGAGATGTTTGCTTAATGAATCCCTGTCTTGAAGTTACTCAGTAATAAGGTACACAAACTGAAGTCATGACAAAAAGGCAGCACTATACTATTACAGATGAACCGTAGTTTAATACCTGAATGCTCACTCTAAATCTTTGCTTTGAGAATGTCACTGAGAAACAGCAAAACAAAAAAACAAATCCAATGAGCATTTCCTTGACAACTGTGAAATAAACTCTCTGCTAATCATGCAGCTAATGAATAATGATGAAGCTAATCAGAAGCTAAGTTTGGAAAGAAAAAAATATTGTTGTAGAAGCTGATAACTGTAAACAAATACAATGAACCAAAAATAAATTACACCAGTCAGTTAATTTAATCACTACCTTCTTATTAACACACAGCCCAGTGCAGCGAATGGCAGTAGGACAGTATGAAATGCGAAACCCACTGCTGCCCTGTCCAAACCTCTCAGCCTTACTGACCCAGCAGGTGCTGGGACCAGCCATGACCTGGAGCACGAGGGGAGCTAAGGTTTGGAGAGCTGCTGCTCTGACACTGAGGCCGTGCATGTTGAAGCACTGCCTGAGCAGCACAGGCAGCTTCAGCGAAGTGGAAGAGTGGAAAGAAGGAAGGGTGAACCTGCCTGGAAAAGGAGACGCTACTGGAGAAGCTGACATTGCAGAGAGCTCCCTGTAAAAGCTCTGCCCCACTTTCCTCCTCTCCAAAATGAGTCTCATCATTTTGCATCCTTCTGTGTCATCCCCTGTGCTAACCCAGAGCTATTTAGCACCTAGAGGAACAGAACATAAAATCAAATTTTTTTCTTTAGGTTCACTTGCTATTAAGTAATGACTGTAAAGTTACAACAAGGCAGAACAGAAACGTATACATAAAAGCTTTGCATCCTGGAATTTTTCTCTCCTTTAAAATTTAGGATCATGCTGTAATTCCAGCATTTACTTGATCAGGATGCCATGGGATGAGAACAGCTACAATATGATACAGTGTCATAATCTAAATGAATGAAAAATTAATAGAGGAAAATATACATCTCCATCTGAATGCATAATCTATACAATTAGCCAAACATTTTCATTTAGAAATAACATGGTATATACGCTTCTCCATGGTTTGGATTATTATTGTCTTATAGAATCCATAGAACTTCAAGGAGATGTCTCATTTCTTTACTTGTTTTTTTTTCTTCTTCTTTTTTTTTGGGGGGGGGGCATGACATGCTGTCTTGGTGATGTCCAGTTTATTTACGATTTTTAAGATTCATGGTAAACAAAATACAAAGTACATAAATTTTATGTTCAGGGAAGGCTTTCCAGCGTGTTTATTGTCTGTGCTGCGAGAGTGGCTAGCTGCTCCTAGGCTTGGATTATTTCTGCAGCCCATGTAAGCTCTGAAATAAAAACAGGATGCAGAAGAAGACAGAAAAAGGTCCATGCTTTATTATTATATCAAATGGCTAAAAGAGTACTGTTAATCTGGAACAGAGTTGATGAAACATTTTACACCAGGATGATTCCTGTGAGATAACAGTTCTCACAGCAGGTTCAGTCTTCAGCTTTAAAAAAACCATCACCTTATTACAAATAAGAAAATGGAATAATACCCTAATGTTTGTGTGTATAAAACTGATTATATATAGCAGCCGACAATGAACAGTGCAAAATGGATTATATTCTGTCGTATTGGCAACATGGATCAGACGATTTTCATTTTAGAAGTTCTGGCATGATGAATCAAAAGCCTGAGGATGATTGTTTTTCTAGCTTTGTTATGAGTTCTCAATGCAAGGATCTAACACAATGTCATTCTTTTTTAAATTTAATCTAAAAATCTTCAATTTAATTCTTAAGAAGGGCTTTTCCTTGCTGCAGCTTAGGCCAGTCTGGGAGTGGAGTTTTTTCCCTACCTCTGTCTCAGCAGACCACTGAGTGAGGAGCTGAGCATGGCTGCAGGAGATGCCTGCGTCCAGTCCACAAACACACCCATGCGGCATGAAACCCAGTGGCATTTAGGCAAGCTGCCAAGTTTAAATACCTGTGTAAGGGCTTCACCCATCAGTGATTTACTGATGATTCATTACCTTGCCCTAAAATCCCTTCTTCTGTGTCAGGCCAAAATTTTTTCAATCAGCTTTTCCCTTTTTTGTGGGGAAAAGGTTGCCAGCCTCTCTCTGCAATCCGCTCCTGCCAGCAACTAGTGGACTGTGAATAAGTTTGGGGCATAACTGAGAAAATAATGTATTTCATGTGTTTTACACTATATTAATATAATTCTGTTCAAACTGCTGTCAGGCAATGTCCCGTAGCCTTAACAATTTGTCCGTTAGAGCCTGTGTCAGATTTTTCACCTCCCTGAATGTGTGAGTTCCCCGAAGAAGGAAAAGAAGGAAGCGCTGCTTCGCTTCTGCTTGCAAAGGACCTCCTTGATTTCATGCATGACCGACTGGAATGCATCTCGCGACGCACGTCTTACAGAGGACTTAGACTGTGCTTTTGCATGCAAATTTTACTTTTTTTCATTTCTCTTTTTCTTACTTCCTAAAATGCAAAGTAAGAGCTCTTAGGGCAGGCAACAGTAATAACACTAACATCTTATGCTTCTACTTCTCTGCCATTTGAAAATTTCAGGCTGTTCTCTATTTATTCCTCACAGCGTGGTTTACAGACCTTTGTCTCTGAGAAGCTCATAGTGATTTAGTATATCCAGCCATGCAGCCCACTGTGAGAAAAGGAAGCATTGTAATTGTTTTATAAATGTGAAGTTGGATCAGAGAGAGATCATGGGTTAAAACTATGCAAGTGCCTGGGTATCCTACACAGTGCATGGGAAAAGACGGGCTTTTGAAGCAGGATACACAAAATGGCACGTCATCATATTACATTTTCAGCTGATTAACCATGAGAAAACGTTGAGGAAATTCACCTTCACAGGTAGGTCCTCTAGTATGCACAGTCCAAAACCGCTTCTAGAAAACTGATGCCTTCAAAGTTTCACAGTAACACTGTAGAGATACTCCTGTCATTTAAAAATAGCAAGGTTGTGCTATCTGGTGAAATACAGCTTCTTTTGTTACGTCCCCCCCTCTAAAAGCAGTGGAGGAAAGAGATGAAACTGCAGTTCAGAGATAAGACACCAACAAGGAGTCTATTGCATACAAAACTGGAGGCAGACAAGGAATGAAAGAATGTCATTGCCTCGATGCTGCCATTGCAAGTCTCTCTTCCTAGACATCACATGAATGCTACTGCATGGAGCCTTCCAGGGAAATTAGGTTTAAGATGGTCTACTTTCTAGACCCCAGCTGGAAACAAAGGTACAGTAGTCCAGCTCAACATGCGTATGACTTTCAGAAGGGAAACACAAAAAACAGTCACTTTACCTTTGATGTCTCAGTCCTAAACCTTAAGGGAGACACACAAAACATCTTCAAAAGGTAACTCTATGCAATGCAATTGATAACTCTCTTGGATACCAAATATCAGGGATCCAATACAGGTGCTGGTTTTGTGACAAATCATAATCTCTCTCCGCATTAACCTCTGGATGTTTCACAGTCTGTAAATGAAATTACCTACCTTGCAATGGAAAGATCATCATCTTAATACATTTCCCCCTAGTAATGTTCCATCTATCCCACAGATACTATACCTGTTCTCTCAGTCAGGTGAATTGATAGGTATCTAATGATTTGTATCTATCTCAGTCTGTGTATAGCTTTGAAGTTTGCTGCTTCTATTTCATACTGGAAGAAAGGCACATGTGCACAGAAGCTTTTTGATGTTTCTTTTTCCAGCTGTGCTGGTTGGTCTAACAGAAAAAATACTTCTCCTACAAATCTGATCTTGCCAAGTCTACCAAGACTGCAACAACACTTCTGCAGAGATCTTTGTATCTAGCCTTGTCAAATACAGGGCATATTAAATTAGCATCTAACAAGTATAGAGTTAGAGATACAACCACCACCATAACCAGGGCTTCTTTACCTTTTACTATAGACCCAGAGTTTCCTACCAGTTTTGGGATGAGTTTGAGGTTTGCAGTGAGTGGAGGCACATAAAAAGAGTGTTCTAGGGACCCTACTACATGAGATGTCTACCATATGGTTCTTGTCATTGTGGGAAGCCTGACTGAATGATTCAGGCTCTCTCTGCCAATTCTCTCTTATCAGGCCTATGTCAAGTCACAAAAAAAACCAGTGAAGTTAAGAACTCAATTTAAGTCCCCTTAATTAGTACTTCAACTACTGTACCTCTCCTTCTCTGTAATGATATAATTAAATATTTAAAGTGATTAACTCAGCTATATCTTTTTAATTAAGATATTACAGTTATTTTGGGGGGACATCTACTGGAAAGATCATAGGGTTAGTTAAATTTGCTTGCTTTATATGTAAACTTGACAAAAGGGGCTTATTTAAATTTCTTGTTATGGCTCTTTTAAAAGTGCACAGGTTTTACACCATTTTAAAGCTTGAGTTCTAAAAACTGCCAGAAAATGATGAATTTGAAAAGGCCATGCCAGTGATTCTTGCAAATCATGTAAGACAGGTCAGATACAGTAAAAGAGCTGGTAACTCTGTCAACTCTACATTTCAACTCTTGCTGTAGTGATATGTTTCAGATGCTCTACTGGTAAAACACATGACTTTACAAAATCTGAAACACTGGTTTTCTCATTCCATTCCCAGATGATACAAAATTGGCAGGATACTCCAGATGGTTGTGTTGCCCATCAGAGGGCCTGGAGAGGCTGGTGTAATGGGCTGACAGGAACCTCATGCAGTTCAACAAAGAGAAATGCAAAGTCCAGCACCTGAGGGTGACCCCATGCACCAGTACATGCTGGGAGCTGACCAGCTGGAAATCACCTATGCAGAAAAGGCCCTGAGGTCAGTTCCATTTAAATATAAGAAAAAATTTTTACTTTGTGGGTGATCAAACACTGGAACAGGTTGCCCAGAGAGATTGTGGAGCCTCCACCCTTGCAGATGTTCAAAACACAACTAGACAGGGTCCTGAGCAACCTGCTCTAAGTAACCCTGCTCTGAGCAAGGGGGTTGGACTCAATAATCTCCAGAAGTTGCTCCCAGGCTCATCTATTCTGTGGCACACAGTCTGGAAGTTTTGGAACAAGAACTGTGTTTGAGGCTTTACTGAAGTTCTGAATTCTGTCAAAATGAGCTGCAGATTCTCATTCTCCTGAACACTGTGTGCAAGCTCAGGTGAGTAAATACGCAAATTAAAAGAGAAATCGTTCAGACACTTTAAGATTACATGAAAAGGAGTTACCCAGACAAAAGGGTAAAGTGAGTTGCAGTTAAACATAAAATCTCAAAACTCAGAGAATGTACTCAGAGACAAGTTCTTCATCATACAACTGTATAATACCAACAGATAGTATGTGATGTATATGTGCAAAGTATTTGTTCTTTTTGTCCATTTCTCCTTCAGAAAATTTGGATATGTTCACTATATTTTCATTGCTGTAGGCATACACCTCCTTTATCCATAACTGGTCAAGGTCCATATCTGACATACTCGAACGTTGATGTGATGCTTCAGTCCAAACATTGAGCCATTTTATAAATTCACATCCTTACAAATTCACATTCACAAATTCTTATTGTCATCATCCAGATCTTTCAAAAGATCAGCCTCCAGAAATGATCCAGCAGTTAAACCAATACTGACCACTCAGCTACCTTTCCACACTTTCTGGGCAGAGCAACTCTTTGCTGAGCTTGCTGCTTCTGAAGCTGGAGGTGAAAGTCAAAAAGGAGTCAAGGGCTTTGAACTTCTCTGCTCTGTTTCTAATGGTCCTTGTAAGCTGAACAAGAAGAATTCCATATTCTTGATGCTGTAAAGAAAAGGGAGGTTTTCTTGATCCGAACTGGGAAATAAGGGCTGCATTTGTTCAGTGGTACATACTAAAAATCATCAGACATAGAACAGCACGAAAGTTTTAGGCAGCTCAGCATACTTCAAGTAAAAAATAAAAGCTTAGCTGTTAACAGTACTTATTACGCATTTCTGTAAGCATAACAAGCATAACACTTGTTATGCTAAGACGTGTCTTCATAACTCTTGAGCTTCACCCCTTTTTTTAATTTTGATTAACAAAGCACTGCAATGAAACTTTCCACAAGCTACCTCAGCTGTCTGCCATGTTGCTCGACCTTGGTATTTTGACAGGGCGCAATGGAAAGGAGAAGCACATGCCTGCAACAACGGCTGATGTCACTGACTCTCAGAAGAGCACAAATCCCTTGCTTCATTGCTCCTGAGGAGCTGCTCTCAGCTGGCTCCAGGCCAGCCTAGGAGGAGGAGCATCATAGGTGCAGAGCATCTTTTATCAGAAATAGGCTGTATCACTATGCAGAATAGGTTCAAAAGTATATCTTAATGCAGAAGAATGATTGTAAACAAACTCCTATTACTTTTCAACTCAGAGCACTGCTTTGTATGAATTTTTCCCTGGCAACCCGTTTGAGAAGTGAGGAAAGTGACTATAACAGAGATACTTGGCATGGGGTTGGGTGAATAGCAACACAGTTTATGCAACTCAAGGCATTTCTCTCTGAGTTACAGTAACTCTGAGTCAGGAGAGAAACATATTTGCTTATGGAGTAAATCTGGATCGAGTCAATAGGAATAAAAAAATAACATAAGCCTCAATCTCCTGGACAAATCTACTCCCACTTGTTGCATTGTTTTTGAGCTGAAAATGTATTTAGTTGAGAAAATTAGAATGGTGTTGGACAGCAGCTTCAACTTAATGGGACAGCTTCTGCACCACCTACTTCTAAAGTGTCCTTAAATTAAATGCATTTAATTCTCTACTTGTCCCCACTTAATTAAACATATTTTTCATATAATTCCCAGAGCTCCTTTCATTTCTAAACACAGAAATACTTATGCTGTCTCCAGGCAACTGGCCTTGATGCTATTAATTTGCAGGACACAAACAACAGACCGTGTCACTGAGCAGTAAGTATGTTAATAAAGCACTTCAGCAATGAATTTTATTTTTCAAGCTTCCACCAACACAGGCAAAAAAACTGTATTCTAAGTAACTTTTTGGAAAAGATATCATATTTTAATTTACATATCACTATGGAGGAAACTGAGTCAAAACCCTCAGTGAATATTATTGACTTGTAACTGATATACCTGAAAGGCTTTATTTACTATTGGGTTTACGTCCATTATATGAATATTTGTGGTTTGCAGGAGAGATATAAAAAAATCATTTACTCACCCCTCTTTTAGTTGGTAGTAAGTGCACTATTTAGTATAAGGTAATTTTGGAAATAATATTTGATAACTACTTGGAGATAGAATAAGAAAGATAGCAATTTAGCATAGACACATCTGCACAAGCTGCTACGCAAGCAGCTTAAATCAGCTTAGCTTTACTTAGGTGAGTAGGAAGTTAGGCAACAGGGAAAAATCAGAGATCTTAGAGACAGGTGGGTCTGTGAGACAAAGACCTTTCCACAGGCAAAAATCAGACAAATGAGATTGCTCCCGAAGTAGCCTATACTTGCAAGTCTAAGATCATTTGTATTAAAGTGGTAACGTATCTGTTTACCTCATACAGATTAAGATCATTGTATCCTTATAAAAGACAGTAAAATCGGGATTCAGCACCAGGATGCTGTCCCCACGTACTGAGTATGCGTCCATGCAGGGGTTTCTATCTGCAGTCTCCAAAAGCTCCTTTAAACACGGATTAAATACAGATTTTTCTGCCCTAATAAGTTAACTACTTATTAATGGTCTTCAAAATATTCTTAACTATTGTATTTAAAAATATATTCTCGTTTATTTGTTTTCATTATTATTTATATGTTCACCAAATGCATATGTTATATATTCATGCATCATACAGATTTTTTGTGTCATATCTGAATTGTTTTTCTTCAATTACTCATGTTATAGACTGTTTAACTTTTCAAGTAAAATTATTATTTATTGTTGTGAGAATCTGATCTGTGTGGGTTCATTTGTACTCCCCTATTTTCCACCTAATGTCTAGTAATCTACAGAGAACTACAGATTTGTGGCCCTATATTAATAAATCTTATTTATAGATAAGTTCTATTCATAACACCTACTCTAAATCACTCAAAACTAGATCTAAGAATGGAAAGTGCCTTGACCCATTCCCTTCACCAACAGTCCAGTCTCCAAGACTCTTTAAGTCTTCAGTGTTTAGAGGCCAGAATCAAATAGATTTTTTTATCGTGACAGAAGAAAGGCCTCTCTCTCTAAACAGTGTTATGAAACCCCTACCCACCCAACGTAATCATTTATCTTCCTTTCAAATGTCAGCTCCCTCTCATGCTGACACACGGAGCACTGAAGCTTCCGAAAGTAAAAAAAATTACAGTTATTAGAAATGCAGCTACTGGGCCTAATCTCATTCCCTATGGGGGGAGAGGGGGGAGAAGAAAAAAAAAATTCCTATGGCAGATTTTAGCAGAAAAGGTTAAAATTTGATAAGGTTATTAGGTGCTGAAAACATTCTGAGATAAAATGAAATGACAAATTCAGTTGTGGGAAAGAATACCAGCTCTCCTTTTAACCATGTTTTTTCCCCCACCCTCAGCTAGTGAGTGCCCTTGCCAGGCTCTTCGGAAAAAATCCCAGGGAATATGTTTGATTAATTAAGGTTGCATCACAGCACTACCTGTCAAAAGAGCATTGTGTTCCTTTGTTTGGAGAACACCTTATCTTCATGAATGCACTGTCTGGGAGAAGCGCCTTGAGAGTGTGCAGGACAGAGAGATACTAATTCCAGGAATAAGACCATGCTAGAAACTTGATAGCATAGGTGTCAGGTAACTTGTAGTTATAAAGTGGCGCAAAATGAAGTTTCAGTTGTCTAAGAGGCTGGCATATAAACATTTGATAACACAGATTCATAGATTTTAGGGCCAGAAAGGACTATTTGTCTGACATTATTTAGTTCAATCTGCTGTATATCACAGTTCTCCCTGCAGCGGGACTTGTAATTTGTGCTTAGCTAGAGGTCATCTTCCAGGAAGGCATTCTGTCTTGGTCTGTGGACATCAAGAGATGGAAAATTCATCTCTTCCCAAGAAAGCTTGTACCCAAGATTAATAACCCTAAGCATTAAAAAAGTGATGCATATCACCAATTTAAATTTGTCAAACTATCTTCCAGCAATGGGTTTACATCATACCTTTTGCTAAGTATGTTAAAAAGCTTCTTAGTCCATAATAATCTTCTTGAAGGTTCTTATTCACAATAATCAAACTTTAAAAAACAAACAAACAAACAAAGGAACCCCACCACTTCACAGATCCAGATGGCTATGTCTCTTGCTCTACGATATCTTTTTGAATCAGCTTCATAATTTATGATTGCGTATTTATAATCCTTTGAAACTGTGGATACTAGAACTGTATGCGATATCCTGGTCACATAACAGTAAATAAGTCCATACCTATTTGCAAAATTATCTCTTATCCTACAGACTGTGTTTACACATCAAGGAGCCCATCAACCCTTTTTTCTATCACGTCACACAGGGAACTCTCATGCAGCTGCATGCCCGCACTGCATACTTTTCCAGCAGGTATTACTTTGGACTATATCCAGCCTGGTCTCTCACACTGGATGCTCCACCAAACAAACTAAAGGATAATGGGATGATTGGGAAACTGGTTTCAAAAGCACATTCCTCATCCAAACTAAGGTATCCACATAGGCACTCTATGAAACCTAGGTGGTTTCAAAATCACTGCTTTCACAGACAGTGGTTTTCTAAACTTGTAGATACACGCTGAATTCCTTGTCCTTAAATATACGACCTGTATTTGAGTCCAGTAAAATACCCAGTCACCAATTCACATTAATCACCTGCTTCTTTTAATTGTTGTTTCTGTCATTTTTGTGTCTTTCATTAGTTTTATCAGTAATCACTTTTTAATTCATTTTTTGATTATTGATACAAATCATGCATAGCATCAAGATGAGTACTAATTCTGTTGGAACCATACCTTAAATATTCCCAAAAAAGGTGAACATTACATCTTACACTTCAATTGCAACATCTTTTAGGCTGAGTGACTGCTCATTAGAAGGGTGCTGCAGCTTGTCAGCTAGAACAGCCTTGAGGGATCTCTCATAAGACCAGCCTGGTGTGACAGAGAAAGATGGGTGACAGGATCATCAGGAAGTTTACTTATAACCATGTCAATGTAAGGAAATCCTGAGTCACCTCAAGACAGAACCATTATACTTCAGCTGGCAATGGACTCTGAGGGATTTGTCACTGAGGAGAAATGGCAAACCTCTGCTTTGGCCTTTTTTCCTCAGGCTGCCCACAAAAAAGGGTAGGAACAAAGAGTGACAGAAGGACCCACATAGCTGAGGAACAGGTGTTTTAAAAAATGTCTTTGCTGTGGAATAAAACTCAGTAAGGCAAGGAAGTTATCATCCTTACTTTACATTTGCATTATGAAGGAGCTTTAAAGGAATTTATTCAGATAAATTTAAAGGAATTTATTCAGATAAGCAAACACATTTATTCTTTCAAAGAATGAAAGAATGGCTAATTTGCCTTCACACCTTATGAAATACCAGCTTTCTACCAGCAACTCCAAGCCCTTTGAAAAATAAAGGTAGGAGTGTCATGTTCAAATTAATTCTACAGATATTTACAGGTTTGACCTTAACCTATGAATATCAGGTGTGGAGTGTATTTCCCATGAGCTGTGGAGTTAGTTAAGTACTCCATCCCTCCCGTAAGACTCAACCCACATGCCTTTCCACTCAGAATCAAAGGCTTTTATGCCACCCAGCCCATCTGCCAGGCTCTGTGGGCAGGAACAAAGGGCTGCCATCAGCCCTGTGACGAGGACAACCGAAAGGGGCACCAGGCAGGAGGAAATGTGTGCAGACTGCTGCTCAGTAAAAGGGTATGTGAGAAGGCAGCAGCAGCAGGGTGAAACAGTGGCAGCCAAAATGGGAGTTCAAAGGCAGGGGCTGCATGAATGCTGGTGATACCAGAATGCTTTTCTACATCAGAAGCAGTCAGGCATCTTTTTTAAAAAGAGTAAGACACAGCATAGACTCAAACCCCATCAAAAACAACTGGGACCACTGGGTTCCTTCCTGTACTTTTCCAGCACACAGAAGGTGTTCATTTATTTTGTATTTCATTTTCCATTTTCTCACAAAAATACTTCTGTGTTTCATGGGGCCACCTTGCTAAGATATATTCCTCATCAAAGAGATTTTTTTTAAGGAAGTGGCACTTAGAAAAGACAGAAAATAATTTATGCTGACAAACTGCGGTGGGAGTTTAAAAGCTCTGAAAAAGGCAGTACCTTCTAAAACTGCTTCTCACCTTATCAGCAGGCATGGAAACAATCTGAAGCACAGATCAGTTCCTCCCACCACCTCTGCTGGGGAGGAAAAGTAAGGACTTCAAATATTTTGCATTTGGTGAAATAACATGCACATGTTATAGCCCAAGACTAAGACTGCAATGTAAACCAGCAATTCTTAACCTCTCTTTTCTTATTATTTATTTGTCAGCTGTTATCTGACCATTGTGACAATGGATTATCAAAATACATTGGCCAAATTCTCTGTCAGAGGTGGGCTATAAAAATCAGCTATCCTGGTAAGCACTTACATTTAGAATTGATCTCCAAAATAGGCATGTTCAATATGGCCAGATTTGTCCATAATTCCATTTTATTTAAAATTAAACTTAGTTCAATTGTTTACAAATGTACTCTGAAAGCAGGCAGGAGTATTTCCAATAAACCATATAGAAGGCAAGCACACATAGTTCTTGTTTGCACAGCCTCCTGTTTAATAGGGGATGTGGATCTGAAACATTGTCCATCTTTCCTCCCCACTCTTTCATGGGTTTGTTTCACATCTTCATGGTGTCTGTAGCTTGTGAATTATTGCTTTTCCTTTATTTAAAATAATAAAGTTGGTTTATCAGGTAAAAGCAGATGCTTAAACTAGATTCTCTAATTATCACATAAAATGGATCCATACATATGTATGACTTTATCAGGTAATAACAGGTACTGAATATTTATCCCCACAGCCACAATGGCTACACATTATAAATTTATGACTGCACAGTATCTGCTGTGCAGCCTCCTTCCAGCAGTCTCAAATGGACAAATCTCACTTATCTCTCCTGGGGCTGTGATGTTTTTTGGATTCGTTTTGTTTTTACTACCTTCAGCTTGTGTAACCACAACTGATCATGCCATTGTAGTGCCCTCAAAAAATACGTATGTATTAATATCCACCAAATTTCAGGTTTTGCTGCCAAGGACCTGTGTATGTCAAGAGGTTAATAAACACACAAATTAAAAGTATTAAACAGAGAAGTGATGCTTCCAAATCAAATGGACACATTTTCTAGGTCACCTTGAGATACAGCACTTTAAGCATCTCATACATTTCCCATGATGATGGCCTGAGATTAAATCCCTATAGCACACTATTCAAATCTTTCTGTCCTTGGATAAGTATAGGATTATTTATGTTTCAGTGAACATAAAAATAGCTTTGTCCCTCCTTACTGAAAGGAAAACCTTCACAATATGAAGCTATGTAAATGTGTAAGCCAACCTGGTGGCTACATAAAGAACTGAAAGTATGGTATGCACATATTTTCTCACTTTATCATAATCACGAAGTACAGCACACTTACAATACAGAGCAGTTCAAGTTCTATTACCGTGCTCATATGTAGCACACTGCCCTTGCTAGTACACAGCATGTATGAGGTTACTGAAAAATCTGATAACAAAACTCCAAGTCAGGAAATTCTCTCATAGGAGAGCGATGGGACAAAGAAAGCATTTAGGTAAAGTATCTGATATTGGCACCCTGCCCTCAACATCTCCGCAGTCTGACTGCCTCTCAATCCAAACCAAGAGCAAGGGTCTTCTGACCATTGCAGCCCTGTATCACAGCTGGATAAATTGTTCTGAGCATAGTGACTCTAATAAAGCCTAGTTTCCTATAGTTTTGTACCCTTGGATCCTTTATTTCTTACCTTCAGCTTCCTTTTTCCCTCCCTCTACCTCCTTGTGTCACTTCAATGAGGAAGAATCAGCATATTCTGCAGCTGAGGGCTGTAAATCTGCTAATTGCATAGCCAGCACATCTGTGCTATTAGCCAGCTGGCTACCACCAAACAACATATAACAGCTGAATTTTGTGTGCGCCTTTGTTTTGTGGCAATGCTTCCATTTCCATTTGTTACCAGTAGCTTCAGTTTTACCAAACCAGCATTCAGGCTGAAATTCTCTTGAAAGTGAAGCTGTCTGTGTTTCTGCTTTTATATTTCAGCTGCACAGCTCCACCTGAAGATACAGGAGCTGGGCTTGGGGCTTCCCCAAAACATTTAGTACAAAACAAGAGAAGACAAGCCCTACATTTGCTAAACTGTTCAGCCACAATTTTAATGTATCCTTTTGACTGAATAGTTTCACATCTGTAAAATGGGAAATTATCATATCCTTTACTTCACAAAATGTTGTATAAATAAATTCATTTTTTGTGAAAAGGACAGACCAGTGACAGAAAAAATAAGAAATTCCCACTTCTGTCTTCAAAGCATAGTTTGAACTAATAAATCAGGAAAGGGTCATTCACAGAACTATGAGATGAGGAGCTGATCATTAAATCAGTGCCATGTATTTGTGTTCTTGTAAGCCAGGAGACTTTGGAAAAAATAATATATGAGCAAATAATTAAAGACTTAATTATGTTAGCATAGAATATTTGTTTTCTGTTCCTAATGGAAACATTTTCCACATAATCTCAATGAAGGCTGGCAATATCTGAAAATGGGCAAGCAAAACTGGCAGGCAATAAATAGCCTCAGCCACCAGAGAAAAACAAAGGGAAATCATTAGCACTTGCAGCCACCTTCGGAATTTTTTTAATGTGCTCATTCTCACTTGGCACTATGGACCATGAGCTGTCTTTCCGATTGCAAAGAAAAGGTGAGTCATACTGAGAGTGAAAAACTTGCTCAGAATCAAAGATGAACAACAGCTTTCTATCCCTACACTCTGATTGCAAAAATAAATCCCCCAATTAATTAAATATACATAAAAGCTTTCACAAAGAGTCTTTGCACAGTATCAGTTCCTCTAAAGCACTGCATTTTTTTCTCTAGAACTGTATACAAGTGAGCAAAAAGTAAGAGTTAGCTCAGCTTTAAAGTTCCTAGGAATGCCTAGGAATATGCTCAAAATATAAGCATATAGCCAGTCATTTCTCTGTCTCAGAGCTTTCAGTTATTCTCCTTTAGTCTACAAGACAGTATTCCAGATTTTCTAAATCAGTATTTTTCAGTAGTGGATCAGGATTTTCCCTTTGGAAAATTAAAAGGGCACTCTGGTCCAAAGAGCGTTTGTTGATTCTCACCTGTTATCCTAATCTCTCTGTTCAAAATCCATTCTCTTCCATTATGTTACAGTACAGAGGTCCTTGGCTTTCCTTCAAGAATGTAATGTCTCAGCTTTTGGAAGATTCTCAAAGTGATTATGCGTGCATAATTAATTGCGAGGAGTGAGATCATCAGTCCTATAGTATTCCTAGTTCCTCACTGGGATGAACAAGGCATCTTTTTGAACTGAACAAGGCAACCCCGTGAATGAACTCAGCACCCTTCTGCAGTCTACCTCCTTGAAAATGCCAAACCATCTGCTTCTGCTAGATTTTTTAATTGTATTTAGCAAAGTGAAATGTGACATTTTTGCAGTGCATTAGATATCATGAAAAGGCGATTACAATAGACTTTTTAATTATTCGGGACAAAAGCACTCTTGAATGTAGGTAGAGAGAAAGAGGTATTCCAGCTGAGAACTCTCCTGTGAAATGACAGTATTATAAAACTGGAGAAAAAAATGGCAAGCCCAGTTGTTTTCATACTTACATAATGGGTATTGATGGCTTTTTCTCTTTATTAAATCTGATTGAAATGTCTCATCTTCCTTTTTTGGTTTTAAAGGAGAATGGACAAATGACAGAAAATATATGACCGTCCCACCACCAGATACATGCAATTCTTTTTGATTTCACATGGCTATTCCTATCCTGTAGTACAAGCCAGGGTGCAGGTAAAGAAAGTTTGTTCATATTTGAATAATAGAACTTCAAAGCAAAATTGAGAGACTGACCTTTTGTTGCTGAATGTCAAAGTTATTTGCTCAAACCAAAGCTGATGCATAAATGTCATCTTCATACTATGACAGTAATAAACAAACAAATATAATAAATTAAACTAGCATTGTCTTATCAGTCAGTAACAATAGTCATTTTACTCAAGGTAATATAGCGCTGCTCTAAAAATATATCAATGTAAAAGGGGATGAGGCTAGTTTCAGTCAATGGGTGCTCAATCTTTTCTTGGAAAGACAGCTTGGGGAGCTGTTTTCATTTACGCACGTTTTCATTTACTGTTTTCATTTTATGCATAATAACCTGCTATCAGAGCATGCAGAAAGTCAGGGACTTGCATCTGACTCTCATCACAGCCTTAAACCTAGAGATGCAGGAGAAATATCTTATAACTGCAAGAGGAATCCTCCCCAAAGCCAAACACTAGTTTTCAGAAAGCCAGATCTTTAGGGCCACAGAAAATAAGACAGGTTTGACCCTCTACCCAACAGGGCATGTTCTGAGGAGCATACTCTGTTCCACAGACTGCATATTTTTCCATAATGAGTCATTTCATGAAATACATAATGACATGACAGTTAGGGTGACGGTTACAAAGAGCTTTACGATCTGCACACCCTATCCTGATGCTGATCTTAGGAACTTTGTAACACATAAAACTGCACCATTGTGTCAGGCACCTTTTAAAATTCTACAGTAATAATTTTCTTATTCTTGTACATAACCCAGTGTTTCTATTATTAATGGCCACGTTAAAATGCTAATAACTAAAGCTTAGTAATGAAATATGCATGTTGGTACATGAAGATATCATTAAAACCAATCCACTTATAATATGTCATATAATTTGTGGCTTCATATTTTGTACTGGCTTTTGGCAGAGTAATTAAAGAACAATCAAGCCTTTCTCACTAATTAACATTGTCAGTATGTCTGTATGATATGTAAAATGTGATAATGAGTTGAGAACTTTCAGCATTTGGGATGACTTGTGTTTTTTCTCTCTCCGGGAAGGAATTTAATAAAGAAACATCTGGAAGTGGGGGTATCATTATATTCAGTGGAAATCAAAGAAGGATAACAACTGGAACAAGAGGTTAGAAATCAGGAGGCATTAATTTATCTTCCTCATTATGCTCCATTAAGTGAATCCATGCTATCAAATAAAAATGATGATTTTGAGCATCAATGTAAAATTTTTCATTCCACTTTGAAATGATGAACTCTGAACATCTGTATTTACTTCTCAGCCCCAATATGTTTATGGCAATAGGCTAGCTTTTCATGTCTTTTTAACTCAATTTGGACTGAAACCCCAGAGAGTACTTAATATGGGTTAAGTATCTTTAATCAAGACTTTTGAGAACTTTCCAGTAAAAGATTTTTTTCCATATAATTAAGATATATCAGCAATGACCTTTTGATGGGAACATGAAGTTTTGGCAAACTTTTGCTAAATCACAAGCAGACTTCCATCAGAGACTATCTTAAGTTATTATCATCCTGCCATGCACTATCCAGGCTTCCAGATTGGGTCTGTTATTTTAAAACAACTTCAGGAGGCAGACTAATCCATTCTTGGGAATTTACAGCCTTTCAAGTAGCTCCCTTCCAAAAAGGGGCAGATCAAGGGAAGCGAATAGCATTTGGGATCCCAAGATTACCAGCACTTTAAAGACTTTCTGTGCATTCTGCCCTTGGGTTCCTGGAAGTCTGGCATCAGAAGTCTATGTCCTGAGTGTTTCAGCCCCAAGCAGATCTTGGCTTCCAATTTTACAGAAGCTGAGCCACATAAGTATCTGAGGCTTATCAAACCCTCAAGATCAGAGCCCCAAGCCAGGAACTCCTTGAACAAAAGAAGTAAGCAAACTTTTCAGGAAGAGAACAGAGAGAGTTTGGGATACCCAGCAGCTAAACTTAAGCAGATTATCATTGTAAATGTGATATCATACCAACATCTTCATCTCCTTCACAGGCAAGTAATTTAAGTACTTTATTTTTGCATCCAGATCTCTCCTGTAGGTAGGGTCCCTACTCCAAAGTCTACACGTCATGTTCCAGACCTTATGCTCTAGGCTTGGGAACCATAACTAGACTGCCCAAAGTACATATCTGTGCAAAAGGGATGTTTAGGAGGAATAAGGCTGGCTCCAGGAAAAGGGATAACGGAGGACACCTTTGTGGCAATGCAGAAGTTTGTACTAAACTATATCAGATAGATCAACAATAATAGTGAAAAAACAGAGGTCAAGGAACAAGCCTAGAAAGATAAGCTTGAAAACACACAGACTGAGCGTGAAGGGACAGTAGTCTTTTAAATGCCCACCCGTTGGCAAAATGACTTCCCTTCAGGACTGTATGAATGTGAAAAATGCCTCTAGCAGCCTTTTATGTTCTGACATCTTTTATTTCAGTTTCTAGTGCAGAGAGAAGCATAAACACTGTTCTTTCGTGACACCACCAGAGGATGAACGCTGCCACGTGAGAAAGAAGAAATCAGAAGCCCATGATCCCTCTTCCCTACAGTGTCTGAAAACTAAAATGACACTGAATATATGCATCTCATCTAGAGGAACAAACAATATCTCCACTTCACTGTCACCAGACACTTTTGGGAGCTATTGCATTTCAGAGCTTTTTTTTTCTTTAAACTTGTGTACAAGTGGTGAAACTCAACATATAAGTTGCAACACTTTGGGCTTGAGTATACCACGTAGATAACACAGGTCCCTAATTTTAATGGCAGTGCACTGTGGCAGCATAAATAATACAATGAGTCTCAAAACAATTAGCAATTTGCCATTATGAAGGCAGCTTTGTTCTCTAAATTCTCTCCTTTTATTATATTTAGCTATGAGAAAAGGTTTCATGCTCTTCTTCACACATTCTTTCCTGTGGTTTGCATTATTATTTTCTAAATGTATAATGCTTTATTTACTCTACTTTATAGCCCAGAGGCCTTTTTGCAGTTTCTTCTTTCAATGTACTTTGCAGACAAGCCACTAGGATAGATCTGGGGGTATTTTTCCTGCCAATTAACACTGATTGTACTACCTTTGAAGATAAACAAATTTTTTTTTCATGTTTAAATCATGTTCTTTACCCCAGACACAAACAGCTGTAAAACCAGATAATCAAACATTCCTTCACTAGGGTTAGGATTTTGCTTTGCTCAGGAGGGTATGCTCTGACTTTTTTTTATATTTGGATTGCACATGCAACCTAATTTGGGTAACTGAGTGAGTTATAACAGTAATTATATCATTCTAATAACTACTAGGCTCTGAACTCATGTTACAGAACCATAGCTATATAAAATGTAGTGTATTTCCTGAAGCGACATTCTAGAAATTGTAGTATCCAAATTAAACCCATGGGACATTTCAGGGTTTTAGTGCATGGAAATTTTGTTTGCCCGTTTTCCAAAGGAAAACGTCTAGTATTCTTCTTTCAAGAAGATGAACGGCTAATCAACAAGCTAAATGACAAATGGATGTTACAGCAGTATCAGAACAAGTCCTGCTAAAATTACTGTGTGATAGCAGTCATAAATTATCTCTCAAAGTGGCAAGTAAGTCTCAGTGTAGGACCTATCACCAAGTCACTAAACTCAGAACTGTTTCTTAGGAAGTAGTGTTGAGAAGAACTGTACTGCACTTCCAGATTCAGAAAGCTTCTGTTGTAAGCTTAAAACATCAAATATCTACAAGAAAAGAAAAAAAAAAGAGACCATATGGCAAGTGAAATTCGTGTAACTTGGAAACTCTTGAGTATCTTCAGTCCAGCACGTCTTGACTGCTGGGGGCTTTCATATGTACTTCGCAACAAATAGCTCTTGTCATGCTGCAGTCCCTTATTGCACAATGTCGAGTATCTGAAACTCTGGCATAAAAAGCAATATAGATCTTTCTATCCCCTGTGCTAGAATATCCAGACTGTTAAAAGCAAAAGAAACCTTGACAATTGGCCATATGACAATACTTGATAATAGGTAAATGCGAGTCCTACTTTTCCTTAGAGAGCTAGAGGACTGTGAGAGGGATTCGTGGTTTACTGCCCTGCTACTATGCACATTTGCTGAGGGCCTTGTGAAAGTGCTGGAAATTGCAGCTGAAGAAGGGCAGGGTTTTGGTTTTGTAGGATTAGTTCTTCCACCCAGGATTTAGTCAGTTAGGACCAAATTTGCATGCCTGTCAAAACTTTGATTATGTCAAAATAAATACCTAGTATAGAAATTTTTGTAATTCCTAAATTTTTGTTAATTTTAAAATAAACTAAGAATGCAAGAAAGCAGTAGGATGCAATGTGGAAAGCTACTGACATATTTTTGAAGAAGAAGGATAGTATATCTAGTGAATGAGGCAAGCATCCAAAGAAGTTGAGGCTGGATAATGTGCAGGGAATAAGAAATGAATCTTCCTAGAGAACAGATTACACATAAAGTACTGAGCAGATGTCTTAACAAATGCATGTTATTTAACCTTCAGTCTAAGCAAGGTAAGGGTCTTCTTACAAACAAAGGCAAGTAGCTAAGCCTTTACAGGTAACATCAGTGTCAATTCAATTTAGATCATTGATGACACATCTAAGCTATAGCATTGCTTCACTGAGACACACAGGGAGGAAAACCGTCCTGCAAAGGTAACGTTCACTTTGGGAATTCTTTTCATACTGCTAATCTGCTTTAAAAATTAATTCGGACTTAAATTGTTAGTGTCCCATGTCCCATTTGTAGACAAATCTTATGAGACTCTATTTGACGCTATATTCATTTTCCTTACAATTCTACATTCATTTCTATTCAGGTTTCTGAAGAACTTTTATCTTCTAGATGAGAAGCATCCCCATTGTCCCAAGGCACAAATGCTGTAACAGCCACCAAAAAAGCAGCAACTCTTACCTGCCAGTCAAAAACCTGGCATCAGGATCAGTAGTTATTAATTTGCAAGGTCTAAATTTGATTTCCAAGAGCACCTAGAAGCCTCTACTATCTTCCCAGAAAACATATTAAAGCCTTGAAAAAATTTGTTCTTTATCTATCAAAAACTGCAACTTGACAAGTTTGAAATCTGAACATACTACTTCTTTCTATAGCTGGATGACAAGAGAAACTAAACTTTTCCTTTTCACCGTAATTATTATATATGAATGCAAGCACTGAAAAGGAGCACTTAAAACAGAAAAATAACAAATCTCTATGAAATCTGCCACCCTAAAAAGCTATGGCACTGATTTTATTCTGTCTACATTCCACAAGAAGAGTAAATGCCTGAATAGGTACTGCTGAATTCTTTGATTTAAATGAACATAGCAAATAATCTAAACACTCTAGGGTTTGCTTTTTCATTATTAAAAAGTCAGATACATAGGCAATTTAATTATGTCAGTAAAAGCAGTGTGTATTTTCATGCATAAAGAGAATAATTTAGATCATATATTTTTGTCAAAGCACTTTCTCATTGTTTCAGAAATGTTTCTGAATGCCAAATGTAAGCCCATATTATTCTACTCAAGTTGCTTTAAGCTGATTAGATGGTCAAATATTACCTACTTAAATGAGATAATGACTATGAGATTAATCTAAGGCGAGGCAACATACCATAGATCAGAAAGCAAAGGGCTGTGAGATGATTGCATGTTACCAGGGCAATAAAATCAAGAGGAAAAAAGTATGTACCACTAGAGGTTTGCCAATGGGAGTGAGAGTTAAATTAGAGATAATTTAATAAAATATTTATTACTGACTGCAAGATATGGCTTTTGCATTTTCCCAAATGAGGCTCATTTGAAAGGTGTATTGATTAAACCGTGTGCATTATCGTACTTATGTTCATAGCAAACTCAAATGGCTTATCAAAGTTTTTATATAATTATAAAGCATTACATATTTTTATAGTTATGATACACTCTTGAATGTGTTTTATTTATAAATGTGAAACTTTAGTGCCTTACATGCAAAAAATGTCACCAAGGAAAGGAAAATACACTAATGCATATTGACAACATTTACAATAGAGCTTAGTTTAGTACCAATAAGGTGTTTGGTAAGTAGTATTTTATGTGTATTTCGTGTATAATAAGAGTTATATTGACTCAGTTGCTGATGTAACTGCATCTTATTTTAGCAAGGCTCATGTTCACTTTCCTAGGATCCCCACAGACAGTTTTCCACCATAGACAGAGACAGCTTCTGACACTCTTTCTACTTATGTACTTATGTGAAGAGGGTTGGATTTGCTGAGGACATGAGAAGGCCACAGTTGTATTAAGACCCTCATTGCTGCAGTATCTGAGCATCACACCAGGTGAATGTATCTATGCTACATGCTGCTGTTCAGCATTTAAATGTGACCTGAGACACAGTAAGCCAAATAAATGCCTCTTTCAGATTTGCATTGCTGCTATGCATTTATGCTTTTGGGAATAATACCAATAAGGGATTTAGCAGAATCCATAAATTTTTTGGTACCTGATGCAAAAAACACCTGTGTTTGAGATGGAGAACCTCAAAAAGTGGTATAGGCTGAGCTGTGTTCAGAATAGATTCTCAGTAAATGAAAAAAATAGGAAGTTTTGTCAACAAGAATTTGTCTAAAACTTTGCCTCACTTCAAGTCTTAGATGCCTGACTTCAGTATGCAGGTCAGGGCATTCATCCACTTATGATTACAGCTCACTCTTCTGTACAAACAGGTAAGAGTAATTTTTTTTCCCAACGCAGAACATGATGATGCCTATCTGCTAGGCAGCACACAGGTGACTAAGAGACCTTGTTTTGTGACCAGCGCGTGACTCTGCAAACCAGCTGTTACACAATTTGAGGGAGGCGGGAGCCCTGGGATTGCTCATTTATTTATATCAAACATAAATGAGAATCCAAACCCTCCTGCTTTAGGCAGACAGGCTACAGATGTACGTTTACTTTTGCTTGCTCTTTCTGGTAAGTTTTTCTGCACTCTGATTAGGCAGCCCAATATGCGAGAGTTTCTGGAATTCAGTTTTGGATCCAGGTATCTGAAGTCTAAAGAAGTCCTACTTAAAGGCTCTTCATTTTTTCTTTTCAGATTTGGGTGCCTAAATATCTTACTTTTTTTGTCTTCAGTGACTTAGCAAAGAATACAGTGAAAATTTGGAGTGAATTCGGAGATATAGAAAGTGCTTCTAGCATCTTAGCCTTGTATTTAACACATGGTCATTTTCCTGTTTTTACATTGACCTCTGACAATCTCACTGCCTTGATTAGGGGATTTTTTTTTTGCGTGATGAACTATTGTACAGCATAATTAAAGTTAGTATAATCAAGTACTTGCCGGCAAAATGAAGAACAGTTTGTGTCCTGGTTTTATAAACAACCACAAAGGGAGGTCTCAGGTTAGAACACTGTTGTTGATCTAAAATAAAATTATTCCATTAACAAAGCATTAAATAAAATTAACTCATGTTTAAACAACTGATATTCCTGAATAAGCGAGCAATAACTGACAATAATGTTGGCCTGGGAATCTTTCAGAGTAAATCCCTCAAGAAATATCACCTAGAACAGTTATTTCTACTCATGAATAGCAATAAAAAAATTAGGATGTCTCATGGGGCAGTGAAGATGCAGTGTTTTAATCACTTTCACCCATGACACAGCACTAAGAATTCCCTAGTGTTGCTTGCATTTAAAGTGATATGTAATCTGTTGATGGCTATGAATCCATACTCTTTCACCGTATTAGCACTATTTGTATGATCGTGTTAATTATCCTAAAATCTGATCATACTGGGCTCTGAACAAACAGGGAATCTATGTGTAAGACAGTACACTGAGAAAGAAAAAATGAGAAAAAACAGGCTTGACTGGGCTCAGCCTAACACATAGTGGAGAGATTAAGGAAGGTGGAAGGAGACATGCAGATGTTTATGCGAAATATCCAGGGAGCTTCTCCAAAGTGGGAAAGCAGTGCAGAAAAACTGGAGGATTTCTATCTTCAAAAAGGGCAACAAGCAGGACCCAGAGAACTACAGGCTGGTCAGCCTCAGCTCAACCCCTTGGAAGGTGATGGAGCAACTAATCTTGGAAACCATTTCTACTCACATGAAGGACAAGGAAGTCATCAGGAGCAGTCAGCATGGATTCACCAAGGGGAAGTCATGCTTGACCAGCCTGGACCAACTTCTATGATGAAATGACGGGCTTGGTAGATGAGGGGAGAGCAGTGGATATTGTCTTCCTAGACTTCAGTAAGGCTTTTTTGACAGTGTGCATAGCACTACACATCTTCTGACACATGGCCACCTTTGATTCAGATAAAACTGAAAACACAGCTGTCTGCAAAATACTGCATAGATTACACAAAAAAAAAGAAGTGAGATTAAATATAACCTCAGTCTCAAAAATCTACCATACATACCTCTACACTACAAAAATGTTATTTAACAGCATAATAAAGTATAATAAATATTTTTTTTGTAAACCAAAGGCACGTTTTTCTGAATTATTTTTTCTTCTTTTTATAGCATATTTAGAAGTGTGTTCCTTGAAAAGATTATCAAAATCAAACTGAATTAGTTGCATTCTGAGAGGTGTATAAGACAATATAATGATTAAATGCAACCTCAGTACTAATTACTTCCTGAATGCATTCTGCTACATACCATGGTTCATCAGGTTTGAAAGGCTTTAGTCTAGAACACTGAATGCCATTTGTAAAGGTGAAATTTTAATTTTCTCCGTTTGCAAGTTCGTTTATCTAGCCTACACTCACAATTCGGCTAATTAATACACCAAGGCAAAAAATGGTTTTTGTGTCCCACATAAATATCTGAGCTAATGAAAAAGTTTCTCAGCACCAACAAGAACAAAAAGATCTATTAATTTTCTTCTACAATATTTAAAATCCTTTTAAAAATATTCAGCTCTAGCAAAAAGTATAATTTTTAATTACTTTTGCTGAAGTGGTACAGTATTTCTAAATAGACCAGAAGTTCCAAGAAATTATAATAAATACATACATACTTGCATCTTAACCTTTTTGCCCACATTTCTGCTACTTTCTTGGCATTTCAGGGCATTAATCAACAAATTTTTTCATTGAAAATGTCTGTCATGTTTTGTTGTTTGTTCCTCTCATGTTGTTGTCCCATTCTTTGCATAATCTTGAATGACTTCTGATGAGCTTCAATACAGGATCAAAATATGCCTTCATTTAAAGAACGTAATTTTATTATATTTCTACTGCACCGTGAATGACTGCAGAGCAATGACACTAGGTTAGACATGAAACTCTACTTGAGTTTGTAAAAGAATCATTGGCTTTTGGTTCTTTGTTCAGAGAGGAATATAAATCCAAGATTCTTTACAAAGATGAGAATAAGAGAAGACTATTTAAATTTGTGAAGTATCATTGTATCACGGAACTGAAACATAGATTTGTAATGTAATCGTGTTAACTGCTGGGGTTCAGTGATCTGGATCTGTGTGTTGCTGATTTTCAAACTCCCAATCTCTCTCCTATTTCTTAGGTGCAAACGCCATCTTGCAAAAGCTATGTTTCATAGATATCATACTATCTATGCTATCTTATGTGCACAGGGTTACACTTTACTGTAAAACTTCCACTTAGCTGTAAAGAGTTAACAGATGTTTAATAGATGTTATATGGCACAGAGCCCAGCAGGTGAACAGCAGTGGCTCTGAGTTCTGATATCGTCTAGTGCTGGATTCGTAACAATTTATAATACAACCTATTCATGTCCATAACATGTTCAATGTAATTCTTTTACTAAGGCTCATTACCTATTGACCAACATCCTTTTTTTTCTCCAGACTCAGGGTGTGGTAATTTAGGTGTAACCATCTGTTTTCTCTCTTCTGAAATATGCTCCCATCTGGACATTTCTTGCTTCTTGTGCTGGAGATGTTTCATTCAATTTCTTTGGTATTGTTTCCCTTTCCTCTGGTGTTTCTCACTGCATAAGGCTGGCACGGCTGGCAGAAGTATCTTGAGCAGCATTTGGCTTGGAATATTTGTCAAATTTGTATAGGCTGGTTCCTGGGTTTATGTTAGTGCAGCAGTATCAGTCAGTACAGACTGAACAGGTCAGACAACAAGAAGAATTCAGCTTCCTGGCATTTACAGGAAAATTAGTAGGCAATGTGGCAAAACAGAAGTATCTACCTATTCACACTCAGCTAGTGGGAATAGGCAAGAGCAAGAGGCTGAGAAAGAGCCAGAGCACTGGTTCCACCATCGTATTCTTACTGGTAGACTGTGCATATATAAGGAGATTACAAGATTCAGAGGAAAAGTTACAATTCGGAGCTATTATCTCTGAGACATGATGTCTCCTGAGGTTACTCGTCTATTTTCCTTGTTAAATGTGACCTC
The DNA here is from genome assembly GCF_047370975.1 of Nipponia nippon. NCBI lineage: Eukaryota > Metazoa > Chordata > Aves > Pelecaniformes > Threskiornithidae > Nipponia > Nipponia nippon. The sequence continues at coordinate 43,261,826 of NW_028262380.1, read as the reverse complement.
TTACTCATGTCCATGTTTAAAATTTGAATCTACTCCTAAATAGCCTGTATTTGTTCTTGTATGCCTGGTATTTTAACCTTTGACTTAACTCCAGAGGTGGTTTGATGTGGATGAACAAATGGGATCTCTGATCAGAGCCCAATCTACCTCCTTGTATTTGTAAATTCTTTTGCCTCCCACTTATTGACAGAAGAATTACATCAGGATCAGGAGTCTGCTGCTAACTCCATCATCATCCAGAAGACTACTGCAATCTGGTTCTTCTTTCATCCCACAGTAGCCTCAGGCTGGAAAGATGACATATCATCACACCTCCCTTTTAAGTGGTGACAGTGTAATCCCATAGCCAGACAATACTCGATCACTCAGATTTTCAGAACAGTATCAGTAGAACTGCTGCCTTCCCACAGCCAAGCGTTCCAGGGGAACGCCTCTAAAACAGGTAAGACTGGTCATCTCAGGATGGATTTAGTTCTTGGTTTTAGCCTCTTCCAAGCAAGGCATATAATAGCAAGACTAGCAGCTAAGACAGAGACATTATTACCATCCATTCCCAAACTGAATATTTGAGAGTTCCTGATGATCTGACCATCAGCATTTGGGAAAAGCACCAAGGAGGCAGCCCCATGTAATGCCCAGTATGTAGCTAAGTAGGCTACATAAGGCAAAGTCTTCAGACACTTCAGGGCCACTGCTCAATGTCATTTCAGCCAGCCCAGGCCTTTAGTCTTACTGTCCTCACCCTCAGTCAGTGCCTGTTGCTGGGTGAGCTGCACCAAGACATTGTTGTTGGCCATAGTCATATATTAGTATTCCTGTGGTAATTCTCAGACAATGACATGGTTGTGCTTGAGAAAGCTGAGCAAACCTTCCATAACCTTCAGCACAGAAGCGATGAGTTATCACACTTCGCGCTAATGTAGCAATGTAGAGGGATAACATTTTCTAGCCAGGGCCATCCTGTCCCAGACCAGAAATTTGCCCACAGGCACTGCTATTGCCTGTTGTTGACACATACTGGTCTTATTCAGTTTATGAGGCCTTCTTTGCAATTAACAGCTTTGAGAGAGGTTGGGTTTTTTTCCCTCAGTGAGTCTGTATGTGACCTCCTTCAGAACCCAATCTACTCACAGACTGTATTTTTCCAGACAGCTTTCTTCCCTTCCTAGTCTTCTGCCAGTACTGTATTCTGCAGATCGGTCCCTTTACAGCTTTACATTCCTAATTGCTACTGGAGTTAATTTCTTCCCTGCTATACAGTGCTTATAGACCCATCACTCCACAAAATGGTAATTTTACTCTACGCTGTATTAATCTACTTTGCTTATGAAAATGTCAAGATCTATAACATCTATTATTTTTCTCTCTTTTACTAGACCAATTATTATGTCAAAGAAGAAAATGAAATGGATTTTTCAAGAACAAATCAATGCTGGCTTTTACTTATTTTCCGGATATTTGTAGGTTGCTTAATAATTTGTTCAAGTATCTTTTAAGTTAACAAAACAAAGAAGATTGGTTCATAATTTCCAGAGACCTCTAACATTCCCTCCATCTGACCCTCAAAATCAGAGACAAGTTCTACGCTACAGCTGCTTTAGTTTTCTAGGATCTCACCTATTCTCCTCTAGCTCCCCAAAATAATCACTAGAAGTTTTGGCAAGTACCTTAAGTACTCCAGAATGAATTTCATCAGGCTTTGCTAACTTGAAGTCATATTATCTAAATGTTCTTTCCCTGTTGGAGCCTATGTTTCCTCGTTATTGAAATGATCGTGCTAATCTACACATCACAATTAACGTTTTTTTTTAATGTATGCAGACAGATGCAAAAAAAAATCATTAAATACTAGAGCCTTTCTTCTGCATTTCACTTTTCATTCTCTTTCCTTATTAACTAATGGAGCATTCCCCTTATACTTGTATGATGACTTTCTTGCCTTTCACATTTCTTAATAGCTGTAATCTATACAATCCCTAGTTCCATAGGCTACCCCTTTATATTCACCCTTTAGTTATACATTATTGCTTATTTAATGGTTTTATTGTTTATATATAAATTACTGATCCATCTGCAGATATCATAGGGCATATTTAGATACTGTTTTCAGCTTAACGGAATGATGAATTCCTTGAGAAGATGAGCAATAGCTTCAGATCTGTCCTTAGACCACACTCCCTTCTACTACTACCCCAGATCTCTGTGTGTTAATACCCTCCAGGTATCCTCCTTCAAGCAGTCTTACCCATCTATCCATTACTATCTTTGAAGACCATTACCCCTTTAGGATGCAATAAAAAAAGACCAAAATTAAATATTTCCATTAAAGAAATTATGCAATTATATATTGTAAAGTGCTGTTTACATTCTTATTTACATTGATATACATTGTCTGTTTTAAATGTCCTTTTAGTTTCCTTCCCACATTATAAATACCTAAAACCTCCTTCACCATAGTTTCAGATTATGCTGCAGGATGGGTGAACATTGCAACTCACATGGTTTTAAAGAGGTTTGTCTGCATTAGGATTTTTTTCCTTCCTTGCCTCAAAGCTTTTTATTACTCAAATCTCTGAAAATCTTAACAAAATAATAATTTAATCTTACATTTTACTCTAAGAAATAGCTTGCAACAGATATTTGTGGTGTTTGTGGGTTTGTTTTAGTGAAATCTGCAACTTCCCACAAGCATCACAGATTTTTGGTTTTTGTTTACTGGCAAGTTTTAGTAGATAGTATTTTTTTTAAGAAAATTTGAAATTCATTTGCTGTTATAGGATCAAGTGATGTTACTTAATGGAAACAGATCTTTATGATTAACATATGTATCTGGGATGGTCTTAACATAGTAAAAGACACTTTGTGAGACCTGTGTGCTTTCAGGTACATTGATTTAAAACAATTCCTGCACTGTACCAGTTGACAACTTCAATAACTAGAAGCACATCTTGTTTTGGCACAGCATCAATGAATGCCTTTTGTTGACTATACAACAATTTTATCATCCTTGGCAGTGCAAGTTGTTGCATTGCCTTGATTAGTAATACTGAAGGCACCTTTGAGGAAAACAGAATTAATTTGGCGCTGATTGGATTTTGAGTGGAACTATAGATGGAACTTTTTTCGGCATAAATACCGTTCCTTTTTAACTTTCTTGCCTTTGTTGTCACATAAAAGTAAGCCACAGTTGGGGTGAGCAAAGGACTTAAGACTGGTTCGTTAAGACTTCAGAGTGTCTTCTGTTGGAACTATTTAGATGATGAAAATTTTAGAGAAGACAGTAGTGTAGTCATCTGCTTACGACTGCCTAGAAAAATAATTCTCTGCTTCTTTATCAGCATTTCTTTATGACAAGACCTTGTACTCTGGTCAACAACTTCAGTATCAAATAATCAGAATCAGAGTTTGTAGGTGCATTAGGTACTAAAATTGTTATGTTAATTGGCCTCTTCACTAGTAATACTATTGAGAACATCTGAAGTAAGTTTTGATAACCTTACTTCCAGCACAGACACAGATGACTGAAGACATGAACATAGCACCTTAGTTTAAAAAATGTTCCAAACTCTTGATGGTACGCAGCCTACAGGTACCTTTTTGTTTATGTGGCAAAATACAGTACAGGAAGCCCTGGAAAATAGACTTTTGTTGGGGATGGTTTCAAAAAATCCTCAGGACAGATCTGCTTTTAACTTTCACTCACTTGAACTGAAAAAGTGAAACAGAAGGTATATCAATCCTGTCTGGCTACAGACCATACTACTCTACAAAGAAAGGGAAGAATGAGAAAATAGAGAAAAAGAAGCAAACAGAAAATCTACTAAAATGGTAAAGCCATAAATATTTAAGAAATCTATCTCTTTGCTAGCTTTTTTTATTACTTGTTTCTGTACAAAAAGCTCTCTACTATTTTGGACCTTCTCAAGCAAGAACCCCAACACACCTCAGTATTTAAACTGACTATGCAGCTTTGCTGTGTATGTTAAGCTGTATCTTCTCTCAGGGACCCATGAAGCTGGCAGAGGAGTACATGAGGATAGTAGGTTAGCTATTATTCCAGATAAACTAACAAATTATATGACTCATAAAATGCATCCGATTCAAGAATAAAAAGAATCATGTGTTGTCAATATCATAGCATATATCTGAATTTATTCGTGTGCAGAAACATTTTCTGCTCTGAGAATTTGGTCCTATAATGGGTATGATACTGTAGTCATAATCCACCTAAAGGCTGGTGCTGGAAACTCCAGTTGGTTTCAACATCAGTTCACCTCTATTAAACTGCAGGACTGTGCTTGTTACAGAGCCATAGTAGGTCAAGACTTTTGGTTTAAGGAAGAAAACACAGAGAACTAAAAATAACGTGACCATGTAAACTGTCACTTTAAAGCCTCATTCCTGACTCTCCTGATTCAGACTTTACTGAATCTATCAGGCAGCGAGCTTTTGCTGAACTGACCACTATAACTGGAACAAGCAAGCCTCTTTGCTGTGTCTCCGTGGCTGCGGGGAGCTGGCCCCGAGGTGCGGGGTGTGCAGTCTGTGCTAGCGGCACGCAGGGCTGCACGGCGGGGTTCCCAGGCAGAGCCCACCCAGCATTGTACACCGAGCCTCTCATTCACACTGACATTCCTCTGAAAAGCTGTTTGGTTGTGTTTCGGACAGTTGCTGCTTTTGTAAGATGTAGGTGGACTGCAGGATTGGTCCTGACTACAACCCTAACTGAAATATTTCCATACTTATGATTAAATGTCTATGTGAATACCTTTTTTGACAGGGTTGTAAAGCCCTATACATTGTAGGACTAAGCCCCAATCCCAGGATATTGGTTTTCAAATACATTTTGCACATCCTGAAGAATACAATAATAATATGCTATGCTAGTGACACCAGATATATATCATTCATTATTTCTCTTTCAACCTTATTTCATAAAAACACTTTTATGAAACTCATCCTTCTAAACCCACAACTACAAGTCACATTTAATGTCTTCACTGTTGTGAAACAGAAAAATACTGGTTTATGATCTGAATAAATACCAGTTTTATAAAAGTTATACAGGGATATTTCTTAACAAATTTGCTTCTAAAGGTCCACTAAAATGAACCAAGTACCCAGATGCCTGCCAATGATTTCAATAAGTATACTTATAACTATTCAGTATAAAGAAGATAGAGTAGCTCCTTGACTTCAGCCTACAAAAGTTACATCTTTATCTAGCACTTATTACTGTAATAAAGCACTAATTTAATTTAATTGGCAATGCTGGTAGGATGACTTCATAGTGTGATTCTTCAAGGCACACACAAAGCATTTTAAAAGGTTTTTTTTATTTTCTTGTTAAAAATTTATAGCCCTTCAGGCCAATGCATACAAAGTTTTGAGATCAAAAGTAGCAGTAAACTTAGTCTTTATGTTTTAATTCCAGTCTAACCAGTCTCCCAAAACTACATGACAACCAGTTTCCTATACGATAACTATAAAACAGATAACGGATTTTTTTTTTTTTAAGGCAATACACCAGTGAAGAGCCTACAGCTCTATACATTACATGCACTGTGAATAAATAACTTCCATGTTCTCTAAGCCCATAGAGAAACATGGACTAATTCATTAACTATGTAAGTTAATAAACATAGTGCCTCCACTGGTTCTGAAGATGAGGAACACACACCATTCACAGACCAATTTTTGTATATACGTAAAATTAAGATCAGCTCAAAAACTGCATGAAAGAGGACTTTTTTACAGGAAAATGAAATAAGTTCATTGTTCCATGTATAATAACTAACGACCATACATAGAGATGATGATATTTTACATAAAACGAAGTCTTAATTTCAGTACGATGGCAAATAATGTCCTAGAAAAACAAATCTGTGTATCAAAAATATGTAACAGTTTTTATCAAAAGGGTCATTCATACTTTTTAAAGAGGAAACATTGCCACTGTATCTGTTTGGGAAATATAATAAATTGTTTGGTGTGTTTGTAAAACCATTTTTGTCGTTTTCATTCTAATTTATTTTAATAAAGACCACGATAGTTTGCTTTGTAAATGCTGTAATATGAAATGCATAAAAACCTAAAAGTATAAAACATCAGAATAGCTTTTTGTGTTGTTGTTTTTCTTAAAGAGCATGTTTTCTAGTTAAATGGTACATTTATAAGCGAGTGAACATTTAGCCATCTTAATCCATTTGCATTCTGTTGAGATAAGTTATCAGTAGTTCAGTAATTGAATTTCTTTCTAATTCATACGAGCCTGCCTGCAGGGGACACATTAACTGCTAGGCCCAAAATTACATAAACTTTACAACGTTCTGCTAGAAATCAAATAACAGAAAGCCAAAACAAACACACACACACACCCACCAGAGCTTTGAGACAACTGAATTTTAAAGTGTTTTCAGGGTGGAGGAGGGGTGCAAGTGGCAAGTTTGTTCTTGAGATTGAACTTACTCAGTTCACCAAACTGTGTTAAAAGCTGTTTAAAATCCCTACCAGCATCAGTATAGACGTGATGCTGACAGTATTCTAAATCAGAGGTAATTACTCTGTAGACCAACACAACACAACTACTTTAATGGAGTGATGGGTCTGGAATACCACCCTTTCTGCTGTGGTTAGCTTGCCTAATGGCCAATAAAAGTGAGTCATCGAACATCTTGCGGGGGGAATGGATATATAAAAGGATAGGGACCAACACAGACACAGTTCCACAGAAAATGCAGATTTCTACAGTACTACAGCCTAAGACCATTATTTCTTAAGTGTAGCTATGTAAAACAGCTTAGATAGATAACACAAATTATAGACAAATGTCGTGTTTAACCCCAACTAGCAACTAAGCACCACATAGCTGTATTGAACAGTGTTTACATGTCTCTCACCAGTACGATTGCATCAGTTAATGCTATTTGTGGATCCTGCGAGTAAACCATCAGTGGAATTGTAAAAGAAATCTGAATCTACCTCCTCCTCTTCTCCCCTCCACACCCACACCCAGGACTCCGTCAGCAGCACAATGCACCAAGCAGAAACCGAAATGTTAACATGTACATCCAAAAGCTACTACTTCCACCTTAATTGCGTGATCATCACTTATCCTTGCACTACAAGGGATTCAACTGACTTTATTCCTCCAGTGGTAGCAATTCAACTTGTATGATACTGGGCACAAGATATTACTGCTGCTGATCGCAGACCCATGATAACGTATATGAAAGGTTGTTGTTTATGAAGGTGATCATACTCGGATGGCACCCCACAGTTTACAAAGCTGACTCGGACCCACAATGTAATTGGGCGGATAACTCCCAATGGCTTATTGCTGCTATTTCTATTTCTTTTTAAGATTTAGAGGCAAAATACCATATTTAGGTTTACCAACCTAGAATTGGGAGTGACTACTGGGAAAATTTAGAAGCTACATTAATGAAAGTGTTCTCCAACCTGAAAAGTCAGAAGAGAAAGGAGAGGGGTTATTTCCTGGCTTTGATAGCTCCTTCAAACCCACTGAGCACCAGGAAGAAGGAGTGGAGAGACTGTGACCTTAACACATCTCCCAGATGAAATTTGACTGGACCTGATCAGTGCTTTCACAGCAATAAGCTTTATTGCTTCCAGTAGAACAAAGCAGCTATGCTTAAATATATGGTATTGACAGCATTTAAATGTTGCGGATCAGAGATGTGATACGTCACCCTAGGATCACATCATGACCATCTGTCAACTTCATTTTTTCTCATTAGCAGTTGTCTGTTGAGAAATACCGGTCTCCTACTCCTACTATTCTCTGAAAATCCCTGGCTGAGGTATCTGGAAGTCATTCTCAGCCTGTGCTGCTGATGAATAGTGCTGTGATGCAGACAGTGTACCATCCGTGCATCGGCTGCAAAAGGGCTTAGGGATTTAGAGCCACAGATCTTTTAATAAAAGCTTCTTTCTCCCTACTTCCTCTGCCATCCCAAGTACTTTTGTCATATATAACAAAAGCAAGTTTCTTTATCTCTTGTAACAAAAGTATCAAAAAGTTATGGTTTTGCAAGAGCCCTAATGTATGACACCTGTTTTTCTTTTTTTTATCCTAGTAAATATTTGCAAGTGAGAATGTGAGTGATCTGATTCTTTACTTTCTTCTAATAAAAACAGGTGGTAAGCACAAGATTCTTTAGATGTCAAATGCTGGCTTTCCTAAAGGTTTGCTGGTGCTCATCCTTGCAACACCTCCAACAAATGATATTCAATGGACAAGTCACAGATTCCGCAAAAATAAAGTGCAAAGAAAAGCACAGGGAATATGAAAAGCTCCAACAATAATGAACATAATGCATTCAAAAAATGCTTTTGAAACTTTAAGTGCGTGATTCCTGTGAACATCTTTCCTAGAATGTAAATCTCTGTTGTTTTCCCACTTCTGTTGAAAAACAGAGCAGGAGCACACTGAACCTCAAGTTTCTAAGACAACAGTGTTATCTGCCCCTGAACCTAGACTGAAAACAAACGCTTCTCTAGAATGATATTTCCATAGCCTCTACAGAGCCAATCCATTGACCCTTCTACAATATTTTAACTATATATTTGATGTTTATGGTTTAATGTATCCAGCTCACTGTAACCCAAACTAAACAGTACATTAAGAAATGAAAGATGAAAGGTACCCTTTAGAGTAGCAAAGGTTGTATAAGATCCTCAGTACTAATCATTATAGCAACAGAAATGTGAGATAAATGTGAGTTGGTGTAAGGGACAGAGAAGCCTACAGAGATATAACAAATTAGTAAACCAAATTAAAGCTGTTAACTAGATATTGACGAGCTGGTTTGTCAGTTATTATTGAAGGATTGTGGGTGAAGAATCACTGAATAAGTTGCTATACCTGAGAATGGAAAAATGAAGCTTGTGGGTTCTTATTGCCAGTGATACAAATTTAGCTGTTTACAATTGATAAATTACACTGATTTGTTCTTTGTACAAAGGACCCTAATTTTTTTCAGATTGATGGCCTGAGCATTACTCATTATACTTGTTTGTTCAGTGTGGCTTTGTTTTTCACATCACTTGAATTACCATTCACTGAGATTGCTGCTAGAGTTAATCTACTGCATCTAGCAGGTTGCAGATCCATTTGAAATAATTACTCATCTATTTCTAGCCTTGGTATTTTCCTCTGAATTCTTTTAAAAAAGAGATGGGGGCAGAGGGAGGGAAAGAGAGATCACAATTTCAGGTCAGTTGTTTAGTCTGAATAAAGTTGGAGACTAAGTGGTCTGGATCAAGATGACAGTGATTGGAATGTCAGTACTGATTCTTTTCTTGTTTACTTTGACAAAACCAGTAAAGACTGTGCAAAACTGGCATGAGAAAAGCCTGAAAATCTTAATTTTATAGAGTATTTAAGAATATTTCTAGGGAGATTAAAGGACAGGGATTGACCTAAGGAGCAATGGGAACCAGGCATAACATCACCCATAAGAAAGTGTAACTGGCAAAAAATCTCAAATCATGCTGGTTGGGAAATTACTAATATGACATCTGGCTATAGACTGTATGTACAGCCTTTGTGGTTCGAAGCTTACCTAAGCCACGGATTCTTGGTAGTGTGGTAGATCATCCAAAAAAGAACTATATGCACACCACAGCTTTGCAACAAGTTATACAGAAAGGTCACTCCAGTTTAAAATATCTGCATAATTCTGTGGTGGACATTAAACAGCACAACACAAATTGGGAAAATTATGCAATTGGCAGGCTTTGGCTTGGAAGGCATTAATGAATTATTACAAAAGGATATAAGGAAAAAGCAAAGCACTGATCTCATCAGTACATAAGGTCTCAATGACGAAAAGTAAGACAATATAAAAGATGTATTTTGTGCAAAACTTGGAAATGGGCTTGTTCAAATTTAAATTCTCAAAAACATGTCATAGAAGTTGTCTGTATGGACTTTAGTCATGACAGAGGAAAGGAAGATGTATGGAAATGAACAATAGGCACTAAATGCTTTCATAGCGTAACTAGCAACAGTAAAATTAGATTAATTAATTTCATCATCTATGAAGACTCTGCGAAGAGCACTATATATTTTCATAACAACATAAACAGGCATAATTGGATACTTACATCTAGGTTCACCAGTCAGCTTAGCCATACTTTCATTAGTTCAAGACACATGAGTAATGTCCAAAATTATCACGCTGTCAGGATCTAAGGAGACTTAATTATGGTTAGGATTTATATCCTGTAAGAGCAACAGTATGTGTATGTGTTTCTGTAACTCCTGTTATATTATAGAACAGAGTGAAATAGGCAAACCAAAGATAGAATACAGAATTCCTGAGGAATTCAAAATCTAGTCAGAACTAACAGTAATTAGAAATAGATTTGAAAGCATAGAAGATTGTTCTTCAATGCTTAGGGAAAAGTTAATACCAAGTGGAGATGATCAGAGACATGGCAAAGGTGAGATAATCTCAGTAACTCAGAGTATAAACAACTAGACATTTCTTGATTGTAGGAAAACAATTACGAGTCAACTTGCAAAAGGACAGCTTGCCTTCCATGCCAAGCTTTTTGGTGGAGAACAAAATTGCAAAGGAATCCAAAACCCCATCTCAATACTCAGGATCTGAAAAGCAGGTATTGACAATTTTTTCAGGGAATTATTAAAAGAGGGAAAAATAAAGAGTCAAAATCTTTTTACAAATTACTTTTGTTAATTTAGAGCTTCAGAAAAATTCCTGAAGTCATGATAGAAGGAAGTCCTACAGCTGTTTTTGAGAAAAGGGGAGAAAAGTGAAGTGTAACCATAGTGAAGTGTCCCATCTCACTACATTCTACAGAGTTTCAACCTTTCACTTTTTAAAGACTTACTCATTGCTCAGCTAGTTTGGGAGAATATCAGTTGGATTCCATGCAGAAAGCCTACCTGGGATCAAGTGTTTTCAGTTCCACAATTACCTAGTAGAAGATAGGAAGATATGTAAAACATGTTTTTTCAAGACTTTAAAAAAAAGCTTATGATAATAGCTTGTCAGATTGTCTCCAGGTTGAAGTGACATGATTTTAAATTACTAGGAACATCCATACGTCAATCTAGAACAAAATCTCTTCCACTTCCTCTTTAAGTAATTTTGGATTAAGCATAGTGTCCATGCTTTTCTTAGTATACCCTCTCATGGATATGGAAAATTATTGATACCAGCTTGTTAAGCAGTTTAAATACTAAAAAGTCTTGATTTCTGGTAACTATTTGATAAGAGAAGAAAGCAACTACTGGATAAAAATCTATTTTTACTTGGTTTGTAAATAAAAGTTACTTTCTCTGAAGATTATTTTTTATCTGCAACACCTGAGAAAATCTAACTTCAGTTATAAAATATCATTCTGTTTTATGCTGCCATGAGAATGGGGAAGTAATTAAAAGGGAAGAAAAGCACCTGAAATGGTTATGAAAATGAAATATTAAGAATATTGTAGCAAAAAAGAATTACACATGGACAGGAAAGACATAAGTGAGAGAATTTCATTAGGATATGTATGTACTTAAGATACTGGACAAATAAGGGAAAGACACATTTTATACAAAACATGACCTAATAGCTCTGAATATGAACTGGTGTAAACAACAGTGAAAATCATATTAAAATAAATTAAGGCAAGTTAGCCATGGTATTTTCTGTTAAGATTATGAACCTGTATCTGTTACAAAATGACAGACAGTCCTCTAGATAGCCAGGTTACACTTTCATTAAGACGTCTCCCTTGTCATAAAAACAAAATAATTTCACTGAAAAATACTAAAAGTAAATTAAAAGTAATATATTCCAGTGTCAAAAAAACCTATATTGTAACCAAGGGAAGCACGTTTATAAGGTTCTTTCTTTGTAACATTACCATTATGAGACAGATATTAACAGCATGTAGTCAAGGTAGTAATGGACACATACACATCTAAGAAACCATTTCTGTGTCAACTGAACTACCAGTGACCCTAAAATAAGCCAGTGTGTAGAGTGAACGATTGCAGAATGATAGCAGAAGCCTTGGAAGCACAAAGCACAAGCATAGGTTGAAGCCAGAGGGGCTAGGACTATGAACACAGATGGCCACTTATTGATCAATCTGAATGCAACCTGGGCAGGCACTGGTTTTAGAGCACAACAGAAGCAATGCCCATGGCTTAATTGTGCTGATGAAGTCATTCACAGGCTCTCAGAAAGGTGCATATCCTGAGCAGGGGTGAGAGAAAACAGGAATCTCCAGCTGAAGGGGGACTTTATGGTTTGAAGAATGGTGGGGGAAGTCAGGAACTTTCTCTTAAATTCTTTGTCAGCAACTGTCCAGGGATCACATAACTTAATCACACCTAGAACTGTGTATCAGTCTATGAAAACTGCCCATAACTCATCATCTGTACAAGTCTGCAACAAAACCCACTGCTTGTGCTGGCTCCATACTTCACAATCAGGTACCCAGAGCAGATCGCTGTGCTAATCTGTACCGTACCACTACGTATGCAAGTGTTGTCTTATTATCAACAAAGGGAATTGCATTTTCACACGCGATCTAAGGTCTTGCTGATTGTGTTTGACCTTTCTGGTCACCCACCTTTGAGAACTGGCTGTTAAACGTGGATGCAACAGTCAGGCTGTAATTTTTCTTTCTATTTTTCAGATGCTAGCTTTCAGTGCTCCAATAAACTGAACGCATTGAAAGATTGAAAAGTCCAACCTGCTATTTCACTGGAAATAAGAAATTACTGTGTAACACTGTTTGGTAAAAATTGTATTAAGATGATATAGGAGTAATTTCCAACACTAATGTTGAAGTGTGTATTGTATTATAAGGTCAACTGTACCTTCTCCTTAAAACTCTCATTAAAAAGGTTATTTCTACTTCAGATATTGCCTCCTCAAACTGTGACAGCAAAATTTATTTTACCCGCATTTAAAGTGATTTGGAAAAACTATTTTTGATACAGAGGCCTCAAGAAAAGGTGCTGCTCATCTTGTTCAAAATTTCCTCTAAAACTTTCCTAACCTCAAAAGCAGCTTGTCTTAGTAACTGGAAATGAAGGTTATTTGGAAAACGTGTTGATGTTTAGCACATAAGGCCATTCTTCAGAAGAAGGAAAGTTTGCATAAGAAGTTATTTACTGGTAAACGAGAAATGTCAAAATAAAGTATCAGATGCCAACATAGCGTATCAGTATTTGAACTTCCAAATTCCAAGCAAAAAGCCAATGTGTGCAGAGCAATGCCGCAGCTCTCACTGTGAGCTATGCCTAATCCCTCTGGCATTTTAGAAAGCTGATTTATTTGATTACCTAGATTATATACGTGTTTTGCACCAGGAGATGCTGGTTCATTATGATCCCATTAAGAAAGGCACTCAGACCCTGTAGTAAAGTATCCTTTAAAATGCCATTTATTGGAGCTAAAACTATAGAGAAAAAGAGGATAGTATAGACAATCCTATGTCCATTCACGTGCTGAAAACCCTGAGCTGGGCAGCACCCAACAGATGTCCAACCAGGTCACGGCATGCTGTGCAGATCCCATCCATGGTAAGGCAACCTCATTTTGGTCTTTTGAGCTCTTATAGGATTTTCTTCAGAGAAAAACATTCTAGCTGTCATTTCTACTGTCAACGAAAAAGCATTTCACATGATAACTTGTGGCTGCACTTTTAGATAAAGGCAAAGACATTCAGGTGGCGTAATCACTGGTACTGGGTGGGAGCTGCCTGCAGACTAGGTTTATCCTGCAGCCAGGGGATATGCACAGCACAACACTGGCTTGGGGGCCACACCGTGCGTGCGGCACAGCACAAAGCAGGGCTGCACCTACACAGGCTCATTGCTATGGGGATCACTAACTCCTCAATGTACAATGGTCTCCCAGTCAGGATCACAGCAACACCAATTATTCCTTTTGAATGAAAATGGAAAGGAGGAGTAACCTTTTTGAACATGTGGTCTTCGCCGACTTGACAAAGTCGGACAGCTAGTCTTTGGAAAGTCCAAGTCTAGAAAACTAGTTCCTTGATTTCCATTTCACAAGAATATAGCAGAACTAAAATTTTTTGCAGTTATTTGAGCAACAGAGTTGTTTGACATTTAACTTGAGTAAAATGATATGTTCACAGGTGTGTAAAAAACTACAAAAATCTTTGTCTTAGAAAGAAAGCTCTAGAGTGCTTAGATTACTATTTTTTATCATGTTACCTTACTCGAGTTGATTCATGCTTAGTTAACTGGACTTAAATAGGAACACAGACATTAGTCTGGGCAGGTACCAGCAGAATATTCCTCTTTCCATTTACTTCACCACTATCTGATAATTAAAAAAAAAAAAAAAATACTCATAAAAGCAGTTTTACTACAACTTTGTACTTAGTTCACATGAAAATTAATTTTCAAGCTTTTTTTGTGATACGTTATCTACTTGGGAAGGTGGGGGGTTTTGTGGTTCTGGTTTGGTTTTGCCAGTTCGTTAAGTCACAAAATACTGAATAATTCTCTATACCCTGGCATGGCTCAAATCATTGACTTAAGAGAGGCACTCTTAGCTGTGCAACATTGACATGAAAAGTGTCGTCTTGATTTTCTTGCTGAAACATATTTGTAGTAGAAAGACTATACAGCTCTACAGTTTATGAATTACTGCACTGTTTCCATGGTTACTTCTCTTCTCAATACGGGCACAAGAAGTATCATCAAAGTTAAAGCTGATATTCCCCAACAATGTCACAACTAGACATTTTCATACTCTGACACCCCCATGATTAAATTTGAATAAGCTACTTGAAATGGAATGGAAGTTTCCAGAATGTTAAATTAAAGCAGATTTAAAAAGCTACCCTTCTCCCCACCTCCAAAAAAATAATTTGCTTTAGCTTATAGTCTGTAGCAATCTTTAAATCATGGTCCTAACTAGGAAAGGTGATTCACTAAGGCAGCACTGTGTTATCACACCTCTGTGATTTTTTTTATCTACCTGCTAAATGTACTTTGTATTATTTGGCGTTAGCTACATAATTGCATACACACTGAGCAGTGGAGCTGAAAATTTCCCCAGTTCAGAATAATTCTTTGCTGCTATAAAATTTTCTTCATCACTTCTGTCTAAAGCCATCGGTGCCAGGAAGGAGCGCAGCCAGCAGACCTCTTAAGAACATGACGCAATCTGCTGATCTCTGACGTGGCAGAGCAGTTCTGACTGGCGCCATTCAGGGTGGCCCTTCAAAGCTGTTGAGGGTATAAATATCTCAGATTGTCCTGTTTTCCTGCTTGCCAACAGAAGCTATTCACAAATGAGAAGGATGTTCCACGTGTATAAGTGTGTGTGGGAAGGGGGCTGGTCTTGTCTTCCAGCTGCCAGTCCTGCACACCCACCCCCCACTCCGAGAGTCAGCTAGCTTTTACCTCTTCCAGTGCCTACATTTTGCAGCCAGCCACATATACACAAACCCTATATTGTTGTGATACCCGAATACTTTTGTTGTCAGCAGTGAGCTTTCATGGATGAAAGAGTCTGAAGCACAATAAAGAATTGTGACTGCACATTAATGCAACACTGAGCTGCCTGAAAAATATGAAGCGTAACTGTTGCAACTGAAGTGATGGGTGCTTAAGAGGATGATTGATAAAATGCTAGATAATAGACTAATGAGCAACATGTGTATTATCCAGCAGTGAATTAGCAAGGATCCACATAAAGACACCAGTCATATTGTACAATGAGGATATGCATGATGGAAAACATTATTTATATAGCATTTGAAGTTGTCTGACATGAACTGAATGCCAAAGTGCTGCTATCATCGAGAGCCTGAATAGCTGTTTGACTTTTGGCTACATCAATTAATAAGTCAAAAAAGCATAAGAGTTTCATGGCAGAAGACAACCTTTAGCAAATAAATGGTACAACATACAAAGGCCTGTTAAACTTAACTGATTAAAGATGCATAGGTGCAAGGAACCCATGGGCTCATTTCTTTGAGCTTGGTCTGCTGGAAAGCTGAACCTTACCAAATGTTCTTTTGCCACTGGTTTGTAGTGTTTTGCCTTTTTTTTACCATTATTGCCTGAATAAAGATGCCTACATATAAAATTCAGTCTTGAGTTGTAGTCCCTACAATACCCAGGCATAATTATGAATTCAGAGAGAGACAAAATTTGTTTAGAGTAATGCAACACATTCCAGAGGAAATTATAGAATACTTTTCAAAGGAAAGCTGTACAGGAAAACTTATTTTTATTTTTTAATCAGGGTTTCATCTTTGGTTTTGTTTATTTTTGTTCTCTGCCTTATCAACCAAGCTTGATAATGACTCCAAATCTCTGACTGGACTGACAACAATGCAAATATTTCTCTTCACTGCTGACTTGACACATCAGCCTTTCCATCTGGTTTTTCAAGTCTCTCTAAACTGAAAGCAAACTGGCTCCCTTTTCTCTGAGCATGAGGTAACGTTTTAGGAGCAATCTTCAGGCACTTACCCCTGCATATGCTAGGTCAGACATTCATCAAACTGCCTAGCTATATTGACTTCCATAGCACCATACTGACCTACCTTAACCACATACATGGTCTCACTGCATCGCTGGAGAGAAGTATAAAAACTTCATTCTCCAAGGGGTCAGTTGAAGGTGTGACACTAAAAAATTTGTTTGCTTTGTGCTCTTCCAGCAAGCATATGACTGATGTTCTGCCTGACACTGCTGTGACCATAATCTTTAATTCCTAGTGGTACATCACCTCCCTAAAACTAACAGAGCTGGCTAACTTGATGTGCCAAGACATGGTCAAAGATGGGGCTCCAGCACCCTGGAATAAATAAGATCTAGCTGACTCATATGCAGCATTTGAGAGAGGCAAGTGTCTTTTCCTTGAGAAAGGTATCAGTAAAAAGAATCTAAGGGAGAAAAACCCCAAACAATGCCATGCTCTCTAACACTATTCTTCCCCTTCTCAATAATAGATTAAAATCTTAATTGTCTCTTTAAGAATACTCCCAGTTCAACCTCCACAATATTTCCTGTAACCTCTAAAGCAATTTTAAATAGGTTTCTTTCTCTTCTAGGCTCTTTTTAACTTGCACTGTTACTTTGTCACTTTTTGACATCTTTTGTATCCTGAGCAAAAGTCTGGTCAAGTACCTGTTGAACATCTCCTCCCTCCCACAAACCAGAGTTGTAGCTGCTCTGTTCTTAGGTGTTTTCAATACTCTACAGTTTATCAGGTATAAATTCAAAACTATTCTAAAATGAGTTAGTACAAAAAAAGGACTCAATACACAGCCAGGAGCTCTGAGAACACGTCTTTCTCTCTCATTCGGACTTCTGTTATTTTCTGAGAGAAAATCAAAGCTTTGAAAAATCAAATTTGAAAAGAAATAGTACAAGAAGCAGTTATAGATTAATTTCATATGAAAAGCCATTGGCATGTATTTGCTGTGTTAATTTGTTATATAATACTTTTGTCACTGATATCATGACTTAGTACCATGAGTTGAAGATGATTTCACCTGAGGATCCAGATTGACCCATTGTTTTTTACCCAAAGATGTTACATTTCTAGATACTCCATCTCTTTGTCTGCATCTGTACATGAGAGCTGTTGAAGGTTTTGTTTGTTGAGATTTACAAATATAGAAAAGTCGATCTCTTGTGCCACTGGTTGTTTTGCTACTGGCTTTAACAGACTGTCAGTCACAAGGAATAAGCCTTACAGTTAGATGACTGTAAAAAGCCAAGTTTACCTATTCCTCCTTTTAACAAAGTGCAAACAGTATGTGATGTAACATAAAATCAAATCTCTCAGTGCATGAAACCACAAAATAGAGATTGTATTACCTCCTGAAATGGAGGTAAATAAATGAACAACACTCAACAGCCTCACAGGTGGTAGGAGTATTCTGCTTCTTACCAAGTATCTTCCAGTCACTGCCACGATCGCAGTGGATCACACGATCTTGCCTTCATGGCAGTCCCATCTGGAGAATCCTCATTTCAACAGAAACAACACATATGCAGCTCTTATAAACACACAGACAGGTTTCAAAGTGCCAAAAAGTTGAATGACTACAATTTTCAGGGGATCCTGTGTAGATTTGGATCCTGTGTAGATCTGAAGTACAATGTAGATTCAAGTTTAGAGTCTTAAACTCTATTTAGAGTTTAAGAAAATCCCATCCTGCATATTCAGGGAAGACTTCTAGGAAGCCTTTCAACTGCTTCACTTGACCATGATAACACTCACCCCATCAGGGTTCATGCAAAACATAGCAAGTGCCAATCTCAGCTCTCAGAATTTTAAAGGAACTGTAATTAACAACAATAATGCTTCCATGATTTTAATAATTCAGAAAGGCTGAATTTACAGTGTTTACTCCAGCTTTGTTATAATCATGACATCTGTAAATAATAATTAGGCACTGAGTTTAGACCTGAATACTGCATCATATTTCTTTGCAACTTAATTATGTAATTATATTCTAATAGATATATTAGATATATATTATATAGATACATATATATTATCTAATATATATGTAATTATATTCTAATAGATGTGCAATAGATGTTCAACAGATCTAATATATTCTAACTATATTCAAATTGTGCTCTAATTTAGAGGATCTTTATACACTTGATATGAATACAATCCTCTCCACTAAGCCACCAGTTGGTCTTATAAAAGAAGGGTTTGCACGCATCAAGCCTTCTCAACTATAGACATTCCAAACCCAGACTTCTCTCCTTTTTCCAAACTTCATCTTAGAAGTCAGGCTTCTGCTTCAGCTAAATTGAATGTTTTTCCACTGCTATCAGCAGCATCATTTTTCCAGACATTATCAATGGGTGCAAGAAAATGTTCCATATATTCTTATTCCTTTAGAATACGATGTTTCCAAGGTAACGGTACCCAGGAGATCTACTAATAGCAAAAAGTGGAAAATAATGTAACTTCTATTTTAAAATTACTTTTCTAAAGGGAAGAGGAATTGCATTCCCACAAACTTTTTCCTTCGTAACTCTGTCAGTCTCTTTAACAAAATCAAAGAATTCAAAATGTAATGCTGAGGCTTTATATATAATCATGTTGGCAACAGATAGAGAGGATGTATTGGGATGTATTGTATTATAGTGTTAAGCATTAGCTCAAAAGAAAGAATTTGCTAAAACTTAGTTATGTTTTATGGATGGTCAAAATGTTTCAGATAAAATAAGATCCAGCACAAACTTCTGTCCAACTGTCAAACCAAACCTGCACAGACATTTTTTTTTTACAAAGTAGTTTTTAATTGTTGTTAGAAATGGTTTTAAAAGTCCTAGAGAATATTTCAGTAAAACATCAGAAACCAAGCTGGAAAATAAAACATGATTTAGAACTATATCACTCAGCCTTATGAAAGTTTGTGTTAGACTGCCTCGTGAGAGCTTAAGACCATCACGTTGGCCAAGATTTCCAGCTCTTTTTCCATATCTCCTAAAGGCACATACAAACTAAACAACTGCAAATGCAATTACTTATGCAAACATTTACTCAATTGCTTTAGGAAAACATGACTTTTTATGCGTACAATCACACTGCTCATCTTATGCTACAAGTCTGTAAATACAGCCTACCACAAATTCTTAGGTTTTGGTAAAATGACAAAAGTCCTCAGATTAGAGGGTTTTGGGGGATCCATGCTAGTAAGCAGCTTAACTTAATGGTACATAAAATGATCACATTTTTTAGTGAAATACTAACAGAGAATTAAAATAGGCAAAGCATGCACTGCAAAATAAATGTTTTTTTTTAAAATAGCTTCTATGACAACAATTGACCACTTTAAAAAAAAGGTAAGAAAAAAATGACTACCATCTGCAAAAGGAAGGCAGTAGAAATCTAACAGCTGAATCACTAGAAATGCACTAGACTAAATTTTTACACATATTATAATAAGGACTATGGGGACTAAATGAACTTTGGCAGAAGGAAGAAAATTATCTACTGGTCATTTATTTACTTGATTTGTCTGTTTCGCTGATACACAATATTTAGGTATATTAAAACGATGATATTTTAGTTGCCAGATATTCATGCATTTGCAGTTTGAAATATCCATCTGAAGCTGGTAACAGAATAAATTGAATTCAGCTTTCAGTTTCAGCCAGAAACATGAAAACATAGCCTTAGATCTATAGGAGCTCTATGTATCTATCATGTAATAAGAAGACACATTAGGTTGTTGAAGAAACTATTTAACAGCTAAGAAGATACTATGTTTTAGTTTTCCTCATTATTCCCTCTTCAGCCTGATCCGCTGCTATTTACTATGTTTGCCTAAAATGCTACTTTCCAACAGAGATCTTTATGGCAGGTGAACACGAGCTAAGAACCAGTGTCAGGCAGTCTGATGGTAAGCTGCAGCTCACACTTCTTTGTAACGCAGAGGAGGAAAACAAGCCACATTTTGGTGTCAGCCCTTGTCATATACCTCCACCGTGATATGATGCTATGCTGACTCACTCGGCACTGTTGAATTAAGTGCAGCACAGTAGGTCTGTCATTTAAATACGGGAACAAACTGCTGAGTCTAAACCACTGTGCAAGCAGAATTAACTTTTTTCAACTGAGATATTACACTTAACAGCCTAAACAGAAACTATAGTCAAACTAGACAGAAAATGATGCATTATAACGCATTTCCTACAAAAGGAGTTGAAACACGCATTGGTTTTGGCTCATAAAGACCCTTCTTGGTAGACTAGATTTTACTACTTTTGCCCTGATTTCCTGGAGTCTGACAAATATTTGTGGTCCAGGCCTTTCCAAGAATATGTGATAAAGTAATGCAACAAATGTTCAAGAAAATTATACAGTATCACATTTTTGAACCATGGAGAATTTCAGTATAAAAATCCTAAGGAAACAATATACCCAGTCAGACATGGTACACAGAGGAGGAAACTAATTGTACATAAGCTAGGAGGCTAAATGCATCCCAGATTCTTACGAAAACATACCTATTGCAAAAGCAACGTACAAGGGCACTCCGAGGCGATCAGAGCAGCAATGAGTAGTAGGGTTGCAGTATTAGTTGTTCTTTGTTGTGGTCTACAGAGACAATCATATGATTTACATAACATCATAGGCTAGCAGGAGAATGAAACTCTTTTTTAAATAACAAAAGGGCATAAATAACACAAGGCAGTAACAAAAAGGCATGAATTAATTGGTAACCTGAGATTTTAGACATAAGGCAAAAATAAATTTAAAGACAGAAGGCAGAAGGGAAAAACGAAGCAGGAGAGACAGGAAGGAGGACTAACTGACTGGAGGCTTGAGCTGGAACTTTACATACCCATCCACCAAACTGGGACATTCACACATGGGCAGTGAAGTGGTGTGTGCCAAATAAAGACTGCGAACTAGCGTATAGAAGATCTTCAGGGCACGTGTCATCAGGGATGCCAGGTCTCCATGATCAGGATGCTCCACAGTCAGGATGTTCCCACTGCAGCTGGCAATCAACTCCACAGGCAACTAATGCATCCTAAAAGCTCCTTTGCCACTTTCAAGTGTGCGGCCATTCTCCTCATTCTCAGATTAGGAACAACTAAAGCTCTTGCTGTACATCTATAAGCCATACGTTATTTTACTCTGTCGTGTTCCCTGCTTTCTCTGTCCTTCCTTCCAAGCCTGACTCCAAAACAAACAGAACAGAACAAGTCCCCTCAGAATTTCATTGCCAAACTATGACACTGTTGTGCTCATACAAAATTTTACTGGAGGTGTAAGAACTGTTTGAGATGAATGTATCAACAATTCACGTGAGGGTGTAATATCATATTACTGTATTACTTAAACATCATGATATCTAGCTTCCCTTCTCATTGTAACTCAAAGGAATAAAAGTTTGCAATCCTTTATCCATACTGTATCTTACCATTTTTTCTGAGTTGCTACATTTCGTCTTGAGCCCAGCAGAGTTTCCAAGTAATTCCTACCACTTTTTGCAACACACTTCACCATAAAAATCCATCTACCACTTGTTAATTTTTCTACCTCTATCCCCCTTGAAATCCTTCATGGTCTTCCCTAATCCTAACAATTAACAGCTATCTGTTACCAACTCTGTCATCACTCCAGTTAAGGTACTTTCCAGATAATTAATACATACCCTTAACCCCTTAAGACCCATCAATCTCTAACAACAGGGTTGTATGCAAATAGCTTAACTTACCGCAGTCATCAGACTGCTTTAACACATACTAGAAATGGGATCAGCAGGAAAATCATAATTGTTTGAAGATATATCTATATTCTATATCACCATTCAAGAATAAAATCCAAGCAAAAGAATACGTTATAGATAGTCACCGAAGCACAATGACCTACTTAAAACTTCTTTGTACCAAGTTTCCACACCTTTTTCAGCTCTTTCACCTAGCACCTTACTTGAACTCACCCTCCTGCCACTAGTACTCAGACCCTCCACCAAATCAGCAATGGTGGCAGCAACAGCAGTAATATGGAGTAAGGCATTTTCATGAGTCTCCTTCCTCAGAGAACCACTCAGAAAAAAAAACCCTTTCTACAAGTCCTGTGGACATTGCAGGTGATGGAAGAAAAACTGACCATTACTGAAATCCAGAGTAGTATAATTCTATATGCAGAAGATCCTCTTATATTATTTAAAGTCTGTTTTCACCACTTGTTACTGGTCTTTATCAGAGGCTTGACATAAAGTCTTTCCAAATGTCTGTAAAAGATGGGGTTGCAGTAACATTATATTAGAAAGCAGATAAAAATTGATTAGTTTCCCTGTTGTAATGGAATTGTCAAGTAACTGGAGCATCCATATTGGTATCAGAGCCGACAATGAGCTTGTTATTACACATAAGACTATGTATAAATGTTTGGCTTTGATCAGACATGGACTTTTTTTTAATTACTTGATATCAAGTATCAATGAAATCATTAACATAGATCCTCAGCTTCTAGCTGAAAGGTTGGGCAAGTCTCCAGAGACACATTATTCTCAGACCAAAAAAGAAATTTAGCTGATCTAGCATAGGAGGGAACATTTATTTATTTAAATTACAGATTTTTTTGAGATGTTTCCCCCTGCTACATATCATCAGCAACCCATCAGCTAGCCTGTCTATGCTTCACCAACCAAACGAACAATGAAAGAAAAAAAAAAATCAAAAGCTTTCACATTGAGAAAGTTAAGCATCCTTTGAAACCAGCTATTTCGTGAAACAGAAGCACTGTAAAGTACAATATTAATGTATAAAGTAATTGATTGGTTTCACCTGGGATAGAGTTAAGTTTCTTCCTAGTAGCAGGTATAGTGCTGTGTTTTGGATTTGGGTTGAGAATAATGTTCATGACACACTGGTGTTTTAGTTGTTGCTAAGTAGTGCTTACACTAGCCAAGGACTTTTTAGCTTCCCGTGCTCTGCCAGGTGCACAAGAAGCTGGAAGGGGGCACAGCCAGGACAGCTGACCCAGACTGGCCAAAGGGCTATGCCATATCGTATGATGTCATGCTCAGTATATAAACTGGGGAGTTGGCCAGGGGGCAGCGATCGCTGCTCGGGGACTGGCTGGGCATCGGTCAGCAAGTGGTGAGCAATTGCATAATGTATCACTTGCTTTGTATATTATTATTGTGTTAGTATTTTATTATTATTATTATTATTATTACTACTACTACTATTACTACTGTTCTATTTTATTTTACTTCAATTATTAAACTGTTCTTACCTCAACCCATGAGTTTTCTCACTTTTACCCTTCCAATTCTCTCCCCCATCCCACCGGGGGGGGGCAGGGAGTGAGTGAGCAGCTGTGTGGTGGTTAGTTGCTGGCTGGGTTTAAACCACAACATAACTGAACATGATTCAATAGTTCTGCAATAAGTCTTCATTAAGAACAGAAACTAAATACTAATGTATTTCATGCTTCTTCAAGCACTTTAAAATGAAGTTTTCCACACTATCAGATTAATGGAAGATCAGTTGGAAATATCACTCTCTGATTGAAACTAGCAGCATTTTGCAAACTGGTCTTTAATCCAAAAATTAAACTCCCAAAACTTTAAAAGAGTAACCCAGAAAGCATACGGATGAGCATATGCACATGCTATTAAAAACAAAACCATATAATTCTAGTTGCACTCAAAAACTGCAAAGAACAAAGGTGTCCTGCAGAGATGCTTGTCCAGACTCATGACAAATAAAGCTAACGGGGCCCTCAAGAGGCCACCTAGCTCATTCTGTTGCTCCTCGCATTTTGCAACTGTCTTTTGCATGCTCAAGGCTCTCCCGTCGTGTTTCCTCATTCTCATTTTTTTTTCCCTTGGTTAAATTACCCCAGCTCTTTTACTCTCTGCACACAGTCTGCCCACTGTTTATTCTCTCATCTCTCCCACACACACTCTGTGGTGTGCTGCCTCAAACTGGATGCTCCACTCTTATTGATGTCTCACAAAACTGGGTAGAGAAGAAAACAACTTTTTGTGTAACAGATATCCCTTTGATTGTGCCTGTTGCTTGTGGCACGATGCTGTTGACTTAGAGTCAGACTAGCTAGAAACTCCATGTCCTTTCCCACAAAACTTACCACTTGTTCTCCAAAAAGAACTTGTGCAGTTGATTACCATTGCTTAAACATAAGATTGCACTTATCCGTATTTCATAGAATTATAGAATCATTAAGGTTGGAAAAGACCTTTAACATCATCGAGTCCAGCCGTTAACCTAGCACTGCCAAGTCCACTGCTGAACCATGTCCTCAAGCACCACATCTATCCGTTCTTTAAATACCTGCAGGGATGGAGACTCAACCACTTCCCTGGGCAGCCTGGTCCAATGCTTGACTACTCTTTTCAGTGAAGAAGTTTTTCCTAATATCCAACCTAAACTTCCCCTGGCGCAGCTTGAGGCCGTTTCCTCTCGTCCTATCACTCGTTACTAGGGAGAAGAGACCAAGTCCCACCTCGCTACAACCTCCTTTCAGGTAGTTGTAGAGAGCAATAAGGTCTCCCTTCAGCCTCCTCCAGGCTAAACAACCCCGGTTCCTTCAGCCACTCCTCATAAGACTTGTGCTCTAGACCCTTCACCAACTTCGTTGTCCTTCTTTGGACACACTCCAGCACCTCAATGTCCCTCTTGTACTGAGGAGCCCAAAAGGGAACACAGTACTCGAGGTGCAGCCTCACCAATGCCGAGTACAGGGGCACCATCACCTCCCTGGTCCTGCTGGCCACACTATTCCTGATACAAGCCAGGATGCTATTGGCCCTCTTGGCCACCTGGGCACACTGCTGGCTCATATTCAGCCAGCTGTCAACCAACACCCCCAGGTCCTTTTCTGCCAGGCAGCTCTCCAGCCACTCCTCCCCCAGCCTGTAGTGTCGCATGGGGTTGTTGTGACCCAAGTGCAGGACCCGGTACTGAGCCTTGTTGAACCTCATACAGTTGGCCCCGGCCCAACGATCCAGCCCGTCCAGGTCCCTCTGTAGGGCCTTCCTACCCTCCAGCAGATCGACACTTCCACCCAACTTGGTGTCATCTGCAAACTTACTGAGGGTGCACTCAATCCCCTCATCCAGATCATCAATGAAGATGTTGAACAGGACTGGCCCCGGTACTGAGCCCTGGGGAACACCACTCGTGACTGGCTGCCAACTGGATTTGGCTCCATTCGCCACCATTCTCTGGGCTCAGACGTCCAGCCAGTTTTTAACCCAGCGCAGAGTGCACCCACCCAAGCCATGAGCAGCCAGCTTCTCCAGGAGAATGCTGTGGGAGGGAGACAGTGTCAAAGGCCTTACTAAAGTCCAAGTAGACAACATCCACAGCCTTCCCCTCATCCACTAAGAGGGTCACCTTGTCATAGAAGGAGACCAGGTTAGTGAAACAGGACCTGCCTTTCATAAACCAATGCTGGCTGAGCCTGATCCCCCGGTTGTCCCGCACGTGCCACGTAATGGCACTCAAGATGATCTGCTCCATGACCTTTCTCACAATATTCCAAGAATATTTCAAATTCAAGTCCTGTCCTCTAATGTGTTTATACCTTTAACAAGCATTATTATTCTTTATTCCATTATTTATGTCTTTCTTATGGCCCTGAAAATGACCCTCACAGAATGCAGTGAATATTTTTTTTGACAGTAAATCACTGATAAAATCCCTCTAAGTACAGTTAATCAATGAGTTTTACATTTACTTTGTAATAGTTTCATCTAGACTATGTTTCCCTAGCTTATTTATGAAGATGTCAAAAGAGACAGATATCTCTTACTATATTCAAGATTAATGACTTCTATGGCTTTGTATCTGTCCTTGTTTCAGCTGGGATGGAGTTAATTTTCTTCTTAGTAGCTGGGATAGTGCTGTGTTTTGGATTTAGTATGAGAATAATGTTAACACACTGA
The DNA here is from genome assembly GCF_047370975.1 of Nipponia nippon. Lineage (NCBI taxonomy): Eukaryota > Metazoa > Chordata > Aves > Pelecaniformes > Threskiornithidae > Nipponia > Nipponia nippon. Next base: position 43,235,369 of record NW_028262380.1, on the reverse strand, counting down.
TGTTTTAGTTGTTGCTAAGTACTGTTTATACTAGTCAAGGACTTTCCAGCTTCCCATACTCTGCCACCAAGGAGGTGCACAAGAAGCTGGGAGGGGGCACAGCCAGGACAGCTGACCCAGACTGGCCAAAGGGCTATGCCATACCGTATGGTGTCATGCTCAGTATATAAACTGAGGGGGGTTGGCCAGGGGGCAGGGATTACTGCTCAGGGACTGTCTAGGCATCGGTCAGTGGGTGGTGAGTGGTTGCATTACTTGTTTTTCCCGAGCTTTATTTCTCTGTTTGTTATTTTCCTTTTCATTACAATTTATTATTATAATAATATTACTTTATTTAAATTATTAAACTGTTCTTATCTCAACCCATAAGTGTTCTCAACTTTTACCCTTCCCATTCTCTCCCCCATCCCACTGGGGGCAGGGAGTGAGCGAGTGGCTGTGTGGTGCTTAGTTCCCAGCTGGGGTTAAACCACGACAGTAACTTACAACAAGGCCTGGTAATCTGTCAAAAGGAAATTAGCTGGTTTTTGACAAATCCATGTTGCCTGGTACTGATTTCTTTGCAACCCTCCAGGTGCTTGCAAATAGTCTGATTATTTTTAGAGATTGAAGTTGAGTGGTTTGATCTAAAATTTCTTACCTTGTGTCTCCCTTCTACCTCTATATTTCCCTCCTTGCAGTATTCCAGTACTTCCACTTTATTTCGGAAGATAAAAATCCTCAAAGATAACAGCTGACAGTTCTGAGATGGCATCAGCCATTTCATTCAGTTGATCATGCTCAATGCATAACATGTCATCAGCCTTTCCATTGTGTGGGATTTGTCATGCCTCATACTTTAATAACAGCCACTCCCATTAAAAAAAAAAAGATATTTTTGAAGTCACGCACATGTTTGAACTCTGAATCCACTCATATCAGCTTATAATGGATTCTTCATTTTGTGAAATAAAACAAAGCAATGTCATACTTTGAAATAAATCTTCTTTTTCTATTTTTCTATTTAAAATTAATTAATCCCCCTACTGCCTTCATGCGTATGTAATAAAACAGGTACTCGGAGAAATTAAGAATAAGATAGAGGAGGCTGAATTTTCTAATCTTTAGGTCAATTTAGGGTCACGCAAGATATCTCAGGTGTTTTTCTGTACAATGAAGAAAAGTCTTACTGCAGTAGTTTCTTCCTTTGCTCGGGTAAAAGGCTGGAGTAAACAGGAGGCCAATAGCCCTCTGGGGCGGAGCACAGATGGAAAGGCAGAAGAGCTGTCCGAACAAAGTAGTTACGCCTGATACGCTGAGACATAATTTTGGGGTTGACAAGGACCTTATAGTTCTCACCTTCCTGATTCCCCAAGCAGAGGGAGACCAGCCCATGCACCTCCCACTTCTATGACTATCACCACCACAACCTCCCATTCTTTGTTTTTCACAGTAATGAGTCCTATGTACACGGAAAGGAAGCAACTGCTGGAATGACTGGATTCTTGGTAAAGCAGAACCATGAGAGGACGTACCATGGAGACTCTTGCACCAGAGCCTAAAGGACTCTTGGCCTTTGGAGTTCAGGTTATGTGGCCTATCACACATCAGTGACATTTAGACAGATTTACTTAAAGAGAAAAATACCAAGTCTAGAAAATTCATGAACAGGGACAAAGCTGTTACAGCACTGTAGTATCAGAAATTCTTTTTAAAGCATTTGGTATACATGGAAAATTCAAAGGGCAAGGTCATAATTTAGGTATCGTTTTTAGTGAATATGGAATTTGAGGTAGTGTGCAAAGTAATCATTGAGACTATGGAAATGATTATGCAAAAACCTACATTTTTCTTTAATATTTATGATATCCCTGAATGCTTTCATTTTATGCAGATAGTCATTGTGTAGTTTACTCAAAGAGTTAGTGCTCTCTGTGTTTACTGTTCATTCTTGATATTTGATGCTTGTTGATTATGGTGTGCAAGCAGCCTTTTAAGCCATACTGATTTTCATCCCTGACTGGATGACTGAAATTTGTAAACAATCTTCTAACATTTAAACAAAACAGACTCTTTTACAATAAAAAAAAAAAAAAGACAAAAAAATCACTAGACAGGTCACGCAAATTTAGATTGTTCTTGGATTTTTTGCCATTGCTGTGATTCAAAACCAAAACATAGCTCATCTGCATTAACATGAATAAGTAGCAACCAGAGAAAACTCTGGTTTCTGGAATGTTTATTAGTTTAAAAAAGCCTTCTAACTATCTCACATTTAAAATGGTATCTAAAACATATTTTTCAAAAGAGTATTTTTAATAAAAGCAGAGGGGAAAAACCTATTGAGTTTTCTAAACTACTGTTACCCCTACCTTTCCTTTTTATCTTCTTTAGATACCACATAAACTAAGAGTCCTGTAATTTCAACATTTCCATCTGTCGATAGTGGGAAGTAATTTCAACTTTTACACATATTCCGGCTCAGATCTTCAGCACAAGTGAAGTTAGAATGATTTATTCCTGCTAAGATTCTTGTTTAATATATTATTATATACATAACACAAAATCAAACCCACATAATATGATTGCTGGAGGGAGTGGATTGAAGGCAGCATCCTGTCAGGAGTTATAAAAAAAGGCTGAGTGTGATAATAAAGCAGGAGATCAATAGAGAAAAAAGACTGAAAAGGGAATGGGAACATTATTATTACTGCAAGATCTGCAGAGTACTGTAAGGTTTGGAAGGTACTTTCTAGGACATGTTAAATCTTTTCATATAAAAAGAAAGTGAGCAGGGCATACTTGTTAACCTGTTAGCTAAGCATATTATTGTGGTGAAGAAGTGTGAAGCAACAATAAATGAAATTTGTCTGAATTATTCTTTCAGAACCCACTGAGGAACTAACAGCCACAGAGGTAATAGAGTATGGTAAAGATGGTTTACAGCAGTATATTGCAGTTACAGATCATGCCACTGTCATTTAAAATGAAAGCCTTAAAAGTCTATACTTTAAAATGCTACACTGCCTGTAAAATACACGAGTTGCCTCGTCTACAAACAGCACAGATACTTTTCACTCTTTCATAATACATAGCTCTGGCCTCACACAGGTTAATTACAACTTTTGAGGGCAGATAGAAAACACTTCTTTAAAAATATTACAGTAATCTTTTCTGCTTGCCGTAGAGCTTATCCATCAGCTGCAAAGCTGCTTTATTTTGTAAGGAACTCATTCAACCCATATTGAAGTCAAAAGTCAGACTGGCAATGGGAACTAGCTTGGGATCTTAATAACTTTTTGACCCTTGGCAGCATCCCAGTTGGTGATGAGCTTCAAGGATCTAGACTTCTTAACACTGATTTAATTTTCCTCTCTTTCGAAAGAAGTGGGCAGGTAAAAGGTATTTTTTGACATCTTTGTCTAAAGCATAAGGACTGTGTTTGACAGCTCCATTGCTGAAGCACAATGGCACGTCTTAACTGCAGGAATAAAGCCTACCAGTGCATGACTTATTTTGAGCCTGCCTGAGGCTAAGGAATGAACTTCTACAACTACCAAGAACTGCCTCTAATCTTGCCAGCCTCCATCTTTCAAAAGAGAGACATTCTTCTAGCCTTGCCTCTGGGAACATGTACTTTCAGAAATGCATACATTAAAAACACAGGCTGATGTCAAAACGAAGAATTATTCCAAAACGAAGAATTATTCCAAAACCGAAGCTGCCTCACCTATCCCCTACCATCTGGGTGAAGATCAGAGAGAATGAGCAATTAGTAGAAAACATCAGATTCATCACTCATGAAGCCTAAATTACATTTACTTCCTTGAAAGGTGGAGGTTTGGAAGCAGGAGGGAGAAGCAGAATATGCAGTTGAGGAACAGAGGACAACGGGAAACAGGGGCACAAGGGCTGTGTCTTGTTGGGGAGAGACGGGGTGAGTAGGTGGGAAGGGTGGGTGGAAAGAAGTGCAGAGCTGAGGAAGAGTGGAATGAGTGATGAAGGACAGAGTCAGAGGGAATGAAAAATTTCTAGCATAAATTAGAGACGCACCTGTAAGCCCAAGACAAGCCTTGCCCAACTACCTTGCCTCCCCTTACATGATGTCCTAACCTGGAACCAGGAGAGCCATAGCGAATAACTGCAATAACTGTACTGGAGTTTTTGCTTCAAGAACTGAAAAGTACCCATGAGTTCACCTTAACAACATCACCCCAATGCACTGCTGAATTTGGAAGTTGTTTACTTAGGTGTTTCCTTTATGTTAAGTGACTAATAAATTCAAAAGCCTCTAATGACAAAAAAATTAACAGTGGATAAATAAACAGTGCAACAAAAAGCTATTTCCAGAGCTCCAAAGCTGAGGGGTCGTGCAGTAGCACTACAGGTTTCTTTGGGTGAGGAGCAGGGTAGCTGCAAACATTTTAAAAGGCAACTTATCTGTGGCAAGGATTTAGTTATTTTGGTTATAGAAAAAAATCACACTGTGTGTACAACATGCAGACTATTGCTAAACTGTCTATAACAATACACAAATTGATAAAGTAACTCAAAAGAGCTGACAAGAACAAGAAAACATAATTGAACTTCAAGTAACAACTTCAAAGATGCAAAATCTGTAAGATCTCAAACTTCCTTAACTGTTTAGCTAAGTGATACCGTAACCAAATGCTATGTCAATCTGCAAGTGTTGTATTTATCTCAATGAACAGGCTAGAGAGCTTGCCCAGTATGTAAAATGTCTGGCAGACTTCTTTCTACATCAAACCACATGAGACGAGAGGTGCAAATCTCTAGGACGTCATAAGAATGAAATAATAATAATGAAATGACTTATAGATTATTAAATCAAATGCAAGAAAAATATATTTTCTTTGAGAGGGATTCGAAACATACCAAATAACAGCCAGTACCAATTAAACAGTCCTCAGACTAGAAATTCCAACAGCTTGTGAAGAGTAAGAAAGAAAAGCTGAAAAATCCCTATCAAAATCACAGTTAACAAAACAGCTATAACATCCTTTCCTTTTTGCTACAGTCAGGGTAAATGCATGCTGTGTAGAGGAATGTCTTATGGCACAAATTTTGAAACCTATTTAGTTTTCATTCACAAAAATATCATTTCCACTAAAAGGAGAGAGATTTGTTTCACGAACTGAGGGACGTTTCTTCAAACATGGAAATGAACTTAATATCACTTATCTAGTTTCTTCCTCCAAAATATGCACTGAGTAACTGTTGCATAAACTAAGTGTGTAAATATGAAATAGCTGAAATACTAATTCATACCTAGTCCTATCAGCCTGAAATAATATGATTGCCTTACTGCTTCTTTCTGCAAACAGAGAAAAAGTAAAACCATTCTTTTTTCTTTCAGTTAAAAGGTCTCTGAGAGTAATGAAAAGGCTTGGGAGTGGAAATGTAGCATATTTTTTTCTTCTAAATAACATTAAATAAAGCAAATTATCTTTAGTGAGATCTGCTCAAAGATACAAAAAAAATCCTTTACAAATTATTAGCACTTCCATCTAACTCTCAGCTGTCATTTCCACACACCAACCAAAACATTCGATGCAATCCAGTAGGACGTATTCACAGAATCGGAGAAGTTTCCTCTGATTGTAAACTGGAGGAGCCTAGCTGTGAGATTTGCAAGCTTAATTTAATAGAGGAATACATTTGGATACTTATCCAAAGACTATTGAAATTTATTGAAAAAGACACTGGACTTCTATTGAGTGCAAGGAGATACCACAGGGATACACATTCAGACACTAAACCAGAATATGTGCACATTGTATACCGACAGCAAAACGATTGAAGTCCGTATGTCGATCACTATAGGTAGGTTCTTGCCTCCAAAAATGCCAAGTACATATGTGCGGCATTCTTTATTATGGCCACATCAGGAAAGGCTTTTTTTTAATTGGCTTCATTTGAACAGAATATACAGACACTGCAAAACGTACTACTTCCAATCATAATTTCCAGATTTCGCATATGCATAATTTTTGTGGGGCATTAACCAAAAGAACCCCAAAAGAAAACTTCAAACAGTAGAAATGACACTTTGTTTACTGCTCCTTTCCAGCTGAGCCAAGGTAAGAATGGCAGAAACACCGGGAAGTCCTGGAAATACACAGCATGCATGCAGCTCAGGCACATACTCAAATTCCTCAGTGTTTACCTCAACTCATAAAGCAACCCAATGTTCCGGGAAAGTTAGAAACCTGCATTCCCTGAAACAAAATTTGTACCACATTAGGACTACATTTTGATGACATAACTACCACGCCTTCACTGCACAGTTGCTTGGGATAAAACTCAGATAAAAGTCCTAATTAGCTGGACAGTTAGAGCACGTAAAATCTGTGCCTTCTCCCCCATTTCTGGTCAGTGTCACTGATGCCACCTGCCAGGTGAAACTATCACAGGTTTCCATTTCAACACCAGCAACATGGAACTGGCCAGAAGTACATAGGAGCTGCTAAAATTATACACTCCAAATGTCTGAGAAAACAAGAAATGTGAATAAAGCAAGCTAAGATAAACACAGGCAAGTCCACATGCAAAAGAGGAGTTGTACAAGCAGAGGAAATCAGAGCCAACAAGGATATTTTTAAATGCAGCATTGAATTTTTCAGTGCAATAATCCCAAACTGCAGTGTTAACAAGGACTAATTTTTCTTTCATATACCTTCTTTTGTAGACAACTACTAGTATTCCCAATTTCTAAATAAGAACTAGAATAGTAATAAGCCTGATCCAAAGCCTACCAAAGTCAGTAAACTCTCTGCCCAGATGAACGTAATCTATGTGGTTTACCCTGCATCAGGGATGTAGGATACCGACACTTGCATCTATGACTCCAGATATAGAAAAAAAAAGTTGTCTGCCTAACGATCATGGATGTAATTTTTATGCCTACAACAGAGAAATACATCAGGCCTTACTTCTGAGAAAATAGTGTCTATGCAACAGATTGTGGTCAGGCCATGAGGCATCACTTCTATTAATAAACAGTTACATGGAGACCTAATGGACTTTGCCTATTTTTGAGCATAAAAGTTTGAAATGTAAAAAAAAAAAATTTTTATGTGATAGTTTTTCCATCTAATCGTAGTTACAGTCAGTTTAAGCAGAAAAATTCTGAAAGCAGCAATTCAAACTACCTGATCTATTAATAGCTGATCTATTAAACCCTAGCCAATACACTTTCATCATTAAACCACAAAGGTTTATCTCTGAAATTGCTTCAGAGAAATCATTCAGAGAGCTATCTGATGTAACACAGCAAGTTAAAATTATATTCTTAAATGCTGACTTGAGGAGCTTACCAGAGACCTATATAAGTAATCTGAAATGCAGGGCATGACAAGAAATAACCCACAGGGTGTAGTCACAGAATAAAAACGCGATCATCAGTGAGCTCCTGTCAGTCACGCTTGTCTACAATTCCTGCAGGAGAGAGAATATTTGCTCTTATTCCCGTATTTATTTGCCTGCCGTGCTTGTTTTGATATCCACCTGACAATCTGCGCAGAACAACTGGCACAGACAAATGCTGAGGCATGTCAGCACTGAGATGAGATGAGGGCTGACTGTATTACCATGTTAAATGGTCTGCCCGCCGAGTTGCTGTGATTTCCTTCCTCCCTTACCTGTCACACTTCATTAACCAGCTCTCACTGCAGCCCTTTGCTGCTAAGAGCCCAGCTCAGCCCCTTGTTCTGGATGAGAGCTGCAGTTACCTCCTCCTACAGCAGCAGAGCCCCCATTTTCCTTCCCTCTCTGTGCCCAGCGCCGAGGGCGCTTGTGCCCACGCGTGTGCAAAGGCGTGTATACATGCTGCAATACATTGCATGACTGAGGATGCCAGGGCTGTGGGAGGTTGGTTGCTGTGTTCAGCCTATTAAGCAAGAAAGCCTCGAGTGCTTTGAGGACCGCTCTTAGGCTAGCACACAGGAGAGAAATACTTTGTTTCTCGCTGTGCCTTGGACAACGTAATACGTCTAGCCTGCAATTCGCATCAGGGTTTAGACAGCAGGCTTGCAATAGCAAAACACTGCCTGCAGCAAAAGCAATGGCGTTCTCTCTCTTTACATTTATAATTTATATAACGACAGAAAAATTAAACAGTACCATCAAACAGGTAATAGAAAAACCTGATAGTTGAGATACACAGTGATATAACAACTCCTTTTTTTCCACTGTAAAATTCAGTAGTTGGATTAGCTTCTCCAAAACACAAGCAATTCTCGGAGATGAGAGCAAAGGCCCATTTTTGAAGGGTGCCATTTAGGAGAATAGCGATGTTTCATTTCCAGATGAACATTCACAAATTCTTCATCTGACTCCTGCATAAAACAGGCTTGATCCTACACTATACTGAGCAAATATTTAGTTTTCCTGGTCTTGTGTGCCATAATCTTAATCTTTTGTACTATTAACACTCAGTGAATACAAAGCAGCTGGCCATTTGGGAAAGAGTGGGCAGGAGAAGTGAGGTAGTGGTTTGTGAGTCACCCTCTCTCCCCAAACATAATGTCAATAATTAGGAATAAATTCAGTGGTCATATATGGCCTTACAACATAGTTATTTGCAATCCATTTTGCTGCAAAGTACAGAGTATTACAGGGCATTTTGGAGAGTAAATTTATCATTCTTTGAAATTATTTAGGCTGTTTTTTCCCAATAGTGAGGAGTAGAGGTTTAAGGTTTTCTTTCTTTCTTTTTTTTTTTTTTTCTTTGCAAACAATGTGTAGATACTAAAAGTGATAACTAGTAACATTTGAAACAGATAACTACAGCTCCAGTCCTGTAGCAGAAACTGTTTACACCTCTGTGAAAATCTCCATTTGGCAAATGTTTAAAGTGTGTTTAAATATATTTTAGCTACTGTCAATATCACTTTCTGAGCTTCAAATGTTTGAATTTATTCTAGTTAGGTTCATAAACCCTTACATAACAATGCAGTTATACCACAGAGTGTAAACAAATACATCTGAGGAAAATGAAGATTTAAAAATTAGAACTTTTTTTTAAATGTCAGGAAAGAATTAACAATTTTAATTTAGAAAATCTCCAGTATTTTAATAATATAGTTAAAATGCAAGCAACATATAATTGACTGCAGCAAATCAAAAATATGGTCTAAGTAGGAAGGACAAAAACTCTGCCATTTTCTCTGAAATTTTTATTTACTAGCTACAAAGACAATTGAAAGCTTAAAAATTCAATGTATTAGGCATTTCAGAAATCTGGCCAACTCTAAAACTGCAAGCCAGACCAACATAACAGCAGCTAGCTTGCTTTCAACTATGGTCAGAACCAGAAGAATTCATATATTGGATAATTATGGAATACTTCATCACTAAAGAAAGTTACCTCAATTTTTTCTCAGTTATTAACTGTTTTTTGTTCTGAAATACGGAAGTCTTTATACCATAAAAAAACTTGTACACAGTGTTATGTACTATGTAAAGGTGCATTTACCTCTAATAGTTTAGGCTGTGGTATATCTTTTATTTTAATTAATATTATTTTTCTTGTATGCAGAAAATGTAGATCAGAAAGAGTTCCTAATGAATCAGGCAATTAGATAAGATGGATGGTTTAATAAACTGAATTTTAGAACGAGACCTTGGTTTTCCTTGAAATGAAACACTTGGGCAGAGTGCACAGTGCAAGATCAGGTGGAGGAGGCAGAGCACTTCTCTGTGACCTTTCCTTGCAGGACCATGTTGCTGGAGGTTTGAGAGTGTTGCAAGGTTGTTTCAGTAAAGGTACTGCCTTAAAGAGCAGGTATTGCCTTCTGCATTTGCCTTCCTTTGACACAGTTCCCCAGGCTCCTACATGAGAATAAGGCTTTCAGGAAAATGTAAATATCAAAATGCCATTTGTTTATAGTTATTAATTCAGCTTTTCTGAATGATAACCGGCATCACAAAAACTGGGGATTCCTAAACCTATGAGGAATCTGTTCTTGCTCTGTTTGGTCAGCTTTGTAACTGCTTCACACTAATAATCGGTAGAAAAAGCAACGTTGGGAAAATCCTTTTGAATAAGCAGTAAACATTAATTTGTGCTTTTCTAATGAGGAGCTAAAAAGTGTCCACAGCACTAGAACATTGCTTAAATATGAGTCAAACCTATGAACAGAGGATGGTACACAGCATGCTACAAAAAAATTATAAAAAAATCAACATGTACACTTTAATAATAACCCAACCAGACCTTACACAGTCTCATTTCCACACTTATGTTCTTCATTAATTTCTTTGCTCCAGCTGTATATATTTATGCAACAACACAGTCTTCCACAGGGAGTTGATTTAAATAGGAGGAAAAGTGGAATATAATGAAAAGATACAGGTACTTCATTCAGGCTTATAGAGTTGATATAAAATTCAGAGATACTGCTTGATACAGTGCCATGAATATCCACTATAATGGCTCTGCATAATGATGGTCCCTTCGATAAATATGAGATGCACTGTAACATTTACACCATAGAGAATATTTTAGCCCTTGCCTTTTTATAGTTTATGAGTGCCAGCCTTTAAGATCAAATAACAGTTACTGACTCCGAGTGGATTAAGGCTTAAGCTTTTTTTTCAATATGAATGATAAAAGGCTCATTTTTTTCTTCTACAGTGAAATGTTAAAATGCTGGTAAAAGCATAAATTGTATTAAAATGGAACATTCTGTGAATAACTTAACAGTATCACAAAAAGGCAAGAAAATAATGCATTCATTTTCTCATTCACTTATAAAATCTATAAACTATAGACCCCTTCAGGGAGCATTAGCTATCATTTACAGTATGAAAAGGAATGGCTTTCAGATAAGGAAATTAATCAGCATGAGTTCTGTGGATCTGTTAACTACAGATAATAGTTACTGAATGTTTTTTAGGCCCCAAAACCAATAACCTGGAGCCACTCTCCCTTTGTGACCTCTCCAGACATTGTAAGACATAGCAGGGCTCTCTAATTAGAATTCAGGTTATTGTAAAAAGTGACACTCCAAAGAGCTGTTCAAAACAAAAAGTTTAAATTTAAACTTTACTACCAAATTTGAATCAAATCTAATTAATATGCATTTTAAAAGCCCTACCCCGCACTAAAACAAAACAACCACCTCTGCAAGCTTCCAGTGTCTGCACCTATTCAGTCAAATACAGATTCTTATCACCATTAGCCCTAACAAAAGAATATCAATTTTACTGGCCAGCTTTCAGGCACCAACACAACTGTCAGGTGCGTGCAGACCTTCCTTGCCCATCTAAGCTGAGGCAGGGGATCCCACAGCCAGCAGGATCTCTGGGTGGGCTGACTGCAGACATCCTCATGTCCTCAGCACCAGGTCACGCATGTCACAGAGCTGCTCTTACACCCTTCAACTTCTAGGTCTCCAGCCCTGGAAGACACTGCTGACAGCCCAGAAGGTGAAAGCAGGATACCAGAGTTTCTACCTCTGCTTCAGAGCCAGATCCAAACAGTTTCAAACCGTGAGATCACATTTTCTAGCATCTCTGGCTGTAGGACTAGCACAAAGGAAGTTCTTGCACTCTACCGTCTGAATATCGAACCAATAACTCAGGCTGTTGGTTCATGCACTTAATTCAGAGTGATCTTGCTCATTTTTATTCCCTAAATGATTCACTTTTCACAAAGATGTACTGTCCTGTCACTTCAGTGGCTTAAAATTATTTATTATCCCTAGAACTAGAATTATAAAATACAGTCATTCACCCTAAAGGAATAAAATTCATAGTATTTTAAGCAAGAAAGAGATCCATTCCCCTCATTTTGAGTCTCTTTCACACATTATGTTCTACATTGGGCCTTGGCAGGATGAGATATGTCTGTGCTGCTGGAGATGCTGTCTTTCAGATAATGAGACATGAGGCCAAAACTGTCACTTACGTCACTAAAATCCTCATAGCACTTCTTTAGATGCTTTTCCAGGACATAACAAGATATAATAAAGATTGATACCTTGCAGAAAAAGAAAAACCAAACAAATAGTCCTTAAACTGTAAAACTATTCTTAGTAGCCTGCAATAGTGAAAAACAACAAAGATCATATAACCACTAACTTGAATAACTCAAAGAAAAGATAAGGCTCTGAAATAACAATAAGTGAGAAAAAGAGCTTTGATTTTCAGAGGCTTCCACAGTAAAAACAGTAAACAGAATTTAGTGTAACTTTTTATCAATTTCTCAAAGAGAAAGCAATCTCTCTTGGGTTAGCCAAACGTATCCCTACGTAGGCTCTGATACAAAAACTAACTAAAGACCCAAAATGAGTACTAGAGATAGGTCTGACAAAGTTAGCTGTTGAGGTAACTTGTTAAGGTTCCCAAGCAGATAAAATATTAATTTGTAAGAAGACTTTTTCCAGAAGTAACTGATCACAAATCAGAGAGGTGCCAACCAAAAGGCACAGCCATGCAGAAAGACAGAAAAAGATTACTGCACATCATTTTTGTCCCTCACAGATCTGGACCTACTTTAGGAGCTTTATTGATATGACATGGCTTTGCCTACAACTGCCAGAAAGTTGTCATTAGCCCACAAAATCTGGAATTAAGTGTTCCAGCTGCCCAATCTTTCCCAACACTGTATAGTCTCCCATCACAGTTTGCCCAGTGTGACTGGGGAAGGAAGTCTCTCTTGTCTCTAGTTAAGGAGTCCCTAGCACGGGGCAATACTGGACTGTCATTCCAAATAGCAAAGAGGTCACCTTGCAGCAATGGCAGTGGAATACAGACAAAAATAAGCATTAACAACAGGATTTCCACAAAAGGACAGTAACCTATATACCATTAGAAAAGGCATTGAGGAAATTGTACTGCCTCTGCTGTAAAAAAACTCATGCTCCAATTCTCTGTAGCTTTTTTACATTTGCTAATAACTGCAGATTATGGTGATGTGTTAATCTTGTCTCTACTATTTATTCACATTGCCTTCTAATAGGAGCCATCCTCTTCTTCAGTCAAAAAAAGTATACTAAGCACTTGATTCTGTGACAGTATGGTCTTAACAACAGTTAATCACACAAACAAGTCAAGCATTGCATGCCTAAATTAATACAAAATGAGGAACATGAATATTTCTAAATATTCTTTTAGATGTACGGAGGGCCTGGCAGGTTTCTCTGAACAATTTGTGATGCTACTAGAAATGCCTTCCTGACAAGACTATAAAATGACACAATCATGTAACTACATATTGCAGTGACTACCACCATAAAATCATCAGTTGCTGTAAACCAGCAAGATTTCACAGAGTTCCTACAGGGTTACATCAAAATACAACAGCTGAAGTACCAGATCTACGAGCTACAATTTGCTTTCTGTTACATTTATGATAGCAAATCCTGGTAGCAATTTTGGGGTTTTGTGATAAACTGTGCAAGCTAAGGGAAGCAAGTATCAAGTCTTTAATTAGAAGATCTGAACCTCTGTTGATTTAACACAGAAAAAACACGTCATAGCATTCTCTCCATTTTCTAGAACATCCATACTTGAAACTACTAATTCACAGAAGGCTTGCTGTGCTTCTACGCCAGGCAGGGAGCTAGCAGAGCACAGATGAGCTTCTTTAGAAAGAGACCTAGATGTAAATTCCTAGATACACCTGAGAAAACCTAGAACATTTTCCCCAAGTGGAAAAAGATTATTATTCCTAGTCGCTGGGGCTTTTCTGTGAAACCACAATGTCGCTTCCTGTCTCTGAACAACGAACATTCAACACATTTCTCTCAGCTGGGAGAGCTACACAGTCACAAGGAATCACAGTAACTTCATATAAAATAATTCTGACAGAAGGCCCCATCTTAGAAAATGGATTTCCTGATGGCTTGTTTGACTAGCATATGCTAAAAGCAACTGCACAGTAAGGTCAAGCACAATATTGACAACCCCACCTATATGGGAAGTACAGACACACACACAGAGTCTATAAATGTCTTCAGCAAGGCTTCTGAAAACATACACTCCCAAAACTACTGTGGAAAGCCTGCAGGCTTCACATATTTGCTTTAGATTTGCAGATATTTCTCAGATCATTAACAAAGGCTCCAGCCAGCAAGGCTTGGGCCCATATTTTCAAATCACCAGGGAATTTATTTTTCGTAGCACACCAAGCCAGTTCTCAGCTAGCATAAATTATTACAATACATTTAAAGTCATGCATGCATGACAGTCTGGATATGTGCAGTGTACCCACTGTACTATGGATATGCTATAATTACAACAGATACAAAGCATGCTTCCCCTCTTTATCAGGCCTTCTTTGAATGCACTATAATGTTTTTACTTAGATGTTCTACCTAGGATTGTGGCAGCTAAACAGTCATTGGCTGTATTAGGATGCTTCTTTCTTTGCTATTAACAGAGTTAGTGAATCAATATCTGAGAACACACCCTTTTAATTTGGCTATTAATTCTGGATATTTTTACAGTGAAGAATCCTCAACTGCAAAAAAGGCCAAGGCACCTGAAACATCTGGCTGACAGGAGTGGTGGAGACATCAGCAGATATTGCTAGTGGAATGAATTGGGGTCATGAAGATTCAGATTATATACAGATGCATTGGCATCATCTTTGGCACATCTAAGTCTCTTCAATCCATGGTGTTTACTGAAGATGTGCTGCAGCTGGTGCACGTGGAACTGGAGATCATCCTTGTGTCACTGAGAGACTTAGCTATTTTAGCTCTCAAATGCAAACACTCTGATGATCTGGGAAATGAGATGAAGACTGAACACAAAATTAGCATCACAGTGACAAAGGAACATGTCAAAAGTATTTCAGAAGTCACTGAAGTTGCTAATTTGTGCTAAGATATCTCCTTTTGCTATTCTACTGGAAAAAATACAGGATTAATATTTGTAAGTTCATATTTGATTGGGAAAAGAGAAGTATGAGCTGTCAGCTTAGTATTTATGTGTCATAGCTGATAGATCCGAGTGAAATATGCATATGACAATGTTGTAATTTCCTTGTTCCTCATGAAAGTGTATTTTGTCCACATACAGTGTACACCCCTGCTATTTATTATCTTTGCAAACTATTCTTTATTTCATAGAATCATAGAATCATCAAGGTTGGAAAAGACCCTTAAGATCATCAAGTCCAACCGTTAACCTAGCACTGCCAAGTCCACTGCTGAACCATGTCCTCAAGCACCACATCTATCCGTTCTTTAAATACCTGCAGGGATGGAGACTCAACCACTTCCCTGGGCAGCCTGGTCCAATGCTTGACTACTCTTTTCAGTGAAGAAGTTTTTCCTAATATCCAACCTAAACTTCCCCTGGCGCAGCTTGAGGCCGTTTCCTCTCGTCCTATCACTTGTTACTAGGGAGAAGAGACTGATCCCCACCTCACTACAACCTCCTTTCAGGTAGTTGTCCTTCTTGTAGTGAGGGGCCCAAAACTGAACACAGCACTCGAGGTGCGGCCTCACCAATGCCAAGTACAGGGGCACTGTCACCTTCCTGGTCCTGCTGGCCACACTATTCCTGATACAAGCCAGGATGCCATTGGCCCTCTTGGCCACCTGAGCACACTGCTGGCCCTCTCACTCACTCTTCCTCCATCATCATTGCTACATATTTCTGAAAATTTTTACAGTCTCCAATTAATATGTATGGTTTTCTACTGAAGAGGAGCAACTCTACTGAAAGTTTGATAGAATATAGGAAGTTTAAAGCAAAGCCTTTCTGCACTGTTACCTAATGACAATGTTCAGGCACAACCAACCTTTTCTGTGCATCAATCTTCATCCTTTAGAAGTCCCACCAAAGTCACTTAGGACTACATATGAAAGTGAGACGAGATCAACCTGAAGGAAGAAGTGGGAAAACAAACACATTACTGAAGCTTACTCCATCACCAATCTCAATGGAAATAACTGTCAAATCTGACTAAACCGGGGAGCCATTTTTACCGTGGAAACAGGCAGCACATGACAGATGGCAAGGTATAAGAGCATCCTTTAGTGAGAGACAGTGTCTGATTAAGGACAGATTCTGTGACTGAATGTGTTGTGAGGAACAGCCGGCTTGAGCAGTCAGCTTGAGGGAAATGCGCTGTATTTTGCCTACTGAAAGGGTCTAATTGCTTTTTTAAAAAAATTTTTTTTTCTTTTTTTGGTACGTATCTCAGCCAAATCAAAGATGCAAAGTACTATATGGGATGAGCAGGAATATTCTGAATAGCTGATCCATCATGGAAAATTCTGGGTCTGTAAATTAACCGCTACTGAAAAATGATTACGCTTCCCAGGCCAGTCCTTTAGGTGATAAAACTTACTTATCAGCATCAATGAAGCTGTATCGATTCAACACAAGTGCACACATGGATTTTTTTACGTGGGAATCAGTGACTGTTTTTTGATTTCTTATCAGTTAACAGCACAGAGCCCCCGACAAGAGGGAATAATAATGACTGCAAAGAGTACATCATATTCACCACCAAGTGTCATTAATCCTTTAAATCTTCAAAATGTAAAAAGGTCAGTACTTTTGTTTAAATTTTTTTAGCTACATGAATAGCAAGTGACCTCTAGGTCACACATTCCCTTCCAGTGAACGGCCAGAGAGATTATGGCCTCTGCTTTATGGTGAGGCTTTATTTTATTCAGGTGGTCATCGTCTTCCAAAGAAAGCAGCTTTTGTCAGTTATGATCACCCTTGTATCTACGTCACTGCAGTGAAAGAATCTTCTCCCCATACTATGCAGTCTCCAAGCCTTCGTGAAAGGAATTGGTGATGGATTCTCAGAAATATATATCCATTGTCCTCACAGCCCTCCCCAAGCTATGCCAAATCTTGCTACCCTATCAGTACATCAGAACTCAGCTGAAACCCCCAGCAGCAGGGAATTTACTTCCAGTGGAAGGATGGACACTAAGCATAATTCATGAAGTATAAATCTATAGTTCATTACAGTCTTTACTTAACCCGTTCTTTCAATCATCACCTGTGAGAGTGCTCAATAGAAAGGTAGAGGACCAATTGCAAACTTAAATGCTTTGATAAGCCACACATACACAGTCAGAACTGAAATGGTTCATGAGTGGCAAAAATGTTGTCATGTTTCTCCCTTGTCCACATCCTGTAAGACATGTATCTAAAATATACCTCAATTTATATAAAATTTGAGCAATCAGGTTAGCTGCACATCCTTTTCCTATCTTTGCATTCTGTGATTAAATGATTAAATGTTGCTGCCATTCTAGCAAATATGCCTCTTCTATTAAGTTCAAAATTGCCAGAATTTCTCCCCACAGTCCTGGTTTGTCAGAATTCCTAGTAATATGAGAGGAATTTTGACTAAACGAAGACTACAGGCCATGTAGAAATTTACATACATTTGGCCACTCTCCATTTCCTACAGCATTTACAAAGCATTTTGTTAAATGATCTGTTTTCTGATTCTTAATTAAATGACTTGCTGGGTTTTTTCAGTTTTAAACATTCAGCCTCAATGAATATATATAAAAATATTTTTGTATATATGACACAAATATATTTTACGTGAAATTCAGACAATAAATTATAGATCTCTTGATAAATACACTTTGCATGCACCTCTCCCTCTCGAAATGTTATACACTGACAAAAACAGATTAAGTCACACCAAGTGGATTGCTAGTAAAAGAAAATATGTCATCAGAGCAACAGAATTAATTATTCTTATTTTGTTTTAGAAAATTTATAAAAGTTGTCTATACACATATACTTGGAATTGCCAACACTATTTCACAATGACATAGTCAAATACCAGCGTCAGAATAGTCTAATTGGTGCGTGTTGTCACAGGCCTCACCATTTTTCTCTACCCCTACTTTTTTTTTTTTCTTACAAGAGTCTAGCACTAATGGAGGAAGTCAGAGCAGTTCTGATTTTTCACACATCCTTCGCGTTATTCAAATAGATTTTCTTCTCCCACAGTTGTCCTTGTTAATTGTTCTTTACCTATGCTATGAACAGTGCAACAGACTGCTTTAATTTGCTCATCCTTACTGTCTTTCAGAAGATGCCTACAGGGTCTCATAAGACATGTCTTCCAGAGAGCGTCTGTGGCCCACCCAGCAGGCTGAGATTCTAATACCTGCACTGTAGCATTACAGTAGATGATCTACAGAAAGTACTAGCATATAGATCAACACTGGATCTTATTGAAATGTTGGTGTTAACATGAAGATGTAATGTATAGAGGACAGAAGTCTGTTTAAAGCATAACATGATCTTCATTACATAGATTTTCACCTCTTAAGAGAGCAAAGGTCTTTATCTAAGATTTGTTAAACTGAAAAAGTTGGAATCTACCCTTAAAATATAAATAATTTTAGATGTAAAAGGAATCAAAACTGTAGTTTTCACAGAAGAAAAACAAACAGACAATATCATCAATCAAAGGTAAATCACTTAAGGCATAGAAATACACACATTCTCAATTAGTGTGTCACTCAGCGATATCCAGGAAAAAAGCCTGAAGTTACCCTTCCTCATCAGCAATAAAATGATTCCAGCATCACACGTGACGTAAGGACAAAATACAGTCTTTTCATTTTCTTTAACTATAAGGAAAAAAAAAAAGAATCCTTTGATTTTGTCCTGAGAAGCATTATTTCCTGATCACATTCCTCAAATCCACAGCAACTCCGGCTACAACTGAGCACTTAGTAGGGCTTAAAAACATAGAACTCCTGTTATTAAACCTAATTAAGCAGTTCCCTGCACTGTACAGCTCCCATATCAGTACAGTCTCTGCATCTGTTCCTTCCCAGTAGCTCCATATAGCAATTTTATCTTCTCAGTCTCAGTTGTCACCGGATTCTTCATCTCCTCTCACCTTCCAAGGCTGGGTGAGGAGAAGTTTTCATGCTTTTCACCCACCTGCCCTCTTTTCGGTCCACATCGTAAAGGAGAAAGGAAATGAGCAGGGGAGGTGCTCTTCACCTCAAATGGAGAGACAGACGTGAGGACTGGAGGAAAAGAGAAAGAAAGAGAACTACCTGGATTCTTCCACTCCTTAACGACAGGATATAAAGAAACTTTTTTGCCTCCCACAGCAGCAGTTATGAGTTGTTCTCTGGGTGTGTCGGGTGGGACAGTCAGCCTTTCAGGAAGGGTTTTCATCCTGGAAGCGCACATTACTTTGCCCACCTACATGCTTTTAAGATGCATTATTTGTCATTCTGAAACCTGGCACATACCTGAGCACTGGTAATACCTCGCTTGTCAGCCTCAACCATCTCACAGCAAAGGGAGGAGAGAGGGAAGAAAAAAAAACAAACACAGCAAAAGCAAAGATGCCAGCTACAGCTTAGCAAATGTGCTGAAGTTATTTAAGTCATTACGCACAAATAGAGAGGCAGTATCTCAAGTCATTACTCATTAGTACCAATAGATATGTTATCTGGTTTTATTTTCCAAGTAAACTGAGGTGAAATCTGCATAATAGAGGGCTAATTGACAGACGTGTAGGTGTATAAAGCAACTAAGCTCAGAGAAGAGCTTGCTGAAGAGGCTAAATGTCATTGATGCGGCTGTTCAGAGCAGACATCTGCTATTGAGCGCCTCGTGTTTGCCCTGAGGGCGTGCTTTTGTTTTCTCAGGCTCCCTAAAGCTCAGGCTGAAGTCAGCAGGTATCCAGGGCATGCCCAAAGCACAGGAACTGTAAGAGCCAACATACTCCCGTATGGATTTCAGAGGAGACCGAGTAGCTACACAAGAGAAAATGTGGGTGATCTGAGCTGGGCAGACATCTCTGGCATGGCAGTGGTCTGTGCTGAAGCGGATCCAAAGGCAATGGCAGACACAGGCGGGAAGGGTGGGCCAGCTGAACACTGTCTGGGACCTCTGCACTCTAGGTTAATGACTATTCTGTACTTTTCTACAGGCCTGATTAGTGCACACACATTCCCAAAATCTGAGGGAGTGCTGTCCCGTGTCCAGGGTGTAAGGAAGGTAGAGGGGCAAAGAAGGCTGCAATGTGAGCTTCCCAAAAAAAGTACAGTTTTCTGAGGCGTAAATGAAGTTACATACACAGACAGAATCTATGTATTAAAGGTATAGAGAGTTCATGTTTTCTGGAAGATAGGAGACAGTTCTGCCTTGCTTAAGGGACAGGCGCCACCATCTCTTTCAGTAAGGTAGAGTTGCCTTGCAGAACTGGGGAGCATTAGTAGTGAAGAGCAAGCTGACAGCGGACACAAGAGGATCCACCTGAACCTAAGGTGCTAAATCCTACCTAAAGAGAACACAGCGAGAGCAGAGAGCACTGAAGACCATTTGAGTCCCAAGAGAATAAGTGAGGAGGCAGCTGTTCTTCAAATATCCCTTCCACCTGCCTCACAGGAGTGCTTTCTTGCTACCCGGGTGGCTTGCTCAGTGGAAGCCTTGGCTTTGACCTTAGCTCCTAGGACTCCAGGTTTTCAAATGGTCTGAAGATGCGTGTTTCAACTTTGCATCCAGGTTGTGCTACCAAAACTATCAGCAGTGGGGAGAGGAACTGTTGTTCTCATCAACACTGAGGCTCTGCACAGAGAGGAGGGCAAAGCTGGATCACTACCCATAACTGGCAAGCGGCTGAATGGATCTGCCAAGCACTGCCCTCTGGTCGCCCTCTGTTAAGTTACAGAAGAATATCTATTAAATTATATACTACTTTATCAAAAGACAGCAAAATTCTTCTTCTGAATATAAAAAGAATTGATTATAACATGTCACTTACCATAGAGTCTTTTTTTTTCCCTTTTTTATAATAGACATGAAAATGAAACAAAAACGCTAATTTAATGTACTTTTCTTCACAATACTTTATAATTAAAAAATTAATTGCAAATGTGATATAATTTAATATAAATCTCACAAATTTCACTGTAAGTGCTTTAAAATTAAATAATCACTGCTAAATGTCATATGATTACATACATTTCTCATCTACTAAATTTATACATTTCTTAAGCATCTGTCCTCTTATACTATCGTAGAAGTGCATATATTTACCAAAATCTCCAACTATTCAATTTTATTTACCTTCTGGTTTAAAATTATTAATTCAAGTAAAAACAAATATTGGACATTGGAATAGTGATTTCAAAGCGCATAAGTGATTCAGAAGCCAATGTGTTATTGTCAGAATTTAAACCCAGAACTTCACGGAGGTGCTTCCCTTCCTAATTGAAATATCTTTGTAAAATGGGCATAAAGATAAGGGAAGCAATATTCCCTTTGCAAAATGCTTGGAAATCTATATTAGAATGGGAGAGTACCACTACATTTAATAAAAATCAAATTTTACTGAGTACAAAGCAGATGTTCAGGTAATCACAAAATAGACCTTGCAAACTTAAAAGGAACCTAGACAATCGTAGCAAGAGGAATAACAGCCATTACACATGCTGCTGTATAAACCATGGCACAATATCTCCCCCATATCTTAACAGAGCTGCTGAAAATACGGACTCTTTTTTTATTATAACCTATTGCATTTTAGTAGCCACACACAGTAGTTCATTCTGTACATTATATGCAACTCTGTATGAAAACTAATCTGGGTTTTTTTCTGTGTTTATGAATCAGATTGCCATTTCTGTCAACACCCACTGAAAATGATGCAAAATATCTTACAAATTTTTGAGTTTCATTCAAAACTCATCTTCACAGGAATGTACATGTAAAAATAACACAGGAAAATAGAAGAAAAAAGTTCATCTGACACAGTCCCTTGCTAACAACAGGATTATTCAAAACGGACCTTTCTGCCTGCTTTTATGTGGTGCTGTAATGTAAAATGACAAGCTGTAAACACAATCCCTGTACACAGCAGGCATGTCTGTCCCTCCTGACACCAGACAGGCTGTCAGGAGGGATAGGGCAGAGAGGCTCTCTTTTGCTCATGCAGAACTTGGCTTATGAATGAGCAAACCATCTAAATGTATGTACAACGGTAAATACATGCATACGTATGGTCTATGAGACAGCAAAAAACACATACTGAATCTTGATTGTCTCCCTAGTTTAGTAGTGTCCGTAACTCAAACCACTTGGAGGTTAGCATATACAAATGGCTAATTTGAGCAGTTCGGCTTTGAATATAGTGGTGGAATTTTCTTGGTTTGGTTGGATACTCCAGGTAGAAAAGAGGAGATGTACACATCAGTACAACGGTAAACATGTAATTTTTAGTATTTGAATAATACTGTTGGGACTCCTCACTGATTAAACTTAGAAGATTGATGCCTCATCACTCTGGATCCTGATCTATCACAAAGGCTTTATACTGATGTCAAGAATGCTGTGGTAAATTCAGCACTTTTATGCTTTGTACTCTCAGAAAAATGTTTTATTTTACATTCCCTAGTAAAAAGATAGGCGCAGAGACTACTGTTTAGCGCATCTACCTTACAAATAGATTTACTAAGGCAGCAAAAATAAGCTTACTAATATTCTGGTTTTACAACTTTCATCAGAACATTATTGCATAAATAACAAAATGTAATGCTGAACAGTCTGCCAGAACCAAAAGGAAAACAAATCGATAGCAAGTAAATTAATTACCTTCTCATGCATGTATATACATGTAAATAAATGCATACTGTTTATACTACTCTAAAGATCAATAACAAATTTGGCGCACATGAATTGTGGAATATGTATGTAATAATAGCACTGTCAAAGGGAAATAATTGATCACATCTATAGACACTGAAATCCAAGGACAATGTTTCAAAACATCACAGAAAGATAAGGGCATCCTGAGGTCTATTCTGGCCTGCATACAAGTCAAATAAAATATCAAAAGTAATACTCTCAATGTACTAAATATAGCACTGTGAGTCCGGAAAAGTTGGAGCAATTTAAATACATGCGCTATTAAAGCTACCCTTTCAAAAAAAAAAAGAAGGAAAAAAGAGATGTAAAATTTCTGTAAATCATGGATAATCATCTAGGTCAAATGCTAACCCTGTCAATCCCTAATAATCATTATAGGTGGATTTAGACCAGGTCTTTAGACCAGGTTTCAAAGTTATCCTGGCACCCTTCCTTCCATTGCTTCCGTCCCTATTTTGCCATGTCATTTGATTATCGAGTGCTGAGGATGCCAGCACACCCTGCTACTCCCCTTCCAAGGAGCCATGGCATTCAGCCTTTCCAACCTAATCACTCCCTGTTATGTCATTAAATTACATATTTATTTTGTTACAAATCTAGCACATTTTCTACCTTCTCATTTTATCTCTGACTTCATGGCAGAAATTCAAGGACAACGGTCTCCTTGCAGCTTAACAGAAGCTCAAGCACAATCTAGGAACAAAGGAGTACACATTCAATCTCTCACGTTGCTGCAAGCAATGGCATCTCTGTACCAAACCCTATCCTGGATGTGGTGAGCTCGCTGTCCAAAGGAGGGAAAAGTCCAGGGGAGGAGGTCAGTGCCCAGCAGACTCTGCTCAGGCTCTCCCACTTCCCTGCCTGAGGAGGAGAGGAGAATCTGGGCCTGTCTGGCCTCTGTCCTAGAGGATTTCCCCAGCCCAGATGACCTGCTACGTGCTACAGCTACTGCCCAATATCAGCACTGCTGTCCCTGATGTCAGGCATGAAGAAGCTTTTTTTATTCATATCCTCGCGCCGGTAGCTTTGTTGACCAGTCTCACACATCACCCTAACCAAACCTGTGACTTTTCTAAGCTGTTGGGCGATCCCTCAGATGCCCTTCTTTATCCAAATCCTAACAGTAAGTGCAGCTAAAGAAAAAAAACAAATATCCACAGAGGCTTGCTATAACTCTGTTAATACCCATCTCTTCACTTTCACCAACAACGGATGCATTCTGCTGCATATTTCCAGAGTTTTTACTTACTCATTGAATGTTTTTATGAACGGCACATAAAAGCACAAGTATGAAGCAGGAGAAGTTTCATAAAGAGAGCTTCAAATATAATCTCTCCTCCTTATCAAGGACTTTCAAAAAAAAATCTAACAGAGTTATTCATCATATAACCAATTACTTTATAAAGTGCTATTACAGCAAACAGAGCAAGCGTATCATGGTCACAACTGTTCTGAGTCAGAAACTGAGACACTGCAAGCGTTTTGCATTTTCTATAACGCGCAAAAAGTTCTACAGCAATCTGTCTTCATAATCAAAAGGAAATATACTGCTGTTTGCACATGTTTCAGTACATTTGCATAACTGGACAAATAAAGACATAACCAGTGCAAACTGTAATAGTGGAAGGAAAGAGTTCCTTTCGTAGCTCATCTGAGGAAGACTACAGAAAATTAGGTTTCTTAACTTTCTTCACAGTATCTCTATAGGACATCATCTTTGAAAAGAACCCTTAACCAACCAATGTACCTCCAAGTATTATGAGCTGAAAACTAGGCAGTTCTGAAAAATAAAAATATAAATACCATTCAAAAAGTCTAAGGTTTAGGAAAAGTTAGCAATCCCACATCTACCAGAATAACAGTTTTCATTCATGAGTTTAATGGCAATAATCTATGTAGTATTTGAAAGATAGACCAATTTTCAAAAGCAGGTATGTGTCTGGACCAAGGCAGATGTCTTTGACATAAGCTCTCAAATACATAGGCTACATTTTGACTTCTCATACAATTCCTAGTAATTATCTCTTATACTTCAATGTAGTGTTTAGTGTCAATAGGCTAGGACAGTGCTTTGTACTCTACAAATCAAAGAAAGAACTACCCTTGCTTTAAACATGACAGTCGACAGACAGAAGGGCTACTGTTTTCTGCACCACAGATACATGACACTTTGTTATTTCAGTTGTCCCTTGGGTAGAAATGTTTCTTACCAAACTTCTCCAAAAAAAAAAAAGCAGCACTTTCTAATAGATAATTTCAATGACACATTTTGTTTCTCATAGCAGAAAGACCATCACCCCATCTCAAGATTTATTTGACACCTCCTGGGTGAAATTTTTAATTTTAGCCTCATATTACAGAATTTACCTTTCAGAGGCCAAGACATATAATACAACATGTCAGTAAATAAATCAGCACCATGCATAAACCATCCATACATCATCACTATACCTTGAACTGTCCAGCAGATCAGTATAGCCCCTGGAGTCCCTCACTTTATTCAAAGAAAATCTTAACATTCAGCGAATGCATTCAATATGAAAGTCCACGAGCAATTCAGCTAACAAAAAGACTTTTTCTATGAGTACATCAAATCACTGTAAACAACCTATTCCTAAATACTCCTTTTTTTGTTTCACTCTGTAACTAAGAAGGAAACTTACTGTTATAGTTTTACTACATTTTATTTTCTTCTTTTTTGGAGATGCTGCAATATTTTGCATTGATATTACAAGTAAAGTTTTCTTTAGATGGAAATCAAACCTAGAATATTTTAATGGTACTATAAAACAAGACAGGAATTAATCTTAAAAATTAGTAAACATTCCACAAAGAAATTATCTATGGACGATTCCAATTTAAAATCGAGACATTTTATTTAATAAGTATATTAGAGTTATTTCTACTAACTTTCATTTGTTTGTCTTTCATTTTTTCTTATAATATAGCTTCTAAAAGAAAAAAGTCAGGTAGGAAACTATAATAAAACCATCTTCATCCTAATGAAAGCCTACTGTGCCTTCAAACTCTCATGATGTTTTCCTCAGATGCACATTAAGTAATGAGGTAAAAAGTCAAGTAGGTAAAGTAAATAATCAGCTATACTTAAACAATGTGTAACAATTGTTGGGTTAATGTACTCATGATCAAAAAGTGATTCTACTAAGCATTTATGAGTGATGTATAATGTAATAGACCCATCCAGCAATTCTGCATGGGAAATTCCTCTTTGATTTACAAATCCAGTTCAAGTTTATATTCACTTTAATGATTTAATCAGTTTCCCTTTTCATAATGATTCCTCTGCACATTTGTGAAGGAGCATATCATAACCCTAATTGTCCTAACATCTCATTAAATTTATTGTTGAATTCATAACAATGATGAACCCTCTCAGCCAGCAGATCATTGGCTCATGTCTTTAGCTAAATCACTGGCAGTCCTAATCTCTGGCATACTCAGGCTATATAAAACACAGTGACCTTCTTTTGGAAAATAGCTTCCTAATTATCTGTGTGCCAACATGTCCCAAGGCATCAGTGTGGATAGATGATTTGCTTATTTGGTCAGTTTATAAATCTGAAGGGATGGATACAGATCGGCCATTACTACACTACTTTGACTTTGTATTTCCAACATTGGTTTTGGAAGAATATTAGTCCAATAACTTCTTTAAAGAAAGAGGAAGATCTCTTTTCTTCTGTTTCAGAATAAGAATCACATTTAGCCAAATAATCTGTTGGCGTAGTTTAAATATAGTGGGGTAGGAAAACAAATGAGTGGAGTAAAAAAAACCCAAAGCACTAGGGTGGGGATAAGCATACTACAAGAACATGGGTTTGTGTTGGTTTTTGGAGGGGAGTTGGGGAGAGTGGGGTTTGGTTTTTTGTTTGGGGTTGGGGGGAGTGCTTTTTATTAACGTTAAAATATACTTGATGTATTTATATTCTATACTAAATTTCACAAGGCATCTTTGCAAGGATATAATGGAGTAGTTAGAAGAGACTGCAAATATAAAAGAGAAAATTGGGAAAAGGCTGGAAGAAGCATAAAAGGGACAAAAGAAGGATAAAAACCCCATACAGAACATGGATATTAAGAAAACGTAGGAAGGATTCAGGGTGAAAAACTAGCATTCACTGACAAAATGATAACAGCTAAATTTCCAATTATTAAATCAAGTTAAATTCCCACTTAGTACTGCAAATCCAGCTTAGTTTCCTCTGGAATGTGTTATTATAAATGCCTGAAGAACATATCAAAAGGATAGTAACCATCATAGAAGCAAGACATGTCCCAAGCTTCTTTCTAATTGATTAAGCACACCCAGAATAGTGCAAGAAGGAGAGCCTGTTTGTTCTGGTCTGCACAGATGATGAGGAGTGCAAAACTGCAGAGCAGCAAGTTCTTCATCAGACCTGCTGACAGCTGATGGTCTCTCTCTCCATGAGAACAGGGGGCTTTGCACACGAGAAAAGCTGGGAAGAGGGAAACCTGATAGTGACTCCACACACTCCCTTCTCCTTTAAACTCCTTGAATGCAGGAGCGTGCTGGATCAATTGCAAGCAGCTTCCAGCAAAGATGAGAAAGTCAGCAACAGCACTTGCGGCATGTTCTGTCTGCAGCATAAAACCTGCCTTCAGGGAGGATTTTTAGAGGTAGTAGAAGCCTAGCAAGAGTTTAGGCTTTTGTTCAGGAAAGTATTTGAGCACATACTAACTCTTAGTGAATTCAGCAGTATCTAAGCTTGTGCTGAGCCTTTAATGAGTTGGGTGGGGTTCACAATGTACTCAAATTTAAGAATGCGGCTTAAGTACATCACTGAAGCAAGTCCTTAATTGTTTGTTTAGTTTGGAGGCTCTCTGCACACAAGTAGTTTTCAAACTATGGAAATAGACAGTGCAATGAATAATCCTACGTACATTCAAGAAATGCCAGCAATCCCTAAAATCTGTTACTCTGAACACTGAAGGATTTCATAGTAACAGACTTAAAAAGAAATGTGCATGAATTATTTTTTAAAGTATTTGTAAGCTACTGGAGTCACCCACCTAAACAATAAGCATTCTCAATGTAAATAATTTACATTTTAGAAATTGTTACAAAATGTGTGATGACTTCTTTATGTAAAACCTGATGGGGCATCATTGTTAGGACAGCATAACTGAAAGCCATTACCTACACAGGGAAAATAGCTATTTAACCAGTTCCGTATACTTACAAGCTAGAAAAATGTTCAAATATTAATGTTCCCATAATAAAAAATAACCCAGGTTTTGCTTATATACCTGTCTGCATACATGTAGAAGTGCACATACGTATCTATAAATAAACACATACCTATATATAACTGTGCAGGGAGGCTGATTTGCCTATTAGCACATTTTGACATGACTGATATTCTGAATCACTGTTAATATTATCCTCCTTGATACAAGACTCACTTGGATATTGAATCTCTTGCCTGCTTCTTCCTTTAATTTTCAAAACCTCTCTCTCCAGAATCCCTTCAGGATATACTTTTGAACTTCCTCTTTAAATGTGGAAAGAACTTCAAAGTTCTGTTAGTAATTTATGTATAGCATGATGGACTGGGGTCAGTTCACAACTGAATTCCCAAGGCAAGAAAATTAGATGATGGAAAAGACAATTTAATACAAAGATGCCTCCTTGCTCAAAAGTTCACACAGAGGCAGCTCCAGCATGCCTTGTTCATGCAGGCAGTCCCCTTTGAAACCAGAGCCCTCATTGCCTTGTGATTTTTACAGTCGTTCACACCAAGGTGGATAAATGTTAAAGATGCCAGACCTCTAACCTAGCAGCAATTTATCACACTGCATTCACTGGACCTCCAATCAGACATGGTTCAATGGGGATAGTTTCCAGTTATAATTAGACAGCAGTGTAAGAGTAGCCCCAAAGCTACGCTGGCCAGCTGCCTGTGCGGCATACCTCCTGAAGCATTCTTCACTGTTTAGGTCCAGGGTGATGCAGTAGCTGATGCACCACAGGGAGTGCCCTGCACGCCAGAGCCTATTTATCCACCCTGCACATCTGGCTTAACCACTCAATCCCGTCTGCCCTTGCAGCCAAACCACATGGTAGACCACTGAGAGAAGACAGAACAGTCTCCTTAGCAAACAGTCCTGTTGTGGTCTGAGGCAAGTGCAGAACAGGCTTGTGGGCATGGTGAATTCAGGCTGTCCATAAAGACAATGTGGTTTGGTCTCCGTAACGCTCCTGTCTGCCGGTCGCTGCCGGAACCAGCCATCTCAGGCAAGTGTAGGTTTTGCCCATGCATAAATAATGGCACCAGAATTTTCTTTTGTTAAATCTTTCTCTTTTGCACTTCGAAACCTAAAACCAGCCTTTTGGCGTAGCACGTTTGTGGATTAAACTTGATCCAAGATGTCACAGCTGATTCATCTGGCTCAAAATCCTATACTGATCAAAATGTAATAATCAGGTGTACTTGCCCCTGCAACCACCTTTGTCTTCCCAAAAATATTTTTGGAGCTATACAAAAATGTTAATGAAACTTTTAATTACATTCCTAAACCTATACTAAGATATCTAAATCGGCTTGACAGCGCTGAAAATCAGGCCACCTATTTAAAGTGTTAAATAAATTATTCAGAGAGAACATCTTCAAAATTATAACCTATTTCTTCTTTCCTGTCTTCTAAGCATTCCTCCCACCAGAATTTTGACTCTTTTTTTGTCTTTATGGTTTTTAAACACCTAGCCAGTATTTACACCAAAGAATAACACCATACACCATACAGCTATTCTGTATCAAATTTTTGTATCAATTCTATATAAAGATGTGTGCTCTGGGGTAAGAAATATATATGCATTTCTACACTGGCCCGCACAAGCCAGTGAATTGGCTAAGTAAAATGAAAGATACTACAAATGTAGGCAGAGAAGCGTACACGTGTACTTGCCTATACACAGCAGCTGTTGTACATTTGAAAATTTGGCACAAAGGGCCTGATTCTGTCTAGAAGAAAGTCCCGTTAGCAGTCATTTTCTTGAATTCTCAAAGTGATCATCAATGATGATTCACTAATGATAATCATATTTTTTAAATGTAAGTTATGCTTAGATCAAAACGGTGATTTAGTGACATAAAACTCAGTATTAATGCTGTAATTACTTCTTTCTCTGCGTGCTGATAAGCAGATATTCATCATGGGATTCTCACAACAGCATGTCAGCCTCTCATGCCATAAAACGAACCATGGAAATACAAACATGCAAAAGAACCTTAAAGAGAGAATTATTAAAACTCATCCATAAATTTCATGGCTTTTGTGAGCTTAAGACCTATCTTCTTACACTAACATAGTTTCCTCTGATCTGCACTGCTTTTAACTGGAAGTGTCTCTAGCTTATTACTCAAAAGAGATATTTGCGAGGAGTATAGAATGGGAAGCACAATTAGAAAACAGCTGCTGTTTAGCATTTGCCATAAAACTTCAAGATTCCTAGTAGGTGTTCTTTAGAAAAAGTCAATTAGTAATTTAGAGCAGAACAGAGCTCATCACAATTTCTGTCCTCAGTAGCACCAGGGGAGTTCTCCTTTGATTAGAATACTTGCAGTGGGGGCTTCCTTTGTATCCTTCATAATGGAGTTTACATTATAAAGGCATTTTTTTTTAAAACACCTCAAAACTCAGAATGTCGACAGACAACTCTGTGTCTCTCATCTTTATCTCAAAGGACACAGATAAAGTCTGTTGTCAAATTAGTCAGTGAGGAGGGAGGATAATCCCTAGCAGACAGGCTGTTAGGCAGATCAAGGATGAAAGAGTGTCTAAACACAGGGCTCACCTATGTAATTAATTGTGCTCGTGCAGAAGTGCTGAGCCGCTAGCACAGTCCCTCCAGCTTAGGATATTGATCTCCAGGAAACAAACTATATCCTATCTGGCAATTGCCCAGAAATTACTTCTTAATATCTCAGCTGGGCATCCAGGGGAGCAGAAAAGAACAGTGAGTATATACTGAATGTATCCGCAGTCACTGCAAAGAGCAACCCTCACTGGTTCCACCGATGCCAAACTCAATCAGATTGCAAGTGCTAGGATCAGGTGCAAAAGAGCTGCGACTTGCTTTCAGGTGAGATGTATTTGAAGGCATTCGTCATCCCCCGCATACTGCTCCTGCTTTGCCAGGAGAAATCTAAGAGTAAAACTCCCTGATCACGCACAGTTGCTTGAGCAGCAGAGTATAGCAATGCAACAACGTGAAATCTGACCTATGTAGGCTCTGTATTAATAGAGCAAACAAGAGAATCAGACTTGTAGGCAAAAGATGATAGGCACACTGCACTCCACATTAGAGGCTGCTAGAAAACAATACTGATTACAAATACTAATAAATCAATCGTATTATACTGATCAATTAAAAGGGCTGCTTCAGTACATTTCAGACTAGAGATTGTTTCACTTGTACTGATACGAATACAGTCAGACATACCGTTCTAATTTCTGTATGCTTTAAATAATTTTTTTTGTTTAAGTATGTACCAAGGTAGGACATATGTAACATGCATTAAAGCAGTGACAGCATGCATTCATATTCAGAATATTTGTAACATCACACAGCACAAACCACACCAGTTTTTAAGATACTCGAATTCACAACAGTTGGTCTCACCAAACTACTCTTGACTGCAAGCTGTGATCTAAATTTTCCCATGGTTTCCTGTTGCAGCTTTACATTCAAGCTGATGAACAGCAATGCAGAATAAGACTGAGAGCTGCTCTGCAAAGTTCAGAAGTTGCCCTACACTTGAGGAGACAAGTTGTAGAGAAGACTCACCACCACTCTAGCTGCCTTTCCCAGGTGCTGGACACAGCAAGGATGGCTCTGCTGGTGCCTGCAGAAGAGACGGTTGTGCTCAGAGACCAGGCTCCTCCATGAACTCCTTATACCCCCTCGTTGTTCTTCTGCAGTGTTGATTATAAGGTCTTGATATCTCCTGTATGGCTCCTGGAAGGGATGAGAGGAGTCATATTAAGGTAGCTCCTTCTCCTTGTCATAGCAAAGACAGTAGAGGTTTGCTTTCGGTGCTTGATCATCATCTTTGAGACACACAGTGTCCCACTGAGCTTATTTCAATATTTTTGCTTTTCCTGTTCAACACATATGTGAGGCTGCAAGAGAAGATCATGAACTGACTTAGTGTACAATTAAATAACAGCTTCAATGCAATACAGAGAGTGTTTCTTTCCCAGACGTTGTGTTACAGAGAATCTGACATGAATTTTTATTTGAGGGTTGGGGGTTTTTTATAGAGATGATGCTGAATCAATAATTTGCTGTTGAATGTTTGGAGTGTGCTAGCAGAATTACTTCACTTGCAAAAAAAATTCATTTCTTACCATATTTAAAAGATGCATAAAATAAGGAATGTCCCATGGATTTCTCATTTATTAGCTGAGCAAGACAACACATGCAAGTAGGAATGTAGCTGAAAAACAGACAGCTGAATAGTAATATTATTCTTTTATTTATTTGCTCAGCACTTACTAGCTGTGCCTGTGATTACATTTGCAAGGATATAATGGGGCACATACAAATACCAGCCGCTCTTCAGGAGTTTGTCTAATATGAATTGATAATGATATCAATTCAGCTAATAATATCTGCCCACAGGATTGTTAAGGCACACTGAACCAGGCATGTTTTCCTTCATTTGTAGCCTGAAGCTCCAACCTATGTGAAACTTTTTAAATGCTTAATTAGCACTAATCAGGTATCAATACAACCTCAATTTAATTGAGCGGATAGGACAGCTCTCCAGTTTAGCAGCTACTGCCAGAGGCAGAAGAACGTGCTTCTCTAATATTCAGCAATTCATCTTTATTTTCTTGTATCAGAATTTTCTGTTATTTTTCTATAAGCTTTGCTAAACAAAGTTGAACACATCAAGTGTGTTATCAGCTGGATAAAGTAACAGTTTCATACTCTGAGAAAGTGGGTATGAATAGCCAGTAAGGTATCTTTATAAAATAACATCATAGAAAGCACTTCATGTATTGCTGCATAACAATATAACACTTTGGAAGTGTTTCTATGTCACAGCACAATGGTTTTTTGCGAGACTTAACTCCTGCAAATTAAAAAGAACCATGTTAACATCAGAAATGCATGAATGTGATTTTTAGGAAAACAAGCTTGCCATAATCTTCTCCTTGATCTTCTCAGATTTAGGTTGCTTTCTAATATCTCCACTGTATTTTCCTCAGCCAAGATATAATTTTGCTTGTGAAGGAAATCAAAAGCCAAATCAGAAGTATAAACAGGAGGGACTATGTTTTCAGCTGCTTAAGTATCTTCTGCTCTTTTTATATGCATTGCCTTATTTCCACAGTTGGAGAAAGAACATAGTAGCAGGAAGCCTAGCTTTTAATGAAAAGATCTACATTATGAAGAAAACTCAACAGCACTGCATCCTGATGAGGTGTAATTTCTTCCTTTGTCATAGCTACTGGACCTGTTTAAGATGCAAAAGCTGAAACTGGTAGAACAAGTCAAAAAAATCTTCAGGTAGAAATAGCCACCACAGAAGCAACCCAGTGAGATCTACAACCATAAAAAAACAGCATGAGTCTGAATGAAACCCTTGGAGTGTAACATGCCATAAATTTGTCTCCAGTCACATAGCACATTCAAAAAATACTAGATACATTATTCCAAAAAGTGTGTTTTGTTTCTTTTCTAAAACAAATGGAAGATTTTTCAATCGTGGTTCTTACATTCAGAAACCCCATAACAATTTACCAGTTGAAAAATATTTTAGTAAACTACAGCTGGGGGCTACAGTAATTGCATATTTCTTACAAAACAAAATGTAAAACAGGAGATTTAAAGGAAATTACAAAGCAAGCTTTTAATAATTTAGAAACTTTACATACTCTGCCCAGAGAAGAACACACTGCTGCTTAGTTTTTTGTACTAGTCAATAATTCTAGGCAACATTTCAGGATATTTTATAAATTCTTCTTATCCTCATTGAAAAACCTTTAAGACATACTAGAAATGCTTACAGAGAATGGCTTCATTTAACTGCCCATTTCAAAAATTTATTGCAGCAGTGCCACATGTGAAATTTCCACTGATTAAGAAAGTTTTACAGAGTCATAACCAGAGAAAAATGGAACTGTGTGAGCTCTATTCATAAATACTGTCAGGACCGACAATCATTTCAAGACTGCTGGTTAAGTAAAATACCACTTTTCATATAGACTACTATATTCTAGTCAAGGCTTTATGACTCTCACTCAACACCTTTTCACACATACAATTGTCAAATTGTTGAATTTCTGTTCTGCCTAAAATCCTTCTTTCTTTTCTCTGTTCCAAATTTTTGTTTGTTTGTTTGTTTGTTTCCTTTTGGGGGGAGGTGGGGCAGGGCGGGGGGAAGATTTGCAGAGGAGTTTTTTGCAACGATGGAAGAATCTTAGTAAACTTTCCCCCATCTGAATAGGAAAAGAAAAGAAGAAAATCTGAAAGAACCTTGACAATTCCACATTGTAATTCTGTCAAGTGGTTAATAACAGGGGTTTATCTCCTTTCTTGTTTAAAATCAATCACACAAAGGAAAATATTCCAAGAAACAGTCCAGAAGTACCAGGAGGTCCCTGGGTTGGAAAACATATTATGTTATGTAGTATAATTTATACTATGAAGTATCTGGGTTGTGAATAATCAATGCAGAGAAAGTATTTCTAGTAAACATCTCTAGCAAATTGGGTAATTCTACTCTAAAATATTATTTGTTTCACATCATTTTGTGTCATCTTTATGATGCATCTCACAGCCGCTTGTATTTTATTATGTCATTTTCAGATTTTGCTGCTGTATATTGATTTGCGATTTGATATTAAGTACCATAAAGTAGTAGGCTGTAAAGTAAATTACATCAATATCAAACAAGTAAGACGTTACAAAATACATTTATTGCCTCATCATGTGCTATGATATGCCAGAGAAGTACACTAAGCATTGATGGTTGTCCTGCTTACTTTTGGACATGCCTCTAAGCAAACCTCTGTTTTTTGCAGTAGCCAAATGTTAATTACTTCTCAACCACCTGTGAAACTGCTTTTCTTAATGCATCACATTAAAATTACACTAAAGCAGATGTACTCCCTCTTTAAGTTAAAAAGCCCATGTTGAAGGCATGGATTTTTGAGCAGGATCTATAGCCCGTCATTCCACCAAAAAAGGCTCTCAGAAATAAGATCACATTTTACTTTACCCGAGTACAAAACGCAGAAGAATGCTTAGGCCATTTTTTTTTAGCCACTCTTGGCCCAAGACACACAGTCTTAATTAAGCGACTTAGATGAGTGAACCAGCACCTATCCCATATTCACATGGGGTTACACTAGCACCTCTTGTCATGCAAAGAATGGGAACTCCTGGCTTCTGCAACCTCCTGCCTCTGGCACAATATACTCAGGAACGCCTACCGAGCTGTGTGGCTACAGATCACCTGCTGTATGGCTAGCAGAAAAAGGATCAATCATCAACTTGATTTAAAAAACCTGGAAGTTATGTACAATAATCAGTTCTTTGAAGGGCTTGAATTTATATGAAAACGTATGAAGAACGAACTGAGAGTGAACATATGCAAAGAACCTGCTTGCTAAGTTAAAACATGATCTTTGAATTAGCTCAAGATGGCTATAACCTTAATTTGTTCTGTGACCTCTTTCTTTAGTTTCCATAGGTCTGAAAGTGGGATAATGTAATTTTCCCATAATTTGGTTATTTAGGGCCAGCTTGTGATTTACATCAGTGTCCCGGTAAGAAGGTAAGTAGTAATAAAAACCTGGTTTTACTACACCTTAAATGCAGAAATTATTGGGAGAGGGTTGCAAACATGCGCAATTCTGGAAGGATGGTTGCCCCATCAGCAAGAAGGCCAAAAGTTTCACTGTTCATATAGATATGTGGTTAGTCATTATTACCTTGAACCTACATGGAAACAAGGAGAGCTATGACTTTCTGCAACAGAGCACCATCCTCTAGATATTCGTACAGTCATCTAGCTTTGTCTTAAGCTTTTATAAAAGTATGAAGATGACAAGGTGCTGTAACAGTCCTAGAGATAAACATAAGAATAAAAATACGCGTTTTCAGAGAGGTCAATCCTTTAGTATAAGTGCTTGTATTTTTGTATTAGAATGCTGCATTTAACTTTCTTGGTAAAGTTTCATAAGATCCCTCAGACTCCTCCTTTCTGTCATGCCCATACTTTAGAATGAGAGAGTTATGTGTTTGTTGCTGGGATAGTTTTTGACCCTTAATTTTTTTTTTAACTGAAGGAAGAGAGGAAAACTTAATATGCAAGGCATGGGAAGTAGAATGTAAGTACCTAGCAAGTATGTCCCCAGGTGTGGGCTATTCACACTTGAAGGCAACATAACAATTTCGGTCCTTTCTTGGAGGCTCCATCTCAAAAATGCATTCAGAGTACAAAGACCAAGTAGTCAAAAGGATAAAATGCACTTCTGCCTTTGTCTGTTTAGAGGCAGCAAACACTACAAGAGCCAGCAAACACTACAAGAGCCAGCAAACACTACAAGAGCCAGCTTCAGAAGCCAAGTACTTATCTAAAACAATGAATAATAGTAAACAAAGTAGTCCTTGAAGAGACAGAAGAGATTTGGTCCAGATGTTGAAAGAAAACACATAAATGTAGCACTGGATTTTTCTCCCCGAGAGCAGAATCTCCAATGTTTTGCTGAAGTTCACATGAAGAATAAATAAATACAAGTTTTGTTACACTTGAGCAAGTATAGTTGTAAAACTGAGATGGGAAAATAAGGGATGAAAGAAGGAGCAGATTATTCAAAAGCTGAAATTTCTGTTCAGCTTGCCTTTCCCACATCTATTGTTTCCTTCTTATTCCCCAGCTCAGATACAGTGAAATGTTGCTCAGATGAGCAGGCAAGAATTGCTTAGACACACAGCATAGATTAAAATGGCAAACTGCCACGTTCTTTAGCACACAGGCACAGTACTATAATCCTACCAGGCCTAAACTGAATCCAAGGCAGGTTTATAGGATAACACAGCTAAGGAGAAGGGGTGAAACGAAAATCTTTTTGTTCACTCAGCTTATGTGTTGTGTCAAGAGCTAGGAGTTGTCTCTGCTAGGACCAAAGGTCCGGCCTTTACACAAAGCTCACCCATCCAGAAACCTGTTGAGAGACACCTCCTGGCACAGTGGCGATAGGCTTGCTGTCCTTTATTTTACTTCTGCTGACTGCCACCACACTGGACCTCACCTCCTCACCCCCTCTTCAGGTGAGCAGCAATAGATATGAAACATCATCCTTTTTATCCTGATGCTATTAAAAGAGCAAACATAGCTAGCTCTGGCCAATCTAGTCTGTATTGTTATGACAGAGGATCATTTTTCTTCAAATCACTATCTTCTAGGCCAACTTATATGAGGACTAATAAAAGAATCCCTAACGAATCTTTAGGAAATGAACAAAGCTAGCTCCCCTTCTCCTATTTAACAGGAGGGCGGCAGCAATGAGTCTCAATAAATCAATAGCTCTGAGGTCAAAATTCATTGGGTTTAGTGTTAACTCAAACATTAATATACCTGTAAGCTCCACTGCTTATCCATGGCTGCAATAAAAGAGAGAAATTGGCATATTATACACTACCTTTTTTCAAGTATTTCTCTGCTGCGAATAAAGGACTACTGCAAAAGGTGTACAGGAGAAGTGTACATGGGCTATAATGTCTGGTAAAGAACAGGTTGCTGAAACTGATGTTGTTTTCAGGAAGACATAGCTTTTAAAAAGTTTAGGAAACACTGTGATAGTCTTTGAGGTGAGTGAACTGATCTAAAAGGTATGTGTTGGTAGAGCGTATTAGGAGAGAAATCAATGTTAAAGATTGTTAGCCACTTTTTAGACCCTATATAGGGTGGAAAATCACTTACAAGTGTTTGCAAGAAATGTTTATTGTCTCCACACTAAATGTCATCTCCTGGTAGAATAAAATGTCTGATGCTTCACAGAAGACATTTCAGTGGAATAATTCTGTCCACTGTCTTGTTACTATTTTCTCCATCTGTTTATAGTAGAAGTGACATTTATATGAAAACAGGATCTTTGTGTCATGACAATTACTCTGCTTCAACTGCTTATTCCCCACTTGAGGATGCAGTTATTTCTATACATACCAAATGTATTCTCACCCAGGAACTGGTCCAAAGACCAACAAGGTCAGTAATACACTTCCCATTCATTCTGTGGGCACCAGATGATGCTAATAATTCCAACATTGCACAGAAAACAGATGTCTCAGAGATAGATTTGTTTAATATCTTTTACCCACTAATAAATTTAGGGAAGAGAAAGAAAAGGAAATACTTCTTAAATTATAGGTAAGGTGAATTATCTTTAAAGTATTTTGTTCTAGAAACCTGACCTGTTGTTGCAAATTAGTGAAGTTTCCAATAAAGCACTGTGGTGCAAGCCCTACAACTTTTAATTCTAATGCAGAACTGGAGGATTTAAAAAAAAAAAATAAGGAAGAGACAGAAAGAGAAAAAGAGAAAGAGAAATAAGACACTGCAACTGTTGTCTTCTCCTGCAGCCCCTTCTCAGGTCTACTTGCTGCCTCTACCATTGGGGCTTTTCAGATGGGTTGGGTTTTTTTTTTCCCAAATACCTCTTCCGTTTTTTCTTTCTGCCATACAACTGCTTAGCTGCCTCTTTTTCCATGCTGTGCTTTCCTGCTTCACAAAACTTCATAATGTTCTGACATTCTGTACAACATGATGCATCTTCTTGTAGGGACAAGTTTAAAGGGATAGGTCTGAAAAAACAGAGATGTCGATGCATGTTAAATGGTAGGGATGGCCTTTAAAAGCAAAGCTGTGGCAAAATCCTTAGATGCAGGTAGAGCAGAACACCAATAAAAAAGAAAAAAGAATCTGAGTTCTATGTCTTCTGCTAGAATATTTCCTCTTTTTCTGGTTTCCAAAGTTCCAGGAAGACATGAAAATAGCTGAAAGATTTCAAAGAGAGGAAAAAAAGATCTGCAAGTTGCAAAACAAGATTTAAGGATCACCTTACTAAGAGCTTACTTTAAGACAAATTGGAGAGATGACATGACGATGTGCTGTAAAAATTCAAGCATCAAAATGAAGCCTGATAGGTGGGACACCAGGCAACTAGGAACAGGTTCATTGGATACAAGTTACTGCTAGACAAATTCAGTTGTGAAATACACATAATTTCCTCTTAGGCAGGATGATCAAATGAATGACTTAGCAGTGATTTATGATTGATGAGCATCTTCAAGATGAAAGTTTTGTCTTACTAAAATACTACTTTGATCCACCTTTGGTGTAAACTCTTTGCCCTGCAGTGGGTGAAAAAAGGGCTGAGCAGGATCTGTAATCATTCTCTCAGCCTCAGAATTCTTAAAAATTGAGGTCCTTCCATTCCTCCTCCTCCATGGATCCTTTCAAGAAAAGAATTGCTTGGATGGCCTTTAGTAAAATCATAATGTTGGTAGTTTTGAATTAAAACGATTAAACTCCAGTTCCAGGCCTCAGGTCTTCTGCTAGTCAACCTTTTCACATTTGGAAATTTATTTTCCCCCTCATTGCCTCTTTGACTACTTCCACTGTACTCTAATATATCAGCAGTACACTACAGCCAAAGGTAACACACTGAGAAATGGATCATTCTCTATAAAAATCCTCTGTCTGGTATGTACAGCTCAGATACACAGCGCCATACTGCTTGTGGGATTTCTGGTTGGAAGAAAATTTTCTCCAACTGAAACTAGGGGAGATTTGGGGCATTTTATTTGCATGCAGATGGAGGAACTGTTGGATATATATTGCCTGAGCAATTCTCTGACATTGTAGGGATCTCAGGCAATGATAAATTGATGTCTTTATTGATGGCATAAATTTCAGAGCTATTTTGAATACTAAGTTATCTGGCCTGAAGTCTTCAGTATGAGTGTAAAACAGCCTATAACATAGAAAAGTCATGTTAAAAGATCAGATGTAACTTCATAGTCATGATTTCTGTGAAACACTTGTCTTTATTTGATCTGCTCTCTCTTATTTTTCCCCAGTCCTTTGCTCTTTCTTCATTTAGCATCTAAAAATTGCAACCCCTAATACCTATGTGCCAGCCCCAGTGGTGAACAGAACTATGCCAGTGAGTCTTTATATCCACACAGAAGCCAAATGGAAATAGGCATACATATTTTTCCATATTCTTGCAGGATATTACTTTTCAGAGACAACTACCTGGCACTGTAGCTTAGAAAACGCTACTTTTAACAAACCTGAGCCCCAGGACTGTCACCCTTCTTTACCGTGAGTAGCAAAACTGCATGTTAGCACATTTCACAGTCTGCAAATTATGGAAATGAACTATGAGACTGCACTGATAACGAAAATGAGCACAGGTTTCCTTTTGAGGGGATCTTAATACCATCTTAACAAATTGTAACTGTTTTGCAACTGTCTTGTTTCCCTCCAGTGTGAATCACATTATAACGCAGGTGTCAGCGCAGCAGTATCACCCTCTGAATATTGAAGGAAGAAAGAAAAGAAAAAACTAATTCTATTCTTTTACAGAATTTTTTTAAAGCAACACAGACTGAGTTGCAGCATTTTTTGCAAACATTGCTTTATATGAGCTGAAAAGAAACATACCAGTGCCAACAAATAACACTGCAATACCAACATAGTTCTGCTGAGTATTGCAACATGCCTGTTCTGTACATTGTTTAAGGATAGCTTTCATTTATTTACTGAACGGTTAGCCAAAGAAATGAAGCTGTTCTAGATTCTCCAGCCTTTTAATGCAAAAGCAGTGGTTCCGTTCTTGTGGATCTTCTACCTCTGTATGGTCCAAGATCTATGTGACACTATGAGGTACCCTGTGTAGTAAGAATTTACTCTTTTTTTTTTTTTTTTTTTTTTACACAGAAATCCGAGGATATCCATACCATCCCTGTTCATATTCTTTAAGTCAAAGGAGAAGTCCTCAAAAAGGCAAATGCTGCATCTGTTGTTGTCAACCATATGATTCCCTTGTCTCTTTTCATTATTTTGCTGAGGAAGAAAAACTACTTTGAATGGCAAGATGAATGTGGTGATACAGTGCTTGTGGATGCACATATTCAAGAAATTGAAGCTGACATTTTATTCTGTACTATGCTAACCATAAAACATTATTGTTTGTCCTCACTCCAGTCCAATGTCAGACAGCGACACCTTATGCTGCTGAGTAACAACCTTGAACATTTATGCAGAACTAGGAAAAAAGTGATAGTGTTTGGGAACTGATTTGACAGCATAAAATCAAGAGGCATTCTGGGAAAGGGGCAGGTAGCTGAAAAGACATCTTTGATGTGGTCAGGTCATGCATACCAGTGCCTCAATCTAAAGATGGTCATTTTGGTACTAGTATATCTGAAGCTCTTCAGTGATATACAATGAGGTTTTGTTATGCAAAACAAGCAAGAAATACCTCAGCCAAAACCCTGAATGAAAAAAGATAAATCAACAGTCAATGTATAACTTGATAACTACCTAATACCCAATCATCTCATTAGTGCCTCCTTTCTTGTATTATAAGAAACAGCGAGCAGATGTTCTTTTTTCCCCTTTTCCATGAAAGTCATAATTTTATAGACTTATAATATCCTTCCTTAATTATATTTTTTTCCAGACTGATAAGTCTTGTGCAATTTATCCTCTACACATACAGAATATGTCCCAAACATCAATAATCCGCTGCTTGGCAATAGCACTAGATGTGGGAAATGTGGATTTGAGGTTTTAATTTTCTAAGACAAAGCCAGTGGTGGAATGACATGACTACTGTTTCTTAAGTGAATACATAATTAATAGGTTTCTGAAAAAAATCATATATGCTTCCTCAGTACAAGTTTGATCCAGTCCCAACCATGTCTCAACCAAGTTTGAGTGTTAACTGGTACTTACGCATGAGATGTGGCATTTCAATGACTTTACATTTGGTTTATGCTGCATATTAGCAGCAGGAATCTGGGGTTAGAGAGCAGATGATGGGGCAACTGGAGATTTCAATACAGGCTAAATCTGTCTTTTCTAATGTGCACTGTCCTTGGCTAATGGGTCACTCATTGACTAAATAGATAGGGTCTCAGGGGTTTTATCTCTGCAATAAAATTGCATGTCTAAAGGTGGCAAAATATAGTCCCTAATTAATAGTTAGCAACTTACTTTTTAAATAGTTTTAATTTTAAACAGGTATACATCTACCTGTCTGGTTTAGTTACACTGTGTAACTAAAAATTTCCTGAAATTACAATCTTTTTAAGAGAGACTCTCTCTTTTTTTTATTTGTCATCCCAGCCTGCTTCTTAGCACAGGAAGGAAGAACATTCTTTTCTTTTTCCTTCTAGAGAGACCCTTCATCATTTGACATGGACTTTATGCCTCTGTCCTGTCTCCAGGGAAGGTCTTCCCTTCCAAGGCTGTGCAGTCAATGGATTAGGGTTATTATTTTCTTTTTTCCTTTTGGCCAGAACCAAACTAATGACAAATGTTTCTCCATCCAGTTCCTGTAGCTTCACTGAAGTGTCTGAAGTTTATTTTTCCTTGCTTGCCATGGTAATCAAATTAGCTGGTTGTAGCATAGCACATGAAAGATTTATATTCTCTCTGAGACTAAAAGTGCCACATTAATCCATTCATTTAGGCCAGGAAGAATTAAAAGACTCATCACTAGCCTCATTTTCAGGACTCATCTCAAGGCAGTAGTAACGAGTGCAGTCACCAGGGCTCTAGATTTTGGCTGTGCTTCTTAACTGCAACCCTAGGACTTGATGCTACAGGTAGGCATGCAAGAAACAGTTGCAGAAAAGATCTGTGATCAGATCATCCCTGAGAGTGGTCTAACCTCTTCCTCCTGTGCATCCCTTCAACAGACATCACAATAACTCTCCTCCTTCCACTTACACTAGACGAAATAGTTTAACTGCTGTTAGTGATAAGAGCTGAAAAATTCAACAGCATCGTGATCTCCATGCTGAGAATACAATATGAAATCCCCAGGGCAGATATGTTTGATCTGTAAATACTCTGCCACAGCTCAAGCTGTCTCTCTGCCTTTTTCAAGAAGTATCTCAACACCAGACACAAGGCATCCTGCTAGAGTTTTGTTTGTACTTGTTACAGGTACTATGCCATCACACAGGACATAATGGTATCATATTCAGTGCATACTCTATACTTGCAAAATCACATCTGGTCAAACTAAGGCAGAGACGCTGCTTAGAATTGTCTATATCATGAAACTGTAGACAGGCAAGTACTAGTTGAAAAAAACCCATTATCATTAACTTATCTTTACTTACCATTAATTCTTCAACGTTCACCACTCTCTCCTCCTTCTCCCGTCCCTCAGACTTTGTCTGCATTAGAAGTAGATGAAAGAAAAGTGGTATATGGTGTTTAGGGTCCAGAGAACAAGACTTAGGAGGAGCAGCTGAGGGAACTGAGGTTGTTTAGTTTGGAGAAAAGGAGGCTGAGGGGAGACCTTATTGCTCTCTACAACTACCTGAAAGGAGGTTGTAGTGAGGTGGGGGTCGGTCTCTTCTCCCAACTAACAAGAGATAGGACAAGAGGAAATGGCCTCAAGCTGCACCAGGGGAGGTTTAGGTTGGATATTAAGAAAAATTTCTTCACCAAAAGGGTGGTCAAGCATTGGAACAGGCCACCAAGGGAAGTGGTTGAGTCCCCATCCCTGGAGGTATTTAAAAGACGCACAGATGTGGTGCTTGAGGACATGGTTTAGCAGTGGATTCAGCAGTGCTAGGTTAACAGTTGGACTTAATGGTCTTAAGGTCTTTTCCAACCTAAATGATTCTATGATTCTATATATTCCTTGAGGAACTTGAAGAGCAGCAGGTATGCGCACCACGAATACATGCTTCTCCCCAAGTTCCAGCATTACAGCAAACACATGCATGCTGACACTGTGAATGTGCACACGGACAACTCAGCTCCAAAACTCAACCTCTACTTCACAGAAAAGAATCATAGAAAAGCTTAGGTTGGATCCCTAGAGCAGTTAATCAGTTTGCCCAGGATCTTATCAGGTGAAGCACTGAAAA
This sequence comes from Nipponia nippon, assembly GCF_047370975.1. Lineage (NCBI taxonomy): Eukaryota > Metazoa > Chordata > Aves > Pelecaniformes > Threskiornithidae > Nipponia > Nipponia nippon. The sequence continues at coordinate 43,191,562 of NW_028262380.1, read as the reverse complement.
ACCACTAAGACAGATATTCCACAATCTCTTGGGCAACCTGTTTCAGGGTTTAACCCTCTCATGGTTCCCAGCACTTTTGTGAAACTTTCATTGCTACAAAGATTCAAAAATAAATATATGTGAAAAATAGTTGGGCACTTCACCTGTGCCCACAACTATTTTGATCTCAGCTCCAATATGGCTATAATGTTATATGTTATACATAAAGTAGTTACCATAATGCCATAAAAATAGGAAGCCAGTTCTGAAAAATCTTTTTTGTCGCATCTTTTAATCTCTGCATGATATTTTAAAGATCAAATTTCTTAGAGCAGAGGCTACTCATTTTCTGCTATCCCTTTCTGATCTCAACTAGAACCCTGTATACTCAGCAGTAGAATGATTCTTAAGGCTCCAGATAAATAATTGCTTTCCTGATATTTTTCTGAAATATAGTATGAAGTCTGTTTGCAGAAGCTGTTATTAGCCATAGAGGCTTTTGAGCCTCCTTTCACAAATTAATATTCTGAAGACAATCACCATTATGAATAAAATAATAACGCATGCTTATCCCTAGATGCAAGGATTTGTGCCTAAACACTCTCCTTTTTGCATGGCAGCTTCTAATTGCAGAAAGCATTCACAGAATTGATGGGCATTATTTAGACACTGTGCTGTTCTCTGTGCTAAAGATACTAGCATTGGTCCTTATGTGTTTGTTTATTTTTGCACTTTTTCCAAATTGGATAATAAAATTCCTTCTGGCATTTCACTTTTCATTGAACATTTGCACTTTCTGGTTATTCTGGTATAACAGCAAATTGTTATAATGACAGGGCTAGAAATACTGGGGAATAAAAATGTCCTTTGCTATCGGGACCTAATATTTGTTTATTATTTGTAATATAACAACACTGAAAAGTCTTAATACAGGTTTGTAAATGCATTATGTTGGCATTACAGACCCCATATTCAGGAAATGACGCTTGTTCCAAAGAACAAGTCTAATAATACATTTAAAGCAAAACCTAAAATTTAAGGCCAAATTTAGCAGATTTTGGGGTTTTTTTAAAGCTCAATTCAATATACATGGCCATTCCAAAACCTGAAAAGTAAATATTTTTGTTCTGTTAGAAATTACCATAGTGGTTTTTTTTTACTGTCCCTTACTGTTGCTACACTGTAATTATTGTCTCATTATTAATGCATATCTCTGAGCCCTAATCATGGACTACAATCCCATTGTGTCAGGTTTTGTAGTTATATTAAGTAGACAGTCACAAATGCGTAGGAGGCATAATGAGGATGCAGATTTGGACTAGGAAGTCAAAGTTTCTTATAGATTCAGAGACTTTTTCAGATGTTGACCAAGGGCAATTACAACTCTTTTCCCTCTGTATCTATTTTCACATGATTGTTCAATCCCACAGTTGTCTTTACTCCAGCCTACCTATTTAGAGATATGAGAACAAATTATATGACACTCAACTATTTTTTTTCCCCTTAATCTTAGTATTCAAGACAATCTAGCCTGCAGACCAGATCAAAGTTTGGAATTCACTTCCATTATGAAGATAAACATGTTCACAAGAGTTTCCCCGCATTTCAGTAAATGATCACCATGATTTCACAAAGTGACCTACACACTTCATAAGACTTTTTCCCTTTCTGGCTGGAGGACTCCCTCTTAGTATCACACCTCTTTACCACTTTCAATTTTGGTGGGAGCACTGAAGCCCAAAATACTAAAGGAGCACAGCTGAACACCATCACACATCAAAAAGCAAAGAAAATAGAAAATAAAACAGAAAAAGATAGAATATGATACGATACCCTGGACTGAGTATCTTTAGTACCTAAATAGTACAGTCTACCCTTTACAACTTAATAGAGAACCACTGAATTCTTTAGATTTTCTGAATGTGTTTTTGGAGATTCAGTATGTTACTTTGGAGAATTAACTTTGCCCAACTACTTGAAAGTTTGCAGAACATCCAATAATCTTTAGAGGTTCTTATTTATTTTTGTGGTGGAGAAAGCTAATGATTTCATGTTGCACAATTGTATAGAGAACATTCAAGTACTGGTTCAATAACCGAGAGAAAGGTTTTGTTATTTCTGTTGTTGTTTACATTACCGTTAATACTTATGTCAATACTTAAATGGGTATTTATTTAATACTGAATTCCCATCTTTCATTGAGATGAACAGGAAAAAGATGTGCTTTAGTTAACAGGAGGATGGACTGATGTGAAAATGGTGGGCCTTCAAGTTATTACTGTGGAGGGATATGAATTGCACTCATTAAAATGGGATGCTGTTAAGGACATGCTATAAATCTGAAAACGGGTTGCCCCTGAGATCCACAGTGGGTTTGAGAAGGGGTTTTGCATGTAAAGCAAAGAACTGACAATAAAAGCAGTGACGGTATTGTTTTTCCCAGCGTACAGGAGAAGGAGATGTTTCTTGAGAAAGCTAAAGACAAAAGCCTTCTTCTTTGCACCATATATATGCCTAGATTCAGAAATACCTGTATTTCAAACGTTACCAGAGAAAGCAAGTATTACTAAACAGATAATATAGTTTGATTACAGCACAAATATGTCAAGAAAGAAAAGGACAGAAATGATTGCTGAGAACTTGAAGATAAAAAAGGGTAACTTGCAGAAATAGTGCTTGTTGTGTTTGAATGCTGAGTAGTTTGGGCTTATCTTGCATAAAACAAAGGCTCAAAATGAAACCTTATAGCAGATCCACTTATTAGGCATTCTTTTCTTGATTCAGCATTGCATGGCGCTATTAGGAGAGCTGTAAAGCAAAGCCTCTTTCAAAAGTTCTTCCTGAAGGTGAGAGTGAAGCAATGATCCTCAACCGGACAAGCTCGCATTTTAGTCTAGACTGAGGTGACAACCTAGTGTTATACCAGAAGTCACCAGAGGCCTAACCAAGACGAAAAAGAGGACAAGTCTCTCTGCCTGTACACATCAGAGGGCAGTAGAGCTGGTACTGCAGGTAGACAAGCAGATAGATTCAGAGCAGGTTTTGCTAGGAAAAACAAAGCTTCAGAAACTCTCTAATGTAAGGAGGGGTGAGAACTGGAGGAGCGCACCAAATTAAGAAGAAAGAAAAAGGGAAGAACTGAAAGTAGAGAAAAGGAGACCGTAATACAAAGGAATGTGGTATCCCGATGAGCAATTTTGCTGTCAGCGGCAGAGAAGGGAGACAAGCACTGAAGAGGAGAGGGAGGGAGAATCCAATTAGCATGCTGGTTTTGACAAAACATTCCAGCATCCTAAAGAATATGTTTCTCTCTAAGAAGTCTTTTTTTTTTTTTTGCACAGCCTCATGACTGAAGAAGAAAGTGAGGAGGAAAATAAAATACACTTCAGTAAAAGAAAAAAAAAAAGAGGAACAGGAAACACCAGATAAAACAAAACTGCAATTACATGCGCTGCACTCAGGTTTAAATCTTTTTAAAACAATCAGTAGAATCAATAGTTATTTTAGTAACTTCCATAACTACTAATCACCTACCTTAAAGAACTCTAGTAATGATGCTGATAGTAATTGCAGTAGCATTACGGATGGACGTAATGGAGGGGATGTCTTTACTGATTCTATTGTAATGCAAAGTAACACCTGCCATTTCTGTTCAGCAGAATCAATTCCGTCGGAGATTATTTGTTCCCCTGAGCAGAATATTCTACAGTCATAATCATTTTACAAACACTAAATATCAAAGCATGTTATTAAAACAACCTCACCACCTTCCACAAGATTATTGAAGATGTAGCCCAGAAAGGATAAAATAGTACTATCCATTTGCCACCATGTTACTAGATCAAGTTGTTCCATCTTGGATCATTTTAATATTTTGATTATTTAAATATATGGTAATTTTTGATGCAAAGAATGTTTTCTTTTCCTCCAAATTTGGCAGTAATATTACTGTGACTTTTAAAAATTATCCCAAACAGTTTTTCGGCTAAGTAACTGCTGCTTTGAAATACATGCAAACCCCAGAGTTGCACAGTAGAAGAATGACCCAATTATTGCTCTTCGGAACATGCAGGCAAAGCTGCACAATCATTACTTTTTCAGGTTTTTACACTTACCCCTGCTGAAAATGTGGACAGTGTAAATATTTCTGCTCGACTATTACTCAGTTTTTCTCTTCCATCTAAAACACTTTGGAAATGTATTCTTGGTTCATGGTTAATTAAGAATGAGAATTTCTTGCTATGGTTATAAGAATCAAGGGGACCGAAAGTTCATGACCAAGCTTCATGGTCAAATTTTAATCTATGGAAAATACCGTATAAGTAGCTAGAGAAAAAGAGAAGAGCCCTTCAAACAAATTTCACGCAGCTATATATAAAAATTCACCCAATTAATTCAATTTTCTTAAGTTCTTTATTAATTTATTTTGTTTGCAAACTTCTTTTTTGTACAAATATTGTATCTGGCAATAAACAATTGGAATGGTACCGACATATACTGGAGCAGAAAAGCTTCAACTGAAACAAAGATTTCTCTGTGATCAAACTACACATTATGCTAAGAAAGCATGTTAGCGATACGTTCCTCCTGACTAGTCTGCTAATCTCAGGGCGGGGTTACCTATGGCAGGAAGAGGTGATGTAAATATCCTGGCAAAAAGACCGAGATCAAAGATGTATTCGGGCTCAGGTACTTCTGTTCAGGAGTTGTGATGCACTGCAGGCAAAGCAGACCTGCTTCCTGTTCTACAAATACCGTTCTTGTCCAACAACGTCTGAATATTATTCAACGCTCCCACTATAAACCACGCTTCTCAGTTCTACATAAGGTCTCAGAATGAAGCAATATCCATTGCTTGCTGCTCGAAGCAGATACACAGTAAAGAAAGGAACTTGCAAAATAAAGAGCCAAGTTGTGAGTTCCTTCTTCTGGAAAAAAGACTACGTGGAAATCTGCATGTATAAAAACTGTTCTAATTTTATCATGTATTACTTTCCACAGAAGTATTTGGAAAACATTAATAAAATTCATTAAATCATTTTCTCATACAGTTAGCAATGGCTAATAAAAGACTTCAAATGTATGATGAGCAATGTAGGTCAGCAGAAATTCTCTTTTTTCCTGAAATAAATGTGACCTCCATGTAAAGGAAGGTGCTGAGCAATACTTCCATTTAACCCAGCTGAATACACGGGTTCTTTCAGAAAAATCTGTGCAAATTTGCAGATTCTTGGAAGGAAAAGAAAGAAAAGACACAATATCTGGAATTATTCAGAGTAAAACTGAACTGCTACCACCAAAGAGCTGACCCAAATATTTAAATATCGTAGCTTTTCCCAATCCAGGACATTTTGTCCTGAGAAGTCTACACTCCAACTACAATAAAATACAGAAATCATACTTGAAAATGCATTAAATGGCAGCCATTTTTTAATTCCTTCTAAGAGAATTTTTTAACTATGAAAGCATGGCTCAGCGAGGAGAACCCAAGTAGACTGCAAACACAGGTAATTAACTTTCATGCCCAGCCTTGAAATTTTGCACCTTTGGAAGCCGTTCACAGACCAATCTTTTAGCAACGTCTTGTGAAAGTTGTGGGCTGCCCCATTCAGATCACAGCTTCGTCTGTCTTCCAGCCTGCTCTCCACATAATCACAACCATGGGTTGTCCATTCCAGCTTCTTTACTCAGCACTACTACTGCAGAGCCAATTATTCTTTTCATTTTCTTAAGAAACCTGCTCACATCCATGTTGTGCTGTTTGCCTACTTCTCCTGCACAGGAAGTGGGGAGGCAACCCCGGCAGCCAAAGAGATGGAGAGGAGATGGCATTTGTCTGTTCAGGCACTTAGGTATTACAAATTATACAGATACCATGTTTTGGAACAATTAATATGGGGTATCATAAACCTGTGTGTGGCTGCCTCTCACCAGGATTTGGGATTGTATTGCTGTTCTCCTACTACAGAAGGCTTTATCATTTTCTCAAACAAATGTATCTCTTGTTTCTTAAAGGAATATATAGTTTAAATTTAGCTAATTAAAGAAAGAGACAGATATAAAACACTCTCAGTGATTAAAAGATTCCCAGTCCTCTCAATAGCACAAAGAGACTGTACATAACATCAATTATAAAACGTGAGATTCTAAAAAAAAAAAAAAAATAAATTTAATCAAACAATATAAAATACTCATTGCTGCTCTATTTTCATTTGCATGTTTCCTTCAGAAAAACACTACTAATTTTTTCAGTGCCTCCAATTTCTGTGTGCTTAAAAATGTATCCCATCTTGTCAACAGGCACATTCATTCATCCAGTTTTTCCCAAGTATAGTTGAATGCAAAGCATACCTTTCGCTGCGGCACTGAGCTTGGCAAAAAGTACATCCATTAACCTGGTGGCTAAGAATATTTGCAATTTCTTTTGTTTCTGTTGACAGCTTCTTATCAGTTTTTCTGTCAGAGATTCTTTGCAAAGTACTGTTTGTTCTGCTCAGTTTTGATTCTTCCTTTAAACTCTAGTATTATTGCTTTCCTGACAGCTAATCTCCATTTCCCTTTAAGTGCAAGAATCCATCCATTTGCTGTCAGAGACTTCTCCTCCACAGCTTGTTACACCTTCCCATTTAACATCTTATAATATACACACCAAAATCTGAATTATAGTCTTTTAACTATTGCCTTCATCTACACTTTGGATGACTTGTTTTACAGACTGGCGATCAAAAGCCAATGTGGATGTCTGGCCAACTCCCTGATCCAGCAGCTCAATTAGCACTGACTGTGCACCTAATGTGTAGCCTGGCAAACCAAAGAGAGGAAGAAACATCCTTCCATATACTGGGGGCACTCACCAAACAGTTCAGCAAGTAAATGCAGTCAGACAGAACCAGACTTTTGCACTGCAGACATATTCCTTACCCTGCACAACACTGCAGGTGCCACAGGTGAGGCAATCAAAAGAAAAATTATAAAAGACGACAAAAGCAGAACAGGGAATATGAACCAAATTTCTTGAACTCCAGTTCACTTTTCTAGTTAGCAGCAAACATTTCTCCTTTCCTTCTTCCTCGACTAAAGTATTCAAGTACTCCTGTGCAGAGTCCCAGGAAATGACTCCAAAACAGCAACTGTAATTGTTTTGCTGCTCTGATAGAAGAATGGGCACAAACAGACAAAGAAGTTATTCTTGAAGGGGTGAGACCAGAACAATTGTAATTTGCATTCGCTGTGAAACAATACAATGTTATGAATGTTCTTTCAGTAGCACATCGGGCCATTTGCTGACTCCTGATTGTGTGTGAGTCTCTCTGTGCTTGTAAAAATCACAGCACTGAGCTAAGTATACTGTGCTTTTACCATCTGGCACTGTAACAGGAAGGCTACATTAGCATAACCTGTCTTGCCATCGATTTTAGGTGGCATGCTGATTTCTTTAAAACAAATAATGCCTGTCATCAAACATTTTATGTCCTTACAACAGCACAAAAAAAAAAGCCACCAACCCTTTGTTAATATTTGATATCTATCTTTGTTGATATTTTTATCTATGCTAAGCTCATGTTGTCCCATCTTTGTAGCCAAAATAATAAATGACTGATCACAGATTTTCAGTTAAATTTTTTGGCCAATGATACACAAAGATATGTTACACCATATGGTTTGCTTATTGTTATTATTACCATTTAATAATAACTTCCTGGTTTTAAAGACATTTCTTTCACCTTGTATTTCAAACAATTATTTCATTACACACCTGTTAATGCAAGAATAAGTGTGGAATATTAACGTTAACAAATACTTTGAATTGAAGTTTCCATAGTAACTTCCATCCATTGCCTTGTGTTCTTATCTGCTCTAATTTATGCATTCTTAGCATACTCTCTCTGCTATTTTATCTACCGACAGCAAGTAAATAAAAAGAGAAAAATTATCATTATTTCTATATTCAGGCACTCAAAAATATGGTAGGAAAGCTAAATACACATATACATGTATCTTGAGATAAACAGAATCTCTCATTATGATCATACATACTCAGTATGCAACATTAAAATAACCTATTTTGCTGAAAGCCAGAATAAGACAATGGTTTCTGTTATTGCTGGCATGATGTCTTATTGCAACTCGAGGTTCTTAAAAGAATAGAGAATATTTACTCTTATCAGCCCTCAGCAGAACTGAAGTGTTACACTGCAGGGGACAGGCCACACTTTCTCTTTTTTTCTCTGAGAAATATGGGGGTAAAAAGACAAGAGGATATGGTTCAGTATGCACAAAGAGGCATGGGCAAGGCTTCTTGGGGCTTTCAGACTGCTTTGGGACCCAAGGAAGGGCCACAGCAAGGTTTTATCCCACATGAGTATCTAAGACTTCAGACACACAACTTTTTCTTAGGTCCTGGTCAAAAGCAAACTTATGCAATGGATAACTTCAATGGGATTAATCTGAAGTTTAGAAGATGCATAAAACACTGAAAGACCAAGGCTTCTAGTGTAAGGGAAGAAATATTTCATCATGTGCTTATACAGTGATAGTACAGCAGGACTCCAATCCTAAATTTCTGGGTGTTCCCACCATAAAGATTGCTATAATGTTTCTATTACTTAATCAGCTAACACCCAGTTGACTTATACAGTATTTAAGGAATGACAAAGATTCACCTGTTTACTAAAAGAACGTATAGATCTACATATCTTGGGATACAGAAAAACTTGAAGGAATTTTTAAGTGACTGTTCCTCCGATTATATGACATTTGCTAAATAGTATATCTACCCTATTAGTCTTACATGGTCATTAACAAGAGAGAAAGGAAAGGAAAACAGGTAAGAAAAAGAGAGAAAAGAGTGAAGAAAAAAAAAGAAAAATGAGCCTGGTAGAATATGGGGGACTCATTTCTAAGTCCACACAACAATTGAAAGGGAAAAGAAACAAACAGAAAGAATTAAATAAGACAGCGTAATCAACAGCCTTTCTGTATTTGCATAAGTGCCAAGTTAATATTCTACTGAAAGAAATAACATTATTTTCTGATTTTGGAAGTGAAAGTCATTTCACTGATGTTGTTTAATTTTTATATACTCTAAGAAAAAAAAGCAGGTGGAAAATATTTGAAGTAAATACGTAAAAATCTAAACAAAGAGAAGTTATCAGTACCACAGGACAAGCAGTCTAGGACACCAAGAAGCAAGTATTCCACTCTCTTGGTTTCCCTTGGAGTCATACCCAGCATTGACCAGAACCAGCTCTGTTTAGCAGATGAGACCTGACGAGATTGCAGCTCACAGAAAAACCCTGCAACCTGTTAAGTTCTTGTTGCTCAGGTTAGCAAATCTCAAGAGGAGAAAAACAAAAGTAGGACCCAAAATAACGCCCTTGAGCAGGACCACAATGGAATATACGAATCTAAAACTTTCTCAGTATTCATAAACCACCAAGTGCCATTTTTTTGCAACAATACCTTTCAATGCTTGGACAACGTGACAAAACTTATCATATTCAGGATCATAGTCAGGTATGCAAAACATAGGCCAGCCTTGCTTTGAGTTTTGTAATTAGAAGAGTTCTAGAGGTATACAAGTCTATTTGCATTACTGCAAGCATTGCTATTTTACTGCTTCGAAGTAGATTATGATTTATAGCAATTGTGGCATTATTCAGCCATTTGAGTTAGTGCCAGCCACTCTAAGCTCCATGCATTCCTCACGTGCCAGTTAGTTTGCTCTGAGGGACAAGGCAAATAGTCATGGTTAACTATCAAAGCAAGTCTTCTCATTACATATATGTGCAAATTATTCAATATATGATTTCAGTTACGTTCTAAGAATAAATCAGTAGTATTTCCATAGTCCAGTACTGACTTCACAGAGATTTGGGCATATAATCAAAATTAGACAAGTTCTTACATAACTTGCCTGAATTAATTCTGCATTATTAAAACAGAGCTACAAGTGTCTGAGTTTAATGTGAGAGGAGCAAAATAGGTTATTTTAATTTATTTCTGAAGTGTTTTGTTTTATTTCCCACTTTCTGGGCTTCCCAGTGTATCCAATGTCTTTGTACTTGTCTTACAGACACATTCTCTTCAGCTTGTAAAATGGCTTAAATACTATCACTGTTCAATAAAGAAGAATTATTAAGAAAATGTATTTATTCATCATGGTAATGATGAATGCAGCAAAGGCTTTCACTTCATCTACTCCCTAGTAACGAGTGATAGGTCGAGAGGAAACAGCCTCAAGCTGCACCAAGGGAAGTTTAGGTTGGAAATTAGGAAAAAATTCTTCACCGAAAGGGTGGTCAAGCACTGAACCAGGCTGCCCAGGGAAGTGGTTGAGTCTCCATCCCTAGAGGTATTTAAAGAACGGATAGATGTGGTGCTCGAGGACATGGTATAGATGGACTTGGCAGTGGTAGGTTAACGGTTGGACTTGATGATCTTAAGGGTCTTTTCCAACCTTGATGATTCTATGATTTTATCTCATCAGCAAACTGGGTAATGCTCTATCAGCTCCACATCAGTGATGTCTGTTCCTTCCATATGAATCTCCATGGGACAAGTAATGCTCTCTTTAAAAGGTACTTCTCTTTCCTCTCCATCTTCCCTCTTCTCCCATAGTGGGTAGAAGCAGATTTTTTTTTTTTTTATCTTATTGGCCAGTACTAATTAAAAATCTGAAGAGAAGCAGCTGAGAGACAGCATCAGTGAATGGAAGACTGGAATAAAATATGGGGAGGAATGGATAAGCTAGAAGTTAAAGAGACAGGAATGGAAAACAATTCAACAGTGCAAAGTGAAAGGGTTTAATAACTACATTCTTTGATGGAAGATGATTGGTTTGAGAGGGAAAAGAAGAAAGATCATATACTACTACAAATGATGCATTTATTAAAAATCACTTACATTTCTGGCAAAGATAAACAAATATTAATGTTGCTGTATCATTGAGATATCTTCCCAAATACTCCCTGGTATGGCTCCAATTATCTATGTGAATCAACAACTGCCAGAATGGAGGTGGAGAGGCTAATATTTTTTCTAGTTACAATCATGGTAGTGAAACACCAAATGATTAGAAGAGCTATTTAAACAAACAGGCAAATGTCATGACCGTATGGTTACAGCTTAATCATAAATAAGTCTGGGCTTGAAACTTGAAAAAAATTAATCCTTAAAAGAGTGAAGTTCTGGAACAAGATTTTAAAAGGAGCCCTTGTTGCTTTACATGATGTCAGTTACACAATAAGCAATACTTACTGACTACTAAAAGAAAAATGGATGGTTATAATTTAAAAAACAAACAAACAACTTTACTGAAAGAGGTTGAAATATTTTCCAAAAGAGAAAAAGCTACTAACCAAACAGCTGTTTAAAAATTAAGATAATCATTAGTAATGATATTTCTTTGATCATATATAGAAAAGAACCAAAGAAAAAAGGATTGAGTATCCTGTAGGATTAGGTATTCTGTATCCAACTGTAGATACATGCTGAAAAGAAAATCAAGAGTGGTAAAATCATCTCTTTATATTAGTAAGAACAGCATTTAAAATTCAAAGTTGATTTCTTAAATCTACTTTTTCTCACTTCAGTAAGAGTAGCTCAATTTTCAAAACATTTTAGGCATACAAAAATCATGCATCAGAACTACCTCAAAGGAATGAATGATTACCTCAAAGTGAATTACCTCAAAGGGAAAGCAGAGCATTTCAGAAACAGGATTCCATTGGTGTGGCCCATAAACAGAGATTAAGGACTATAACTGCAGCTTGGGAAAATTAATGCAGAAGTCACTGGAGTCTTAAGAAATGTACACTGGTGACTAAATGGCCTGATCTGCACTGATAGAAAACTTGATGATGTTGAACAGCACACATTTTCTCATACTGTTACAAGATTTCATAACAGATAACCAGAGGTGGAGCAGATTATGAAACAGCAGGGCTATAGCAAAAAAAAAAAAAAAAAAAAAACAAAAAAACACCCCCCAAAACCAAGAAAAACAAACAAACAAAAAAACCACCACCAACACTAGTTGTGCTCCCAAACAATACACTGGAATAACAGTGCATTGAACAGAGATAGCCAAAATATGACAAGTTTCTAAAATGCACAATAATCTTGTACCAGGTCCACAAGCAGTTTAAGCAAAATAAATGTTTCCTTAGCCCTTATCCCACTGTATTAGACCTGTCCGAGGAAATGTCTGGGAGTTCCTGTAGACTCTGCAAGAATAAAAGGCAAATACCATTATCCTTTCTTGTTCTCAGTTGAGAGTTGTTTCATACTTGCATCTGAGGAAAAGTTGCTGTGATGGCGTATTACATTATTGTGAATCTAACGATCATAGACTAGAATGATAAAAGTCCTACCAACTTTCAGGTATGTTCAAAACTATTTACTAATCCTTTAATTATCACAGCTACTAAAAGATCAGCTCAAATACTCTATCTTTACTTTATAGACCTTCATGAATATATTACACTTGAAGGTCTTATCCTGTGTCCTTTTAAGTCAGCTATAAAGCTTTTATCTATTTCAATAGCATGCTTTGTGAACATCTCCATGCTAACCAGAGCATGAGAGGTGTATTTTTCAGGGGTACTTAAGTGACTTTTGCACCTCAGTGAAATTTACATTTTCAAAATAACTTTAAAGAGTAGGGGAAGAAAAGAAAAAAAAAAAAAAAAAAAAAAGAGTCCTGAACAATTTGAAGCATGTGGCGTTCATTTCTTAAACCAGAACTGTTCTCTCAATCAAACATCTGGAAAAGCAAAAAAATTTTGAATTTTCAGAAAGTTGGTCAGCACCACTGATTTGCCATGCTTTAAGGTACCACCCATTTCCATGACTATACTGAAAACTAATTTCTGCCTTTCATAGTACAATAATTATAGGAGCACATTTTATGATTGCTTGGTACAAAAGGTTCCACTCTTCAAGTGTACCAGTGAACTAAATTTAGTTGACATTTCAACACATTGTGTATTTCTTTAACAACAATGTTCCATAGGTGCAGTTACAGCATTACAGCATAAATGGAAAAAAATATAAGTTAGTTACAGTAAGATGTATGTACCAATGTTTCTGACTCTAGCCTTCTTTATTTCCACCAAGGTACACTTGAACAGCCTGTTCTTTATTATAATATATTTTCTGAATTCACAAGACTGGATCTACTGGATCTGAATTGTTACTTATGCTTCTCTCTAGAAAACCAACACGGGGAACAGGAATAGATTGATTTTTAACGGTATAATCAAGATCTGCAACAAAAAAAGCATGCTCCTTCATATTGTTTTGAATTGCATAGTTGATACACAGCCAAACCTTCTTCAATCAAAAGGGTGTTGATTTTGTAGAGGGGCAAACAGATGAGTTTGGGAGTGAAGAGTTATCAGACACCATTTTCAATCAAGCAATGATGAGGGCAATCCAGCCCATAAACTTTCTATTACAAACTTTCTATAACTTTTTGGACCGTTTTCTGAAAAATTATTATCTCATCATTAAGGATGTGCTTCATAGCAGGTGCATTATTAGGATGGAAATATGTTTCCAATTCAGAGTATGACAGGCATGATGACACACGCAGCTGTGTATCATTGATGCAAGAAGGCAAAAGTAACAATGCCCAGACAAAGAACATCCCTTAGGTGAAGCAAAAGTGCAAAATTTAACATTAATCTCATAAATTACTTCTGTCAGGAAGTTAGGTTCAGAAAAAGAACCTTAAAAGGTAGTTATAAATTGTTGGTTTTATACCTGCTTTCAATAAATTGATACAAAATGAATTTGAAAAGGCTATAGTCCAGGAGAACTTTCAGTCAAAAATGTTATCTCTAAATTTTCACATTTTACAATTCAATGCTAATTAAATAAAATCATATTTTCTTAACAGAAATAGAGTGGTCTGTTTATGGTATGACACAGAGATTCGTTACTTAACCCTATATGTTTTTCAAAGTAGTTCTTTAACAGAAGTTTTTGAAAGGGCCTGTTGTTTGGAGAAGCATCTTCTGGCACAAATCACTGCAGCAAAAGAGCTTGTCAAAACAGAAAAGATGGGCATTTCCAAAGAGATCCATACATTTGGTAAATAAGCAAATATCGAACTTGCACAGTAAAACATTGATAATAATTTGCCTTTTCTTTAGTTCCAAAATGTCATAACTTGCATGACAAGAAAGCAGAGAGAAAAATATCACATTTTCCATTTTCCTCTTCAGAAATTGAGGCGGGGGGAGAAACAAACTATCTTCCCTGCCATTTTCACAGGCTGTACACATTTTTGTGTAATACCAATCATTATCTCCCAGACTGCTGATCACATGAAAGCATCTTTCCTCCTGCCAAGCGTTTTCATCTTTCAGAACTGTCACCTGATTATGCGCTCCATCCAAAGCATTCAACAATTATTTCCCGAACTTCCCCAGAACTTTCTATCTCTACACCGATCATACAACAATCATTTTCTTCCAATAACTCCATGGATGCAGTCATCATGAAGTTCCTAAATAAATATCATCATACTGAACAAATTCCAGTCTTTTCCACCTGATAATGCTACAGTTTGCATACCAAGTATTCACAGTTAAGTACCACAGATAATAAAATGAGCTCTGCTGATGTACATGAGCTGCTTGCTTTTAAGTATAAATCCCTTTTAAAAATATTTAATAAAATTCTTACAAAGATTTATTGCATGCAAAGTATAATATTTACAGACAAAATGCAAAACATTTAGCTGAAGACCTACTAATATCTATCTATTCCTGAAAGAGTACTTGTGAACAAATTTTCATTTTTTTACCTGATTAAAAGTGTATGAAGAAATATAAACTATAATGTAATCATAAATCAGCATGTTTTAACCTTGAATATGTAGCCTTATACGTGTGTCCTCCTTTTACATAACGTAAAAAACAAATTACAAACTCTAATACAAACACTGAATGCAAAGAGTAGGAAATACCTGATTACGTATCATTTTTATGGTTCCAGAGTCAGCTGCCCTGTACGGTAAGCTGATGATGATGATAACAATGATAACGGCAACACAAGTATGAATGTAGTGCAATCTCAGAAAAGAAGAAGACCAGGCTACATAGTTTTTCACAGGTGTTATTATTTCTCTGACCTCATTGGTATTCAACATCGATGCAACTCAGACTTGAAGTTAGGTATATGCTTAAGTAATCTACTGAATGGCCTTCATACTGTATACTTGTTTGAATTCACTTGTACTGTACTTTATCTCGTGGCAGACAGAAAGCGGACAGAACCCAGAGACACAACAACTTGTCATGTTTGCCCACACCTTGTTTTGAAGAAGCACTTGTAAAGAGCTTATAGAAGTTTAATGAAGCTTTAATCTTTAAAAGTTCAAACACTATGGATTGTTGCATAATCTATTATGTCAATAGGTTGTTTGCAACCAGAGGTATTTTTGTAAAAGGACAATCAGAATGTCCTCACAGAACACGAGATAAATTTGGTATGCATTAGATGCTCTTTCAGTATAAAATTAGTCCTGCTTGTTTCTTGTAGTTGTCTCACTCCTCTGTGTGGATGTGGTAAAACCAGTCATGTAATAATTTAATCTGTAAGGAGATTTCAACATAGCACAAAGTATAATCTTGCAGAAAGATCCAAATTTCAGAAGATCTGCATAGCTACAGTAGCTTGGCATTCTGCCTGGGTTTCTCAGCAATGTGAAAAGCCCAGGAGAAATACTGCTACACTGTTACTATTGCTCAAATTACTCATGCTTAATTAATACCCATTAACCCTTTTAAAACTTTATAAACGTACTCCCAACGTAAAGCAGCAACAAACAGACCAGATGACTGTTTAATACCACTGCATTTTTGAATGACTGGTGTGGGGTTGGGTAGGAAACTGATATGCTATACAGTGCCATTTGCTCTTTTACTTTGTGTTGTTCTTCGCCTGACAGCACTGGCTGCCTAAAAAACACTGAGACACTGATGCTTTCAGTCTATGGAAGGTCATGGTCTTATCAATATATTATATCTCACAGATGCAACATAAAGTATGCAACATAAAGAAACCCTACCTGCAGCTCTGCCAGAGAGCACCCATTAGGACAAGAGAGACAGACAGACTTTTCCAATTTAGCCTTAATATTCACTGTGGGGTTTTTTTAATTTGGTTGGGGTTTTGTGTTTTGTTGGGTTTTTTGGTTTTGGTTTTGGTTTTACTTTAAGCAATATCCTTTATAAGTTACCTACTGTAGATGGGGATAAGTCTTTGCTTTCTTTGTTTAGAGGTACAGTTCAGCTCAGCCTGAACTGCATAAAGAACAGTTATGAAGCATTTCTCACCCAAAGCACATGTTAAATCTGTGAACTACAATGCTGGGATTTCAAGAAATGCAGATCCACAACAGATTCCCCAGTAAATGCTCACGACAACACATAGGTGGAAAGCTTTTATCACAGTAGTCAAGGGAGGCAGACGTGTTTTCAGACAGAGGAAAAAACATTTCTAACCTACATCAAAAAAAATCGAGGTTCATTCTTGAAACAAGAGCCCTCAGGGAACTTATCACAATGCTTCCAATCCTTTATCCTTTTTCATAGCACAAAAACATAAAAGAAGAACAAATTATGTTAGTAAGCTACTGAACCAATGAAACGAGAAGACATTAGGAAAGAGTGTTGGAAAATTATTTTGGCAGCAAGCTGCCCTCCTTCAGAGCTCTCTTTTGTGCTGCACTGAGTCTAAAGAGAAAACTCGTTGATTTGTTGTGAGATATTATTCTGTGTATACTAGCGTTTTATGCATATTCTAGAGGTCCCCAGGGGAAAGTTATCTGCCAGTTCTGAAGCATTTCTAATTAATTAAAAAGCTTTTGTTTCTATGTTCTTATTGCATTTTCTGTAGCATTTTCATACTCAGGCTTCTTGAATTATATTTAAAAGACATTAATCATAAGAAACTTTGATGAAGATTTTCAACACAAGACTTCCAAGTTTAGGTGCTCTCATCTCCCTTTAGACAGCCAAACAGCTAGCTTAATTTTAAAAAATGCTGAGCATTAAGAAATCTCAAATTACTTCCTAAGGACTGCTTTACTAAAGGTCTATCTAACCCTGCAACCTGTTGTTCACAGCAACAAGTAGCAGACGCTGAGGAAAGCATGAGCACAGCACAGGCATACAGGGATACCCTCGAGGTATCCAGCAGCTGCAGCTCTAGGCGCTCCAGGAAGCACATTCCCCCACAGAACTGGAAAAGTCAAGATCCTATTTTACTGTGTCTCAAAGGGATGAGAGAAAGGAATGTTTTCTGGGAAGACTGTATCAATGCTTCCACTTATGCACCTCCTCTAACTTCACATGTGCATCCTCTCTTTTTTTCAGCTTTCTTAAAGATTTAGTTTCAGTTTATAAGCATTGTACCAAATCTTTTCTTTTCACTTACTAAACCGATTGAAGAACACTTTTTTTAACCACCTTCATAACACTTCAGCCCTGGCTAACCTATGAAACAGCATAAACAATGAAAGTCCCATCAAATTACGACAATGAAAGTTACATTACATAAAGTAACACTGATAATGTATAGTCCAGAGACCTAGGTGTAAGCACATTTTGACATTAACAATTAATCTACCCAAGCAATAACTAATTCTAATAATAAAAGCATTCTTAAAGAAAAGAACAAAGATTTTTTAACATTACAGAAATAAGGGAGTACACTCACGCCTGAGATAAAATGCAACCTGTGGTGTTTGGTAATATAAATACTATTATGTAAAAGGAAAGAATACTCCAAGCCAAGAGAATTATGAGACAGAACTGACGGACAGGCAGAGAGGATTCATACTTCATGCTTCCACTCACATAACTTCCCAAACAGTATATGTTGCAGGAAAAAGGTAATAAAAGGGGGAAAGAGCAGGTTGTTTTTCAGTCTATGGTTTCTGTAGTAACTTATTTCTCTTTCACTCCCCTTCACTGCCTCCTCCAAAATGGTCTGGTCACTTCAATGGCAAAGGGAGCTAAAATGCTAAAACTAAAAATACTTGCAGCTTTCTGACTACATGCACTTTTACTGCAATGAGAAGATAATCTGTGAAATATAATAGGAATTATTTTATTATGTGCAACAATGTGGGTCAAGAAGCAAGAAAAAAAAATCTTTGTAGTTCCACTTCATGATTCAGATTCATTGTGGCTTGAAACACTTTCACAAGTCTCATGGGTATTGTTACAACGCTGAAAGATTAAAATATGGTTTAGAATTAAGGCTGACGAGTACTGAATCTGTATTAGTGAACCTAAGGAGGGATTACATAGCACATACCACTGTGGCACCCATGCAAGGCCTAGTTCAGGAAAAGCCCCTGGGTTAATTTCAATAAATTCTCTTCTGTCCTAACAAATTTGTTTTCTAAAGGAACAGACCTAAATTAATTTTATAGAGGATTTTTCAACTGTTGAAAAAGAAGTCCAGTTTCAGAAGTGAAATATAATACAATCATATGAAGACAGTAGTAAGAAGTTCAAACAAGCAAAGCTTGTTTTGTTTCTCACACTAGCATCCATTCAATAGCACTGTATGGTAGTTTCTATCCTGAAGTTGTGAGCTCTTGAGGTACCCTTTCATATCCTAGCCCAGATTAACACTCATGGGAAATGTTTTCACTTTTTTAAAACAAGTTTGGTCACTAGCCTGAAGACAGCTATGCTTGGCACTTGATCAAAAAGCCTGGGTAGCTGTGTTTATCATTTTAAACACTTGAATTGGTCTTCTCCATTTAATTACGTGTTCACAAAAGCGTACTACAATAATGATGCTAGAAGAGCTGAGTTCATGTCCATCGTAAACATTTTTCTTTAATCTATCAAATAAAATTTAACTATTTTAGCTAAATATTAAAATGGCTCATTCAAAACCTAAATAGTTCAGTTCTGAAAGTGACAATATATTGCCTCTTATAATGGTAGTAATGTTTCGTGCTTCTTGATATCACTTTCATGAAAAACCCTGTGTCCAAACATCACAATGTCCTCCTCTTGAAGGGTCATAATGTAATATGCATGCGAGTTCATGGTTTCTAAGTTTCATAGGAGAGAAAATACACTGAGGGGAGCTTGTTCCATTGAAGATAGCAAGAATATTCACAACTAATACCATTTTTATGAGACACCCGGATGTTATATCAGAATAAAATATATTTCAGCTAGCAAGCTTTTGTTTATCTGGGAACCTGTGAATTACCAACATGTGCAATACAAACTTTTAAAAGCTACTTTTTCTGCAGACAGCAGCTGTTTCCCATGAAAATCTTTCAGAAACCAACCCCTCCCACTGAATCTAACCTAGAGTTACATTTGACTATAGGGAACATATTAGCACAGTGATCAAGGCTGCAGAGCTGAAATGCAAACTTGTTTCACTCCAGTTACAACCATTTAAATAGCTCAGCCTTCATAGAATAAAGTGACCAAAATTCCATATGTTCATTCTGAACTAAAACGAAGACATGTCACTAGGAGATATTTCACACAAATTTCTTAGAATTTTTTTCAAGCAAATTAGATTTGTTGAAATCAAGATTTTTCCATGAACCATTTTTAAGAAACTAGATTTTTTAATAAAAAAAATTTAAAAATTACACCACAGAAAAAGTCTCCATTGTCTCTATAGCTAGGGACACACATGCAAGATTCTTTTGTGACTTTTAAGCTAACACAAATCTGGCAACATAGCACAAATAAGTGGTCTGTGCTTCTAGTTCTGTATTATTCTATTATATTTCAGCTTTATCTGAAGCCCAGAGGATTTCAGTCAGGATGGAAGATAGAAGAGGTTAGTTGTTTTTCTTTTCAATTAAACCTATTCATCCAGAAATTTTAAAATACATTGCAATGGAAGATGCAATTTATATATAATGTAAGGCAGGCAGATATCAGTATCTCTATTAAAAATTAAGGAAGCTGAGAGGAGATACTTTAAGAGACTTTCTCAAGGTCACACACAGTCAGAAACAGCCTGCCAGAAGATTGCCTACCAAGCCCAGAAAGACAGACAACACGCAGACATACATACATATCCATACCTCTATGTAAGTTTTCAAAAGATCTTACTTATGCATTTCTTTTAATTCCAGAACAATCCAATATGTGCAGCCATAATGCAAAAGATAAATAATCAGTTTGCAGGCTGATGATTGAACTGGGTTTGAATGCTGAACTCATTACGGACTTGGGAGAAGCACACAAACCACCCTACACAGGCGGTCTGTCACTAAAATTTGCAGTCTGCTGCATTGCACAGCATGATCCATAGGTATTGATGCTGATACAGGAAGAACATTTTGCCTCAAACACCATCTCCCACACAGCTAAATAATCAGAGATGATATCTTTAACTTTCTATCCTCTATTTGTGACATTCAACAGCTGTGAAGGAAGGTACTGTGAGAAGTTCATAACTATTTTACTTGCTTTTTACAAACAACAAGCAAGTAACAAGGATAACTTCTTAAATGTAGGACACAGTGCAAGGTAATGTTAATTACTGATTAATATAAAAGCATATTTTTAAGACACAAGATATGATTGAGGTCATACATTACAATGATTAATGACTGCTTTCCAGAAAGCATCCACTGTACTTGTAAAATTATGTTCATCTAAGAATTAATTAATCTAAAAGCTTTACAAAAACATAAAAGAACAATAATCAGGAAATCGGGTTAGCAGTTTGCTCTAATTTATAAAAAGAGAATTTGTGTAATTGATTAGTCTGAGAGCAATTACAGAGCTGGCAAAGCCTTCAAACAAGAGCCAATTTAAGAATGGCATATTTGTAATTGGTTTGTATTCATCTTTCCAGCACACTTATTTGCAAAATAATAGCCAAAATTGCTGTTCCATTTTCTGGTATATGAAAGAAACAATATTATGCATGTGCAAAAATGTGTGCTCTGAACACACCCTACTATCAATCCAGGCTATCTGTGACTAATTCTAAGAGACAATTTCAATCACATCAGTTAAACAGACTTGCATTCCAGCTTGGTTTGTAGGCAGTCTGAAAAAGGCCTCAGACAATATTCTGCATCAAACTGGTTTATGTTTCAGAAATCATCTGCCTTTTTATTCTGTGATCTTCACAGGTGTCATGCAGTGGATTTTGGTGGTGGTTTTTTCCTCCAGAAGTTGCAGTGATGACCAGATGTCATCAGAGTGAATGCTTGTGAAGAACAAGCCCACTACATCATCTGCAACTGAATTCACAACAGTAGTGCCTTCTAAATGTTGGGAGGCTGGAAAGAAAATTTACCTGTAATACTTCCTAAAATACTTGATGGGCCACATCTGGTCTGCAGCATCTCAGATGTGAATTTTCCCAGCAATACATGGCTTGGGGCAGCATGTGAAAAAGAACATTAAAGGGACTTTTGCCACTCTTAGCATTATCTCTGGCCACGGAAGCATAATGTTCCCACTTTGTATAACTTGACCACAGCTGCACACCACCCTTTCTGTCCTATTGAAGAGGAAAACTGAAGTTCTGATCTGCTAAACAGTCTTGAAACAGTGGTATCTTAACCACATAACGAATTCTATCTCACTCCCTATACAACAGTATGTCTTCCACCCAGACTTTGTGACTATGTTGTCTCAGTCCCTCCATCTTACATAATCCCTTGCATTTCTGAAACTAAATATGGAACACCACTTCTCTGATGTATGCATGAGGTTAGTATGCTGTAAATCACTAAAATGGAAAGCAAAGCAAACATAAACCATCCCCAGGTCTCTCTATATCCTCATAATAGACAGCTGAATTTACATCCGAGACGATGCTGTGGAAGCCAGCAGGACCCTCACAGGATTTTCCTTTGCAACATCAGCACAGAATTGTTGTCAAATGTTACTCTGGACACAGGCAATTTATAATTGAAGGTGTTTTGTAACAGTGGCTACTGCTTAATGATAAGTGCTTATTTCACCTTTTTGTGCCACAGAAAGAGCTACAGATGATCAAAACCAGCGTGAGATTTTGGACGAAGATAAAGTGAATAACTGAGAAAAGAAAATACTGTAATTCAAGATGTATGTTGCATATTTGAGGTTACTGTTATGACAGAGCACCAAATATACTACAGGAGAAAATCCAGAATATCAAAAGCAACGAAGGCAGAGTTCTTCATATATAGTCTATGAATACTAAGTCCTTTTGTATCAGCAAACTTCATAACTGAAAATGACAGAGGACTTTTATATAAAAAAGTGATGTGACCTCTGACCAGCAACATGAGAATATTACTATTTAAGAACTTGCTGAATCAGGCAAGTTCAGAGTTAGCTCTAAACACATGCTTCAATATCTTTTGGCTTTCAGTACATGCTTAAATTTAAGCTTGTATATACACCTATTTTCCTCAATAAGGAGTTGGAATGATATATCAATAGTAAGCAGATGTAGGTGAAGAAAGGAAAAAAAGTAATTTCTTGGAGGGGACCACCACAAGCAATTGGAGTAAAAATGGAGTGTTTTCCCTCCAGACAAATGAAGAACCTATGGAAAAATCAATGGTAAGACTTTTCAAATATATACAGAGCACTGTAATATAATATACCAGCACTAAAACACCTATGGACTTTTATCAACCCTAAGAAGAATTGCAGGAGAAAGCCCATTAGCAGAAACTTTATTAGGCTATTGCATATGTAGAGCACAGCTTACAAGCATAAAGCAAAGTCTTCAGAAAGAGGAGCTTTCAAAGGTAAAGCTGAAGTCTTTTACTACATTGTTTTGTATTGTATAGGTGCAGTAAGACATTATCCTAAATAAAGGCATTTAAAGATGGGGAAATACAAATTCATAATACTTCAACAATTCTTCCAGCTACTGCTTAACCAAATCTGGGATTGTAATTCTGCAGGCTCTGTAAACAAGGATCGGTAGTGGAAAACTCTACAGAGTCAGCATTAATAAATACATTGAGGACTTCCCTATGTCCTGGATATACGACCTCTCCCACATTCTTGTACAAGAGTCCATATTTTATACCAATTCCTAGCTTCCTAGGGAGGAGCTGCAGCATTGCCCTTCAGTTCCCAACCCAGACAACACTGAGTTAGTCAGCCTGCCAGAGGGGAAGCCAGAGTCCTGCTTTTTCAATACAATCACCCAGACACCCATGAAAGCAGCCCTACATGGAAAAACAGGTCATATCTTCAAACAGATTTTCACATCATCGCTCCACCGGTTCTATGTAGGACGATTATGTTTACAAAATGCAGGTAAAGATTTTCTAGGAAACACCATTCTCAGTGCAAAATTGGCTTACTTTGATACATTGTTATAAGAACATAAAATACAGGTGCTATTGGCCCCACCAGTTGCACAAGAAAGCAGCGCAATAGAATCCACAGAAGGTCATTACGCTATTAGTCTACCACAGTAGACTTTCCTGAAGAGATCCTAATTAGTTCACTAATTATCCTCTAAATAGAGTGATTATTCTCACATTTAAAATCAAAGTTACTTCATCTGTTTTCATATCACTCATGCATCCACTTTCTATGAATAGTCTGAGTTCAATATGGAAGCGTAGGCAAGAAGGAAAAGGTAAAGGGTAGGAGATGAAATACAGATTTGACAAACACAAGGTAATACATAACAAAAAAAGTAATATGAACTACTGAGTCATACTGCTTGAATTTAAACATACTACATCAAACTCAGGGAAAAAAATCCCAAGGCTTTGGTGTAGACAACTGAGAAGAGTGTCAAGTTCAATGTCAATGAATACAGCAGACTGGAAGCATGCACAGTTAATGATAACACTGTAAGTATGTTGGGGTGGTTTTTATATGCATTCAGATGGAGCATTATTCTGGTCAGTCTATCTGAGAATGAATTTTCCAAGCAACAAAATCATTCAAAAGACAACATCCAAAACAAATTTGTGAATAGGAAAACTATTCAAGAGGAAATAACTAATAAGGGAGTGCAGCTAAGAAGAAATGATCATTATACATGTCCATAGTGGATAAGGATAGAGCTGTACTGGGTCTGGCTGGGATGGAGTCAATTTTCTTCATAGGAGCCTGTGTGGTGCTGTGTTTTGGATTTGTGGCTAAAACAGTGTTGGTAACACCAATGTTTTGGCTATTGTTGAGCAGTGCTTGCACAGCTCAAGGCTTTCTCAGTTCCTTACTCTGCCCCTGTCAGCAAGTAGGCTGGGGGTGGGCAAGAAGTTGGGAGGGCATGCAGCGAGGACAGCTGGCTCAAATTGACCAAAGGAATATTTCATGCCATATAATACCATGTTCAACAACAAAAACTGGGGTTTTGTCTTCCAAAGTAGCCATTACTCAGAGACTGGCTGGGCATCAGTCTGTTTGTGGAAGGTGGCGAGTGACTGCCTTTGCATCACTAGGGTTTCTCCCAAGCTTTAAAACAAACAAACAAACAAACAAATCAACAAACAAACGAAAACCACCAACACCCACCACACAAAACACACACCACAAAAAAGCAAATTAAAAAAAATAAATCTAAATTTCTGATGACATACATTTCTTCCTTCCACTATACTGATTATCAATGTGGAACATTTATTACAGGGAAAAAGATTTCTCTGTTATTAAGATCAAAGTATTCCTAAATATTCTAAAGAAGAATTTGACTTCACATTTCTGAGATCACTTTTATTAAATAACCAGTTTTAGTTAGCACAGTGGTTGATCACTAGGGACAAACTTTGCTGCATATGAAATTAAACAGCAGGAAAATACTGACAGCATTAAAATGTAACATATGAAGAGTTATGTATCATATACAATACATACCTATATACACAATATACAAGTGTGTGTATACACACAAAACTTGTTTTGGAAGACTAAGTTCTCAGCTGCTTTTTATATAATCGGGTCTATTGATAATACTATATATAGTTCAACAGAAGTGATCATTTCTTATTAAAATTTAAAGGATACAGTAAATTTGAGTATTAGTCATTAGACAAAATTATAAAGTCAAATCATTTTTAACAGAAGGGTAGCTAGAAGTCAGACAGTCTGCAAATACTGCAAGCCTCAGCTAGGGAAAGCATATCTTAAACTTGAAACTTCTATAAGGAATCAATTTGCTCATACAGATAGGGTGACAATGTTTGTTGTTGGTTTTCTAAAACAGTGTTAGCACAAAATATATCTTGCAAATTCATGAACTGGCAGTGAGCATACTTTTACTCTGCAAAGCAATAAATCATTTTTCTTTTTTACCACTTTTTGTCCTGTACCAGGTTATTAACATTACATATTATTTCCAAAGGTCAAAATCCCATGAGTCAGAGGCAGGTTAGTGTCACCTTCCCTCTCCCTGTTTGCACAAATTGATATATCATGCCACACTGTAGAATCCTTATAGGTCAGATCCAAAGTAAGGTTTGGGTTTTTTTGTTTTTTGGTGTTTTTTTTTTTTTTTTGGGGGGGGGGGCGGGGGGGGAATGTATTCACTTCAAGAGGCTTTGGAACAGACTACAATTTTGATTAGCAATTGGAAATGCAAGTTTTAAGATGCACTTGATTTTTCTCTCAGCAGAACACTCACATGATTTTGGTCTGGTAGAACAGATTAAATAACCCATGAGAGTCACTGATAGACCACATCTGTAACATTGTTGATACATTAGAAGATATTTTGAGTAGCATTACCATGCAACCAGGAGCTGGGAAATATGTGTATAAATACACATGCAAGTGTCCAGGGGCTGGGAGATATATACATACACGTGTATTTACACACGTGTGCATGAATGTATGAACATTGTAAAAAAGTGTAATTTAGCTTTCTATCTTTTTATTGTTGCATT
Organism: Nipponia nippon; assembly: GCF_047370975.1. Classification (NCBI taxonomy): domain Eukaryota; kingdom Metazoa; phylum Chordata; class Aves; order Pelecaniformes; family Threskiornithidae; genus Nipponia; species Nipponia nippon. The sequence goes on along the minus strand of NW_028262380.1, from coordinate 43,165,707 downwards.
TGCCCAGTTCAATATTGCTAATGATAAAATCATCCTGAAAGAGCTGCTCCCCATCTTGCCATAATTACCTTTCTTCTTTACCTCTGCAGTAGAGTTCTGCTTTCCTTGATTTTACAGTTACTAATATCAGGGGAGTCTCCAGTACGCTTACTCATTACTTTATGAACATAGGGACATAAGCAAATTCAAAACTTATCTTTAGCAAAAAAAAAATGCCATCTAAAACCACTTCTCTTAGTTGTTCGTGGCTCTGCCGTTATCCAGAATAAAGCATCCATAGAAGTGTACATCTAATTTTTCCAAACCTTAAGGTTAACCCAACTGCCTGGGCTTTGGCCTAGCCATTTCTATTAAAACAGTGTTGCAGTCACTCAAATTCAGCCTACATTTGACCCACCATAATTAGAATTGCTGCATGACTCCAGTTAGAACAAAAGAGCACTTGTAAGTAACTTTGTAAGTTGTTCTATGCCCAGATGCACCTTGACACTGCCATTAAGAACACAAGGTCAGAATACACTGATGCTGTCAACAGTCTCCCCTTTTGAGGTTTGGTGGTTTGTCTTTTGGCATTTATTTCACCCAGTGACAAGAAATCAGGAACGTGTTGCCTTAAGGACAACCTTAGGGATTCCAACCTTTTAGGGAATCAATGTCAATTTTCCTTCAGCTTACTAGCCTAAACTTGAGACCCATGTTTCCTCTTACCCTTTATCAGTTTCATAAATAAATCACTACAACGTTCAAACTTTTCAACCTGGTGAAGACTAGTTTCCTTATATTACCTTTCTCATACAGTATGTTATCAGATTCTGATTTACACTCTCCCATGATCTTGCAAATTCCCAGTCATTTATCTTAAAGTCTAATTCTTATTAATTACCTGCCTGTGTAGCTTCATGAGCACTTAAAAGCTAAAGTTGCTGCTTTTCTAGATGATTTCCTACATCAATCAATTTCCTATCAAATAGTTTACTCAGAACGGTCTCCTAAAGCGTTGGCTGTTCTTTCACATATGAAAAAAACCATGAATAATAGAAAAATACATTCAGGATTTTTCAGAACAATTTTCTCCATTGAAACTACAATTAGCCTTTATTAGGCTAATTATTAGGCCGGAAATGGAAAGATTTGGCATTCAAGAAAAATATCTTTTCTTCCTCCTTTTCAGTTTGCTTGGGTACAGAAACTTAGCTCATAGGACTGATGTCACAGGGTACAGTGAATAAACAGATCTTGTTCAGTACCAGTTACTACAGGCACAAATATATGATTTGTATTTAAAAATTTTCATTCCATGCGCTCATTCATTTTGCAAACAAATCAATGCTAAACAAACAAACAAAATATATAGCGCCTCTAAACCATACAAGCACTCCTAGAATTTTAACTAACTTTTACAGAAGGCAACATTAATTTAAGAATTGAATTTTGTCAATCAACATTTTAAATTAACAGTGGGCAAGAAGATGAGAGGAGAGGTAGTCTATCTGCTAAGAGAACTGGTGCTAGAATAACTGTGCAACACCATGTCTCACTAAAGGGAAACAAACTATCAAAGAAAGTTAGGCTGAAATCTCAGGACCAAAAAAAAAGGGGCGGGGGGAGAGGGATGATTTACCCATTATTTTTACAAACACATGACAGATGTTTTAACACAGGCAATCACACTCAACACACTTATACTCAGTAACAGAAAAGAAGTTATGGCAAAGCCTGAAGATGCTGAATAATATTCTGGATGATTCATTCATTGACATCTCATTCATTATTAATAATAAAAAATTAAATTCTGTAGCAGCGCCAGCCTATAAAACTTTAAGTCCTCCACAATTGAATTCACTGGGGTTGAAGAGACATGTTGTGATCTGGCCAAGCTTTGATTATTACCATTGTACTGCTTCTGAACTAGTTTTCAGAATCTCCAAATTCAAGTAAAAATAATATATAAGTTTACCTGTGAACTCAAAGCTATTTTTTGCTTATAACTTCTGGCAATTCCAAGATCAGTTCTGCATCATGTACACTGCAACTCTTCCCACCTTGCTGCAGATCATTTGCTGACAGTTTGTGGCAACATATATAATGTATACATTGGTTCTTTTATCATTAAAGTCTCTATGATTAAGTCTTTTCAAAAGAAGAAGATGAAGTCACACTTGTTTCATACCTCATTTACTGTACTAGGAAATGTAACTAACATAACTACTACAATTTGTTCCATTTTCTGTCAGGATTTTTTTTTTTTTTTTAAAGACAATCCATTTATTTGTTCATTTGAACTAGTAACTCTTTGGATGTATTTAGTCAAATTGTATTTTAGAAGGTGAGAAAACCTCCTGGAAAAAAAATAAAAAACTTGTCCATTTGAGATCAGGTGTTATGTAATTCTATGTAATTCTGAACAACACATTAAGATCAGAGATATGACACAAATTTTTACATTAAACACACCTGATATCATAATATATAGCTTTCATACTCAATGTTATTTATCATCACTCTTTTGAAACACTCCATAAATATTAGAGCATGTATTTTCAGATCTTCTCCAAGATAGATAGATATGGGTCCGTTATTGTACAGATAAAATCAAGCTACACATGGTTTACAAACAAGATTTTCTCATCAAAAGTTTTGTGACAGTGTGAAGAACTTAAAACTACTGAATTGTAGCTGTTTAACTGTAAAACTATTCATCTATCTGCTTTTGTTCTGAAGAGTCATTCTAAATACCGCATTTGACTATGCATTTTTGTATGCCAGAATCTACTAAACAAGTTCTATCAGGTTTCCGTAGATGAAAGAGATTGAGATGAAACAGCTTCTCACACACAATTTGGTCTCTTTGATTACATTTACAGGCCCTTCAGTCACTCCAAAACCCCACCAGTCTTTTACTACAGCTTTCAAGCTGTGACAATTTAGATAAGTGAAATGTTAAATAGCTCATTATAAGTCCACTTCTGCACCATAGGAATTGATGGCAGCGTTGCCATAGACTTCAATGGGAGCTGGATTACAGTTAGAAACACATCACGTATACATTCATCAGAAAAATTTAAAATTCAGAGACTTTCCAAACTTCTTCAAATCAGTTTATACTGAACCAGCCTTACTATAAATCGGGGTGGCAAGCCAGTTTTGTAGAATACTACAAAAAGCTATCGAAATGCAGCTTTTCTCATTCTGCCATTTTCATCCAAATCTCTTGTTATGACTTATGTGACAAGCAGTCATCAGGGAGTGAAAAGCCATTTCCAACAAACATAACATAATAAAAAAAGCAGGGGACAAACAACTTTCAAAACTGTCTTCTGAGACAGGCAAAATATTTATCCGCTAGAAACTGATCCTACTATGAAGTAGCAACCAGAATGCACATAATTTAATGTTCCAACTTATGAGAAATCACAAAGGCAAAGAGCTTTTGTAATTTAGTGTACGAGATAATAGCCCTGTGTAGTTGGAATAATGCGTATTCCAAGTGGGTATGTATTTCATTCTCTCTTACATGAAACCAAAGAGCCAAAGTGTGGCCAGCCTCCCAGATTCTGTATTCTACAGACTGTTTCTGTTGTCCAGGCAACAAGAAACTGCTAATAAATATCCCTGTGATAAAGAATTAAATACCAATAACACTGAATATCTATAAAAATATTCAGAGATGAGATTACCTTCTATCTTAATTCACTGTCTGTGACAAATATAAATGTATTAATCTTCCCACTCAGCATGGTGTCTCTTAGGCAGGGAGGGAAAAAGTCCAAAGCATTAGCAACCTTCCCACAAGTCTTGCTGACATCACTTTTGGGATTCATTACATTGAAAGCCCATTACATTTTAAAAAGTAGGAATAAAATACTGTATCAGTGAAATGGGAATATAGCTTCTTTTACTCAGCTTTCATATAGGGCATGGAGAAGTGTGGACACGATACAAGGTGGCAGGTAATTCCTCAGCAACTCAGGTAAAGAGGAAAGTTGACGGATCTCTTCCTTGAAAATCCTGTCATGAACAGAAAGGAGAAAAGTACTCAGGAAATTCCCTGCAGAGAATTACATGAGCAAGGATTAGAGATCTGACTTTTAACTCTTTTCCTAAAAATATAGCTGTGAAGACATGGACACTATAAATGTGTGCATTTTTTCACATATGGCAAATTTTGTGTTTTAAACTTCCTCCCTCTGTTGCCACAGACCTCTATTGACAGAGGTGTCACAGTAGAAAAAGCTACCGTTTTCTAGATGACTGTCTCTTACCCTTTATTACTGTAACTTAGTTGTCTTTTCTTCAAAACTACTTTTTGCACACGCCATGGGGTATTTAGAAGGTCAGGAATTAGTATTTTGGGACTTTATATTTCTCCCGGTTTTGATTGTTCATTTTTTTGTATTCAATGAGGTTTTTTTTTTTTACTTTTCTAGGTAAAACATTCAGGAGGGTAGTTCACCGTGTTCAGCAGATTGTCTCCATTTAGCACTCCCCTTGTGATAGCTACAGCTCAGGTACCATATCATCTTAGAGGTACAATTCTTTCTAGATGACAAAAAGGAGATGCCTCAAAATAACATGCTTAGAGTGCTGAAAATTGCAGCCACGCCTTAACATCTGTTTGATGAACAGTCCAATATTTTTAAGAAACTGCATGTCAGCTAACTGAGATCTTAATACCTTCTTTTGCTCTACTTAGAAATATTCTCATTTAGAGGTCAGTTGTTCAAACACACATAACGGAGGGTTCTTTTAGTGATACATGACAGTGATTAAATGGTCACTTTAAATGTTGTCTTTCTTTTAAAATGTATAGCCTCAATGAATCAATCATCAGCTATTTCTTTACAATTATATTTTTGTAAGCCCCGTATTAATAATGCAGCACTCCACTCACTATACAGAGTAGATCATATAAAATAGCACAGCAAACTCATGTACATCATTGGCATCAGCCGCCATTGAATCAGTGTCAAGCCTTCATATAAGCCTCTGAATCCAACACTGCAGTTGTACAGGAACAGTACCAAATGCCTCACAAATGTCTGCAAGTCACATCCAGAATATCTTCTCAGATAGCACTGTACTTGCCAACATCACCTTGATTAGCTAAAAGGAATTAAGGTTGGACAATCATGACTATAACTCCAGGTCTTTTCTTTGTATTTGAGTATTATATTACTATATAGTTCAACCTCTTTTTGTTCAACTGTGTTTTAGCTTAGCAAAGGAAGTAGCCTAAAAATAAAAGCACATTGTACACTTAAAATCCTGATCAGTAGCCTACAAAATATTTCATTTCTTGAATGAAATATGGCCAAGGAACTCAGATTAACAGTACGTCCCCTGTGTCAAGCCTTTAAGAGCATGGGTAGTCAAGGTTTGGTTCTTGGTTTCCAGCTACTGTTTCCATTCTGCTCACAATCTTGAGCTGCGGTGTTGATAAGAACCATTCTTATGGCATTCCAGACACCAGAGCAGAAGTAGATATTAATGTTTGGATGGACAAAATTAAAATTCAGAGATTATTTCAAAGGCAATTTGATTTTGAAACTGAAAAAAAAAAAATCAGGTTTCTTCACAATTAAGTTGATCATATTTTAAATATAGAGAACCGCCACTAAACTGCTATCTGTTTTGTTTCAGATTTCCATTTAATTATTCAGGGGATCATTTTATGTTAAGTTTGTTCATGGAAGCTTTGCGCATAATATTTTCAGGGGTTAAAGCCTGGAGGTGGAGGGGAATTAAACCCACACTCACAGCTGTCTGCACTTATGGGAAACAGAAGGGTTTACTTTCTACGAATGAGTATATTCTATTTTACACAAACATTTGGGCTCCAATATGTTCCCTTTTTCAGAAGATTATTACGCACACATTGCATTTCTTATCTGAGATCTAATCAGCTACTGTTCTCAGTGACAGAAAGACTAAATTTTTGTCAGGCCAAAAGCAAGTCTTATGGTTTCCAAAACAAAAATTACTATTTCCTCTCAGTCAAAATAGCCCTAGAACACCAAAGCATGGGATCTTTCTTGCAAATACTAATTCAAATTATCTTCAGAATGTACTACTTCATTTAGAGACAGTTCCTTAAAAAAAATAAAAATTAAAAAAAAAGTAGGCATGAAATTCTGACATTTGTTTTTCAGCTCTTGCCTCATGTGGGGCTAAATGCTAAGTTTACAGGTCAAGCAGTATTTGATTAGACTAGCTGTGGTTATTCTAGGATGTCAGTGAATGAAACAGCAATAGTCAGGAGTAGGAATTATTGTTCCTTTTCAATTTCATATCTTGAAAGTGATGGTAGGGCATTCTTTGGAATTAACTTTAAGAAAATAACTAAAATAGCCGTCAAAAGAAAATATACAGGAAAACTGACTTTAAGCATTCAATAGAAGATACCGCTATCCTCAACAGTAACCTAATGTCAGACGTAATTTATCTTTCATTCATGGGTTTAAAATTGAAATCTAAAACCTCAAATGCAACACTTTCTAGTTACAATATATAGTCATGCTTCACGTCCCTGTGACGTTTCAAAATGTCACGGCGTGCAGACCTTGGTGTAATCTGTTTTCACCATATAATGTTATCGCCCTCTAGTGACTAGCCAGTATTTCAAAACTTCAGGGTTTCATGCTGCAATAAAGACAATGGCCAAATCTAGAGTTATGGACAGTGGAAGTTGATGAGCTAAATGTGCAAAAGATCTAGTGTCACTGCTTTTAAGTCATCCGTAAAGACTGTGTGTTTACACTGCACAAAAGAAGAAAAAATACTTCAAAAAAATACATACCCAATACACAAGCAGTTTGTGCTAATAAATGGGAGACTTGTAACAACTCTGGCCTCTCTACTTACAGATGCCCTCAAAAAAGAGCACGGGGCCAATCCTACTCTAAAACCACTCATGGGGGTTAACCCATGTGCTAAAGTCACTCTAGAATCTTATTAATATTGAAGTCGTCATGCCTCTATTCCTTTACCTCTCATCACACAGGTTAAGTAATCTAAAATGTTAACTTGTAAGATACAGACTAAATCTGGGAACAACCCAATTTCCTCAACAATATTTAAACTTTTAAAGGTGATACTGCAGGCAGCATAAGGACCACTATAGCTCTAAAATTTGGACTCTTGCGTGAGTTTAAAAAAACACAGCAGAATGTCCTCAGCTGATTTGAGGCAGAATAAGAAGTCCTAGGACAACCTGTGGAATTGATTACTATGAACTTTAGTCTCCCAAGACTGGTAATCTTCCTTAATATTGCCCAGGAGACAAAAAGATGCAACTGCAATTGTTTCCATCAGGTTTGTCAGAACAGATTTGCATTAACTCACACTTCTTTTTACTGCAAACTGTGAAAGCAGGCTCTGTGAGCACCCAGAGGTGCTCATATCACTGTCATTTTCCATGAGTGACCTTCGCTCTGTCCAGAAATGCCAGCCTGCAGCACTGTGCCTTCTGCATTCTTCTTGCAGATTTCCTTTTACGCCCTTTCACCCCACTGCTGGTCTTTCATTGCTGTTGCTGTCTCTCATCATCTGTCTTTATGTGAATGTGATCACTGCTACTTCAATGTTTAGGGTCTTGCCTTAATTGGTGTAAAACATGAACAGAATAGATAAACAGATTCCAGAAAAACAGAACTCTTCCAGAAAAAGGCTCTGTACCTCTGTTGAGTACACAACAGCTCTTCTACCTGCCAAGAAGTTGGTTACTATATATGAGAAAGGCCTTAACTCCAGATACCTTTCACTCCAGGTACCCTAACGCTACCATCCTACATATGTAAGGAACCTATGCCAAACAAAACCCTCTGTAAAGTTCAGAAAAAATAGGAAAAGCTTGTGAAAAACAAAATGTGACCACTTTCCACAGTTTATTCCCAACCTTGCTTAAGACAAGGAAACTGGCCTGAATTCCTTCAGAATTGTGGGAAACAGAAGCTTCATGGAAGTTCCCCCCCCATATCTGCCAACTTTTATATGAGCTTTTATATTAAGTAAGCTGGAATCACTTCTTTAAAACAACAATTTAACAGCTCAGACAAGAGCACTAGGAAAGCAAGCAGTGGAAGAAGTACAGTTTCAAGAGAAAGAACGTGACCAGCGTACTTTCTTTCATTTGTCCTGGAACTATAAGGAAATGGCCCATATTAGAGTCCCTCATGAGACAGTGATTTTCCTGTTTAAATAAAACAGAATATTACACGGTTTTTTTAATGTTTTCTGAAATATCTGCTATATATTCAAAGGCTTAATTTTTATTTTTTTGGTGACAGAAATATTCAGAGATAAGCCCAAGACATTATTTTTAAGGCCTGTCAAACAATTTGGTTGCTCTTGTAAAAGAAATATGCACTGTTTCGAAGCCCAGAGTTTTACTGGCTACATCTCAGCCCCAGTGCTGGAGCACATGCCCTGACCACAGTCCAGCTGCATGCCAGGATAAGATATGAACGTGTACTTTAGTTTCCTACAGCAGAAAATCCAGACATGTAGAAAAGCAGCAAGTTTCTGTGCACCTTGCTTCAGTCCTCCCTTTCCAGGTTCATCAGGGAACGAGGACTGAGCATTACTGTGCCAACCGTACCTGTCCTTAAGTGTACACACAGCCATTTTCCTCATACTGCCTAAAGCAAAGTCAGAGAAACCAACACTCTGGTACAAACTACATTTAGAACAGTTCAAAACTGAATCAGCAACCGATGCAACAAAAGTTGATTAATGATATGTACATAGCACAGGTTTAAGCTTCTGTCTCAATTATAGGCAAAAGTTCCAAAATCAGTTACAGTAGACAATGGACGTTTTGAAAAACTGCAGAAGACATCTGGCCTTGAAATGGTGAATATGTTTTGTGTATATAGCTTCTGGTTTAAAGTCTCATTTTGAAATTAACTTAGTTCAACGAACAGTTTTGGTAAAGCAACTGACACAGCATCTCATTTCTCATAGATGCTCAGGCACCATACTTCATTGGAAGGATGAAAGTATATTACTAAGTATTATACCTTCTAAAACAAATCACTTTGGGGCAGTACAAATGCCAATTCATAACAACAGACAAAAATAAATGAAGTTTAGGTTTACATGTTCATGAGTGTATATGCATAGAGATGTTTATAAAAAAGACTGAGTAAGTTAAGAGGCAAATGTTAAGGCACTTTGTTACATTCAAATGTCAGTTTACCACTTCGAAGGTTAAAGATTTTTCATGTGTCATTTTCAAATAATCTCTAAGGACTTGAGAATTTTGCACAGCCTTGGTTGTATTTGAAGTACTCTACGTATTAAAGCCGCAGTTAACTCTGAAGTGCACCAATGCCAGAGAGACAAAACACTCTGTTTAAGGTTCAACTTGGATGATTACGAAATTTTCATAACAGCAAAACTCTGAGGCTGATTAAGCTGTTGCAGCCATTTTAAGATGATGCAAGTTTACTAATTTACTCTGGTGTCAGTGGAAGCTGATGCAGGCACCTTGCACTGGAAAAGATGAGGCACTGTTGCAGGAATGCCTTATTGCTGTTCCAGAATCATCCCATCATGACAAGCCCGTAAAGTCAAAACAATTAATAAGAAAGTTTTGATTTTTTTTTTCCTCCCACCAAATATTATAATTAATCTTCTTTGACTATGTCTAATAGGGCATATGTCATTTCACACATTGCTATAAATGGCAATGAACCATGTCTATAGAGATTCATTCTTTCCAAAGTCCCCAAAATACATTCAAAGCTTGACAGATAAGATGATGACGATAATAAACAATTTATCAAATTGAAATGCAGTCACCTCTGGGGTGAACCACAATATTAATATTTTCTCCTGTGAATGCATCATTGTAGTCCTTAGAGATTTGCATTATCTGATTGGAGCTCGGCTATAAAATCGCTTCAAGACCCCTTTCAACAGCTGGAAGAATGTCTCCTGATTTATGGTGGCTAAAAATGAAGGTATAACTGTTGCTTTGAGTCTGAGTGCCTGCACTGGAAATAATACAGATTTTCAGCATAGCATGATACAGCACTAAGAATGTAACTTGGTTTCTGGAAGACAAGGTCCTATCAGTCAATTACAATGCTAACACTGAGAAAGCTGCTGACCAATATCATGATATCTCAAGAAAGCTTTTTTTAACCTGGTTAGAAGAACTTCTAAATTACATTATCTCCTCTTCAAAAAGAGATGATGATCTCTTGCTTTAGAGACTCTAGCCAGGTTTTCCTTTGCTGCCTTTTTTTTTTTTTTTTTTTTTTTAAATAAAGTCATGCCCATTGCATGCAGTTTTTTACCTTCTTGTGAGGTTTAAGACGTTCTGTAGGGAATGGCTAACAGAAGTTTCATTGCTCCATTTCTTACTATTTTAAAAAAAAAAAAAAGAAAACCAACCTATTTCTTCTAGGAGTACTTCACAGTATAAAGCATTACTTCAAGCATATTACTTTACAAAAAAAGAGATGTACCTCACCACACACAAGGCCCGATAGTCAAAGGGACTTCACATGATATATAAAAAAGTAAAGTATATCTTGATAAGAAGTCATTTTTCCTTTGCAAAAAAAAAAAAAAAAACAAAAAAAAAACTTAGCTTTTTGAAGCACTGATATTAGAGGAGATATGTCATCCTCTGCTTATTTTAAGTACTCTCTTTAGTAAGAAATTGGGATGTTGATTACTCCATGTTGTACTGTTAAAGAAATGTACAATTGTAAGAGCAATAAAAGGTTCATTAATTCCTGAAAATCCAAATTAACTGTTCCCTCTTAAACCAAGGAAACTAATGTGATAACAAGTCACTGTTTCTTCTAAAGAATATTTCAACAGGAAGAAATGTTTTTAATTGTATTTGCATTCCTTTTGTTTAGAGACAGAAATTTAAAATAATCCAATAGTATTTAAGCCACGATTATTCTCTAAGACCTAAATGCAGTAGAACATCAAAGCCAGCAACATCTCACTGAAACATTTGTGCACTTCGCTCGTTGTAACTTATGACCACTCACCCCTACATTGACACTCAAACATGGGAGAACAAATTATGTGCAGGAGAACGTCATTGCTTTCTCCCAGTAGGCCTCTCTTGCCACATCCCTTTTGGCCCAGGAGTCCCATTAATAACTCAAGTTTTAAAATAATTCAAATACAAGATTGAGAATTAGACAGACCCTTTTTATCGCCTTACTACTATTAGCTACAGTCTGTTGGAAAGCAAAATTACTAGCCTAATGCAATGAAACCATTTAACAGATGTGCCTCCAAGGCACAATCAGGGTTAGTGCTAGATGCTGTACAGAATGACTAAAATGACATGCTCCTTCCTGTAAAGGGCACAAGTCTTCACTTCATTTTTCTCCACTAACAAAATTTTGCTGAGTTAGTAATAACCATACAAAACTAATTATGCTCTTGCTATGCCCACACCACTAACCGATATTTTGCATATTTTAATGCTTTCTACATATGGCAATTTTCCACAAACCAATACATCAATGCAAGCAAAATACACTGCACATACTGACACATCCCTGCATACTGAGTAACAAGTGAAATAAAAAAATCCAATTCCTCTCCCTCCTCAAATGTGCTACTCATTGCTCAAAACCAGGTAATTGCCAAGTTCAGGTCTAGATTTTATCTGGATCAGATTCATTTGACCTAAAAATAAAACACTGTTTCCTGAAAGCATTTCAACTAGCACAGGCTTTCCCTCAAGCCCATAAAATTAGAATAATATCTGCATCAGAAATATTAAAATATGAACATAGAAATAGGACATTGAAAGGATTCAGGTTGTTTGGGTTCAGGTTATAAATTCTACAAATGTAATTCCAACTGCTTACTTTACAGCAATACGACTGTAGTGGATATCCCTCCTTAGAAATAGAGTCAGTTTTCATTCAGCTTTAGTGGGAACATTAATACTGTAATTTCTTACCACTTTGCAGCTTTGAAGGATGACAGAAATGAAATACAGAGGCAATTATTTTAGTTTCTATTTGGAATACCAGTTTTCTTTTATGTACATTTTAAAAATTCCAGTCTGATATACCCAGGTTTCTTCTCAAGTCTTTTTACACTGCCAAGGCTAACCACACACTTCTCGGTGATGGCTCTTTTTTGGTGCAATCGATACTGTTTACCTACTCTGGTGAAGAAGCTACCTACTAAATCACAGGTTGCCTCTCCTCCATATAAGCTCTAAATTTCCCATTTCATTCCCATTCTATTCTTGACCAATCTAACATTAGGAGTCACCCTGTGAGAGGGAGGAAGAGCTGTTCGGTGGTGAGAGCATGCACCTCAGACACTTCAGGTGCAGGTTCCCATCCCTTCCACCAGCTTCCTCTGTTCCCTGTGGTGAATTCCCTCCTACTTCTTCATCTGTAAAAGGGTAATACAGATGGCAAATGCTAGTAAGGAGACCGTAACATGTAGATTTAAGATACTGGGAAGTGTTCGGATAACCCAGCCAAATAAAACTGACCAGGCAGAAGTCAGCTATACCGTAATACCCTGCCTGAGGGACTGTATGAACCCACCTCTTCCAGAAACACTGTCTGCAGAGGTCCAGGTATCTACTGAAGTCTTTTCACACAGTATTTTTCAACTTTTATACTATGTAATTTGCACAGGTGATAGGTGCTAAAATGTCAGTTGTGTAGGATTGCAGCCTGGCAACAAGCTCTACTTTATGAAACAAACATACATCAAGGGCTTCCAACTGTTTCATCTTAAATCATTATGTGAACCAACAGCGTTTGAACAAAGCAGAAGAATAGCTGGATTTGTACTGATGGGAACAAAAAAATTACGAAGTCCACTCATACTGTAGCCCATTGGTGCCGTGATGGTAAAAATAACAGTGACTGTCAAATATTTTTCCTGCTTTAGGCTTCTTCCAGCAAGCCACAATAGTAAGAGCTGCTTAAACCAGACGCAAAAAAGAAAAAAAAAAGCACATCTCCATATATTTTTAGCACAATGGTCCATTTCACTGTAATGGATCCAGGATTACCCATGAAACAGTTTATGCTATTAATTTGATCCAAAAATAAAACCACCCAGTCAAAATATATTGGGGTTTTTTCGTTTGTTTTTGTTTGTTTTGTTTTTAATTGCAACACTGTTTGTTTAGCAGCCCAGCCTTCTGGAACTTGCTTTGCACAGCAGCTGAACGGCGCCTAGATTTCAGAGCTATAGGAGTAATCCCTCCCATCTCTTGCAAAGCAACAATAATTTTCAAGCTACAGTATCTTCCTTTCATATAATGAGGAAGGAAGTTTACATAGGCTCTTTACCATACGAGACAGGAAAAGTCAGCTCCAGAACTTAACAAAATCTTTTCCACACTTAGGTCCTGTTTCGTCTGGATAGGATGCTATTTTTTTTCCCTACTGGTAAGAAGCTGCACTTCATGTAATGAAAAAAGCATCCTTGACAAAGGTCGTTATCTGTATATTGTCTATAATTTCCTTTCTAAATTTCCCCACTGTTTTAATCTTACCAGGCTTGGTAGGAAATGATTCAGTGACACACGCACCAAGCAGAAAGATAATCGTTTGAGGGTCTGCTATGTCAGTATCTATTATGTCAAAAAATGACCAGTTTCCTTGTTCCATTTCCACACATTTTGCTGCTTTCCATCGTTTACTTCTTGGGTTGCTCATTATCAGTTTCATTTGGCGTTCTTCTGATGTCTCACCACAGTTTGCTCTTTAGCTTCCCATTAGCTACTTTCTAAAACACAGGCAATAACCACTAGAAACCATCACCATCCCAATTGCCTTGCCCCTCTTCTTGCTTGAGTTATTCCCATTTTAATAGCATCTTTAGAAAGTGCTAAGTACTAGTTGAAGTGTAGATGTGTTTATACATAAGCAATGCAATTTCAAGGTGGGGAGGTGGGCAAATAAGAGGAGAACATCTGCTTTGTCAAAGATTTGCATAAATCTGCCAGAAATACACAATTCTCTTCCTGAAGGAAGTGTACTGAACCAAACATCAGCTATGCACGTGCCAAACAGAATCTATTCGTACCTCCTCTGGAAGGGTATGAAAAGCTTTTGGTGCAAGCATTACAAGTAAAGGGAGTAAACCAGTGGAGCACAGGGTCTACAGTTTGTTTTCCTGAACAAGGACACTCACCACTGCTTTTAGTGTCAAAGCTGGTTAAAGAGAAAAGCCAAGTAGGAACGAGGCAGCACAAGCCTCCCTGCCCCGAACTGAGGAGAATACAGAGATGCCAATGCCCACACTTTGCTTTAGCAAGATGGAAGAGGTGGAATAGGCACTGCCTTCTTCACTGCTGCTCTAGTTACTAGTGTCCAGTCTGAAAAGCTGGGAATAGCTCCTCCAGTACTCATCCTGTCATTTATTTACCAAGGTATTGCTGTGCTGCCTTACAAGGGTTAACAAATCAGCAGAAGGAAAAACAAAACAAAACAAAAAAACGTAGAGGTTTGGGGTTTGGTTTTTTTTGTGTTTTAATGGAGGAATGATGTTTTCTCCAGCAAAGGAAAGATAACATGGTCACATTAACGTTATCTTTGTAACCTCTTGGTTCAGCTGCCGTGAGATAGCCCTCCTTGTTTAACAGGGAGGAGGGCAAGGGTAGCAGCTCATTTATGAATTTTGTATAGGGCTGTTGAATGTGCAAAAATCTTCCGCTTTATGAACATCTCTACATTCTTATCAGGTATCTTTAATTGTTCTATTTTCCATCCTCCCTTGTCTTTTTTGACTTACGCCCTCTGCTCAGTGCCACACAGGACCTCCATCAGTGCAGTTTCTGCAGTTCCATTCTGTTTCCCCCTCCTCTTACTGCTGAATAGAATTGCACTGTTATTTTAATTCTGACTTTTTAATTCGCTAACTCGTTGTCTTTTACCCTCCACTGACTTTCTCCATTTTATTTCAAGGCTATTAAGATCAGATTTAATTGCTGTTGATTTCCCAGTTTTGTTTGATCTGTGGAGTTTATCAGCTCCAGTCTTTTTTCCTCCCTCAGTATTTCTGCAACCACGTGTTATAGATTGCCATCAACTTGTGCATCTTCTACCTAAACAATTTCTGACAATGCTAATGTTATATATTTTTTTACAGGCTTGTTATATGCCTGTCTCATTCCTTTGAAATGCTCACTAATGGTTGCTTCTCCTTCAATTTCCACTCTTTTGGCTTAAGACAGCTGTACATTTGCAGCAGGACAAGTCTGAGTATTTTAAGCAAGTCTTCAGCCGTTCCCAGTTTTGTCTCAGTAAGTCTATTCATTATCCAAGAATTGCCTGCATGGTCTGGTTCTGATTTTTTTCTTTCCTCCTTAATTTGGGCAAGTTTTTAATTTAGGTTTCATTTATCAAAGTTGTTCCAACCTACTTCCACACTAGCTGCACTATGCTAGCCTTTTTATTTTGGGGCAGTTGAAATCTAATTATATCCTGAAGGTATTTTTCTATACCTTCTACAGAGCTTTTCTTATTACTGTGGCAACACCAAAAGGCAAATAAACAGCATGACACCAACACTTTACAGGCAAAATAGGAGACAATCCTGGCCCTGCAAACTTACTCTCTGGATAGACAGAGCACAAAGAAATATGGACTCCGCTTGAAAAAACACTCATGTCCAGCAAATGATACATGATGTTTAGCACAGGCACATTTTTTAGATAGGGTAGGAATTACCTGAAGGACGGCAAGGTGAAGAACAGCAAAGGAGAAGATCAGCAGTTCATCTGGGAACAGAGACTGTGGATCAGCAGATTGGACAGAATGGAAAATGTAGAAAGCAAGCTCGAGCAATTTTGCCTTGGCTCATAAACAGGAGCAGATTAGAGTGGGAACAACAGTTGTATGAGAATCTTTTTGTTGTCATAGGCAATTTCCCACTGCTCAGTTGAAGGCACAGTGATAAATAACAACAGCTGTAGCTGGATATGATGTCTCCCTCTCCAGATCACATTGAAAGCAGGGAGAATAAAGTAGGAAAAATCAGACGTGGTTGCTCTGGCTTTGCATCCAATATTGGCCTCTGTCAGAGGTAGAGTATCAGTGTAGCTGGATCTCCGGGTTTTGCTTTCTTATCCCATGAAGAAAGTAGTTCAGAAGGCATATCTCCCTGATACCTTATTTTCTTGTTTTTCCTTCTCTTTCCCCTCCTTCCTAAAGTAGGAAATAGCAAAGGCAGGGAGCCATACTGTCTTTGAGATTCCTCATTTGACAAGGGAGTTTGTTTGCAAACATAAGCTGATCTAGAAAGAGGATTCTTCTGGAAGATCAGCTCCAGATAAAAGAACATGAAACAGTCTAGTAAAACACCAAGCTGACATCCAACAAATTAAATAGGTTAAAAAGTAGTTTGTCACTGTCTTCTGGTGTAGATACACTTATTTCCCCCAGCACTATGTCTTTACAGGATGAAATGAAACCAACTGTGTGATATTTTACCTTGAATGTCTTTATTTTTGCCTTTAAATATCTTTAAAATTATGTTCAGGAATGAGAGAAAATTTTATTTCCCTTACAGAAAGGGACCATCTCCTTTCAATAACTCTGAAATATTTTTGAAATCCAAGCTTAAATCCTAGAGCTAACATTTACCATATGCTAAACAAATAAATAAGATCATGATAAGTTTAAGAATTTTGCATGTTCTTTGAAGCATTCAAGTTAGTGGTATATATTAGGAAGACTGAAATATCTAATCAAATCCTTTACATTAAACTGGAAGTTTGTATTTTATATGTGGTATATGTAGAGAAGAGGATGACCTTGCTCATGACTACATCTGTGAAAAAAAATCAAGTGTTTTTAAAGATAACAAAAGCTCTTTTCTTAAAGTAATATCCTCTAGATCTCCCTATGGAACTTATTCACAACATCCTTTCAGATACAGATATACTAATGTATATATCTGGTGAATTACAGAAGCAGTCTGACGATACCCAGCGTGCTGGAGACAGGACATCAGGTCTAGCAAATCACTGGTTTGATCCACTGTGACAAGAATCTTTCTCCCCTATACCTAAAAACAACTTCAAAATTACATTCATCCTTCCTGACCTGTCTTGCTCAAACCTATAAGCTAAATTTTTCTTTATGTTTTGGTGATGTTTTCCAAGTGCTCCGAAAGATACTATTAAATTTCTCTGTAAGCAAAATTATTTTAATTTTATTTAGAAAACTTTTTCATACTATTTCCAGTTTGTAGAAGGAATATACAGCCTTGAATATCATCTTTAAAATTTTTCATTTCTGGTGAGAAATATCATAACATTTAAAAAATGAGTTCAATTATTACAACAGCATTTTTTCTTAAAAAACAATAAAATTAATCAGTTCCTCATTTTTCCTTTAAGTTCATCTAGCCAGCTCTAACATGGACATATTTCTTACCTGCAGGACTTGTTCAAATTCTGAAAAGGTGTCAGCATTCTGGAATAAAAACACCTTTAAAACATTGTTATGGTCATGGAAGCTGTCAACTATAAATCTCCACTTAAAATTATCTTTTGAAGGTACATCAGAGTTCATTTACAGTCAATTTATGGGAAAAGGACGTCTATCGAGAGTGTTTCGGAAAATATTGACTGTAAGTATTTATAAGTAACAGAATAGTTCTGAAGTGTGCAATTACTGTATGTTTTAACATTTTCATAAATTTAAATAGAATAAGCATTCAGGAAGTAAGATTTCCATTCTTCATTACCTGAATCAACTGATTTACAATATAAGAACTTCCTAGTCTAACTATATTTGAAGACATGAACTATGTTTAAATCATCCATTACAGAAGCATAATTTGTTTCTTAGGACAACTCCAGAGGACTTACTCACCCAAGCAGAAATTCCGATTATTTTTTTTTTCTAGTCTTTAGATTGCATATGCTCTCCCCTTCTTGGTCAGAAAACACTATAGCTGGATCTCTCAGACACCGGCTGCTCAGGCTTGAAAGTCATAACCTACTCATTTGCTCTTGAATACTTCAGGAAGTTCAGGAAGAATGAGCATCCTTCACACTTGCTGGGTTTTCTTAGGGACCACATAGCAGTTAAAGCAAGCAACGTGAAGATTTTTTTTTTTAAATAAATAATAAAATGATCTCACTTTTATTGCAGAGATCAACAAAGAAAAAAAAAATTAGTAACAACACAAAAAGCTACCTGACAAGTCCTGCCAATGTTTCATCATCATTCAGATTTCTTTAGGTTTCTACATACACACAGAGTCCTTTTTCCTCCTTGTCTTTTCTTTCACTTCTAAAATTACTGATAAAAAAATCCTCACTTTGTTCACTCCAAACCTTGGCCCCATGAGTGAAAGAAAATGTTATTTACGATGACATATTGCAGCAGACATTATGTTGTCTTCTGTTCAATTCACTGATACTACTGATGCCATGTCACCTACCAAGTTACATCACAGTATCATTTGTAGTGAACATTTTTAAGAAACAGTAATATTACTATAAAACTATAAAAAGTAGCATCTATGTCCCTTTTCCTCGCCTGCTAAATGAAATATAGATTGTTATTCAAGCTGCTAAAAAAACATAAGCACTAAAGAAATACTATGTGTCACGAAGCATTAGTCACTAAGCATTATGCTGTAGAAATAGTTTCTATTTCCTGAATTTTAGCCAGAGCAATCTGCCATTCAGTTGTCCATCTGAAACAGTCTCTCTAAGCTGATGGGGGGGAAACTATAAACCACACCTCTCAAGCACGGAGCCTTCAGGAACAACTGCCAACCTAGAATATACGAATGGAAATTGATGGAGCAGCACTGAGCGAGGTCTGATCTGATTCTACAGGTATTTTCTAAAACTCTAAAAGCTGATATCTGTAGAACAGTGCATAAAAAAGCAAAGTCATAAAATCCCATTAGATAAGTCATACTCCAGAAAATCCCTATGTTGCTTTCATCTCTTATCCCCAGCTAGATGTTCAGGCATGACCCTTTCAGCTTTGAAAGAATGATCAGACTACAGCTTTTGCACCTAGAGAGGTTTATTGCAAGAGTAATGTAAGATATGTGCATCCAACACTATCATTACGCTAATGATTGCCTTAATGGTGAGCAAATTTTTAGGTCAGATGGTCAGTCTGCCCTTGGGAAAACTGGATTCATGGTTCCTTTCTCTTGTGCTGCTTCTAGATGCCATGCAGACAAGTCTCACAGTAGAGAAAAATGTTCTGCACCTGTCAATAAGTGCATTTCAAAGCAGGGCATGTTTCCATTTTAAACACCCGCTTGTGTTGTCTAATCAGACTCATATCTAAGGGTGATACTCTATACCATGTTCCAAATAATCACTCCGGGGGGGGGGGGGGGGGGGGAAGGGGGAGTTCTTGAACCTCTTTCAAGGTGTACTACAGGGAAGCTGTCTGCCCTGTGTTTCAAATGACTTCCACACACTAAAACTCCAGAAATAGAGGCTTTCAAGTAGAGCAAGCGCAATGGAGACTGTACAAATAAGCTACTTGATGGCAAACACTTAAAAATCCATCCTATTTAAGGCTGGCCATAACTGGGGAACTACTAATTGTGTGTATCAAGAGCTCCTGGCATACTGTCAATGAAGTGCCTAGGAGCAGTTCAAGATGCCCTTGTCTGTGTAGAAGTCTCCAGCAGCATATGTAAAGTGAATGAAAGAAACAGTCCAGATACCTGCTGCAGGTTCAAAATCTGTTCTCCTCTCACCAGTCACATCTAAAGAGCTTTAAGGAGTCCATTAGTGCCCACCATAAATCAAACTAGAAACAATGTCTGAACTCCTCCGACATCCAGTTGACCTGGAAACACTCAAGCCCACCGTTGGGATCCACTCGCAGCCAGCTATTAACTATTCTCTAGCCCCAGGTCAATTTACATTTATAACTTGTTTAGGATCACTGACAACTGGACACTTCTTTGGGTTCATGCTTACTTGATATAAATAGCCCATGACAGTGCTACCCATCACCTCCTATGTCTGGCTTTTCTTCAGTCATCTCGATGCACACACACCACAGATGTATCCCCCAGGTCTCTTTCCAAGGGAGCCCTCACTCAGCTGACTGCAAGGCTCCCTATTTCACTCTGCCCCAAAGACCAGAACAGA
The DNA here is from genome assembly GCF_047370975.1 of Nipponia nippon. Taxonomy (NCBI): domain Eukaryota; kingdom Metazoa; phylum Chordata; class Aves; order Pelecaniformes; family Threskiornithidae; genus Nipponia; species Nipponia nippon. The sequence continues at coordinate 43,145,597 of NW_028262380.1, read as the reverse complement.
GGCTGAAGTGCTTCTATGTTTGTACTTAAACGCTGTCTACTTCCAGATTCTGGTCTTTTTACTTACGTTCAACTTTGTTGATTTCACCTCCTTGCACAACACCTGGGAGTTTAATTAAGATCAATAGCAAATGATATAGCATGTTGCAGTTATTTTACAGAAGGCAAGTTGAAAAAGTTTGAGAAAAATCCATAAAAATTAAAAAGCAGCTTGTTTCTTGTTTCGGTTGTCTTGTTTTGACAGTCCCTCCAGCATTTGCAGGTTTAATTTCTCTTTCAAGCTAGAGGCATAAAGCAAAAGTGCCAAAGAAAAAACATTTTGTCCAGCCTCAGCTAGTCATTTCAAGGTAATTACAGTGCTGAATGTTCAGCCTGAAGTTTTCCAGATAATTAGAGGTTTAGGTTAGCTGCCTTTCTTTAGTAAGTATTTCAATTCCAACTCATCTCTGTTAAAATAACCCCCAAAACCACATAGTGAATGATATTCCCCGAGTTAGAGAAAACAGATTTTGTCATATAGCCTAGTACTTCCATAGCTTGCCTAGAAATCTAGGTAAATAAACTGAACTAGTTATTCTGGGTTAGAGGATGGCAATTATCACTCTGTATGATAAAGCATAGCATTAATGTATTTCTGAGGCCACAGAAATCTGTTATTCTATTTATTTATTTTAAAATATGACACCAGCACCAGAGAGGCAGTCACAATTAGTCTTATCAGGTGCTTCTACATTAACAACTGGTGTGGTGCACACAGAGAACAGCCAAGGTTAATTTTGTTGTGATGTGTTATAGTCCTAGGCTCCATCACATCACTGTTAACCAGCAGTCAGGTTTGCATCGCCTGCTAGTCTTAGGTCGCAGACACTGGTGCACAGAGAGAGCAGCCACTAGAGAACCTGGCACCCGCTTCCACATAGGGTGTCCTGAATAGCATCCCGACGCAGGACTTCAGACTTGGTTTCAAATGGAGCACCCCACTGATGCACTTTACAGCATGCTGCATGAATCCAGGTACAAACACCAGGCAACTTTGCTCCTAAAAAGAACCTTCCCAAAGCACTGAACCATTCAAGTATGTGCTCATTGTGCTTGCTAGCAAGCCAATGTTTAATATCATTCCAGAGTGAAATCAATGACACAAGCAGAACTTTAACTTCTGGTCTTCATCCTGATACTTTCATTTTCCATGACCTGCATATAGCAAGGATCCTGTGCATCTGATATGTATGCAGATATAAGTAACCTTCCACATACCCATAAGTTCCACATACTCATAGCAAGGTATCAAAGCAGAGCAACAGGAAGAATATGTGCAGACCAGGGTAGAACCGGGCATCGCTTTTTTTTTTTTTTTTCATACAATACCATCATTCAAAGTCCCTTGCTCAATCAAAATGAAGTACTCTGCTAGGTTTTGAGCTCTTTCAACTAAATGGTTTAAATAACACTGAAATCAACATTTTTAACTACAAACATTTTGTTTGTTTTAAAAAACAATGACAAAATATTTCAAATATTTCAGTTGTTTGGGACTTAAAAGAAAGCAATCCAGCTAAAAAGACACAAACTTGCAGACTGCTTCAGATTACTTAAATGTACTTCCCTCCCCCCTGCCCTCCGATTTAAAATACGTGTTAAAAAATTCACCTAAGACCTAAAAGAGAATAATGTCAAAAAGTGTATGGCTCACATACACTAACTATATATACACCCTTAAATAGATGGAATCAAGTCAGTAATTTTAGAAATCCAACTATAAATTGTAAATAAATACAAATATTAGAAATGAAAAAGGCAGTTGCTGATGTTTGCTATCTTGAATACTGAGAAGACAAAAAAAATTCTTAACAATTAACAATAGTAAAATCTACACTTTAGGCATGGATTAATTCTGGAGTGCTATTTATTACTTTCATATGGCACTTAGAGCAAGGAATACGGCTTAAAGGATTAAGTTTTGCACTTTGTCAAAACACTGAACTCGCTATTAAAGTATCACTACCGTGACCAGTAGAGGAGGCTAAAAATGGCAGCAGTGCAGCAGCTACCTAGTTCTAAGTCTCTTTTCATCAAATTAAGAGCCCAGTGCTACACCACTGATTTAATGAATACTTTCATGTCTTACGTTAATGGCATCTTTTCAACTCTCTGAAGAAACAATAATATATTATGGATTCACAATCAAGAAATGCATTGTGACTGCAAATTCTATTTCATATATCCCTCTGTATATAATTAAGAATTAAATTTCTTGCACTGTATTTGAGCTATAAGCAACCCTCTGAGGGTTTTTAAATGAGCTTTAATGATCCCTCCACATGAGGATTTTGAATACTAACATTATCAATAAAAACAGCTCTATAAAATATGCCAGCTCCACAGATCTGCTTCTTATAATATAATGTTATTGGTATCATTGTGAAGAGCTACATTATCCTATGGGCAGAAGTAGGTAGCATAGTATCCATTATAAAAAGCAAACACTATATTGAAAACAAAATTGCAAGGCTCATTAGTATTTCCTGCTGATATACCACTAAGACTGGAGTCCAGCAGCCCTTTCCTTGTTTATTTTGTCTTAAAAACATTCAGCCCAGAGATGCATATCAAATACCACTGAATATCCAAGTAACATTTAGTAGTCTAGTCTGCCCGTGCTCAAGGACAGCTATTCCCTTTCCACCTACTGGCATATCCCCCACAGTTGTTCCCTACAGCAGTAACACCCGGTACTGGTTAGGCATCAGCATCCACAGTTCCTCACCGCTGCAGCTTCAGTAACAGCACACCTCCTCTCAAAAGAACAAACAAACAAACCACCACCAACAAAAAAACCCCATGAACAACAAAAAAAAAAAAAAAAACAAACCCACACACAATAACCCAAAACACTTTCACAATGTCTATAACACCACCAGCTATCTGAATACTCTTGATTATTCACAGTGACAGTTTTTGTAACATTGTATTGCTTTCAGTCTACTCTTTACAAAACACAACAATTTCTTTTAAGTGAAAGCTTGTGAAAAAAATGGATGCACATTGGACTAGTTCATTTAATTCACAAGTGTATTTATACCAATTTAGCTCTAACCTTGGTCCCACTCCACTTCCCCTCCGAGAGGCAGCCAACGCAGTCCTGGGCAGAGCTGTCACCCCGAGGGCCCCAGGCAGGTGGGGGGAATGGACCAATGGGAACCTTACGAAGGGCAAATACAAAGCCCTGCACCTGGGAAGGAAGAGCAAGACAAACTGGGCACCATCAGGCTGGGGAGTAGCTCTGTGGAGAGCTCCCTGGGGGCTGCCAAGCTTCCCAAGCCTCCTGGGCATACCCAGGCAGCGGGGTTTACTCACCACCTTGGGCTTCCCCCATTATCCCAACCTCCACCCCCCACCCCGGCTTCAGGGCTCATCAGCCCAGGCATCCCAGCCTTGGTAAAGGCTGCCACATGCACTCCTGCTGCACCAGCCCTTCCTCAGATTGAGGTTCTGCAGCCATCCCAGCCCCTGAGGGCCTAATGGCTGTCCTCCCCACATTACAGATACCCATGAGCTCTGTAACTCTGTTCAAGACCAAAATCAGATTTCAGAATGAAATTAACGCTGGGGAGAGGACCATCAGAGACCTCTATAATCCCAATTTCTTTCTCAAAATAGGGCTTATATAGACATATTTTCAACCTCTTCTGGCCTCATGATGCAAGACAACATGGCACCCATAGAGTTTAATAATTTTGAGTGCTGAAGTTGATTTAAGCTCCCTATGATTTCATGATCAACTTTAACATACATTTCCCTTCTTTCCCTCATAAGAATTTACAACAGAATTGAGTAATATGAGTAAGATTTTCACTAGCCTGGTGCTTTGGATTTCATCAAGACCACAACTGATACAATTAATGTTTGATATAAAACAACATCCAAAGGAATGCAGTCCCCTAAAACTATTTTTATAAGACATAAGGAAAACAGAAGTATGTTACTTTGAATAAAGCATATTCTTATGTATTTAAGGTATCACAGAACTTGCCCACTAAAGAATGATTTACACAAAACATATTGAAGTCTTGGTTTAAAAACAATGTGCCCATTAAAACATGTAACCATATATTATAAAGAAGGCTTTTCTTCACTAGAAAAGGAGGTTGTTCCCTGAAAGCACACTGGAGGCAAAGAAGATGTCATCACATCAATTTAAATTGTGTTCCTTACAAGCTTTGCACTTTTAAAAGATCATTTGGCTTTGCTGCGACACTTTCCTCATTAACTTTTATACACTGGCTATCTAACATATTAAAAAAAACAGAAAAAAATACATGGCATCTTGAGCTGATTCTAAAAATCAATAGAGGCCTTCAAAGTCAGTGAAGATGAACACCCCCAGAAAGATCCAGCCCTTTATCTTTAATTTTGCAAACAAAATTCCTAAAAAATTTTATTTTTGGTCAGTGCTGGCATTCCAGGCACCGAGTGAGAGGCTGGACAGCAAGACAGCATTACTTGAAGAACCACTGCTGCCACAGCATCCTGCACACCACAGAGGCAGAACTTGGACACAGCACAGCATAGTGGCAGTCAATTTTTGGGACTTGGTTATACTGAAAACCCCAAAACACATCAATATCTGAAACTCTCTCCAAAACAATACACTCTACCTTTGATTTTATAGCTCTCTACACCATTTATTCTTCTTTATAAAAAAACAGGTTTTCTTCTGAGAGCACTTACATCCAAACAGAAGTCCAATTTTCACATAATCCAAATTGAAATGTAGTGAATGCAGCACGCCCACAAAAATCAATATTCGGTCACCAGAATGTTTAGCTTTATATTGGGTTGAATGCAACATGAGCTGGGCAAAAGTGCACATCTTGCAAGTTTGCAGGAATATATGTATAGGTCAGAGATCAGTCCAGAACAGACTTAATGAACTTGAGCATAATTAATAAAAGCAATACTGCTTTGACTAAACCGGTACTTCTAAGTGTTTTAGACAGTATTAGAAAGCATTCTTTATTTAGAAGGTGATACTTTTTTAACATTTGTCTTCACACTTTACATTATACTAAAATTAATGTATGCATCTTTGAACTATTTTTCCTCATTAGCCAGTGCATAGAAGCACTCTTCTGCTTCAGCTTCTTCCAGAAAAGTTCTTCACAAAGGCATTTGAATTTCCCAGTAAGTCATTTTACAGCATCTCAGATGTAGAATCCAACCTCAAGGGTCCGGTCCAGAAAACAATGTCTAGAGTCATAATACTTGTTCTTTTCTTCCCCCCCAACAGCTATCTTCAATTTTCTATATGGAAACATATATAAACTCCAGATTGTGTTCCTGTTTGCTCAATAGGGTGCAGTCTCCAGTAGTGGGGAAAATGGAAGCAGCAGCTTAACTAGCATTCAAAGTGGTGACAAGAAGATCTTCTGGGTAATTAAACTGATGCCAGCCTCCTCTATACTCAGTATTATTAGTATTCCCTGCAGGAGGGGAGGGGTGCAACTTCAGTGAGAAATTAATGGGATTTACAAGATCTGCATTACACAATATATTGTTTCCTGTGAAGAAGTAGCTAGCAAGATGCACAATCTCACAAAAAAAAAAAAGGTGCTTTCCAATCATTGCCATTGTACTTTTTGTCCCCCAGTATTACACTTTACTTCCTTCTCTATGACAATTGGCTGAAAGTTAAAATTTTTGATTAAAATCACTAATATATCAGAAAAGCGATGCCACAGCTACCAGCAGTAAAATTACTGAATATATTTTGCATTCAGGATATTCTTCCTGGCACAGAGGATACTAAGATTAATTTTGTTTTCCCATTGTGGATAGAAGGGAGCTTATTTATGCAAACTGATATGTCACATTTGTTACACAAGACTTTACAAATATTTCCTTAAACAGTATTATGTTCTCTCTCTGTAAAGCTGAAGCCAAGTAGATCATGTAACTGTAAGGCAGTTCCTACTAATGAAGAGAAGACTAGAAGAGGCCTCCTGGATCACAAACATAATTTCCCTGCTGCAGAAGTCAGTTATAACATACTCTCTAGATCTATGAAAGTTCCTGTCCAGAAACCAGTTAAGATTTTTTTTCTCCCACTCCTGTCAAGGTGTGTACAATAATCACTGTCCTCTTACAACTAGACTCTGTCTCCTAATTTATAGGCTGAGTCCATTGTCTGCTTATACAAATTTGCCCTCACTGTCTACTTCCTTCTCTCTTTTCCTTTTATTTAACCCCGCTGAATATTAACAAAGACAGTGGCATGCCTAGACAGGCTCAATTTTGCTAGGATAAACAAAATCCAAAAATCTCTGTATCCTAAGATGGCTTCAGAAATGGGGGATGAAAAACAGCTTTGACTTTGTGATTTCAACAGTATACACATTACTTCAAAGACTTCACCTTGTGTGCTGGCATTAGTATTTCAACCTCTCCTGCCAGATTTCTCACCCAACACATCTTAGGATTGGTTCCCTCTTCCACAATGTCTATAGCATTAGCACTACATACTTTTCCTACGACTTACCAGTGCAATAAGGTGACAAGTCACATCTCACAGCAGAAAGCTTCCTTTATTCTTAAGGGAATAACCTCGCGCTCTATACTGTTAAATTTCACCTGGCACTAATATAGTTCTTTTTCAAAACACCAGTGCTCTGTAAAACCAACAGCTGTTCTGGAGACCAACAGCTTTGTGTCAGCAGAAAATGCCCTCCAACCTATACCATTTTTCAGCCCGGGTCATCTATAAAGACAGGTGAGACCCAAAACCACTACAAGAATAGCATGGCAGAACAGAAACCATTTTAGACCTCCCTAGACTTCTTGAGCATCTCTCCATATTAGCTTATCTAGAGCATCTATCATATTTGTCAAAAAAATAGACTGAAGCATTAAACGTTTCCCAATGGTACTAATTTTTAATTAGCAATCCAAGACTGAAGTATCTTTTTTTTTTTTTTCTGGTGGCTCTTCTAAATCCCTATGGCAAAGTCTATTATCCCAAATGGATTTTTCACAGTAATGCTAAATTGAGCATCCCAAATTTGTAGTACACTAATTTAGCTTAATTTGATAAGCATTTTTGATCAGCAAGCCTCAAAGTGTTTGAACAGGAGAAACATGGGGGTATTCAACATGAGTTTAACTCTGTAGGTTTCATACTGAGAACAATACATGAACTGGATTTCTCCTGTACAGGTTATTACTCTCATGCAAGAAAGGACATCACTAATATGAATGAAGGGAACTTGAAAGCTGATCCAGACCAAACTGCAAATACACCTACTCTGGAATATTGGGGACAAGGAGGTTGCCAGCACAAAGCCCAGAAATTAATCTCTCACACCTCTAACTTCTCCATTTGTCATCTGGTAGCACTGGAAGTTGAAAGCAAACATGAAATGTAGATATTGTTAATGTATTAGTTACACTACTTACTAGACCTATCTACAGCAAAGTACATTTTATCTAAAATATTTTCAACCAGAATCAGAATGCTACATACTGTTTCCCCTATATAGTAAAAATAAGTTGATCAGGGGTTAAGCTAGACAAGCCCAGAGGCCCCTTCCAGCATAAACCAGGCATGATTTATCATCAGCGATTAAATAAAAATCTATTAGCAGCTTACCCACTGAAGGTGGATTGAGCAGCATTTAGAGCCCTGATTTCAGCTGCAGCCTTTTGCACCAACTGCTTTAAAAAAAAAAAAAAAAAAAAAACCAAAAAAACCACAACCAAAAAACCAAACCACAACACAACACAAAGCACCAAATCCCCAAAACACAAGACTGGAGAAGCACTGCTGTCCAAAGCAACTGCTGTCCCAAGTTACACAGGAAGTTCGTGCGTTCAGCCCAAGCATCTCACAACCAATAGCTTTAACTCCAAAACATTATTACCCTCTACTGCTTTTTAAGGTCACCCAGTGTTTCAGAAGGGTATTTTGAATGCAAGGAGGTGCTACCCTTGTGAGCCCCTTAGATGTTTCACCTGCCAACACTGCTGTTTCAGAATCAGATCCACCTGGTAGGAGCCACATTTTAATGTTCATTTGCTGCAGCAGAGTTAGTCAAACAAAAAGCATAAAGTTAAGTCATAGATTTTGCTTCAAATTCTTTCTAAAACTTGCAGTCTGAACCAACTGATGTTGGTTTTCGAGAGGCTTTCAATCTGTGCTCTGGAAATAATAGGTGCACAAGACATTATGGAAGGCTTGAATGAGTGAAGAATCACACTGCCAGCCATTAGGACTGGCTCCCATAAGTAAATCATTACCCCAGATGCCTCCACGAGCTCTTTCCTCACAGTGACTGTCATGGTACAAGATACGCAACGTGGTATCTTTTGTTTAACAGGGGATTTTGAGCGACTTGTTTTAAATACACAAAAAAAAGCACACAGTTCTGTGTCTCGCACCTAGACCTCCACAGGCTTACAAGCTGTACCTTCCCCAACTAAAATAAAAATTGGCATTTTTCCTCTATATTTTGCTGTAGTTGCTACTTTTCTCCACACCTTCCCCCTTTGTGGAATAACAGATTCTTCCCTGATGTCTCACATGCATCTGAGAAGAGCAAGTATTTACTACTTAACTATGAACATACAGGTATAGCAAAAGAGCATCATAGTTCATCTGATAGCTATCCTGGTTATTTCTGTTTTGTACACATTTAAAACAGGCCTACTTACTGTCAATATAAGGAGTATTGTGACGAACAGCAGTGTTCTGCAACCCACCTGGTTCCTTTCACTAGCGTTGGAAGTTATGCTCAGTAAAATAAGTTTTTTCTACAATTATTCAGAGATGGTAGCATTCTGAACTTACATCCACTCTCCTCCCCAAATATGCACATACAGAATAGCATATAACAAAGATCAACATTTATGCATAACACTGAAACACAGGAGGGCTTTTGTTGTTAAGATGACACTATTCTTTATCACTTCCAGAAGTGGCAAGAAAGCAATTTTCTAAGTCTTTGACTTACTTTCATTGTCAGGAAGGATACCGAGTCCGAGGCCCGGGGGTTACTCAAAAACAGTGAAGGGCTCAGGGATAGGCAACTATTAAAGCCCTTGAATCCTGAGGACAGCTGTGTCAGCCAATCTGCAACCCAGGCTTGTCAGTATTCATTATGCTGTTCCCACAGCAGACAAGAGCTTAAATGCTTGTTGAACCTGGAACTCTTCCAGACATTAAAGTGGTATGCTGACTTGTCTAGCCTTTCAGATATGCCAGCATCGTATCACCCTCTGTTTCTTATGGTTATATCACCTCCTACACTGAAAAGCCCCACATCTAGGCCACTTCTTTAATTTTTCAAAAATAAATGACATCTGTTATGCTGTTACTACTTAAGGCTAGTCACACATAAATATATGGGACATATTATAAGAATTAAGCAATCTTTATGATAACACTGCTTGATCATTTAAACACAGATGTTCTCCAATGACAGTGCTTCATACTGACTGATCTTATGATACTAGCTCATAATAATTTCCAGCAGCTAAATTGCAGGGGAAGACAGCTAAAATTCATTCAGTACTTTCTCAGTATTCCTTAGTCATATAAGCAATTGCTGGTTTACCCTAGCTACCCAGCACGATACTAAATGGAAGGAGATTGCAGTCAGATTGGAGAATCTGCTCCTGCCGCCACCACATCAATATACTGCAACTTACCCTCAGCAGAGGGCCGAGACAGGCTCCAGTTCTCGCTAACATTGCTCCCCCTCAGTTTAGAGGTTACTTTTTCCTACATGAATCCCTGCACTTTATAAAGAAAAACAATGTCTTGTATTTCATCTGATTCAGAGCTCGTTTTCTTAGAATGGCACAACAAAACCCACCAACTGTAACATGCCCTCTTGTGTTTTATGTTATTTTTTTATGGACTTCATTTACAAATGAGCAGACAGGCAACTAAAACCAAAGAGCAGACACAGGAGGAGGTTTCCTAGATCAATATTTGGTTGTTGAATTGGAACAACTCACAAAACTTATAGGACTCATAGGAGCAACTCTCAGCAACTTAGTCTGAGTTTACAGAAGTGGGAGGGTGTTACAAAGCTCAAAGTGAAGCTTATAGCAAGAGAACAACGCATAACGGGGGGAAAACTCCGCAACAAAATGCAGACCGTGAAATAAAATTAAAATCCTTACCTACATAGGTCCTTTGAATCACAGGCACCATCATGCCAGCTAAAACAGCCATAAAAACCACCACAAGAAAAAAACAAACCCCTATCCCTATTTTCTCCTAAAGTAGACATAAAACTGTGAGGGACTCTCTCTTCTTCACTCAGTTAAACATAACTCAAAAATAACCCATCCCCATACCACACCCCATTCTCCCCTCCACCCCGGTTACATATTTCAGAAAGTCCAACCACCTGGTAGTCAGCTGAGGTAATTATTCCTACTGTCACCTCCTTATGCATTGGAATAGCTTCACCTGTTCCTTTTAACCTTCCCCAGAACACCTGATATGACCTGAGATTAACCCTTTCCTTTCCAAGCTTTTGCTTTGTGTTACACATGATCTTGAATTAACACAATTACATTCTGAGTCTGTAAAAGAAAACATAGCCATTTGCAAGTGACGATTACAAGTTCGGACTGCTTGTCTTGGATAAAGATGTTGGAAAAAATATAGTATAACCATGTAATAAAGCACAGGAATAATATTCAGAGGCCTTTGGCTTGGTTTTTTTAGTGTTGGTTTCATTGCACTCACAATCAATCATGAAATTTAGAAAGTATGCAGGATAATGTCACAAAGCAGTATTTTGAAGTCAAGGAATAATGCTGATCACTGAGCCACAGCATGTTCTGGCCATGTTCTCGGTCTAGAGTGCATCTGTCAGGCAGGTGGCTGAGCTAGAAACAGCAGCTTCATTAAGTCAGGTTAATATATTATACGAAACTGAAGACTGGCTCACCCCCCCTTCCCCCAAATTAAGCTTGAACTCACAGAAATACCCATACGTATGTGCCAACACACATTCAAAGTCATCTTCATAACTTTTTCTAAAAACAGACACCTATTTTTAAAATAAAGGTAGTGGAGAACATCATTGTACTTGGTTGCCAGTAAACACAATTAGTTATGGAAGACTAAAGACTCAAAACATGCAGTGTTGCTAACTAAAATAGATTTCTTCTGTTATAAAACACTGAAAACAGTATAATACATATTACATGGTCCTTAAAGAAGACTCCATACATCTTAGAGGAACCATAATACAAACAAAATATGAAATGGCAGCCAACAGAACTGATAGGCAAATGAAACAGAAATAAATTGCTGGTATTTATATATCATAAACTACAGCAGCCTGTCAGAAGTTTGCCATAGGTGTTTGTTGTTTTCTTCCTTACATTTGCCTATTAATTTCTTTACCTTTTACATCTTTTCTATAACTGATTAATAAATTTCACTTGTGCTGTTCTTAAAAATGGGATTCATTTGTGCAAACAAACCACAAATTAAACAGACATCACTCAACATTCATTCGTGTGGGTTAGCTAAATGAAAGCATGTGCCATTGGGCTGTATTGCATGCCTTTACAGAAAAGATTTCCCATCATGAACTGGTAGAAAGAGGACCCAAAGCTGAGGGGGAGCCAGAGCCACAGAGCTCCATTTCCCTGCGTGAAGTGGAAATGGATCCGTGCCCAGCTGCCCTGTGTCATGCTGTGACTTTTCCTGTAAGAATCACAGAGGCACGATACAAGCCTGTTTGAGAGTCAGCATCATAAAATTTTCCTGAGCCATGGGCACTCAGGAATCATATGAATTCCAGGAACTGTGTATTGGACAACTCTCTTCCCAGATATCTCCCACTCTTCTCCTCAATACTCAGTATTTTATATTGTATAGTAGCTTTCACATGTCTCTCATCACATTTATGAAAGTTGTTTACATAGTGCATGAGTTCATCTCCCTGTAAGCTCTTTTACCAGTGACCAGCTGACATACTGCTTTTTTCATTTTGTGACCAGCAACACATTTGTCAGCATTGTGTTAATTAAGACCATTGCTTACCCTGATATACTTTTAGAGTAAAAAACGAGCCCAGAGAATACCACGCCTGGGAACTGAATCACTCTGCAAGCTATGAAATAAACACTGTGCCTTCCCCATGCCAGTGCAGAGGAGGGTGCTGGCCAGTTGAGCATTTAGAGATTGAAAGTCACATCAGTGGATAGAGTCTCCTGGCTGCCCAAGAATCAGAGCAAAGGCAGTAAAATAGCCTCTCAGAGACGCGGTTTCTCTTCATACAGCAACAGTTTTGCTAGTGGCAAAATAACTCCCTACAACTATGCCTAGATCATTCACAGACAACCCCTTTCATTTGAGCAATTCATGCAGAGGGAATGGGCAATTTTTAGAAAGAGGAAAATTGTAAGCAATTCCTATGATGTTCTGGGGACTATTCCTCAGAAATAATAGGTCACAGGATGTAGCTACAGACAGTGATGAATTTCAGATATCTCTATAGCAACTACATTTATTAAAAAAAAGTAAAACCTTTTTGTATCATATAAATAGCGGTGTCTGTCTCAGGGAGCTTAGAAGCGATTTTTGTATTGACTGCTGCATGCACATCACTGCTGCTTCTTTAAAACTATCGCATGCATCTTCTGCCTAATAAGAAAAATGGTGTTTGGCTACAGAGGCAAATTAAGTTTTTGCACTGGTCTAAACATTGACTTGGCAGCGATAGGTTAACGGTTGGACTCAATGATCTTAAGGGTCTTTTCCAACCTTAATGATTCTATGATTCTATGTTTCTGTTAGGTGCAAAGGGAGAGTGTCACGTAGTATAATTTAGAAAACATGATTGTTTTCTAAAAAATCTTCATTGGTGAATAGCAGACATCTGCATAAATACAACAGCACTCAAGTGAATCAAACTCTGATTCTCTTCCTTTCCTAGCTGATTTAATAGTGGAATATTTCTTTTCTCACCTGAAACTATTTTTTTACAACCAAAGCTTTACTTTAATAGTGCTGGGTATTTCCTGATTCACACATACCTAAATTTGTGCACACTTTCATGGAGGTAACTGGCAGGAAATTGCATTTATGCTAATATAAATAATATGAATAATATGCAGCTTTCATAGCTCCATACTGATGTAGACAGGATGTTTCCAGAGCTCAACCTCGCTTAAAGACCACCTTGTCAAGCAGCGACGCTAGAAACTGCAAATATGGAAGTTATAAAACGTAAACTGAGCTGTGGGCTGAATTGCCCGGGAAGCATCGCACCAGTGGTAAGCAGGAACCAACGCACTAACTAAACTGAGCAACACTTGTGGCAGATCAATGTACTATACGACGTGCAGATCAAAAACTCTTTTCCCTCCATGTCAGGCCCTAGTAGAAATTTTTGATCAGAAGCAGAAAAAAAAAATTACAACTACTATTAAAGCCATGAGAGAGAAACAAAGAGATTTCAGTCACAGGAGATTTAGGGCCAGCTGTTCCAACCAAGCTGTATATATGAGCACAGGTGGTTCACAGAAGAAAAGGGCATACTTCAAAAAAAAATTGTATTTTTTAAGAAGTCTGGATCATACAGCTATGTCTATTGCAGACTGCTGAGGAGACTCGGCTCCTCTGCATGGGCTTGCTAAGCCCTGAAGCTGAGCTGACCGAAACTAGATATAACTGCCAGTGGCAGAGAGTAACTTGATGTCCTCCAATTAATTTTTGTTCTGATTTGGAGTGCAAAAGTGTTTTCAAAACTATCCCTGATGAGGGAACTTGCACACACACACACGCTTTTTGTTTGTTTTGTTTTGTTTTTTTTTTCATTCACATATCAATTTTAAAATATATATCCACCTCAAACCTTTGTTTTCAGCTATTTTAATCATCCCTGAGTACCGTGCCATTTCACTACAACCAACAAGGAGGAATTTGATCGAGGACAGAAGATGTTCTACTTCAAAGAGCAGTCATTAACAACAACCTTTAACAAGTTTTAGAAGTAATAAAAAAAAAAAAATTTCCAACATTTCCAGCATATATAATTACTTTGTCCTAACCAAACAAAAATAAATTTGCTAGAGTTTTGCAATACAAAAACATACAGTAACTTAAGAACAGATTTCAAACAGACATATCCAGAGTATTAAACAAGTTCAGGTACAGCTTGCAAAGTATCTACATTGGCTGAGAACTCATAACTCAAATATTTGTTCAGTTTCTGTGAGTTTTGAAGTCTATACTGAATTCTTTGCTTCTGTGATAACACTACAGTGATATTAGCTGGTTAAAACAGGTCTGTATTAGCCTAGCCTAGAAGGAATTTCTGCCTCTAACACTCATTCTGCCCTGTAAAGAGCTGGAATAAAAAGCACAAGTAGATTCATTGTAGTTGACTTGTATTGCTCTACAAGATTTCAGGGATACAGATGCATTTGAATGAACTACTGTGTAATGAAACTAGATGACTTTTCAATACATTGATCAAAGTGCTTGTAGCTCCATTTTGTATCAAGCACAGTAGTGAAATGATAACTACTGAACAAATTTCATATGGCAGATTCTCAGCAATCACTTAACAACTTAAGTTCTTGAAAACTATTTTTACATTAAAAAAAAGTTTAAAGATTGACACCCGTCAATATGATCTAAACAGCAGCATATTTTTGATATGTTCTCAGAGCAGTAAGAAATATGAAAGGAACACAGACAGCATCTTCACAGACCAAACAGAACAAGATTTAAAAAAAAAACCTGTGGATTAATAATCTGCATTCAGCCAAGTATTTCTAACTTGCCAATAAAATGAACAGTCTCAAGAATTGTTGTTTGAAAGACAACGATTCTTATTTGTTTTCATCTCCCCTACTTTTAGGAGGTTGAGCATCCCTTGAGAGGTTTTTTCCCTTTGGTGTGGGATTTTTTCCTGGGTTTTTTGGTGGTTGTTGGTTTTATTTGTTTCTACACATTTTCATACATAATATGTTGCTTCTCAGCACAAAACATTTCTGTTTAGCAAGACAGAGTGTTTGTGAGGAGTAATCTATACTACTGTCTTAAACCATCTCAAATGCTGTTTTCAGACCATAGACTGACATTTCCACAGTTACTTTGATCCAGTAATTACTAGTGGAATTCCTTTATAGCATCATTCCTTACGTGGCCCTGAAAGCAGTAAAGACTATAAAGTTGCAAAAGGCAAAAGTTATCAGCACCAAAAATTAATTTAAAAGAATTAAATATTGGAAGCTGTAAGCCAATGAACACATATTAACCAGGAGTTCTGGGGTTTTCTCATGAGCATGATAATGGAAGAACAGGAAACAACCAATTAGGCTGCTAAAGGCACGCCAGTTTTTCTTCTGTTTATTCCAAAAATGTGTGAGTTTGTGGAGAGAAGCTGGTTCCAGCACTTATTCCCTTTCACAGCTGGTATTCCTATTCTACGCATTCTCTTCAGATTGCTTTCCTCAAGGACTACAGGCATAAAAATATTACAGAGCAATAGAAAGTCCACTTCCCAAGAAGAAAAATTACAGGCAGAAAACCTGATTTATCTTTTCATCATATAATAACTTGTACACCCGCCTAGTTATTTTTAGCCAAAGTCACTAGGAATCTGTGGCTGCCAGGCTAGTTATTTTGAAAAAAGTAGTATTTGCTAGAAGAAATCTATTCACAATTCTTTAAGAAAACTTTTTACAGCTATTTGTTGAACCTACAGCATGTGCTACCCCAGTGATGAGTTGTATGTTCAATTACCATCTTAATCAGATTCCTTTACCTACTGTCTCTAGTTTATTTAGTTTTCACATTCCTTGCAGCTCAAGATCAGGAGTCAATATTAAGCACAGCAAAGGAAAAAACATTCATTTTTTCTTATAGTTTCATCAGTCAACAGCTATTAAGCCTATGATAGCTATCAGAAAGGCCATGTAAGATAAGATCATCAGTATGTTTTTCCAAGGAACTGGAGTAGCTGAAAGACAACAAAACAAACCCATTATGCAAATTTAATCATTGCCTTTGCCTCACCTCAGTGACCTTTCTCTCTCTACAAAGGCAGGAAAAAAAATCCTCTTTTAAATATTGGTGGTCTCCCAACAAGTGTAACATTGACCCTACTTGAGCCACATGGTTTGTCAAACACAGGTTGTCTGGGCCACACCTAACCCAAAGTTACTCTCAGAGCTCCTGAGAACCACATTCTTGCGTGGTGCCTCTGGACAGGACCCAGCTTTCAGCTCCTGCTTCTCCAGGGCACGCTTCCACTTACCCAGCTCTACCCACTGCTCACTAATCAGAGCCTCTTTTCCATTTGTCCACCACCTCAGAAACCATTTAATCACATGCCATCACATCCTGTGTTCATCTGATCCATTTACCAATTACTAAACAAAAGAGCATTGAACTACTCCCTCCTTTAGCCTGGAGGGAAGGACAGCTGCTCCACGGAGTTTAGACCCCAACCATACCTGTCATCAGCTTAGAAGTGATTCATCTTTGCGAGATTAGAAATCAAGATGGTAGGAAGCAGCAAAACATGGGGCTAAATAATACAGTTAACTTACTTGCAAGACTGTTCCAGCACTCCACACTCTTTCTTACTTGCAAGAATATTTTATTTCAAATAAGTGCTGAAAATATCATACAAATTCATATAGCATGGAGGAAAATCCCAATAAAAAAGTACCATTGACATCCAGAATAATGGTAATAATTTTCTGGTACATATATGTTGCATATAAAACTATGTGCTGCAGTCTTACTGCTTATTTAGGTCAAGAATTTGTATTCTAAGCTGATTATAAAATTCCATATGGTGCTACTGTTAAAATTCAATGTTTTCCATGATAAATTACACATACGTTTTTTTACATAGCTATATTTGAGAAAATAGCGCAATAATAGGAGGTCATTTTCTTATTTTTAAGAACTTTCAGTTAGGTAATCTTTCTGGTCAAGTTTTACCAGTCAACAGCCCATTTGGAAAGAAAAGAAAAATGTATGCTCCTCCATGGTCACTTTTTCTTCTTGTTTAATGCTAAGATCCTTCCAAGGAATAAACTCCAAGAGAACAGTGACAACTCATTTTATACTCTATTCCTTGTCTGCTGTGTAATTTCATTAATATTTCATCCAAAGTTGCCTTTTTGTATAGCAACAGCCTCCTCCCAAACATCTCTTAAAATATTTCCACTGCCAGAAATTTAAGACAGATGATTTATTCCATATCCGTTTTTTTTTTAAAAAGAAATACCTGATGTCAGCAATTTTTTTTTAACTGGAGGATATTTGCCTACTATTCACAAATTCAATTACTCTTCCTCGATATGGAACAGTCTTTTACATTATTTTATTTTGCAGTTTCAAGTTTTCTTCCTGCTGGTTTTTGCTTTGCTTGCTTATTTAAGTCTGCCTGCCATCTTTTGATGATGTGTCAGCAGGTCTCATCATGGGGGAAACAAACAACAGTCAAGAAGTAAAAAGCAGCTTCAGTTCACACTTTGAATCAAGTTAAGTTCTTGTTTTCCTGCCAAGATTAAATCCTTCTAGTAGCAGGTAAAACAAAAGTGACTCGTCCCTCACTTTATGTTCCACCTGTAGGTGACTGGATCTTCCCCCACCCCTGATGATGATGAAATGGATGAAAACAATGGATCTGGATGAAAACAAGTCATAAAGACAAGACACATTTGCTCCATAGTTTTACAAAATGTGCCATCCTGGAACCACATGAATGAATGTTTGCATCATTAAATGTACTTATATTCTGTAATTTGGCCTGGCTGGTGCTTGGCACCTACAGTTCTCACTGGTTTGAGCAAGAGCTATCAGCAGTTCACATTCTTCCCAGCAGCACAGCTGCCTCACGCTTGGCAGATCTTGCCACATCTTCAACTGCACACACTTTGGGAAGCACAATTTCCATCACCCACTCTCCCAAGCTCATACTCCTCACAGCCGCATCCTTTCATGCCTTAGCATTAGTTCTAGCCCCCTCCAACCACCGCCCTACTCTCCAGCAGCACTGGCTGTTGTGCATGTTTAGTGTTTTGGGGTGTTTTTGCAGATTAGCTTGGCATCACTAGAACAGCTGAAACTTCATCATTCCTGCATAGCGTCAGCTGCAAAAAGCACTAAGGAGAGGCAGTTAAACAGAGTTTGTGAGCAAATACCTGGCGACAGGCAGACACTGATGCACTCAGCTAGGTGTTATTAATCATATTCCAAAATAAGATTAAGAATGTGAACATGCCTATGCATAGAGAAGTCCCAGAGGTCATTAATTCAGCCAATATCTACATTTGAATAAGAGAGTCCACTCAGGAAACTGAAATACTCATAAACCACAAATTACTATTATCCTAAGAGTAATCACATGAAATGACCAGTGTGACCAATCACTCATTTTTGACATGGGTGTTTTTCATACTGTCTAAAAATAACAAAACACTGACTTTGTGTTTAGAGCAGGCCTAAGCCGTTCAGCCCCCAAGCAATCCACACTGTTTGCAGTTATATTTAGACCTGCTCTCAAAAACCTAAACCGTACTCTTGCTCTCCATCACCACCTCAGATGTCAAGCTCCCCTATCTCGCCCATCCAGAGACCCTACTGACAAAAGACTTTATTCCACTGGACTACAAATCCTTCTCTACAATTGCCATTTCTGCTGCACACATTTTGTCACAGCACAAGCTGCATTTCTCTCCTGTTTCTCATTTCCCAGGCTGGCCTCCTTCTACTCTCAGGTCTCACCTTGCCTGGTAACAAGGACTTAGGAGTACAAGTTAGACAAACTTTCCTGTGCAAGAGTTCAGCTGACCTGGAATCACTGACTTGCACCAGGTTTTCTCATCAATAAACTGTTGCTCAGTGACGTCAGTCCCTTCTTCAGAAGAAAGCGTTCTGCTCTGAAGAAAACCTGTGATGTCAAATATTTCTCTGAATCCCTCTGACACACCACATGCCGCCCATTCTTTGCCATGCTGGCAGAAATATGGAGTTGCACTTTTAAAAACTGTTTGAAAAACAGAAAGGGAGGCACTGTCATTCTGTACCTTGCTAAGAGAAAACAGTGCTTTCACAGATGCTGTGGTCCACTAAGCATATGTCTCCCTATACCAGTGCTTTGGGGTAGTTTAACAAAGGGTGAATTTCCTCTTTTCAAAGGTTGATAGAGGACAAAACCCCAAAAAGTTATTAAAAAATGGATCAAGAAACAAAACGATGTGATGGTAAAAGACCATCACAAAAAGATGTAGAAACAATTTAGCAGAGCTCTTCCTGGGTAAATAAGAATGGAAAGTTGCAGCTGCGGTATTTGTATAATTAAATCCAGAGTTTAGATCACAGCTTAAATTCTAAGAAGCGGAGGACCTGTACAAGCTTTGCAATTCTATAACAAAATGGACAAACCAGGCCTTATGTTGAGGCACAGTGAGGCAAAACCTATGAAAGAGTCTTCGCTCAATCTGTTTCTGCAAAACTGTAGATCTTAGGTGCTTAATTTTCTGTTACTTCCTATCGCTGTTGTGAATCTAGGCTTAAATGGATTTCTCCCACCCAAACAGGTGATTTTGGAAGAAGGCTGCACAGAGAAACCAACCAGACAGAGGAAAAGCGCCATCCAAACCCCGGACATTCAGCTAGTCTGAGAAATTTCCCCATGGAGGCAGTCACATCTGCAGCCTTGCATTGCTCATTCCAGTTTTCTTTTTCCAAAGCTTTACTGCTTCTGTTACCCCTTCCCCTTATTCATTTCTCTTATTTCCAACCTCCGCTCTAAACTTGTAATGTTAGAAAGGTACCTGCCACAATTCAGCTGTTGATATTTCTGGTATGATGCATCTTTCACTCATTGTTGGCTCTGCTTTGTCTAGTTTGAATGTAAGCATTCATCCAGACCTGCTGTTATTACCATGCAATAACATCATTGAAGCCATAGAAAACAGTAAGATTTAGGTGCTGCTACCCAAGTGACTGGGGATACAGCAATTAGCAACTAAATGAGATTCTGTGACTTTTAATAGACAATTTATAAGGGTGATTAGGAGTCATGTCTCCAGGAGTGTCTTGTCATTCATGATAGGTGACTCAAGCCTTTTTTAGTTTTACTTTTTTTTTTTTTTTTTTTTATTTAAGATATACACAACTGGGACAAGGGCTGCATAGCAATGACTTGGATCAGAATACAGTGACTCCTCATACAGGAAAAGTACCTGTTTTAAAGAAAACATTACAGTCCAAAGAAGTTCCCTACCACATGGTTAGCACTTCCCTTCTTTGAGGTTTGGCACAGAAAAGAGGAAATTTGTAATCAAGTATTTCATAGAAGGCCTCTATAAATTGTTCGCAGAATGTGGAAATATCATACTTTGAATTTAATAGTTGACACAGCCAATTAAAAAAATCTTGATGAGTAGGAAGATGAAGTTAGTATGACGGTCTGTGATTGTTCAGGTTATATTAATCTGACCACTAGCATTCTGGTGAAGGTACTCCTAAATTACCGAAGGAGTTTGACACACTGCAGAGATGAACTTGCCAGCCACAACTGTTTCAGTACACCACTGGATGTCTGTATCCACTGGTCAGACTACTAAATCCCTGTTACACATTTTTGGCTAATGCTTACACTAGCAAGGTACTAGGAGATGAAAATGGATCATGAAGCACCAAGAGGTTTCCAAAGGTGTTCTACTGCATTTCTAATTGAGGTTTCACCTTCTTTTTGATTACTCCTTGTCTAAAGCCAAATTAACACAGAAAATAATGGCACATATTTAGAGTCAGTTAATATATTCTGAGTTACTGCATTAGATGTCGCTATCATTTAGAGGAACAGTACAGTTTAGGTCTAGGCGGACTTAGCAATAAATAGCTTAAGGGTGACTAAGTACCTTCTAGCTCATCATATATAGACATAGTTCTATTTTTCTGATGGTTGTTAAAGGTGACAAGTAAAATGACTTTTGGCAGTTGCACTTAGTTCCCCAGGGAAACAGAGTCAAATTCAGAATACATGCAATAAAAGAACATTGCATAAATGTGCTACCGAGTTTGACAGGTTGAAACAGTCTCAGTAGGATAGTAAGGACAGACTGAAACAAATCAGGCCCCATAAAGGTGTCCACCGTGTTTGGGGGTTATATTATTCAAGTGGCAGGAGTGATGGAAAATTAACATATCGCTTCCTTATAGCAAAAAAAGTTCCATTAATTTGATTTTGGTCATCATACCTTCCCCCCACCCCCGATTTCTAAGCTAATAATAGCTTGTGTAAAGACCTCGTTGTAACGTGAATTCATATGTGCAGGGTACAGATGGTGTAACTGTTGCCCTGTAATAATGGTCTGTACGCTGTGTACTGAATTTGCAAGGCCTCAGGACTGAGGCTTGTCCAGCTTGGTCTGTCCAACCTTTTCTTGACCTGCCTGCAACCTCCTTTTACTTTGGTTAGCTCTAACAGCAACTTTTCCTCACTAACCAGGTTCTAGGACTAATTTGTTTCACCTGTGTTTATCTTCTATAGTACAATCATAGTTTTATACAGATAGCAATAGCAAGGAGTTATTCCGTGTAGAATGAGATATTTATGGATAACATAATAATACAGAGAAATACAGGCCTGGTGCAATAGCAGAGGCTTGAGAAGTCGAGAAACAGGATGCAACAGAGAGGAGTACAGGCATGAGACAATGAAAGATACGGCACAGGCCTGGTACTGGAAACCCCACAGCTATGAACAACTCACCAGTGGTCACTAAAAGAAAAGTGGACCTGGAACTGGACGAAAGTGGGTTTATGTGTAACAAAGAACAAAGCAGTAGTATCCAACACATGTGAAAGGCATGAAATTTGGATGTAAAGTGGAGCTGCAGACCAATGAAGAATGATGACTGACAAAAAAAGAGCAAAGATGTAAAAGCACGTTAGCAAACATACAAAAACGGCCCCACACAAATCCTTGAGCAACGGAGAAGAAACCACCAACGTGAACATAATGTTATTCCCAGCAAAGGAGTCCATACGCTGACAAACCACTAACACCCTCACCACCACCAGAACGAAACCTTTGACCTTACGTCCCAGAAGAGTAAGGGAAGGGAAAGCAGAACAGTTTCTGACCCTTTCACTCATAAGCAGTGTGTGAATAACAATTTTAACTCTATTTTCATTATTATTAAACTTTTTCTGCATCGATGTATTCTTTCTCTTTCTGTAATAATTACATTTGGACCAGTAATGGTTCTTGGATTAGACTATTAAGACTTCAATTATGTTAGCAATAAATTCTTGTCTTTATGTAAAGTGTGTTTTGTTTTTGCCCATAAGCAAGATTGAGTGCAACAATGGTTGGCAGTTCTAACTACACAGAAGTTCAAAAAAAAAAATTAAACTTTGGATTTGCTAAGGCAAGGTCATCTTCTGCAGAGTAGTTGTATTTCTGTGTATGACTTAATTATTCAGTAATTCAATAAAAATAGGGAAAGGGATTATTCAAATGTTTTTTACTCTCCCAAATACTTCTGTAATGTTGTGTACAAACGGGACTGTATTTCCACTTTTGAGAACATTGTATTCTGTTCTCCTTCACAGCATACCATTTAATTGGCAAACAAGTTAATAAGACCATAAGATTAGAAAGACTCTCAGAGGCCAAAATGTTAGTCGCTAGTATGTCAGAAAACCTACTACTATTCCTATTCCAATTAGCTACATTTTACCTAAAGATACTTATGCACCATTTGTACTTTTTTGTTCCTGTGCCAACGGTATCCATTACCCAAAAGTGATCTTCACTGCCCATGATGTTTATCATTCTAAAATATTCAGTGACTGTCATCATACTTCTCAATCTTTGTTTTGCCAAGCTAGGAAGCTTCTTTTAGTTGTCCCATTGAGACAAACTCTTATTTTCCCTTAATACCTTTAACCCTTCTTTTTACTCATTCCAGTTAAACTCCATCTGTCCTGAACATGAGTAAGCAGAACTGATAGTCTTACTACTAATCCTTACTATTAATCCTTAAGTGATTGCCTTGTCCTTTGTACTATTAGATTTATTGTTAAATTACATTGCACTTTGGTTCCTTTTGTTCTCAGTGCCGTCCAGCTGCTTCTGCTCTTGCTCTCCACATTTTCTTGAGGGTCTGTCAGCACATTGCAAATGTACATTAAACATTACATTTTAAGAGTGCACTTTTTGTGCCTCAATCACTTCTGAAATTATTAAATATGCTCAGTCCCAACCCCAAGCTCAGAGGAACACCACCTGAAATCTCCTTTTATTTTAGTGATTCCCCTGTCAGTATAACTCACTTTCTGCTTAATCTATTCCATACTTAACTCCCATGTTTTATCTCAGTCCCCATCTTAATCCACCTACTGCTTTCCCATGCGGCACCATGTCAAATGCTTTATTGAAATCTATACAGATTAGACATTTTCAGTTTCTTTTGGCTGGCCAATCATCCCTCCAGTCAAAGAAAAATATCAAGTCAGCTGGCACTATGAAGAAGAAAAAAAAGATCAAGCTTGGACTTTTACGGTAGCTTCTTTTCCAGCTTCTTCTATTAATTCAAAAGAATTAACTTCCTGCAGCTGAAGATCTTGCATTCCACTGGCCTCAAAGCAAACAATTTCAAAGGACAATATTTGACTTGCCTTCCTATAGTATTACATGCTGAACAGAAAATGATCACAGTTTGTATGTCAAGATCTCTAACTGAAGATCTACGCCGTTCTCTACCAAATCTCTAACCTGTTCAATTCTTTATATAGATCTTCAACATCAGGGAGCTTTAAACAACATTTAAAAGACAAGAAGATATAAGCTAAGCAGTTGTTTAATCGGTATTCCACCTCTGCACTGGAGGAGGGTCCGTCTGTAGATCTAGTTGCCATTTCAGCAGTACGGCATCCTTCTCACCTCATCTTTTATCAGTGTAACCTACATCAGTACTATATATTTCAAAAATTTCAGATCAAGAAACTGAATATGTTCCCAAGCATGTAGATGACATTCCAAGCACTCAGGAGTTTCTTGCCCAACTGATTTGGTTTCTCAGTGTATATGCAACTGTCTTGTCCATGACCTGGAAAAGTTGAGAGGTACTAAATGCCTGTATATACCTGTAAAATAAAAGCAGCCCAAACCATTTATCTTCTAAACTGTTGAATGAAGTCCCGGCATTAACTATCAATCTTCAAAACAATTCCTGACCTGGACACAGTTCGGATGTTAGCACAGGACAGGGACCATTATGAAATCTGCAGTTTTCTAGTAGCTGGTAGCCTCCTGTTTTGAAGGCTGAGAAAATTTAAAAGTAGCAGTGCAAGCTATTCCAGGTCAATTAGTTGGTTTCAGTGCTTGGAAACATTCCTGGGCATGTTTAACTTCCTTATATAAGGATACATACATACAGCCTAGGCATATAGCTACTGAGGAAATCACTGCCAGGTAAAAAACAGATGTAAACAGACCCCTTTAACCCTTAACATACACAGAACAAGAAATCAGTTTGTAATTCCTTATCTCCTCCTTTCCCCATCACGGAAGCATATTGAGAAGTCTGCAGCAGGAAGAATTATTTTGTGCCATATAAGTTATAGCTAGAGAACATGGCGCCAGATGCTCTCTTCATCTATAGGCATGTGACTCAGGAAACTTTTCCACAGACAGATGACCTCACATTGCATAAACAATATGTTTCTTTTCACATCTTTAATTACCAGGAAGCCTGATCAGCAACTGAACATATGCCAGAGCCCTGACACTTAGAGGCTTTAATAGTCCTGGCCAAATATTTTCTGGGGCCAGCTCCATGGGCCCCGGAGCCCCACTTTGGCTCGGCCCCAGGCAACAGTCCCAGAGGAGTACAAGCCCCCAGCTCCACCATGCACCTCGCAGGTCCAGACCCCGACCCACAGACTGACTTTCCAGCTTGACCTCACACCTGCCTCAACACCACAAACCCACCAGGCAGTCTCAACCGTTGCTTGAACCTGGCCATGAGCTCTGGGTCTGCCCTGCTTGCCTTATTCAAGTGGCAAGGGCCAGGGCCCTGGCTGGCCACACTGTCATGCTCAGCCTCCCACCCCTTAGGCAGCAGCCAGCCCCTGCTGCTCCCTGACAGCGTGGATTGGTAATGAATCTCTTGATAAAGAGCAGATTTCACTTTTTTTGCAATATTTCTTTTGAAGTTCTGTGATACACGTACTAGCCCTATTCACTGCACAAGGTCGAGGTGGCTACACCAGCCACATCCATCAGCTGAGCTGAAATGCAAATTGTCAGCCCAGAAAAATGGTGCTACTGGAGTGGGTTGGTTTAGGGAAGAGTCTTATTTAATATTTCCACTAACGGCCTTGGCTCAAGGAGTAGAAAGGTACTAAAGAAGTTGGCTAGTGGCACAAAGTTGACAGGAATATGAATGAAAGCAGGAATACGCTAGGAAAAAAAAAATTAAAAAGACAACCTGGAAAACTGAAATAGTACAAACTGAATGAGATCTAACACTACCAAATGCAAGCACAGGAAGCCAGCAGCTTCCGACATGACCTTCCAGTATAAGCATAAATATCATCCGTTGAGCATGACAAAGGAGAGACCTTAGCAGACTAGTTCCCTGTCTGGTGACTGCACACCAACTCTGTGAAGTGACTATACAGAAGAAAAATGTGAAATGAGGTAGAGCAGATTAAATACTAACAGTAAAGACAAGAACTACCTCAAGTTCTGCTGTGAAAGGAGTTTGCGGGGCCTTATCTAATACACTGAGCTCTTTTCATTTCTCCATGCTAAAGAACATAGTGGGAGACAGAGAAGGGACCCGAGGAATGCAAAACCCATTTTATTAAGGGATATTACATTAACTTAGCTTATTTAGCCCAGTC
Organism: Nipponia nippon; assembly: GCF_047370975.1. Taxonomy (NCBI): domain Eukaryota; kingdom Metazoa; phylum Chordata; class Aves; order Pelecaniformes; family Threskiornithidae; genus Nipponia; species Nipponia nippon. The sequence continues at coordinate 43,119,674 of NW_028262380.1, read as the reverse complement.
AAATCATGGCTGAGGCTGAAACACAGAAGGCACATATAAAGACCAGAAAAGGAAGTTTTTTGAACACAAGTTTGATCCAACACAGGCTATGTATAAACAGAAAGAAGGATTCCAAAGAGTAAATTTCTGGAAACGCACTGCATTAGAATCACAGCAGGAAAAACCAACCTGTTCCAGCAAGACTAAGCCCAATTCATGGAAAAGGACAACAGTTGTGTAGCTTCTGTCAGGATGCAAAAAGCATAGAGATACGCCACAGTTAGAACTGTGTAACTTTACAGGGATATACCTCCCCACATTAGTGCACTTATCAGCCCCTAGTCGAAGTTCATTGGTTAATAGTGATAAAGTGGAGTTAACTTTCCCTCTGAACACACACAGGGCAGCCACTGACACCATGTGTTGTGTGAACATCCCCGTTGCCAGAGGGAACCACAAGCTGGGTCTGCATTAGCAAGCAGAGCAGCCCAATAGGAGGGGATTTATCAAGCAAAATCATTGGTGCTGAGGACCTGACATCCACACTGAAAACATCTCAGGAGTTTTTCCCTCTGTGCTAACTGTAGCCCGACTCTGTTGTGACTAGAGTGCATGACCAGGAACACATTTTTCAGTTAAGCTTTGTCTGAAATCAATCCAGTTCACACTCTGGGAAACTGCTGTGCAATGCAAATTAAAGCTCAGTAAGAGGACACAACTAGGACACTTGTTTCAAATGTTCATTCTCCATCTGAATTAAAACATAAGACTGTTGTCTTTACAGCACTGCCAGCCTTAAGCTACACACAGTTTTAGATGGACAAAATCTTACCTTTCCACAGAGCCAGGTACCCTCCCTGAAGTTAATCTACAGCAGCAATGATTTCAGCAGATGTTCCCAACCCTGATTTTGCCATGAGGAAAACATTTGGCTCATTCCCCCCCACTGATAGCATGAGAGCACTATTCAGTATAATCAAAACCACAGGTGAAACACATGCTCTATTAACAGGCATCGCAGTGTCTTATTTGAGAAGTGGGAAGCTAGTCACTTTTCTATCCTGCCCTACGCTCGTTAAATATAAGGTTAAGAAAGGAAGTTTCAAGGCTACACTGAATTCATTTGTAAGTGTTTTCTGGTCCAGACTTTTTTTTTCCCCTCCTTTCCTTTAGGCCATCAATAAAACATTAGTTGTGAATGGCTGATTTGTTCCAGTTCCAGCAGGTACACTCCAGGCTCACTGCAAGGCTTTTCATTTTGAAAACGTTTTTGACATAACATTGCTATGTTACCATCTGCCTGAGTGACAAATCCCAGATAAACAGCTTTATTGGGACACTCTCTGTCCCTTAACACACAATCTATGATAAACTTCCAGGGGCAGTTTTAAATACCTTAGGACCAAAAACAAACACTACAACTTGCACTGTATGGAATCTATTGAAAGGTTATACTAGCATATACAGCATGAGAGGCCCATACAGAGAAAGGCAAGTGAAAAAGATATACTGTATTTATTATTTATTAAGAATGAGGAAAAAAACACTAGCCTACAATCCAAGCCATACTGTTTTTCCATCTCATGACGGATGTCATAACGAGCTGCAAGGAAGGAACAAGAATGGAAGAAGGGAGTCCTTTACCCTGGAGGTGCGGTAGGAGTCTGAAAGCTTTCTGTACTTCATAGAACATGCTGAAAGAGCAAAGGTCCTTTACTGCCATCACCTGGAATAACTGAAATCAGAAAAAGAAACTTCCTCTTCAAGCAACACAGTCAAAACTCATTAAGTTGTGTGCTGTTATGCAGCTACAATAACAACATAGGCTTAGCTCCTCGTGAGAGTAGTCAGATAAGCAGTGAAAGTCGAAAATGGTATCTCTCAAGAGAAACGGATATATCTTCATTCAACATCTGCACAATGAAACCAAGCATGATCTCTGCAAAGCACAGATACTGTTCTACATCCCAGAAGGGCCAGGGCTTCCACAGTTGATGTGCCTACAGAAGGACCTGCAGAATTACCAAGGTGGTAAGAAAACAAAATAAGACTCCAGAAGATTTGGGAGAAAATGCAGGAGTTTAAAGCAGAATCATGAGGTGTATCAGACAGAAAGGCAGTGGGGCTCTCAAGTCTCCATTTGTTGATTATGGTAAAATTCAGCTAAATATTATCAACTTCCTTTGTGTTCCACGCTGACACCAAAATACATGCTGGTGATGTTTGGAGAGAAACAGACACAAAACAATGTTCTAATCCACATATATATGTAATTTGTCTGCGTTTCAGTAGATTCCATATGGAAAAACATCTTGCAGCTTGATGTGACAGACATCATTACTACAGCTGAAACCAACAAAGGAACACAAGAGAGAACAATCACTGAATGCCCCTCATCCTCTGCTGCATAATCATTCAGAAGTAGACTGATCTGCTAAATATTGAAGTCTTACACTGAGAAACTAGCAAGAGCTTCCCTACTTAAACAGGCACCTCAAAGCATCTTTGGGTGACAAATAAAGATAAATCCAGTAGATTTGAATCACTTCTCAGACTTTTTTTATCCACTTTTTTAATTCCCTGCAGTGATTTAGCTCTAAAATACACTCAGACGGCATGTGGAGCAGCTCTATGTTGCCTGCTGTTCCTGTGTATCATTAAGGAGTTTTAAGACTCTCAAAATAATACCAGGAAAAGTATCCATAATACTTTGGATGAAGTCTGTGCTCTCAGGGGGAAAAGCCTTCCATAAGACTGAGTAAGAAAAGACAATTTATTGAACATCAAAAAGTAAAGTGTCACTAAAAATGCTGATGCTGTATTTCAAAGTCTGAAAGAACAAGATTTCAGAAATGCTGCAAATTCAATGAGTAGAAAACTCAAAACATTGGTGTAATACATTTCTCAATTTCCCTAAGTGTGCGTTAACTTAAGAAGGGGGAAAAGATGGCATTTTGATGGTTCTTGAACACCTGGTAAAAGCTGTCAGCTACAGCTTTGATTTGGATAAGCATCAAAGAGGTTAGAAATCTGTATTCACCCAAGTTTTGTGGATGCAACACTAGTTGAAAACCTAGGCATAAAATTCCTCAGCTGGTATATTCATGGGTCTTTCATATGAGATATCTGTTCTTAATGTTTTGTTATGTCCTTTTTTAAAGAAAGAGAAGTAGAGTAAAGGCCAAAAATGAAAATCAAATCAAAATGTATGCGTGCTCAATTCAAGTTCTAATTAAATCCTTGCATCCATCTTTCGAAAATGTTTCTTAGCTGTCACACCTATCCCAGGTCAAAAGTAACGGGCATCACAGACAGAAAACATAGCGTATTAAATACATTACACAAGAGAAACGATAATAGGAACCGTAAGAATAGAAAAGCAGCTCTGTGGGGCTGGAGTGCGAAGAGTGCATGCTCTACAAGAAGAGGCCAGCTTGTGGCAGCACACCTTAAATAGCAGTCTTGTGAGGAGGTATGCTACAACTCACTACAGACTCACTGCTTGAACACAGAAATGTTTTCAAATGCACTTTTGAGCACCTCACTTGACAAAAGCCATTTAACATTTGTTCCCATGACCAACTATGAAATACAGGCCTTTGGCCCAAAAGAGAACCCCCAGTGAAGACAAATTTTGAAAAGAAAGTAAAATGCTAACACTAACTATGAAAACCAGCAAAAACAAAAAAATAAGCATAACCACTAATTTGAGTTTTGCATGCACCTCCTTAGGTTAAATAAGAAGCAAAGCACCGAAGGGAAGGATTTCAAAATCCACTGAAGACTTTAGAAGCCTGTATCTCACTGGAAGTCACAGATTTAAAGGAGATTATTATGCTATTAATATAGTCTTTATTTTGTTCAAGGTCCTGTTGGAGCAGCGAGATTAAATTTCAACTCCTGCCTTTGCTACGTATACGTAGAAGCAAAGAATCATGGAATAATACAGGTTGGAAGATACCTTTGGAAATCATCTAGTCCAAGCCCCTGCTCAAAGCAGGGTCACTTCTGAAGTTAGAGCAGGTTGCTTAGGGCCTTATCCACCCAAGTCTTGGAAAGCTCCAAGGATAAATATTCTGCATGCTCTGCAGGTTACTTGTTTCACCTTTGGCAGGTCATTCAAACAATCTGACTCCCACCTGTAAACTGGAGTAACGACACAATCCTACTTCAAGCAGTTGTATGGGAATAAATTCACTGCCTGTGACATGCTTACCTTGATTAGAAGATCTACATACACATATAAGCAGTGTCTCCAATTCCCATGCATTTGAATATGTCTCTACTAATATTTAAGGACTTGGGAATGTAATTTTAAGAGGTTATGGGTATCAAATACTGGCAACTCTGATTTAATGATTCATTCATAAAATGAATCTGATACCAAGATTAAATAAAAGATTCATTAAAAGATTCATTTTATGGGTATCAAATACTGGCAACTCTGATTTAAAGATTCATTTTGGAATACTTTTGAATAGTACAATATTCAAAACTATAAGAAAAACTGGGATCACCTGCTTTATGAAGCTCTACAATACATTATTTTTTTTTTCCAAAGATAATAAAAGCTCCTTGAGAGGAACTGTCCACTACCTTGTTTTTGCACAGCGCACTGCAGAACAAACCTTTCCATTTTCCTGTCTTATCCCCATTTTAGTTCAGGCCTTTTAGAGCTGCTATAAAACAAAATTGTAATAGTACCTTTTAATAAACCAATTCAGACTTTATGGGTAATTGCTTTTGCCATAGAGTGACCCTCCCTCAATTCAGGCACAGCTGCAAAGTTCCAAGCAACAACAACTTCAGTCTAAAATACTTCCTGAGAAATTTTCTTTGGATGAAGTTAATGGCCCTGAGTCTTGCCTCAGGCTATCAACCCTCTCAATCAGTCATTAATCCCCAGAAATTGCCCAGGGGCTCAACTGTTATTGCTTAAACACACTAAATTAGGTTTTGAACAAACAGAGGAAATGAAGGTCAATATCAGGAAACAGAATTCAGTGAAAATTAAAGAAAATTGTGAGAAGTATATAATAGGTCTGAATCAGTTCAAGGGACACAAGGACTTCATCACAAGGTCTTCTGTGGTTAGTGAGGACAAGGCCAGAAGAGCAGGGAGCTTACCTCTAACTTCAGTGGGCTTTAGGTCAGATGCTTAATGCTCTAAACTCTCACTTCTGGCACAGTGTCAGGTCATAAAAGGTGCCTGAAATGTCAAAACACTGAAAGCAAATTATAGTTGCACGATATTTTTAGTTATCCTGGGGTAGATGATGCATTTCAAATACACTCTGTCACAGGACTCTACAGATATTGGAAACACTTCTTTGCAGACTTTCCAAAGAGAAAAAGTATTTGGGAACTACCTTTATGATGGATTTTGTTTGGCCCCCTCCTCACACACACTCACACACACACAAAAGCATACTGCTTTTTAACTTTACAAATTATACGCATGCTTCCTTGTTGTTTCCTTTCCCCTCTTCATTCACCTAGCCTCGTTACATTAGTCATTACTATTGCCAGTAAGCAGTTATAATCAACTCTCTTAACCAAGAAACGAGAGCTTTACTTGCCACCTTCCTTTAGGTTAGTTTGTTTTCTTGTGCGGCATAGTCAGCTGGCTATACCTGGCCCATAGGGGACTTCTCCTGCAAAGGTGAGTCTTCTGTGTCTACGAAACCAGTTGAGGTTGCACCATTAGCACTATCTTCCCCCTCAGCTCCTGGGGAATTTACAGGAGTGTACACAGCAGCAGCATATGGGCTAATGAGGCTTAATTGACCAGAATCATCTCAACTGCAGTGCAAGTATCTAACACCAAGAAAGCAAAAGCTGTGCATGACATTCATAAGGCTAAGCCAAATAACACTTTTCTAGTTATGGACTTTATTATATACCAATGTAGCTCTTACAGACAGTAACAGAGTAGAACTGCAGCAATTCAGAAGCTGTAAACATTGATAATAAACTGATGTTGTAGAGGTACAAAACACATCATGTAACATCTATAGAAAATGTCAATGTCACCATTTTACAGACCATTAAGTAACCAGTGAAACATGCAAGTCATTTAATGCCAAATAATTAGGTAAGCAGGACTTAATGGTGCCTTAAGTCGGTCACTTCAGTCCATACAGGGTAACTAATGGGACAAAGAGGACTGATGTTCACACACATTCAGTATTTTCCCTGTATTTTGGAGATGCTGTACAAGTAAACCTCCTTCTTGTTTTTTGCATGGCCCCTGCTAGAGCTCCTTCATGTTACCACAGTACCAATAAATCATTACATTTACACAAGCAGATCCACTGCCTACCACTACAACATAAGCAAAGATTATGCCGAAAGGTTTGTCATTTTCTCCTAATGAATACGTGCTTTTTGTTAGTGATACCTGGCTTTCACAGCTTTCCAATGCAGTGTAACAGCACAGGAACTCTGTGAGCATTGGCCACACTTGATCTATATTGTAAAAAACAACTTTTGCTACCTTTTATGAGCATCACAGGTTGTGTCTACCATGCAACATGGCAGATAGGGTGTTTTTATCCTCATTCCCACTTTTGTCTCAGCTAAACAATGCAGCAAACAGAGAGGGACCCTTTTATCCTTAACAGTAAACCCATTCTGCTAACAAACCCCATCATTTTTACTTCTTACTCAGATATTTAGATCTTGGGGATATCATATACTTTGTTTAAAATCTATCAGTGTCTATTGAGTCTCTTATTAAGCTAATATTATGCAGTGACTAACAGCAAGAGAAAAATATATAAAAAACTAGATATAGCAACATATTTTAACCTGGTTTTACTACTGCCTTTTTCTGGACAATATGCTCACAACCAAAATCTGCAGCAGTTTAGCAGGGGTTTTTTTTGTCCTGCAGTAAATAAAGACTTGTTAAGGTAGTCGTATTTACTCCTCTGTTACTGCTCTCTAATATCGATCAGATGAAGCAATAGAGATGTATGTTTCCGGAGAAAACTTATGCCACCCTGAGCAAAAGCAAGCCAAACACTAGCTGCTCACCTATACCAAACTGACTAGCAACATTGACTAGCTGCTAACCTATACCAAAGGAAACAGGGATTGGCTATTAGAGTACCACACACATCTGTACAGCCAAACTGGCCTCCCTCCTTCTGCAGTCTCTGGCCAAGTGTCAGGAATTTGTATTGAGAGTTAGCTACTGTTTTGGGAAACAGCCTTCCACAGCAGCAAAAGCCGCTACCCCAGTCCCAGCCCAATCCTGGCAGCATCAGGAGAACATCTGCCTGGGGCCCCCTTCCTTATGGAAGGCTGATCGCTTCCTGAGCAGCCACCTGAGACACAAGGGCTGCTGCAGCGTGATGCGAGCATCCTCCTATGACAATGGAGAAGGTTGCCGCAAGTGCAGGTATAGTGGTGTTTTATCACAGGGGACTGACAGAGGAACAGGCCAGCCTGAGAACAAGAGAATGAAACCTTTCCTCAGTCTTTGAAGATCCTCTGAGCACTCCCAGCTCACCTTCCTTATCAAGAATCCCCCTTCACCAGCAACCTCCAGCAGTCCACCATGACCCACTGGCCAGTCCTCACATCACTTCTGAGCGTCACCGATTCTCTCGCGTTCTTCCCGCAGATCCTCAGAACTCCTACAAGTCTATTCATAGTCCTCCGTGCCAGCCTCCCAAAGCTTCCTCTGATCCCCAGCCCCACATTTATCTTTCTCTGACCCCTGCCAGGCCTAACTTCACCAAAACCTCCCAATATATCTAAAGAAATATTGCATGTTTCTACAGAGAACTGGATGCACAAACTACCTAAATACACATATATGTTGTTTTGGTTTTTTTTTTCTTTAAGTGAGCTTTAATGGTTGAATTTGAAAAATACAGCAGAAAAAAAAATATATGGAAAAAATCCATAAAGAATTTGCCAAGATAAAACCTGCTATATTCTTGGCCTCCTTTTACACTCTTTTCCAAGCACCTACTATTGGCTGTTCTCAGAGTCAGGAAACCGTCTTAGATACACAGTTGGTCTGACGTGCTTTTACAGTCATGGTCAAAAACAAGCAGTTGTTTATGAAAATCTTTAAAGCCACTCATCTTTCATAAACAATTTTCTTTCTCTGTTCTTTTTCTTTTGCTTGACATTGTAAGAATTACTAATCCTGTACATTTGACTTCCAAAGTAGTTGTCATGGAAATTAAGGTGATCTTGCAAACTGTAAACGTGATTTCCCTCTAAAAGCATATAGGGAATGAAACAAGAGACCTTGTTTGAAAGTGAAACAACAAATTCTGTTTTGAACTGGACAGTCACATTTCACTAAGAGTCACAAGCCAGTAGAAACCATCATATCTCTACTGTAGAATTTATCTAAATATACCTGGCTGACTACATCCTCCCTCCCTCCCTGAATATTTTATAGTAATCTTAAAATCCTTTTGGACTTGCATCAGTAATTATTCAAAGACATTAATTTCTGCTTATTTCAAAAGTGTCGTGGTAAATAAAAATGGACCTGCCACATATTCCAAAACTGCAGTGAGAAATGAGGAATCAGTATTAATCAACTTAGAAGTAGGCAAGTGACAAAACAAATAAAAAAATTATTTATCATTCCAATGTAGACAGTTTCTGGAACAAACCTTTTAAAACAATGTTGCCCTCAGTAATGTACTTGAGTAAAATAGACTGAAGTACTTGGAGCAGCTTTCACTCACTTCTTCCTATGTGGCACCCCCTTCTTCAATGTTTGCATAGAGCTGGATTTTATAAAGTTATGACTACTTTGCTGTCTAGTCTCAATCACAGCACTTAAAATACTAATTTTTTTCTTTAAAACAACTACTCTCTTGCTTGTTCTCTGGAAGTTTCAAGGGGAAAAATGTGCCCTTAACTCTTGTTACCCTTGCCAAGAGAAAGTCAGGGCCTCTCAGCATCACCTCTTCAAAGGCAGGTTCTTTTCTCCATATTCCTAGTAACACCAAACAACAAGGATACAGAATAGGTGCAGCTGCATGACTGATCTGTGCTGGGGATTGACAGTATTTCCATATTGAACCCTGGATAAATTTGTTGCTAAACAACATTTCAGAGGAACAAGACAAGGAGCAAAAACCCATAAAGGCTTATGTACACATTTAAGCCATGATCAGAACTATCTATTGAAGATTTCAAATATTAACAATTTTTAGCAGGAGCCTTGAATGCCCAAGAGTGCCCAACACCAAAGAAAGAAGTGTCCAGTCTAAGGTATGGGACAGATAGTGTGTAATATAAAAATGAGAAATTCATATAAGTTACTTATTCAGGTATTATAGATGTATATGCTATATATGTAAACTAAAACTGAAAGAAATCATGAAACCGAGTACCTAAATTAATCCCTGAAGAAGAAGTGATATATATAGTTCTGTAAGCACTTCCTTGAAGGAAATGGCTTCAAGCTTTGTCTTTTGTTTAGGCCCAAATAAAAAGAGTAGCTGTTGATTTAATAAACTTGTGACAGAGGATCTCGGTTCTCTTGATTATGTTCTCTTGCAAAAGTTTCTACCAGTTTGAAAGTTCCCATTATTTTATAGCTCTTCCTCTCCACAGGCAGAGAATTCCTCAAACTGACAACCTCCAAATTAAAACACTGCAAGGGCAGCCACTGTATCTATTTGCCCATTGGGATTTACACCTCATTACTCAATAGTTTTACATGTAGCTTGTGCGTAGCTAAAGTATCCCCCTATACCCACTTGGTTCTGTATTTATTGACTTTTCTTTCTTCGAACTCCTGATTAACTAGAGGCATCAGAAGATTGTGTCATCTCTTCATTGCTGCTCAGAAGAGAGGCTTATCAGAATTCTACCTACTATATCTATAGCAGCTCCACTTTAGCTGCTATAACATTTTAGCTACTTAAGATTACTTCTTGTTAGATTCTCAGCTCAATGGGATCTTATCATACTTGTAAGATATTTCTATCTTATAAACGTTCAGCTCAAACTTCATACTTGTCATAGAAAACAAAAGCTTTTGCTTTCAAAATTACTATTTGCTTCTGTATTTTAAGCTTTAAACCTACTAGCTACAGACTCAAAACTGCAGTTATTTCCATCTGGTAGCCAAGTTTCAAAGAGTGGTTCACCTCCATTTTTTTCAATAGACGCCACTGCCAAGATTTGAAGGCAGACGCTAGAAGCAGAGCAACTTTGAAAATCAGGGCACCTAATTAGGTGTGAAAATTAGATTTGAGAACTACACTTCATGCATTTCAGTTCTGAAGTCTTGGAAACAAAATTCACTAGTATATCATCAAATTAACTTCACATCAAGGTTCTGCTGTCATGATAACATGGTTCTTATAAGATTTTCAGAATTATTTGCTTGGGAACCGTAAATGAGAACAGTGAAAAAATGAGCACAGGATTTTAAATTTTCAATTAGATCCATATGTTGAACTGCTCTCACTTCAAGATTTTAAGACATTAATACCTAGAACCCTGGCTTAGCTTATCAGACAAGGTTTCAAGTGACATATCTCTATATGGAAAGTGAGTATGTATGCAGTGGATGCTGAAAGGTACTGCTGTTTCTTCATCTACACACACCATTTGAAATGCTTATGAATATAAGACAGTATTTTGGCCCCTTGGGTTTTTCTCCTCAGCCTAACCAGACAGTGCAGAAGCATAAGAAAAACACAGCAAAGAGAGGAGACAAGTTGGCACAGTGGGTTTGGCTCCGGTTGTGTGCTGGTTGATGATCTGATTCTGGAATTTTTCCCCCAAAATCTCATGGAAGCTCTACCTTATCCCCAAGGAAAATATCATTTGCTCTGCTGGATTTTTCACATTCTTCTCTTCCCACTATACCCATACAACTAAAGAAATAATAGTTGGAAATACCCCAAATTTGAAAAGAAAAGAAAAAATATTATCTGCAAGTCCCCTAAAAGAAATTTTCTTCCTTTCTTTCCCTTCCCTTCTTTTCAGTACTGGAAATACTGGAAGTACAGCCTATAGCTGTAGCCAAGGACTCAGTCATGGGAGTTTAACTACAAGCCTCTAGTGTCATTTCCCCTAAAGTTAAATAATAAAACATTTGTTTCAGTTGCCTACACTTTTCTCTTTTCCTATACTAAAAAGAAGTGGGATGTTAACAGAATAGTGAAGTAGCTTTATCGTCCTTTCCAGTACACAGTGTTCATAATTACATAGCTGTGGGAGGACTGAGACAATACTTGTCACACGTTGTACTTCATCCTTTAAGGATTCAGCAGCTTCCACTTACCCTTTCTGAATGCACAAGCATTGCCAGAAAAACCCCAATGCACTACTGCACATTAACTAGCAAAATGTGTGTAATTTTCTAATAAACAGACTGATGGATCATTTTGGATAATTTTCTTCTAAAGCACTGCCCAGATCATCACTAAGTGTAAATGATTATAAAAGCATTTTAACTACATATACAGTATATCTATCACTTTAAAAATTTAGCCAGTTTCACAGCATTATTAACAGAGATTAACAGCATTAACAGCAAGTCCAAACCCTGCGGTTTTAGCAATTTGCTGAACTGCACACAATACAGCATGTGTTTCTACACAGCTGCTTAGCTACACTGGTGTGGAAGCTGCTACTCTGCAAGTACATGCTATTCAGGTGTTTATTCTTCCAAACAGTTCTGCTCCAAAGCCAGTAAAGTTGTATCCTTCCGGCAGCTAAACAAATTTAATCTAATCCATATTCATCAGAACTAGGTTGGCATGAGTTGAAAATAATTATTTAAAAAAAAAAAAAAAGCAAGTAAAACTGTAGGACGGCTGTGTTAAACATGTTACTTTCCTAACTATTGTACCTGGTAAAACCTACAAGGCAATTCTTTTACCAGGAATTATAGCACGTTAAGTGTTGCTTTTAAATTATCGAGGTGTCAGTACCTGTACAACCAAGAGTCTCCTACTGAAGATCAAATCATAATTTCCCCAGGCCTTTTCCCCCCCAAACTGTAAGCATCCTTCCATTGTAGAAGCAGCCAGGTATCAATAAGTAATTATGAAATTCAGAGGAAAATTCACAGTTTCCCTCAATTCTTCTTCTGCTATTCTATACTCAGCTGTTTCAAGATGTTTCTAGACAGAACAATTGACATAATGACATAATGCTCAGTGGTAATGTTAATCATCACAAATATGTAGCTATGATTTCAAAACTGTATTTCTAAGTCAGTTGCTGTGTATTAGGCCCCATAAGAAGCTCTCATAGCGAGTTTGTCAGCAGCACAGACCCTGACACTAGCTACAGCATCAGTAGGTAAGGAAGATGAGAAGGACAGTCCTTCGTGAAAGAAATTTAATTTCACTATGTGCCATGCTCTTTCTACACTCATGAAACAGTGCTGATGGGGGGCTGGGTTTGCACTGCACTCCTGGGACAATCGGTAGCAGCTGAAGAATTTGGGGATGATAGGGCAGATCTGCATGCAGCTTACAGCGCAGCAGCTGAGCCATCCTGTGTCAGAAAGCACGACTTATCAACACTGCCGGCTGCTAGCCATCCGTAGCTAACTAGTGTGCTGGGGATGGTGGCTGCCCTCAGCTGGAAAAGGCACTGAGCAACTTGCTTTAACTGGAACTGGTCTCGTCTCCTTTAAAATAGTTTCAGGGCTCTTAAATCTTGATCCATCCCCTGAGAGTAAGAAGATCCTGGCTCTGAGTGATCTGCACAAGGCACGCAGACCATTGCTAGATTTCCAGTAATAGGCACTTGTTACCACAGCAGGGTCCTCAGAAAGGACCTCAGTGAAGTTAATTGTACATGGGTGTCAACTTCGTCTTTTCCTGTTTAATTATCTGTGATAGCATATTTGTCTTTTTAAGAAGCTTATAGAAGAATGAGTCAAGTAAGGTGATTATGAAGTTTTACCATTGTATCTTCAGAGAGTTGTGAGAGAAGAAGCCAGGCAAGCTGAAAGATGCGTGCTAATTGAGACACAACAGAAAAGGTAATTAAGATTTCATGAAGAGGGAAGGAACTAACAACTGAACAGTAAACTTCTATTACCCTGTGATTTCCCATTGCCTAATCATTGCTGGGGGGGGGGGGGGAATCCTTTACAGGGCTGGAAAGGAAGCTCATGTTTTCCAGACCGACCAAGAAATAGCAGGATTCACAAAGCTGTTTTTTCTCTGCATTTCTCACACCCTGCCAGGTACAGGGAGTGGAGGATCAGCAGCAAGTGCTTTGGCAACAAAAGCAGGGAGGAGAATTTCACAGGCAATGTCAGCCTTGGGGTACAACAGTGCATTTAGGCCGTCATCCTCCTGAAGAGGAAAACACTGAAGCAAATAAAGAACAACTGAAAACAAACTAAAGCAAACAAATATGTTTGAAAAATATATTCTGAAATGTGATTGTGTGCGCTCTCCTTCCATACCCATTTTCATCACAGAAATGTTTTCGTCCTTACACGAACAGGATAAAATAAAACCATTCTTTTGTGGTTAAACCTTGTCTAATAACATAATTTACTCTCAGTGATCTGATTAATAGACTATATGCTACTTCTGGAACAGTGTTAGACATACTGGATTGCTGTTGGAGCATCCCACATCCAGACTAGGCTGAGGGCATACAAGGGTCTGTTCTGTAACCCTTCCCCTGCAATCCTTCCTGTCAGCTCCCCACCACCTCCCAGCCTGGTGGTTAGCTGCCTAACAAATTCAAGGCCCACCTCTGTCAAAACACAGCTGCAACACCTTGACTCAGACTGCTTTACACTTTTAAGCTGTATATACGTGGCTTTTCTGCACCAGCTAGAGAGGCCCAAACACACCAACCCAAAAGGGGAGCCACAGCCACGTAAATGCCTGGCTGAAGGCAAATAACACTTGCTTCAAATTTTTGAGAAAATGCTCTCCTAACAAGAGAGAGGAGGAGAGCGAGAGAAGCTCACACCAGCACCAGTCAATGCTACATTAGCGTTCAGAGCACTTACTGCACTTACAAGCAGAAGCGCTGTCAAACACAGGTATTCCTCCCACCAAGGCAAGTTAAGAGCTGTGCCAGGCAGAGACGGGTCACTTCAACGGCGCAAGGCAAACTGGGTGCAAATTACACCCTTGGCTATAGATGACCTTCCGTGGTGTTTGTTTAAACTTATTTTTTTCTCCTGAAGTTCTGATACATTAAAGACGCCCATCAACATCATTTCTTGAAAACGCTGTGAATCATTATTGAAAGAGGAAAGATTGCTCAGATACTCCCTTTTTTTCTTCATGACCTGGCTTCAGCTATGAACAGGATTGCCATCTCTACCTCCTGTCTGTAGCCTTCCTTACAAGGAAACAGAAGTGGCTCTCTGCTGAGCAGTTTAGAAATGTGAATGGGCTGAGAAGAAATACCTACTCAGAAGCTAGAATCAAGAGAACAGATACTAACCCGAAAAAAATCAGCAGAAGAGTCAGCAATTTTTAAATCCAACTTAGAGGAAAGTTAACCGATCCTCTATGACAGGAGGACTTCAGCAAACCTGATTTTCAATCAGCAGCTTGTTTCATAGAATTCCCAACATCTTCAGTTATTTTTGCTTATTATACACATCAGTAGGAGTCATAAGGAGCCATGGTGCCTAACACAAGCCTTAGGAAGATCAAATACATTATGCTGGTAGGTAAACATCAACTGTAAATCATTAAGATCAACAGCATTTTTTTAATGGTTTACTCATGGGACTATTAACATTTGTGATGTCCTCAAATCCTTCTTTGTCAGAATTAACAATTTACAGGATTCACCAGGCAGTTTCTAAAAATATTCAGAAATACTGTTACATAAAATGAGGACTGAAGTGCTGGTTCAGCAAGACAAAAATGAATGCATTTTTTTCCAATGTGCTGCCCTACATCTACCATGTAGGTCTTTTCAGTTACCATGTAAGTATTAAGTGAATTTTAATTGCCTCCACCATATTTTCTGCTCAGTGTCTTCTTCCCAAATGACTTTCAAAGCCATTTTACCTGTTCTGCTATGTTTCTGTCACCATCATAGGCTAAGGCAGGCACCCCGATAGCAATGTTACTCATTTAAAGACCTCACATAGCTCAAAATTTCATTCTTAGTCCTCATATGTTAGAGGAACAGCCAAAACCAAGATGAGTAGTAGCTTGGTTTTGTTTTTCAAAATCTAACAGTACTTATTGCAGCTGAATGTTTCTGAATGCTTCTGCTTGGTAGTACTGCAGCAGATTCATTCAACCAGTAACACTCCTGTGTCCCCACCTGTTACTATCACCTCCAAACATACATTTAGCCACTGGCACAAGGGTGTAGAGGCTCACAGTCTTCTCACAACTTGTTTCATCATTGACCGGAATGACTACTCCCACTGTATGGTGAAAAGCAGTATTCTTGAAAGCGTATGAAGACACTCCTTCGTGTCCTGCCTAGCTTTTGTACTTTGCCAAGGGAAGTTAATGCATGACTCTTACATATGTTAGAGCCAGGGAAACATCTGTAATCAAAGTTTTGGGTCATTAAGGTTCAAAGATAAACAGCTATCATGAGTGTAAACACAAGGCTATATTCAAATTATAGCCTCTTCTGTAAAATCTTCAATCAGTCAGTGATGAGGAAAATGTCAGAGCACAGATATTGAATCAAAAACATAGACTAGAGTATTCAAGGCAAATGGCTGCAATATTTACAAGAGTCTTCTGTACAACGTTTTGAATCAATAAGCAATAGAAAAGAGACAAAAGCAGACTAGAGAAAAAAGATTCACTGCCTACAGTTTTGATGACAGATTTTGTAGAACTTGGACTGAATGGTACTGAGGTTACTGATGGGAACATTAATTAGAGATTTTGCACAACATCAACAAAAGGCAAAGACAGTGTTACTGAGTAGGTCTCTTATTGATAGATAAACAGGAGGATTTGTGTATTTTTTAAAAAAATCCTTAAAAGAGAGTAAGGGTAAAGGAATAACTATATAATACTGATTAAATAAATCTGACAAATGGGTTTCCCAGCATCATGCAGTAATGACTCCTATGTGGAGAGATGTTCATGTGAATACCTAAGTATTGCAGGAACATATAAGCCATTTTGGTAAATGTAATGAGCTTGGAAAGAATGAGAAGGAAATGTAATCCAAGTTGAGCAAGTTTCTACACGATGAAAAATCTGTATGGTTCTATACATCCTCAGGCTTAAAAATAAGATTCTACATACAGAGGACAATAAAAATTTTGTTTAGATGTACATAAATTCTGTAGACTGGAAGCTACATTGCCTTTGAATGTGCACAAAAATTAATGGTGATCTTTCAATATGGAGATCAGCTCAATCATAAATGGAGTTTTCCTTTGCCTCTCAACAATAAAAGAAACAGGACTCATATCTTCCTTGCCATGGAGATACTGGAAATCAAGCTCATACTGTTTATTTTCAGCCTAATGTAGTCTTTCCTGCCTCCTGCTTTGTAAGTTATTTATATTCACAGGGAAATATATTGCATACAAGATAAAGCCATATGTCCATACCAGTTCTTACTTAATGCTTTTCATGAACATCATCTAAGTAACTTTATAAAAGGTACCGTTATATCCACTTATAGAGGGAAGCTGGAGGCACAGACAGGTAAGTTAACTTTCCCATGGGGCCTCAACCCATTGATTGCATATCCAAGAACACAAACCAGGCACCCCAAAGTCCATTTTGGGGTTTTATCAATTCTTTCTCCCAACACTGAAAATGATATAGATATCATAACCTGAAATTATCACAGAAAAGAGCCATGTTCTCAACACTGCAGAGGAGTTTAAGATGATTCTTACTTTTTTCTTACTTTTTATGGCCAGCTTTGGAAAATTAGGCTTATGTTATTGGCTATGTCTCTAAGCTTTCCTCCTTAGGCATAGTAGACATAAATAATATTTTTTCAGATGAAAGTGCATATGCTAGTGCCAACCTTACTCCAGTTACTAGGGCAACAAGGAGAACACACACACACAGAAAATGCACAAGCCAGATAAAATCAACTCCTCTTTATGCATGAGTTGTGACTATCAGCATTGGCAAAGATTTTAAAAAACAGACAGCTGGCGCCAGGTTATTAAAGAGGCAGCATTAATTTTACTCTTTCTTCTGCTGCACACACCAATTTTCATCACATTTCACTTATGTCCTTTTGACTTGACTCCCAAGCAGAAAATTGTTCTACCTTAAGTATGGAAGTTATTATGATTCCTTCCTTCAGATTCAGGCATCCAAATAAATGAAATTTCAACAGTGCTTAGCATCAAGCAGCTTCTAGGCTCTAAGGCTAGTGGAACCGCTCAGGATTAAAAGTGGTAAGAACAGGCTTAACTGTCTGGAATAATGTAGGCAAAATATCATGTCACTTTTATGTGAAGTAATTTGACAGTGAAGCAGTAATATTGAGCCTTACATTGTACCTAATCAAGGCTAAGTTATAGCATCATATCAAATCTTTATTAAACTCATCTTTGGAAAACAATTCTCAGAGAAGTTGATTCACTCTATCAATAACACTTTAGTCACAGCAGTTGCAGCTCTGCTGTAAACAACTTGCTAATTGTATTTCTCGGTCTTTATGGTGGGAGACGTGCTAACGGATTTAAGCATGTCATTACAACAGAAAAGTTCCTTGCGAGAAAGAAAACCTCACAAATAAGCTATGCTCTCCAGATAAATTGTAGCTGCCCCACGTACACACCCACAGCCACTTTGCTTCTTGCTGAGAGCTTGCATGTGAGATGAGCAACATCCATTATCAGTACAAGCATGCAGTAGAGAAATGTTCCATCCTCTGCAAGATCAAGTGCTTGCATAATGGAAACAGCACTGTAATTTGACAGCTTAGCATACAAGAAATCATACATTCATTATGTTTTCTACAGGCGTCTGTGTAAATCAGTAGTCTATAACCACTGATTCATTGTATATGCTGGTTTTGGTATAACTTACAACACATGACAAGACTTACAATATTTAAACCAGGCATCAATGTAGAAAGTTACAGCTACATCTTCCAAGCACAGTTGGGCTTAACAAATTGTCTAAATTCACAATGTTTTGTATTTTATTTATATACATTTCATTTAAAAAGTAATGTGCCGTCCGTGGGAGCACAGTGAGCATTTCATTATATAAATAAAGTAATCTTTAAATGTTCTTCATAAAACGTATCAAATCCTTGAAGTGTTTGCAACAAATTCTATA
This sequence comes from Nipponia nippon, assembly GCF_047370975.1. Taxonomy (NCBI): domain Eukaryota; kingdom Metazoa; phylum Chordata; class Aves; order Pelecaniformes; family Threskiornithidae; genus Nipponia; species Nipponia nippon. The sequence goes on along the minus strand of NW_028262380.1, from coordinate 43,101,456 downwards.
TGTATAATTATCTGATTTATTTTGAAACCGTTATCAGATAAATTACATGCCTATATGATTTATCTGCCATGAAACTAATAAAGTTAGTAATAAAACACTGTGTTAATCAGAACTGAGAGTTCATCCTTATTTACCTGTATTTCCAGAGAGCCGTATTAGTTTTAAACTGGAACACCATCGTACCAAGAATGCTATGAAACATTGCTGCCATCTACACAAATTAGTAGTGAAGAAACTTGGTGACTGTTTCCTTCTCATTTTGAAATAATATTTTAGGCAGCAGCTTTAGGAACCTTGCTGCTGGGATAATCATGTGGTTTATGGCACCTTCCTATTTTTTTTTTCCTTTCTGTGCATATTTTCTCAACGGAATACCTTTTTCATCTGTTATGGCTCTCTAGCAAAAGTGGATTTTGTTGAAAATAATAAAACAAGGCATTTTTGAAGACTATGCAAAACATCCAGAAAAATGTTTTAAGTAGTATTCAGAACAATTCTGTTTAAGTGTAAGAAAACAACTCCTAGGAGGACTCATTTCCACTCACCTGTATTTCCACTACCTCACCATGTAACTTCCTGAATATATCATAGATCCACTATATTCTTTAAGTTTACATTTGCCTCAGGCATAAATTAATTCTCTCCACAAAACATCCTAATTCTCCTGCCCAACCACCCTTTGAACAGCCTAACATTCATTTAAAAAGTCAAAATAAAGAAATAGTTCATATAGTGCTGGACTACAGCCAGATTTTCTAGGTCAGCAGAGATCTGTCTTAGTTAATACAAATATTTCCTTCCTATGGTGAAGATATTTAAAGCTTAGGTTTTTTCTTATAAATGCTAATTACTTTAGCCTTCAGAGCTATCAAAGAGAAATGACTAGAGGGAAATTGCTAAGAGAAGAACTCCTAGGGCAAAGTTAAAAGAAAGCATTTTCTTACATTTTAAGGGTGAAAGAAGCACATGCGATGCCTTTTTTTATATGGACCCTTGCAAGGGCTCTTCATGCCTCAAAGTACAGCTCTATTTACTAAACTTCTCTTTAAATTCCTATGCAAGTTCTTTCATCTGCTTTTTCACAATGATGTAGTTCATTTCAATTTCCATGGCAATCTTATTTTTGACAACTTTACATGTATTCTGCTGTTTACATTAGTATACATGACGTGTAATTCAGAGAGATGCCACCATAGGACTTCAGTGTAGACACATGCACACCTACTCAAATGGACAGTAGACAATCATTTAAACCACGGCTAGACAAGAAAAAAAGCAGGAAAGCTGGGCACATCACACAACAGAGCGTGGCACAGAGATCCCCAACGTAGCACATACCCAAAGTGGGCATATATAAAGCAGTACAGAGCTGTTGGTGCTGTGTTCAGCCTGAGTTAATAAGCCCTCCCACTCAGAAGCAAATCAAAGCTACTCTAGTTTACACCAACTAGACTGTGTAGTATTTATGCCTGATCATTAGTCTCACTCTCCAGAGATAGCCTTAATGGGATATACTTCAGTCAACCCATCACCGTACAAGATTTTCACTAGACCAGCATTTCCGAGAGTCTTCCTGTAAATAGGAATCTGTGCTAACCGTAGGAGAGTAGTTTTACTAAAAGGTCTGAAAGCCTTGACACCTGCTACCAGCTCTGCTACTGGCTTCCTAGGTGACAATACACAAATCACTTAATCACTATTTCCTTCATTTGGAAAATAAGATCATAATACTAGTTTTCTGGGGACAGCATACAATAGATCAAAATGTTAAACATAATCATTGAGTATAAGGTGCTACAGACATGAACGGTTAGTAGATACTTCGCTGAAACAAGACATTATAGGAAAAGGGAATTATGAAGTCAATCACACAGTTTCTACTCAAGCAAATGATCCTTTAAGCTTCACATCCAACAAAGCCTGAAGTTGATAAGAACTTTCCCAAATTTCAGGATAATTTACTAAGCAGTGGTAAAATATGCACAATACAGCTCAGCATGAGATACAACCTGTAAATGACTACGGCTGAGAAAAGACTTTGCCTTTAATTTGCTCATTTGAATGTCTATCCTTTTCATTCATTAACCTTTTGCTCAGTTTTACTGTAATCTTGGGAAATAAAATTATTGAGAGATGAACAAAGGAAACAGGATTAGACATAAACTATCAAATGAAAAAAAAAATCCAACTTCCAAATAAAGGAATAATAAATTACACAAAATGGAATGGTTTTATTGTATATTCCTTTGAGGCAATACAAGTGCTATGCATTTGTTTGGCAAATATGTATTGTATTTAAAGTCATAAAAACAATTACAGTGACATTTCCCTCCATCTGTATTGTGCAGCTTACTGTGCTATCCATGACTAAACATTTTAAACTAACTTCTGTAAACAAAATATCTTCTGTGAACATGGATAAAAATCAGTTCATTTTATAAGTGAAATAATTCTTAATACCAATTACCAGTTGCCATGGTAATAACTGAGACTCAAGAGATGTATTTTATCTGTTTGGCATAGACAATCTGCTTCCCAGAAAGGCGCACATAGAGAAAGTTAAGTGGCTGTAGGTAGACAATACCTAGGTCAGATACTCATCCTACTGACATTTACACATTGCCATTAAAGTTACATGTTAACACTATTAATTATGCTTGGCTGCCTCCTTTTCCTTTTTTTTTTTTTTTTTTAAGCAAATAATTGGGAAGTTTTATTATAGTGAAAAATTCCTTCCATGGTAGTTAGAGAAAAATATTTCTAAATAATGTGATTTTCCTTGCAGTATTAGGTTAGCTACTGTTATTGTTAATTTTTTTTAATTGCATTCATTCCAATTTTATATTTAAACTGTGAAAATTTAAAAAATGCATCCATGGTGATTCAAATACAACCATTCCAAAAGTGTCAGAAGTTCTGCTGAAACACTTTTATACAGCTTTAGTACATTTTTAATGAAAAGTTTTTCTTGGCTGGAGATGTACAGTTATTTTTCATTTAGCTACCAAGCTTTGAGAACATAAATGTTGAGTCCTTCATTAACACAGGTGTTAAAAATACCACATACGTACAGATGTTTGTTTTAATAAGTTCTCAAGGTTCAGGAAAACAGTTATGGGAATTTTAGAAACACATGTAAACTTGTCAGCAGAAGTGAGGTCCAAAGAGTGAGAAATCTTCCTTAAAATGAATTCACATCAACTGCTTGCATTCCTAAATACAAATTTGCAGAAACAGTTTTCACACCCTTAAAACACACGTTACCCACAAACACTAGCATTGTGCCATAAAACAAGAATAACTTTATAGAAGAACACAGCATCAAATTAGGAAAACATATCTAAGCATTACATCTAAATAATACATAAAAATTATATATTCTTCCACAGGAAGAAGCCAAGAATTCTTGTTAAGAAAAGCATGCTCCAAGCAGTTCCCTAAACCAAGTGATCAGAATCCTAGGAACCCACAGGTACATATCTGCCATAGTTTTAAACATAACCTAAACAGGTTAAACATGAAAGAGCTATAAAAAGGCTGTAAATGAATGCAATTACAGTGGCAGAAAGAGTCTATAGTGTAAGATAAAAATCACAAAAAAAAATTTCCATATTCATCCCATTAAAAAAAAAAATCTCTATCCAGAAAAGTCTAAAATCACAAATACAGTGACAATTGTACATATTCATGTTCACTCTCCCGTGTCTAACAGTAGATTAAACGAAGCTTGCACATTTAAGAAGAGCAGACAGAAATAAAACATTTGAGGGATCAAATGTGGGGCGGTTTTGTGAGGCAGTAGAGCTAGAGGTGGATCTCATCTGCCAGAACTGCAATCTACTGCACACAAACTGCCAGAACCTGCCAGTCCTTTCATTGCACTCAAAGTCTTTAAGTGCTTCTCATAAAAACAAATTATCTTCCGTGTGTGTGAAATTTCTTTAAATTATTCTTCTTCATTAATTTTAGTACTTTCTCTTAAATCAGGGATCTGTGCTTTTGATATGCTGAAAGATTGTTCTTAGACAAACCATGCTTGTCCCAAGAGAAGTCATCTAGATCCTCTCTGGGTTTATGGGTCATAAAAATCTGGAGTCTCTTTTCAGCTCCTTAACTTTCCTTCAGTTCCTTTCCCTTCCCAGCATCACATAGCTAGTCCTGTAATACCGCACAAGATTGTTTGTAGAGTAAAACGTCCATTTAAAATGAAAAACGCTGAACTTTCCAAAGTCTAACTTGTGAATTACTCAAACTTCGGAGCCCCAATCTACAAAAAGGCTTAGCTACCAGGTTACCATTTTAGGCAGCTAAGCCCGTGTGACACTGATGTCTCTCAAATTCTTGTGGCCATGCCCAGCTGCCAGGTAGAGGCAAGCATTCTTATCACACCCCAGCTTCATAATGGAACAAAAATCGAGCATGTTTTGCTCCTTCAGCCCTTATGTCTAGTTTAAATGGGTACCCACCCAGTATGGATAATCAGGGGACCAGGATGACCAGAGGTGCTGGACAGCGCAACTGCCCCAGAGAATAAATATTGCCTAAGAATCTGCTGGTGCAATACCTAACTCCTTCGAAATAAATCTTCGCTGCGGCACATCACGTGAGATTCAAAGAAGAGCTGAACATGTTTGTTGGCCTTATCTCTGTATTGGCACAGCAGGTCTGGAAGGAGGAAAAGGGAAGTGGAAAGAGAAGATCCACTGGACTTCTGCCTTCAGCAGCTCCCTCTGGGGTGCCAAAACCGCATATGGCGGCTGCGATGGGGTCAGCTCTACCCTCCAGCTTGGGAGACTTGTGGCCACTTCACGGCTTGTGGTGGCATGAAAGGATTTCATGAAATGTACGCTGTGGAGCTTTATGGTTTGTATTGTGGAAAAAGCCTGCAATTTTTTGCGGGAAACAGTAAGCACTTGGAGAAATTAAAGGAAGGGGTTCTGCATCTCCTCTAACTTTAAATAGTCTATAAACTGATGCTTAAAAATGAAGGCACCTCCAATAGTGGTGAAGTTGGTAATTTGGAGGATTAGAGCTTTGCCACAAATGTGTCAGTGTTTTGTTTTGGGTGGCCAGCATGCAAATATTTTAACAAATAATCTAGTAGCTGTTGCCAAAGTAGAACCCTGGGCAACTACTACTTCACTACAATTATTATACTACTGGGAGTACTTAACAGTCTAGGACTCTTAGCTAAGGCACTTCCAGAAATGCAAAAACATCCGTGCAAGCCTAGCATAATTCCCCGGTATCCAAATCAGTGACACTCAGGACTGAGAAGCGCTCTGTAGGCCCAGGACTTTTTTCACCACCTTCTGCTGATGCACCACCAGAAACTGCAATTCTAAATTATATTGACACAATGACGAAAACAGAATTTTACACTCACTAAGTAATAATGCTTCTGCTGTTTCTAGAAAGCTACGCCCATTACACCTTTCATTACCCACTGTCTCATTCAAACCCTATTCTCTTCTTTAAAAGCCTCTATCGCTTCACGTGGTCAGCCTTCTGTCACTGGCTATATCACAACTGGCAGCTGGCAGTCACCCTTTCCACGTGCAGATTACCAGTCCTCACAGTGTTTGGTATTGCCTCCTGCATACACATATCGTGCTCAGAGCTCTTCTCAGAAAGAGGGCAGAACTTGGCCCAGGCAACCCTAAGGGGAATTGACAGGTAGATAAGTGCCCAGATTTCTTTTGTAGTATAAATACAGACTTGGGACTTGCGAAAGTTAAACTTGACTCACCGATCCTACAGTGATTCATTCCATTAAGGTATTTACCACCATGTATTTCATTTATTCATGGTGAGTAAGATTCTACACGATTGTAAGCTCCTACAGTGAGTGTAATTCTCATTGCCACATTTTTCAACTACTTCTTGACCTCTGTCATGTGCTTACACATTCTCTACTCTGGTGAAGGGTAGCAACTCCACCAGCTCTGGTTATTTTCAGATTTTCTTTCCACCACATAAACAGCATGCTCATCAGCACAGAGTAAAAAGTCCTATGCTTTTAACACATTACTGCTTGCCACTGCAGTAATATTGGACAAAACCAGTGGTACAAATGTGTTCGTTAGCGCCCACATTTCAATTATCTGCAGAGACTCCAGAGCAATACCTGAAGCTTATTACACCATAATGTGAATTTTGGTTTTAATTTATATGTAACTGATATGCTAGAACCTAATTTTCAGAGAAAATAAATAGAACAATTTCATATTAAACAGTGTTTACTTCTCACTTTAATTAAACCATTCTTTTTTAGAAGTATATGTATCTCTAATTAGAAATTAATTATGTCTCACTATTTTTACACAAGGTTTCCATTAGAGCAACATGGAAATGATCAGCTGTAACGTCTAAGCCTAAGCACATTAATGAGCAGGAGAGGGGAAGTTTGAGGAAGAACATTTAGCACAGGTGAGAAATCCCATTACCTATGAAGACCTGAAGAAGAGGAACTGACCCCTCCTCGCTCCTACAGAAAAGAATTAAGTCTCTCCAGAAAGGAAGAACAGGTAACAAAGTGAGAGAGGAGAAAATTAAGAAGGAACAGAAACAGGAAACTTTTTAGCAAGAGAAAGAAGAAGGAAAGCATCCAGGTGCCCAGAAGAGTAACAAAAATCTCACCCTATAACTGGGTGAGAATTGCAAAGATTAAATAGAGGGAGAAACAGAAAAAGAAAAAGAGCCTTTCATATGTCCAGTCCACTGTGAACAGGAGAACAAATCGGTTTTTTTCACTTCTCCTTGCAACAGCTTTTATTTTCTTGAACTGTTAAGGTCTCCTTCACTTTTCTTTAGTCTAAACAGTTTCCTGTTTTTCTGTATAAGTAATTATTTCTGCTTTCTTCTGCAGTCTCTCCAAGTAGTCCATATTTTTTTAAATGTGAGATTGCCAAAAACACTTGCAACACAACTTCTTTGGTTTTCACCCAAAAGACAGGATAAGCTCCTCCCCTAGAAATGATTCACACCTCTGACCTACTGAGTCTTGAAGAAAATGTAAAGGTGAGATTAGATTCAACATGTTCACTCTGGTACGCAAACATTGGATCCATTTTGCTGAGCATTACATGGACAAATATGTTATGCATTTCCTTGTCATAAGCCCTGCCTCTTGCCTTGGAGGGGAGATGGCAGGAAAGGACAGCCAAAGGACATTCACAGGGAAAAGAAGGTTGAAACCTCCTCATGGAGGAGGAGGTTGAGAAGGTTGAGACTCTCTCACGGTTTTTCTCAGAAAGATTCATTAAAACCAGAATCTAGTTCAGTAATCAGTCAAGTACTTTCCTCGCATTATATGCCAGGTATTAGTATTTCATAGAACAACCATTTTTGTCTACTTATTTACACCCCATGGTTCCTGACCACTGAAGATTTTCACAGAAGCAGACTAAAACATTGTTGTAATCCTGTAAACTTAATCCATTTTGTGTTGTACTGAAGATTAACTGTATTACATTTTAATCACAGCAAGGAAATGCATGTAAAATTAAAGTCTGAAAATGAGAGGCTTAAAATGTTCTCATATTCTTATCACTGCTTTAAAACATGTATTGCCAAGAGACTGGATCCTACTCTAGGTACCACCTTCAGCACCCCGTGTGTGCCATCTTCCAACCAGCCAGACCAGATTCTTTACAGATCATTTTGCTTAGCTGTACAGTGGGACTATATTCCCCAGCCATCTTCAAAGAGCACTTGAGACACAGAGATTAAAGTAAGCACTTGGTACAATTATAATAAAGTAAAATATCTACCACAGCCCTAATGACAAAAGAGAAAGCAAAGACATGCCAGTCTGAAGCCCGTGTTTCACACGCGTATGCTTCTCTGGGAAACTCTTTAACTAGTTATAAGGACACACATGTGGTCCTTATGCATAACACAGGCTGACATGCAAAAGCTTGTACTCAATCAATACTGCTGAGTTCATACAAGCCCGGAGATAGTTTTTAATGATTAGAAGAGTTGCTAAGACATTAAGGCTACGAAATAAAGTATTCTTTTCGTTCTTTCCAAAGTTTTCTTAAATTGTAAGAAAACCTAGCCTTTAATAAGTGCCTCAAAGCATGTGATGGATACATTAAGAAAACCAAGAAAATTTGAATTCATTTAATTCAGATTTTGAGCTCCTATTCCTGTACAACTATTGCAGAAAAATTATCTCTCTATACTGGTCCCCAGTCAGGATAACGGCAGCTTATGCCTTCCATCAAGTTGTACTAGAGGATATACAGACTGATTCTGCACGTCTATTTTATAATCCTTTTTTTTTTTTTTTTTTTTGAGAAAACTTTGTATTTTCTCAATGGTTTATCACAATAATAGTTATCATTAACAGGAGAAATACATGGTATTATCTACAAAAAACGTGGTTTTGCTGTCAGTTGGATAGTTCAGATTCTGTATAAGTCTTCTAACAGAGCAATGTTACAGGATTTTTGATCAGCTTTTTGATCGTATTTTTGTAACTTGTGTGAAAATATCGAGGGATGTTTCAACAGCCTCACCTACACGGTTCCACTGAGGCCCAAGGATCTGCCCTGATTACTCCAGGTAACACGTAAGGGCTATAAAGCATCTTCCTATGCATGCCAGGTACAAATAGTTATTAGAACAATCGATGAGCTGAGCGATTTCAGCACAAGGAAAAAAGGAACTAGACCAGACCCAATCTGAAACGTAAATCATTAACACAAACACTTTCTGTAGGTGAGCATTTCATCCTGTGACTAGCTGAATTCTGATTCTTAAAATCAACACAGCAGAAAAGAGGGTGTCTGCTTAATGGCTCTGTTTACTTACGTTATAATCATACTTATTTACATATGATTAATGACTAAGTATACAGTGAATCTATAAAACCCGAGGACGCACAGTACCAAGCGGTGTTCCTGCTTCATTGTTACCTTGGAGCCTAATGTACTCGGTATCGGTTTGATTGGATGGTTTATCTCAATTCTCAAAACCAGAATAAGAGTTAACTATAACAATTTAGTTTACTGAACTGCTAGTTTTATTCTAGGAAAGCTACTATTTTCATCTCAACAGAACTTCAAGACTTGTATCAAAATGTATTGTGGAAATTATGTGAGTATAATGATCTGTTCTCTGAAATTTTTTAAAACTTTTCCTTGCTCTTGAGTTGTCATCGTACATGTTGGGACCCATTTCTCTCCACTGGTAGAAATTAATCTCAGGTGAAGTTAATTTATTTGTGATTTGGGTCTAATTCTGGGGTTACTTACACTATATATGAAGTGTCTGAAATGAAGATTAAAATATAAAGAATTATCAGTTCCTGTCTCATAATTTTAGATCTTTCAAGACAAAATAATTTGTCTTTTATCTCTTTGTGAGACTCTGTTTGTGGGTTTTCTATAATTGCACTTAGCTCTTACACAAGACACAAAATTGCATACTATCACCTAATTGTATTAAAAATAAAAATGAGTTGTTCAGAAGATACTGATTCATGGCACTATTTTGGCAGGCTTATATTTTCACAAGACTGTAACTGCATAAAGTAACTGAATAGCTTTGTCATTTATAAACATTTGGTTTTGTTCACAATCTAAAAAATATTTTAAAGCAAAGGAATATTATCTCTACAAGGGCCATAACACAGGAAAAGCTATTAATTATTGTTCCCCATCAATAAATTATAGCAATATATTAAATGGCTTCATTAGCATTCTTCAAGAAAATAGAAGTTCATACTGCAATTTTAAATCTCTGTTCTGAAAGCTACTATAGCTATTATTTCATGACAGCAAAATATGAAATTGCTTTCTGCACTTGGCATACTGATAATTATGTTCACTAAGGACTTTCATAGTCTTTTAATTATTATTAATAGGAATAATGATTCATTCTTCTCAAATGCTTTTTGCATGTGCATTCCCAATAAATTTACAGATCAATATAGAATTTTCTAAAGGATGAACATTTTTTTTCTTAGTTATTTTATTTGAAAGTATAATTGCATTAATTATTCCAATCTCATCAGTAAAGTATTTCTTCCTATAAAATTATATTGCATATATTTGTTTTTCTAAAGAAATAGGTATTGAATGGGTTTTACTAATGTGTTTGGTTTTCTGCAAATTGGGATCTTGCATTCTTTACTAGACCAGTTAAGAACTGAAAAGGGATTTTCTTCTTTGTTTCTTATTTTCTCTTATAATTATATGTTATTAATCTATTCCTGATAATTAAAGGAAGACAGGAAGAATAACTTCATCTGACAAAGCTAGTAGATCCATTTCAGCTGGAGAAGGCAGGAAGTGCAGTTTCTTTTCTTCTACTGATTTATTGAGACCAATTGTATTTAAATAATTGACACTGCATCTGCATATAGTATGTTGCCTGATATTAATGGTAGTACATTATGAAATAACTTATAGAAGAAATTCTTTTGCTTTTAAGTCATTGAAATTGGTAATTATGATATTCGTAATAATATTGCAATAGTTTGATAGTATTATCAAAAAAATCTAATAGACTGCACATGAATTCTTAACTGTGGGAGATGTTTACACCAGCTATTTTAGGCTTAATTTAATGTAATCGTTCTGCATTTGTCAGCCTTTAGGACCACTTGAGCAGAGAAGGAACTTAAGTTCCTAATTTTGATCCTCTGAATTGCACCAAATACTCCAAAATAAATGGTGTGAATACCATCTCTCTATTCCCTCTGCTTCTAAACATATAAAGACACACTGATTAGCCCTTTTCTTTCTGTAATCACAGAAGAGAGCAGAGAAGCAACTGTAGATGATGGGGTACATATGAGTCTTAGGAAAGACATCAAAACCTAATTACAGGCTTTCTCTGAACAGTATTGTGATGGATTCTCAGGTTGGGTAAATTTTTATTCTTTATCCCATTTCCACGTGTTGTGGGATGGGAAGGGAGAGAAATCAGGGGTTTGTATGAACTAGCTCACTGGATCCTAACCAGTGGAGCAGACTTCCCTGCTGAGGCATCCAGACAGAATGGAGACGTGTAGTGCGGAGCCCACGCAAACATTCTCCCCTGGATGTCTGCTGATTCCTCAAGATAAAGTCGGTCACGGAGCAGTGGCAGTTTTCTCAGATGAGACTCAGCAACAAAACAGCAGAAAAATCACTTTCTAGCAAACCACGAGCAAGAAAGCAGGGCTTACACAGGACTGAGTGGTGAGGCTGTGACATTAATTTCCTGTCTACTCTTCTTAAACACAACATTAGATTGAGAACAAGTCTTAAAAGCATACGTTAGACTTAAAGATATTTTTCAAGGAATCCCAAAACAGTAATATACCATTAATTCAGAAGCATAAGAAACATGAAAAAAAGAATTGGAAGTATTACTTTCAAAATTTACTTGGTTCTTTATCTCCTTTATATTTCATGTTACACATATTAGTAATTACATGTTATATATGAACAACTGGATAGGATGGAGTCCTCCATGATCAAGAATGAGATGTACAAAATGCTAACAGCAGCAGTTCTGCCAGATTCAGCAATGCAAGGCGACATCATTATCAGATATTATGTACAGAAAATGGCTCCCCACAGTACCACAGAGATAAAACTACCAGAAATTAGATATGATGACATCTGCGACCGGTCTAAAATATATATACAGGGAAAGGTGGGAGGCTTTGGAGAAAGAACTTTCTATGTTTAAAAGTACCCCTTCCATTACTTTATCATATATTATTCAAATGAAGTGTAACACATACAATAAACTCACAGTAAATCAAAATAGTAATGAAATTTTTATTTAATAAAGTTGCACAGAAAGGATAACTTTGCAAAAGCATAGCTAGCTCATAGCATGTAGTTAGCTAATAAAGTAAGCATTTTATTTTAGTAGATATTCCCTATGGGAAACATTCAGACTAAGGAGTCTGACTTTTATTGTTTGTTATCAGCAGAATGACTTACTGAACAAATATTATTAGAAGGTTGTTCATACTTTAGATTGCTTTTTCCATCACAAGACTGAATTGCCTGAACTTTATACATTGTAATTTGATAAAAGCAGCCTCAGCTTTTACTGATACTTTTGTTGAACTGCTTATGGCTTTGGTCAGGAAAAGCTGTAACTTCCTTGCTCTCGCACAGAAGGAAGGTCGAGTGCAAGTATCATTTTTCAGACTTATTATAAATTTCACAGTCCCTTTCCAATCTCTTTTGTTGTTTTGATTCATTACACTAACACCACACAAACCTCTTCTGTCTGCACAGCTGTTTTGGAATCTGTTGCTTTCAAAAGATTTAAATGCACATGTGCAAACACACAGTATAAAGTGCCCACCTAGACCACCTCTGTGGAAACAAATCTGTGTTTTTGTAAATGAGGGTATCTTGAAAGAGGATTAAAATCCTTAAAGTCAAAAATCATTGAATCACCCCTGGAGATTTGTTTGCCTTACCTTTAGGTGCTTGAATACTCTGTGAGGAAAAAAGCAAAATATTGTTGCTTTTCTTACTTCTGAATAATAGATATCCTTTTTGTTAGGATGTTGCAGAAGAAAGACAATATGAAAACCATTTCTCCATGCTCACATACAGCATCTGGTCTAAACTAACCCAGAAAAAGGCCAAAATGCTCTCAGAAGTAACTTTCCTCAGCTGCTCTTTGAAGGCATTTTCTTTCTAATGCAGAAAGCCCTGCCATGCTGAATACCATGCTTGCAAAGAGTGCTCCAGCAAAATGGTGCTTATGTAATGAGGGATGCTAGAATCCAGATGTCAAAATTAAAACAGTCTTTTAAATTGTGGAATTCTTCATGTTCTTTCAGTGACCATACCAGGCATTTCCCCCCTGGTTTCTTCAGAAAATTTGGCTGTATTTCTGTGTATCTGTCCATCCATCTGTCCCTACCAGAAACTCTGAACTTGATAGTGAATTTCTATTATATTTGGCAGAGGAATGGCAATCTCTTCTGAAGTTTTGTGAAAACACTGCTCAACGGAGGTGAGAACCAAATTCTTTTTCCAGTTAAAAAAATACAGCAGTTTCAACTTAACAGTCATTTATTCTGTTGGCCTAGCATTAGCCAAGCAGTAGATGCATGCTTTGGACTCAGTCACAGGAAAGCCCATCTTTTAATTAGCCAGTGGTTGACTCAAAGGACCTGATGGATTGTGAATGTAGGTGGAGATTCAAGGAACAAGGAGGGGGGAAATTAACCGCTGTTATTGTGGCTGGAGGAAGTAAGTAGGAATATAGAGCCAAAAGAATCTGGAAGAAACCTGTTGTTACCAGCTGCAGTGCTCACAGAACAACTTGTATCACAAACCAATATATTTCAAAACAATACACCATCCTAATATCCACAAAATCCACATTCTTGCACCCAAACTGAGTAACTGAATGTGACATTGTTTGGCCAGCAAAATACCTATGTATGCACTTGTAAGGATGGATATTTTTGAGTGCAGACAACTTGAAGGAAAAGTTTAGTGTTGCCGTATCCTGTCCACTATACCTAATGAATATATCTAAACGTACGCAAATCTGGGAAGAGCCACACAATAACGCATGAGTTTCCACAAGGTTCATTATGAAGATCATGGGAACATGCAGTGTATTAGTAATGAGGATATCTGAAGGATATCTGGGTAAGAGAGGAGTTAGGAGATTAACTAAGTTTAACCATCATCTTGTGTAAAACAAAGCTTTACTGACTTTGACAAAGTTATGTACGTTTACACCAACTGACGACCTAGTCATATTTCTTCTGTATGCTTCTTAGATCAGTATTTCCTTAAGACAATATTTACATATCCCCATCATCCCCCCCCCCCCTTTTTTTTTTTAAATGAATTACTATATTTACTGTGAAAGAGCTGAATAATGAGCTGTCTGCACTGACTCTGCTCTGGTTCCAGATACTTAGAAGTTCAGCTCTGCAGTTTCAATGTATGCCAATGTCCCTTTGGAAAGGTGTAACTACATTCAGATACTGGTGAAACAGCGAACACCTTACTTACTATAGGATCCACCCTAGATTATTAATAAATATAAATATTTATAATTTATAATACTTATAATATTATAAATAAAATCTATTTAGGGAAGGAATCTTTTTAATGTGATTGATTTATGACTAGTAAAGATAAACTGGCTTGCTGTAGCTTCCAGACAGACATTATAGTCAGGCTCACTTAATATCCATAAACAACAACAACATTTTCTGTGCAAGTATCGTAGTCTGTCACTCCTATCAGTCAAATCTCTTAGGCTCCACGCTCATTATACCTTCACTAGTTTCCCTTTTGGGAAATGAAAATGCATAAATAAATTGCACATGAAGTTCATAGTGGTTTTATACTGACAACATACACAATTCTTACCAGCATGATAACTCAAATAGTCACATTACGCGCAAGGGACACCGGTGATCACTGACAGAAATGTCAAGTTTTGTGCCTGATCCTGCAAAAAGTTTAGAATTCTTCAAAGTATATGTCTGGAATTGGTGTACACCCTACAGGATTGACCCCCAGGGCATAATGCAAGTTTCTTTATCACTCAATCCCATGTCACTGAGACTAATGGGTGTTTGATAATGTTTACTTATTTTTAAAATGTTATTGGAGAAATTCCTGTTAAATTTTGGCTTTGAAAAAAATTATAGAATTATTAGATTGAATGGAGGGTTGGTAAGTCATCTAGCCCAATGTCCTTATTGAAACAGGGTCAACACTGAATTCAGACCAAGGCGGTCAGAGATCTGCCCAGTTCAGTTTCTAAAACCTCTGAGGACAGAGACTCCACAACCTCTTCAGGCAACTTCTTCTACTGCTTGGTTATCCTCACAGTACAAAACGTCTTCCTCACATCCAGCCAGAACACTCCCCGATTTGTTTTATGACTGTTGCCTTTCATTCTTCGCTCACCTCAGTAAAGAGCCTGGCTCCATGTTCTTGATGCTCTTCCCATATGTACGGCAGAGCAGCTGTTGGGTCCCCCTAAAGCTGTCTGTTCTCCAGGCTAAGTCCCATTCCCTCAGCTTCTCCTCACAGGGTAAGTGTCCCAGCCTTTTGAACACCTTGGAGACCCTCCACTGTCCATCAACAAGCTCTTCTTGCTTTCCTCAGCACGTTGTAAAACAGTTTTGCTCATTAAGGGCACAACCCAAAGCTCCCTGAAATCAAAAGGCCTCCATTGACACTAACCATGAGATCTGGATAAAGTCCTAGTACTAAGAATGTTAAGTGATCCAGAAATGTCCCTGCTCTTCTCAACTTTCAAAAAGATTTCTGTTACTTCAGAGTCACAGTTTTGTTTTACTTGTGTGGGTGAGTTGGAGAGCATCGTATTTAGAGAAACAATATTCAGCGAACATACCCTTAATTCTGACATCACCAAGACAACCACAACACAACTTTCACTGCTGTGGATTTAGCTTTGCCATGAAGTGTAATTTCTGCTCACAGCAAACAGCAACATAATGTTCATTTTAAGTGTGAAGGATGACAAAGTTGATGTAAGCATGAATCTTAGACCTTTTCTTCCCCCACACCTGCCACGTCTCACCATCTTCCTGACTTTAGCAGTTTTGCATTTCAGCACCTATGTCAATTAGTTATTTTGTACTCCAGCGAACCTCTGAATCACTTTTACTTGAAGTGCGGCAGACACAGAACATACTTGGATTTAGTCTGGAGAGAGAATGCTTGCTTGAATTTTGGTATTAAGTATACAGTAGCTGGTTACCAATAAATAATTAAAATGGGACTTTCCTACAGAGAGAAACTCTGATATATTAAACCCAGGGTCACAGAAAGCAAAAGGGCCTGGTCTGCCTTCCTTCCAGAGAATGGAAATAGTCCCTGACTCTTTAATATAAGCTGGTGTAGGTCTTAAAATAGTTTAATGATTAATGACATACAGGAGAATTTGGGTATTTTAGTAGATTTTCACTGGTAAAGCCAATTTCAGCAGACTAAAGCTGAATTAACATTTAGAGTACTGACCAGAAAAGGTTAACTTTAAAAGAGCCTGCTTTTTATAAATGAAAAAAATTTGTTCAGTCTGTAGATGAAAGGCTGGAATTTAATTTTTAACATTATAAATTATAATCTAGAAGTGCTGAACTACAATTAAACAATAATGACTTTAATTGTCAAACTATTTCTTAAGAAAGGGAAAGATGATGTCAGTGCAATCCTAGCCTTTCCCTCCCCGCCCCTTAAGCCACTGTTCCGCTGATCCTATTCTCCTGAATTCTTTTGTCTTTGTTGTATAGCAGTCTAGCGCTTAAGGTGCACAACATGCTCCATACTGAGTTTTGTCTCAGTTTACTACTGCTCTTTTTGGGCACATCAGTAATTTTTTTACCTTGTTTCCATCTAGGGTGGCTTCCCATAAAAGCCTAGATTAGGGGTTCCCCCCCCCCCTTTAAAAAAAAAAAAAAAGTTCATCACAGTCATTCTTGATGCTCTGTCTCACAGCAGTTGCCACCTCATGTTTTCTATTTTGCAGAGGAAGCTGTAGTGATTTTGCAGGTTTTTATTCACTTTGATTTATGATGTGCTGTCTGGTCCTGTAAAATATTTTCAACTAATCTTCAGAAGAAGTTATTGTAATGTGATTGCTGCCTCAAAACTGTTGGAATCTGATGATGATACCAGTGCTATGGCCTTCCTAATAATTCATCCTGATCGATGGGGAGCTGTTCCTTGAATTACTCAGAACTCTGTTGGACATTTCATTCACTGGAGGGTGTTTAAAGGTTTATTTCTTCTCTATGTAGGTAGCTTTTTTCTTTCACATAAGTTTCACTTGATGTTCAGGATCTTCTGGTGGATATTTGGAAGAATTAAATGTATTTTTAAAAATAAACATTAAGTAAGAAAATCTCAACAGGGGAATGACTTAACATACCTGTAGTGACCATCTTAAGGCATACAGAAGAAAAGGCATGAGATTGTATTATTAATTTCCTTATGCTTTTCCAAGCTTAGGGAGAAACAGATGTGCAAGCAAAACAGAAATGGCCATAGACTCAAAACTAGCCATGCTGATGTCAGAGTCCAATCCTCTCTGACCAGGTTCTTTCAGATATTCTACCCATGGAGAGTATAATGTTTAGTATCAAATTTACTTATTTAAAGGTAAGTGATTTTACACAGGATTTTCAATCTAGCAGAATAACACAAAATGTACTGAAAACACAATACAAATGTAATACCAATGTGATCCCCATTACTAGTCTCTATGATATACTCACTGTTACAATGCTGGGCATCCCCAGTCACTAGGCAGGAATACATGGGTTGAAGCCAGCTCACACCCATTGCTCTCTTCCAAACTATTTTGCTAGTTGTTTAGTTTTTGTACTCTGTGTCAGGCTGAGCCACATATTCACTCCTCTCATGCTGGTCTGGCTAACTCAGGGAGACATTCACACCCTTTTAATGAACTCAGGTATAAATATTTCCACCACTAGTTCATCCACTCAACTGTTGATGGCTGTTAATCTAAAACAAAGGCCACCCTCAGTCCCCTTTGTGTTGAGATAAAATCAGCTTTCTTCGCAACAGCTGTGGTAAGCCACATCCTGCATTATTCCCTGAGTTTCATGAGCACACTACCCTTGCCCAGCTCCTCGGAGCCTTCTTCCATTATAGGGGTTATTGGTCAGCTGCAGCTGACTTCAGTGAAAATGAATGAAGTCAAATAGCAGTACCTGTAACTACACTCAGGTGTTCAGTCAACCCTAAAAATGCCCTGCTTCAGGGCAGTAGAAATTCTCTAATCAAAGATAGTGGAAAGGAACAACCTATTCCCATGTAGTTGCCTGCTCCCTAATCAAAATTCAATCTGTTGTAATTTCATTCAGTTACCAAATGCCTCTCCTGATCTGCTCCCTCAGTTTGTGCAGTATGCTGCTGCTAGGTATGCATTTCCTAGGCACATTTAGGAATGCAAACCCTGTATAACTTTTTTGGGAAACATAATTTTTCACCCTGGGCCCTAGGTTATGGAAGCAGAGCCCCAGCTTTCCCAAGGTGAACATTGTTTCAGTGTGTTTTCTCATTTTTTTGAAGAATGTGGAGCAAAAGAATGTTGTAACCACAGATTTACTATAAGATTGTAACAAACCTTTGCCAAACAAAATGCCTGCCACAATCTCCTGGCTTATCTCTCAGTACAGAAGATTGTTACGAGCATTCAGTCTTGCTCAACAACTTAAAACTACACAAGCTCTTTCATGCTTTCACTCTCCCCATAAAACTACACCAAAGGACATTAGAGCAGTCGCTTGGTCAGAAAAGCAACCTCTTGGATTTCTGCATTGCTTTTGAATCAAGTTTTTTCCTTCTCACCTGCTGTGTAGCATCTTGTCACCACAGGACAGTAGTGCCACCTGCCATCACAGCACTAAGGCCCCATCCTCTGTGACAAGTGTATGGATTGTCCGCATGGGATTTACTTCAGAGAGGCACAGACAGCATTGCAGCATCCAAGAATCAATCCCTGTCTCCACTGAACTGCCTACTAATAAATTTACATGGCTTTGCCTTCCATGGTAAATATCACACAGCGTTCTCAAATTATTTGTTACTGGGCAGAAAACGAATGGCTACAACATAGAAGTGGTAGGCTCTCACTGTGTAATCACACTGAATTAAGACCCAAAGTTACCAAAGTTCAGCTCTAAAGGTTTGGCCCAGACCTGCTTGAGCCCATATTTCAAAAATTCAATGAAAACAGGTGGAATGACTTTAATAAGTAATGAACTCCTGAAGATTTTGAAATTAAGTGCATAAAGTGAACCAGGAATGCTTCTGCAGGTTTGTCAAAGACTGAAACTATGAAAGTGATTACAGGACAAAACTGACATAGGTTGTGATGGGATAAATCTTCCTAAAGGTTAGACTGTGTAAACACTGCAAAGTAGCAAAGTACTTTCTTCAAGGTACACAACATTGCAACAATAACTCTGTGAGCTATGCCAGCAGTAAGACATCATTAGTTATGTAGAAATTCCTTCCGAGGACCCTGATAGCATGTACACTGTAAATCCTAGATTTCAGTTCAGAGAACCATTATATTTTGGCAGAATGCTGAATTTGCTGAGAAAGCCACTCTGAAAATCCAAATACGAGGTATACTGAAAATCCTCATCAAAAATAACACTCCAGGACACGTCTTCCGTGGGATGGAAGACAAAGCCAAGTACAATGTGTGTACACTGTAAGAAAATTTTAATTAAATTTTAATTTGTTTAAAAACAAAGAAAATGATGAGAGCTCTTTCCCACAAAGGACTTGTATTTTAAAAAAGTTGTATTTTACTGTATCTTCTAAAAGTTTTTACCTGAACCTTCATATTTAATTTGGTTCTACTTAAAAGCATTGTGGTTTTAATTAGATCCTGGCTAGGACATAAATGTTTACTATATCAGGTTTAATCTACTGATGGCGAGCCTCAAATAATGAGACGGTGAATACTTTATAAAAGAACTGTTCAGCAACTCTGCTGAACCACGTGAGAATTGAGCACATTAAAAAATCCATTATTTTGCCTGAAAGATACATTACAGGGGCTGTGTTGGGTTTTTTGGTCAAAAATTCACAAGCCTACAAATCTGTACATTCAAAACTGTTTTTTCTATGATCACTCCCTCCATTACATTTTTGCAAATATGCATTCATGCAAGGCATTTTTTTTGTTGTTTTGACTGTTTCATGAATAAAGATATATATTCAGAAATTATTAAGGCTTGCCTCCATTCCGACTGAGAGGTGATATCTACTTCAAAACCAACTTTCACTCATTTTTCGTTCCAAGGACTATGCAGGAATCCATCCTTAAAGCATTCACTAAGTAAGTTAGTCACTTATTTCTGATTTTAGTGCAAGTATCATAAATGCTGAAAAGATCAGTGACTTAGTGGTTCATTTTGTGACACCACAAACCTGAATGTGTGAAAGGAAATACTTTGAGATAATTAACCTTTACAAGAATTGAACCTGTTCAAAGCTGATGAAGAGCCAGCACTGCTATTTTAAATTAGATTTGAATAAATGCACACATGTCCTACATTTTCTCTCCTCCCCATTGCCACCCTTCTGACCAGCGATGGTGGTGACAGGTTCAGAGTACTTGAACTGAGTGCCAGATATGCTTATGCTTTCTACCTTTGGTTTAAAGTGCAGGCTCAGAGTCTTTGAATCTCGTATGTGTTACCTGCATTTCTTTTGCATCCTACCATTCTTTATTATTATCCCCATCAAAAGGTTTTCTGTTTTGGCAACCCTAACATCATATTTGATGATGTGTTGGGTTTGGATTTGTTTTGGTTTTCCTCTCAAGACTGATGTGTCAGACATTTTGCGAAGCATGAATTACAGAGCCAGAAAGCTAAATTTCTTTTCCTAACTCATAGCATATATCAATATATACTTTTGCTTCTGCATTCTAACAGTGTCTTCTAGCACTTCTTTCCATAGTGATTTTGTTTATTAGAAAGCTTTGGGGTGGTTTGTCCAGCTGACCAGCCACAGAGCTTAAGCATTTCTGTCTCCTGAGCTGTGGAGAAAGATAACTGAACTAAGGTCAGCATTATTTGACATGCTAGCAAGGGGTGGGGGGAAATGGAGCCTCATGTACCATCTGGCCAAACAGCACTCAAACTCCCACTGCTGTAAACAGCACGTGCCTAGGAAACTTCTGGTGAACAACATTTGAAGAAGTATGTGTACTGTCAGTAATGAGGATGTCATAAGGATGCAAACTCTCAATTTCTGAGGCTAATATCTGCAAAGCCCTATCCTAGAGATATGTTAAGTGACAAGTCAGGCCCAGGGTACACAGACAATTCCCACACTGACAAAAGAAGATGGGATGGAGTATATCTTAAGGATGAGTCTGCAATTCATTTTACATACAACAACATACATCAACCTACAAAAATTGGCATGGTCTCATTGTCTGCTCTATGGCCAGTATTTATCCCCATATCTCCAAAAGATTTTTTTTTCTCATCATTGTCCTGATTGTCTTAATGAGTAAAAAGGCACTATGTATTTTAAGTTCAGTAGTAAAAGTAGGGCCTTGTATTTAAATGATGAACAAACTGCAGAAGGATATTTGCCTACTGGTGAGTACTTTCTTCTTTGTGTAAAGGCATGTTGCTCTATTAGTACTTTTTGAAGTAACTCCTCTAACAATCTTAAATATCTGACCACACATTCTTTTCCTCACTTACCGACTGACAATTTGTTGCCCTTACCTCTGCTTGGTGGGTCTAAAGTAATGATCAAACATATCAAGAAATGATGTCTTCCTTCTCATCTAAAATATCCATTTCTTGCTTGGTACTTTTTAATTCCTTTGCTAAAATTGCAAGCCAGGGAAGCATGATTAGTGGCCATACACATAATCTGTATGTGTATGTCATTATTACTGAAGGCACAACATATAAAAGGCTTTCAAGTGTATGTAAAGCGAGCAAACCAACAAATTAATTAGTATAATCAGTGTAACTCCTGATTCTAGGAGGTATTTGTAAAAATACCCCATTTGTATTTATAAAATATATCCCATTTTACCTTGAAATGTAAATTTCAAGTTAACAGTGTCATTTTAATCAGATGTATTGACTGAGACCAGGAATCATCATAAAAGATAAACTTTATACTTGGTACGTCTGGAAAAGCAGGTAGAATCCTCAGAGGGACTAAAGAGGTTAACCAGGGGACAGAGCTAAGTAGCTTTCTACCTCAGTTATTTTCTTCTGTATACGTATGGGTCTGTGATTCTATTAAAATGAGTACATCAGTTCTGTTTATTATTCACAGATTTCTTAAAAAGAATAAGAAAAAATACATGAAATAAAGTATCACTGAGAATGAACTGACAGTAATTTAATCAGTTACAAAGCAACTAGAAAAATGGTGTTGCCTTCCTCATGGCATATCAGGAAGCTATTTCACACTTAGCAGTAACATCATTTCTTTAAAAAATCACTAGGTTTGTAAGCAACCTGTGTATCTCATTCATCAGTTTCTCACTAGTCTTTCAAATTAGAAATACCATGAGAAATAGATATTGAAGACTGTCAGGGATATCACGGATTAACTTTGAAAGATAAAATAATATTTTCAGAAAAAGGTTGGGAAAGAGATAGACACAAAAATGTGGTTACATTTTAACACAAACAAAATTAATTAGTTTTGGGGGTTTTTTTCAGGCCTAACTCATGCTAGGGGCAGCTTCCTCAAATATGGTCTGTCTTCCTAGGGCTTCCTGCAAGTTTAAGTTCTGTTTCATAAATTAAAAACTTTGCATCCTGCTCCCCATGAAGCAAAGACAATGTAATGTTATGATTGCTGGTTTCCAACAGAATTATCTATGCAGTGCTATAGATGTAAAACACCTCAATTAAAGACTGCTTTCTCCTTCAGCAGATGCAAGGAACGATTTTTCCTGCTCCGAATTTTAACCCTATTATGGATGCCCAGTTGCTAGGAGGAGCCCTCCAGGGAATTAGTGAGTATCTTGACTGATTCTAACACTTTTTTTTTTTTTTCTCAGAAAGATCCCATAAAATAACAAGCATTAGGCAAAATATAAAGTCATAAAATTAAAAGCATCACAACGTATCTCTTGATTCTTCAAGGTATCACAATAAGGCACACTGGTGATGTCCAAATAAATCATGTATTTGCATTTACAGGAACTAAGAGGTGATTAAGATTAAACTAAAATCTATACCAGCACTTATAGTAATGAATGCTTTCCTTGAGAAAATAAGAAAAAGAAAACAGAATTCTGTGTTATGCACTACAGTGAAGGCCAAAAAAGGAAAGATTTTTAATTGTAACTTCAACAATTGACTGTTACCAGGGACTATTAAGTCTTCTAATCAGTCATCAAGAAATAAAAATAAATGGAGTAGAAAGTTTAAAGAATTTATTATCTTTCACTCAGAAGCAATTTTTGCTTTTACTCTATGTACAAAAAAATTTTTGTTCACCAAAGCATTTTTCTCTGTTAAGATTTTTGTGTTTTCCTGTTGAACACTGTTGATATTGCTGAGGGTCAGAATATTGATTTGTTTGGGTTTTTTTACTATCATCTGAAACATTTTCCTCACATTGAAATTGTTGCCTATATCAAAAATTTTATACCCCTTAGGCTTTCCACAAGGCTATACAGCACCGAACCTTGCATTCTGTTTTCAGATTCTTTAATGGAAATGTGAAGACTCAGATCTAATGTCAAATGAACCAAAATGGGTATTATTGATCAAGAGGAATCTGATGTATCTTTTTGATTAAGTTGGCTACAGATGAAAAGTTTTAAATATTTTGCTATACTTCAAACAGTACTTTTAATGCAACATTGCTAACACAGCAACACAGAGATCATTCTCTTCATTTAATACTGTAAATACAAGCACATTAACCTTACTTTTAATTTACCTATCAAAGCACATGGAACAAACTTCTAATTTCAAGGACAATTGGCAAAATACAAAGTTCAGCTTCAGAAGAGTTTAAGTCTCCATAACCTTTACAGGCACTGACACCACTGACCCTGAATCCTTCAGTTTTTAGTGTAGAGACTGTATAAGCTGTACAGATTCCTAGTGATAATTATCTTCTGAAAAGTAAAAAGAAATCCTTATGCACAGAGTTTCGGTAATACATCAATTTTGTGTTTGATGGAAAAGAATCAGACTGATATTAAATTAGTGTCATGCTAAAAAGCTGGTGTAATTGCGGCAAAATAACCCAGAAGAGAGAGAGCTAAATCTGTATAATGAGCAAATACAGACTTCCACTGCCAACTTAAAAAAAAAAAAATATATATCCAATATCCAGTTACATTTGTGTCAAAATGGAACCTGTCAGTTATAGATTGTATGATAAAATCTGCCTAAGAAAGCCATAATAGCTACAGAATGTGTACCTGTAACATATATATATATATGCCTATATAACAGTGACTGGTAGAAACATGAGAGACTACCGTTCTCCATTCAGATGCTAGCTGATCCCCATGCTTTCTAGCCTAATTCATCTCTGCTGCAAGTGTGATAAAGTCAGCTGATTTACACTTGGAGATACATTTATGCTGGAATGTCATTAAAATGCTGCGCCATCTAAAATTACCAAGTGCCATCTTTTAGGATGAAAAAAACCACAAAAATGATAAAATAATTTTCAGAATATGTTAATCATTATCTTCTTTTTCATAAGCAGTTAATACTGATTCATTATAGAAGTTTAGCAGTATGCTCTAGCTATCAAGCAAAAGATCATAGGTAACCTTCAATAAAATGCCCTTGGAAATTGGTTAAAATATTATATTTTTTTAAAACTTCGTCACTTATTTTATACAGTTCCTCTGAAAATATCTATCTTTCAGTTTTTCAACAAATGGTCTGACCATAATTTGTCATCCTCATAAAAGAGATCCCTAATGGTGAAATGACAATTTAATCAATATCAACAGAGCATACAAGTATGACTTCTCAGGCTCAGCTACAAATTCTGCTAGTGTGCCTAGTTCTGAATAGATGAAAGCCTCTATCTGTTTTATTGATGCTTTCAAATCCATTGAGCTTGAAAGAGATGGTGATGCATCTGATAATGACTACTTCACTATTGCTGGTATTACACCAGCAAGTGAAAGGTACATAAGCACGGTAAATATAATTGATGTTGGTAAATACCAGTGGGATATTAATCTGTTGATCTATTTTTTTTCAAGAATTTAGGTTAATGTTCTTGAAAAAAACATGAACAATCACAAATGTAAGTAAATAACTATACTCGCTTAATTTAGAGTCTGTGTCGTGTTTCCTTTACAGGTTGTGAAAAAGATGTGTTGATTGATATCCTAACGCAGCGTTGCAATTCTCAGAGGCTTATGATTGCCGAGGCGTACAGAGACATGTATGGCAGGGTATGACAGAGCCATTTTGTACCTTCATTACTCCTGTCTCTCTTGTCTCCAGTGCAGTTGGTCAGCGCTTCTCTCAGGAAGGAACCAAAAGCCTGGCAGGCAGCTGGCAGGCACCAACAGACTGGCACAAAACTTCGCTCGTGTATTGATACCTCTGACAGTTTCAAATGGTCATTTATATAGCAGTAAAAGTACGTCTGCCACACACAAAGTTAAAAAAAAGGGACATGGAAAGTTTCTTCTCCTATAGTTCATTCTCCTCCTCTATTGACCAAACCAGAATTTCTGGACAGACCTACTTCTTCCTCTATGTGCTTTTGGGGGCTTCTGCATTACTTTTTTCAAGTTTTTGGAATACATAATAAAATAGTATTGTATTTGGGTTGAAATACCAAAGAAAAACACCATACCAACAATTACAGGTAGTTGTGTCTTATTCACGCACTGATTAATGTTCTCATCTCAAGCACTGACATTCTCAGAACTCACACCATGTAATCCCACCTATACACTAAGCACAATACTAATCTGAGTTGCTTAATGTTAAATTTATGATTCTTTGAAAGGTGTTTCAGAAATTTTAAGAACAAAAAGTTAGCTTTTTTTTTTCCAAATGCATTTTATCAATATTTACTGTGAATAACAAGGTAATTTTTGTTATATGAGTTCTTAAACATACACACAGATGGATATCCTCATTCTATTTCCAGACCTACTGTTGCTAACCAAATGACTTTGGGAAGGTTGCAATGCCTGCATTTTCCTCAGTTACCCCAGCTATATATGGACAAAAATAATAGCAACACCCTTTGTAAAATTCCTGTGAAATCTAGTGATGAAAAGTGCTGTATGAAACTAGATACTATTTGAAAGCTAAAGAAAAATGCTGTCATTAAATTGACCAGACGTGCCCTTCCCCTAAGCTAGAAGCCAGCCAAACATTTTAAACAAAATCCAGTTTTCTTCTCCTGAAGCCTGAGAAACTAACAGCTCACTGGAAAATGCCTTGAAGGTCAGTGCATGCTTGCCGTTGAATCGATCAGTGTGAATGAGGACAGGGAGTTTGCAGAAATCCCACCACGCAGCCATCAGCCTTAATTAGAGTTAACTAAGAATGGTTCATTCAAAAACTCCACATTAACTGCTGATGTGGTAGTCTGTCACCTACCAGTCTGTTAACTGGTAGTACTACGTATTTTCTTCTTTGGGTAGCTGAGCAGTTTTCCAGAAACAGCCTTTGGGCCACCTGTATACCAAAATACCTCACAACCATTGACCTCTACCTATGCCGGAACACCGCCTTACTCTCCTAGAACTGGGGGAAAGAGAGGAGCTGGATTTAATCAGTGTAGTGGGTTGATCTGGTGTTGTTACTCACCTATAGGAGATCACTGGCTTTATTTGAACTGTTATAAAAATTCAAACGCACAATATTTGTGATATTTTAGATGCAGCCTTGAATGAATGACTATGTTTTAAATAGACCATAAAAGCAAAATAACCGAATCACAGGTATGCTTACCTTCCAAAGACTGTGACAATGACTAAAATCAGTGGTTCTGAATGATTAAAAGTGTTTTTCTGTTATGAGGTATTTATTAGGTTACCATTACCATTACACATGCAAACCACACAAGTTCAGTGTTTATCCATGCAACATTCCTCACTGAGTTTTAGTTTTACTTACAGAAAACTAAAGCATGTCAAGCTACTCAAAGGTGTCTGTGATAGTAAAGCACCTAAGCCCATTCTTTTCAAGTTTTCATTTATCTCTGTAATCACTGGACAGTGCTCCTTCTCTACCCCATCCATAGCAGCTGGCTGGTTTTTTTGAACCTTTTCTCTAGAGTGTTTCAACTGGACCTATCATTTTAACAAGCAAAAACATTTAAAAGCTCCTTATCATTTTTTATCTTTAATTTCTGCCCTGTGATCCATGAAGATGACCTAGAGAGCACACTAATGATATCTCAATAAAGAATTGCCAAATGTCCTTCAGGAATGGAGCTATGATTTGCCTTATTTAGTATTCAAAGAGAACAATTATTGACTTGCTCTCCACTGATCTATTTGGATTTTCTTTTCAAATCCAAAATAAAAATATAAACAAATAAATAAATCCCTACAAAACCACACCACCTTCAATTTTATACCTCTGTCAGCCATATTCAGTCAACCTGAGGTGTTCTAAAGCCAGTGGCCACAGACCTAAAGACCTAGAAGAACTAAAAAAGCCAAAGAAAACATTAGATGTAATTTCAATCTCTGAAACTATGAATAAAAATAGAAGGGAAAGGCAAGCAAACTATTTTTATATTCCAGCAAAGGGCTACAGAAAATTCTGAAACTCATGGAACATCTTGCATATACACCTACAATTTTAATTTAAATGAATCCGTTAAGCGCTGGGTATACTTTATAGCACAAGATATACCAAGATACTCTTGACAGCTTTCCAAAAAAAACCCCAACTAGTTCTACCTTTTGCCATGTGGAAACAGGGGTCAGTACAAATTAGCTCTAATCTAGTTCAGAGATGAAACAGGAATGCTGATTTTTTTTGTCTCACCTGTGGTAGCAGATATACTGCAATGGCTAATCCGGTTAGTACTCCCTGCAGTTTATTTGATTGAGCCCTGGGCTGGAACTGCTGAACAGGATGGGCTGTGTCTTGCCCTGAATTGCTGCAGCTTACACTTCAAAAGATACATTCGCACACATCAGTGATAGCATTTCATTGCCCGTAATCTGTATTAATGGATATATTGCACTGGGCAAACGTGCCATTCAGCAGTCCCAGCTTATGAGTGAGTGGTAAACTTTACAGGACAGAAAAGACAGACAGGTAGGCAATAACAATTTTAGCCTTCTCAGTTTAATTTATGGTAAACCTGTCAGTCCAATCCTCCACCCTCTTAATTGCAATTCAGTTTGTTCAATATGGTAGCCGCTATGCCCATTCATTTGACAAATGTCAAGTGTGACACATTAGAAGAAGAAATATATTAAAAAAGAAAATAAAACCCTGAACTGCCTGCATGATTTAGACATACAGATAAGCTTTAAGATTCCTTCTTGCAATTAGCCTTCAAGGATTTCTTATAACAGAGACAATTAGGAAATGTTAATAATGACAACTTAGAGTTGTCTTTTCTTATTTTTCAGTACTTCACTTCCCTTAGTTCTGATTGCAGGAGTAATTTTTAATTAGTATCCATTTGTCTTATTAATCCATTTTCCCACAGGCATGTTGTCAGAAGTGAAACGTCTTAATGAATTAATTTCTATTCCATGTGTGATTTAGTGGTTGTCAAATGCATCTAATGTGCATTCACTGAAGACTGAGTATGTTTCTTCATCATAAATTTAATTTTTAATGTGTGCAAGTCCTCCTTCATTGCTACTCCAGCTACTAATTTAATTATATTCAGATATGTATCAAAACCAAAGTACAGGCCTGAAAAAGATGCAGCTCTGAAAAAAGAATAGCTTATATCATGGGAACCATTTCCGGTTCTCCTTTAAATTCAGACTTAGGTCAGAACATATCTGACAGCTGCCTAGTGATGTACACAAAAAATAAAAAAAAAAATCAGTGTACAAGTACTTTCTTAATCAGAAACAGCAATAGTAAACTAATAAGCTGTTGGTATTCTCAGTGTTTTGAAGGATACTACTGGGAATGGGGAGCATGGGGAGGAAATTCTCATCCATTACGCAGCTACCTAGCAAGCAAGTACTGAGACACGCGTCGGGGAAGGGGGGGGTTCCTTTTTATTAATCCAGCATCTGTCAGAAGTAGGGAATTCAGTTTGAATGTAAAATATATGTAAATTGAAGCACATAACCTTCCAGTAATCCAAAGCAGATCTTTTTTATGTACTA
Organism: Nipponia nippon; assembly: GCF_047370975.1. Lineage (NCBI taxonomy): Eukaryota > Metazoa > Chordata > Aves > Pelecaniformes > Threskiornithidae > Nipponia > Nipponia nippon. Next base: position 43,072,626 of record NW_028262380.1, on the reverse strand, counting down.
GGAGCAATGTGGATGATTTTTTTACATTATTCACATAGTGAGTAACACTGAAAAAAAGCACAAGAAATCACCTGTGTTCTATGGGATTTGACTTCCAAAGGTGCTTAGCTCCCACAGATTCTCAAAAGGAACATGCCAAGGGAAGCTGCAGATTATCTGCCATGGTATTCAGGTTTCCAAGCCTTTAAGTAGTAGTTGCACTTAAACCCCTGAATTTTCTTCTGTATTCTAATGAACCAAAAATCAACAATCCTATGTGGCCTTCTTGCTTATGTGTCTATTGTCATCTCACCCATACTATTAGAAGAAGCAGGTACTATTTAAAAGAATATTTTTTTACTTAATTTGAGCCAGAATTTATCTTCAACAGTTCATCTTTATTCACTTACAGAGAAAACCACTAATACTTTAAGCTGTCTTCATAAAGTGTGACTATTGAAATAATCCTGTCTATGTATTTTCATTTTCTTTGCAAGGATCTGATAACAGACCTAAAAGAGAATCTCTCTCATCACTTCAAAGAAGTCATGGTTGGCTTGATGTATCCACCTGCCTCTTATGATGCCCATGAGCTCTGGCATGCCTTGAAGGTACTTGTCAAATTCAGAATTGCTTAGAGTCGCAGTCACTAACTACAGTACTGAACATATGTTGGGTTTTTGTTTTTTTTACATTTAAATGGTTGATAAACTGCTGGAAGTTAGTAGACTGGAATAGTGTACTACTACATAGTACACTAGGCCATCAGAAATATAGTGCTATATGAAGTTTATTCATTAGTATGCTCAAACCAGCAAAAATAATATCCTTGTCATGTAACAAATACAACCCATTTAACACCCATGGTAAACTCGGTAAATGAAGAAATATTTATACAGGGAAATGTAAGGCCCTGATCCTGCAAGCATTTATGTGTGTTATGAACGAAATTCATTTGAACAGCCAGTGCCATGCACTAAGCCTCCACCTCTGAAAAGACCAGTACTTCTTTAGCAGAACATGTCTTTACATAAACACTTACAAATTGCTCTGTGACAAAGCAATGATCACTCCACTCAAATTGAACTGATTGCACATTTTGAAGAAAATATTTCCTTTTCTTCCCAGGATCTGAGCCTGTGCTCTTTCAACAATTGAAGTTTTGAAACAAACAAAAATATTTTTCAAAGATCATGTAATTAAATGATGAAATTCATTCACACAGACCATTGACTTCAATAAATTCTTAGAAAACAGGTCCACTGTTCGCTACTGAAAATAATAATCCTTGGCAAATTCCTTGTCAGGAAATTCCTAAATTGCCAATTCCTGGAAGATGGGAAGGCATACCAGAGCTCAACACTGTTTTCCTTTTCTTTCCATGAATATTGGCTACTGTCCACTGTCACAAATAAGACAGAGATTATATGACTCCGACCAAGGTGATCTATCTTACATATTTTGAGAATCCCTTCAAAAAAAAAAGATGACTAACACTGTTTTTTCTTGTCTGTCAGACACTTAAACTGATGCACGTTTTAGAACTACTGACATATTTTAAATTACAGTTGGCATTAAAAGGATCGTGAAGTATCATTGGTAGCACTGGAAGCATGACTTTTATTAAAATTATTGACAAGATGCCAAAGTTATATTTTTTTCTAAATGTGGCTCAAAGTTAAACTTGCTTCTATTGTTCTATCTTGCTCTGGATTCATACCGCCGAAGTAAAAAACAGGCCATATGTGTCTCCAGGCTCAGGCTCGATGTCATGTTCTCCCATCACCCCAAATGAAGAATACTCACCAACTCTATATATGTGCATATCAAAAGCAGCATATGCAGCATATCTTATGTCAATTCAAGTTTATAAAATTAATTCAAATCCTGTGGGAAAATACAATGATTTGCAGCACTGCATGCATGGCCATGATGCTTCACTTAAATACCAAGTTCTATGGTAGACATTACAAACCATAACATTCCTAAATAAATTTGAAAAAAAAATTAAAAAAAGAAGATAGAAGCACAACATAATAGTTGTGCTCATATCTACTTCAGATTGTCTGAACACCTGCTGGGGATGTATGCTCAATCTTTGCATCTGATTTCGTTCAGCAAATCCAAAATTCTTACAAAAGCTCTAAAATTCTTCCCATTATGTTTCTGTCAACACTAGTCTTGCTTCATTCCCCACTTGTTAATGTACATGCTGAAATTTAGATTAAGTACAAATATATTTGAAATACAGGGTTCCACTATTAATTTAAAGTCATTTTCTATTTAAACAGGTAAACTATACAAAAGTACACTCTGCATTGCTCCAGCAGAGACTGCTATTCTTTTGTAACTTCTAATAAATGCAGCATTGCTTTCTTCTAAAAGCTGTGGCTTTTACTAACAAAATCTTCTCATATTCACTTCTTTCCACACAGGGAGTAGACACAGAAGAAAAATGTCTAATTGACATATTAGCCTCAAGATCAAATATGGAGATCTTCCAGATGAAAGAAGCCTACTTAATGCGTAATGTTTTTTACAAGTGCACAGTAGCAGTTGTACTATGCGTATTATCTGGATGTATTAGCACCCATGAAGGAATTGTACTACAAAAATGACTTCTCAATACTAACTGGTTCCGTTCCCCCTCCTCTCCCATAACTATATACAAGGCTGAAGCAAAATGTTTAAAGTTGAAAATACATCATAGTATTTTTGAGATGTATTGCTGCCTATGACATTTGAAATACCTGGTAGCCACATTTTGGGATTTTCAGAAACTTTTGCACACTTTATTCAAAAAAGTACCTAAGCTGTTTTCCTTCAAAAAGTGCTTATTCAGGCTGGACGTTCCACTCACCTCCCTTAATGGGGCATTTCCGAGTATCCCACCGCCACACAGCAGCAGCAGCGTTGGGGCTGCCCCCGTGGTGGGTGGGCAGGCGAGCCGGAGCCATGGCTGAGGCCCCCCAGCAGGGCCGAGCCCCGCAGCAGGGCCCAGGCAGACCTGCCAGCCCCACGGCTAGGTCTGTGCAGAACCTGCACGGGTTACTGTGGAATAATCACCAGAGAAAATGGACAAGTATTTGCACCCTATTTATTTATCCTTTGTTTGCTAAGCTTCATTAGTACTATTCAGAGCATGTTCACTTGTGATTTGGATTATACATTTTTGTTTTAACCTAGAATATAGTAATGATCTTCAACAAGATATCGATTCTGAGACTTCAGGTCACTTCAGAGATACGCTCATGAACCTTGCTCAGGTACTGTAAAAACAAGTAGTATGACTTACATTTCTAAAAAAATCATAATAACTTTTGATACTATTTGAGAAGTCTTAAATTTGAAGGTGGTTGTGGCTAACACTAGTTCAATAGGGCTACACTTTTGAACAAGAGAGGGAGGAACACAGAAGAGGAAGAGAACTTGAATTCCTTCATCTACTTTGACTTTGACTTTGGCTTTCAGATGGAGGCAAAGGCCAACAGATTATTTTATTGAGTAAGTCCCTGGATATTCAACTCCTGACCCTCTGCTCAATCTGCCTCATCTCAAAAGGAGTCTACTTGCATGTACAAATGAGATTTTCATTTTTAAAGCTCTGTTTTCTCTGTTGTTCGAATATATGATTCATAATCCAGTCTAGGCATTATGTAAAAATGGAGGTATATCCACATTTGACTATGAAAGAAAGTATTAAATAGTTCTCTGTTTTAAACCTTATGTTCTTTGTGCTACTGCATATGCTAAATCACAGTATGTTTACACACAGGCAAATGAATTGTCACTATCACACACCAACTTTTGCAGTTTTACCAATTTGTATTTTTACACAACAAAGTTGGTCATCCTTGTCAGATCATGAGTTCCCATTCTCATTGTAATCACTGTGCTCATTATCTTAAAAATCTTTTGTAAACCAGAGTAACAAACAATGACAAAAGGACTGCCAGGAGATAACAGCATACATAAGGTATATCTGTATTTTTATATATGTGTGTCTGGGGAAAAAGTGTTTCTTACTAAGATTTGAAAAAGCAGCAGGCTTCACTGAGGTACAGAGCTAAAGAGCAGATGTTTCAAATGTAGAAGCCATAAACAGGACATATTTTTTTCTAATGTTGGATGTTTTTTCCCCCTAATTAATAATAAAAATTCTTCCTTGCTTAAAAATGAAGAGCTACAGGTTAAGCAACCTCACTTCTCATCTTTATTAAAATCATGGGACACATTTTACTCATCAAAAGAACAAATTTAAAATAAATTATCTGAGACTACATTACTAGCCCTTATTTTCTTAAACCACAGATATAGATACACAGACCTGAAATCAGCAACTTCTTAGCTAACAAGATCTAACTGCTATTTTTCTCAAGATAACGAAGTGTTCCAACTTTACTCAGTTATACTGTATACTTCTGAAGATTGTTAGTTGAATCATTGATGTTTGGATATGATCTTATATTAAAACTCAGTGATATTTCATCAAAATATATCCTTTCTAGTTCTAGTACCATGCATCTTACAGAAGATTATTCTATAGCAACATCTCCAATGCATCCTTTAATGCTTTTTTCAGACACCCTTTGCTTTGATTTCTATTAAATCTGGGGACTGATGACACACACATCTGACTACAGATAGAAGTAAATGTGCTTCACATATGGAGAGCAAATTATTCAATTGTTATAGTGTGGTATTTATGGTTTTCATGTCCACACTGAGGCAGATTAGCAGTTATAGGTGATAGTCCTTCCTAAATAAATTAACAGAGTCAATTCAGGCTAACTAATATTTTAGTGAGACAAACAGATTTTTATTCTAATTCTCTTTTTTTGGGTATTAATTGAAATATGATAATTTTCTACAATTTAAAAAATAATTATAGATATTGTGGGATTCTTCAGCAAAACTATGCCAACGGTAGTCACTGTTAAATGTTACTGGGGAAAGCGGGCATTTGACTCATGTAGAGCATTATTTAACTTATCGTTTGCTGTCTGTCTTTTTTTTCCTGTGTTTTCTCATGTATATAACTTTATGCAGTCATTTCAGCATAATTTCCTTCAAGTAATTCATCTTGTTACTAGGAATTCCACTGTGCGAAATTCTTACAATTTAATTAAAATATAAATTAACATTTTTAACAGGAAAGAGCTACAAATCAGTCATTCTACAAGTTGAGAGCCAATACATAATTTTAATCCTCCCTTTCACATATAGGGTAAAATGACTGTAAATTTTAAACTAAAGTAAATTGCTTCAAACATATCATTAAGGCAGTGATTACATGCAGCTTGAGATTGTTAAGAGTTCTGCAGCCAGGGCTGATTTGTATCCTTACAAGTCAATTATGGTTAAAAAGGCAATTTTAAAAGTCATGTGCTTCTCTCTTTTTCTAACAACTATATAAATCAGATCATAGCATGTTTACTAAAGCATGTCAGCTTGATTTGTGTAACTGAAAAGCTATTAGATTTATGGGAAAATTAGAAATATTCTTCTGTGGTTTATGTATCAAAGTTATCAAACAATGTCTTAGTCTTGGATCTTAATTTTAGACAATGATTATAAGCAAGCAAAATCTCTATTATTCGATGTGTTTGGTCCTACGGCTTGTGCAGGGAGAAAAAAAATTGAGAAAAGATTCTTCTGGTAATATGCACATTGACAAGAAATAATCAGTGAATGGCAAATGTTATTCTTGTCCTTGTTTTCCCCTCATAGTTACATACTACAGTAAGCAATATAACATCCATAACACTGGAAATGGTGGTGGGATGGTAGTGGTAAGGTAAAAGCTTGTTTAAAATGGGACTAAAAATGGGAGAGGTTTATCCACCTCCCCTGCTTTTTTCTCTCCCAAGACCATTTGTCATTCCAGAGTTGCTCTACTTAGAGGAAATGAAGACATAACATGACAACTTGAAGATATTTTCTACAGTTGCAAATTCAGCCATTGAATATACTGATCCAATCTAAAAGCCCATATTCGTTACCTCAAGAAATGAAACATAGCTTCATATAGAGACAACTTTATATTATATTCCTACAGTCTTTTAGGATTTAACTTTTGAAGAAAATGTATCTTTTCTTTCCCCAGGGAACAAGGATGGAAGGATATGCAGATCCTTGTACAGCTGCTCAGGATGCAATGGTAAATATAGTCAGATGTGAGCTTCTCAAACATGAAAAAAAAAGAACAAACACAAATTTTGAAAAGAGATTTAGGACTTACTTAAAATCTTTTGCATTTTTTTTTCCTTTTTCTGGTATATTAGATTCTATGGGAAGCATGTCAGCAGAAAACAGGCGAACACAAAGACATGCTGCAAATGATTCTCTGCAACAAGAGTTACCAGCAGTTGTGGATGGGTAATCCAGCGGTTCAGCTGATTGAACATAGAGTGGAAAGGAAAAATCTGACTTGCTAATAAAACCATGGTTTACATACCAAGAAGCTCAGTGTGCAGCAGGGTATTAGCCTGAAACCTAAGTGAACTGTTGGAGCTCTCAGACTCCCACTGATGTTAATGGGATTTTGGAAGTAATGCAAAATTGAACTTTGGCTTATGACTAGACAGCTGCAGATAGAACAGACATCAGGATCCCTAATAACAGAGAGAATAATGTATGGCCAAAGAAAGGCATAAGCTATGGCTGCACTGCATTTACACAGAACACAACAGGATGAGGCAGATTTTTCTTAACTATTTTCTTCATTTTTCCTAAGTAACTCTTTGCTACAAGTGGAAACAGCTTGGGAGAGGCAGTTGAAGTATTTTCAACAAATGTTTGTATGTGAAAACACATTGCGGTGTCGAAGCTTTTCCACAGAAGTTTCAAAGAAGTTTTTGGTGGGAGCACTTCAGGGTCCACATCTGCTCTCTCATAATGGACATACATGCACACAGAAGCATAATGGGACATTTTTATTTAAAATAGATAATCAGACATAATTACAGATTGCAAGAAAATTATATGAGATCAGACAGATCTTCCACTATAGAAAAGAAACCTGTTGTATCTGTTTGGTGACAAGTTTGAGATGACTTTTGCTTTGCAGTGGAAAAACAGTCTGTTTGGTGACAAGTTTATCACTGTGCAGCCAGCTGTATTTCTTAGGCCAACTTCTAACAGTAGCTTAGAACTACTTTGCTGTCATGGGTCAACAAATTAATTCGTCTGTCATGACTCCTGTAAGGCTGGTGATGATAGGATTTAACATAATGTAACATATCTGCTTATGCTCTACTCTCCTTCTGTAACAGAGAATTGAGGGCTCTGCCTGTATTGTAGCCCTCCGTAAGGTTTACAGTGGGCAGTGAGTTGAAAATTTTCCTCCTTCCCTAAAGGAGTAAGCACACCCTGTATATTTGTGTGTGTAAGGAAGTCTGGATACTTGCATTATCCAGAGCATCTATGTCTGGATAGTGACATGGTATGCATGTCATGTCATGGCTTCTTGTCACAATCTGTGAATCTCTGGCCACTTTTAGCCAAGCTAAGCAAGGAAGTTGTCTTAATGACATGACTTTCTTACAAGTTTCATAAACAGAAGTTGCTAGATGGAGAATTTATTAAAGATTCCAGTGAAACAGAGGCTTTGGAGTGCCCAGAGAAAGAATGTACTGGAAGCCAGGTTTCAGGCTACTCATTTAGACTGTCTTACCTGGGGCATATAAACATAATGAAACACTGAGAATAAACAGGGAAAAAAATAAACTCAATAGTTACACTACTGGGGGGAAGCAGGAAAAAAAAGGCAAGTTGATCATTACTAATGAACTAGAATAAAGCAAGATTTTTTTTTTTCCCCCAAGTCTTCCAGGAGTTCCAAAATATCTCTGGGCAAGACATAGTAGATGCCATTAACGAATGTTATGATGGATACTTTCAAGAATTACTGGTTGCAATAGGTAACGTAAAAATATTATTTTATACTAGCACTAATGTCTTAATAAATATCTAGTATGGTAGCTCTGATGTAATAAGAATATTATTTTTCTGATATTTTTATCCACTTTAGTCTCTTATATTGTGAAATGAAATTTCCAGGGATAATTAGAAAAGAATATTTGAACTACTTTTCCATGTTTGTGTAAATCTAAAAAAGTATATATACAGCATTAGATTCTGACTGAGCAGAACTAGTATCCGTTCTTTATTTGATAATAAATTTTGTGTCATCAATTTTGTGCATTACCAACTGATTCTACATATATTAAATAACTGGCAAGGTTTTCAGAACTTGAGTGGCATAAAAACAAGTTTCAAGCTTTATGTGTCTGTTTTCCATTTATAGAATAAGGATAATAGTATTTCTACAAAGATGTCACGTGAGCGTATTCACATTTAAGCCCTTCGATGCAACAGTAATAAGTACCTATCTAAAATAATTACTAGACTTTTAAAAGTATAAATATAGTCATATTTGTGAAAACTGGAAGCTTAATTTTAAGCTGAGTCATGGACAGCACTACCCAGCTTTATATTTCAAGAAGCCCAAAGCCAATAGAATTGATTTTATAATAATCTTATGTTTACCTGTTGCAACTTTTCTCTCCTAGTTCTCTGTGTTCGTGACAAGCCTTCCTACTTTGCTTACAGGCTTTATAATGCAATTCATGTAAGTAGTCTTTCTTCTTCACATATCATAAAAAGTAGCTTCCCTATTTTTTGGTTTGCCTGATTAATGTTAAAGAAGTATTTACAAATCAGTCTGTTCAATCTTTAAGGTGTGATTGCATGTTTTAAAACTAAACAAAACATAAATTTCAAAGCAGTAGTGCCTAAGCAGCAGTTAGGATTTAGCAGTAACAGTAAAAAGTTAAATATTTAGATTCCTTTAAAAAGTATCTGTCCAGTAACTTTGTCGATTTTTTTTTCAATTGAAAACCTTTCTTTTCTATGGACTGTATCTCCCCCTGCTGTGCAGAATTCAATGTGCACTTTTCTTACTCTGTAACTTTTGTATCTAGAGATTTAATAAGTATCACTAAAAATTAAATTATAAATCAGTGTTACGTAAAAACAAATGGTCATATTTTCTTGTGGGGCTCAATGTATATATGTGTGTATGTGTGTGTATATATACACACACACACACACATATATATATGCAGGTTCTTTATCTTTGTGTGCAAGTGCTAACATATTAAAACAAATGAGTGCCAAGAAGAAATGTGGGTAAATGCAAAGAAACACCTACAAATACTTCCTACTAGAGGTCACTGAAGACATTTTCTTTTGTTTTTCATTCATTAGTGAAAATAATGAGGCATTACATTAGATGAAAAATAAAGTGTAATCTTTTAAGCTTAAATTTTTAAATGTAATCTTTAGAAGATGGTAATAAAAGCCAGCCATGGGTAAAATGTGAAGTATCATCTTAGAGCAGGAATGGTAAAGATTATAGGATTCAAGCCAGAACCATCAAATAAAACTATTCAGCAACACTTCAACAGGGCCCCAGCATCCTCAGGTGCTGCCACTACTGCTGTCCCCTGTTTCAGCTAAACCAGCAATATGGGCCAGCAAGGAACCAAGGAAAAACCCAGGGGCTGAGGGGAAGAGGCAATATTTTGTCTGAGTGGTCAAAAGAGGATTCTGGCACATGACATAAAAAAGGTTTGCCAAAAGTACCAGCTGTCAGGAAAAGTGATGTTTCTCAAAGGTCCTGCATCAAGACCACTTTTCAAGTCAAAACTTCATTTTTAATTTTAAGAAATATCACATAGGTAGTTTTCTTCTATATTATATTCAGATGATGTATGTGATGCAGGAAAAAGTTTTTAATTTTTAAGAATAAACATTTGCATTTTATTGTAATTAATATTTTACCCTGTTTCCACAAAGTGTTTTAATGAAGACAGGTAATCTCAAAAGAAATGCAAGAATTTAAAATAGTGTCTGTTTTTGCAGCCAAGTTATGTCCAGATTATACCAAAAGCTTTTTATATGTCCATTTATAATACAATATAATAAAACCCACCCGGGATTCTAATGCTTGAAATCATAGTCCATAATGGTTTATAAGAAAGATTTTAATCTAGTCATCAAACACGTATCAAATTCTCTATATGCAGCTTTTTAACATATCTCATTTCTTGTTTTTTTGAGAACAAGATTTCAATAGCAATGGCTAGTCGATAGAATTACCATTTAGCTTTAAATAATATAAATTGGTCATCAGTCGTCCCAACCCTAAATCTGTTTTGATTACTTCTACTGCCACTAGATGTCCCCATTCTCCACACGATTACAATATGAAAATTTATTTTAAAACAGTTAAAATAAAACACAATTGAATACAAGCTATGTAAATTCTAAATCAATGGTTAAAAAAATCTCACTGAATTCGCATTCGGCAGCAATTGTTGTGAAATAGATTATTGGCTTCAGTATACTTTGAATGGACTCCACGACGCCAGTCACACCAGCTACCTACAAACTGAATACCTAAGACTACTGACAAAAGTTCATCAGGTTTTTCTTTTTAACAGTTTCCGTGCATGGTTAAAACACTGATATGTGGGGAACCTCTGTTATTCAGTAACATGAATTCTATTATTTGAGCATGTGAAAACTCTGTAGGATAAAACCTTTGAATGCTTAGACTCCTTTAAAATCTAGGATATCTTTAGGGGTAGCCTAATGAATTGGCTTATCTATTAAACATTAACATGAGCATATACAGATAGGCAAACACATATTGTCTAACTGTCAAGTTTCCTCTCCTTTTCTTTTTAGGACTTTGGGTTTCACAATAAAACAGTTATAAGGATTCTCATTGCCAGGAGTGAGATTGACTTGATGAATATACGACAGCGATACAAAGAGAGATACGGGAAATCACTCTTTCATGACATTAAAGTAAGTTTTTACACACTTTTGCATATATTCCACACTGGCACCACACAGACTGTGCCAAGCCCTACCAGAAAAATACAGAGGATTAATCTCCATTCAACCACTTGTGGTTTTGGGGGGCTTTTTGGTTTTGTTTTGGTTTTTTTTTTTTTTAAAAAAGCAATGCATAAAACCAGTAGCATATCTTTTCAGTGCCTCAGGCTAACTTCAGTAAGTGAGCAGTGCATTCTCAACTCACTCTCAGTCTACGTGATTCTGTCCCTCCCCAATAGCAAGAGGAGGATATAAACAGGGCAGGAGAGTGTATGCTGAGGAATAGTTTGCAGGAATAGTTTCTACACTAACTGACACCATCTTCTTTCAAACCGTCGTGCAAGGTTAGGCTGATACCACTTTCGTGCAAAACTGAGATAAAAATCTGGTTTTATCCTTGTGCTTAGGCGGTATCAACCTTCAGAAAAACAATTCCTCTTGTACTCTTGCTCTATATCTTAAAACAAAACTCTGACACTGTTTAATTGTATAAAATGACTCTTGCTAAGACACTTTACCTTTTTTATGTTGCTATAATGCAACTGTAAGATGTGCAGTAACTGTAAGAAATTGCTCATGATTTTTTGGTATTGAACTTGGGAAGTATCAAACAGGTTTGATCCAACCTTTCAAAGGCAGATTGTTTCTAGGTGCCCAAGCAACCAAAGCCCAAGTTATGTGAAATTTAAAAAATCTTGGCCTAGAATCCTTACGAAAACACTGTAATATTTTACAAAACCTTACAACATCAGTCCAGTCCTTGTTACACACCAAGAGAAGAAAAATTAAGAAAACGTACAGTCACAGAAATGTTGATTTTTTTTCTTACAGCATTTTGCTTCAGGGCATTATGAGAGTGCTTTACTTGCCATCTGTGCTGGTGATGCTGAAGATTATTAAGGAAGAAGAAGATAAACTTTGAAGGCTGTATAAATCTATTTTAAATAGAAGTTGAAGCTATACACAATACACTAAAAGATCACTATTCTACATAAAAGAACAGAAAAATCAGTGCTGTACATTTGCTAATATTAAATCTTTCTCGAGACAGGAAAAAACGTTAGCAGGAACATGGTTCTATCCCTAGTTCTAATTAATATTTCTGTTTCTATGATTAATGTAAATTAATGAAGCAAGTAGTAAAATAACTCCATGTAAGCATATGTTTATCATTTAGTCTCGCAACATCCCAAACATTAGACAATAGGCTCTGGAAGAAGCTATTCAATTCCACACTGGAGAGAAAAAACATTTTGCTTTATTTACTTTTTTTTTCTTCCTTTAAGTAACTTTTTTCTTTCCTTTCCCACTTTTTATACCTCATATTTATGCTCTTGAATATTATTGCTTTAGTTACTATCAAACTAAGCATCTGCCCCAGTCTATTATCAGTCACTCAGCAAAGACTGCTTTTGTATTCTCTTTCATTTAGCCGACATACTTAATGGCATTTCCCTTTTTCTGTCTGAAACAAAAGAAAAAATTAGAACCAAGTATCCCAAACCATTCTTGATTTAGTGCCATGCACTGGAAACCCCTGGAAGATGAAGCATTATGTAGCTTTGAGCAGAGAATTTCCAGAGGATTAAACTCTGAAATTCCATTTGCACCTCTCATTTTAATCATTAATAGAATATTGACCTTCAGAGCATGGAGGTATTTCCAGGATTCCCCAGATGGTATAACTCAGGAGCTGAGTACTAGTAGGTAACACCACACCTCCACAGGAGCCTGAGGGATGCAGCGCTCCTCAGAATACCAGCAAATGCAGTCTGCCAACATCTGGTGACAACAACTCGTACCGCAGTGCAGAAAGGCAGCAGAGCCTGGCCTCGAGTCCTCATCCCACAGGAAAATGTGACACTGCTTTTAGATACCCCGAGTCCCTTCAGTGCAGCCTATCGATGAGACTTGCCAGCCCGTGTCTCTGTACCTTCTGTCAGTCTCTTATGTAAACAGACATAAGTAAGGGGAAATGTGGCAATATTCACTAAATAACTGCCCTTTGTTTTTCTCCTGCAGCTACAAGGTTTCCAACTTGACCAGGCATTTGTTTGTTTTTTTTTTTTAAATAGGTACTTTCTGCAAGTATAGCTCAGTATGACTGAATAAAGCACTACTATAAAAACATACACGTTTGCTTTTGTGCTGTTTGCACCTGTCCCTTCCCTCTGTGAAAACGTAATTTTCAGTGTATCTTGCTTTTTTGCAAATACTGACTTTATGTTACAAATCTATTGATTTACAATAAACTCAAAATTTCAGTTGAGTCCCTCTTGAGTTTGACACCTTTCAAAATACTTCAGGTGGATAATGTAATTATTAAGCCAGAACTTTGGAAGGAACTGCTCTGGGAGGAAAAATAAACTAAGAACAAAAAAGAGAATGAGATGAGCACTATCCCAATTCGTCAGCATAAACAAGATCCTAAGGTTAAGTTATATGATGATTTTGCAACTGTAGTTAGAGGTAGCTAATAACAGCCGTACCTCAGCCCTGGGGAGTTACTTCGCTTTAACTCTGCACACTGGCAGACAGGAGCGAGGACACCGCTCTCCACATCAACCGCCTTGCTGCCCACACACCGATCCCCTCCTCGCAAGGCGCAGGGCGGGAACGCCCTGGAGAGCCTGTCACAAAATGGCGGCGGCGGCGCTAGGGCCCGGCAGGCGTCCGGGGGCGCAGCCGCCCGCAGGCCGGACGGGGGGCGGGGCCCCGCACCCGCGGCGCTGCCGGGCCGGCGGTGACGGACGGGCAGCTCCGCGCCCCGCCCCGTGGCACCGCCCCCCGCCCCCCGTCTGCCCCGACTGGAAAGCGGCGGTGTCGATCTCGCGCCTTCCCCAATCGCCACCGCGTCTCTCCTTGCCCCTCCCCCCGCTGCCGGTTTCCACTTCCTGGGAAGTTGGCGGTTTGGGGCGGTGGTTGAGTTCGGCGCTCGCGGGGCTTGTGGCCCGCAGCGCCTCAGCGGCGGGGCGAGCTGGAGGCAGCGGGGCAGCGGGACGAGCCGGGGGCGCCCAGCCGGCCCGCCTGCGAGCCGGGCCCGGGGCAGCAGGAGCGGCGGTCTCGGCCTCGGCCACCCGCCTGCTTGTCGCAGATGGAGGCCAGCCTGACGTGCGCCGTCTGCCTGTCCCTCTTCGAGGAGCCGGTGACGCTGCCCCTCTGCTCGCACAACTTCTGCCGGGAGTGCGTGCTGGAGTGCCTGGCCTCGGCCGAGGCCGCCCGCCTGCAGCAGCAGCGGGGCCAGGGGCAGGTCCGCCTCTCCCGGGGGGGGCCGGGGCCGGGCGCTGGTGGCGGCGCGGCCGGCGCCCGTGTGTCGTGCCCGCTGTGCCGGAAGCTCTGCCCGCTGCCCCGCGGCGGCGCCGCCGCGCTGCCCGTCAACACCACCTTAGCGGAGGTGGTCAAGCTCTACCGGTCCAGCACGGCAGCGGCCGCCAAGGCGGGGGAGGTAGAGCAGGGGCCGGGGCCTGGCCTGCTCTCCCCGCTGGCGCTCGGGGGAACCTGCCAGAAGCATCCGAGCCGGCTGGTGCAGCTCTACTGCCGGATGTGCCGCCAGGCGGGGTGCGGGCAGTGCGTCTCTGAGGAGCACCAAGGCATCTTCCACTCCGTCAACCTCATAGACACTGTGTACCAGGAGGAAAAAGTAAGGGGTCCGGTTGGGAGGTCGGACTGTCCCACAGGGGATCCCGCCGGGCCCGGGTTGCTTTTACTCAAAAAGGGAGGGAAAAACGCGGTGTGGTGGGCAGGCGAGAGGCAGTGAGGGAGTATGCTGCTTTGAACCAGGAGTCAGGATTTGTTTGTGGACTACCGGGGTGTGCCTTCCCCTGCTGCCGTCAGACTTCGTCCACCACATACAGGGAACCAGGCGATATTACAGTATCAACAGATGGAAACCCAGCTTACCAGAGCACCTGAAGAGTTGGGTTGGTTGGTTTGTGTTTTGGTCTGTGTTTTTTTTTTTTTTTTTCTTTTTAATATAGAGACTTGCAGTCTTTGCTGAAAGAACACACTGATGCTAAGAGTTCATTGCATGTCTGGATCCAGTTTTTCCAAGTTCAGGAAGATGCTAGTCCTACTAACAAAAAAAAAAACCAAACACCCATAGATATTTTGTTTATAGGCTCTCTGACCTGGCATAGGTAATTTGGGTCATAGATAATTACATATTTAGAAATAGATGGTTTAGGTAAGTAATAATTTAACAAATGTAAAACTAAAATGCATTCCTGTTTTTACAAAGAAAGCAGCTGCCTGGCCTAATGGTTGGTTGACTGGTTGTAGTGGTAGTAGTTGTGATTTTTGCCAAAATAGCTACCATTTGAGTAGAATGAGCTTGTCATGCCCTATGCAAATTGGGTGCGGGACAGCATGTCATACTGCAGTTCTGCTGTGCAGTAACTGAAACAAGTGCAGGGCAGTGATGAAGAGTATACGTATAAAAGTTTAAGTACAGCACTGACTGTTATTTAAGCCAAAAGTTGCTTTTCACTGATTTCCCTCCTGCCTCTCCCATCACCAGTTGCGTGTCACTTGGGAAACCAGGGGAAAACAGTCTTTGCACTAGATTTTCTATGTAAAACTTAGGGGAAAAAACAGTGGTAATCTTAGTTTAAAACCAAACAGAAATAACTCAGTTATGGACGGCTTTCTATTTTATTATTGTGAGGCATAAAAAACAGTGAATATCACACAGTTGCTTGTCAGACTGGAATAACAGCATTAAAACTTACATTGTGATAGGTATGTGTGTGAGGGGAGAGGTTTAAAAAAAAAAAAGGCTGATGGAAACAATATTTTTACTATAAAGTAACCCCGTAGCCATTCTAGCAATGTGCTTTGTAGGTGAGCCTAAAAACATTACTTTGAGAGAGAGAAATAGCAAAAGAAAGTTTGTGTACTGATCCAGGAAAGCATTAAATGTTATTAAGTGATGTTTTGAGTCACAACTTTTGTTTAATATGATGTACAGACCATCCCATGATGTGATCCTAGATAACCACTGAAATGTATTTATTTTATGGAGTGGATAAAGTCGTAATAAGTGTTTCAATTGTCTTGCAGTTAACCTTCTTCAGCAGTCTGAAAAAAATGAGAATAATAAATGAGAAGCTGATGAATGAAATCGCAAGTCAACCAAATGATACGGACGTGAGTTACAGATGCTGGATTTTTTATGTATATTTATATATATATATGTCTTTGTTTCTCTTCTCATGATAGGTTAATCACAATATGGAGCATACTGGTGCTTCTTGTGGCATAGACGTGCTCTGAGCTTACTTAGGGAAGTGACACCGTGTAGACGTTGCTACTGCATTTTCATCTGGTTTTATGTTCTTGTGCTTCTAGATGGTGCTGAACAACGATGCAGAGATAATTATACTGGAATTTGGAGAAATTTTCAAAACTCTGGAAATGAAGAAACGGCAATTGCTAGAAGATGTTGAAAATCAAAGAAGTAAAAAAGAGAAAGAATTTCAGATTTGGAAGAAGATGAAGGAGACTCACAAGAAGACCATTGAGAATTTTTTGAAGGATTGTGAAAAGCTTGTCCATGAGTGTGATCCTCAGCGTTTTCTGGAGGTGATGGCCTTTTTGTTATTATTTGATATCAGTGTATAAAGAACCTCAAATGTCGTATAAAGCCTGCTGTATTGTGGATTATGATAGTGACTGGATCAGGAAAACCAAATTCAACAAATGAAAGATACAGACTAAAATTATTTAACGCTTCATACTTTTTTTTTATAACAATGCTTTTTGTTTTAGAAAAGTTTGAAAAGCTTTCTTGGCAGCTTATCAGTGATACTTAGTGAATTCAGTAGACACTTATTTTCTTCACTGAAAACTAATTAAATTAATATTGACTGTACAGCTGTTGCTGTATCACTTGCTGTATTATGCTACCAGCTGTGAAAGTAAGCTGCCTTGGTGCTATGTAGGGAGTTATTTAGTAGGACTGCCTTCAAAATTGTCTCACATTTATTTGCTTTTTCATATTTATTTTCAAATTCTTTGTGTATTAAGCACTTGCATTGCATTTTTAAACTTGTAAGACATTAAAAATGCTTTTTGGGGAAAGACTGGAGCCAGAACCGATAACTTGTCTGTGCTGCGCTGTGGAATACTGTGTTGGGATATCTGAGCGAAGGTGATTATACCGATTTTAAAACCTGCTGTAAACTTTGCACCGAGGTGTGCAACGGAGATAAATCAGCCTATTCAAAGCTAGTTTAGGTACTTCTGATATGAACTGTATTACACAGTATATACAGTTCTGTATACAAGATACCCGGAAAGTCTTCCTCATAGTGTTTAAGGAAACTGCAGAGAAAAACACTGTTTCTGATTTAGAGATAAATGCTAAAGGAACCAAGACACAAGCTGAATCCTCGCTGTTCACTAAGCTAGTGCATCATCTCGTTTATGTCAAACAGTATGGCTGCAGTTGTATGGAATTTAGGCAGATGGTAGATAGGGGGCAAAGTACTTGAATAAGTACTGAATTTTGTGTTTTCTTTAACTTCCAAGGCTTAAGCTTTCCTAAACAACCATAGCATATTGTTGTTTTCTGCAATGGATCTTTTTGCTGCCTTCGGATAAACGAGAAGCTAAAAGTAATTAGAGTTTGACTAAGTTTCTGGTAACAACTCGTTAAGGAAAACTTCACTTTTACCCAAAGTAAAAGTGACTCCCACTTTTGGAAGAAATATTCTGACTCCAGTGATTAGTACGCTTTAAACTTAGCACCTTCCCACCCGCCTCCCATAACAGTATACAGCTCGTTTCGGTGAGGTGGGTTTTTGTTGTTGTTGTTGTTTTTGGTACAGTGAGATCACCAGGTTTTTACAGGGAAGCAGCTAGTCTATAATCCAGTCAGCTTTTTACTTTTCACTATGCATTCTTTGGGAAGTGTCAGTTGACTAAAGTGCAGTGCACTTCATACTGCCATTAGCTGGCTGATTTAAAACTAAAAGGCAGCTTTTTTTTAATGTCGGTGTAAGAGCATCTTGAGAGCAGGTAGGAGAGGCTTCTCTCACCAAGAAATACAAAATAGTATTTCATTTGAATGTTTACAGATATCTGAACATCTGAAATGGATTAGATAACCATATAAGTGATGATTCATGATTTGAATGCCTTCATTTGGCTCTGAAGGGGTTCTTTTTGTCTTTAACACAAAATATTACAAGATAAATCGTTGTCCCAGACATATTGGTTTTTTTACATTTAGATGCTCTTTTTCTCACTTTTTTTGAAGGTTAACAGGTTTATTTCCTATAGTTCTGTGAAATAAAGAAAAGGAGTTCAGTCTCTGAAGTATTTTGATAAAGAAATAATCTCCTTTGGAGAGTTGAAGGAAAACTCATTCATATCTTAAAAATTCTTGTTTTATTTATAGGTGGCCTGTGGCTTGAATACAAGGTATATATATTTTTTTTTTTTTCATGCTTTGTTAGTTCTCTACTGTAATTTTAAGATTAAAAACTAAGAAAATAGTTACTTTGGATATGGTCAGAAATAGCAAGTTAATTACTAAATACTATTTTCATTTTAAGACATCATAATGCTTTCAGATTTTTGGGTGCTCTGTATTCCAAATTTTAGGAAATGTGTCAAGAATTTTTGTGACGTACTATCTGGGATTAGAGATAATCAATCTTTTGAATTGGCTCCCTGACAAAAACTGAGTATAGGAATTCATTAATACATGATGACTGGATATTTTTAGATATCTTATTTAAACTCGGGAACACTGAAGCATGCCTGGAGCTTTTACACAAATCTTTAAGAGCGTGTATGGAGATTCTGCAGTGTCTTAATTTTTGTGTTTGCAGTGCACATACTCTGTATATTTCTTTTTAAAGATTCTTAATTACATTTCTTATCACATTTTAAGCAGAGTTTAAGAAAGAGTATTGGAAATGGAGTTCTTTAAAATACGTCGTGGTTCAAACTAACATTAGCATTGCCCTCTGAAGAAAGAGTATAATTTAGATTGAGGTACAGTAGACTAAGAGAAGTGAGGGTGTTTTAATCTTTTTGCTGAACTACAGGCACTACTTCTTGCCATTTCCATTGTGTATGAAACCAAATTCAAGTGAATTGTCAAGTAGTAAGTTTCAAGAAAAAAAAATCTAGGAAACTTGACATTTTATTGAAGACTTACTTTTTCTGATTTTTTTCTCCCTCTTAGTGTTTTCTTTTTAGAGTAATTTTTTTTGTATTAGGCAGGTGTAATTTAGTTGTTGCGTGTAAGCATTAAGAAAAGTGTTTAAGTTTGGGTTTTTTTTTCCCTTTTCCAGAATGAAAACTCAGCTTGACTTAATGAATATAGCATCCAGCTATGAAAAACCACCAGAGTATACTCAAAAGAAGATGGATATCAAACCTGTGGTTAATGAAATCTTGGCTTTGAAGTTAATGCCTGTTAATCTAGGCATTGTTAAAGGTAGGGAAGAAAGATTTAATATGGGACAAGATTCAGGAAGTCACTCTAGGAACCTGCAACTTGTGGAACTAATTGCTATTAAACAATCTGCGTGGCAAAAGTATGCAAGTGTTCAGAAAGCATCTGAGCAAATTAATGGATGATAAATTCATCAAGGGCTTTCAATGCATTTTGTGAATGTGCTTTCTCTAGAACGTCCCTAGGCTGTGTTTTTGGAAGCTGGGGGAAGTATCATTATAATTTTCCTGTACAACCAGTATCGCCACCGTCAGAAGTGTGTGGCTGAACTAGACAGGCATTTGTTGTAGTGTAATATGAACGTTAACTACACTCTGATTAAATGCTTTTACCTCATAGGAGAAAATGTTATGTTTTATATCAGGGCGGGCATTTAGCAAACTTCTTAGACAGGCCTCTTGCTTTATATCACAGAAGTTTCGACAAGTACTGGGGTCTCACTTAGGGCAATATACTTCTGTTCTTAATTGGAATCTGTGTTTAGATGCACAGGAACCTTTCAGTATTTTCTATACTTAATACGCTCTCCATCAGTATTCTTGTATTCTTTCTAATAGATCTACCTTCTGGAGGAAATGAGAACTCAACAAAAAATACTCTGTTTAAAAATAACATAAAGCAATGGCAGGACCAGAAGAATATACCCAACACATTTCTTGTAAGTTATTGACTATGGGGCTACAACACTGTACTATTTTGTTTATTTTGTCTGACTGAAATGAACTATAATGTATGCTGCAAAACATTTTTCAGCCTGTGGCCGGACAGGAGGAAGCACTAGCAGACGGTAGCAGGATCTGTACTCGCTTAATGTCAATATCAGAAATGTCAGCGTTTCAAAACATGAGTCATGAGGTATGACTGAATATCTGTTGTAAGTATGGCTAAGTTACTATTTGTTATGACACACCTTTCTAAATAAGCTTTTATAATCTTTTTCAGTTTTCTTAGTAGAAAGGTACCCCTCCAGTTCTAGAATGTAAATCTGACTAGGTTGTTAAAGCTGTCAGGATTTTACTTTCTTTTTTCTTCAGAAAGCTGGAACTTAATCTTACTACTGACTTCAAATACATATTTTTATATTTTAGTGTGGCTTTTTGAGTCACATCTGTAGCTTTCTAATCCAAATAAGTTTCTCTATTGCCTATTTCAAGAGGAAGTAATCTGCCCATGTTCTGTTTTCTGAAGATAATAGAATTCACTCTTCTAAGGCTGCCTAAATTCCTGATAATTTGACATGAAACTGAATCCAATCTCATTTTTGTTTGGTTTCCAGTTATCTAGTCCATAGTGACTTTTGTTCTGTTGCCTTCTAGCAGCAATGGAAAAATACGTCATAAATGCTATAGAATATATGAAAACTTCAGTCTGAGGATTGTGTGTGAGTTTTATAACCTCTGAATCAACAAATGCCATTTTACTTAATAGGATTCTTTGCTGTAATTGTAGGAGTTACGTTACAAATACTATATGGAACGTCAGAAGCTCACCGATGACTTCAAGACACAAACTTTACCTGCAAATAAAAAGTATAAATTTGTAACTGCTGAGGCTTTGAAGGACAGGTCCTCAGGAACTCCTTTTGCATCTTCACCTACCAAAGCAAATAACACAGATAAAGTAAAAATGGGAACGTTGGAAAGAGCAGATGGCTTTGAGAGAAGCTTTTCTGGAACCAGCAATCACAGCATCCCATCCACAAATATGAACTTTTCTGAAACAAATGGTGACTTTAAGTTATTTCATGAGAGACGTTCCCAGGAAGCAACCACTCCAGCCTTATCAGAAAACTCTAAAGACTTAGTAACTAAAGAAAAATTGCCAATGCAGGCATCGGCAGTTATTGTTTCCACCGAAATGGACGCAAATTCTAGCACTTCATCCGGCTTAAAACCAGCAGCATCAGTAGCTGCTACTGTTTCAAATTCAGAATTTCTAGATGTTTCTGCAGAGAGATTTTCTGCTTCACCTTTTGCTTTCAGCGCATGTAGCAACTCATTACCCAGATTTATTAAAGATACAGGTACATTTTCCTTTAAAAAGAAAGACAGGAAATATGTTTTCCCTCAGTTTTATCTAGGAAAATGTGATCGTGTGGATAAAATCGATAACCAGGATGAAAGCAAATTTAGAAAACATGGCCCTGTAACCAAAACCACAGTTTCTGATGCTTCAGCCAGTCCTAATTTAGACTCAGCAGAAAGTGAGAAGCAAGGTTTTTCATTTCCCTTTGTAAATTCAGAAAGAGATTGTTTTGCAGGATCGGGAGTCAGCAATTCACTTAAGGTTTTACCATTATCCTCATTGTTTAGCCAATCTGAGAAGCCATCTGACAAAAATACATCATCTCACACGAGAGAAAAAACACTTTCTGTGAAGGAAACTGCAGAATATGGTACGCAGAAACCATCTGTCTCATGGGAACAAAAAGCTAATGCCTCGGAATCCGACACAACTGTAGCTTGCAGTACTTCAGAAACCAATGCTTCAGCTGGGGAGAATGATGCCTCTGAGCCCCCCCTTCTCCCCAGTAACTGTGTATTTTCCTTCAAGCATAACTGTTTTCAGTTGCCTTCACCAGTGTTTTCATTTGGAAGTATTGTCGGAAATACCTCTGATTCGCTGACTTCCTCTGTGGTTTTGTCTGGAAATGGTACTGAAAAAACAGAAAAAGAGAAGATGAAATCTCCTGACAAAACACCTCTAGATCTGGGGAAGCCGGTATCTTCAGAGTGTGCAGAGCCTGCTTCTAGACATAGTCATCCAAAATGGGAAGGTTCATTCTTTCCTATGAACACGTCTAAGAAAACTGAAAGTGCAGAAATGCTTGCTGATAGTAATTCTTCTTGTAGTCAGCCTTTATGTTCAGTTGTCCTTCCTGTTAAATATGAGAATGCATCTTCCACTCAACTTGGTATTTCAGCAACAAAACAAGAAACAAAGGTAAAAGAGGAAGAGAGTGAAACTGTTGCTGAAAACAACTGTTCCTGTCCTAGGAGGGAAGATGAACCTGAGTCTGTACAGTGTCAGAATGCAGCTTGTTCTGTTCCTGGCACATGCAACGATCCATCTTTAGGAGGATCTGTGCTTACGGTAAATGAGGCAGGAGGAATGCCAAGTGACAGCGATTCGGACACTGAAGAGCTCAGTCAGACATCCGTCTCTACTGACACCAGCAGTGCATCAGAATATTTTTCTGTTGCCGAAGACAAAGTATCTACTAGAAGAAAATCGGAGACATGAAGAGTGAGTGAAATGGAAGAGAACTATACTTAAATAAGCCGGAATTAAATAAATGCCACTTAACACTTGAAGAAGTGGGGATACCTGTGATTTTTACAACTGTTATTCTCCCTGAGTCTTGCAAATCGAGGTATCTCTGTGTTAGAAACATAACTGCTAATCAGCAAGTACAATGTACTAAAGTGATTTTTATAGTACAAACCCAAACTGAAGAAACAACCAAAACTGTCATGTCTTGTGACAGACTCAAGTATGACCATGTGTGCTGTATCTCTCAGAAGGCCGAGGAGTGCCACTGGGGTACGCGTGGGTGGTGGGGACTGGGGTGTCCCAGAAGGCAGGTTCAGTGAAGCCTCAGCCCCAGGAAGCAGCATGGTGCTGGTTGGGTACAGCAGCGCTTGCACTAGGGTTAAATCAGGGAGAGAGTACGGGCAATAGCATTCACCTCATGGGCACGGAGGGAGGAGAGCCGTGGGGAAAATAAAGGACGTTGCAGGGCATTACTGAAAATTGTTTTGCCTATCTCCCTTTGGCTGTTTTCTTTTTCTATGGTGTATGCAATGTACATTTGAAGGTGCAACTTCTAGTATAATTTCAGTAGTTTCTCTTATGCTTTTAAAATTGAAACGCCACATCGATGTTCTTGTTGTACGCAGCAGAAGGGTGTCAGCTCCGCTTCTGAAGTGCTGCCTTTATGCAAAGTAACCGTCACAACTAATTTTCAGTTCCTTTTGGCAACAGGTTGGGAATCAGTGGACAGATATTAACTTGCTGTTTTGATGAAAGCATTAGGAGAATCTGGCTTTTAAAATGCAAAAATCTCCTTTTAAAAAAGGGAAACAACACTTCTCACTGTAAGCATTAATGATCCAGAACTCATTGCATTTTTAGTCTGTGAAATATGACACAAAGTGAGGATAAAAATACCATCTTTTCTAATTTATTAACTATTTTGTTGCATCCAACAGCCATTTGTGCTTTAGCTATTAGAATACACAGACAGCAGTACTATTTCAGAGTAAAGCTCTTATTTCATTTAGTGTTCACTCTCCAGCAAGAGCTGGTGCCAGATTTTACATAAATTAATCCTGTGTTAGGTAGATATGTCAACTGGCAAGTATTAGATCAGAATGCAGAATGTTTAATATCCCTTCAGAATTTTTCACTGGCAACTAGATAGTCATCTTTTCTAAAAAATAAAAAAAACTTGCAAATTATCTTTGTAACTTCAAATATGACTTAAATTTTAAATCTCTGCAAGGCTTACCAATATACTTAACTGTGACAGAGTACTTAAATACTATTCTTGGTTTAGGAAATGTTGACCTAATTTTAATTTGATTTGCGTTAAATTCTTGGCCACAGTTTTTCTGTGGCAGTGCATTCCTGTATTAAATGTGCTGAAAAATGGTTTCTGGAATTTGTAGAACTTACTAACCTTCTCTTTGCATCTGCATTATAGTAAGGAAGGTGGTGACAATTCTCTTTATTGTTCGTTTTCTAGTTCTTTATGTTCATCTCTTAGGTCTTACTGTATTTCAGTTTTCTCCTAAGAATTGTTCTGCTTTTATCTCTAGACGTTGTTGTCGTGTTCCTCTGCATGTGTAAGAGAAGCGTTAAAAAGGTATGCAGTTAAATTCCTGGAAGGCAAAGGCTGAGCGTGATGATAATGGCAGAGCGTGTCATGGATGGAGGCTGATCTCACTGTAATGGAAGCGAGAGAAATGGAACCATTTTAGCGAGATAGATAACACACCTATAAAACTTGTTGCCAGAAGGTTGTAGAAAATGTTTGTTTTCTGCTTCAGTGACAAAAAAAATTCCTAATGAGTTAGGGTTATTCAGAAACCCTACTGAGTTTCTTAAAATTGCTTATTATCAACATATCTTCTGTTCATTTTTTCATATTATGCTGTTTCATGAGCGTTTGATAAAGTTAAACTTGAAAGTAATACTTTGTCATTTAGTGAAAAGACACCATTACAGAATCATAAAGCAAATAAACAGACTATGATACACTGTTTTTGAAAGCAGGAATTGTTGGTGTGTGGGTTCACTACAGTCCTAGGACTGCTTCTCAAGCATGGCAAATTGTTGTTTGAGTGCATTATAGCTCAGCATTAAGGTTTTACGGGGGAGATAAATGGTAAGCAGGATGTTTCATTTACAATAGGTCGCAGTAAAATTACAGTCCACCCAGATACTATATCAGTAGAATTATTGATTTTTCTGACATTTTCACAAGTTGATTCCTTGGGCATTTTGACTTCATCACTTTGTCATCTTTCACTATCAACTCCTTACTAAAAGCCGTAACAGGAGTGAGGTGCTTTTTATATAATTATTAAAAGTGAAATGTTGACTGCTGTTACTAATGCTTTAACAGACTTTACAGTCTTTGGCATATAAAATTAGTACCCTGTGATAGACCTAGGAAGTTTGGTTTTCACCCAGGATTTCATGCTTACAAGTCAAGTAACTGAGAACACAGCAGGACCAATTTCTGACTTTATTCCTTGGTCAGTTAATTGTGTCTTAGCTAAGATTACTTCATTTATATCGGGAAACATGAACATGGAAAGGTCTAAATAAGATCACCTCTACCCTAGTTGAGGAACAGTTGTGCAAGATTTATTTACATATGGCATGACTTGCCAGACAGTAAAGAATAATTTGAGTAAATTTTATTTTCCAGAGTTAAAGCAGTCTTTTCTACCACTATGTTCCCTTGCTGTCATAATTGTGTTTCACACATTAAAAAACTGTAAGGAAAAAGGAGTTTAAGTCAGTTGATGGTAGCTAGGCAGCACTACCTGACTACAAACAGGTCTTCCCCCCAGTATCTCCTAGCAACATGTTGCATGTAGCTTAATGCTGCCTAAAGCGATTTCAAGTCAAAGACTTCATCAGTGATTGTTTGAAGAACACCGGAGCTAACTGGAAGAAATGGGATTCCGAACTGTCCTTAATGCACGTTTTGCTTATTATCAATAGAGAATAACTTGCCATCACCATCTTGGTCATCGTTATAAAATTGTGTGTGGCAACGAGGACTGTTGTCACAGCCTGATTTTCCTAGGTTATCTAAACATTAGTATGCGTGTATGTATTTTTTTGGACTATAAGTAGACTAAAATATAGTGTTAAACTGAAGACTTTTCAGGAATAATATGAAAATACAGCTGAAAACTTTGCTCTTCCCAGCAAAACCCAAGAAAATAGTTAGGAAATGTATTTTACTAAGCTCAGTAATTTGTATTGCAAGGGACTTTTTGACAAGTGCACTAGAGGTGTCCTGGATCTTTCTGTCTCTTAAGGATACAAGACATGAAAAATGAAGGAATTCTATGTATGGTTGGAACATTTTATTAATCAGACTTTATTGTACTGATATAAAACCCTCTTTACAGTTAAAATTTTGTAGACTAAAACTGCAGGCTGGTTTAAAAGCTTTTATAATGGTTCATGAAGGTACTACTTCATAACTTAATAGAAACCTTGCAAAATAATTGGAATATATTTGATTATAATTGCCAAAGTAATTGCTGAAGATCCTTCACAAATGGGCTGAAAGTTTCCAATGCTGTCCCACTGAGAGGCTAATCTCAACAGCTGTCGGAACTGTGAGATTTCTGAGAGCTGTCTTAACACATGTATCACTGCCTGAAAAAAAGTGCAATTGAAAGATATGTGCAATTACTTAGTTTTGTAATCTGTTAGAAACAATTGTGTAGTTGACAGTGGAGCTGCTAAAATGTCAATGTGTAAAGCTTAATTTTCTAAAGTAAACTTTGTATTACTAATATTGGATATTACTAAAGCTTTACTATGAAACGTATTTGAAAACTCAGACCTAGTCCCTTCCTAACTTAAAAGGCAGCTGATCTGTGTGGTGCTCAGAGTATTAAGTATTGCTGCCTTTTTTTTTTTCTTTCTTTTTTCTTCAGGTAGCACGCTTCAGTTTTTCTTCATAGATTTTGCCCACTTGTTGAAATGCCAGTAGAACGTTATCATTTGGATCATCGCACAGTTCACTCAGTGATGTTCTGTTCAAAAACAAAAAAAAAGGCATTGTTTCATTTTAAGTTGCCTTGAAGATGAACTATATTGTATATTAGAAAGTTTATCATACCCAATAGACTTAATGAGGAGTAAAAAATCCTTGAGTGCGTTGTAAGCATCTCCTTCATTTAACCTAATGAAAGAAAAAAATTCAAATGGATATGCAGTATAACATACTGTTTCACCTTTAATAAACCCTGCCACGTAGGTTGGGTAAGGAGAGAGCATATGCCATGGCCTCAAACACTGACATACTGTAGAATAACTATAAGCTTAAAATAATTAATAATGCTGTAGAGACATGTTTCTATAATTATACTAAACATACAAAAGACTCATGAGTAATATTTGGAAAGATAATTTAATTTATTAATATTATCTTGGGAACAGGGTTTTAACTTTGAATAATTAACCTGTCACAAGCTAAACTGGAACACTCTGTTTCAGATGAATCTGCTCGCTAAATTGAGCAGAAGATAGTGTAAGCTTTCTACAGATGACGAAGACCCTATATTTTGCAAAAATGACCACTGATTACTGAAAAGCAACTTTAATAAACTTGGTTCCTAGTAATCAAGAATACCACATTTTAAAAAAAAAAAAATTACAGTCAGTATTGTGTTGAAAATAATAGAATCATAGAATGGTTTGGGCTAGAAGGGACCTTTAAAGATCATCTAGTCCAACCCCCCTGCCATGGGCAGAGACATCTTTCACTAGATGAGCTTGATTGATAGAATCAAAGAATGTATATTTCCTCATCTCTTGATGATGTGGCAGGAGACTACAAAAGAAAAGATTAAAACTCCAGTGTGGAAAAATCTAGACCGTAAGTGATCCAGGAGGAAAGAAGAGAGGAAGACTGCATGTACCACAGGCTTAAACATGAACATGTGATGAGATAGGGCAGTGGTCGACCAGCTTGGGCACAGACTTTTTTGTGAGTGGTTGGTTCTTTTCCTTTAAAGAGCGATGATAGTATGATTGAATTACCAGGACATGTTGCTAAATGCTTAGAAAAGATTAGGAAAAGGGGAAGTATTGAAGCAATACTGATACAAATACTGAATTCCTGGCAAATTTTGCTTTGCTACTGTGAAAGTCAGGTTTCTATGATGACAGTCTTCCTGTGCCAGGAAGAGTTTGTGTTTTGGATGCCTGTGTCTTTGAACACTGATCATGAATTCCTCCTTTAATCTGTTTGTCTTTATTATCTGGCCAAGCTTTTGACCTCTCTCTGCTACTATGTTACCATCTTCTAGACTACTGCATTGGGCTTCCTCATTTCGGGGACCTTCCTGATCTTTTTCATTGTGGAAAAAACCTTGATTAAATAAAAAAAAACCAACAAACTTCTGAAGAGCCTGTCAAAATAACCTGTGTCACTGAAGTCAAGACTTCCCATTTATGGTACTGTTTTGAATACCCAGCTAGTACTTTACAGTACACTTCAATGTAGTATATGTTTTATTCTCATTAAAACATTCAACTAATCTAACCATATTTCACAGCTATTCCATCCCTAAGTTCTGGAGGGAGAAGGCGTTAAAAACAAAAAGGTGTAGTTATGTACCATATTGTAAACAATGCTGCTGTTTAATCGTCTTAAAAATGGTCGTACATACCAGTTATCAGTTGTCAATGCAATCAAGGAGCCATGCTTATAGAAGTCCAGTGCATATGCATTGAGTGGCCGCCTCCTTCCTTGATTATCATACTTGTTCAAATAAAGCAGGGGGCAGTTTGTGACATTAATTCCAAGGGAACGTAAGACAGCCTAAAAAAAAAAAAGAAAGAAATATCTGTTGAATAGCTAGTATGGTTTTGTTTACATGCCTATTTTGTCAAACCTACACCTTGAGACCCACAGCTAGAAAGTTCCACGCTTATCCTGGACCTCTCCAAAAATCTGCACAAGTACATGTGGACTGTAGACATAGGAGCAAGTTTGTTAGTAAAAAGTGACTGACTTACACTGCCAGTGCAGCTCTGGGACGTTCTGAGTAATTTAAAGTTTGACTAGGTGACTGGATTTCACTTGCGTTTTAGATGAGGATTTTTCCATATGCATAGGTCATGTATTCAGACTCTCTCCCTGATGCTCTGAATGTATTAATCAACCTTAAGCGTGGAACATTTTAAGGATTAAGGTGAATTTCAAATCCCCAGGTGTAGAAATTTAATTTTTTCTATTACAGAATTATGAGTCATGTGATAATTCCCTAATGCTACAAAGCCCAGGTAGAAGACGGCACAAAAATGCAAGCTGACAGTAAACATGTTGATGTATTTTCCAGTTAAGGTAGTTCATACGCTATCTAATGTAATCACTGAAATCCTAGTTGAGAAGCAACTGATCAATGCAATAATGCATCCTTTTGCTCGGATCCTTGAGACTACTGTGTGATTGATTTAAAAAAAAATAAACTCCTGACGTGGAGAAAACAAACTGGGGATATGGCTTGAATCTGAAATTTTAGAGTAATTTACTTGTCTCAGAGTTGAAAGGAACAGAGGCCTTGCAAGAAAGTAAACTATTTTCAGATTTTTTTTCCTGCATCCATCTAGTCTGTGTTTCTTGCATTGTGGTAATGTGGTGCTACTCAGTACTGATGGGTTTTTTTGAGACCTTTCAAATTGTTTCTCCTACAGAGTGACACTTGCGCATAGTGCTATCTTATTACACAGAGGCAAGAAGATCATAGTAAAAAAATATTTTTATTGAACTTTAATAAAATTCTGCCCCCCCTGAAAAAATAACTTACTTTATTAATGATCTCCCCATGAAATAGATCATTATCAACCACTCCAGACAAACATGCAAAAGGTGAGATGGCAGATATGCTTTTGGTGTTGTCCATCAAATAAGACGCTAGTTCAGAGCCATGCCAATTCTTAGGTGTAAAATCTACGCAAGAAGTTTCAAATACAACGTAAGCTAAGCAGACACAAGCTCCCTTTCAGCAATCTATTTCAAAAGCGAGAAGTTTTCAGTTCAGTAATGATAGGCAATAGAGTTAATTTTCTAAACTTAAATCCCTCTTGATAGATGTTTGTTTCTTTCGTTCATAAGAACCTCTATGCAATTGATTATAGTATATAAGAGCTTTCTAGTGGTGAGAATAATTACGTCTAAATCCCGCCCTCGCAACTTAAGCCTTTCTCCTTGACTCATCTGTAGCCAGAACTGCTAACAGCATGAAGTTGTGCCAAAAAGAAAGGGAAGGTTACTATTAGAAGACTTATTTTACCTCCATCTTTTATTCTGTCCTATGTTGAAGAAAAATATTTTTCAACCTGTATTCACAGGTCTTCATAGCTAGACATCTAATCATTTTTATTGCTATCCTCTGGACTCCCAGCCAACATTTTTCTTGAAGCATGGAGCTCTAAAGAATGAATATTCTACCCGAGGCCCTGTTAGGGCTTAAGTATGTGAAGGCTGTCACATACAAGCGCTCTGCTTTATGCAACCCAGTATAAATTTCTGTTTTTACAACAGCATGGCATTTCAATTGTCTTATGGTCTGCTTGTAACTTCAATCACTCTGTAGAAGACCCGTCCAGTTATTTCTAAATATATTTGTACTTTTGATTTTCCATTTCTAAATAGAAATTTACTCTTTCTTTCCAAATTATCAACAATACTTTCAATCCTTATGCTACAACCTCTTCCGCTTTGTGTTACGGTAAGTATGCTGTAGTTACACTGTTCATGGCATTCATAAAAAAATCTCAGCAGTTTGACATAGTATTTTTTTTGCAGCCTCGCCCCAAGTTATGGTAAGTAAGTATAAAAGTCTCTACCACCTCTTGAACTACAGGACATGGTTTGATCTTGCATTTTTTTTTCTGTAAATGTAATGGAAAGCGTTTCTTTCAAAGTAAAACAGCTTCAGCAAAATGGGGAGAATGCAACCATATTACACCTTCCGTTTAAACAAGAAACTTTTTACCATTCAAGTAGACTAGGAAATTCAATTTCCACAGCTCACATCCTGGGTAAAAGTAGCATTAGTAACACTAATATATTTAAAGGAATGTATATCCTGAAAATGCAACGCAGCCCATGCTTTGCTCTTCTAATTTGGAATTCCATCATTCTCTGATTTACAGCTCTTGATTTCCTATGTGTTTCAGGTAACATATCAAGGTGTGGGGTCCCTCCATTGTTAAAATAAGCAATCTTGAATTGAATATGAAAAAATAGGATTTCACTATAGTGTTGCTAATGTTATACCATTATGCAGCACTTCCCAGTGCTCTGTACTGGAAATGGAAAACTGCTATTAACCATCTCAAGGGATTCAATCTTGTTTTGCATTCACCTCATCTGTTTATCTCCCCCAGTGCCTCACCTTTGTATTAAGCTGACATCCACTTCGTACAAAACTTTCTATGATCCAGGTATCCCCACACTTGAAACTCAAAGTAGATGATAAGAGAGGGTAGCTTGGAAAGTGATTTGGGCTTTTTTTTTTTTTTTTATTGGTACACAGCAGAGACTAAAAAAATCAATGTACCAGTGTAGGAAAAAAGGATGAATACACAGAGTTATCTGCTGTAATTGAAGTGCTTCCTTACTGCAAAAATAGTATTTTTGAAGGCATGTTATTTTTAGCGGAGCTAGGCAATGGGATAGTGGTATACTACATTGCTTTTATATCTCTCTTCCAGGAAGTAACATCAGATTATGTAGTAGTTAAATATTTTTCACCTAATGGCAATCCATATTGCTTGGTAATTTTATAGTCATGCCTTTTCATATTGCTTGGTTATTGAACATCATTTATTGGCATAAGTAACTTAGTTGATTTAACAAATGGTGCAACGTTCTTGAACTGTTACTTTAATCTTAAGGCTGTTCAGGTGTGGAAAATCTAATCTTTGTAAGACTCTGAAAGCAATTCAAGTATCACAGGCATTTGAGGATCTGCAAATGCATTGATGATTAGATAAGGCTTTTATTCAAAAACTACACATAATATATTTTTTTCCTTCTATTAAAAAGTCCCTTTGATTTTTATTTCCTCTACAAAATAATGAAATAGCAACTAAAATGATCCTTTTCCCGTACAAAACTTCTACCATATACAATATAAACTATAATGCTTGTAAAACAGAAGTAGAAATTATATCTTTTTAATAGCATGTCTGAAGTCACCATTTTTTTCTTCACAAAATAAGAGTTAACCTAACTTTCCCAATAAAATCAATGTCACAAATTATGAATATGCATTAATTTTTCACTTCCTACCTGTCTTTGACAGTGGAAGTCTGTATTCTTGTTCGATATCTGCAAGCTTGGCAGTTGTGAGAAGAAAATGAGCAAAATTTTCCTCTACTTTGGTGTTGTACTCATTTACAGCATCTGCAAAGTCTTCTGGCAGATCTTCTAGAAAGACCTGAAATAGCATGCAGTTTATTGCTTAATTCAGGTAATTTCTCCAAAAGTGACAGTTCTACATTGGTACATACATAAAGTATTAGTACACACATAGCGTATCAGTAGAAAGAAGGAAAGAGTACAGCTCCAAACTTTACCCAACTTGTCAGACTGCCTGACCATCTAGAATTAATGGATCTTAAAGATGAACATGAATTTCATGCAGAAAAAGGCATGGAAGAGAAACAGTAAGTGTAAAATTCCTAGATCTTTACTCACGGAGTACTTGGCAAACAGCTCCATTAAAGATGTTTCAGCTAGCTAAAAAGGGACTTTTGAAGGGCTGCCTTTCCCAGATCTTGTTTTGCATATCTTGGTGTTCAACAGGTTCCCTACCAACATGACAGACTGATGCTTTGCTGCCATTAGCCACAGCAGTCCTGTAATCCCTCCGGCATGACTAGCCACTTTTCAGAAATAAATAACATTTTTCCTCTTGGAATGCTTGCTGGAAACTGGCCACATAAGCATCTTGATCTGGAAGAAGTTTCCTTTGTTGTTCCAGCCACAGCTGTGTCCTCCGAAATTTTAAGGCTTTGCGCAGAAGAGCCAACAGGAGCACGTTACAAATGTGTCACTTTCTGCCTCTACCCATGGTGGGTTAAACTCTGTGCATAACTAATGTTAATGCTCATCCTACTGATATCGTCCCATTTTTGGAAGGAGCCCTAAGCCTACAGTGTCATGTACCACAGAGCATGCTGGTGTCCTTCTGGCTCATTGGTATGTGTCACAGAAAGCTACAGCTCCTTAGACGGAGACAAAATTCTAGCAGAGTGAGGAGAAGAAAGTAAATCACCATTTGGGGAAGAGATACTTGAGTTGTATTGTATTGTATAAAGAAATGCTGTGTCGTTTATACTGTCATGATATTGAAAAACGTAAAAGTAACTATATAATCATCTGTCATCACTAAAACATACTTGAATGAGCTGGTACTTTTCATTTAACCTGACAGTCAACTGCTGCTTCTGTGGTTAAATCACGGCTTCTTTCTTTTAATCCAGTAAGTACTGTCTTCATTATTCTAGCTACTTGTATGGCGTGTAGGTGGCAAGGGGTTGGGGGTGGGTGGGGGAGGGCGTGCAGTTCAGGGCTGCTGTGAGAAGAGGCCAAGGGCTGCCCGTGACAGACAGAGCCAGCTCCAATGGCCCCACCACAGGACAGAGCTGAGCCCATCAGGCACAAGGCGCAGCACCTCTGTGAAAACTTACTTAAGAAAGGGCAAAAATGTCACACGGGCAGAGTGAGAAGCAGCAGTGCAAACACCAAGATCAGAGAAGAGAAGGGGAAGAGGTGCTCCAGGTGGTGAAGCAGAGATTCACCTGCAGCCTGTAGAAGAGACCACAGCGGAGCAGAGATTTCCCTGTAGCCCCCTCAGTGGACACAGCCATGCCGGAGCAGGTATCCACTCTGCAGCCTGTGAAGGAACCCACACCAGAGCAGCTGGATATTTCCTGAAAGAACTACAGCCCATGGAGCTGGTTTATCCTGAAGGACTGCAGCCCACAGAGAGGACTCACACTGGAGCAGGGGTGATGTGTGAGGAGGAAGGAGCGGGAGAGCGAGCTGTTAAAAATTGACCTCAACAACCCATTTCTCATCAGCCCTGCACCGCCTGGGGTGGGGGGGAGGTAAAGGAGTCAGGAGTGAAGGAGTAAAGTTGAGCCTGGGGAAGGCGGGGGGAATATCATGTTGAAATTTTGATTTTTTGTTTCTCACTACCAAAATCTATTTTAATTGGCAACAAATTAACTTAATTTTCCACAAGTTGAGGCTGTTTTGCCCATGATCATAACTGGTAAGCAATCTCCCTGTTTTTGTCTCGACCCACAAGCATTTCCACCCTATTTTCTCCCCCATCCTGTTGAGAAAAAGGAGTAAGAGAGCAGCTGGGTGGGCAGCTACCTGCTAGCCCACCAGACTACTGTATATTTATAATAACACTAGTCTAGCTGACAAAAGGAAACAAGTTCATTGAAGTGGTACACAACATAAGTTACAGTAGAGACCAATGCTTTCTCTACCTTTGACTGGCAAAATGTGCGTTTATATTTCATTGAGCAGGCTGGAAGATATTTTCTCCCAAACAGGTTTGCTAGAATGAGCACTAGTTTTTCCAGGACATCTTCTGAAAAAACAGTTGAGCCTATGTCAAAACAGAAAGTACTTGGGTTAAATATGAAAGTGTTAAAAAAAAAAAAAAAGGTTTTTTTTTCTTAAAATAAACAACTCCTATTCAAGAGTTTCCTTCCCAGCTGCCATTGTCATGACAGAGGTTATGAAAAACTATGTTGGATAAAGATCAACTATTTGCATACAAAAAACTCCGGTAGATAATTAAGCAATTAATACATAAAATACATAAATTAAGCAATTAATACATAAAATACATAAATTAAGCAATTAATACATAAAATACACACTATATTCTTATACGTTCACATACTGCAGCATATCTCAGTGCACAGAATGGATTTTACTCATGTAATTAGACATTAATAGCACTCCATTTTATTAATTTGTTGCTATTCAGAATGGTCATCCACCTTATTTGCTACATGGCATTCAAATCTTGCTCTGGAGTCAGAATTATTAATTTTTCTATGTATAGCATTCTTTTAGACCTCATCAGAATGTTTCACAAACAGTAAATTTAGGTTGATGATACTAGCATTGCCATATGTGTTCCTTGGCTTTCTCAGACAGAAATATAAGCATATGCAGAGTGTGCAAAGGCAGAGACCAAGGATATGAGGATGAAGGCTAGGCAAGCAAAAGGTGGCAACAGCAAGAAGGCACCCAGAAAATTTCAGAACCATTGGGGTTACAGAGCCTCCCACAGACTGCAATTAAGATGCATGGAGTATTATTTACCTTTAATTGGCTGGCACAATTTGTGGAATAAACCTTTCACAAGAAAGCTCACTAAAACAAAATTTGAAGGTTCGTGATAGTACAAGTGTGTCGCAAGTCCAGCAAATCCCATGGGGTTACCTTCTTGATCCAAGTAGCCCTATTTAATTTAAAAGCAAAAAAAAAAAAAAAAAAAACTTAGCTGTGAAAGATTAACTTGGATATGACAAAAAAAATATAAAATGGTGGCATTCAGAAGAATAGTCCTTCAATCTAATGCATAGGTACCTATTGAAACCATTCAGTTTCCACTGAAAATTTGTCCTTACTGAAAAACAAGTCACCAACTATTTGAGTATTTCCATGGGAGATCTTCATCTCCCTATGCAAAGCACAGATCCTGACTTCATAGTTTTAGCGCCGATTCAGATCATGTTGCAAATGAAAAGTGCATACAGTCACCATAGTCAGATTTGATGCATCTCCTGTCAGAGATCACTCTGCATAACACCCTGTAAGAAAGTAGGGAGTATCCAGAGAATCATCATGGTTGCCCTTTTTTTTAATACACTTCCCTGGGAAAATTATTGGAGACAGGATACAAGGTATGTGGGCTAGGTATTGTCCAGTTCTTATGCTAACTGTAACTTTTTGGAAATGTTACTAATCTCTCTTGTATGCTGACTGGATTCTTCACTTCAATGGGAGTATCAGACGCTGGTCTCGCATACAAGGGACACGCAGCAGAGGAGGCAGAAATGTGGGTTAGGGCTCTTACTGGGAGCAGGACTGGGAAACCTGGGCACAGATGATTTGTTAATGTAATCAACATTATTGGTGCCTCTTACTGCCTGTAGTCCTGGGCTGTAAGTCAAAATGGAGTAATGCATAAAAATTTTCCAAAATGGAATCCATCAAGTTGAAACTATTACTATGGAGAGATACACCACTAATTTTCACTCTTCTCTAAGGCCTACTTCTTAAATTTTTGTTAGAGGTACAATTTCTCCCAGCATTTTGGAAATCATGTCATCCTTAGCATGTTTTAAACCCCTATCATTTCACATGCATGCATCTTCATGTACAATATAAATGCACAACTCTTACTTTCCAAATCAATTTGTAATCATATAGACCATACCATAAGATTTTCCCTACTGAATTTATTCCATAACATAAGTAACTCAGAATTAACCTCAAACTTAAAGCACTCTAATTCTATTTGTTTCCTTAAATTTCTTTCTAACAGAAAGAAATAGCCTGTTGCTATGGAATATAAAATATGTGGTTCTTTAAATGAAAGCATACTAACACAACCAAATGAGAATCTGTAGATTTAAGAAGAACTACCCTTTATGAGAGCGAGTTAAAACCTACCTCTTTGATAAGAAATTGCAAGGAAAACATAAAATAGATTTTTAATAGTTCAGCATATCTTTCTTTTCTGAATGACATCAGTGAGTGCTTCAACACTGACAATGCCTGGTCAAACAAACAGGAAAAAAAAAAAAAGAAAGAAATTAGAAATCCAAGGAAATGTTGATATTGTAACAAGCAAAGAAATTCAATATTCAGCTTTTATGCTTTGTTTCATCAATTGGTTTTCAGGGTAAAAATGTTGGGGGGGGGATTATGTTGTATTTTTATTTAAATTGCATGCCCAGCTCCTGGAAATGCTTGTGAAAAAGTCCAGCCTCTCTCTGTCACATGTGTGTGCATTTTCTAAATTTATGCTGGCGTTTGTAAAGTTAATTACATGAAATTCATATAGAGACCTAAAAGACAAGGATTTAAATATCATTAAACTAAAACCAGGAATTTTTGAAAATAGTCCTTACACTTTAATCCATTTTAATATTTTAATATTTAACACAGAAGTTTGCCAATTTACTTTGTTACCTTAAGACTTATGTCTGAATTCATTCAGTGAGTCCTTGAAAATAAATGTCTATATGCTGAAGTGGATGTAAAAACCAGATCATCTGGAGGTAAGAGTTCCTTAATGATTACAAGAGGAGATCTCTGACCAATTTGTAATCATGGTTGTTTACTTAAATCACTGCACTAAATAGCAAGAATAAGAATTCTTTGATTCCAGAGAGTTAGTATGCATATTTAAACAAGCGAGTCATACACAGAATTTTTTTCATTGTTTTAACTGAGATAGCATTTCATAGCTATCTTCCCTATGGAAATGTATGCTCACACCTTTCACTCAAATAAAGCCGAAATTTTAAATACTGGAAGACTTTCTGATTCTTCAAGTTAAGGCAAATATTGCCTAGAACAAGAGTCAGTAAAAATACCTTCCTGATAGTAGCATTCTTTCTGATGGTAATATTTATTGCAAAGAATAAATGCATGAAAATGGACAGGACAATACTGGTGAGATGATGGCACAAGTACTAGAAGCAGTATAGAAGAGTATGCAATTTCATTTGGAGGCAGATTGCTTACTTCTGAAGTGCATAACTTTCTGCTCATGTTAAGGAGACATTATAATTTAATCAAATTGCTATTAAGAAAAAAATATTAAACCTTTGCTCTGGCATCTGCTTTGTCATCAGCCTTCGCAACCAACAGCATGAGTCTCAATATTAAGGAAACAGTCAGAGGAAACTGTCCTTTCAACTGAGGTACGTTGGATTTGATAAGTCTTTCAACTTTCGGCAGTGGGATATCATAGAAGAACACATTTCCAATCATATCTTGTCCCCGTCTTCCAGCACGTCCTGACATCTAAGAATAAAATATATTATTAAAGTAATATAATTATTGATTTTTAAATAAAATACACCTAAGTTGTATATACTGGTACCATCTATACAGTCTTAATAAAGCATTTATGCAGAATTGTTAAAATAATGTGTGCAAAATATGTTGTACCTCAAATATAGCTGCTTTACAAATGTGGTGGGTTTATTTACTTTTTTAAATATGAACGTCCAAATTTGATAGAAGACCTAAACACTGTCCAGAATACTTATGTTCTCTCACACGTCTTTTTAACATTTATATTTCTTCAAGGTAAGTTTTAACTTAATTTATACCTATACATCAGCTTTGTTTTCAAGTTACATTTAACTCTGAGTTATTTCTGGGTAGATTTGGGGCAGAGGTAGTGTCAGTATGAATAAAGAGCAGATAATATGAAGGAGGAGTAGAGAGAAGCTGTCTAAGGGTGTATTCCCTTGCCTGGATCCCCTGTTCTTGGTCAGGCCCGTTGTGGGGACTTGCCCCTTGTACCAGATGATGTGACAAAGCTGGAGTCATATCATTTATGTGTAGCAAAAGGGAGATGCACGTATGTCCAGCTACTGCACAGATCCACTCACACTCTGACAGCTATGGGCCAGGTGATGCCATCAGCTGTATCAGGCCTATATAGCCTCCTGAACCAGAGGCAAACTGGCAGTACTTAATGAACACACAGGTTTGAAAAGCAGCACAAGAGCAGGATACAGGGGCTAATCAAGAGGTTAGAGTCTCAGCCCACCCAGTAAGCTGTGCCATGACTGGAGATATTCTGCTTTATTGCATTTGCAACCTCATCTACACACTGCTGTGTTGCATTGTGTGGAGTGCCACTTCCAAGATGGAAGGAACTCAGATGCCCTTATTAATCCAGCCAGCAATCTTTCTTTTCCTCATTACATCCCCACAGTATGTTCTTATAGCATATTTTTCCCACATTCGTAAAACTCTGGCTAGAAAAAAAGAGTTTTTGTCTTTCTGGCTCCCATAACTGAAAGTCGAAACTATGCCTTTAATTCACTGAGCAATTGTAGTACTTTCATTGCTGAAATAGGTCTTTTGACTACATACATTATTTGTGGGCTGGTAGTTCTGAAACATTAGTAAAATCACCTTAGCTGAAACTATTATTGTCACCAAAATGAACAGCTAAAACTGAGAACATACCCAGAAGTATATGCAAAAGAAAAGACATTTTTCTGAATTTTTGTGTGATGACAGCTACATGTGTACTGTTCTTGTAATAAAAAGTAGGTGTTCTATTTCCATACCTGTCTGTAATTTAGGGCATCTAAGAAGACAGAATCTTCAGCAAAGACAACAGATTTACATGGCATGTTGATTCCTAGAGCAAGTGTTGAAGTAGCTGTCACTACCTATAAAATTTCAAACATGAATATATCTATTAGAAATGGCAATATACAATTTAAAAAAAACACCTGTAATATCCAACTTAAATCAACAGGAATTTTACTATCATGTTTCATATAGCTAAACTTTAACCTGATTAATTTAACAGAGCTATGAACATACATGAGTTACACTCTTTAGTGTAGTTCATATATCTATTACATATCCATATTAAACTTATGCATCCTGGAAGTTTATACCACATCTTTTATGGAACACAAATTGAAAAAATGTTGAAGTTGAACACAAATTGAAGTATTCCCATGAAGACAGTACAAAATATCATTTAACTAAAACACATTCAGTTGGCTGCTGCAGTAAGAGACAATAAAAAAATGTTTCTATAAATACTTTAACAACAAAAGGAGGGCTAAGAAGAATCTCCATCCTTTATTGGATGCAGGGGGAAACATAGCACACAGGATAAGAAAAAGGCCGAGATACTTAGTGCCTTCTTTGGCTCAGTCTTTAATAGTCAGACCAGTTGTCCTCAGGGTACCCAGTCCCCTGAGCTGGAAGACAGGGACGGGGAGCAGAATGAAGCCCCCGTAATCCAAGGGGAAATGGTTAGCGACCTGCTGCACCACGCAGACACACACAAGTCTATGGGGCTGGATGGGATCCACCCAAGGGTACTGAGGGAGCTGGTGGAAGCGCTCATCAAGCCACTTTCCATCATCTATCAGCAGTCCTGGCTAACCGGGGAGGTCCCAGTTGACTGGAGGTTAGCAAATGTGATGCCCACCTACAAGAAGGGCCGGAAGGAGGATCCAGGGAACTACAGGCCTGTCAGTCTGACCTTGGTGGCGGGGGCAGGTTATGGAGCAGATCATCTTGAGTGCCATCACGTGGCACATAGAGGACAACCAGGGGATCAGGCCCAGTCAGCATGGGTTTACGAAAGGCAAGTCTGGCTTGACCAACCTGATCTCCTCCTGTGACCCACTTGGTGGATGAGGGAAGGGCTGTGCATGTGGTCTACTTGGACTTTAGTGAACCCTTTGACACCATTTCCCACAGCATTCTCCTGAAAAACTGGCTGCTCATGGCTTGGACGAGTGTACTCTTTGCTGGGTAAAAAACTGGCTGGATGGCCAGGCCCAAAGAGTGGTGGTGAATGGAGGTAAATCCAGTTGGCGGCCGGTCACACGTGGTGTTCCCCAGGGCTCAGTACTGGGGCCAGTCCTGTTTAATATCTTGATCAATGATGTGGATGAGGGGATTGAGTGCACCCTCAATAAGTTTGCAGACGACACCAAGTTGGGTGGGAGTGTTGATCTGCTGGAGGGTAGGAAGGCCCTACAGAGGGATCTGGACAGGCTGGATTGATGGGCTGCAGCCACCTGTATGAGGTTCAACAAGGCTCAGTGCCGGGTCCCGCACTTTGGTCACAACAACTCCATGCAACGCTACAGGCTGGGGGAGGAGTGGCTGGAGAGCTGCCCGGTGGAAAAGGGCCTGGGGGTGCTGGTCGACAGCTGGCTGAATATGAGCCAGCAGTGTGCCCAGGTGGCCACGAAGGCCAATAGCATCCTGGCTTGTATCAGGAATAGTGTGGCCAGCAGGACTAGGGAAGTGATCGTCCCCTGTACTCAGCACTGGTGAGGCCACACCTCGAGTACTGTGTTCCCTTTTGGGCCCCTCACTCCAAGGAGGACATTGAGGTGCTGGAGTGTGTCCAAAGAAGGGCCAGGAAGGCAGTGAAGGGTCTAGAGCACAAGTCTTGTGAGGAGTGGCTGAGGGTACTGGGGTTGTTCAGCCTGGAGAAGAGGAGGCTGAGGGGAGACCTTATCACTCTCTACAACTACCTGAAAGGAGGTTGTAGTGAGGTGGGGGTCGGTCTCTTCTCCCAGGTAACAAGAGACAGGAGAAGAGGAAACAGCCTCAAGTTGTGCCAGGGCAGGTTTAGGTTGGGTATCAGGAAAAATTTCTTCACTGAAAGGGTAGTCAGTACAATGAGTGGTTGAGTCTCCATCCCTGGAGGTATTTAAAAGACGGGTAGACATGGTGTTTAGGGACATGGTTTAGTGGTGGATTTGGCAGTGTTAGGTTAGCGGTTGGACTTAATGGTTTTAAGGGTCTTCTCCAACCTAAATGATTCTATGATATGCTAATCTGAAGGATAGAAACTCTTAGTTAGAAATAACGTTCTACATCTATCAATTCAGTTTATTTTTCTGGAAACCTTCACATCAACATTTTTTAAATGAGCATGACAAAGTCAATGCAATATATTGTACCACTGGTGAAAAGCACACTATATTTTTTAATTATATATATGGAGAAACTAAAATTAAAAAAAAAACAACTGATCCCAATTTACCAACCTTGATATATCCCAGTCTGAAAAGCATCTCCACTACTTGTCTCTCCTTGGTGGACATAGATCCATGATGGTACCCAATGCCCCTCAGTGCCATCATTTGCTGCAGATAACCTTTTCTCTCAAACCGAAGTCGATGAAAAATCTTCCACAAAGTCTACAAATAAAAAAAAAAAAGTTATGTATTAACCACAACCAGATGTTGTTAATGAAAAAAAAAAAAAAAAAAGTCTTACCTCAAAGTTTGAAGCACTACAGAGAAACACAGCTGTTTATAATCTTCAGTGAGCCTGAAGCCCAAAGTATATAATTGGATGTGTACCACCTAATGTACGTCATGTTTTATGACGACAAATCCCGGTTCTTCAGTACACTTCTGTATCCTATCAGGTTTTTTCACCTTTGCAACAAATGCCATTACAACAGTCCCAATTGTCATAGCATGCAGCTCGATGCAACCAGGCATCGCAAGCTTGCATGTTCATTACTTTCCTACTTGAAGCATGGCCTCATGACCATGTACTGTGTGCTACTATCACACAACTAATTCCTAAGTAGCTACATGAAGCTGATACTCTTTTGCTTTTGTTTGTCATCCCTGCTCAGTGCCACCATCTCATCTCACTATACATTTAGAAGCTTCACTTTCCTGAACTCTGAAATAGCACTGAATTAAGGTTTTTCAGTGTTTTCTGAACTTCAGTCTACAGCTAAGTGCCACCTGTTCCAAAGTCCAAGCTACTTCTTCACTGTCTTCACCTATGTGCAACTGTGGGAAGCAGTGTTCCTTCCATTCTGGCTGACAGCAGCCCAAAAATGCCATTGGGATCCCAAGCTGCCAGGATAAGGAATCATGAGAATTTTCAAGTTTGGTCCCAATACACAGAACTTTCCTCTCTTTCAAGACATATCACAATAAGCAGAAAGCATTATCGAGACACTTCATCAAAATTTTGAGAACCTTTTCTCTGAATTAAGAGCTATATATCACAATTACTTTTTTAAATTAAAGAAACCCAGCCATGAAGAAACAACTACATGAACCACAGTCATGTTTCAGGAAGTTTAGACCAGAGGGGATCTCCTGGATCAAGGCCCAGTCCCCCACTACTGCTGGAAACCACATCATATAAATCTCTTTCATAAATTATTCCTTAATTATTTGTATACAAAGATACACATTAGTATTTCTGATGGACATCTGCAGATTTTCAGTGCTTTTCTCACCTTTTTTTTCGTCAGAGGGTATAAAGACATTGAAAAGCATGGAAAATTTTGCTTTGTGGGGACTAGAACTTTTAGAGCCTAAAATAATTTTAGTATTTTTACAAGATATGAAGAGCTTAAAAATGTTTTGATAAGCACACAAAGGTGCCATATGCTGATGACTCAGTCAGAAAAATAGGAGTCTGAGATCTGAATCAACATGTAACAGAACAGCATTGCTGATAGTTCATGGAAATGAATTCATTGTAGTATGCATCCCAGGACTCCTACCACAAGGACACGTCAACAACTTTTTATTTGGCAGAATGAAAGTTTTCCATACATCTTAAAAATAAAGTTACCCAAGACTGATACTTGGAATCAAATTTAAATTGAAATATTGATAATATTTCATGATGTCAATGCATACTGTTATGAAGTACAACTGCATCACACATTATATGCGTTTTATGTATTTATGCACAAATTCATGCATTTTAGACATACAAAACCACAACCATGTTATAAGTATCAGTGAATTACTTACGTCTTCATCCACTGCTTTAGAATCGGCGTAAGTACACACAGAAGGGATAGCAGTTAGCCTTTTAAGTCTTTTTTCTAATTGTTGTTTTGTAGTCAAAAGACATACCATGTCTCCCTTTTTACTGGAGCTCAACTTTTTGGTATCCCTGTATACAATATGCAATTAAAAATAGTATTTCTGTAATTAACATACATTTCTCAATTTTAAAATATTCTTTGGGTACTGAAAGATGCAGATTCATTCCCTTTTAAACTGTAGGCTCAAACATGTAGGCAGATCTGTTACTGTAAATTTACTGATAATGCTAACAGCTTCCTTTTATCATGGCTTGTATGCAAAACAGCAAGTAATTCTGGGTGAAGTAGAGAGGAGGAATTATGGTGATATACAAAAATGAAGGAAGATGAAGACAGCAACTGTAAGTACCTCATTTAGCAAATTAGTAAGCTAACAAGATTTGCATGGTAGAAGAATTAAACATGAAAGAGAAATGTGATGGATTTACTGTCAATAATTACATGGACTGTAGGAATTTAGAGCAGGATTTGAAGAAAAGAGGAGAGGGAAAACTATTTAGAGACAGATTTTTAAGCTCCTTCAATGTCTAATGATGTCAATGTGTCTAAATTCCTACTGGATTTTCAAGTTCTCACTTACTACTATTAAAGTCAGCTAAGTTGATTCTTTCATGATATTATGTCCAAAGAATGCACTGTAAATTGTCATGATTAGGAGGGCAAAACCATGATGCTTTATGTTCCTGACAATCCTGATAACTATAACCATATTGCATTGCCAAATGCCTTATAAAAATCCATACTCTGTGATCACAAAATCAAGAAAATTCAAGGTTAAGGGGGAAACAAATATAGTACAATCCAAGCAAAAGGCTGACAAATATTCAAAGAACATCTTACCAGTCAGGTGAATCCGTACTTCAGAGATCCACCACTGTAACCAGCCATGGTGAGGCTAAACTATGAAAATATTCTTCCACAGTGGCTGACCCAGCACCAGGGTCAGAAGTTCCACTGGTTTTAAGAGAAAAGTTACTGTCTGGAGAAAGAGTCGTTCTGATATCTTGATATCTCAGTAGTGAATTATTCCAAACTGACCAATCTCATATACTCAGGTGTCTCTCTTTGATTCTTATGTTGCAGTGCCAGCACCTTACACAATGTCAGCAACACTGGTATCTTCCCGCTTCCTGACTATGCGCTGTGTACTGCTGATTGATACCTGCCATACAGCTGCTCCTATTGTGCGGGTTGCTAGAGCACAAAGAGGAGCAGGGACTACTATACTGCAAGCTGGATTAATGTGCTGCTGTGAGGTACATTCCCCAGAAATAAGTTATCACAAAATTATGCTCTGTCATAATATGTAAGCTTTTTAATAATACATAGTTATAATACTTACTGAGGGTTGAATTTTCTTAGCATTTTTTTCACTTTTCTTAGTTCATCTCTTAAACGTTCTTTTTGCCTCTCAGTATTAGGGTCTTGTTCACTTTTTT
Organism: Nipponia nippon; assembly: GCF_047370975.1. Lineage (NCBI taxonomy): Eukaryota > Metazoa > Chordata > Aves > Pelecaniformes > Threskiornithidae > Nipponia > Nipponia nippon. The sequence goes on along the minus strand of NW_028262380.1, from coordinate 43,027,909 downwards.
GTTTTTTCAGCAAATTGAAGAATACGTTCTTGGCTGCACGTTCCACTGAATTCACGTTAAATCTTAAAGTAAATAATATATAATATACATCAGTTAGGTGAACTCTAATAGAGTTTTTATTTATATGTAATGCTGTTACAATAATATTCGGTGAGCCTTATCATCTGACAATAGTTAGAATCTAATCATTAGAAGCACATCCCTATTCCTTCTCCAAATCATAGTCCGCGTTCAGTTTCAAACTGCTGTTATTCCAAAACTGAGTGGTAAAAATGTAAAATGGTTGTGCCAATAAATCTATAGAAAGTATGCTCAACCCTACCTTTCCCTAAGCTGGACACCTGGACATAAAGATAAAACAAAGTGTAGCTTTGTCATTTTAAGTAATTTTAATTCTTCTCAACTACCTGGTTGAGAATCAGTGCCCGTCTTTCTTGGTCTTCTACATAGCTGTTCTTCCTCATAGCTTTTTCAGTATTGGACTGTTTGGAGTTTAACTGGGGTGAAGATTTCTCCAGCTGCACTCTCAAAAAGTATTTTTATTCTTGTTGCAGCAGGCAGATCCTGTTAACTAACACCATACAAGGTGTTGGCAACACATGGGGTGAGGTTGCATCCTAGTCCATTAGAATATTCACAAGTCGTTCAAATCTGACAGTCCTCAAGAACAGGAGCAAAAATTGAAGGACTTTATCCTTTCATCCAGAAAGACCAAATACAGATTTTAAGGCTAGGAGGTAACCTCTCCTTGACTTAAGCTTTTCACATCTTCACGGATGACAGAGCTCAATAACAGTCATTTGCCATTTACTCTTTTTTTTTTTTTTTTCCCTTTGAAGCTCAGACTGAATGATCTAACTTCTCTCTGTCACTGAGTTTATTCAGCCATAAGGAGTACTAAAGTGGTGCCAGCCTGTTCTTTTCCTTGGTGGCTCTAAGAAAAGAAAAGCAAACTCTAAGTACTGTTTTTTTCCCTACCACCAATGGCTGCGATTGCAATTTGGCTTCTACAGCTCTGATACCTGCTCTCTCAGGAGTGTCCATTAATTCCATGCTAACATAACACCATGCAGGATAACTGCTTTGCAACCTCATTCACCAATAATGGCTTAGGGAGAAAAAGCTTACCAGCACCAATGAAGCATAAATATCAAGTCAATATTATATATCAATCAACAGTATTATATATAAGTCAATATTATATATCAATATAATATTGACTCCAAGTCACCATCTGCTACTTGTGAGGGCTACTCATCCTCTTCATCTTCATCACAATTTCTCAGGACTGGGACATTTAACTACAGGATTTTTTTTTTTTTTTTAATTCTGTCTGATTCTTGTCCCTTGTCTGACTACGAAGACACTGGGGAGGTCTACCAAGTGCTGTTATACTACACCTGTGCCTTAAAAGACCTGAACATGGAGATGTTCACTGGTCTGGGATGTGTTCTTGTCTCACCATGATCATTTATCAGTTGTCTAGGATATTCACACTCTACTCCCAGTCCCTTATCAAAGCCATAAGTCACCAAGAATTTCTAAGCACCCATCATTCCAAGGTAGGTGAGAGGAAGGCACTTATCCATCTCCCCTAAGGAAAAGCACCTTGGAACTTCCTACTGAGTGCCCAAAAATGATGTTGCAGTTCACACAGCAGCCCTGAAATTATTTCCTTATTTGAAGGAATTACAAATATCTGAGTCCTTTTGAAAACTATCGGTTTCAGCTTGAAATCTGCCATAACATTAACTAATAACTAGATGGTCACTGAGAAATAGAAAAATAAATAATTTACCAGCAACTAGAGTAATTTGAGATGTGCCATCAATATGTATATTCACTTTTTGCCTCTTCTTTTGTAGAGTTCTTTCAGAAATGCCTTTTTATCAGCATCAAGCATGTGAGAACTAAAATGGCAGTGAGCATTCTACCCCTAACTATCAAAGTGTCCAATGTAAGGAAGGGCAAGGCTTCATACCGCGATGAGAAAACTTTCTGTTTTATATGATTGTTCCTATGCATTATTACAGTGAGAATATGCACTAGACTAGATAAGCAGCTTCTTTTTATTATTAAATCCAGCCTAGAGGTACATACCTTCTTTACTAATATTAGCAATATCACTGACAATAACGGTATTGTCAGTAGGCTCAAAGCTGTGCATGTTTGATGTTATGTAATTACACCTCACATAGATGCAAAACAGGTTGATTGACACATGTCACTGGATGTAAGATGGGATTGTTAGAGGCTATGCAGTGGAACCATCACCATGTGACAAATGCACACATTAACAGAACCTCATTCCATCCTTTTTCCTAGGAAATCTGCCCCTACGTACACTATTTGCGCCTCCAAATAAACAGCATACACCTTCCACAAGTTTCACTGACTACGCTGGGGCAAAGCAACTGAGAATCTGACTCTCATTTTAATGTGACTCAGTTTCTTGTAATTTTCTCAGATATAATGCATGGATTCTACCCTTTCCATACAGAAATTAAATGCTTTATTTCAGCTAAACCTTTAGTGCCATAAAGATACAGGGGTTGATAGAGCTTGTAGGCCTTTACTTTTTATGTTTTAAAGCAAAGGTAACAAATACCATATAAATGGCATGTGCCAAGCCGTATCAACGTTTATCTCTAAAACTCATTTTTCTGAATATAGGTGATGATACACATATAATACATGGCATGTAAATACTTACATAAAAAATATGGCAGGCAACTTATCCATCTCATGTAATTTATCAACAAAGCTTGCAAAATGCTTCCACTTTTCCTGTTCTGAGCAATCCACAGGTTTTGGCTTAAGGTGGTCCAGTAGCTCATTCACCTGACCAAAGTAGTATTATTGTGGAGATTTTAATGGCAGAAACTTCTGGCCAGAGGCTAACAAACATGAAGACTCCATTTTCCTGTGCCAACGTCTATCAGCTCAAATTTTTTAAATCATTCAGAACTGCAATAGCCACATATGGTTTACAGACTAAGAGGTCTGCAAATTTTCAACTGACTTTGGTAACAGCTCAAAATGCAAATTATTGTAGCATTCATGGCTACCATTACTGTGCAAATAATAAAGTATTACTAACATACTGATTATGATATATTTTCACATTTAAGTGTCATATTTCAAGGAATCTGTTTTTTCCCCAGATATTCTTTCTTTTTTCCTTGTTGTCGATTCACCACCTCCTCATATTACTTTTTACGATATGGGAATAGGTGGCCTCTAATTGATTTTCTGCTCATTGCTTTAATTCCTGTCTTTTACATGGAAACATACATGCTGTCTGTGGTTACACAGAAGGTTTCAAATAAGCAGCAAAAAAGAGGTGTACTAAAAAAGCAGAGCAGTGGTACAATATTCTCACTAATTGTAGGAGGTACCTAAAGGGATCAGGAATTGAAATCTCACAGCAGCATCAGAAGTCTGATTCCCAGAGAAACTTGTGAAAACATCACGTTCAAAACGCTTATGGAAATGCCACAAATATTAGTGCTTATCTTTCAAGCACAGCAGCAGTTAAACCTAATAAATAATAGTTATGGAAAGAGAAACTCCAAGAATTATATTATTACATATAATTATCATTATTTTAAAGCTGCACACAATCTTAAGAAAGCGCCCTGTAAAAACTGTTACCTTCTGTCTTTGGCCAAGCACAATCCATCTGCTTAGTTCTTTCTTCAGTTCCTGTTCGTATTTCCTCACATCTCCCTTTTTTATTACTACTTTGTTCTTGAAAGAGACAAACTCCTCAGGATCTAGCTCCTGGAAAACAACATTAAAAAAGCACTGCAATGTTTTATGTTATCTATTCACTTTTATATATTTTGCTCGCAGCTGTGTATACACACCTGTGCCCTTCGCCACTTTTGCCAGACTTTTACCATTGTGTCATAAAGCTGGATGCTCTCTCGTGGAGACAGAGAAAGATCTGAAGGAATACCATAGTTCTCAATCTGCAAGGAGTTTAAACAAAAGAAAAATAAAGGAATCATTTTGATGGAATCCATATTGCCTAAATGTAACAGTTGCTAGACAATGTTGACACCAGTATTATGCTTACATGATCGACGGTTAATGCAGCACATGGATGACAATGTTCAATGATAAAATCACCACCCTTTAGAGAACATACATACTTTTCCAAATCATTGTATCTTTCTTCATACAAGACTGTGAAGAGACAAAAATGCTATGGTGACATACATGGTTGTTTTAAAAAGCAAGTACTTAATCCTGCAAGACTTGTTTTTATTTAAAAGAAAAACCAAAACAAAATATGATTCTTTTTGTTCTGCAAATGATTAAAGTTTTGCAGAAATAACACCGAAATTTATTTCTTAGTTACAAAATATTCTGATACGCACCTAGTCTAACACGATATGATTTCTTTTGTTCTTGTACTTTAGATTTCACTTTACATTTTCCAGTAAAGTTATTTCCAGAGTTTCTAGAGATTCTTTCTATTCTATTCTCAGCATGTTGCCAATACCTTTTCACAGACTGTAACCACCTACAGTGCAAGAATAAAAAAAAAAAAAAAAAAATAGAGTTGTAAACAATATTTTAAGAAAATTGGTAGAGCTGTAACAGATTAATTACTACAATCTGCTCAATTTCTGCTTTGGAACTTAATCTGGCTACTGTCATAAAAAACAACAAAAAAGTTTCTACAAATACATTAGCAACAAAAGGAGGGCTAAGAAGAATCTCCATCCTTTATTGGATGCAGGGGGAAACATAGCACACAGGATAAGAAAAAGGCCGAGATACTTAGTGCCTTCTTTGGCTCAGTCTTTAATAGTCAGACCAGTTGTCCTCAGGGTACCCAGTCCCCTGAGCTGGAAGACAGGGACGGGGAGCAGAATGAAGCCCCCGTAATCCAAGGGGAAATGGTTAGCGACCTGCTGCACCACGCAGACACACACAAGTCTATGGGGCTGGATGGGATCCACCCAAGGGTACTGAGGGAGCTGGTGGAAGCGCTCATCAAGCCACTTTCCATCATCTATCAGCAGTCCTGGCTAACCGGGGAGGTCCCAGTTGACTGGAGGTTAGCAAATGTGATGCCCACCTACAAGAAGGGCCGGAAGGAGGATCCAGGGAACTACAGGCCTGTCAGTCTGACCTTGGTGGCGGGGGCAGGTTATGGAGCAGATCATCTTGAGTGCCATCACGTGGCACATAGAGGACAACCAGGGGATCAGGCCCAGTCAGCATGGGTTTACGAAAGGCAAGTCTGGCTTGACCAACCTGATCTCCTCCTGTGACCCACTTGGTGGATGAGGGAAGGGCTGTGCATGTGGTCTACTTGGACTTTAGTGAACCCTTTGACACCATTTCCCACAGCATTCTCCTGAAAAACTGGCTGCTCATGGCTTGGACGAGTGTACTCTTTGCTGGGTAAAAAACTGGCTGGATGGCCAGGCCCAAAGAGTGGTGGTGAATGGAGGTAAATCCAGTTGGCGGCCGGTCACACGTGGTGTTCCCCAGGGCTCAGTACTGGGGCCAGTCCTGTTTAATATCTTGATCAATGATGTGGATGAGGGGATTGAGTGCACCCTCAATAAGTTTGCAGACGACACCAAGTTGGGTGGGAGTGTTGATCTGCTGGAGGGTAGGAAGGCCCTACAGAGGGATCTGGACAGGCTGGATTGATGGGCTGGAGCCACCTGTATGAGGTTCAACAAGGCTCAGTGCCGGGTCCCGCACTTTGGTCACAACAACTCCATGCAACGCTACAGGCTGGGGGAGGAGTGGCTGGAGAGCTGCCCGGTGGAAAAGGGCCTGGGGGTGCTGGTCGACAGCTGGCTGAATATGAGCCAGCAGTGTGCCCAGGTGGCCACGAAGGCCAATAGCATCCTGGCTTGTATCAGGAATAGTGTGGCCAGCAGGACTAGGGAAGTGATCGTCCCCTGTACTCAGCACTGGTGAGGCCACACCTCGAGTACTGTGTTCCCTTTTGGGCCCCTCACTCCAAGGAGGACATTGAGGTGCTGGAGTGTGTCCAAAGAAGGGCCAGGAAGGCAGTGAAGGGTCTAGAGCACAAGTCTTGTGAGGAGTGGCTGAGGGTACTGGGGTTGTTCAGCCTGGAGAAGAGGAGGCTGAGGGGAGACCTTATCACTCTCTACAACTACCTGAAAGGAGGTTGTAGTGAGGTGGGGGTCGGTCTCTTCTCCCAGGTAACAAGAGACAGGAGAAGAGGAAACAGCCTCAAGTTGTGCCAGGGCAGGTTTAGGTTGGGTATCAGGAAAAATTTCTTCACTGAAAGGGTAGTCAGGCACTGGACCAGGCTGCCCAGGGAAGTGGTTGAGTCCCCATCCCTGGAGGTATTTCAAAGATGGGTAGATGTGGTGCCTAGGGACATGCTTTAGTGGTGGACTTGGTTGTGTTAGGTTAACAGTTGGACTCAATGATCTTAAGGGTCTTTTCCAACCCAAACGATTCTACAATTCTATGATTTCTCCTAGATCATTTCCAGTCCTCCTCTCACCATCTTCATTGTAATTTTCTCCAGCTTATCCCAGGGTGCAAATAAAAAATGTGAAATAGCACCATTATATATATAAATATAGTGCAGGTGTCTTCTCTGATTGATGATGGGCAAGTGTGCTTATCAGGCTTTGGCAATTCAAAGAGATGTAAAAGCCTCCTAAATTCCTCTTCAGAGCTCAATTATAGAGTCTGAAGGAATAGTAGTGCCTGTTCTCATTAGAGTTAAGAGTTACAGTATTGTTTTGTTTCAATTGGGGGAGTAAGGGCAGCATAATACAAATAACAATGTAATTCCAAATCAGTTGCTTCCCAGTAGTAATTGATGTCTCTATCTAAAACATCTCATATCCAATTTAAATATGCTCTTGTGAGCAAGAAAATTCCACACATACTCAGTTAGGTGTTCTGGGTTACTGACAGTAGCAGAGAGTGCCAAAAATGGACACCGAATTGTTACCAGAAGATGCTCCCAAACCTCTGCTCCAATTTCACCGCCAAGGCAATGGACCTATGTTTTTGGGAAAAAGGATTAAAAGAAAAGAAGTGTTTCTTATCAAAGTGTATCCATAACAGGAGTTTTGCGTTTTGCAAAGATCAAAAGTTTGGCAAGATCAGTACTGAATAATTCTTATGTTGTAGCAAATGACCATGAAATTCAAATCAAATGTCCAGTAAATCCCTCTCCAGATTTCACTGGATTGCAAATTAGTCTAAATTTCAATACTACATTCACTAGGGTTTGTACCCTTGATACTCACAGGCATCATTAGCAATTAATTCTACATAAAAGAAAGAATACAGAAGGAATTTTCAATTCAGCAAGATTAATCATTGATTTTTTTTTTTTCCCTGGAAAGACTGACAAATACTGTATGATATGAAATGTGTATGATCCCAGTCTGGAATGCTCTATTTGTGCCACTGAGACTACAGTGGTGGCTTTTAGTTTTTCAGTTGACTTGTTTGAGAGAAACAAAGGAAGTTCCTGGTAGCTTTGACTTAACTCTATGTCCTCTTGAGGACTAACAGAGTTTTAAGTTCATTCACTGGAGTACATAAACACTATCAGTGAACAGGAAAAAGCAAGCAAGTCTGAAATAACATCTCTGAAAAGTTTTTTTTTTTACCAGCAATAAGGTATGTAATGAAAAATTGAGTCACCGGCATTTTTCCTCAAGATTTTTTGTGTATTTGTTAGATTGGTTACTATTAAAGGATGCCTACCTCGTCAAATATAACATATTGAATCCGTTTGGTCCATTCCTGGCAACGAGGAGACAGCATCAAGATTTCTAAACATTGAGGCACGGTCACTAGTATCTAAGAAGAAAGGTTTGTAAAGCACCATTTTCAAGTAAGCTGACTAACCAACTATAAGTAGATTCTGTGTTTAAAAAGCATTTAATATATATATATGTATTTGATTTCAAGGTAAGCAAGAATGAATGAATGATTTATCATTGCTGTCTTCAAGAAGGGCAAGAAAGAGGACCCAGGAAACTACAGGCTGCTCAGCCTCACCTCGATCCCTGGGAAGGTGATGGAGCAATTAATCCTGGAAGTCATTTCCAAGCACATGGAGAATAAGAAAATCATCAGGAGTATTCAGCATGAATTCACTGAGGGAAAATCATGCTTGACCAGTCTTGACCAACTTTTATAATGAAATGACTGGCTTGGTAGACGAGGGGAAAGCAGGGGATATTGTCTTCAGTAAGGCTTTCAACAACATCTCCCATAAGATCCTCACAGACAAGCTGTTGAAGTATGGGCCAGATGAGCAGACAGTGAGGTGGACTGAGAACTGGTTGGAAGGCTGGGCCCAGAGGTTGGTGATTAGTGGTACAAAGTCTAGTTGGACGCCAGTAACTAGCAGTGTACCTCAGGGTTTGATAGTGTGTCTGATCCTGTTTAACATCGTCATTAATGATCTAGATGATGGGGAAAAGTGTACCCTCAGTAGGTTCGCTGATGACACCAAACTGGCAGGAGTGGTTGATATGCCAGAGGGTCATGCTGCCATCCAGAGGGACCTAGACAGGCTGGAGAAATGGGCTGACAGGAACCTCATGAAGTTCAGCAGGGAGATGTGCAAAGTCCTGCACCTGGGGAGGAACAACCCCATGCACCAGTGTATGCTGGGGGCCAGCCAGCTGGGAAGCAGCTCTGCACTAAAGGACCTGAGGGTCCCGGAAGCAGCTCTGCAGAAAAGGACCTGAGGGTCCTGGTGGACACCAAGTTGAACAGGAGGCAGCAATGTGCCCTTGTGGCAAAGAAGGCTAAGGGTATCCTGGACTGCATTAGGAGGAGTGTTGCCAGCAAATTAAGGCAGGAGATCCTTCCCCTCTACTCAGCACTGATGAAGCCACACCTGGAGTCCTGTGTCCAGTTCTGGGCTCCCCACTATAAGAGAGACCAACCTAGTGGCCTTCTATGATGGAGTGACTACATCAGTGGACAAGGGAAGCGCTACTGATGTATTCTATCTGGACTTCTGTAAGGCATCTGCTATATGCTGGCAACCAAAGGATTTTAATATTTTTTTCTTTTAACCAGAGCAAGTAATCAACTGCATGCCCCCTAAGGATGAACAGGTAAGTTTGTATGCCATAGACTGAATGTTTCTGGTAAGCAGTACAGATATGCCTAAATTTTTCCTGAACGTTGTATTTAGTAATGGTACAATTGTTATAATTAGAATTAACATTTTCAGAAGCCAGATGGAATACAAGAGTCATTATTATTGTGTGTTAAAACACCTGTAAAAATATACCTGAGAATTCATGACATCATTGCGATAATCTCGTGTGAAGACTCCACACACTACCAATCCATCTGGAAGTTTCTTGGTGAATCGACTGTATATAGTTCCCACCACTTGGTTTACAAGGGCCTTAAATAAAGCAGGTCATTAACAAAACTAGATAGTGTATGTCTAAAGGCATATGATATTCTGAGACATATAAAAGCATTCAATTTTGGCACCAATATTAATGTACTAGACTACAATGTACTATGTAATGTACTATTAGGTCTAGACCATCAACAATATTAACTTTAGAAAGATCTGGTACTTGATTTTTCAATTATACTCAAATGTTTTCAAAGAAATTTAGTGTTGTGTAAAGTGAGTTATACGTTATTAATTCTGTATTTTAATTATTTTCAAAGCAGTTAAAAATAGATCACATTCTACTGCATCTACAGCACTTTAATGATCTCAAAGACCTAGGGCTGCAGGTATAAAATACATTTTTGCACCCAGACTGATATTCAAATGAAAAGATGCTTTTCATGCCCAACCTGAGTATAACCACGAAAAAAATTATTTTACTTACAGAAAACAGTCCATAGAGATTGTTATTGAATAATAGTACATGTAATTTAATATCCAAAAATTATATTATTGAACATTAAAATAAGTTTTGGAAGAAATCAAAACATTGTGCCTCAGCACTTAAGTCAGTTTTTAACTATTAGGATAGAACTCTCATTAAGAATATCCCACTGCCTAGAGTTTCATAAATTTTCTCTTGAAGCATCTAATGGTGAACTCAATCAGAAAAACACGATTTGCTTGGTCATTGTTCTGTTCTAATATTACTTTCACCATGTTGGTAGGCTTTTGGTACTCTCCCCATTTACTTAACATGCTACTTACAGCACTTTCATATATATTAGCTTAACATAGCTATACAGTTATTAATAGACTCTACATGAGCTTAAATATTTTGAAGATTTTTTTAAACATGCTGTTTCTAATAAATGTAAATGTAAAACAGAATGTAAAGATTCCATTTCTAATAATAAAAAAAATATATCAAGTAAATTTGTGTAACAAGTTACCCAAGCGGTTTCAGAATCATACCACAGTCATACATACAGAATATGGAGCAGGATGCAGCCTTACCTTTGTAGGAGCAACATACACAACTACTCCATCATTGCTCGTTTTCAGAACTTTTTCCATGCAATAGTATGATGCATACGTTTTTCCTGATGAAGTGGGAGCAACAATCACCGCAGACTCATTATTATCTACAGCATCAAGAAGCTCTCGCTAAGAGAAAAGCAGTTACTCTGTCAAAATGTCTTGCTATTAAGTTATTATTGAGTAAACGAGCTCTGTCTATGAAAACATCTCTTATTTTTGTATGTAGACTTTATATACCAATTTTAGACTACAGAAAGTTAGAGTTAACCTAGTTGTTTTATGACTGTATTCTTTTATCTTAAACTGTTAGTGGGAAAAAATGGAACTAAAAATTATAACGTGTCTATTTCAATTATTTGGTTTGAGATACTGATACGAGAACATTCTGAGTCCAAACCTGGACATTTTCAAATTAAAAAATAAAACCAGTTAACCCAGCACTGTATAATTTAGTTCAAAAAACTTCATTGTTTTATACAAAGCAGTATTTTTTTATTGCATTATAATAGTTACATCAATACTGTCCAAATGTCTCTTCTGCTCCCAGCATACAGTGTTTATTAACCTGTTTTCTTCCCTGTTATTGTTTCCCTCTATGCTCTCTCACCTTATATAGGTTTGTGAAAAGATGGGGGAAGCAGTACAGAAGAGGAAACAGAAATAGCACTAACACTATCTTTCTCTGTCAGCACATATACCAAGTTCGAAGCTGCTGTTCAAGCAAACAACTGTTTTGCAGATACGGACATGCAAAGAAGAAAATTCAGCTGGCCTACCCAGTCCAATAATAAAAAATAAAATAAAAAAAAAAAATCTAAGTTAGACTTACTCTGCTTTAGACAGAAAAGTTATCTCTCAACTCATACTATGGGTAATTCTTTAGGGCCAAATGAGCAGAGGATGAACATTCAAAGACTATCCAAATGGGGCGTTACTACCATCGGATATGGTAATAAGCAGTGAAATCCCATGGATTTGGCATGCTTTATGTTGAATTCCTTGGGCCAAGCTCTCCGTAGAAAAGCTCTCAGTGTAGAAAGAACATGGAATACAGTCCAAAATTATCTACTGAATTTGTTAAACTTGTTAAATTACATTTGTTAAACAACACTATTTTTGACAATTAGTATAATAATGTGTATTTTTAAATGGAAAAAAGAATAAAAGAAAAAATCAAAGATAATCCATTAACTTTATGCAAAAAGTTTGAGTCTCATTACCTGCCATGTGTCTGGTATGAAATGTTGCACTCGGGGATCTGGATCATTTCTCTCTTCTCTGAGCAAGTAATAATCCATGTATTGTAGCTGAAAGCGAGCTGGACCCACTTCAATGGTATAGTTGCTTATACTCTGATCATTACTTTCTTCTGTCTATAAGGTCAAATGAAATTCAAGTTGGTTTGAAAGCTTGCAAGAGATTTAGAAAATGGCACATCTCTTGCTCTGTGGAACTCTGCAAGCTTTGAAAAACATATGAAAGTGCAGGTGATTTTTAAATAATTTCTTGCAGAAATCTACACCATATAGCCTTATGTAAGGGTTATGATTGTACCTCTTCAAAGGAGACAATGTTCTAAAAATAATGTATCTTCCATAGCCGGGGGTGGTTTTGGTGTTGGTTTTGTTGTCAGAAGAGCTAAGAAAACTGGCTAGCAGGCAAAGCTCAGCCTCTTCAAGCTATTGCCTACCAAAGCTATATTTATGTCTCTTTTCTTCAGCCTGACCTGACCCCTTGTGCAATGAATCACAGTTGGAAAAGGAAATTCAATATAAAGACTGAGTCTGATCCCAAATTTTTTAAAGCATTGTATTTTTAAACAATGTCTGTATACCCTAAGACATACCAAATTTAATGTTCATGGACACGTCCGATTACAACATCTGATCCTGAAAGCTGTATAGAAAAGCATTACATCTTACAACATACACCAGAAGACCAGAAAATCACATAATAATTTAGGTTGTCAGGGATGTCTGGATGTCAATTAATCCAACTCACTGCTAGAAGCAGGTGCAATTAGATCAGGTTACTCAGGGCTGTGTTCAGCCGAGTTTTTACTATCTCCAAGGATAGAGATGTCACAACTTCAATTTCTTGAAAGAAATATTTTCAGTTATTCCTGAAAATTTCAGTTATTCCTACAATTCCCCCAACTTTGCAAAAATAATAATGAGAAAAAAGCAGCTGCAACAACAACAAAAAAAAAGTAGGTCCAAAATGCACTGACTGATCTAGAGCCCTTCTGAGCAAGACATTAAACTTGCCAACATATCCCTTCTATCACCACAAACCTTTACAACAGACTTTTTGAGATCCTCAGATCCTACAGTTCTACTTCCTGAAATGTAATATACTTTATTTGGTGCACCAAACACCCTTACAAGAACTATGTATCCAAGAGCAAACAATCGTCGTACACCAGTTGAATTCACATAGAAAAAGAGACAAATAATTCCCATTCTTCAAGGGAAGAAAATTTCTTACAGAACAATCACTTCCTCCCTCACCTCTTAGTCTTGATCCTCAAGGAAGGATGATAAACACTTTCCAGAAATAAGCTTCCAAAAATTCCTAACTCTACTGTGCCTGAAAAATGAGACTCTGAAGTGATTGATACTGGTTTTACAGTTCACTATAATCTTCCTTCCTTTTGCTGTTGACTCCAAATTCTGCAGGCTGTGAGTTATATCCTCCCTCTTCTGCCTCAGAGATCCACTTTAGCATCCCCTCTCCCTAATAACATCCCATCTACACACAAGGGTAACTGCTCCTAATATTAAATCAGCCAGTGGGCAGGTTGCTAACATGCAGAAAAGCCTAAGGTCAACCCTTAGAGAAATTACTTCAGAGTCAAATTCAGTGTAGCTATTGGTGGTCTCAGCTGTGCTAGCAAGGACAAACAATTTAGTACCTGAAACGGTTTCCTTCAGAGGTGATCAGTAATACCATAACAGCAAACAGAAATGACAGGACTGTCATCCACCTCTGCAGTCTCAAAGATTTTGTTTTCTAAAGTAGCACATTTGGGCCTGTTAGAGAGCAGGTGCTCACCACTTAGCTTTTAACAGTTATTTTTAACATGCAGAGTTCAGCTGATGTGATGAATTGAGTAGCAGGTACCTCTCAGAGATGTCTAAGGCCTCAGGCAGACATAACTAGAGCAAATTAATCTTGATGCATGTTTCAAAGGGTATCTTCACAGCCATATAAAGTTCTGTTTACTAAGGGGAAGTGGCCTTTTGTACCAGCTAGCCCTCACGTCAAGCAAAGAAATGTATCCGTGGAACTAAAGAAGATTAATATCTGAAGCAAGAATAGACAGTTCCAAATCTTATGGCACAATACAAAATAAAATAAGCTCAATATAGATCTTCTACACACTATTCAATGCTTAAGAAAACACTGTTGATATTCAGCTACAGATCCACAGTAGAATCATTACGGTCTATAAAGTTACCTGGCCAGATAGAGAACGTGCCAAATTCTCAAATCCAAGTAGTCTTAGATATCTGGTCAGCTTTTGCAGATGTGGTTTCTCCAAGAGATCTTGATATTTTTCAAGGAGGATATGAATTCTCCTCATGACTTGAACAGCTTTGCTTAAATCTTTAGATTTGTTACCTTTAAAAAAAAAAAAGCCTACAGTTATTTGAGAGCTGATTGTATCATTGGGAATCTTCTGATATTAAGTATTTTTAGAACAGACCTTATATATCCAACAACATTTATGACAATTTAAAAATGAACTTTATTTAAAGACAACTAGACGAAGACAACCCACACTCCTGTGACCTCTACAAGGAGCGCCACTGAAGACCAAGCACCCAAATAATTCTGCTTCTACATGCTCAGCAAAACAGGAAAACAGCTACAATCTGATTTCATTGGATACTTTCAAAGGATCTTGAAATTGCAAAAGGGGACCAGAGCCTGTTAATACTTAAAAACACCTCTCATGGTCCTGAAACAGGGCTGTATTTACACGTCTTTATTCCAGCTGAGACTGTCCAAAGTCACTGAACTCTCTTGGTTAAAGGGAATAGAAGTTGAATACAGAACACGAATTTGATTACCATACCTTGCTCTCTGCAGTGTTCCTTCCACGCTTCTAAACAGGCAGACAGTCCTGCCATTTCTACGGTGAACTTCACAGATTTACTTTTAAGAGTTTTGAGAAACTTCTCCAATTTATTGATACCAACAGTCAGATTTGCTTTTATTTCCTTCTGAGTTGGTATACACAAGGCTTTCCATTGCTCTTGTTCTTTCTTTTCTTCTTTAGCTTTTAGTCGCCTGATGTTTTCCTCTGTAATTGTTTCCGCTTTACTTTTCTATCCAATAAAAGGAAGATATTTAGAACTAACAATCACTGTGTGCAAGCATCATCTAAAAAAAGTTAATCTGTAAACTCAATAACAGCAGGTACATTATAGGTTTCAATTCATGTGTGTGATGCATTGTGTTTTGGGAATTGTTTAAAATGGAACCTTATTTTGAAGGAGATATAATTTCTGAATCCCAATTTATGTTGTTCGAAAGAGCTTCCCTAAGCTTCATTTTAAGTCAGTATAAAGCTTCACAAGTAGCATAAAAAAGCACACATGCGGAAAAATAAAATAGCTGATGTTTGAAAGTTAAATTTCAAGCTTTTATTTTATACATGGGTAACAGTAATTCTGATCATATTGAGATGGTTTTCAATTAGTTAAATAAAATTAAGAGTTCAACCTTACTTGAAGTTAACGAAGTTATTTTACACACAGACTTTTACAGGTAACTCAACAGGCCATAATCTGTAATCCATAGTAGAGTCTATTATGAAATATTACTCAAATTACTATTGCTCAGCATTGTTCATGAGTATGCAAGTACATGCTACATACCCTGTGATGTCTGACAACATTCACATAGTTAGTATTAATTGCAATATCTACAGGATCTTTCACAGAGAATGTTTCCAAATACTGCAAGGAAATAAATAACTGAATAATGCTTTTTCCATTATTTCTCAATAGTTTCTTAAAGTAAAATTAAATTCATGGACTCCAGTTTCTTTCACTCCACATTATAATACTGGCCATGAGCCAAAACCTATCAGCCTTTACAGAGTTCATATTTATCAATTTTTCTATTTACTTGTGCATGTAAAAATATAATCACTCATCAGGATTCTTAACTAAGAACAAAAATACTTTTGCCAATTAGCTAATTAAATTTGAAGTACAAAGGCAATTTAAATTTCTTCAACTGAGAACTACTAGTGCATTCAGAACATAAAACTTCAGCTGTGGGACTCCGAGTAGAAATCCTTTCCTGGATTACAGAAAAAAGATTTGGAAAGAGCAACTTGAATACACTCACATGCTTTTTTTGTGTCTTTTTGACAGCAGCATTGGTATTCCTTGACACATCCTTTTGATGTACAATAAGTTTTGAAGCGCTGTCTTCCAAAGTGCTTCCATAAAAATGGCGAAAAGTCTGTAACTTTTGTATTTGTTTTCTTTCTTCTGGATCTTTGGATTTTGCTGCAAACGAATATAATTGATTAAAAAACACTCTGCTAGAATTACAGCCTAATCTATTTCCAAGAAAAGATACCTGGGTAACGGATAAATTTCCTAAAAATTCCTCATTGGCCTAAAGGCCAAAATCACATTTTGAAAGAGGCTAGCTACTAAGACTCACTGAAATCCAATAGTACTTTGAATTATCTGAGAGACACGCAACAGACTCAAATTCAAACTACTTCAGGCACACATTAAAAATACTGGAAAACTTAACAAGCAGGATGCCTGGAAAGAAATTATAACTGTTTGAGCAAAATTCCTAGGCTTCTCACACAGTCCATGAAAATAGGAAGGTGTCTTCCAAAGGCATTTCAGGTGATCAGAAAGAGACCTCTTCCCCATGAAAACAAGACTCTGCCATCAGAACACAAATAAAACTGCTGGAAGAACACTTATGCTAGCCAATGGAAGATACTGAACTGAGCACATGGATATTTCCACACTCAAGCTAGGTATTTCTCTCTGCCCTAAAAATCAAACTGATGAGTCAGTTTCTGAGTGTGAAGATCCATCTCAGAAGATCTTTCTGTTTTTTACAAGAAAGACTGAGATGACACATGCCAGCATTCAGAGTATTCATGCAAGGCATGGGAGAGAGAGGGCTGTCTCTTCAGCTGGAGTGGACATAGACCTTCAACTCCAACAATATGGAAGGTGCTCTAGGTACTATTCTGCATGTTATACTCTGGAGTGCATGGAAGAATGCAAAAAAAAAAAAATCACCCAGTCAGAAAGATGAGCAGATGGTACCCTGGTTTCATAGGTCAAGTGGTGCAAATACCCACTGAGGAAACAATATTTTTAAGTCATTGAATGAAAACCATAAGCAACACGAAGTACCAACAGTAATCCATGACTTCGGAACTCCTGGTAGGTTTTTCACAGTTTAATTCGCTGTATAATGCAATAGATGACGGGAACATCTTTGAGAGAAAGTTTTGTGTACGTGCTGGTACATAGCGTATCATATACTTCATTTCATGTAAATATGCAAATCTAAGATCAAAACTAAGTTCATGGTTTGTTTTCCGTAGTATCTCAAACTGGAAAAAACTTACAGGAAACTATAATGCATAAAATCAAGAATTAAGATACAAACAACTTTTGTTTACTTCCGTGCTGGTTTTAGTGGAATAGAGTTAAATTTCTTCACAGTAGCTTGCATGGGGTTACGTTTTGGATTTGTGATGAAAACAGCGTTGATAATACAGAGATGTTTTCATTATTGCTGAGCAGCGCTCACACAGAGTCAAGGCCTTTTCTGCTTCTCACCCCACCCCACCAGTGAGCTGGCAGGGGGTGCACAAGAAGTTGGGAGGGGACACAGCTGGGACAGCTGACCCTAGCTGACCAAAGGGATATTCCATACCATATGACATCATGCTCAGCAGATAAAGCTGGGGGAAGAAGAAGGAAGGGGGGGGATGTTTGGAGTGATGGACGTTTGTCTTCCCAAATAACCGTTACGCACGATGGAGCCCTGCTTACCTAGAGATGGCTCTAAACACCTGCCTGCAGATCGGAAGTAGCAAATGAATTCCTGATTTTGCTTTGTTTGCATGCACAGCTTTTGTTTTATCTATTAAAGTGCCTTTATCTCAACCCATGAGTTTTCTTATTTTCACCCTTCTGATTCTCTCCCCCATCCCACCGGGGTAGGGAGGAGTGAGCGAGTGGCTGTGTGGTGCTTAGTTGCTGGCTGGGGTTAAACCACAACAACTTCTTTTACTTCTTATTTTAATTCTGTTCTCAAAAGATAAGATTCGCTATGCGTGCACTGTGCAAATATCTGAGTAGATTTTGCACACGTATGGATGTGCTTACCAAGCATTATCCAAACTGTATATTTAAACATTAAACTGCATATGTACATACAGTTTGCTTATATAAATCTGTGAAACATTTTGCAAGCAAAAGGGAATGTATCATGAATATCTGACCACAAGTGTTCATTCTGTTATACTCGTCAGAGCTATTTAAGATAATACAAAATGCATACGCATAATGCACAGGTACTTCAGTTTAAGTATAATTTAGCTAGTGCAGTAGCTCTAGTTTGGCAAGTATTTATACAGCTGCAAATATTTTCTGAAATGAGAAGTCCTCCAAAACCACGATATCCTTTACAATATTGTGCTAGCCAACACAGACACGTGGGCTTTGTGTCAGTTTTTCTTACCATCAGCATTGCACCGTACTCGCTCATATTCCTCAGTCAAAGGTCTGCCAGAATGCCAGTGACAAAGCTCATCAAATTCCTTGTATTTAATAAGTGAAGTAACTGCAGGATCATTGCTGAAATATACAAACATTAAATAGAGCAGAAACAAAAAGTGTTTTCTGGCATCTCTAATGAAACATTCAAAACATTAAAAAACTGAGTATTTATCAACATACAATTTTACTGTGGCAGAAAACCAACATATGGTTTAATTCTACTCCAAATATAGTGTGTCAAGATAGCTTCAGTTTTTCAGAAAGAATTACTAACAAACAAAGTAAAACTCCATTTTTTCACTTCTTTTCATACAGACTAATCACAGAATGCAATGTAACTACATAACTCGCACACTGGCTAAGAAATACTCATTGTGCAGCACAGAACCCAATTCCACAAGCAGCAGAGCAAATGAAAAGGATAATCTGTTCTTACTTTTTTTTCAGTATTTTTATTTAATGTTTTTCTTCTCCTGAAATCAATCTGAGCTTTGCAATTTAGGATTAGACCTTTCAAATACAAATTGTACATCTAGAAAAACAGTTCCAGAATGTAGAATAAGAAACGAAGACTATAACGCAAACAAATAACAGTATGAGAAAATATGGATATATTGACTCTTATCCATTCTTGTTCTGAACTTTCTGTTAATATTTACACCATGTAAATGCAAAATTTTACCCAGTCATAGCAAAAGCACTTCTACATTTGTACAAATTGAGCATAATATGGATGTAAAGTGCAGGGGAGTAGAAAATAAGCCCATATAATGTTATTTCATTAGAATAAAACTCATATATGTACCTTTCTAAAACAGGTAGGTTTTTCAAAACGTCTCCAGCATAATCTTCAACAAGACCAGATTTCACTGGGATTAGTCCAATGTTATGAATTTCTGTTTCATAGTCTTTACCGTGTAAAAAATAATTAATATAGTTTAATTAAGAGTATATATAATTGCATATCATACTTGAAAATTCTGTCAAGTTACATTATAAATTAAATCCTATAAAGCAGAATTTCCTAAAAGTAAGCAGCAGTTCACTAGTTCGCCTCTTCCTGTTTCTTCTCAAGCATGGAAAGAAGAATGAAGCAGACATCATCATTGCTTCTGAGTAGATATTCTCAAAATCCATTTTAGACACCTACGCTTTTTGAATGTTATTACAACCCATCCCATCTCACAGGCATGTACTTTCCTGCACTGATTCCATAAAGACCACAGTCTCCTAAATATGCACTTTCAACTGCACTTATGTTAGATGACTAAAGATGACATGTAACATCATTGTGCATCCTTCCCACGTTTGAAGTCTAGCCACAACTTCGGTCTTCAAGGTCTCCAATGGAGATACAGGAATAGGCAACACAAATGCTGTGCCAGAAGATGCCTTAATACCCCACAGATAACAAAGAAACTGTCTTCTTTTGCCCACTTGACATCTTTGAAATCAGCTGAAGAACACTCTCCAACTTCAGGAGACTTATATTCCAGCCTTTACTGAATTTCTTACCAACTCTCTCTTCTAAAGATTCATATAATTTGATACGTTTAAAACAAACATTTGAAGGTTGCAGCAAAACTGGTTCTCAAGAAATGTCAGATATCAGGCAAAAATCTCTACCTACTCCTTTCAGATATTCAGAACAGGTCTTATAAGTGAGGGAAGAAAATAAATAATCTCTGAGCCAATTTCCCCAATTATGGGCTACTAAACAGGATGATGGTGTAATTTAAGACACTTATGGGCAAGGCACATTTCTACAACCTTCAAGGATGGCAATGTGAGCTACAGTGATGGCTGGACTCTCTACCGTTAGGGCAACAATTCTATATCGCACTTAATTTGCTGCTCCCATGCCCAATACCTGCATAACCCTATGTCAACATGTACAAAGATGTTCTTCAGAGACATTCTTCCTGCAGCGTAATCGTTACTTTAATTAAGAGTAATTATTATGCTTTTTACTATTATTTGTACTACACTAATCATAACATTTTTTACGGGACATACAAGAGATTTGGGCTAGCAAATCATGGAACTAAACCCAATTCCTACTGAAGTCAATAACAACACTTGTGCTGTCTACAGTGGAGTCAGAATTTCACCCATAAGGCCTGGTCAGACTTCTTTTGGCATCAGCTGCAAGTTTTGCTAGTGGGTTGGAAGGAAAGAGAGGATCCATAAAGCATGGATTAGATTTGTGATCAGGATAAAATCAGATCACTATTTCTAGAATTTCTAGTGATAGCAATGAAGATCATGCTTCTAACTCTCTAATTTGTGGAGTTGTCAGTTGTACCTTTAAATGTCTGTTTCTGTTCAAGAAATAGTTGGGTGGTCTTTCGTATTGGGAAAGCATCTCCAAAACTGTATTTCATAGCCAATTTCGTTACAGTGTCCCATAAACATTGGTATTCATTCTCCATTTCTTTCCCCAATTCCTTTTTCAACTCTAATCCTGGGCAGGGAGGGAAGAGAGAAAAGAAAAAAAAAAAAATAAAAGTTTCCTCAAACAGAACCTACCTATTCACCTGTGCAGCATCAGGCACAAAGACTTCAGTCATATCCAAGGTCTTTGGTCATTAGAACAAATTAGGACAGAATGTTGTACATTCACAGTTTTTAATAGCCCAGCGTATAAATAACTAAATGTACTGAGAAGATGTATTTTGGAAACACCAGATTTAGATTGTCTGTGGAAGTCTGCAAGCTCCACAGCTAAAGAAGAATTTTCTCACCTTCACCCCCTGCAGGGTAGGATCTTGAACTGAGAATTTTCTTTTTAGTGCCCAATAATAGGTATCATTATAAAAACAAATGTTTCATATTCCTAACTTATATTTCCTTTAAAAATTCCTCTACACTTGCTCTACTGAGGTAAACACAGGACATTTTGTGACCAGATTCATAAAGAAAGTGTTCTGGTTTACTATCAGACAGACAGACTCATGGCAGAGGATTTCAGGTAAAGAGAATTACTCTGAAAGAACATTTGCTACAATTCTTTTTCCATACTTTCTTGCTCTGTCAGCTTTTATAACTTTTTTGTGAATCTTAACACATGGGATGGCATTCTTAAAGCTCCAACTCCCAAATCAATGTATTTATAGGACAATATATGTTTTTTTTCTGAATCAATTTCACATGAAATTAAAAATCCAACGTCACAGTGACATTACGGATTGCATCTAGTTTCCATTCTGACTGCATTGCGCTAAGACAAAATTAAATGGATAGAAAACTGGCTAAAAAACAAAAGGTTGAGCATACCCAACAACAGTGACACAGAGCTCTTACTACCTATGTTATATCACTCTTCCTTTGCATCAGTACAGGTGGCACATCCAAGGTATGATATGGAAAAGTATTCTGAATGAGTACTGGTGAAAGATGTGATTTTCTAGACTTGGCTATAGAAAAAAGTTTCCCTATTATTCTATAAAATGTATCCATTATATGGGTAATTAGAAAATTGTGCTCATTTCTGCTTGTACAAGCAGTTTCATTCTCATTTTGCAGCTTAATAAAGTTAGAAATGTAAGAAAGCAAACTGTTCAACAAAGATAAATACCTTTAATGTATTCAACCTCATAGTAATGTGCAAGATTTATGAGCAGTGAATCATCATTTAAGTCAGGCAGGTAAGTTAAATCCAATTTCCAATCACTTGTATCACTTAGCTGTGTCAGGGCAAAATGCATACACAACTGCTGCTGTTAAAATAAAGCAAAGAATTAATTCTTATGGAGCACCTTTTCATGTGGAGGGATCAAAGCATCTCCAAAGCAAGGTTAACTACCACAGATTTTGTTGACGTGACAACCAACACACTGTTACTTGACTTCTCTGTGATCAGGAAACAGCCTTCACTGTTATAACCAACTTTAAACAATAAAAAGGCCTGCCATCAAACTTCCCATACTGGATGAGACCAAAAGGTCCATCTAGCCCAGCACCCTAACACTAATGCTGGCTAACTGGAGATGTCTAAGAATAGGTCAAGTATAGAGATATTGCCTCAAATTTTATCCTAGCCCAACTGATCTGTGGCTCACAAGATTCCTGAACCAGGTAAGGTTTGTTTCCAACAGGTACATTACATTCTTTGATCTCATCAGATGACTAAAGTAGCATATAAAGGAAAAGGAAAACTGAAATGACAATTCTACCTGATGACAGGGGAAGTAAGACAGTACTACACATACCATTTTTATTAATGGCAAAACTTGCTTAGTCCAGCAGGATTTCATGATCCTAATCTGTGCTCTCTGTGAAAGAGGCATATGAAGAAGAAAAGCCACTGTAAGACACTGCATTCTACAGAGGTCAGCTGCTTCTTCTGGAGAGAGGGGTTTATTTCTTCCCTGTTGAGAGATGACAGATAAAAAGTTGACCACATCCTTCAGTAAAATAGTGTTCACCTCTACTTAATTGAATGGTTTGCACTTTGTTAAAACGGCTAATAATTTTGATCTATTTAAAAAATTTGTGCATTTTAATTACTTGTGGATACACTTAACTTCAAAATGAACATTTTATAGTGCTGGTAGATGCAGATCAGTTATAATGTAAAAAAAATTCTCTTTTCTGAAAAGATTACAGCTATTAAAATCAAGACAAAACTTAAAAACAATTGTGAGTGTGTCTGGCTAGAAATGTTATTATTTTAAGAGGAAAATTTAGTATCTATGTATAGACCTATGCTCTTTTCTCAACTGCACAGCAAAAAGTCTGTACAGAAATCCAGTTGTGCTAACCACTCATAGCTATCCTGTGGTCCACTGAATATGTGTCTCATAAAATATTACTGATATATTACGTCTTTGTTAACTTGATGAAAATATAAGGCTTGTAGTATGGTCACAAAAACAATGTCATGACCACATCTAGAAAGAAACATTTTTTCTGAAATGTCGTGCTAACTTGAGGAAAAGCATATTCTTCTGTAAAAGCTAGTATGCCACTGAACGTTAGGAAAAGAAAAATGATGAGCGCAACTACCTTCTAAGGTAAAACTTCCTATGGAAGTAGTTGGTCCTAAGGTAAAACTTTCCCCAGGAATAGCCACTGTGGCAGGGGGCACAGTGTGACCCACAGAGAGATCATACTCCTTTGGAAAAGCTGTGGCCACAGCAATTATCTGAACCAGACCACTTACAGAATGCAGTCATGAAGGAAGCAGCTGGGCCTCTCTTCATCTTGGGATCTAGAAGTACAACCATCTCTCCTGTTAGCAAAATGGTTATGGTCACTGTGCTGAAAAGATATTCAAAAAATTCTTACTTTTGCCGATCGTTTTGTCTTTGCTCCCATGGAAGTATTTGCATTTTCCAACATGTTGCTGTATATTTTTAATCCCACAGCACAAGCAAGAACACAGACCACACGCCGAATGTCAGATCCTTCAGGCCACAGTTGTTTCAACAAAGGGACAGTCTGGCAAACCTGTAGTCATAACATGATGAATAGCACAAATGACCGCTATAATAAAAATTACAAAAAAAGGACAAGTCTTATCCTTTACAGAATTCCATCAGAGAAGGGAAAAAAAGGATATGAAAACTACAGAAGGAAAAGTGGGCACAATCATTAGTAAAAATAGCTTCTATGGCATGCCCCTGAGGGCACCAACAGCCCTGACTGTCCCTGCCCAACCCCTGGGGCCTGCCCCCACCTGCTGCCCAGGGCCCCATTTCAGCCCCTTGGGACCGTCAGTCCCTGCGCCAGCGATGCTGCAGCAGTGCCAGTCTTCAGCTCACCACAGCCCAGCAGGCTGGCAACCCGGTCTGGCCTCAGACTGTTCCCAGGGAGGTGCCGGATGCCTGGGGTTGCAGCTGCCCCCCGGCTGCCCTGCTTGGGGCTGGGGCAGTGGGACAGGCCCTGGCTACCACGCCCTGCCCTGCCGCCTCCAGGGGAGCTCCCACAGCCTGGGCCCCAGGGGAGCAGCCACCTGTCCCCATCGCACCCTGATATTTTTCCGCTCATGGGGTATGCAATTATTGAATTTGCCTCAGGAAAGGTAATCATAATAAAACAAAGTATTAGCAGTAGCCAGGCAGCCATGTTTCTACTGACTTTAAAATGCTTTCTAAGTAACACCATTTTTTCCTGGAATGAAAAAAATCAGCTTGCTGGACCAGTATCATTTCCACTGAAGTCCAAGGAAGCCTTGCTGCTGTCCTCTGCAGGAGCAGAAGTACAGTCACAACCCTGCAGTGCAACTTAACACTCAGGAAAATGACAGGGGTCTATTGGGCACTAAAGGTATAATATATACATAAAACCACCAAACTTTTAAGGTTAAAATATTGTAAAATGAGATTAATGAATCCATCGCTTTAATCATGCAAGCACGGACCTAGCAACTGTAATCACGCTCTTAAAAAAAAAAAATTCCCAGATCGTGCATGCTTTTATAGTTAACAGAGTGTGCAAGCCTTGGCAGCTGCAACAGGAAGGTTTAGATTTTGAGATGTCTCTATAGACAAGGTTGCTGCTGGCAGCAGCACCGACTCTTGCCCGCCGCTGCTGAACATACCCTCCTACACCCTACCCTCAGGAGCCAGCTGCTGCCAAGGGGGGGAGGCAATGGCCACAGCACACCCAGAGGGTAGTAGCCACAGCCCCCCAGGTGGCTAAAGCTGGATTTATGCCACAGGTGGTGTTTTCTGCTGAATGGGCTGGTTCCCATCTTCAACAAGACAAAGGCAGTCACCAAGAGGGAAACATCCCTTAAGTGGCATCCCACCGATCATCTTCCAGCTGAACCATCCTACTTTAGTGAACTTTAAAGAAAGAAACAGCTTCAAGCTTCTGTGAAGGAGAATGGGCACAGAGGAGACCTTCTCAGACTCAGGGTGTCATTTCAGGATAAGGAATAGAGCCCCCAGTTCTGGCTAGGAAAGAATTTCAGGCAAAGGAATGGAGGAAGACAGTCGGCTTGAGGAGAAAAAAGAAAAAGGATCAAAGAGGTCCAATTACCTCTTTTTGTATTCTTTTCAGGCTCAGCTTGAGATGTTCATATAGACACACGAATGGTTCTTTGTACCTGACTAGGTTTTCACAGGCATATCGCAGATCTCCTTCATACTAAGAAGTGCAGAAGTCAAAGTTATATGCAAAAGTCAATAGATACAATGCATCAGGGACTACTAGCCACAGACAGAAACCATTCAAATATATAAAAATCCTCAGCCTCCAAGAAACATTTGTTGTAAATAAAACTCCTTTAAAAATCACATCCCTCGCTTAAATGCTGGTCTCATCCGGCATATTACAAGTCAACGAAGACACATGATATTGAAGTTAAGGGAAAGGCTGTATTTGAGACTACCATATTTTAAGTGAACAAGGATGTGAAATGAGACTACAGAGGACAGGGCAGGAATTTGCCACCAATCACAATGTTTGACTGTTAAGGATTTCAAGACCAGTAGATTAAAGATACGTAAAATGAGCCCCGTATCAGTGCTTTATAATTTTAATACGTAAAATATAATACTCATATTGAGATAATTTAATTAAATCTGCTAAGCAGAACTAACACCGTTATTGCAAACCAACAACAAAGTTGTGTAACTTACCTTTTGAAAAAATAATCTGTGTTTATACACACTCTGAACATGATATCCATAAACTCTAAGAATATCATACTCCTGTCCTGAAGCAAGCACAACGTTGATTTTCTTTGACAGTGAATGAGCAATTAAAATAGATAAATAGTCAGTTTGGAGAGAGGTCAGTCCTATGTCAGATACGATGATGAAGTAAGGATAGCTTTTCTTCAGGAAAATCTTCCATTTAGATGATAAACAATTGGAAAATTCTGTGTGAACAGTGGTGCCTGTGTTATGCCTCAGGTGTTCTATTAATGCAGTACGTAAGAAAAGAAAATGAGGATACGACAAGTACATCTGTTCTGCATCCTGTGGGAAATAAAACCAATGAAATTATCCGGTTACATGTGTTGACACAATGAACAGTTTCCTAATCCTGATTACAATCAAGCAGTTGGTTTTGAAGGAGTGCAGTGGTTTAAACAGCAGACAAATGTTACTTGTTCAGTACCTTGAAGAAAACAATGACGTATTTGGCTCCTTTTTCAGTGAAATCCTGCAGGAAGCATTCAATTTGGTAGAAGAAGTTTAGATACTGTGTTTCCTCATCTAAAAACATAAGGAGTAAGGAATCCCCATCTATCACAAAGAATTCAGACTCAACAAAGTCTTTTAACAGACTGACATACCTGAAAGAAAAAGAAATAGCATGTACATAATATTACTCCAAGAAAAGCTGGGGACATGGGACAGAAGAAATTTGCTTACTAATAGATTTTAAAATAAATGTTTTTGTTAATTAAATCAACTAAGAATTAAATGTATAAATTAAATCAATAGCAACCATCTTTCTTGGATCTAAGGTTAGTCCTAAATAGCTTGCAATCCTTTCAGTTATTGAATGTATTAGCAATTTTCTCCTTTACAGCTCCGGATACTTTTGTAGCATCTGAGACTTCTGTGACTTACGTGGCACCTCTTGTCCGTGTCTGCTTATGCAGAAAGTGTTATCTGTTCTATAAGAAATACCCCACAGGAGATAACGACAAAATACATTTTGACAGCATTCCTGCCTGAGTTTCCAGCTAAAAATAGCAAGTGGCTTATCAACAACTATCATGACAATGACAACTACCTCCCTCATCCAAGGAATGTCTATGCCAAGAAAAATACCTTAACAGCAAGAGGAATCCAATCACAATACATGCCTTCAAGAGACGAAAGAATTAAAAGACTTCTTCATCCCCTTCCCATTTCAGAAAACTATGAAAGTTCATAAAATTTGCATTCATCAGTCTTAGGTCAAACTTGAAACAAATCCTCTTCACTGAAGATGGCAAATATAAACAGGCAGCACCTCAGTAGTTTTTAATACATCCTAGGAATGGACTGCGTTCTCCAACTCTTTAAGAATCCATGAAAGTCCAGGGACATGATGTTTTACTCAGGACAGACCAAGGAATCAGAAGAACTTTTGCAGGTCCAGATGAAGAGGCAAGCCCTTCTAGTAAAGGTTCTCTGCTTTCATGTTTGTCTATTACATACTACACTATTACTTATTACAATACTAATGCATATTATGAGAACATCCATACTCTAATAATAAGAATGTGCTTGTTTTCTTCAAGGCTGTCAAAAATGCCTCATACACAACACCTTAGATGCACACCTGGGAGGACCCGCCTTTCCTTTCTGGCTGGGATCAGCAGCCTCTGGTTTACAAGCCCAGTTTGTTATCTGATGCAATGAGTAGCCTTCCATGAACAAAAACTATGTAAACTTCTGTCTTAAACATTTAAATTGTCTGCCTTTAATTAATACGAATCTCTTTAGCATGTCAGCTCCAGAATGCAGAGAAGACACTTCACTGTCAATGTGAATGACACTATTGCTAATCCTTTTCCATATCAAGCAGGGGAAGGAATCAGAATCTGGGGATGCAGATCATACATGAGAATTGACATGCAAAAACACAGAAGGTATATACGAAAAGGAAAATTTTGTAGGAAAACTGTTTTAAATGCTGTAAAAGGAGTAGCCTTAAAACATGTGAGGAAACACGCTCAAAATAGAATGACAGAGAATTTGAAAAAGAATAAAAAGCAATAGTTAAAATTGTACTTGAGTTCCTAAAATGTGCAGACAATCCTTACTCTTTGGGCAGACATTCTATTATATTAGGAATCTTCCTTCATGTGGCTGGAAGAAGTATGAAATCCTAAGCATGCCTTAGGTCTCCTGGTTTTCCACAAACCTAGGTGACGAGCACATAGCTTCTTTCTCCAAGGGGTACTACTACTTAGTTCAAAGAAACTATTTCTATTACCATTTATTACATTTCTTTCCATGAACCCCACTGTACTTACTGAGCTTTTGATAGGGATGCCCAAATGTGTAGCCTCAACTTCTTCAGAAATTCAAGATGTTTTCTCATTTCTAAAATAACCACATATATGGTTATTGATAGAACCATATAACCATAACTCATCAATTAATTACAAAAGAGCCAAAAGGTAGGACACTGCAATAAAAGCCACAGACATGAGCGTAAGTTAATAACAGCTCCTCACCAGGGCTTTGGGAATCATGTTCATGCTGGAAAACTTTGAAATCTTTGCCTTCAGTTTGTGATGCCTGCAGTGTCATTTCTTCAGTGGTCGAGATACTGTAAGTGTTACTGTAATCTGGGTCTTCAGCTTCTTTTTCTCTATCTTCCTCTTCTTTAAGCATCTGCATAACAGCTGCTTCTGCTTTGTCACTGGTCTCATCCTCCTCATCACTGTCACTCTCTTCATGTTCCTTTGTTGGAATGAAGGCTATTTCCTCACTGTCGCTACACGCGCTATCATTATCACTAGCATTCTCATTTGCATCATTATGAAGGACTTCCTTGAAATGGCCTTCTGCAGAATCCATCACAGATCTTGATTCTGGCATCCAAAAAAAAGAAAACTTTAAGCAATTAAGAGATAATTTTCAGGAAATATGGTACGCTCTGAGGCTTCACCCATTAAATTATCTACTTGATAATCACACTGGAATAAAACTTTAAGAAAAATCAGAAAGCATTTTGTGAACATCCTTGTGAGACATCCCTGCGAGACATATTTTCAATAAAATTTTTGTGAACTATAAGGAAAACATCAGCTTTTGTCTTTCTTAAAGTTCAGTAAAGAGGAGCATTACATATCTGTTTTGTGCTTTGCATGAAGGGACCCTTGGGGGGGTTAGTCATAATTTGCTATATTAGCTATATCTACATGGCATGCTCCAAGGAATGACCCATGTTTCCGGGTTCAAGTGACTTGTACCCACACCGTTCATGCCACTCCAGTCACAAGTAAGCATGCCACAACATCTTGATTGCATGATGGCGGTAATCATGGTTTGGTATCAATCCCACTTTTTAATTCAGTTTTAGCTTTTTTCTTAATTTTTTTTTTCAAGGGTAGAATTCTCAAATCTTGAGTAATCATACAGCTGTAATGGTTAGGGTAACTCCCCACTTTATGAGATCACGATGTTCAGTTCCTTTGAGCTGAAGAACAAACAAGCAGCTTGGGATAACCCTGCACACTCCCTGCCACATCAGCTCAGTTCTTCTGAACTTAGTTTTCTCTAGTTTCCATTCAGGTAACAGCCTCATGCAGTGTCTATCGTTGCAGTATTTGCCATTGCAGTATTCATATGCCTTAGATATGGTTATCCTTCATTTTCCTGAGACCATAAAAGGACTATTTCATCTGTAGATGTCATTTTTAGTCTTATAACCTGTCTTAAAAAACTAACAAAAGAAACTAAAGTGCAACCTCCATTTTTCAGATTTCACAAATTCAACTCAAAACTAAGCTGAAATTTTCTTCTTGATTTTCACCTTGTGTTAGTTTAAACTCCTAGCAAATGAAGTTGCAGAAAAAAGAAACAAAAATACATTTTTAACATCTACTTGTAAAATACTGTACACAGTGTGCTATATTACAGCCATGTGCTTAACGTAACTTTACAGTTGAACTGTAATACCTATTTTCACAAAATGTAAGCTATTTATATACATACAGCTACATAAAGTCACCTTTTGTGTACGTGCATACATACTTTTTGTCAAGGCAGCAATAAACCTAAGACTTTTGTCCATTTTCTTATCTAAATTTAAAAAGCTATATCAAAGGCTTGAGAACACCATTCTGGGATGAATCATGTATTTTTGCAAGCTGAAATTGTCACTTACCTAGAAAATGGCCATCACTACTTCAGCAATCTCCCAAGCAAGCATGACTTTCTATATCTGAAAATGTAAAGTCAGCCGTTCTCAAAGCAAGCCGTATCTGTACATACTCACGTATGGACTGATATATTTCCTTTCGAAAAAAAAGGCTTAAATACTTTGCTACATCGGTGCTTTTCTGCAGTGCACACACTGACATCTGAGGTGCTTGGGGCTACAGTGTGGGCAGAGGCAACAAGGTAGCTTGGACACTCTGCCAGCAGCCTCGCTGCTCCTCCACACTGCAGGGTGTTCCCTTGCTGCCTGCAAAGTCCCAGATGCTCCCCTGCATGCTGTCCAGCCACCTCTAGCCCTAAACCAACTGCAACCCTAACGCAAACCCAAACCTCAGCTCCAGCACCATGACTAAACCCAACCACGGCCTCCCTCCCCGAAATAAACCCAATCCTAGCCTTAACCCCAATCCTAGTCTCAGCCCCAAACCCCACCCTAAAGGCAACCCTAACCACAACGTCTAACAAAGCCCCGGCCCGGACAGTACCTGCCACCACTGCCCGCTCCGCTGCCTGACCCGGCTCCGCCGCCACACCGCCTTTAAGGCGCCTCTGGCCCCAGGCTCGGGCCCCGCCGCCGCCTGCTCCCTCCTGCTTTCGGTTTCTGTTCACGGCAGTGCCCGGCCGCCAAGTTCAGGTTTCGTTTGACAGGTGCCCGGAGAACTGCGTCCCTGAACACGGCACTGCGAAATATCACCGGTATTTCCTTGCTGCCATGAAATTATGCTTTTCAGTTACGGCGGCTTCAGCTAATGGTCCAAGAGCCATTAAGCCTGCATTGCTTAAGAATATTGTTAATGAAGGTTGCATATACAATGCAGAAAATAAATACTGATTCTTATTTCTGTCCCTTTATTCACCATAATCTATTCTTCTACAGCCTGCTTTCTTAAAGTAGGAAATTCCATATAAAAATAAACTCAGAGATATACTTCACACAACTTTTTAGCATTTCCAGCAAATCCTTTAGCAGGAACAGTACTGGACCCCTGTCACTTAGTTTAAAATAGTGAAGCCTCGATTCACAAGGGAACCTGGGTACCCAAGTACTGTTGAAACAACATTTAGGAAACCAGAGTTTATGTATCAGATTGTCTTGGTGAGAAGTGAAAAGGCCAGCTCCCCTTTAGATCAGATCCTTGTGCAGGATACAGGCAGAGATCCGCTGGGCTTACGTGGAATACGTACATAGCCTCCTCCTGGATCCAGGTAGGTTTTTGACAGCCCCCCTGGTGGACTGCTGGCACGAAACACTTGCCATGTGAGCAGATCAGAGGTCTTTTCCACATCCTGCATTTCCTTTGAGACCTGTACAAAGATCCCAGAAACTCATGAGAACGGTATCTTTTACAGTATAGCAACACACCCACAGTGCTCCAGCATATCAGAATTGTTTTGTTTAGCTAGCCAAGATAAGCCCCTGCTCCCTGCCTTCAGCACACTTTCTTTTTCTTTGGTAGGTAACAATCTAGGAAATAATTGGAACTCTTTATTTCCTTTCTTCAAATAAAACGGGGTATGATCTTTAGCCCAATGCCTCAACAGATTTTGATATAGCTTTTAATTAGGTCCTGAAGACAGACCTTTAGATTCAATTTTCCATCCCTTTGGATGATGCATTTTGGTTTAGAAAAGTGTATTTTAGGTCTGCTATTCATCTGACTAAAAGGCAGATCAGACACTTTACTTCCCTGAGGAAGCTGGTGCCGCCTCCATGAAAACATATTTAAGAGCAAAACCACCACTCAGAAGGGGGAGGGGGTCAGAGGGGAATAAAAGTGAAAAACACTGGTGCAAACACCAAGGTCAGGTCCCCCCACAGAGGACCCTATGCTGGAGCAGGTGGATATGCCCTGAAAGAACCACAGCCGGTGGAAAGCCCATATTGGAGCAGGTTTATCCTGAAGGACTGCAGCCCACGGAGAGGACTCACACTGGAGAAGGGGTAAAGTGTTAAGAAAAACTGTTATGTCCTGAGTAACCCCCCCAACCCTCATCCCCCTTGTAATACTCAGGGGATGGGGAGGGATAGAGCAGTCAAGAATGAAGGAGTAAAGTTGACCTGAGAATAGGGAGAGTGGGGGAAAGGTGTTGTTTAAAATTTTATTTTTTGTTTCTCACTATCAAAATCTATTTTAATTGGCAATAAATTAAACTACTTTTCACCAAATTGAATTTCGTTTGCCTGTGATGGTAACTGGTAAGCAGTCTCCCTGTCTTTGTGTGGACTCACAGGCTTTTCCATCCTATTTTGTCCCGTCCTGTTGAGGCAGGGGAGTGAGAGAAGAGCTGAGTGAGCATCTGGCAGTCAGCCAAGGTCAACCCACCACATTCTTTTAGATCTCTCCATATAATGCAGGAG
This sequence comes from Nipponia nippon, assembly GCF_047370975.1. Taxonomy (NCBI): domain Eukaryota; kingdom Metazoa; phylum Chordata; class Aves; order Pelecaniformes; family Threskiornithidae; genus Nipponia; species Nipponia nippon. Next base: position 42,995,473 of record NW_028262380.1, on the reverse strand, counting down.
GCAAAGAGGGAAGGGGTGAAGACAGACGCTTGAGATGAGCACCCAAGACAGCCATTCTTTCAAGCATGAATCAGAGTGCCTAAAATCATCGAGCAGTTGGCAGTAACCATCTAGTATAGAAAAACAGCTGCAGAAGTTTTAACTTGAGCCATCTACGAAGGGGAAATTCAAATTGTAACTGCTCAGCAGCAATAATTGGAGACCAAGGAACAACCTGGTCCTGGCAGCGGGAAGGCCTAACTCCAGAACCAGGTTAAACAACAGAAACAGGAATGCCAGAGGTGGAATGACTCTATATAAGGGAGAACAAATTCCCCTGTTGATAAAATAAGAAATGCTACAGTATTGATTTGTAATGATATGGCTGGTGCTGGCGCAAGTGTGTATAAGGAATCGGCTCATGCCACATCTTTGGAGACTCCCTGTACAACCGCTTACAGCAGTAGGACTCTGTCCAGTGCACTGTCCATTACATCACTTTATACTTAAACACAAATATGTATTCAATTCACCACAAGGGGTACAATAAAAAATCCCCAACACCTACTTGAAGCTGTCAGGAGCCACCTATCTTAAGCTAAGCTAAGCTCTCTCCTTTAAAATACATGCATAAATTCAAATTTTGCCTAAGTTGTGCCTCAATTGGTTTTGGAATCTAGCCCTAAATTCAATAGAGGTGGTGGAAAGACTAGTACATGTCTGAATGGGAGAAATTTTTGACCTAAAGATTAAACTAAATATATGAATATTTTAATTTCTTTCATTAACCTTACTGGACCAACACAAAATACAGAAAGTAGTGATAAGGAATCTGGTAATGCTTTGATTACTTTTCAAACAGTAGTAAGTGTAAAGGCCACACCATCAGGAACCCTCTGCTTGTCTGGTCTAACACCAGCCATAGACCGTTCACCACATTTCTCAGAGGTCATTTAAAGAAACACTGGAAAAATTAAAGGAAAAGATCAAATGTTCACATGCTTTTATGTAGAAGAAAAATTCTTTGCTTAGTGTTAAGATACAGTTATTATGAGCAAGCTAAAGTTTTAAATTAGGAGCTATTCAGACTTACCAAATCATTTTTATTAGTATTTTTACTGTGCTTTTTCTCATTGAATCTAAATGGTGAAACTCCAGTCATGTTCACCTTGTCAGTTTTTCCTGAAACTCATCATCATAGAGGGCTCTCCAACATCCAAATATTTCAGCTCCATTTCTTAAGATCAGCTAGATTTTGATACATTTCTGTTCAATTTATAGGAATGAGGAATGACTCTCTCCCAGACTCTAGGGATCTGCATCTGCTCATCATGATGTACTCATTCATGTGAGATTTCTGAAGTGGGTTGGCAGCCCATTCTGCATGGACAAATTACTCTGCTTACTAGCACAATGGTAAGCAAGGCACTAGAATAGGATCTCCATTTTTGCTCTGGAGGAGGGAGATATCAAGGTGATATGGGCGGGTGAACAAGCGTGGGAAACCAGAGGGATAAGGAGGCAAGAGACTGATTGCATGTAAACAGGTTGCTGGGCAGAATGCCTGTCTAGCCATGCACCTGCACCTCATCAGCACAGGCTGTCCTGTCTGCTCATTAAACTCCATTTCTAACCACCTTCCTGGGTGAGGGACTACCTGTTCTGTGTGCATGTGTGTGCATGGAGGCCTGAGTGCCTGCAGCTGGCATCAGACCATGGGTCACAGGGATCCATGTGTCTGTGGAACCAGAAACAGGAGTGACTGAGGGTATGTAAGTCAGTGTGCAGTCCCTAGTGACTATCAAGCCAGACCTGCCGGCAAGCAGCTAAAGTGGCCTGGGAGCGAGGTATGCATGTCTCTAAGGGCGAGACCCCTGGAGGAGCTGTCTACTAGGGGGTCCAGGCCAAATGCTGGCAAGACCATAAATAAGGTCTCAGGCTCAACTGAGACACTTGTTTCCATGTGCATGTGAGTGCCTGTGCAGGAGGCAACTGGGGAGAGCCAGGGTCCACGGCCAGCCACTGGATAGCCCAACTGCACAGGCCCAGCTACTGGTGGGATCTGCATTGTATATATTTCCCGCTAAAGGGCCTTCTTCCTGAGTGCTGAGTGTTTCTCCAACTCTGTTGATATGTGTGGCCAGCTGCATTTATATGTATGTGTTGTACAAATGTGTTAGTTTGTACACCTGATGGGGACAAATGCCCCACTACTGGTTAGCTCTACTACTTTCCTAGAAAAGTAAATCTGACATATACTATCAAATTTAAGGGCACGAACCAAACTTTTCCAGGTATAAAATCTGTTGATCATCACTACAGCACGTGGCTGTAAAAGGAGACACAAAGAATTTGACATTAAATAGAAAAGTGTTCTTTGTAAAATAAGAATGCCTTTCTCATGTGGCTGTTTTGAAATTAGATTCCCTACGTGTTTGTCAAGTACATTAATACCCTCAAAACCAGTAATAAAACACAATCTATAGAATTTCATGTACATTTTCTGAACTATATCCATCCTGGATACAAAATGTGTCCTTATAAGCCTTTAAATCACATACTTAGAACATTGACACTTTCTGCATGAGCTTATAATTGCTGCATAAGCAGTTATTACCATTTCCAGACAAGCATGCAAAAGGTGAAATAGCTGTTCTTCCATTATTGCAACCCATTAAGTAAGATGCTAGTTCTGAGTCACTGCATTCATTACCTGAGAAGTCTAAATAGAAATGACATAAAATGTAAACGTAGTCATATTTACACACACAATTCTTCTCCAACCCATAGAAAAAGCTTATTCATAGTGTATGTTAAAGCATTACCTTTACAAATTTAAAGTTACAGAAAAACATCTAAAATCTTGAAGACTTAGTTTTTATTAAAGAAAAATTCAGCCATGTTCTTCATCAAATTTTTTAACGATTGAGATCCTTTTACACCCTGGTAAATCTTTCCTCACTTTGTATATAGACTCCCTGTTCTCACCCACTTGCAATTTTGGCTAAAATGAATCCGACCTGAGGTTTCACAAGCATGCTCTTTGCCTCAGGATGCATAGGTGTTTCTTAAAGATTCAAACCTTTTAGCAATTACTGAAAACAATTTTAGGGGAAAAGAGGACTATTTTTAACTAGTGCTATTTTTCTGTTTCTTTAGAAACCTCTATTTTAAAAGGCTGTACCCACAACTGTTATGAAAATTTCCTTCCCTAACTGCAATGTAATGAGGTAGTGGAATTTTACTGGAGGCTTTGGTATTGTTCACGTTTAAGTGAAGCAAACTAAAGGACACCACCTCATCACAAGCACCAGAAGGACAGCCCAGCTCTGGAAATAAGGACTTTGCTCTTTAGAGCTGTTCATGAAGGATAAGAGATACCCCTGGACAACCAAGGTAATGCTAGCATCCTAGCCCCTGCAACACATCTTTGAAACCCTCCCAGCATCTGGTGTCACAGATAAGTCCTACAGCAAGACTGACTCCAGGGATATCTGGATCAATGGACAAGCAGCAAGAACACTGACGGATGATGACACTGCAGAAATACAGTTGCTTTGCAAAGTTTTACTATGATTAGTAGTAGGTAGTGTGTTAATTAGTGATTAGTCAAATTGTGTTGTACCAGAACACTTAAAGGGTATAAAAACGCTGTATAAAACCACATTAGGTGTGTCCCAGTTTGGCTGGGACACCTCATGCGCATGAATAAATACTTACTCTTGTAATTCTATACTTTGCTTCCTAGCCTCTTTCCTCATCTGGCACGGGCCAGCTGCAAAATTTATGTAACAATATATAGCACAGAAAAAATTAAATTAGTTTTGGTGTTAAACATGTGCATTTTAAGTCCTAGTGAAAGTTCACCAAGATTTGGGCTAAATTCTATCCATAGGTAGAATATAATTGTACCAATTCAGTACAGGTTATTTGTAACAGCCTACTGAAATCTCTGATTACTCCTACACTACATATGCATCAAGTGCACAGACCAACCACACTGAACATGCCTTACTCTTTCTTTCAATCTCATGATTATCACAGAGGAAAACTGTCAAAGGGATGCAAACACAGGAATAGCAGCAAAAATATTTCTTGGTGCACTGGGTGGGGACACAGTAAGCAAACAGGTTTTGATTAGAGAAAGCACAACCATGGTACTAGAATGGGGGCACTACAAGCCTGATATTATATGAGATTATGGTTTCCCAAACACAAATGGACAGATGGTCCTCCAAATCTTCCCGCAATCCATACAGCAGTTTGTTGAAGTTACACTCTATGTCTGATTATAAAAATAGAATATTTACCTACCAATTTCTGAAGGGGGAAGGCAGTATTCTTGTTTCATATCAGCCATTCTAGAAGTAATCAATAGGAACTGGCCAAAGTTCTCCTCTGTTTTGCTGTTGTACTCATTTAATGCAGCAGCAAAAACTTCTGGGAGATCACTATGAATTGCCTAAAAAAACCCCATAATTTACATTTATGTTTCTGAGCAGCTAGAAGAAAACATGAAATGCTATAATCAAATCAAATACTATAATTGAAGTTCATTATGATACAGCCACAACAATCGATCAGTGCAGCTGCTGGGGAGCAGGGCCACTCCCAGCCTGTGGCCAAACTGGCAGCACAGGGCAGGCAGCAACTGCACCGAGGGACACAGGTCCCACTATGCCGGAGGTGGTCAAGCAAGGCAGGGCAGTGACAGCAAAGGGTCCTACCAATAGTCCAGTCATCATCAGGCAAAATAATAAGCCAAGGTCAACCCAGGAACCCCACACAGTAACTCAGGAACAGGACTAAGACAAGCCAGCTGCAATGGGGTGGAGCTTAAATGGAGCCCCACAGTTGGGAGAGTGTAGGGGAAGGCTCCAGGTGAGGCTGGTCAGGGCAAATAATGCCAATTAGTACACTTAGTCCCTGACAGTATCTGAGCTAAGGCTGAATTACTTTTCAAGCAATTTTCAGTATCTGTGTATTAACTTGCAAGAACCAAAGCTGACATAAAGGTAAGACCCATGTATTTTGCAGTTTTGAAGCACAAAATTTCAAAGCAAATCCACTCATTAGCTTCAGGATTTTGCAGACAATTTATCTTTTATTTTGTACTGTTCCTGGAGCTTACACTTGAAGATGTGATTTGGTACCTTCCTAAGCTTGCAAATCTAGTGAAAGAGTATTTTAGAAAATGTGAATGTGTCTTCTATGCTGCGTGTTTCTTATTGAAAGACCTTACTCCTCATTTCAGAAACTTATCATATGCTCAGTGAAAACAGTGTTAGAACAGAATATCTTGGACTATGATCCTTTTGTCACTGGTGATCGAGTACTGGGAGCTGTCTTGTTTTTTAGACGTTGTGTTCAAGAAAGCAGGAAGACAACACAATGAATATGTTCCTAATATTATTTTCCTGTGTAAATAACTGTTATCTTTCCAGATAAATATTTTTTAAAGGAAAAATCTTTTAGTACATAAGAAAAATTCTAGCTGTTGTAGAAATACTCTTTCAGAGAGGTGGTATGCTTGCAAAGGACAAATACCTTCAAGGGATCATCGACTGATATGGTTTACATCTGAGAATATATGCTGAATCAACAGTTATGAATATGGTTGCTGTCACACTGACACTCTCAGTGATAAAATGAAGTTGGATATTTCTTGTCAGATTTCCAACTATCATGTACTATCATGTAGTCCACCTCTATTTGCTTTCCTTTATCATAATCTTAACACACTGTTAAAACACAATGGTGATGTTACTATGGTGGTGTTAGAGCCTACCGTCTAGCTGATAATGTGGAATTCCTGACCTGCAAAGGAAATACAGCCTTAAACTTATTTGATAAAGATATCAAACAAAGCACATGGGTGGGGCAAGGGGGGAAAGAAAGTGTTAATTAGTAAATATTTAATCTTTGTTCACCATTCAGCATTTTTGATGCAAGTGAAAGACATGGGAAGTGAAGTGAAGGACATGGAGAATTTTGGGCCTGAAGCGCATGACTGGAAAGCTTTTGGACAGTAAAAGCAGGAACAACCAGTATAGTCAGAGATGTAGTGATAAAAGCTAGATGGCATAACATGTTTGAAAAGGAATTGACTCTGCAAAGAACTCTGCATGAATAGATAGATATTTGTGCCCAGATGGTATGTTGAGGCCACAAGAGTGTAAATGTAGAAATAATCTGTTTGATTATAAAAAAGAAATATGATGAAGACTAATCTCATAAAAAATGCACAGAAAACAAAGAGTAGAGTTTTAACACCTCTAAGGCTTTTGGTTGTTTGAAGGACATAAATGAATGCTTCAGCAGTGACAAAATCTTTGAGAGAAAAACACCTTAAATAACCTCTTTAAAAAGTCTAAACAGATCATCTGCTAGTAATTAGCCGTTAGTTGTACCATGATGATTTTGAGGTATCTGGGGAAATCAAAAATTAAGTGACAGATTGGGAAAGAGTATCTTTTTTCCCTTTTCTCTTTCTATTTGGCGCGGGGAACATTATTCTGCCAACAAAAATGAGATGTGAACCATGGATAAAGGTGTAAGCTATAAAGACAGTTACATACTTTTTTTCTTACACAGTAGAGACAGCTCTATTTTCTTTCTTAGCATTACACCCTTCTCCTCTCCATCCTTCTGAACAAGTAACAGAAGATATCTCTTCTGAGTAGAGCTCTCTGTGAGCACTTTAAGTAAATAATAGAAAGAAAACAGGCATATTACACAGAATACAGAATAGAGAAAGAAACACGTGACCATTTTTATCATTTAATTTATCAGGAATGCTATTTTTTACCTGTTTACTGAAAACAGAATGCGTATTTTTCAGCTTGTCAAAAATAACATATAGACTTAACACATTTATTTAAGATTTAAAAAATACGTTTAGCTAAAAGATACAGAATCCATTCTCAAAACGAGGAATAAAACTATATCATATACCTTTGCTTTTGCATCTGCCTAGTCATCAGCTTTGGCAAAAACCAGCGTGAGCCTCAATACCAATGTGATACTTAGCAGAAACTGGCCTTTCAGCTGAAGTACAGTGGATTTTACAAGTTTTCTTATTTTGGGCAGTGGAATATTATAGAAATCATATTTTCCAGCACATCTAGTCTATGCTGTCCAGCCCATCCAGACATCTGAAAAGAAGGGTTCAAAAATAAAATTTTATTTCATTTTCTATCCTAGCAAAATGTCATTTCAGTAATATTCAGGACTATGTCTTAAAGTGAAGTGTGTTGTCAGAAGGGTCTTGGGTACATAAAGGTACATTGAATCAATGATATCATAGTGTAACTTGTGGATGTTAGTACTTCCAGGAGAGTAGATAGGATCTGAGAGATCAATGAAGTGAAGAAAATTCTGGCACTGTTTGACAGCACCCCAAGATTATAGTCTAGACAGAAAAAGAAAAGAGACTGAGGTGAAGAAAAAAATAAAGAAGTGTTTAATTGAATCAAATTATTCCTTCATCAGATTTGCTGTATTAGATGCGTTGATATCATGCTATCTTGGATGAAGACATTTTTAAATCAGTGTATTCTACATCTTTTCTGACCCTCAGGCAGCTACCTCAGCTCTGGTCATTTGGGATGCAAGTTGGTAAAAAGAAAGATTTCAGAAATGCAGGAACCTTCTGTTATGCCACTTTCCTCCATGTGATCATTTTACCGTGAGATGCTTTGTACTGTAATGAAATTAAACCTTTTAAAACAGTCAGTCAAGAGAAAAGCAGAGACAAACCAGTCAGTGCCCCTATTCAGACTGTATTTTATGCTATACAGAGTAGGTATACAGGACCATACCCAGCTGTTAAAGGAAGGAAGTGTAAAAAAAGTATGCTGAGTTTTTTACTTTTGAAGTGTTTCAAACCATGAAGTTTTGCCACTTTCACTAGCTAAAAGTTTATAAAGAATCAGGATGAGAGTTGTGAAGCGTGAATGGATTTACATGCTGTTACTGGAGTAACAGGAATTTACATGTTGTTATCATAAAGTATAAATGTTTTTTTAAAGGGAAGCTTACTCTTCCAGTGTTTATGGCAGGACACAGTCCTCTGTTCCTCCTCCTCTCTGTTCATGCACTTTTTATCAGGTGACCACATCCAATGCAAAGGCTTAAAATAATCTTTGTTTTTATGATTTACAGATCCACTTATCCATGCCTGATTTTTTTTCTATCCATCCAATTCAACATTTCATCCTGCCTCTGTGACATACAGGAAAAATGTCAGTTTCAACAGTATATGGCAAAACTAATGAACCCAACTGCCAACCCATTTCTTTCCCAATTTGTGGCACAATTAAAACCACCATCTCTCTCCAAATCACTGTAGTCTGTGGTTATCCCTGATTCTGTTTGTCCTACACATTTAAGCCAAGTCTAAATTATACTGCAATATGATTCATTAGTGATGAAACTGTAGGGAAATTTCACAAATGGCTACAAATGACAATGAACACACTCAAGCATTCTACATACACTGCATAATGTTACCAAAAATATGAGATTTTTCAGCAAGTTTTAACATTGCATTTTAAGTATTCTTTTTTTTCCTTCCTATTTATGAGCTTTAGTAACTATCTTCATTAAACTACACAGGCCCTAAGAATGGGGGAAAAAAATCCTCCATCAATTATAAAATAGAAAAGTACTTTTTCCACCAGGATGCTTCCCTGCTTCTTATACTTAATGCCGGTTAAATCACCACTGGAAGACTACATAGGCAGCAGTAGCTGGAAAAGATCAGAGCAGGCTGAAGGACACATAGGAAGAGAAAGGAGACAGAAAGCATAGTCAGTGGATTAGAGCTCCTGAGGTTTAAGGAACACAGTCCTCTTATGAGATGTTTTACCTAGACTTGTCTTAAACATGGGCCTCAAGCATACCTTGTTTCCAGACAGCTCTCATTTAGCTATTGAAATGTCTATTGATGCTGTAGGGAGTGGTGGGAAGAAGTAGTCCTAGACAGTTAACACCGTAAAACTGGCTTTTACCATCCTGAGAGGATGAGAAGGAAGAATTTCAGTTTGAGCTCTATTTACAACACAGGCCACAGATATGAGTGTTTTTACCCGAGGCAGCCAAGGAACAACCACAAACCTCCCCTTATGCTTCCTGAACATGTGTACATGCTGGACTGGGATTTCTTGCAGGTCAGCAGGCAATTATACATAAGAAAATATGTTGATTTATGATTGTGTCTAGTATGTACATATACATACACATGAACTTTACATGTTCAGTATGTGTTATGCTGCATATGTGTTTCCCTACCTCTCTGTAGTTCAGATCATCCAAGTAACAGAGTTCTATAAAAAGACAACATTTACATGCATGTTGATTCCTAAAGCCAATGACCTAGCAGCTGTAACAACCTAAAAGAAAAACAAACAAAAAAGAAAATGGTGCAAATTTATGTTTTTAATAAGTGTCTATTTTGAAAACCAAAATCTTTGAAGCACAAAATTAACAAAATCAGATGTCTGTTTTCCTTCATTCCTTCAGGCACAGGTAAGACACACAAGTGCTTCACCCCTAAAACAATGAACTTGTAGCAGAGCTCAGATCTCCCACAATCAAGGTGGTTGTTCTGTTTAAATGATGCACTTTTTAGAGTGATCATTACAAATCTACATGTCTCTTAATTACAGTTTGGTGTGACTTTTACATTGTAGGTTTTGAGTTTCAGATACGGAGCATTTGAGCAAAGGATTCTTCAGGTACTTTTTGAGATTTAGCCTGTTCAGCGCATGGTCTTCCCTCTCCCTTGAGGAAAGTAAAGCTGAAAATGCTATCAATGAAAAGTCAAAACCTAAAGAATGTAACAGTTAGTGCTGCAAATGTATCAAGAATAGCAGCAAAAAGGTTTTGCTGCTCTTCCTCAAATAACAGTTCTTCATTGAGAACAGTAATACAGCAAAAAAGTCACAAGATAATTGAGCATGAAAACTAATTTTACATGCAAATCCCTGTCAGATGGGAAAAGGATTATGAAATGAAGCAGGGATGAAAATATGTAAGAATATTTAGCATTCTGAAATGCTGTCAATTTGACAAATTATATCATTTCAGTAAGGATTTATATTGGCATAGTTCTGTATTTTTCATTTACACATTTAATGTATTTAATGTTGTTTTTATAAGGGACTGTGCACATCCCTAAGTTTATCTAAGGGTAATAGGCATTTTAGAATGTAGCCAGGCGAGCTGTAAGGTCAAAGGGTATTCAGGGGCAAGAGAGTTCTGAGATAACAGGAGAAAGAGCAAGTTAGCTGACTGAGATACTGTTGTAAAACTGGAAAAAACAGACTATTAAGCAATGTATAAATGAGTATTCTAATCTTCATCTGTTCTTTGTACTGCCCTTTCAAATAGTGCAATCAGCTTTGTCAGCTACCTGGGCAGGATAAACATTTGTACATATTTGGTTTGAGGGCAACAAAACAAACACTCTCCAGATGTGAGAGAGTTGGCAGTGTCCCTTTTTCAGCATTAGTTAAAGATTTTTTTTAAAAACTGGGGTGTATTTGTTCCACATTAGTAAAGGCTATTGGAATACCTCCCCCATCAATAATAACCTCTTTATTGCAGTTAATAAACCCTTTCCAATTAGCATTCAGGAAAAAGGGGATGTAAGGTAGCTTATCACAGTTGTCTCCATATGCATAAAATCTTTGAAAAGAAGAGACCTGTATAAATCCTTTTCTGAACAGCATCTATAGCAACTGTCTTCCTTTGTGGTCTATAGCAGCATGATGATATCCAATTCCCCTCCACACAAGTGTCTTTAAGTGATTTGTTTTGTTTCATTGACTGTGTTCAATCAATCAACTTCTGGAGAGTCTAAGATAAATAATAATTAAAATAAATGGTCTTCTTCCATATGACATTTGCAAGTTCAGTGCCAAAATATCAAAATTCTTTTTTAATAGCCTTAAGGACCATGGCTGATAACCTTGTAAGATACAGTGGTACTCTACAATGTATCAGTAAGGATGGAGAACAGACGTGTTTCCCAGGGAGTCAAAGAAAGTACAAACAGAGCTAAGGAATGTCATAAACCCCTCACTTTCACTTAAAATTCATTAGTTTTTCTTCTGTTTTACTGTAGAGAGGAGAAGCCCATAGCAAAGTATAGGCATTGTCCAAAAAAAGAAAAAAACTAGGGAACTGGAATACTACTCTGGACACTTTTTTTTTTTTTCTTGTAAAGAAGAGAGAAAAATTGTAACTGCATGTGATGGATATTAGTTCTATACCTAACAGCAGTACCAGAACTGTAGTAAGAACAATAGAAATCACATGTAAAATAGTATTTTGTGCAAAGTCTTCATGTAATACAAAAAGAAAGTATCAGCAAATTTTTTTTTTCCTCACCTCTGTATTGGCAGCTTGACAGTTTCCATATGGGCAGTCAGGAAGAATTCTAGTAATTCTCAAGTGTTTGCTGCATATGTTGCTGTTCAGCTTCACTAATTGTAATTTTTTCAGCTTTGCTGACTGTCCTTTTCATGACACTGTACAAAGTCAATATAGTTATTAGCTTGAGCCTTTACCGAAGAAAGCTACTGACTGAAAATTTCTTAAGTTCATTAGAATTTATATTATTATCTATTTTTTTTTTATTTAATATACTTCTACCCAGACAATTCTCCTGACTCACTTTATGTAATAGGGCAAACTACAGAGAATATTGTTTATTTCTGTTGTTCACTTCAGAACTGGCTCTCACCAAAACTGTCAGCACAAGTCCTACTGACGGTAGGAGCAGGTCAATGAAAATAAATCCCATCTAGTATGGCTTTTCCACCTTCTGCTTTTTACCTAACTTAAGTAAGACCGTGAGGTCAAAACTTGCCAAGTACTGCAGACAGGTGAAAACATTGCATTCTCTTGTGATTGGCTCATCTTTAGGTCTAATATGTACACAAATTATAATGTAACTGTGGCAATGTTGTGTGACTAGGGGGAATGGGAAAATAGGAGTCTGGCCTTAGAGAAGCAGCCAGGGACTTGAGGAAAATGAGACTAATTCTTGTTTAGAACGAAGAAGAGTGTTTTCCATGTAAAGTGATAAAATTTATTCTTGGTGGTTCTAATCACAGGTCAAGAATCTCAGACTGATCCTGGATGCATGAACAGGTTCGGCTATTTAGTCCCACTCAAGTAGCTGTATTATAATGCTTGACAGAGAAAAGGCAGCTTGGAAAAGGGAAGAATAAGGAGGAAGATATCCACAGGAATCCCCATATCATTTGAATCTTTTTATCTGAGATATAGAAAATACAGAAAAACACTTTGTGCTCTTGGTGAATCAAGGGGGAACTGTGGATTATTTGTACTTTAGAAAAGTTATTTGTATCTTTCATCACCTAAGACCTGGACTTGGGAATATTGATAAATTTCAAGAGTCAAGTGTAAATAATACTTCCATGGTCTTCTGTTTCTGTATTGCCTTTCCCATTTTTTCCCATTTTGTTTGTTAATGCTTTTATATGCTTTTCAGGTTTTGGCATTTATTTACTCTTCTGTTTTTCCTCCAGGTAGTTGTTTACATTTTCAGCCCCTTGTTCCACCTTTTTAAAGCTGAATCTGAAATCGGATTTTGGAGAATGAGCCAAAGCCAGATTCTTCAGATGTATTGTCTGTACAGTCATCTACGCAATCAGAAGAGCAAGTCTCTGGATGCCTATTTCTAGTTCCAAGGTTTGTGGCAAAAATGTCATAGCTGCTCTCCAAAGCAATGTAATTAGGGGGTGTTAGTAGAAGAGTTGATGGTAGAATCTTCCACTGAATCCTGTGGGACCATTGTGGGATCTTGCTGGCACAATAGTGGTTGGCAAGAAAGTATCTACAAGTGAGGAACTTCATGAGGGACTGACTTACTGAAACGGGAGGCTGCCAAGGAGTGATGACCACAGCCATTCACTGTAGTTTCAGTACTGCACAAAGAGATGAGGAAGCATTCTTAAAACTAGACTGATTCAGTGGAAATATATATATATGTATATAAAATTCAGTAGCCCTGCATTTATTCCTAGCTGCAGTATAACCTTTCCCATTAGGTTACCATTCAGAGCTGTGCCTGATATGTTAAATGAGATGCAGCATACATTCCAGTACCATCTGCAAGTTTATATAACAATAGCAACTACTTCATGTATATTACATTCAGTGTCTTGCTACTCACAGATATTCTGAAATTGTGAGGACGTGGAAGTTTTCCTTCTAATTTCAAATATTTCAGAGTCATGATGAGACCTACCCTAAGAATTGTGTTTACTATAAGATTTCTTAGATTCCAAGATACTTTCTTTGATTATATGCAATACCCCTATATTCTAAAAGGTAGATATTTTCTTTTTATTAATGTTCTAACTTATATAAAAAATAATACAAGCAGTTTATTAATTTCTCTCAGCTTTTCGACAAAGAGTAGAAAAATTGACTTTCATTTCATTTTCTGAATATGCACTGACACAAGGTTGTAGCAAATCTAGCACCTTCTTAGCCTAGACACAAAAGAAATGGTTGAAGAAGAGCATGAAGAATCTACTTGATGTGTTTTTCAATGACTCCGTGTGCTCCTTCATCTAAAACAATACCCCCCCTTCTTATATGCTTTTATCCTTAAGTCTGGAAAGTAAAATGCGTTCTTTGCATCTTTATAATGAAGAGATTTTCAAAGCCTTTTAAAATATTTTTAAAAGAAAAGGAGAATGTAAGACAAAAGGAGATGCTCAATAAATACAAGTATTTTAGGAATCAGAAATGCAAATAATTTATTGTAACAACTGTTAATCCTAAAGAACTCATCATAAAGTAAAACCATACTTCTTAAAACTGTTGAAATTACAGCTAGCTTACTAATCTATACAACAAGATTGCAGTGTCCTATTATAATATATTTCCTGGTGTCTCTTTTTATTATGATATTTTTATCAATTTAAAAATGCAAGATTGCGTACCATCTAAAAAAATATCGGCAACTTTACGATTATTCACAAACTAAACAAGTACCTTCTGTACAATTCTGTACATTTAAGAAAGATTGTCATCAAGGTATAAAACCTTAAAATTAGCAGGATTTGTATATATTTATTACCAAAAGGATGACAATTGATTTTGAGAAAAAAAAATGTTGTGAATGAACTTTCTTGGTAGCAGAAGTATGATTTTGCATTAAATGTGATTTTCTAGTTTTACCTGAAGACGACTCTTACAGAAATTAACAACTGCAATTACCTCTTCTTTGTTATTATGTGAAATCAAATTTTTCCGTTCCTCTTTCAATTAATTTTCATATTTCCTTGCATCTATCTTTTTCATTACTGGGTTATTTTTAAAGCAGGTAAATTCCTAAGGATTCAGTTCCTTAAAAATATGTGGAAAATGTGAACATGAAAATTCACTGACAAAACACCTGCTCCTGCTAACTGTAGAAATAATAGCAATGTGTACTTACATGGGCCCTTGTCCAGGTTTTCCTGACTTTTACCATTGTGTCATATAATAAAAGACTTTCTCGTGGTGATAAAGCAAGGTCTGAAAGGAAACCATATTTTCAAACTACAAAAAAGAATTTTTTTTTTTTTTACTCTTGTGATTTTTTTCATTCTTATGCCTTAAGAAATTTTTTTCACTCTGATATTTATACTTTTGGCTTTGATGCCTGCAATTCAGCATGCATTTTAAAACAGGAAAGAGAAAATTTCTATTTAACACTTGTGTCCATCAAAAGAGTCTGATTTTGAACTCTGCTCCAAATGATACGGGAATATTCATCATTGAGAACCTTAATTATTTGTTTGTGTAACATTCCTGCATCTGACAATCTAAGCAGGAAACCTATTCTTGTTATGAAACAACTTAAAAATACATTTTCTAATCTCTTTACATTTTAATTCCATTTACTTTTGCTATTTAACTTACATGCTTCACGGTTAAAAGCAGCACATGGATGGCAGTGATGGATGACAAAATTACCATTCTCCAGGGAACATACTTTACTAAATCATTGTATCTCTCTTCATAGTGCAATGTAATAATTTAGGGTTTTTAATCCTAATATTAAAAGTCAGCATTTGAATACAGGCATGCTTAAAGCTGTAGATTATCAACTTCTCAGTGATACCTAGAATGCACTTCTTGGGCTTTGCTCTGACATAGATCACTAAGCAATACAAAGTTAAATATAAGCATATAAAGAATAGGATTATTTTCAGCCTGGATCATGTCAGTGACCCATCCCCACGGTCTTGTATCAGTACAAGTATAGTTACACTTGCAGCTGCTGAGGCCGAACTGAGCAGCAGAGGGAGGGAGAGCCTCAATCTATCTTCCCCATTGTACACAATGTATTTTGTAGTGAAATGCAAGTTAGTGCTATGTATGAACTGATGACAGTTCATTGTAGCTGCTGGGAATATTTCGTTTTCATAATACCTCTCCTTCAGCTCTTCTCTTTCACTCCTTTTCCACCCATTGCTCACTCTCAACCACACAGACTCATCCCTTTTCTAGTTTTCTTTCTGTCACTCATTTGCTGATTCAGCTCACTAAGATGGTAGAAAACTATTCGCTTCTTTCTTGGGTTAGTTTTCTCCTGCAATGTCTTCATAAATTCACTTGCTGTGGAGCCAGACCAGTACCAGACCCAGTGTGAGATAGGGTAGCTCACAAAGCTGGGACAGGAGAGAGAAAAGAGAGCAGAGAAGGGGAGAAACAAAACTAGGGCGGCCTTTTTTGCCCCGGCGAACCATTAGATTGGCTTGGCTCAGGGCCTCTGATGGTGCTGTTCAGAAATCTCCATATTTGCAAAGATGCTTACTTTCCCATTTATATCCATGGTAACTGTAGGTACTAAGTATGCAGAAAAAACATGCCATTCAATTCTAAATACAGAATTAAGTGCCTAAACTTAAGATTCCTATATTTAAAAAACATAACTGTATTTTAAAAGAGACCAATTTTTGAATTAAAGATATTTTAGTTTCCCCTAGTTACCCAGTCTAGCACTGTACATGTTATTTACTGTCTTGGTAGTTTTCTGTTTTCACCTTCCTTTTTTGGAATCTGTCAACAAACTGGAGATTTCTTCTTCTTTCCTCTCAGCATATTGCCAACATCTCTTTACTTTCTGTATCCATCAAAAAAAATTTGAAATACAATGCATTGTATTACTTTTCTAGCAGATGTAATATAGCTGTACAAATTTGGCAAACTCTTCAAAACAGCAACAACAAGAACTAGTGCAGAATCCCCTGCTAAAACGGTATGATTTTTTGTCACTAAGGAACACATTTTTTATTTCCATTTGTCTAAACAGCCATTGGGTGACAGATGATGAACAGTATGTAAATGGCCTGCTGTGTGCCTAAGAGGTTTCCTCATTTATGCAGTTTGTGCCTGACCAGACAGAGATTAGGTAGATCCATTGCCTTTTTGTAAGATGCACAGTTAGCAGCACGGCAGTGTCTGAGAAGTTGCTGAACTGCTTTTTAGATAGAGCCCACAGATTCAATCCATCACCTTTTTGAATACAATCCAAATACAGATTTGTATTATTTTATACATTTTTTTCCCCTCAGGATTTATCGTGATAGGCAAATTCTGACAAAAAGTTCCTTCTGGAAAAGGTAAGTGGAAACTACAAATAAGACAACTAGAAAGTAAGCAAACCTGACATGATGTTGTAGCCAATTATATGTGTTTATTCATTTTTGTAATACACAGAATGATTTTACTTTGTGTTTTTCTGTGCGCCTGCATGTATAAGCATGTATATGTAGTTATTTGTCCACATGTGTATGTTCAGGTGCGTAAGCGTATGGATGTTAGTGCAAGAGGAAGGAAATTGTCTGGAGAAAAGCTCCAGATCCTGAACTCCATATGAGACGGTGCTCAGTAACTTACATCTCTAATTTCTGGGATGGAATTCTACATCTTACAGCTGGCACCTCAATAAAATAGTTACAGTAAGAGCTAAATCAGGGTACATATGCATTTCTCGGTGAGACAACTGTGATGTTAATGAGAGCATATTTGTTCTACAATGTCATCCCTTGTCCAACAGTGTTAGTTTTTGTATGTTCTTATTTCTTTGGAAGTTCACAATTTAGAAATAGAACTTTTCAATACTGATATAGGCCCAAGTTTGAATAATCATATGTTTTTTAAATAATTGAAATAATATAGCATACCTGACAGTTGAGAACATCACGGCGAAAATCCCATCTGAAAACACCACTCACTGCTAAGCCATCTGGCAGTGTTTTATTAAATTGATTACAAATAATTGCCCATACTTGGTTAACAAGAGCCTGACTTTTGGGAAAAGACACAAAACTAGGAGTGGCTGATATGTCAGAGGGTCGTGCTGTGAGGGTGACTGAGCACTGGCACAGGTTGCCCAGGGAGGTTGTGGACTCTATCTAAAAAGCAGTTCAGCAACTTCTTAGACCCTGCCGTGCTGCTAACTGTGCATCTTACAAAAAGGCAATGGATCTACCTAATCTCTGTGGACCCTCCTTGGAGATACTCTAGGTGGCCCTGCTTGAGCAGGGGGGTTGGACCAGACGACCTCCAGAGGTCCCTTCCAACCTCAACCATTCTGTGATTCTGTGATCACTGAACTACCCATGCTATACTACTGTAAATACAGCAGTATACTACTGTATACTAAAGTCAATTCAAAATACAGTTTATAGAGATTAAGGATGTGGTGTAATATAAAGCAACTCAGCATGCTAAGTATATAAGAAAATAATGACAGATGGATTATACTGAATGCAAGAAAGATTGCAAAACATCAGATTGGCCACATTGTAGAGGCCATAGTAAACACCTGTCAACTTTTTTTCTGATTTCCATTTGAGTTTTGTCTTGTCTTTATTTATTATATGCTGAAAATTAAGGATTTAACTCCAGCTAGCTAGACCATCAGCCTGCACACGTCAGCTTAGCTTCAAGAAGTCCAATGTAACTACACTAGGTCACATACGATGATATTGTAACACTGCAGTGAATTACTATTTTGTATTAAGCTACACAAAGTAGTAAAGCCATACCTTTGTGAGAGCAACATACACAACTACCCCTTCATTGCTTTTCTTCAGGATTTTTTCCATGCAGTAGTATGATGCCTAGGTTTTCACTGATAAAGTACGGACAACAATCCCTGCAGACTTATTGTCATCTACAATATCAAGAATCTCTTGCTGAAAAGGGAGCAAATGGATGGCAAGTTAAGAAAACTTCTTGTGATACATCCAGAATTGCACAAACACAATTAAAACATTTCACTGATATAAGGTCAATATTTTCTTCTTTTTTTTTTTTTTCTTCTTTTCTTCACCAATTTCTTCTTTAAGGAAAGAATTTCCTTCTTAAAGAAAATTTATATTTCCTTAATTGATGTCATCCTTCTATTCAACATTACTAAAGCATGATACCATGAAAAAAGCTCCTAGTTCCTTCTATCAGTCCTCATCAATTTATCATGTCTCACAGTATCTCAGCTTTAGAATATTCTTCCTTTCTTGTTCCAGAAAAAATGAGGTTTTTTGGAGATCGGAAATACCCATTTTGTTTTTAGGTTCTCACTTTTGGTGGAAAATGCTTGAAAACATAATCCAGGTATATCTCAAAGTTCTGAATAGAAGAAAATTAAGAAATTAATAATATAAAATTTTTTTTGATCTGATTATTTTTAATGCAATCCCATGATACTTGAGACTTCTCTCACTTTGAAATGAACAATGCTGGAATGAGAAAATACATGTCACCTTCACTCTTCTTTGTTGAGCCTATTCAAATAATTATTGGCTCAAAGATATATGTCAGAGTAATCTTGTATCAATATCTCAAGATTATCTTTGAATTTAAATTACTTCATTTCTTATAATACCAGTGTCTTCCTGAGCACACCCATAAACATAAGCATATTAAATAAAATTCACAGTGTATGGTATTACCTGCCATGTATCTGGATAAAAACCTTGAACCCTGGGATCTCTGTCTTCCTCTCTTCTCATAACAAGTAATGGCCCATGTGCTGTAGTTGAAATTGAGCTACTCCCAGGCTAACAGAAAACGTGGAAACCTCTGTTTGTGCTCTGGATTCTGTAGATGTTTAGTACATTTTTCAGTTGCATCCAAGGACCTAGAAAATATTCTGGACAGACTTTAATTCTTAAAGAAATGAAATCTTGACGAAGCGGGTAAAAACAGGTGCCAAATGCAAAGTACATCCCAGCTTGACAAAACTAATTGGAGAAATGCCATACAAATTATGTGGACATCAGTGTAGGAAGAGTTAAGCAAAGTTTAAAAAAGCAACTGCAAACTGAATAGATAAAAGAACAAGATGTGGCAACAGCATAAAGCACATACTAATATATCGGAAATTATCTGACATTCTGTTAAGGATTTCAGTTCACAAGCTTCGTACTTTTCCCAAATATGGATACAGTGGCCTATATTCCTTAGTGAGGGAGGCCTACAAAATGCAAATGAATTCAAAAGGAGTACAATTTTTGGAACTTCAGACTGGCCTTCAAAACAACTCAAAAAGCCATTACGGTATCTGAAAGATATTTACATTGAAATGTGCATTCTTACAGGGGAAAAGAGACAAGACAACCTTCCATCCTGAATAGGAACCCCTAATGATAGGATTAGATGATCAATCATCTCAAACCTATTATGACCCCAAATGGCTGATTACCATGGTACCTAGTCTCAATTAAGATGCAGTACTGGGTGGCATATAATAATCCCATGTATGTATCTTTATTCATAATGTTTGCCAATTACAAGTTTTAAACGATACACAGGCACAGTGGATGAGGTTGCCTTAAATCACACCTGCTTATCCCTTCAACTAGCAGAAAAAGAATTTTACCCCTCATTGATTGGAGCAGTTTTAATTAGGCAAAAGAGCAAAGAAAATCACAGTTGGCCTGCTAAGGTGGTATGTGCCCTTCAGAAAAGAAAAAGCAGCATAACTTAGAGAGAGTATTATCGAACTCATAAATTGGAAGTGAATGGGATTGCTGGAGAGTCACTTAGATCTGAACAAACTGCTGGAGGACAGTAAGTTGTTTGATTATAAAAGCTTACACACTTCAGAGAGAAAGTGCTTCTTGAGGTATCAAGCACCACTATCTGACATGCAGTCAACCATGCTGTGCTAGGCATTTAAGAACATTTGCAAATGGCAGCAATGTCATAGGTTTAGGGGTTAAAGCCTTGGTGATAACATGTTATGGAGTCAGTCCCCTGTAATAAAATTTGTTCTTGCCTTTTTCCTTGTAAAGAATAGTGAATTACATTTAAAATACTATCAAAGAGGCCTTCTATGGAGGTTTTGCGCTTCTGCGCAAATTCAGGAAGGACAATCTTAACTTTCACTCCATTATTTGCTTACAACAGGTAGTACAGGCAATTATAAATAATATATCTCTGAACTTTACAGTTCTTGATTCTGCAATGTAAGGAAGTTTTTATCAGGGGCTTCACTGCTAATATTGTTGTTGCTTTAACTTAATATTTTGAGAAAACCAGTACCAACTACGCAGCAGCAAATATATATAGGAAAAATAGAATAATGAAAAATGTTAATTATTTAATAGACATAACCTGTGGACAATCCAGACTGTTTGCCAAATTCTCAAATCCAAAACATCTAAAGCATTTGGCAGTCCTCTGATAATTTGTTGTCTCTAGTAAATCATGCTATTTATCCAGTAGAGAATGGATTCTTCTCATTGCTTCAACAGCTGTTCTTAGACTTTTCACACTTCTGCCATGGGGAAAAAAAAGCCAGCCATAATGATTGTCACATTCAATACTTTTGCTTTTAGGAATCTGTCCCCTAATGGAAGAAACTTTCAAAAATCAGGAGCCAGTGACTCTCAGATATCCCAATATGTACAGAAATCAGCATATGTGATAGATGTACTCGGAAACGAAAATGCATGCATATTCAGTCTGCAAATGTGCAGCATGCATTTTCCCCTGGTCTACCCCTATCATTCCAGGCCTCCAGTCCTATAAACCTTAGAGGCACCTGCTGATCTGGGTTAAATAGTTACTGATGTCAGCCCACCCCTAACTCTTGTCACCGCTTCATTGCTAGGTGTTACTCTCCCAGTTATTCTACATTAACTTGATGACAGGCTAACCTTTATCTGTTACGAGATCCAGCTTGGAAACAAAACGAAAAGCTGCCATAAGAAGCTGGTATGTACAAGAACAGAAATGATTAGCCTGAAAAGGGTCAAAGCAAAGGCTACTGCAAGTTGTTTATTATTTTCTTTCATTCCCAGAGAATGTATCGGGGGCTCATCAAAACAGCTCAAATTGAGCAGCATCAACAGTCCCAAACTGAATGGGTTGTGGGTCTGGGCAACCACAAAATAGCGATGCATCACCTGATGCAGCACCAGAGCCCCTGGCTAACCCTGTGGAGGAAGAGGATTAGGCAGAAGAGAGGCCATTACACCCAGTGGATGCACACCTCACTCATGGACATTTTTATACCATTTTTATTTTTCACCATGTGAAGAACATATGTTCATCATCACTGCTATGAACTTAGTGGAAACAGAAATGAACTAAGATATGCAAGTTTGACACAATAAAAACACCCTCAAAAAGCACAATATGGGTCTATTGTGTGCCTTAACGTGTTTAAAGCATTCTTTCCTCTTCTGTTACTCAGCTCGCCCAACATAATCTGCAATATACCTATTACAAAAAACTACTACTTACAAAATGGAGATGACGCCAAACTGATGAATTGCTGTAATGCCTAGAAAACACCTAAAATACAGAATATGCCTCTCTCACAAACTGATTTTCTTGAACTTATCTAAGCTGTGCACAAAACACTGGTGTTAGTATGAAAACACTATGCCATTACAATAGGCAAAGTTTATTAGGATGTTCTTCTCCAGTCTTCATACAGTTAATTCCTGCCATCCCCTCCAAAGAAACCACAAAAATATGTACTCTTACCTTTATCTAGGGATTGTTCTTTCCACAGTTGAAAACAGACATTCAAACCAGACATTTCTGCAGTACATTTCACAGAATTCCTTTGACATGTTTCCAGGAAATCTTTTAACTTATTTATTCCAGACCTAGAATTCTGTTTAATTTGGTTGTCAATGCAAAGGCTTTTCCATTTTTTCTGCTCCTTTTTTTTCCTCTTCATCTTTCATCCTTTTCTGGTTTTCTTCGATGATTTTTTTCTGCTTTTGAATTCTATCAATAAATCAAAATACATATAAAGTATTTGTGAAATTTTAGTTTACAAATGCTAAATGTCTTCCATAAATTCCATGTTCATTGCTTTATAAATTTGATTTACAGTTTGCATTTTCTCTCATATAAAATGTTTTCAAAACGAAATCATAGTTGGCGCATATGCCACCAGTAGTAACCCAGTGATAATGAAACATACCCACATACAGTGAAGAAAACCTGTCCAAGGACAAAGCTATATTAAGGTTTTGAGAACTCTTTAATCTTTGTTTTGAGTAAAGGGTGCATATGTACTTTATCATACATACAAGTTGGTTAATAAACAAACACACAAAACAGCAGTGATATTCAACTGCCTACCTCACATATTCAGACTAAATGAAACTTTTTTTTATTGTACTATTCAAACTTTTTGAAACAAATTTATTTATTTTCACTCTGTATCGGCTACTATCCAAACTTATAATGATATTTAGAATAAACAACCTTTGTAAAAGAATAATATTCACCACTCATTTGCTAATTAAACTAATAATAGTAATACCTAGAACATTGATTCCCTCATATGCCTTTGGCATTCCTCTGCCCTGTCCCATTTTCTGTGTATTAGCCAAGAAACAAAATGCCAAGAAACAAAATAATTGTTGTACACACATAAGTAGTGCGAATGGCCCTGCTTTTAGGCCTCTGTTCCCCATAAGAAATGCTCAGAAAAGATGTTAGGGCTGCAAGCCCAATAAAGGACCAGTACTGATCCTTTATCACTTTGCATCACTAAACAAATGGCAGATTGAAGAGCTTTATCATGAAGTCTTGCTAACATTTTGAACTGTATTTTTGAGGAAATGTGTGTCTGAATGTATTAAATAACAATCACTCAGATGTCAGTGTACTAGATAGAACCTAAGAACTAAAGTAAACCTATACACATACATCATATGATGAAACACTAGTCCATTCAATATACCTCTGTGCAATTCTAAAAGTGAAATTTTAGAAAGTCTTAGAAAACTATCACAAGGATTATGCAATCATATTTACGTACCCCTTTATTCCATGATGCAACATACAAGAATAACATTAAGGCTGCTAAGCCAAACATTCAGAAAACAGATAATGACAAAATGAAGTCTGCCTGCAGAAAGAAAATGAAATCACATAGGAACTTAGGACATGAATGCATAAACTAGGTTAATTTCCTTCTGCCTTGTTCCTTCACAAGTACTATGTCATGTATACCATATGCAGCCTCTATTAGACCTTAGCAGTGAGGCCTGAACAAATGTGCAGTCTGCTTTCAAAGCTGTTACATTTAGCAACTTGAAAGCCTTGTGCAAGGACTGAAGTCTGTACATGACAGGCATCAGTTCCTACTTGACTTAAAACTGACCAAAAATTAAGGTATTTAGTTAAAACCAACATTTCTTAAGTCATAAACTCTTACCTATCCATGTAGAATGCTGGTGAAGTATCAGAACAATTATGTCTGTTCTAACAATAGGGAAATACTTAGAATAAAAGCTCTGTAATAAACTTAAAAAAAAAAGTTTTGATTAAAGTACCTTCCTCAAACCACATGGAAGTTTGATAAACACAAAAGAGAATTAGCTGGATTTTTTGAAATCTTTTTTGTTGAACTCATTGACTGTCAAGATCTGCTCTATTTCCTCTCTCCAAGAAAATGTATTTGAAAATTCTCTGCAGTCACTTTTATTTTTGCCTTGATCTTCAAAAGATAGTAATTTTTCTTCATAGCTTTTAGCTGTGAGATTGTCATTATCATTTCCACTTTGAAAACAAACTGCAGATGTCATGACTGTCACCTTTCATTTTATATATGCTTATTAGACAGAGGTGTTCTGTCTCCACATATTACATCTTCTGGATATCTCTAAGACAAAAAATTATTCTTATAAGCTTTATTAGTTAAATAATAACGATGTAAATGAAGTCAACGGAACTTTGAAAGATGAAAGCTAACTATTGTTATAAGTTTTAGTAAATCATATTTACTAATTTACCTCATCAGGGTTTGAAGTCAATGGACACCAACAACCCTAAGCATAGTCTCTGCCATCCCTTCTGTGCAACTCCCAACACCGCAAACTCACTCTCACTCACACCAGTTCAAGTGCCCAGGAAAATGAAGAGTGTCAAAATTGGCTATACAGGAAACCCGCTAGGCTTCAATGCTTGCTGGAGTATTACACCATCCATTCAACTTGCAGAAGAAAGGTAAGAAGAGAGTTCTTGGTCAAACATACCTAGATGTCCGCAAAGGAGAGGCGGCAACTTTTATGGCCTTTTGATGTAGCTGACTCTGCGACTAAACACTCACAGACAGCACATCCCAAGAGGAAGCTTTAAATTTCGATTCCTGAGACTCACTCATAAGATTGCTTTCAATTTAGGAGTTAAAATGCATACTCCAGAATAATCCTATTAAAGATAGAGATAAGAATGCGGTAATGGCTTGTTTACATAGAAGTTATATATCCACAGATCACAAAACTGTGCAATATATTCTCATACAGTAAGTACAATTACCTCAAAATAATAAAAGTTTTGTGTTAACTAATTCCTCAACATTGTGTATTTACATATTGTAGTTGTGCATGTGTAGGGATTTTTTAAAAAAATATATTATACATAATTATTACCCCAGTTCCATATAAAAGATATCTAATTCCTCCTCTAAAACTGTTTGTATCAACATAAACTTTCTAACTCTCCAGCCTGTTCGCATTGTTTTAGCATTTGAGGGTGGCAACAAAGTGAATTAAGCAGCTGCTTGTTTGGTTTGTTTTGTTTAGAGCACCACCCTCCCTCCCTTTTGTTATGTAAAGTAAAATCTAGATTGATTGGTTCCGTTGGATCCTAATTTTGCACACCAGACCTGCCTCTATTTCTGTCTGTACCATCGGTGCAACAATATAGTTAATGCTATTGCAAAAAGTTTTTCAGTAACAGATTTATTACCCAAGTTCTGTGGGTTATAGCAAGGTTTTACCCTTGCCCAAATTTCAAAGCAAATAATATATGTATTAGATTGCTTAAACAGCATCTTAGAATTTCAGAGCCTTTTGTGAAAGCATCACAAAAACCTCCTGTCTTTCATCTGCAGGTTCTTTGGATCCAGTCAAATTTTGATGGTAAAGCCAGAAATTGTATTCCAAACAGTCTGAAGGTGTTGTTTCCAGTAATCCACTTGGGTGAATCATTGTTTCAGTGGCTCCCTCAGCCATCTCACTGACAGCTTTTAACTCTCATATGCACACCTGCATCATCATTAAAGGGTGGTGGTCTTGGCTCTTCAGGGCTGCTTCCTCCCAGGTCCACATTCTTCCTCTGACTGGTTGAATATTTTGCACGATTATCTGTACATTTCACCATTTAAAGACAGTTCATTAGTTCACTGATCAATCACTCTGACTCCCTTTTCTAGACTAATACCAGCAGCTTCATATAAGGACCAGAAAATCGCTGTATAAAGTATCACTGAAACTCAAATGACATCTCATTCAACAAGTATGAAATACATGAATTTAGAATTAATTGTTCCTTTTTTGGTAGAGAGTATCCAATACAAGGTGCATATCTGATGCTATAGAATTTAAAGCATACAAACACATACCTTCAGGTAACTGCATACTTTGCCTCTGTATCTTGATTCTAACCAAGGTATCAAACAGGACAGGAAGCGACGCGTGCATTATCTCATCATGCATTTTTCACGTTTGACGGTGAGTAGAACCTATCATGTTATGTCTGGAATATATTTTTACACAGCTTTTCATCACTGCCTTCTAAATGCACTCAATTTGTCTCTGCAGATTTTATTTTTTTCCCCTCCAGAAATGATCACTGTTTAGGAAAAGGAAAAGGCTTAATCCTGCCTAAATAGAGAACATGTTTAACAGCTTGTTTTACTTAAAAATCTTGGACTTCCATTTTTCCAGTCCATCAATGCCAAAGTATCAGGACTGTACCCCACAATGTTTAGTCCTTGGCTCTGAAGCTGTAATGCCTAGAGAGAGATGCACTTATAAGTACAAAATCAATACTCTGTCAAAATTCTAACTTGCTTTTGATAGAACCAGTGGATTCAATCTGAAGGTCCAAGCTCTGTAAATTGACTCTGAAATGAAGAGATAACAAGGATTCTCAGTGCTGCCACACAACTTTTCATTGCCACTGAAACGGTCCTGCGTTCTCCCAAGTTCTGAGGCTTACTTTATGTCATTCCTAAAAGCACCTGTTTTTAAAAATAATTTGTTTGTTACATGATTTATCTCTAAAAGTAAATGATTCATTTACAATGGAATAATAAATTTCTATTTGAAGAACAGAGGCACTTTGAACATAGAACATGTACTTGTAAATCAGAAGTACGTAGAATGCTTCACCCTGGAAGAAAAAAATATATGGTTTTAGTTTTAAGCCATTAAACATGTGCTATGGTAGAATACACCACTCCCAATTTGTAAACACAGGTTGTTGTATTTTCAACCAACATTATTTGGTGCTTTGACCTCTTTTTGTTTCACATCAGAAAGAAAGGAAAAATTCTGTTATATTTTTACATGATACAGCCTATCATAAACCAAAAAGTAAGTTGCCGTTGCTTGTCGAAACGATATTCACCACGTCTGGAATATTTCTGCCACCACCTTTTTCAGCACCTGTCTGTTGGCCAATCAGAAAAAAGCAAAAGGCCTGAAGTCTCTCCAACTCCATGGAAACTCTTTCCAAAAATACTCCCAAGCTAAGTGTCTCACTAATAGAAGCTAGTGACTGACAAATCTCTCAGCAGTTCATTCTATATAGCCAGCTGTGTTTTAACTTTTTTTTTAGATTTAGTCCTACTGAGGTTAACAGCGGAAGTAATCAGCTGTTCAGTGTTCCTCCTTCAGCATTCATTCCTCTTTCCAGAAGTATAGATGTCACATTCTTGCACATTTGTCTTTGTTTAGCACTATGACTTCTGGCAGCAATACACAGCTGTCTACCCTTATCTTGCACCAGACATGTTTTTAGGTGGCAGGCTGAGTCTTCCTACAGACCACAGAGAATGGATTTGGCATAATCAAAAGACAGCTTGCAATAGCTGTTAAAAAGGTAAAGTAATGTAAAGCTGTATTATGATAAAAGAGAAAAGAGAAGTAAATATTTATTTTCCTAGAGATCAGCATTTCACAGTTTGTTGAAAGAGGCACATTCCTTTTTCAAAGTTAATCTCCTTGTAAAGAAAGAGGCTTTAATCTGGTATTGAACTTCAGCGCCGTCTGTGCCTGCTTAGATCAAACACATTTCACATGCTAAGAAGGAATCTGAGTACATGACTGGCTGTGAATATAAACACGTAAAATATGCACTATAGGCTTGCAGCTAAAATTAATCTAATGGAGATCATTTTCCTTATGAAGAGGAAAGTCTAACTGAGCTGCATTGACAAAGACTTAGTACGCGCAACATAAAAAGATGCCATGTGATGCTATAAAGCATTTTCCTCACCGCCCAGCTATGAGTTTTACGATACACGTAAGTGCGAACAGTTTTTATAAAAAAAAAAATCAGATTTGTTTGAAATATATTTTTCACAGAGGTATACAGGTAAAAGGTCATGTGAGTGGGATTGAAGCACATACTTAAAGCAGGAGTTCCATACCACATAGGGCATAGAGGGATGGATAACTTTTCAGATACAGTACCAGGAGTGATAACAAGTATAATTAATTTACAAAATAAAAGAAATGGTAAAGCCATATGAATATGACTAACATTTACAGAATACAGGACAAAATCAACTTAGAGAAGAGTAACAGTTGAAGCAGTTAAGGTAAACAAAACTAGACAAAATTACAGCTAAGGTCTTGAATGTGGATTCCTCAAAAGAAAATTCTTAAAATTAAGAACGAGACTAGTGTTAATTCTGCTTTGCACAGCCAGGACACTTAAATTAACTACCTAACACTTATGGCTTGCTTTTCTTCTTTCAAACAGTATATGAGGTATCCGTCTGCTAAAGTTAGAATGTTACTTTTGTGACACAGATTTTCCACTACAGTGTTTTAGTTGTAACTTATTTCATTTCTTTCCTTAGAAAATTATGTAGGACTACACTGAGCTAATACATTAAAAAGGGTGCTTAGATTTCTTAAATTTATCCTATAATCTGAAATCTTTACATCTAGACTATCCAATTGCAAGTACATTGCCACGTGCTACACTGCCAGATTTTACCTTTGTTTTCTCTACCCTTGTGAGATTGCATCAATCCTGCCTCCTGTACCTTTCCCTCCTTTCCCACATGTTTCTAATTCAACAGGAGATGGATTTCTTGGTTTTCTGTGCTTCAGTTACATCAGCTGATTAGAGACTTGCTTGAATTCTTATTTGTATACATTCCCAAATGCTAAAACCTGGAATGGCCTTTCTACGCAAACCACAGAAGACTCTCAGTTCCACAGTTTGTTGACACCTCATTTCGTGTCCTTTAATACTATTATATAATATGCCTTAAATATTTTAACGGAATTAGGCAGTGAAAAGGCCTTCTCTAGGCCTTCTGCACAGATGCGAGCCTAGCCTATATGGATTTTTAAGGACTTTTATTACAAAAACATCAGTACCTGTAAATCAGATTGTCTACACACATTCTCTGTTCTGAGGAGGAATCGCAATGAGAAATGTGTCAACAGCGCAGGGCCGAACATGCTGGTCCCTGGTCAAAAAGTCTGACAGCACACTCCACAGCAACACCTCCCCACAGCCCACCTCGTTCTGCGGGCCTCCGCCGCGCCACAGCCAGACAGGGCGGCGGGCTCCGGCGGTCGCTCCCCGCCCTCTCCCCCTCACCCAGAGGGGTTACCAGGCTCCCTTCCCCGCCTGAGGCAGCCGCTCTCGCTGGGTCCGCCCTGGACCTCTTCGTCTCCGGCAGTGCCGCCGCTCAACCGGTGGCAACCGCCCGCCGCGCTTCTCCCGCTGCTGACCCCCTTCCCGCTTTCTCCCTCAGCACCAACCCCCTTCCCGCCTATTCTCTCTCAGCACCAACCCCTTTCCCGCCTTTCTCCTTCAGAGCCTCGTATTGTGCCACTGGGCGCATATATATACGTAGGCCTGTGAGTGGAAGGGCTTAAAAAGGCGAAAAGCAGACTCAGACACCTGTGTGTGTAACAGCGTCGCGAACCTTGAGGGAGTTTGATGAACGCCGGGGCCTGGCAAAAAGCAAAGGGGCTGCCGGTCTCGGACGCTCAGACGGATGGCTGACTGCACCGCCCAGCCCCGGCCGCTGCCCGCTCTCAGGTAACGTGGGCAGGGATATCGTCACCCCAGGCGCAGTGTTTATTGGCAAGGATGGAATAGCTTTGCTCTACGTTTCTGCATCTTCGTGCTAAATCCTGTGAGGGCACAGTGTGCTTCACAGCCCCAGATGCAAAAGTGTTTTGATCACAGTGCACGGGGCGGGGGGCAAATTCCCAAAAAAATTCCTTTGAGATTTTAAGGGGTGTTAAAGACACTTGCCAGTAACGTGGCAGTTTGTCCGTGAGTTCGGTTTTTACCTGTCTGGCTAGTGATAGATTAAAAAATACAGCACCTTGAGAGAGAATAGTATTACAAGTATTCTCATAGTCTTTGGATAAGGGAAGCTGAATTACAGGTTTCTCAGTCTGAGGTAGGTTGCCTCAGCAACCTATGGTGTGATACCATAGATCTTGGACTGAGAAGCCTTCATCTCTTCTTCAGTTTAAGAAACAGTATTATTTCTTTGTGAGTTGCTTATTAGCCTTCCTTTCCATTTTACGGTTTCCTACTCTCAGCTGTGGTGATTGTGGAAAGTTGTGATATTTTTAAGTTTATTGAATGGTGGTTACTTGCAGCCCCTCAGTCACTTTGTTGATGAAGTATTCTGTAAAAGAAGGGTGTGAGTTATTATTACTATTCTTTTAACAGTTTAATTTTAACAACTGTTATATTTCTTCTAGATAAAGTACCGGTATCACTGCAAGCAAAACTGAAGGTGTATGAGCTTTTCCATTGCACTTCTACAGTTTCCTCCTAGGAAAATCCTCAGAGAAACTCTTCCAGAAACCTGGAAAAAATGGTGTTTGAGTACCATTGATACTGCTTGACTATTTCACTATGTTTGACACTTTTGTATATATACAACAGGTAGGTACTTCCAATGCACTCTATAAAAAACACAGATTAGCTCTAGCTATGTAACTAATTTATTTACAAATATATTTACAAGCAAAATTAAACATGTTTGCATACTGAGGAAAAACAAAATAACAAAGCTATGTATGGCATCAAACTGCAGCAAGGCAGTGACCCAGTATGTTTAAGAACAGGCGACCAGAGGGGTTTTTTTTTTTAAACTTTCAAAGGTGGAGAAAAATGTCTGTTAGCGACTCAAAATAACTGGAGGATTCTGTGGCAACTAGTAAAAGGGGTTGTATCTGTCTCTGCTACTTAAAGTAGAAGCAGCTCTTAAAGATTCTTATTTGAAGTTTACAGACTGATGTTTGACTTTAGGTCTTGGAAAGGAGATTACCTATCTACTTGTATTTTATCCTGTTGCTATTTAGAGTAAAACACAAAATAGCAGGGATCATAACAGAGGTTTTCTGCTTTCTCAGGTCAGTACATGAATTACTAGGGTGAAGAGCCATGCTTGTTATTATATTTTGGTTTTCGCCCAATTAACAATGAAAATCTTCTGCACCATGTAACATCTTCATCAGATGGAATGGAAAGATTGTATAACCAGAATAGCTTTATAGTTTGTGACATGAGGTTTTGAATGACTTGGGCTGACTAGTATTAAAAACTATTATTAAAGTTTCAGGAGACCAGTCTAACTATGCTCCATCAAATCTATCAGTAGTGAAAAGTAGTATCTCCATGGAGTTCTGTTCGTCAGTACTACAATAGGAATGGAGTGAGCATATCAGTCATAATATCCTTTATCTCGTTCATATGTTATTATTAATTTTTACATTTTACATGTAAATGCTAAATTATTACATCATTGCATAGTATTGCAAATGTTTATCTTTCAAAATATGTAATTGTTCCAAATTTTTAGTCCCTCTGGCATTTGCTTATAGTGATTTACTGCTGTCTACCATTTTTGTAAAGGAGCATATGCATTATTTTTGCAACAAAAATGTAAGGTCTTGATCAAAAATTAAGCAAGTTTGTAAAAGATTCAGCAAAGGCTAAAGGATATAAGCATTCCCTAAGTCTTAGTAGAATGACATTGGGAAAATGTCTTCATAGCTTACTACAGCTGTATAAAACCTTACCCTAATAAGTTTGCAAGTTATGACGAGTAACAGTTGACGTTAACACTTGAAGCCACTAGGAATAAATTGAACACAGATCTTCCACTTTCTGGGCAAATGTTTCTATCGTGCTGTGCAAAAAGTAATAGTCATACCTGATTTACACAAATCACCAGTGCAACTGTATTCATAAAAGCTCAGTTCCTTTAAAAATGGTCTCTGCAGGTGTCTCCAGGCAGATACATTTTCTTCCCAGAAGTGACAATTTAAACATATGCTTCCAAGAACCAGGATTTCATCCACCCCCTCCCTGTAGAAAGTGCTGAAGATAGCCTGAGGCAGTTTGTTGCTGTTTATATGCAGGCTATTTTTGGCTACCATTCCAAGGTGGCTAACTCTTATGCATTTAGTGGAGAGGCTGGTGCCTGACACAGGGCCTGGATTCCACTCCGTGGGGTGACTGCTTAAAAATTAGGCATACAGTGGTTAACTCTTATATGACCAGCTGCTTTTTTGTGTACAGTTTTTAGCCTGGAATTTTTAGAATGATGATTCTGTTCTTATGTGACACACTGAAATTACTGTAAAATGACATGAAATAAAATCCTTTTTATTAATTTAATTACAACATGGTAAGGATCCCATGTCATAAGAATGGGGTTTGTATACATTGTGAAGTAAGTAAGTGTTCCTAATCCAACAGTGAATCTGTTGAAGCTCTGATTAAGGGACAGTAATTGCCTGTATGAAGATGCAATGAAAGGTACTATATTAACCACTGAAATAAAATGTGTGATACCAGCACTTGGTAACACATAAAGATGGGCTGGGACCAACAGGGAGCTATGAGTCCCTTGTGCACTTCTGTCACAACTATGGGTCTGCTGCACTTCCATTGTTGCCAAGGAATAGACTTCAGTAAAAAATGCAAGGCAGGATCTAGAAGACCTTGAGCTAAGAACAAGTGTCAGCTCACAAAATGAATTCAAATCAGAGAGCAGATAAAATGGACACTGGCAAAAGGGATGGAGGTCTATAACACCTACTTGGAGCTACAATTTTTCCTGTCTACTCTAGAGAATTTGACTCCCAATAGGCTGTGATCTGGCAGAAACAATCCTACCCACACATTGCTTTTATTTCTGGAAATTATGTGATAAAGTCTGTAGATTAAACCAGCAGTCTTCATGTTTACTTCTCCCTTTCACTGAGTGTCGAAGGAAATGATGTGCCTGAAAAGGCACAAGCGTGCTCTTGGACAGAAAATTTTTCTTCCCTGAGACAAAACTCTCACAGGAGTTCTTAATGAGGTGAAAGTACTTCCTTAGCAAAGTCAGTAAGGGAGAGCTGATTGTGTTACTCATTACACTCTACAAGGCTATTGAAACCAGAAATGCATTTTGATTGTTTCAGTGTTAATACATGTGTCAGAGTTGTGGGGTCTTTTTAAAGACTCTTTAAACACGTTTCCAGGGATTTTGTGTGTCATTTCTGAGGGAGATATGTCTTTTTTGATGATAGGATTACTTCATTTGAGATGTGAAAATTCAGTAGGTAAATTTATTTATACAGTGTAGTATATGATTACAGATTAGTAATTATCTATTATTACAAAAAGATGTACCATTTCTGCTGGTAACTCTAAAAATGTTAAGGGTATTTTCCAACCTAAATGATTCTATGATTCTATGTTTTTTTTGTTTTCCTGGAAGATTTTATGGTACACAAGGAAGCTACTTTTAGTAGAAAAAGCCAATTATTTTATTTATTGTCATAAAAATAGTTACTTTTGTTAAAAAATTTAAAATCTGTTAAGACAAAATGCTGTAGAAAGAAATTATTTTTCAAGAATTAACTTTCGCACACTGTGTTTTCTATGACCTGTGGAGGTAGGCCCTTTAATAATGAGCAAAAATCACATCCTGAAATTCCAGAATAATATTTTAAACCAGCCTAAAATACTGTGTTAAATACAACAAATTGCTCATTTAAGTGATTAAGTTCTCTGAATTTCTGAGTAGTAAGTGCACAGAACTTTGTGCCACTTCCAGGCCTAACATTGCTTCTACTGGAATTCCAGATAGCGTCAGTCTGCTGAAACATGAGTTCAGTTACCAAATATAGATGAGTGGGGTAAGAATTACATAGTCACAGAGGACAGATGTAATGCACAGGCTACAGTCTTCTCAATGCTTACTGAGGACCAAGCAATCTTCAGTGAATAGCTGGAGCAACTTTAAGCCTACTTAGATAAAGAAGGAAAAAACCAACTTTACCTGCTGTTAATTATACTTGAGACTCTTCATATTGGCCTGTTCATTGTAAGGTCTGTTTTATATTTTCTGCTAATTTAATTTTTGTACTTTGGGCAGTTATTTTGCAGGATTTCAAAATTCAGAGGAAAAATATGTGCCTTTTGTTTTAAAAAAAAAATCTTACTAGATACATTTCCTTCATATTATTCCTTTGAACAGATTGGCTTTGGGTCATATTTTTTTAAGTAATAATTTTTCATTGGACATGTTCCACAAAGTCAGGATGCTTATACTTTTCTTGAAATGAGTGCTTTGATTTTCTACGGTTTTCCGTATTTCATTATTTATCTCTTGAAAACCTTAATTTGATTAATTGTTCAAATGTTTTCTGAGATTATTGTAATCCAGTATATTTTGAACTTACTATTTACCATATTGTTCCTTAGAGCATCTACATTATTTTCTGAAGTATTTAAACAGTGTGATACTAAAATGTGTGTTTACCTGTGAGTAATTTTTAAATATATCGCAAATAGGACCCCATAATAGTTTATACTCAATAATGCTGGAAGTATAGCTAAGCACTCATTTGCATGCAACATTGTATTTTATGTTTGTGTCTTTAAATGATATAGTATATGGCTTTGCACGTTACCTAATGAGTAACAATGATGAAAACTGTTATAAATACATTGTAGTCTAACTTGGATAAGCTAGAAATAGCATTCAAAATTTCTAATTATGATCTTATATGCTACTTGATAGGGTTAGTGATACTTCACCTCCAGTTCACTGTGGTTACAAGTTGCTCTAAAAGAATAGTGGTTTTATGTATTACAGTGTGGCTGAAAAAAAGTCTTTATACTGGAAGCTTCCATTCAGCTGTCTAAAGCTAGACATATAAATCCATTTTTAGGCACCAGACCTTTCTCACCCAGAAGGCTTATCAGCATTAGAAATTGTCAATGACGAGCACACGTTTAAATTCATCGACTTTATCTAAATACCCAGCTACAGATTGATTTACCTAAATTTAGACATTGGGCTTTGAAAATTATGACATATGTAGCCATTATATTTTTCTAATGAGTGACAAAACAGCATGAAACTGAGTATGAGGAGGAGATACGCTAATTCATCACACATGCATTTTAATCATCGTGTCAGGTGGCTAGCAATAGGTGAAACTGTCCTCTGACCCATAACCCATTGAAACACCAGAGCAGCTTGGTGTTGGAAGTCAGAGAAGTTTATCTGAGTATGTAATGTATCGCTTTGAGACGTGAGCAAGTATGAACCAGTATGAATCAGATTTAACTAAAGATATTATTTGAAGCACAGATATTAGTTATTAAATAGTAAAGTAGCACCTTTGTTCATTTGAATACAAAGTTTTAAAAAATAACTAAGATTAAGGAGGCAGAAACTCTCCAGGTTTAACCCTTGGTTCCCTGGCATTCATCCAGTTTATGCCTTAACAGCTGAGCCTCTAGACCAACTGTTTGCTTGGCTTCTCAAATTCATTCTGTAAAGCTGCTCTGTGGTAGTCAGTTATACTGTATATACTTTTTTAGATTTTGTTGACAAGCGATTGGCATGGTTGCTAAATTTGTTGCCCTGTAAACACATACAAAAGGAAAGAAAGATGAAATCCCAGCAAAGAATAAGCCTATCACTGTATTCTATAAAAACATATATCAAATCCTAAAATGCTTTGGTTCTCTTATACTTCTCTTTTATGTGTTGAGTTGTAATCTGTTGGCAAGACAAGCAGGCATATCAAGAGATGCATATGCCAGGCCAAGAATTCCAGTAATCTATCAGTCAGTTAATGACTACATGCCGGGTAAGCCCTGGTGAAGTGACTAAAGGTAACTGGAGCTTGCACAAGCTGATGTAAAATATATCCGAGTGCATCTCATGACTGTCAAACCGCCTGTCTATCAGTGCAGAAATACCTTGGACCATTAAGAGAAAATATAGTATTTTTTAAAATCTTGGGCAGAATTAATCTTATAGAAATTATCATAACAAGAAGAGAATTTTCAAGGGTAATTAAAAACACCGATGTTCAACTCAATTAAATGCTTTGCAGAAGCAGCAATTATTTTTAAGATCAGATCACCCTTGATCTAATGACCAGCAGGACAAATTTCAGTAAGAAGAGTTTCAGGCTGATCCTTCCCTTGGGAAAAGAGCAGTTCCCTGATGTCTTTTTTTGCTGGCTTTACAGAGGCAGAGAACGCTCATTTATCCTCTCTAAGATCACATGGGACAACTGGAGGTGTATAGATGTTTCTGTACTTTGTGAAACTGGTACATTATACACTTATGTGGTGCAGAATGACACATAGGTTGTGAAATCTATTTCTTTAGTGTTTTACTTTTAGCATGTGGTAGTTTGATATTCCACTTATCAGTGTTGAGAAAAGCGCTACTAAATTGTACTGAAAGGCAAGAAGTTAAAAATGTTAACACAAGAAGTAAAAAAATATTAAACACATTATCAACATTAAACAATAACTTGGAATTTCTAATCCAAACATCCTTGTGTAGATTCTCATAATGGTTTCAACCAGACCAGTGTTTTCCTCTTGGAATTTGATAGTTTAGTGTCTGGAAGGCAGTGTATTGGAAAGAGAAGAGAAAATATATTCCCCAAATCACTGTAAGCCTAAAACCAGAAAAAGTGTAATAGCATTGATGTGAAATAACAATTCAGATGTAAAATAACAAATCACTCAGATTGGTCCAGTGGAATTAAGCTTGTGCTAGGCAATGTACAGACAAAGGATGTCTTCATAGTTCTGAAGGAAGAGGCATGAGAAAAGTGACTCCTAAGTGCTCTCATTTCCACCTAGACAATTTCCAGCCCTGGCCCATTCTAATAGAAACCAAGGTTTACCTCAAATATTTCATGCACCGTTGGGTTCTGCTGCTCTTCCAGTTTTCTGTCTAGCTTAAGGGAACCAGGGTATAACAAGGGGTTTTTTTTATTGACAAGTTTGGGGGTTTTTTGTTTGTTTTTTTGTTAAGGAATTGTATTTGTGTCTTCCAGGATGCAAGACAGAAGCTGTGGCCAGGCATTACCTCTTTCCTTAATGCTGAAGGAGGCTTACTGTGCAGAGAGAGGCACCAATAAGGGATATCCTGAAAATATGTCAGAAGCTTCATCCTACCGTGACTTTTTCTATGATTCCCTATCAGACATACAGAATGGGGAATTTTCAAATGAACTTTCTGCCTTCCTTACCCAGGAGGAGATATGTAAGAGCCTTGACATAGCTCGGGAAGCCATTGCCAATTCCATGAAGGAGGATCAGAATGCAGCACCAGACTTTACTCATTATTTCAACACCGCTCTTTCTAGCACTCCAGAAAATCCTTCTTCCAGGGATACCAAACTGCGTGAGCAAGATGCATTACAGAGGCCTCAAGCAAGTAGTCTGACTTCATCTGCTGCAAGTCACGTTCTCCCAGGGAATCAGAAAGAGCAATCCACCGCACCTCAGACAGCAAGTAGTTTTGTCACAGTTTCCAGGAGGCAAGCAAGCACCTCACCTTTGCTAACTGCTAGTCCCAGCTTTATTAGAAACCTGAAACATTTGGAGAAAGATGGTCCAGGTGTGCCTAAGACAAACCCAAAGTCTGAATCGGCATCCCAGGGAGAAGTTCCTTTCAGGAACAAGCTGTGTGACAAAGCTGCCACATTCATAGAGGAACTGTCATCTATATTTAGACAGGCAGCAAAGACAAGAGGCCGAAGTCCTGATGGGGACTCTTCTTCTCCAGACAGTGGATACCTGTCTCCTAAAAAGAAACAACCAGATGTAAGTACCTCAGTGAACCAGGAGTTTGACAAGCCACATCAAGAGACTGAGCCTGAAGCAAAATTACCTGGGATTCATCTGAATGGAGAACAATTTTCTGAAAGGGAGAGCTTCGCTCAGAGCAAAATGGTCCTTTGCCGTCCCTCCATCAACACGGAAGAGAATCAATCTTCACCACCTCAATTCACTCAGAAGCTCCGGAGCCAGGAAGTTGCTGAAGGAAACAAAGTATTGCTGGAATGCAGAGTTGCTGGCAACCCAGTCCCTGATGTCAGGTAAGTGCATGCCTTTCAACTAAGTCACTGGATAGCATCATCTTCTGATTGTGGAAGATACCTAAGGACAGGTATCACAGTGGACCTGCTTAGAGGTAGTCACATAAGAACAGTGGATCATGCAGTGGTTAGTAAGCACATGGAATAACAGATGCTGACCTCTTCAGTTTTCTTAGAGTGTTTCATTGTTTTCTGCTTGGGCCATGAAGTTCTACTTGATTCAAAAGCTACATGGCAAAATTAGAAACAGAATTGGCTCTAACAACATTCCGTGTGACTGTGACCTCATTAACCTAGGTGAAGGAATTCACAGTTTGCCCCTGAAGAGCATGTATCAGGCAGTCGATACAGTTTTTACTGTCAATTAATTAGAATGTCCCCAGGGCCCATACCAATGGGATTTGGGGTCCATACTATGAGATAACCTCAATCTAGCCAAATATCTTCTTGTGTAGGAAATTTCCAGAAGACATTAAGATGGTCCCCATTTCAAAATGTCTTTTGATACTTTGTAGTGAAATTTTTATGTGCATTTCCTTTTGTTCGATGACAAAACATAAAAGTAACTGCCGTGTAAGTTTGTTTTAGGTTCTTTATTAACGTGTGTTTATAACAGTTATAAAAGCCACATTTGCAGTATCAGTGAGGGCTGAATAACTCGTAATACTTTCCACTGTCTTCCTTTCCTTCTAAAGCTAATAGAAATTAAGGTCAACCAGCACTGCACAGACAGTGTTTGCCACTTCACAGGTCTGAGCCTTAATGCTAATATGATTGCTTAACGCACACAGAGGTAGATTATACCTCTAGTTTAATAGTTACTCACAATCTATTTTGGTTTCAAGTCAACTGAGCACATTTGATATTCTCAAAGGAAAATTTTGTCCAAAAAGTCATATTTGGACAGGATAGAATTTGTAGTTCCCCATTCAGGACTTCCTGTAAGGTTCTTTAGTTACATCTAAAGACTACATAATTCTTTTAAAGTTCTCAACATTTCCGTGAAGGAACTTAGCATGCTATCACTTTCCTGTAGTACTCATTGTGCTTTCAATTTCTTCATATCTTTTGCTGTGAAGTCTTTCAACACTTTGAAATTCCTAATATTTTGCGTTAAGTTACCCCTGATTGCTTGCACATAGTCACATGTACAGCTTGCAGCTATGCAAGCTTAGGAATTCACGTCCATCACTAAACAGTGTCTTCATACATACTATAATTGAACATCTCCTTTGAAATCAGTCTTTAACATATTTTTAAAATCTGTACCTTTTGGTACAGGTTTGCAGAGGGAACAGAGCTGTCAGTTTGAAGATTTTAGATCTTTGTCAACAAGATTAAAAAAGTACAGCTTTGAAAAGTCATGTTATGGCTGTATGTGCTTGTATATGCTTTCATTCCAAGGTGAAAAGTTACTTTGTAGAAAATATCTCCAAAGAGTCGTCTTTGTGACTCTTGAAGACTACGGCATTGCCTTTATCCTCCTCTGAGTCTTCAGTGAAAACGTATTCCAGACAAGCTGAATATTGAGACACTGGAATTTTTACAGGGTCAAAAGATCATTATAGAAACATCAAGTGTACTCGGTTGTTCTGGTATTCAAACTGGAAAAAGTTGTACCTCAACACATTGAGTACATTGCTTATGTACTCAAGCTTAGATTGTCCTACAAGCTGAAGCCAACTGATCTTCTAAACCAAGACAAGCTGTGGATCTAAGTATGCTAAACAAAGGAATTACATTATGGGCCTTGCCAACAGGTCAGGAAGCTTACTCCAAAAATATAATTGTAATGCCTAAACTGTAATGCCCATCAAGCAATATGACAGCCATGTCATGTCATTAATAGTTGTTTGGTATTTTATTGTTTTAAGTATCTGCTGGGAAAAAAGGACAAGAATCACAGTTAGGGGTGCAAAAGCATTTCAGTTGTTCATTCTGCTTCAGACTTCCATGAAGCAGGAAAGGGCAATTGTAGAAGTTGCACAATGATGACAGCCAGGGAATCCTCCTCTTGCGTTTCTTCTCCTAGATTCTTCCTTCCCTCTCACTAAGATACTGCAGCCTGCCAGTGGTACTGATGTGGACCCTAGGGCAACACAACCTGTTAACTTCTAGTAATTCTTTTGTTGTTGTTGTTGGGTTAGGTAATATGACAGCTGACGTACTGTTGTTACTGATGCTTTTGAGTTGTAAAATAGAGTAGCAGCAACAGACAGGGACCACACTTAAGGAAAAAAAAAATTACTATTAATTAATACTAAAGACCTCTTCATCTACTTTTACCCATCTGTAGGTTAGATATTTAACCTGACCAAGTCACCCTAGACTCCATCTACAGTCACTAGAGAAGCACACCTACCAAGGATCACCTGTTTGGTACGTTGACAAGGACTTAAGGCAAATCCTCCAGACCAAACACTTCATTATTAGCTTGTTATGATAGGTGAGGTGAATCCCACCCATTGCCCCATCTCTATGCCAATGGATTGCACAG
Source organism: Nipponia nippon (assembly GCF_047370975.1). NCBI lineage: Eukaryota > Metazoa > Chordata > Aves > Pelecaniformes > Threskiornithidae > Nipponia > Nipponia nippon. The sequence continues at coordinate 42,955,060 of NW_028262380.1, read as the reverse complement.
GGAGAAAGAGTTGCTCTGCCTACTCATATCTACAGGTAATGCAACTAGAAGAAAAAAAAAAGAAACGGTCTTTCTTATAGGTGAGCATTCACCATGATACATATTGCCTCAAAGGAACCTAGTTTTCCTAGTATTTCAATTTTGAAACATCCATACTTCCATAAATTGAACAACAAACTTTCTTACAAAGGTTTTTGCTAAGAAAGTAAGAGACACAAAGTTTGTTTGTTTTTTTTTTTAATAGGGTACTCCTTATCAAGTCATTAATAAGACTATTAAGGTACTGAGAGTCAGTCTATAGACAATATGGTTTTACTAGAATGAAACACTGTTTGGTGCAAGTGGCCTTGGTGCAAGTACAGTTCTCTTCGGAACCAATTAGAAGTGGTTGATTTCTTTTATGAAATATGGCATAGACAGGTGAGTTTGACAGCAGCAATGAGGTTGCAGTGTTTTAATAGTAAAGATGCACTGTTGTAATGCTTCAGTATCTTGTTGCTCTTATTTTATCTGGCAGAACATCAGTCTTCAGTGATACGACTCCAGAACTGTACATAAATATCAACTGAACTAGCAAGTTGTGTACAAGCTATGGAGTGTTTTTGCTTAGGTCTTTTACATCATTGTTGTATTCATTTCAGAGGCTGCTAATATCAATATGTTTACAAGAAATCTAGAAAAAAGCTTTATGTTCTTTAAATTTTAATGTAAACTCTGCTTTTCTGAATATTTAACTCTTTCAGAGTCATTAAATGAGAAGGCAAATCTTAATCACTGAGCAGAATGAGTCATGAGAAACACTGCTGACATAATAGGTGATTACTTAAAAGTATACTTGATTTTAAAATCTCATCAGTATCAATTAATTTGTAACTTTTGGTTTATTTCCCTTTTTGAAACCCCTAATTATGCTATGTTAACGGTCTGCAGATACAACCATTGCTGAATCGCAGCAAATATGCTTCATGCCAACTTCTCAGTCTCTTGAAAAGCTCCTCGGTAGTCAATTTAATACACTTTCATAGTCCACCCTCGAATTGGTTTTATTTCATAATTATTAATTATTCTCCATCTGGCAACAGCACACGAATTTATGAATATACTTAAAGCAAGCATATTACTTACTAACAAAAAATTACTTTTCCAAAGTTCCTACTAAAAATACATTTCCCTTTTAGTCTCCATTTCATTGTGGATCTTCAAGAGAGGAAAAATACGGCAGCTGTACCTCAAAAACTATTCATTTTGGAAGTCAATGCAATTTAGCAGCGTGACCTTTCTGTAATGACGCTGACTCGGCTGAAGAGGTCACTCGCATACAGCACGGGCAGGGTTCTTGCAGGCTGGATTTGTCCCGAGGGCCGAGCCGCACAAGGGGGAAGCACAGAGCCCTGTAGCTATTGGGGAGCCCATAGAACAAAAGCCAAGACTCATTCAGTGGTTAAGAGACTCTGCTAACCGTGTTAAGGACACAGCAAATACTTGCGTGCTGTTTGGGTGACACTCCAAAGTCCTGTCTCTCAATCTGGGGGCAAGGAGGGGGTTCTTTCCTTGAGAAGGTAAGAAAGCATGCAGAAAAATTTGTAGTGGATTCTGGACTGTAATAACATTACTAGGAACTTCTAAACAGTTACATAATATCACCTATGCACATCACTTTCCCTCTTTCTGGAGCTGAAAGGGAGTATGGTATATCCTGAATATCCAGTAAACAGCTAGTATGCCGCAGTGGAAAAAGACAAGCCTATTTAAAACCACTGATGTATTGCACAGCAAGTGAAGAATGCTTGCTGTTTGTGCCACTTTCAGGAACATTTCTGTAAATTTGAGTTTTATATGGTTAAAAAAAAAAAAGCAAAACACCAGTGATACAATAGCAGTTGACCATTCTTTTATACTTTGGTAATGTAGTTTTCTAAAGCACTGTACTTAGACAACTGTTTCATTAGACTGAATTTCTGATTTGTAATACCTTTGAAAAAAATCTCTGGAGTATATTCATATGAATTGGAAAGATTTAAATACCTACTGTGTTCTGAATAAACTATCCAGAGGAAAAAAAGGTATAAAAGATATTAAATGTTTTGTGAAAACTGCTGAATAGGTAGAAGACAGAAATGGATATTAATGTTACTGCCAAAAGACGGGCTATAGAACAAGCTGAACAGTTATCTGGTCTGTGAGGCACAAGAGCCAGCCACTTAGCATGTGCCAAACTTGCTGAACAGGAGATGCAGATAGGGGCATGAGCAGGATTACCACAATCTGTACATTTGCACATAGCAAAAAGATCTGCAGAAATGACGCTTCAGTTGTTCTGATTCTTCCCAGAAAAGACAGTTTCAATAACAGAGCCACTGCAAATAATATTTTTGGAACTCTCTGTGGTAAGTGTGATAAAAGTAGACAGCAACTGGGATTTTCATTTTTTGCCTTATCTGGAAAGAAAATAACCAGAAGCCGTAGTTCCTAAAGTCATGATGAAATAACAATAGTTTAATGGTGACAAGAAAAGCACTGGCTAAATTGTTATTTTTCCCAGCACCCAAGAAGTTGTCCAGCCTAGTAATAAGCACAGCTGATGTGCAGGCAGAATCAAACACTGGTGGCCATAAGTTCATCCAAGTGATCTACAGCAGAGCAGGCGGCCTTCAAAAAAAACTACTACTTGGGTATTTCTGACTGTTTAGTGTGTTATTGTTTTTCTACACATCACACTTTATTCTGGATCCCAATAATCTTTATAACTGGCTTTCTTCCCTTTTCATTGCTTTTTTGGAGCAAAACTTTTCCAAGTCCTCAACCTATCCAAATTGGAGCTAGAAACCTGCCTTAACCTGCTACCCTTCTTATAAGGCTAAGGATAATCAGGTTGCAGAATCCTACTATAAGCAAAGAAACCATCAAATGCAGTGTAAGGACAAGGTTTATATTTGAAGGTTACATGACTAAGAAGTCTTCTTAAAATTTAAGTTCCTTGGATGTTCATAGCTGTATCATATAGAAAGTAAAAGCTTGTAAGTATTATGATTTGAGTGACAAAACTTCACCAAAGTAGCCTTGTTCTACAAGAGCAAGATAAGTTAACTTTGACAGAAGGACTTGTAACTAGAATCTTAGGGTTGAATCCCAAAAGAAAACAATCAATTGGATTTCAAGAACCAGTACATTTCCTCAAAATTCAATGCCTAACTTACTAGTTCTATTAGCAGAAAATTAGATATCTATCAATGAAGATTCTGTTGCTGGTCAGAACAATTTTAACATTGCTGAACAACGCAGATTTCGACCTAAGACCTAGCAAAATATCGGGTAGTTTGAGAAGTTCTAGGATATGTCTTCTAAAGAAGGATTAAAGCATATAAAATACAAGTTGAAACAGAAATTTTCTATATTACTCTCAAAGTCATTGTATCAGTAAGTAGCTTTCCTTCAAAGTGCATCAGTAGTGTAGTACTTAAAATACTCAAGTTAGCATTGAGCTAGTGAAAGCAAATCCCTGCGGGGAGTGACTTAGAGCTCTTCAGCATTTGCCTTGCTACCTGAAGGCACTTTCCACATACTACATGGCAAGAACAGTGCTTCTTTGTTTTAAGGAATCTATTTGCTCTCATTATAACCCTTTTCTTCTCAGAAGTGTTGTTTTCACTGTAACAAGTACCCAAAATTCCCAACTAGAAACATTACTTGCATGTAATCCAGAACTGTTCTTAGGAAATCTAGAAACAAATGCAAAGTATAATACTTAAATTTATAATAAAACCCGAACTACCTTGATTTCTGTAACTTCATGAAACTTAGCTGGTTTTACAGCCTTTAAAAGCTTTGAAGTCTAAAAACATGCAATAAACTGTCTCCACTAAAGTCTTCCTATAATAAAGTTCCTGATCCCCCAGTACTCTAATCAGGCACAGCTGCAAAGAACATTGGATGTCAGATTAAGTAATGCTTAACACAGATCTACACAGCTGGGTGGAAATCCAGGTGTACAGGACTAGTGACTGCACTACCTAGACAGCAGTTGGTAGATTTTTAAGTCTTGGGAATGTAAAGGGTGTCACAGATGTAGTTTCTGCTTCTTTACTAGGCTTGATTTCAGGTAGAAAAACTGTAGTTTAGAGGTGGCATTTAGTTTTGTTTCTTCAAGTAAATTTTGTAGTTCTAATGAAACACTAGTGCCTTGGTGGGGGATACAGATGTTCTACTAGTTCTATAATGGCAAGGTTTTAATGCTACTTATTTTTTATAAAGTATTAGTAGCTATTTATGTGTTAACAGAACATATTTAACAACCTATTTGACAATCCTAGGCATGCTTAGTTCAAAAAAATCTGTTTCTTCTCACTTTTTTATATAATCTCTTTAAAAGTCATCTTCAGAACTGTTACTTTTTTTTGTAAAATCTTAGCTGTTCTGGTTAGAGTTTAGAACCTGATGGTTCAGGTCCTGCTTTTCAAATGTTTTCATAAGCTTAAATACATACTTATGTTATTCAAGATGGAAACTTTAGTGAAGCTATTTTATGATGAACTTGTTTCAACAACAGACTTCACTAGATTATAAGTGTTATGGTAGCTACAGTGATTGCAGAAATACTTTATAAAAGATTAAAAGGATTAGTATGTGATCTGTGTGGCAGGAGAGGGCTCTTGTGCCTTGAAAATCATTAACAGCCACTTCTATTATTCTTATACTGTAAAAATCAAATATCTTATTGAGGTTTAATGTGATTCTCACACTATTTCCTATATGTGTGCTTTAAAACGAGGCTCAGTATTTTTTGACAGAGGATAGAAATAGGCAACAATTCTCTTGCAGAAACTGAAGTACTACTTTGTTCCAGAGGTAGTATTGACTATACAAATGGTTTATTTCTGAATTTTTGCAAATTTATTATTGCGAATTGTCATGTAATTTATCAAAATTCGTTACTAATACTGTAATTAAAGCAAAGTGCCTCTCCTCTCTTTTTCTTTAACACATTCATCTCCTTATGCATTTCTCTAGATGCTCTAGCAACCTTACAGCTTTTTCAGAGACCTGCTTGCTTTGGTGGGTCTCTAATACCTTTTATTCAGGTATTGATAGTTTTAGGATGAAGTGACATTTTTCATTTTAACTCAAATAATTCATATACGAAGTGTTTTAGCAACCTTTAAGCACGTTTCACTTTTTTCTTTGGTCTGTTGGTCTACTGTTTTTTCTGTTTGTGTGTATTTATGGTGGTTTTACTTTAGTTTAGTTTATTGCTCTATTGGGTTTGCGTGGCAAGGTTTTGGTAGTGGGGCGGCTACAGGGGTGGCTTCTGTGAGAAGCTGCTAGAAGCTTCCCTTATGTCTGATAGAGCCAATGCCAGCCAGCTCCAAGACGGACCTGCCGCTGGCCAAGGCCGGGCCCATCAACGACAGTGGTAGCACCTCTGGGATAACGTATTTAAGAAGCAGGGCAGGGAATTGCTGGGCAACTGCAGCGGTCAAAAGAGAGGAGTGAGAATATGTGAGAGGAACAACTCTGCAGACACCAGGGTCAGTGAAGAAGGGGGGGGAGGTGTGCCAGGCATGGGAGCAGAGATTCTCCTGCAGCCTGTGGTGAAGACCATGGTGAGGCAGGCTGTCCCCCTGCAGCCCATGGAGGTTAATGCTGGAGCAGATACCCACCTGGAGTCCCTGGAGGACCCCATGCTGGAGCAGGTGGATGCCCAAAGGAGGCTGTGACCGCATGGGAAGCCTGCGCTGGAGCAGGCTCCTGGCAGGACCTGTAGGCCCGTGGAGAGAGAAGCCCACGCTGGAGCAGGTTTGCTGGCAGGACTTGTGACCCTGCGGGGGACCCAGGCTGGAGCAGTCTGTTCCTGAAGGACTGCACCCTGTGGAAGGGACCCACGCTGGAGCAGTTCATGAAGGACTGCAGCCCGTGGGAAGGACTCATATTGGAGAAGTTTGTGGAGTACTGTTTCCTGTGGAAGGGACCCCATGGTGGAGCAGGGGAAGAGTATGAGGAGTCCTTCCCCTGTGGAGGAAGGAGCGGCAGAGACAACGTGCGATGAACTGGCCGCAGCCCTCATTCCCCGTCTCCCTGTGCCGCTCAGGGTGAGGAGGTAGAGAAAATTGTGGGTGAAGTTAAGCCCAGGAAGAACGGAGGGCTTGGGGGAAGGTGTTTTTAAGATTTGGTTTTATTTCTCACTACCCTACTCTGATTTGATTGGCAAGAAATTAAATTAATTTCCCCAAGTTGAGTTGGTTTTGCCTGTGATGGTAATGGGTGAGTGCTCTCTCCCTGTCCTTATCTTGACCCTTGAACCCTTCATTATATTTTCTCTCCCCTGTCCTGCGGAGGGGGAGTGGCAGAGCGGCTTTGGTGGGCACCTGGTGTCAGGCCAGGGTCAACTGACCACAATGACCAAATGTGATATTTTACAGTAAGAATCAATCTAAAACACTTCCCTAACTTATACAATAGTTTCTATTCCATTAATTCACTGTGGTTTTATAATTGTTTATTGTTATTGTTTGTTAAAGAAATAGTGACTTTTTTGTTATGCAACCTTTTGTAAACAATAAGTGTTTCCAGAGTATTTTGTATTTATGTCCTAAGGGAGATAGTTTATGGAGTTAGTTGTTACACTGCTCCCAAATATTTTTTCTTGTATTCTCCCCATAGTCTGACTGGTTTTCTTTATGAAACTATTTTGCCCAATAAACATAATTTTATACAGGAATCTACAATAGTCTTCTACTAATCATTTCAGAGTAGAATCCTGCTAATCTGTCTTCTTACTAGTCTTCTGCAAAGAGAGTACTTGTTAAGAATGGAGGAAGATTTTTGCACCTAAGGAGTTCCTTGGGTCAAAAATGTTATCTTTGTAGATTTGGATGTTTTTCTGTGTATGGAACACTGAAGATCACCTGAAGGTTACAAACAGCATGTGCAATATTGCTGAGGGTAAATAGAAAAATGTTGTTAGCCATTTTAATCTGATAGTACATTCATTTCAGAAATGTGCTTAGCAGTAATGTGTTGTCATGTAGCATTTTATTTGCATTCAAATTAAGATATATCTATAGATATGAAAATGATATATCAACATCCTCAATATTTTTCTGTCACAAGAATATTTTTTCTTACTCCTCATGTCAATAATCTCTTCTTTACTTTTACTTTTTTTCTTCATTTACAAGGAAAAATAATAGCTACTTGCAGTCTGGACCTTGTTATTCTTTTAGCCCTTCTCATTTATTTCCTTTTATACTCCTGGTTTATTGGACCATGCTATACCATTCTTAGGTCTTGAATTTTGTTTGTTTGCTTTTGCTAGTTTGAGATAAGTCTTGTCTGTCTCCAGGCATCCCGGGAGTTTGTTTCCTTCAGAGCAGATCTGGAATGTAACATTGAAAGTCACCTCAGTGACTTGTGAAGCTGCTTCTTAATTCTGTTTGTCTTAGAATGGTGTTCTGGCCTAGTGGGCTTTATTGGGGAAGCAAGGGTTTATACCCTAGCACAAATGGTTAAGCTATTGCAGTGGCTGCCTGTAGTAATTTGTGGCCTGCAGGTTTTAGGTAAATAACCTGCATCTTTCAAATATTTTCTTTTCCATTCTCCATTCATTCTGTGGCAATGGAAGTCCACACTGTAAGGATTTTCTGCATCTAGAGGAAAAAATACAGTGGAGTTAAGGCCTATTTAGGTCATGTACCCATCCACTTTAAACATAGTGTGGCATATCTGAGAACTGCTAGTAGTGCATCAGATTTCTTAACTCGGAAGTAATACTCCTTTTACCTTAGAACCACAGCGATGTTGGAAAGAGGATTATTTATTTTTTGTCATTACGCTACTTAAGAGCAGCATTTAGGAGACTCTCGTAGTATATGATAACCAAATGTTCTATTTGGATAGGGTTTTTTGTCCTGCTTTATTGTCTAAAACCAGAGAGTACAGTATTTAGAATGGGTATCTGGAGAGCTAGTCTCTTTCCTAGGTGAAATGATCTTTACAAAGTCCAGATTGTGATGACAGGGTAATTTATGAAAGTCTTATAAACAGATTGCTAATTCAAGCATAACTTAGGCTGAGAAGTCCATTGATGTTACAAAATGAATATTCAAAGATCTAAAATTGAGAAGGGGGGGTGTAGGGTGGCTGGAGGGGTCATGGACTGTTTCCTTGGTTGTTTTTGAGTTTTTGTTTTGTTTTTGTTTTGTTTTGTTTTTTAAAAACCCCAAGGAGGAGCTATAGATCCTGGACACTGGGGTTATTCTTAAGTTTCATTTATTTCTTGTCTCTGTAGAATAGCTTTGACTACATGGTGTATGCATTTCCTCATCTTTATTATACAGGCTCTGTGCATCACCAGGCTCTCTTTCTTCAGAGCTGTAAGTTCAGTATTTTTCATCAATGCTGGAATATCTCTTGCAGGTTTTGTTTTAGAAAATTGTGTACTTTCTTTTTGGTTTTTCCTCCTGAAAATAGGAGGGATAAAGCCTGTTAGGTGCGTGAAGATGCGTGTTATAAGAGGCAACTGTAAAAACAATGGGATAGTTCTTGAAACTAGGACTGCTTTTTCGAATTGGATTTTGGAAGAGAATTCCAGCTCAGTTACTTTATTTTTCTGTCTGTTTGTGAATACCAATGTCTCTGTCTTGGTGTATTTCTGATTACATTACTGAAAGTTTAAAAGCATCTCAGTTCACTTCTTTATTCTTTTGTTCTGCTCTGTCTCCTTCTCAGTAAAAGAATGCAGATCTAAAGTTCCTTGCTAATGCTCCATAAATAAATAACATATTAACTAGTATCTATGAAGACTCAAAGATTAGATGAAAATGCTATCAAAGTACATTTTAAACTGACTTATGCTTGGCAGGTAATGTGAAAAGCTTCAAAGTAAATTAATAAAAATTACTCTTCTAAAATAAGAAAAATGGTGCTGCTATCTGCATAATGAAAAAATATATATAAAGAACTTTTGCCTTATATTTACATAGGAATTGAATGAGACTTGGATGAACTCTAAAATAACAAGGCACCATGTCTTCAGAAATCTCTTTCACTACACTGGCTTTGTCCATGTTAAACATTTTTTAATTTAAAAACTAAGCTTAATTGAAGTAGTTTTAAAATATAGATTTCCAACAAAAGTGGTGCTGAAACAGGGCCAGAGGCAGTATTCCAAGAGGCTGCTTTTACTTCATGTTTCAGCATTTATTGTATAAATCTTATATATTGTCTCTGGGCCTTTCCAGTATTGTGCAAAGCATCAAGAGCCAAGAAGTCTGACAGTGAGGAAATATATTAGCAATCTGCTTGTCATGGACTGATTGCAAGTATCAATCTGTGAAAATTAAAACTAAACCTAGAGGCTAAGTGGAACAGAGGTGGGAACGAACGACATGTTTTAGAAGTGGACTATTTTAATTGTACTGAAATGTGAAGAGAAGCAGAGTAGTGAGGCTTTTCATATAGAGACGTGTTTGGAGTCAGTAATTCTGGCATCATGACTTATCAATGTTCAACAGGTATGGAATGCTATTCCAAATCCTATTTAAAATATGCTTAATATTCTTTGACATGTTTACTTATTTGCCTAAAGGCAATACCACATCTTGGATTGTTTAAGTTTCTTAAGGGTAATTACAGCAGTTTAATAATGTTACTTAAACAGGACATACCTCTGTAAGATACAATATGTTGCTTTATAAATATAAATTAAGTAAATACAATTATCACTTTGAAACTTGATGCTTTAAAAATTCTTTTCCCAATAAAAATCTTTGTCATGTCTGAAATATGCTCTGTAAATGCATTCTTGACAATGTGAAAGCTAACTCTAGAGATCTGGATGATGAAACTGAACAAATAGGACTTTTCTGCAAACATTCACAGCTGATGACTGAAAATGGTAGAACTTCAACAACTTCAGTTCATGCAATTAGAGCTGACGGGACTTTGAGGGAGGTAGAGAAGGCTATGGACTAAAAGCTTATAATAGACCAAACATAGAAGAAACATTTTTAGACAGCAGTGAAAATAGAGCTTATTTTATTAGTTATAGAATGCATCTGGAGAGTGTCGTCTTTCTAACAAGGCTTACAGTTTGATAGGGCTCTGTTAAGTGGACTGTAAACGTGGACCACTTAATAGGCCATGGGCTTGCCCTTTAAGCCCATGCAAAGATAAAGGAAGGAGTAAAAGAAATTCCCTTGCACACCTATTCCCTGAAACATATGAAAATAAGAGAGTAAGTCCTTCCCATCATGTCTGTATTTCCTTCCCTAGCAGAGAGATGTAAAATGAGCAGGAAAGTTAAGGAATTAGCAGTGTTTTGTTTCTATACCTTGTACAATTGTGCTCACATTTTGAGGTGGGTGGTGCAAGAACAGCAGTAAGGAGACCTGTTATTTCTGTGAATCCTCTGAAAGTCTTCCTTTCAGTGAAACCCATCACTGATCAACAGTGAGGCTGGTAGAAAGAAATAAATGAACAGAAATCCTGGGTAGCTTTTTAGGGTATGTGAGAGAGATGTTCAAGGGATATAACTATGAAAGAAGTTTGTTGTTCCTGCTTTAGGCAGAGCTTTACAAAACCTCTGAAGAGGCACTATACGCAGAACAGCTCTTTTGTTTATATCTGAGCCATTATAATGGTTTCTCACCATGTTACTTATTCACAAAACATTTTATGTTGTCACGAGGTCTCACGTTCCGCGTGCCTTTCCCCGCTCCACCCCCCCCCTCCCCCCCCCCCTCCTTTTGGATATTGTCGTGGATACCAGGACAGATACTGAAAAATAATCTACAGTTATGTCGTGAGGAGACAGCAAAATGAACAGAATTTGGAAGCTTAGCTTTGCACAGAATAAACCTTTACTGAAGCGTTGTCCCTGTAGACACTTCAGTGTTTTTCAGCTTTTGTTGTCTAGAAAACTTTTACATGAATTAATGTAAGATATGGACTTAATTGCTACTTTGTGTCCCTCTCGGTTGCGTTGTCTGAGGTGACTCACACAAGGAGAACTGATGAGTAGGAACAGTGAAAAATTACAAACATCTGAAATAGTAAGGGACTTGCTTAAGTATTGAAAACTTGAATCAATATCCACATGACATGTTTCTGTAAATCAGGAAATGAGCAGACTTCTTAAATATATACCTAGGTAATCTGGGTAGAGAAGAGATGCTATTTTATGAAAAAAATCAGGAGGAATAATTCAACTAGATAATTTCACCTGTATATACAAAGGTACCTTTAAGTTACATAAGGGGCAAATGCCTGTATAGAAGTATCTTATCTGATGTACTGAAGTGCTGCATGTCAAAGTGCTTATTCTAGACCAGACACCAAGAACCTTAAGTATCACACTAACTGTAGTGTATTACTACTCCGTATAGATGAGTACACAACTCAAGATTAGGAGTAGTGTGAACGCGAATGGGTCAGACTTCCTGTGGGAAAGGGTAATAAGTTAAAATGCTTGGGGGGGTGGAGGTAATTAGCAGGTAGAATCACTCCTAAAACACTGGGGTTTTTTCAGCTACCTGCAGGTCAAAGCAAGTAGAGGACTAAAATTTTTGTGCAACAAGTGTTATGAAGACGTGTTTTAGTCTAGCACTAACATGCTGCTTCAAATCAAAGTGATTCATTGTTCCATCTTATTAATAATGTATACTTGCAGTGCATGCATGCATTAATGTTATAAAAATAATTAATACTTTGCACTTATGCGGTGCCTTTCGTCTGAGCATTTCAGTACTTTATGAACAGCATGTATAATATGTGAACAGCTTTTGTTTATCTCCTCTTATTTCATGAGGTTGTGCTTTTCAGGTGGCCAAAGGAAAAAGATGAGACAAATAGAATCCATCTCTCATTTATGGTACAACTGACAGGTACCCATATCTTACTATGACTTTTAATATCACAGAAAATATGGCCCCTAGGATAACACATGACCCAACAGTAAATCATTCCTTATGGGAAGACCACTTAAATATTTGAACTGTGAGTAGCTGAGGCATGTATTTAACTGAACTAACATGAACTGAGGGACTGCTACTCCTATAAATTAGTCTTGACAAGTGTAAGTTGGTAACAAGCTTCATAGAAGATGTTTAACGTTTGGTCACAATCTAGCATCCTTAGCATTTTGTTCTTCCACTATCTTTTTTTTTTTTTTTTCACTGTGACATATTAGTAAAATAGATAAATTATTGATACACTGATAATTAGGGGCCAGGTATAGCACCAGGTGCTGCCAGAACCTATTATCCTTGGTATATGATTTCCAGATAGCCAATTCTGAAGGGGAAGGTGGGTCTCTTAGGCCAAGTGTGTCCCTGTGTGTTATGACAGCTTTGCTTTTAAGAGGCAGGAAGAAAAAAACACCTTAACCTAGGATTTGAAGCACATTTCTTCATGCAGGAAAACAAGCTGTATTTAAATAAACTCCTCCAAGGGTGCTGAGTGCAATACTCACACAGTTTCCTCCTGGGAATAAGATAGCAAAGTGGAACCTGGTTCAATAAAAATATAAATTCTCTGTTGATTAGTTTAACAGGTGCATTCACTAAATCAAAACAGGGCCAGTTACAATGCAATGGCATTCTCTCAAATATCTGCAAAATCAATAAAGAAAATTCTTGTTCTCCCTTTTGTATGTAGGCATGTGTTCCTATTCATTGTCAAGTTAGAGAACATTGCAAAAATAGATATTGTGTTATCAAGTAAATTAATGCTTTCCATGTCTAAGACAAGCAATCATTGTGTGATGTATAGAAGGAAGAAAAGGGGGTTTTTTGTTTTTTAAGGTAGAATTGCTTGCAGTAACTCATTGCTACAATTAAATATTCTACATGCCTATGTTGGACTGTGAAGGGCATGAGTGGGCACAGAGATATTCTTTGTAGTATCATATTTAAGCCCAGAGATCAAGTAGAAACATGGGTCTCATAATGACAGTTATCCATAGTTAAAGCTTGAATGTGGACTGACTTAGTTTCCACTTTATTCCCTAAAACAATCCTAAGTTATTTAAACAAAGATAATGTGTAGGTGAATTGACATACTTATTTTCAGCTAAAGCATAGTTCTGGATAAAAAGTAGTAATGCAATATGCATAGTTTGAGTTATGTAAGTTAATTTTTATAAATTTTAAAGTGTTTGAGGAGTGAACTTCTGTTATCATACAGTATAGGCTGATTAAAAAGTGTGCTGCCTTAGAATTCTTATTCCAGTACCAGATGTCCCACTTAGTTGAATGTGAAGCTCATCAAAACTTTTTCTGATTTGTTCCCTTCTTCCTGGAAATGTGTTTCTCTGCCAGTTCTGAATGTAAATACTTGCTGAACCAATTAGTTCAGAAAACAGGAATTAAATTGTGTAGATAATTAACAAATGCAATGTAAGGTATAAAAGTGGCTTTTCACTTTTCCTGTTCTTAATATATAAAATCAGCTTCTTCTGTTAAATACTTATTGGCAAAATTAATTCTTAGTTCTAGTTAGATCCGTTCACTCAGAATTTTCTATTTTTTAAACCTGAAAGACTGACATTAAGATAATTGACATAGCTATTTATCAAGTAGCGTGTTTACAAGCAGTGTAAACCAAACCCTTTTAAAACCTGCAGTGACCAATTGATACGTGCCTCAAGCAGATAAACAAAAGTTACTGAGTGTATTAGTGTTAAAAAAAAAAAACCAAAAAAAAAGTCCTTCAGGGAAGTCCTTATGCAGAATTGAAGATACTAATAAAAAGTGGGGAAATATAACTTTTTTTTTAAGGGCCTTAATTCTGAATGACTAATCCATAGAAAATTTGATTCTCACAGTTGCTGCATAGGGAGTCCTCAGAAAGTGAGTTCCACAATAATCAACAAATGGGATTTATGTTCATAAATTTGAGTTCTCTCATGCACAACTAATTTTGATACTATGTATAATATAACATAGTTGAAGTTTGGTATAATATTCCAAACTGATTTGTAAAAAAGAGGAAATTCTCTCAATTTCTGTTTCTGCACTTTAACAGCTTTCTTAATTAAATATGGATTTTTGTCTCCTAAACTATGGTTATACTTAACCACTCATCAGCAAAGCAAATTTGGAAAGGAAAAAAACATGGAGGGGGAAATACTTATTTCTCCGTATTGGATAGTTTCCCCAAGAATGCTTGTGAATTGCTGCTACTAGAAGGAGTTCTTCTGCAGATGCTAATTTAGGGAGAGCTTGAATCATAGTTAAGAAGCAGTATAACAGAATCCAAACTAGAATGCTGAACTTAATTTTTTTTTTTTTTTAATATGTCTTTCCCATACACTGCAGAGAGCATTTGTATGTTACAGTCTTTATCATCAATTAATATCGATATTGACTGGATCTAAAGACTGCAACCTTTTGTCCCTTAGGACGATAGAGATGGACAACTTAAGTCTCAATTTATGAATTGCTTGAGATGTTGGTATGGTGAGTCTCTTGTGTAGCAAAGAATAAGAGAAAACACTTGTAGCCTTACAGAGGTAAATGTTACTGTATGTTTTCTGCCTTTTTTCTAAAACAGCATTGCCTCTGGTGAGGGCTTTCAAGTTTAATTAGGGAGGGTTGGGACAGAAGGAGAGCTGATTCTATCTGAGCTTCCTCAGGCTTGCCATATGGCCAGAAGGAATCTATAAAAGCCTGTTTTTGACAAAACCCATGAGGTAATTCTGGGGGACTTTACCTGTAAAGGAAGTAGGTGGAGATGGTGACTTGCCCTTCACTGGAGAATTGTTACAGATGCCAGGCATTGCAATTCTAGAACATGTTACTGACTGCAAATTCAGAGGCTGATGATTCGGAGTTTCAGCCTAGAATCTCTCTTTATTCTCAGAGGATTTCTAAATCACTGACTAAAGGCCCTCCCCTTTAAAAAAAAAAACAACAAAACCAAAAAAACAACAAAAAACTAAAATACAGCCTAAATGAGATTAACTTAATCTCTTGTTGCATAGAGGAAACACCACTGTTGCTGTAATCCAGATAAGTGGCAACCTGAAAATTGGATGCATGTGACCTTACGTAGTGTGGTATTAAAGTCACTCCAGAACCCAGGACTGGCATAAAACCCGCGGCAAATTCCTATATAAACTGATGCAGAAACTGGCT
The DNA here is from genome assembly GCF_047370975.1 of Nipponia nippon. NCBI lineage: Eukaryota > Metazoa > Chordata > Aves > Pelecaniformes > Threskiornithidae > Nipponia > Nipponia nippon. The sequence continues at coordinate 42,939,929 of NW_028262380.1, read as the reverse complement.
TTCAGTGAAGGCCTTCCCTAGTTTAATAGTTATAGTAGACCTGCTATATTAGGTTCCTTCACAGCTTTTGTCCTCAGAAGGGCTGTTCTTCAGGTGTTATGACATGAGGATGGAAATTACATGCTTTGGATGGAGAAGGAAGATGCAACATTAAGGTTTCCCTAGCTGGATGGTGTTGGATAGGTAACCTGTAACTGAATGTAGTCATCATGATTCAAAGCAGACTGTCTTACTCTGCTTCCCACCTATTTGAAAGATGGCTCTACTGCATCAGCCTTCAGCACAAGGTTGGACTGCACTTCAGTACTTTGCATTTTAAACACAGATTGAATTCATTAATTATTGCTTCCATTAACCATATAGTCTCCTCTGCTGATTTTAGTGTAGTGCAGTTTGACTGACTAAAAGACATTACATGTTTTTGAATGCAGCCTCTATTATAGGTGTGGATATTTTGCTTGGTATTACATATTTTAAGGCTGCTACATTATGTAATGTCTAGATAGTTCAAACTGCAACAAAAACGTGGCATGTACCTCTATGGCCATGTTGATCCCAAGGATGATCCTGATTTGCTGCACTATTTTTTATTCAGAGTATGACAACTGTTCACTTTTCTCTTGTTCTGGCATTCCCAAAGATTAACTTGCTCATCTATAACTTAAATACTGCTTTCTAAATAGGGAACAGGAAAGGAGTTAAATGTTGACATAAAAGTGGACATTGCTGTCCCAAAAAGCATCTCTAGATTGAATGTATGTAATGTTATCCATCACTTTTCTACTTCAGGAAAGAGCATTATGGTATATTATATGCAAATTTAAACTTCAGACCCTTTGGAAAATGAACCGGTGCATATTGTAATAACCTCTCAGTTTAGAAAGAATTTCCATGGGGTTCTTCATGCTTAATTCAGAGCAATTATATGGGGTTTTGGATGCAAATGAAAATTTTGACTTTAACAAATGGAGTTCTTCAGGGGCTTGGAAATTTGCTACTTAAGTCTAGTTCTCTATCTGTTTTTCTTGTACAAATGTGCAATTAGGACAACTCAATGCTCTGCACATGATAGGGCAAAGACAATAGCCAGGAGAATATTGTTTTGCAGTCTGTTGGTTCCTCTCCCCACTTTATTTAATTCTGTAAAAAGCTCTAATTTGGTATTTCAGGTAACCTTTGGAAAAGTATCTATTCCCCGCCTTTTTGTGGAAAAGGGAGTGTGAAAGTTGGGGTGGAGGGAGATATTATCTCTAGTCATGTATTTTTATATTGTTGATGTAAAATGAGCATTGTCTAACAGTGGATTAATGTTTGAGTTATAGAATGAATATCCAGAATCACAGGGGATCACACACTAAGAAAAGGGAAACAATCTACAAAAAGTACACTTGCTGAAAAGCTTCTTTGTATTCTTTGATTCCCTTCTTTGTCTGGAATATCTTAATAGAAGAACTGAAGTTCTTTTAATCTAAAAGGTTAATTTTTCTCCTAGAGCAAGTTATTCAGTCTAGACTATTGGTTCTCCATTTTCAAGTGAGAGGAAGAAAATTTATACTAATCTTTGTGAAAACAAAATTCATCTCCATTTTTCAGGAGAGGCCCATGTTCATATAACTTTTGTCATGCGTGGTTTGAATCTCCCATGAACTTCAGTGAAGTTTGTTTTCGAACTGAAACATGTTGCCTGGCAAATCTGTTCTTGACTCTGGTTTATACAGCGCCTTGCCAATTCCCCTTATTCTGCATCAGCAATGAGACTAGCAGTTGCAGTAATCTCAGTTGACCTAAAAAATTTCCATTTTTTTTTTGTTTGAAGATATAATCTTAAAACTTGGAGCAGGTATTATTACAACATGAAACCTGACTCAGTGTTGTAATAGGTTTTATACACCTAAAAGAAGCATGGGGCAAACAAAAGCATGGTAGTCTAGATACAGAAGTCCTCACTAAGTTTAAGTTCTATTTACACCCAGTTTACATGGTGTTCTGTTAAGATTGCTTTTGCAGCCAGCAAGTTTTTGAGAGACAAGCTGGACACAAAAAACACTATTCTGGAAATAGCCTCGTTGCCCTTTGCTGCCTTAAGAAGTGCAGGGCTATTTCTAAGGTACATAGATGAGAATAATGATCTAATTTATCACAGTTCAAAGTGAAATGTTCCCTTTTAATATTTACTGAAATTTGCATAGTGGTAGCTGGCAACACTGTAGCTGCACTTCTGGCAGCTTATCTGTGTTTTCCCATGGAGAGTATTTCAGTAACTTCCTTAGATAAGGAATGTCAGGGGTGAAATAAGCAACTTTTGATGCCTTAGAAAGGCTCTCTTGACACACCTAATAAAGATTCTTGGAATGCAAATGTCTGACAGTGGGAGACATGAGGAACCACTGACCCTGTGCATGGATCTTCCCATATATGCCTAAGGCATTCTGTGAATTGGCAGTGCAAGAAAACTACAGTACATGCAAACACGCTATTTATGGGTGAAATGAAAGAACTGAAGAAACAGCCACTACTTAGGAATGCTAGAGAGAGGCCTCAGGCACTGTCCTTACTGGAATTTTTTTTTTTTTTGCCAGTTCAATCTGGTTTTGACATCTCTTTAAGGACTTCCACTGTTGTAAACAAAAATCTTGTTCTTATCTCCTGCTCATAAGTGATGAAACTGAGGTGCAGAGCTTCCTGGGAGCAGGTTCAGAAGGAATACTGCAATCTGACTGCCTTTTGTGCCAACCACACGCTTACATATTTTCTTTCAACAGAAATGTCCTTTATTTATTTCTACTAATTAAACTACAGGTAGAACATTGTAGGGAAGATGTGATGACCATCAGATACAACAGAAGAGATTAAGTTCCTAGTGTTTTATCGTATACTTTTATCTATGTTACTAATAGGGAATTCTGCTTTAGAAATCAACTTCAGTAATTTACCTAAAAAAATCAAGTGATACCTTTTTTTTTCTTTTGTGGAAGAACATTTAATACTATTATCCGTGCCTATCTCCTTTTCCCTTTTAAAACCTGTATGTCAAGAAACAGCAATTTCTTTTCATAGAAGGGCAAGTATCTCTGAGAAATCAAGTGACTTCATAACTCTTTACATCTGTCTACCAAGAATCTTCATCTCTCCCTGCTGTTCCCTTTAGGTATTCAGAAAGTTTTCTCTTTCACACTGCAGGATAGTCCCATTCATGTATAACATCCAGAATCTAATGCTAGGGATTTTTTTTTTTTCCTCAGATTTGGTCTGGTTTTCAAATACAACTTGGAAATCAAAGCGGGCTGTGGAAACTCAGCTGCAGGAGTGTCAGTTAGACCAGGGAAGTTCCTCAGTGTGTTGCCAGGTATTTTACCAAGATGCTTATTCTTCCACTAGAGTATAATTAGGAGTTTTGACTAGTTATACCTCTTCTTTAGCCTCTTGCTGTCTTTTTTTTTTAACTGCCTCAGCTGAGTACATTTAGTTGCATCTAAATTAGGCTGTAGCCCACTTCCATAGAGTGATGCTGATTTTTCTTGTCTTCCTGCAAGTAGAACACATCTGCCCTCAATTTCAAGTTTTTAATACATGAAATGTTTTAAGTCTTCAAATTGTTGTTCTGTTGTTCTTTAGAATAGCTCTGTTTCTTTTTATTGCTAAGTTTTCAACCTTTGAATTCTTTCTTGCATACCGTTTGGTGAACAGTGTGCAGGAAATAGCTTCATACTTACCATTTTATTTTTGCCTTCCATATTATATCGGATCTATTTTCTTGTTTGCTCATTTATACTTATTGAACAGTACAAAACCTATTTCTTAGTACCTTTTTTTCCACTGTACTCAAAATTGAAACCATTCAGTTAGTTATATAATCTCCCTCAAAATTGTTGGTTATATAGGAGGTACCTAAGATAAGATTCTTTGAACAAAAAGGCTTTTTTCCTCATTGTTCATCAAAAAACAATGACTAAATCCATGACAGAATTAAATCAGTAACGATGAAAAGATTCAAGTGGGCATTAAGAATGGAAGCATCAAAAACTTTTGAATATTTGAAATCAAATCTCGAAGATACTGGAGTGTGGGGCTGTGGGTATGTTTTTGCTTTTTTTTCTTTTAACATTATTCCATCACCCATTCCATGTGTATTAGGTGCATCTCTAAGATGGAAACATGGCATTGAACTTTTTGTTCAAGTCTTGAAAAGTGTTATAATAATTCTTAATACCTGTTACCTGAACTAGAAGGGATTTCAATGGTGAGTTAACATAGATGTAATATTTGATATAAAATAATTATTTGCACCTTTGTTTAGGAGTGACAGTAGGCTATTTAAAATGTGGAGCTTCTTTGTTGGTTTCTTTGTTCTGCAGTGAATCAGGGGTTAGCATAATCTTCTCAGGAGGGAGGCACATAACTGTGAATCTAAGGGAATTTCACTTGTGATACCATAAAGAACTGTTCTTTGCTTTTCCTTTCTTTAATTAAAATAATAAAAAAAAAAACCAGCAACAATGGGGGCAAATTGAGTGAAGATTATGGAAACATACATGCTGGAAATTTAAATATAGGAATAGTGCTTGACATACTTGGGCATATTTCTGCTAAATTTCGAGAAGATCTTATTTTTTCAGTTGTAAGACTAGATGTTTTTGTTAAGTCTTGAATTAGATTGTCATCTATTTGAAGTCCTATGAGGCACTTTAAAGAGCTACCATGTTTTATAAAAAAGTCAAAATTAACAGGACTGTCTAAACACATGGTATCCAGTGTTCAATCTGGCATATTTCATCTTGACTCCCAAAAAGACCTTGTATTGTGGGCCAAAGGGAAATGGAGGAGGAGAACTGCTGAGGCTTCTAAAATATTGCAGGCATCTGGTATTCTTCTGAAATTAAACTTTCTTGCATAAGCTGAAGCAGGATAGCTTCAGCTATAAGATCAATTAAATCAGTTGCTCTGTTAGGTTTATTTAGTGAATCCTGTAGAATAAAACTGAACCTTTTCTTGGCTCGCTGAAGAATGGAATGCCAAAACCTTTCAGACTGACCATTTAGGGTGCAGGGAGATTCATTTCTGACAGCTGCAGTCTTTCTGCATAATAGCTCTGGGAAAGTTTTAAATTATCCTTAAAGTTACTATTTTTTTTGTTTGTTTTGGTTTTTTTTTTTGGCGGGGGGAGGGGGAAGATCACTGATTCAATACCACCCATAATGCAAGCTCTTGTACTAAAGAGTTCACTTAAACCCAAGGTCCTGAATAAATAGAAAGGCACAATATGTAAAAAAGGACTCCATTCCACAGGAATTTGTTTAAAGCTGATGATAACTCTGTAGTCATATTTTGAAATTGCTTGCAAGTGTCCAGTTCTCATTTGTTAGTTAACTGAAGCAAGAGGAGGTTACATGCCAAGTTGAGTTTGAAGCACATCAACGTTTAATGAGAGCAAGCCAGGGACATGAAGGCTCCTGACTGTTCTTTCAGTATTCTAACAATTTGTTCATACTTCTAAGCTTCAAGAAAGCAAGCATGTGGCACAACCAGTTCCAATTTCAAAATACCCTTTATCATAAAGGCAGTACAGTAAACAGGAAACTAGGAGACTGATTTCAAGAGTCCGACAGATTAAGATACTTTCCACTTATTTCTCAAGTCTTAAACCCTTGTATTGAAACATGGGTGTCAGTGAGAGATAACAGAGGCAGAGCAAGCTAATGGACAGAAAAGAGCTTGGCCTTCTATCTGATGTAACCAGGTTACAGAACTAAAGAAATCTGTAGTACAACAGACGTCATGAGATTCTTTCATGACTCACTCTTGTCATAGAGCACAAAGATATCCCAAGATGCAAGCAAGGCAAGCATCAGTCAGGGGTGTAAGCGCAAGGCATAGCTGAATGGATGGAGCTCGGTGCAAGCTACAAATATGATTATTATTACTATTTCCCTTAATTTTGTGGGAGTTTTGCAGTTTTCACTGGACTTGAGTTTTACTGTGTTTTTATAGCTCCACTGCACCCCAACTATAGCCACCTCTCATCTGTGGTACAGAATTTCACGAAGTCACTCAGTTGTAGCGAATGACTGTGACAAGTCTGTACTTAGCTGTGGTGGTTGTAACCAGAGCATCATATCCCATTCCAGAGCTGCCACTAGAGTCCAGAACTCCTGACTCCTTTATTCTGCTCCTTGTTAGCAAATACGTGTATACCTGCTGAAATCTGTTCCCTACACACAAACAGATATTGATTTGGAAAAGGTGGTAGTCTGTCATGGTTTCACAATGCACCATATCTCTCATGCAAACCCCTCTGTTGGCTACGTGATGATCAAAAAACCCATTTCTTCCAGGAAGACAAATTATATATGCACTGTGTAAATTCAGTAAGGCCAGCAAGTCCTGTAGATATTCTCTCAGCTTGTTTTGAAAACAGAGCTGTGCTTTTTTGTTACTTTTCCACAGAAATCAGGAGAGGAAGTTGAAGTGAGAAAAACAAATGGCAAATAATTGTTGTAAGTTTTTTAAATGTATCTGAGTGGTTTTTCTTATTTGTATGTGATTATATTATTTCTAAAGATGGCTCTTCTCGTATGTCTATTTTGGGCTGAGAAAAATAAAACTATCCTTTCACCTAATATTTGAATCCCTTTCACTTTTCTAATTTTATGCTTCATGAAACCTTATAGCCTGAGAACCCTTTGAGGGTAGCCATCATAGATACTTTTGATTTTTATCACAGTGTGAAGGCAAAATGAAGAAATGCTGAGATTCAATGATGTTTTTCTTCAGAGTAGCTACTTAAAAATACCAGTGTTGATCTGTGTTAGGGCCAAATATTGGCTAGAAAGGAAGTATTTTGATTACATTGTAATAGTATGAAATATAGCCTAGATAATGAAAGGCAAAAGGATATGGCCTCTTACTATACAATCTCTTTGGCCATCAGCCAGAGCAGGAAATTTTCTCTGGGAGAGTGAAGGTATCAAGTAACTTGAAAAGTAATATATTTTGAGAGACACTAGCTTCGTTTCACGCTGCTTTCTAGAATTAGATTGTCACCTTAGAGAACAGACTTGATTGAAAAGCGGTCTGCAGTCTAACTCTTTTTCTGTATTTATTTAAAATATGCTTTAATTGGACGGGGTGAGAGGGGGAAAACTACAGAATACCATTGGTTTAGGAAGGACTTTTATCACTAGTGAACAATGGTATACTGGAATATATACTAGAGAACGACATATGCTATTCATGGCTTTATAGTACAAATGTGTCACCATAAAGGCAAACACTAAAATAATATATTTGCAGTATTTTACTTAATAGAACTGACTCGTGGCACAGTCAATGTCAGTAATAAATCCTGAAAAGTGCCGTGATGGGTCCTGCAATTATCTTCTGCTTCTCCTGTTTGTTGTACCAAGTGAGCTTGTTCATTTTTTTTTTTTTTAAAGTCTTTGTGGAGAGACCATTGTATGCATCTATATAGCACTGGGGTGGGCAGTGGTGGGCAGGGAGGGATAGGAAGGCTCTAGATTTCAAATCCCTTCAACCTTGAGAGGATTTTGGTTATTTACAGATCTTTGAAAGAACTGTTATTTATTGTACAGGAAAAGGTACACTGCTGAGATTTGAACAGTGAAACATCTTTTTGCTTAAGATGATTGCAAATTGTTGACCACCATTCTGTATATGGGGCAAAGCTATCACAATATGTTATTATGTACTAAATAACTTCTATTTCAGAAAGTGCACTTCAGTTTATAATGCTTTTGAAATGTCACTACCTGTATTACATTTACCATATAAATTGTGATAGTGATACTTCTTGTTTAAGTAAACAATTCAACAGTTGCAATATTCACATAACTTAAAAAGCCACCAGCAGGGTCCAGTGGGGTAGGGGGAATTAAGACTCAGACCCACAACCACTGTCTTCCATCAAGGCAGTCTGATCCCATCTCTTGTTGGAGAAGGTGTCATTGGAGGGAATGTGGGATTCCTTCTTTCTGCCAGTCCCATGCAGGAATTCTACCTTGGATGGCATGGGAGAATCAGCATCAGTCATGTTAGTACTGCGTGTGTTCTGATTCATGATGCCAGATACTGTAATGACATCATATCATAAATTATTTCTTTGGGGGCATCCACACCTCCCTTAATTGTTTCTATCCTTTGAAGACCTGCTGACTACAGCTGCATTATCCCTTAACTTCAAAAGTCCCAACCGATTAAAAGGTTCTGGGAAGGATTTTGTGACAGCTAAGGGTGTGGAATTTTTTTTTTTTCTTTTTAAGAGAGGAATGAGCAGAAAATTATGTGTTTAGTTTGCCTGAATTAAAAGAAAATGCTGCCCAGTAATATATATATTATCCTGCCAGTTCTTTAGGGCATATTTTGAAATTTGATACAGGGCAACCTTTGTGCCAGAGATGTGCCTTTTGCCACTCCTACGAAAATCCACCCAGAGCTGGCCAAGCTGCAACCTGCAGTTCTTCCTGGGTTTGTATGTGGTTCCATGATTGAGGAATTTTCCCTAAAGCAAAGATTATGTTTGTACTGGCTCTGTTCATCTCTAAAACACAATCCAAGCAGCCTAAAGCCTTTACGGGCTGGTGGACCTCTATGCTCTCCAATAGGCTAAAGAGGCTGAGGCAATGTGAAGAGAAGCTTTGGTCAGGAGTGTAGGGTGCACTTAGGATCAGCACTGATTGACCAAAGAGGCCACTGCTGGGAGCTGTGAACAAACTGGGAGCTGATCAGACGAAAGCCCTTCAGAACTAGGGGGAGAGGGAAGGATGCAGTGCCTGAATAAGGAGGCTGGAACTTCAGTCCAGTAGGGATAGATGGAAGGAGGTGGAATACAAAGAAAACTAAATGAGAGGTCAGGGTAACACTGGGCCTCTGGTAAGAAATCTGAAGAACATGGATTAGGGCTGCCTAGACAAAAAGCTATAGATGTAGAAGGGATGGTACCAGGATAGGTGAGGACAACAGTGTTCAACTGTCTCACTCGATATTTAGTAAGTCAGAAGTTCTCACAGTAGACTAAAAGGTTCTGATGTAGACTAAAAGATTCCGTACCTTTCTGTGATGCTGTATGATAGAACTTACCTGGTTGGCTTGTTCTAGAAACTTAAAAATACTTTCAATTATAAAGAATTATTGAAGTCATAAAGTCGAGGACTCAAAATGTAGAAAACAAAGTTGCACTTAAACAGTACACTACAGTATGTAATTACCTAATCACATTTCCCCCCCTCCCCATCTTATTCATGAGACGAGGGGTACAATCAAGAAAGGATTTTTGTAGGATTCTTAGCTTATTTTTGCTGAAGCTGGAAAACATAATATTGACTGAATACTGAAAATTAAATGTTGTTTGAGGTACTGAAGTCAGCATTTTCAGTTGCAACTGAAAGTAATGAAAATGCTGCTTTAAATACATACAGCATTGTGTATTCTCTGAAAAAATAGCTCCTAAATGTTTTGTATTGTATTTTGCAATCCCATTTGCAAAGCAATGATAACACCTTGTATCTCACAGTGTTAATTCTGAAAAGAAGTTGCTTATGAAGTATTAATGTAGAAGGAAATAAAAAAGACTGTAAGATATTAATAATTCTCTTAAAAGTAGGGAGGCATTGTGTAGTAAAGAATTCTGACTGTTGTTTGATGAAGACCAAGGTTATGGAAGAAATGGAACAGGAATGGGCATGGACATATCAAGCTGAGGACAAATGTGGAGGGAGAACAGGTCCCTTTCAGACTCTCAGATCTTTGCTCTGACCCTTCCTGTGCCATTAGCAAATGTTGGTGAAACCTGGTATCAAACAGTCCCATCCTTTCTTCTCCCAAACAGCATTATCTGCTCAGTGAATTCTCTCAAGAGTAGGTGTTCACTATTTGGCATTTCCTAATATCCGAGTGCTTAACTTCTTAGCAATGCTTTTTAATGTACTAGGCTTGTATGTAATGTCTTTCCTTTCCAAATATAATACTGAAAGCTCAGAACCCTCAATCATTATTCATGAGATACATAAAGTCAGCTTGTCAGACATACAGCTGCTCCAGCTGACCTACAATTTATGATTTTTTTTTAAACTATTTGAGAATGATTATTTAACCCGTGGGTTGAAATGATTAAAATACTCAACAAATTCTTTGTACCCTTTGAAAAACATGAGGAATCATTCCTCCAAATCTGCTGAAAAGCAAGACTAACAGAGACGATATGCAAATAAAAATTTCTGTTAAATGAGTGGTTGCAAGGCATGAGTTTGACGTTCTTCAAGCACATAAAAACTATCAGTTTTACCTGTGGGGAGTATTTTATCAACACATTTTATTCAAACAATAACCATTCTTATCAACCAGAACCAGGTTCAGTCTTGTTAATGGGATGAATTGGCAATGACTTCTGTCTACATAGCAACCAGCAAATATTGTTCCAGTGGTCCGGAGTGGCCAATGAGAGGCAGGGCACATTGGGGCAGCCTTGCTCATGCCAATAGCACCGTACTGCAGTTCTTCCTCCTGACAACCCCCTCCCCATTTCACTGATGTGAATGCTTTTAGAGTATGATCTCATCTGCAAATTGTAAATATTTGGCACTTTTGTGACAGGAAAGTATTACAAAGTGCTGAGGCTTGCTTCGTGAAGAATTTAGGTAGGAAGCATTTTTAATTTTCTGTTATTAATGACTTACACATATTTACAAAAAATTGTACTCTTAATTACTCTAACTTATTTGTAATTTCAGTAAGCATTCAGGTGTGCAGTATTTAGCGTTTTATTTAAAGTCCTCGCTGTCTGTAGAGCCTCTTAGCGGAGCTGCACTCAGCTGCCTTTTATTGTTCATAAACAGGCAGTGACTGGAGAAAAAAAAACCAAAAACTCTTCACTACCCTTGTTTTAACAATCTTAACCCTTGCTTTTAATATCTGCCACCTCTTTTAATTCTTCATTTTGTTGCTAAAGTGCCTTTACTTCACTCCGGATAGAAGAATAAACTGTGAAATATTATATTGCTTGCTTTACCTTTTACATTTTCTTAATATATAATATACTTAGAGCATTCAAAGAGATGAGCCATAAAAATATAAGTCAAAGTATTTGGAATGTTAAACATGGTTTTTTTTTGTTTTTTTTTTTAATAAGTGTCCTTTGTTTAATGATGTTTTCTGTGTAAATACAATTTCTACTATGGAGACTTCCCTCTTCATTTCAGTTTAAACCCAGTATAATATACTTTGGGTAAACGTTGTAATATGTGTATATTCCACTAGTGAATATTATAAAGAATAATATCTTATAATTTTTGCATATATATTAAGGAATCTAGGTTTTAACTGCTAATTAATCATAAATATTACATGAAAATGCTTCTATAGCAATGCAAAGAAAACAGAGAGAGGGCTTTGAGGCCAATAGGGAAAATGCTACCTTTTCTTTTAATTTTGCTTTTAAGAATAGAGTCATCTTACGTTATAAAGATAGTGTTTCTGACTTGCAGAGATAGGTGAGATGCAGTATATGTGTCAATAGTAGTAACAAATGTCCAAAAATATCAAATGTCCTGAAGTAGTGTTTCTTCCTACATCTAAACTCAAATTTTAAGTAGAGCTATTTTGAATGTAAAGAGCTACTTAAAGTTTAAATTTTTTTAGCATTCAGTGTAGCTGTCTGGCTTTAAATTAACGAAACAAAAGATGCCACTTTTCATATATAGATTAAGACCAGTAGGACCATCTTTTCAAAAGCTGTACACTGTAGACCACTTTGAAACAATATTGTGGAGGTATATTTTGTCAGATCTAGTATCTTGAAGTCAAAAAGAACAGTTGTTTAAATGTGCAGGGTTCATACAGAAATTATTGTTTATACAAATTGTTGATACAAAAGATTGTTGGTACAAAATCATTTATTATGCCATAAACTGCTGCATTGTATATAGAGTATATTCTTGTTCTGATTCCTGCTGATCATGCAGATTTCATAATGATTTCAGTAGGTCACTTAAAATAATCTGCCAAATTCATCTGAAGACCAGAAGGGTCAGTGATATAATGGTTTCTGCACATGGTCCTTAAAGGTGAGCTGCAAAGTTAAATTTAAAATTGGATGGGATCCAAAAGTCTAAAACTCCAATGCCCATGCTGTCCTCTAACAAAGAATATTAAACAGATTTTTCAGTAGAACTTAAATGTTCATAAGCGAGGGAATATACACATGGATTTTACTTGAACCTCTTGCCTCAAATGAGTACTCCCCTTAAGTTTTATCTTTGTTTGCATTGCGGTTTTTGCCTCTGTTGGTTCCATTCCTCAATTTAAAGTGAATTTATGTTTACCCTATACAGAAGCGCTTTTGTTTCAGGACTTGCCAACATTATTACATGTTCTACGTAAGAGGAGTTATATAGATTGAAGCATTTTTGGATGCTTTTAGAGAGCACAAAAGTGGCATAAAATTTAGGGTGTTTAAGTTCTAACATGTATGCTTGCTGTTTATGACAATTCAGTCATTAGACATTAATTCTCTTTCATAAGTTTCCCCATAATGATGATCTTGGCTGTATGGAGACAAATGAGTGAAATAAGTATTTCAAGACAAGGAAAATTAAGAATATGTAGAAAATGAGTCAGTAAGCTTCCTTGCAGGTAGAGTAAAAGCACTGGTCACAAAGCATTTTGTTCTTTCATATTCTTTCCTGGACTACCCCTGTGAGGATCATCATGCTGCAGGTTATTTGTACTAGAATTGCATAAATATGGTCCCTATAAGACAGATGTTTGAAATAGCTCAAATTAAGTGACAAAACAGATTTAGTCTGTGTGGTAGCAAGATATCAAGTGCTTCCTTTCATATGAAATGTCTGTTATCTTACAGCAGTAATTCTCCACCACTTCACTACGGCTACACAAAAATGATATCATTGTACATTGCATTTATACGTGTTTGATCTTGACCTTTCCATAGAACACTTACAGAAATTCAAGCCCTAAACTTCATGGCTTCCTTTGGATCCAAACTGAATTGTGTCATTTTAATTAACATTTGTAGTCTCTGATTTCCACATCTTGATGACAGATCAGCATACCAGCAGAGTGATAAAATGAGATTAAAAGGTAGACAAACTTCTGTTTTTATTAAGCCTGGATGTTACAGAAGAAGAAAGGAATTTGATCATGGAATGTTCCTGGATTAAGGATCTTAATAACAAACTTCCATGGTATTTCTTTTAAGTTATTCATTGTTTACCTCTGTATTTGGATGTATTAGGAACTTAGATTATTGACTTGTTATGAACCATTGTAGTTTCATAGCTACAGAAAGCTCCAGTGCCATTGAAACCAAAAAAGGCAAGTGTCATTGTATACTTAAACATTTTTACTAAAGCCTTTTCCTTTTATTTTTTAGCGAAAACATTCTCATTTGCTTTTTTTAAACTCCAAAGGCATAAACAGGGCTTGAAGGACTGCATCAATAAAATTGATAGTTGATTCAGCTTATAAATGGGTAGTTATCTATTCTAAATTAACATCTCCCCAAGACTCAATAAAAACTACTAACAACTTCAGTCTTGGAAAAGATGTACAGAAGGAAAATTCCATAGTGGGTTGTTAGGTCTTTGGTTTTTAATGTCATTTTTTACTTTCTGATTAAAACTATTTGTATTACATGCAATAGCATCTCCAATTAAACATTTATAATCTTATAAACTAATTCAGCCAAGCTAATTGCAGTGAATAAACTCAGCATACTTAAAGTAAACTTGTCTTTTGGAGCTGTGGGCATTTTGATGATTTGGGCATATATCACAGCACCATATTTGAAAATACAGGGGAAGCAATATTTGAGCTTGAAAAAGAATTGGCAGATAGCTCTTATTATTTCTGGATATCCCCTATAAGTAACAGTAGTAGCAGGTGCTAGTGAGCTCCAATGATCTTATTCCTAGAAGGGCCTTCATTCATTGGGAAGAGCTGAAACACAGTCTGTGTGCTTTTGTTGGCCAGGAGCAGCCAAATACCACTGTTTAATATTGTGATTGAGGTATTTCTTGCCTCAAATCTAGAAACAAGCAAACAAAAGTCTTCCCGTGGGCAGAAGCATAAGTAAATTTATAAAATAATCTGAAATCCAGCTGAATATTAGACATTATGTGGAATAGGCATTGCCTGTTGTGAAAATTTTCACTACTTTAAATTAATTTTTATTCCCAATTGGAATTAGGAACCAATTTTTATTTTTTTTTCTGTTGAAGGGAGAGCAACAGAGATTCTAGCATCCACTTTATAGGATGAAGTCCATAACTTGAGGGGCCTAAGGCCTCAGCTGGAAGGAGGCCACTGTGCCTTTTGTGTGTATGTGATATTTTTAAGACCAACATCTGTTATCTCTACTGAATACGTGAGAATTGTCTGTTTCCTAGTTAGTTTTTTCAAAGTAATAATGTGCACTCCATAAATACATCACTCTTTTCCAGTGGGAATTGGAAGTCCCACAGCATAGCTGGGCCTGAGAGACTGTTTAAAGCTCTGCCTTCAGAGAGCCATCAAGGAGGAAAGGCCATGTCAGGTTCTGTGGAAGTACAGGGAGTAAGGGATAGCGTTGACTTGATAAGCAGGTATCGGCCAGGCATCACTTACTTTGATGCTATATTAATAGTAAACTGGATGCTCTGTTGTGTGGATATATGTGTAGTTTTGTCTGGTGAGTACTTTTATAGTACAGTAAATTGTTTGTCAGATTTAATGGCTGTTATATTCCTGGTCCTGCCCTGGTAATACAAGCTAGAAGTGTTTTCAAAACAGACTGCACAGACTGGTTGGGAAACTATCAGTCAGCAGTAACCATACCAAGAGGATTTTGAAAGCAGGTTTTGGTTTTTACCAATCCTACTAAGCAAAGGTCTATGCAGTATAGGACTGGGGTCTTCTCAAGGGGTAAGAGGTGGCAGGGAAGCGGAATTATCAGCTATGGAAATAACTCTTGTAGAGACTCATAACAGATTTTAAGATTGCTATGAATGAAGCATGAATAGAAATGTGTGTGAAAGCACCAAAAGAAACAGCAGAATAAGTGTTAAAAGAATGGCCTGAGATGATAGCAAAGACAATAATTCTCAGTCGATCAAATGAAAGACTGTGTTGCTTCTATCAAACCCCAAAAGCCTGCACTTCAGTAGGACCACAGCATCTTGTTAGTGGAAGACTATGCATTCTGACAACAGAAGGGTGGGAACAAGGTTGTAGTATATGCTATTTCTTTTTCTGTTAGTCCAAGAGGAAGAAATCTTACAGCAAAAAACTTCCCATAACAAGTGTTAACTCTTAAAGAATATAAAAATCTGTCATTTTTGCTAATCAAGAAGAAACCTAGAGAAAACACAAGGACTTGATAGCCAGCATCCCTTGTTTTCCTCATTGCATACAAGTGATCTTGGCCAGACCACTAAACACGTCTTGGTGCTTGTAAATACACGGGTGTGAGAGTGTATGTTAAGAGTAGATGAAAGCTACAAGGGAATGAGTGAGTAGGTAAAATCAAATTACCTGGAGATACTTTAAATGCTATTTCATCTTCCGTAAGGTTTTGCACTGAGTTTTATTATACTAATTTCCTACACGTCTACCTAAAAATTATGAGGGAAGCATTTAATTTTAAGCATGCATAGCTGAGAAAAACGTACTGGAAATTTCATCTCAAGAACAAATGGAAAGCTGAAAAAAAGTGTTAATTTGATGCACTTCTTTCTGCAGGCATGCTTTTACGGTAAAGAAAAAAAACCAAACTGTACCACGAACTCCATGTTGCACACACAAATCACTGCAGCCTGGCAGAGCAAATACTATACAGTTTTTAGAATGGTCATTTTTCGAAACTTCTGAGGTAAAATACATTAATCAATACAATTAATATTGCAAATCTTAGCTAAGCAAGTCTTGTGATCATAGAACAGCATACATGACCTTGTCTCTCACCCAAATTTTCTGTTATGGCGATGTATCTAATATTTCACTGAAGCGTTTCACACACTACAGCAAGTCACTGCAGGAATAAACTGACTTGCATATTCTGTGAATTAGTGAAGAATGTGTCTTACACTGATAAACATGAATACTGATGAAGAACAGGAAAGAAAATCAAGAATGTAAAATAAAGTTTTGCTGGGCAGGCTGTGGAAAAAGCTACAGTGATGTAGCTGGCCAGGCCAGGCAAAATGCATTTGAAATACTGGTTTGTATTTTATTTGACTGCTTTCTTGATTGTCACTTCTGACACTTCTCACATGAGTGTTTGAAGGTATTTCTAAATCCCTCACAAATGTTTGTTTTAAGATACATTTCCTTTTACATGAGAATATTTTAAGTTTAGTAATTTAAGGTGGCATTTTATTCTAGTAAATTTAGGAGAATTCTTTCTCTTCCCTACTTGAGTGAGCCAGGAAGTTTTATGTTTTGAATATTTTCAGTTAAACGTTGAAATAATTTACAGGTCAAAGCTTATCAAGCAGATAAACATTTGTGAATAAGTTTTGTTGTCAAATTCTCCAATTAGTTTGCTGACAGAAGAAAAGAACCCTTTTGTTTTAACAATGGCTGTTAAATAATTGAGGTTAAATATAGGGTGCTCATTGCAGGAGTACTAAAGGAAACTGTTGGTGTTTAGTCCACATGTTAAAATGAAACTTATACCATATGCTAATTAATATGTGTAGGTCCACCACCTTGTATTAGGAAAAAAAGTCGTTATGTATCATCGCATTTCATGTGATTCTCTTTCTAGCTGATGTGGTATCAGCCTGTTTCCATTCTGGTGATGACTGGAAAATGATAGTCCAGTCTCTAGAATTATCATTGCCACTAGCTCATGTTATGAGAAATATACATACTAAATGACACCTCTTAGAAAGGAAAGCTGCAAGCAGGTGTACAGAGTTTAGTACAATTTTTAGTTTCAGCCCCCGTGTGTGTTAGTTTGTATTCATGACTAAACTTGTGGGGAAAATTTTAATTTAAAACAAAAAAAAAAAAGAAAAGAAAAATGGAAAATGTCAGACTAGTTTCTTTTGGTCAATTGTAAGAAGTCTCATATTGGATGCTTATAGAAGACTATATTCAACAGAAAGGTTCTCAGTCCTTTGTAGTTTGCTTATGCTCCTTATAGCCTCGCTTTTGTGTTCTGCATAATGTTTCTGTAGACATACTGATTTTTATACCTAAACCCTTTTTTAATTTCACTTGACTTGACTTTCAGAGACTTGTTGATACCGTTTTGCCAGGTTGAAGGAGCTGAGGTGTAACACCTTCATCTGGTACTGTCCTTGTGCAGCAGGACAGACACTACCTCAAATGCCTCTGTACTGCACTCTAGTGTATGGTCTGGATATTTCCCCCACCCTACTCTATAATTTATAAAGTCCTTCCAAAATTCTGATGGCTTTTGGATGCCTATAGTCTTTTTTCCCCCGCCTTGGTTTTTGACACAAAATGACAAATATTAAAGCAAAATGTAATATTCTGTCTTTTGCTTTCTCCTTTGAGAGTCGCCGTACGTTGAAAGGAGGTTTTAGTGACTTTATGTTAATAAATGGAACTTCAAACTGCTTGTTTTCAGTTGTATGCTGATGCTTTCAGGAATCTAAAGCAGCTATTCAGAATTAGTCACCTGGAAGAAGAGTTCTATATTTACCTGCTTAGCTTTGAGCTAATGTTTGCCTGTACTTAGGTGCTTAGAAGGACCTGACATTTGGATAGCTTATCTTTGTATTTCTTTGACTAGGGAATGGTGCCAACTGTACTACCATATGCTTTGCAGTGATGTTGAGCTGGGTTATCCAGAAGGTTTGCATGAGACTCCATATTACAAAAGGAGTGCAAAATCTAACAGAAAAGTGTAACTTCTGATGGAGATAACTTTGTGTGCCTGCAGTCTGTGTCAATCAATCAGGCTCCTGTGTATGTTATCAAACTGTCTAGGATGTAAGTAGCCATTCAAAAATGAAACTAAATCCAAATAAATCCTGTCTTTTCTCTAGTGGACACCTCAGAACATACATTTCTGTGTTGTAGCTAATTTTTTTTTCAGGTAACATAAAGTGGGATTGCAAAAGAAAAAAGCTGAAGTTTTGCATCAGCAGAGAAAGTCTTTATGTTCTGTTCCTGATAAGCAATGTGAACAGGAAGCCAAAAATTTTTATTCCATATAAATAATTCAATCTTATATGTAATTTTCCAAAGTTTACACATGTTTAAAGGAAAAGTCTTCTCCTCCTTTTAAAAAGGAATGCAGCATTAACTATGAGCTGCTACCAAGAATTTGCTATAGAGATAGAGATACCTGTTTTGCAGTTCCATTTCAGTAGTGGCCTTTTGCAGAACAAATGTCAACCGTACCTGTAACATAAAGTTCTTGAACCTCTGACTTCATGATACAGGTTTAATAATGGATGTGAACTATCTATCTTACCTATTGGTTGGCATCTGGTTTTGTTTTGGAATTGTTTTTCTATTCCCTCTTTTCTGTTTTGAAGAACATGGAAAAGAAATCAGAAATGTTTCCTTATTTTTTAATGTATATTTACAGGGAAGGCCTGCAATATCTGAGTACATGGATAATGAGTTTATAATCTCAAAATTGAGACTGTGCAATTTGAGGTGCTTTACATGGATCATATCATGAGCTCTAAGTAGTTCAAAGTCTTTACAGTCTTTTGTCCAGTACATCAATTGTGCAGGTAGCTAATCTGATAATTTTTATTCAGCCAATGTTGTATGTTGAAATGCATACATTTTAATATAAATATGCTTTGTTGTATGTACTAGCAATTTTTGTAAAAATATTGTTGTTCACGCTTGTGTGTATTGACCTGCTTGGTCTTTAAATTAGAATACTATTTCACGTCCCCATAACTTGTATTTGTAGCATCTTCATCTCCTTGTCATTCAGCAGCTTGCTGCTCTTCTGAAGAGCGCTAAAATAAGAGGAAATACAAAGTGGTTGTCTATGAACCATTTAGATCTGGCCAGGCTCATCCCCTCCTCCCAGACCAGAAGGGTGAATGCAGTTCAGCAAGCTACATGCTTGACAGATTGTAGTTCTCTTCAAAATGGCCAGGTTTCTGTCCACAGACACTTCTGTTGAAAGGTAGTTTCTATGCAAGTCCTCCTACAGATAACCCATAAAGCAAGACAGGTAATGTTTGCAAAATGCTGCCATTGGAACGGAGAAGCTGTTGATGGAACCATGGTGGCACAGACAGACTTAATGCAGCTTATGTGCGCTTTTGGCTACTTCACAAAGTAGGTAAACTGCTTATAGAAAATGGAGCACGATTACCTACCAAGCTTTAATTTCTTTGTAATGCTAGAGCATAACAATATCTTTCTGCCTCCGCCCAGTCAAGGGCCCGAATGTTTGGAATTGTATAAATATATAATAAGCAAGTAAGTGTAAATTTATTTCGGTTCTCCACATGCATGGATCACTGCAACATGTAGTAAGAAATCAATATTAATAATATCCATTATAGGAGTAGTCAAGGGCGAAGGGAAAGGAAAGGAATGGTAAGTTTTGCCTCAATTTCCTACATGGTTAAAATAAAATGTCTTCCATTTTAAATGGGGAGTTGGCATTTTCAGCAGTATCCAAAGGGGAGGCTGTGAATGAACTTTGGCAAACACAGGTGCTCTGTCTGTGTCCTGAGAGCTCTAACTGGCATGTGGCAATGGGATGTTACTTCTGGCACTATGTGGGCTTGACAATCTGCTGAGTCCCTGGCATACTGATCTGCGTGGCAAAGATCTGTAAAGACATCAAGGACTTGGCAGCATTGTATGTATCTTAGCAATACAACAAGCCTCGATTTGCCAACAGGTACTGCTGCATGAGTTCATTCACTGAATGCAGAAACAAAAGCCAGCTTTTCAGTGAGTGAGAGGGGAAAGAGAACTTCTTGCCAGCTGCATTACTCATTAGTTCTCTTAACCTAGCTTAACCCTTTTGTGCACAGTGAAGCTGTGAGGGAACAAGGAGTGTTCGAATGCTTTGTGGATGTTTTCTGCATTTGTTCATCAGCTGCTATAGAGCAGCTGGCCATGCTGCAAGAGTGAAACTTTAAGAATGTGTTTCCAGATCTGCTTAGGCAGTTTGCCCTCCAGTTTGTGAGGCTATTGTTGAAGGTATGCAAAGATCACAGATACTGCACTGGAAAGCAGCAGGATATCTGCTTAAGAGATTCAGGACAGTGTATGCACGGAGTATCCATTTTTCACCATAAATCCTGTTTGCCATGCAATTAGCACAGAGCTTGCATTGCAGAATGATGTGAAATGTGATCAGGTTCTACCATGAAACACACATGGAGTCTCTCTGCTTTTATTTTTGTATACTGGTTACTGGTTGGTGCTCATACCATCATGAGATATTTTTGCATATGGACAGGGTGCAACTACCCTGTTAAATAATACTGGACTGAAGGAAGACAACATGTTGATAGCACTTCATCTCCAAATGCAAGCTGCAGGGATACTAAGTGTGTAGGATAGACAGTTAAAGAGCAGACTCCAGCCTCCAGGAGGGTACCTCCATTCTTCCTGCATGGTCCTCAGCCTTCCTGCCCTGGCGGCCAGTAGTGCTGTAACTCACTCCTGGCTGTCTACCAGGCCTAGAGGAGCAATCTTTAGGTAGACAGCAGACCTGTCTATGATCTGTGTCAAAACTGCTTCCATAAAGAAAAAAGACATGTCATTGTCGTAGGAAACTCCCTTCTGAAGGGAACAGAAGGCCCAATATGCAGACCTGACCCACTGCTTAGGGAAGTCTGCTGCCTCCCTGGGGCCTGGGTTAAAGATGTGAAGAGAAAGCTTCCTACCCTGGTACAGCCCTCAGATTATTATCCATTATTGATTTTTCATGGAGAAAGTGATGAAGTTGCAACAAGAAGTCAGAGGGCAATCAAGAGAGACTTCAGGGCCTTGGGATGACTGGTTAAGGGATCATGAGCACAAGCAGTGTTTTCCTCTCTCCTTCCAGTTGCAGGGAATGGTGAGGGAAGAAACAGGAATAGCCAGCAGATCAATACCTGGCTCCCAGCCTGCTGCCACCAGCAAAATTTTGGGTTTTTTGATTGTGGGTCAGTTTACATGATACCAGGCCTGCTGGCAACAGATGGGGTACACCTGTCTCAAAGAGGGAAAAGGATCCTTGCACAGGAGTTAGCAGGGCTCATTGAAAGAGCTTTAAACTAGATTTGAAGGGCAAAAGGGATAAAACCAGGCTTGCTAGAGGTAAGCCTGGGTGTGGCACAGAGATCCATGCAGCAGCAAAGATGCAAGGGTTATGGATGTGTTAGAAACCAGAGAAGCACCTGAGAATGGACACACAGGAATTAGGGCTTCTCCACCCAAAAAGGTGGTGAGATCAACAGCCCAAATGAAGTGCATCTACACCAATGCACGCAGCATGGGCAACAAACAGGAGGAGCTGGAAGCCATTGTACAGCAGGAAAACTATGACATAGTTGCCATCACAGAAACATGGTGGAATGACTCACACAACTGGAGTGCTGCAATGGATGGCTATAAACTCTTCAGAAGGGATTGACAAGGAAGGAGAGGAGGTGGGGTAGCCCTGTATGTTAAGGAGTGTTGTGATAGTCTAGAGCTTAAGGATGGTGACGATAGGGTTGAATGTTTGTGGGTAAGGATCAGGGGGAAGGCCAACAAGGTAGATGTCATGGTGGGAGTCTGTTATAAACCACCCAACCAGGATGAAGAGGTGGATAAAATATTCTATAAGCAGCTGGGAGAAGTCTCACAATCTCTAGCCCTTGTTCTTGTTGGGGACTTCAACTTACTAGATGTCTGCTGGAAATACAATACAGCAGAGAAGAAACAGTTGAGGAGGTTCCTGGAGTGTGTGGAAGATAACTGCCTGACACAGCTGGTGAGGGAGCCAACTAGGGAAGGTGCCCCACTGGACCTCTTGTTTGTGAACAGAGAAGGACTAGTGGGTGATGTGACGGTTGAAGGCCCTCTTGGGCATAGTGATTAGGAAATGATAGAGTTTTCAGTTCTTGGAGAAGTAAGGAGGGGGTCAGCAGAACTGCTACCTTGGACTTTCAGAGGGCAGACTTTGGCCTGTTCAGGAGCCTGGTTGACAGAGTCCCTTGGGAGGCAGTCCTGAAGGGCAAAGGAGTCCAGGAAGGCTGGACATTCTTCAAGAAGGAAATCTTAAAGGCTCAGGAGCAGGCCATCCCCATGTGCCGAAAGATGAGCTGGCAGGGGAGAAGACCGGCCTGGCTGAACAGAGAGCTTTGGCTGGAACTCAGGAAAAAAAGGAGAGCCTACCACCTTTGGAAGAAGGGGCAGGTGACTCAGGAGGACTACAAGGATGTTGTGAGGTTATGCAGGGAGAAAATTAGAAGGGCCAAAGCCCAACTAGAACTTAATCTGGCTACTCAAGTAAGAGACAATAAAAAATGTTTCTACAAATAGATTAGCAACAAAAGGAGGGCTAAGGAAAATCTCCACCTTTTATCGGATGCAGGGGGAAACACAGTGGAAAAGGCCAAGGTACTTAATGCCTTCTTTGCCTCAGTCTTTAATAGTCAGACCAGTTGTCCTCGGGGTACCCAGTCCCCTGAGCTGGAAGACAGGGATGGGGAGCAGAATGAAGCCCCCGTAATCCAAGGGGAAATGGTTAGCGACCTGCTACACCACGAAGACACACACAAGTCTATGGGGCTGGATGGGATCCACCCAAGGGTACTGAGGGAGCTGGCGGAAGCGCTCATCAAGCCACTTTCCATCATCTATCAGCAGTCCTGGCTAACCGGGGAGGTCCCAGTTGACTGGAGGTTAGCAAATGTGATGCCCACCTACAAGAAGGGCCGGAAGGAGGATCCGGAGAACTACAGGCCTGTCAGTCTGACCTTGGTGGCAGGGGCAGGTTATGGAGCAGATCATCTTGAGTGCCATCACGTGGCACATAGAGGACAACCAGGGGATCAGGCCCAGTCAGCATGGGTTTACGAAAGGCAAGTCTGGCTTGACCAACCTGATCTCCTCCTGTGACCCACTTGGTGGATGAGGGAAAGGCTGCGCATGTGGTCTACTTGGACTTTAGTGAACCCTTTGACACCATTTCCCACAGCATTCTCCTGAAAAACTGGCTGCTCATGGCTTGGACGAGTGTACTCTTTGCTGGGTAAAAAACTGGCTGGATGGCTGGGCCCAGAGAGTTGTGGTGAATGGAGTGAAATCCAGTTGGCGGCCGGTCACAAGTGGTGTTCCCCAGGGCTCAGTACTGGGGCCAGTCCTGTTTAATATCTTGATCAATGATGTGGATGAGGGGATTGAGTGCACCCTCAATAAGTTTGCAGACGACACCAAGTTGGGTGGGAGTGTTGATCTGCTGGAGGGTAGGAAGGCCCTACAGAGGGATCTGGACAGGCTGGATTGATGGGCTGGAGCCACCTGTATGAGGTTCAACAAGGCTCAGTGCCGGGTCCCGCACTTCGGTCACAACAACCCCATGCAACGCTACAGGCTTGGGGAAGAGTGGCTGGAGAGCTGTCTGGGGGCTCTGGTCGACAGCTGGCTGAATATAAGCCAGCAGTGTGCCCAGGTGGCCACGAAGGCCAATAGCATCCTGGCTTGTATCAGGAATAGTGTGGCCAGCAGGACTAGGGAAGTGATTGTCCCCCTGTACTCGGCACTGGTGAGGCCGCACCTTGAATCCTGTGTTCAGTTTTGGGCCCCTCACTCCAAGAAGGACATTGAGGTGCTGGAGCATGTCCAAAGAAGGGCAAGGAAGCTGGTGAAGGGTCTAGAGCACAAGTCTTGTGAGGAGCGTGTGAGTGTACTCGGGAAAAGGAGGCTGAGGGGAGACCTTATCACTCTCTACAACTACCTGAAAGGAGGTTGTAGCAAAGTGGGGGTTGGTCTCTTCTCCCAGGTAACAAGCAATAGGACGAGGAAATGGCCTCAAGCTGTGCCAGGGAAGGTTTAGGTTGCATATAAGGAAAATCTACTTCACCGAAAGGGCAGTCAGGCCCTGGACCAGTCTGCCCAGGGAAGTGGTTGAGTCTCCATCTCTGGAGGTATTTCAAAGATGGGTAGATGTGGTGCTTAGGGACATGGTTTAGTGGTGGACTTGGTTGTGTTAGGTTAACAGTTGGACTTGATGATCTTAGAGGTCTTTTCCAACCTAACTGATTCTATGATTACCTATGTTTTACTTAAGCCCACTCAGGTGAGGAAGCACCTCACTGGCAGTGAATGTGAGCAGGCAAGAAGGGCTCTGGGCTCTGTTTTAAACAGCCATACCCTCTCTTATGACGAGGGTGCAGGGGTAGAGGTGGGGGTAAGATGCGTGCTTCAAGCATGGCATGCTAGAGGTAAAGCATCTCTGCTTCTCCCATCTAATGATCTCTTGCTTAGCCCTTGCTATGTCTATGACTGATCTATAAGAAGTTGCCTTCTGTGGAGAAGACTGTCCTCATTTAAAAGCTTCAGTTCAAAAAGGTCCTCTGATGTAGTGTGTATATTAATTGCCCAGACACACGTATATTACAATTTCACCTAATCTTTTCTGGGTATCCTGAAACTTCCTTTTGTGTAAAACTTTGCAAATTCAGCTTTGTCATAGAGATACTTTACATGGAATGAAGTTAAGAAAGCTTCTCTCTTAAAAATATAAAACCTATAGCAAAGACGTGGCACCGTTCCTGTTTCACTGCTGTTTGTTATTCTTCATCTTGCCACCACCAAATACAAACACAAAACTCAAGTGAAAAGCCTCAGTTAAAAGAGCATGGGATTTCAAAGGACTGGTAGAAAAAACCACCCCCGCGTATGCTAGCTCACCGCGAGAAAAGCCCTGGAAGTGTGTCAGCAGCAGAGGGTTAGACAGCCTTTTTCTGTAGAAGCCATGATCTTAGAGAATCCCAGCTGTTCACGAAAGCTTGCCATGAAAGTGATCTCCTTGGTGTGGCCACACTCCAATCCTACTTGCCCTTCAGCTGAATATTTCTGCCTCTTTCTGGCATAATAATTGTTGAATTGGAGGCCGATTTCAAACAGAATTTGTCATAAGTAGAGATTTCAAAGCTAGCTACTTAAAGGTTCTATTAAAATAAGAAACCAAACTTAATATACCGACTGAGCTTAACACTTCTTTGTTGGTGCAAATCGTTACGCAAAATTATTATTTTTTTTGCCCAGCTGCCTGTTGAGTCAGCTTGTACATACCAGAGGAGAAGTATCGATGTCAACACGACGTATAACGTTTGGTAGCTAGGGGGCATAGAAAGGATTGCAAGGTGCAGATCTGAGGGTTGACACTGATGCTCTTACTGGGAAGATAAAGTGATTTGTGTAACACAGCTTTGTAACATATTAAAGTGGAGAAAACATAAATCGTACATATCTAAGAAATCATCCCTGAAGAATGGCCTGAGTTTTAATGCTTGTAAAATTAAAAAGTCATATGTATTAGGTTGATTGGATAGAGGTAAGAAATCACTCCTTGAATTGGCCAAAGCTAACTAGTAATGTTTAGGGGACATAAAATAGTGCTCTCTGCCACTGCAAGCAAAGTGAGCCTGAGGGGAAACTATATCCAGAATCTGGGATAATTTAGCTTTGCAAAGGGGCACAAACTTCATATGTAGGGGGTCTGAAATGAAAAAAAAATCTCCAACCATTAGTACCTCAGGGGCAGAGGTAGTACTTCACAAGCATAAATGTGGTTACGATTACTGCTAACTGTATGCTGATGTTCCTTGGGAAAGGCAATATGCACTTGAAGAAGGGGCAGTTCAGATACATGTGTCTTAAACTGCAAATCAGTGGTTCTTTGAGATGGCTTGGAAACCAGGTATAACTTTCTAATGGCAAAAATGATCTGCTATAAACAAACATAGCTGTTTTGGAAGTTAGGCACAAGGAGCAGTTAGGTTCCCTAATACACCCAGTCAAAGCTGGGACGATGAGTAATTGAAGGAAAAAAGCTGGGGCATGAGGTAACAACAAATAGCCTGTACTTTGGAATATATATTTTAAAAAAAAAACAACAAACACAAGAATACTGCATATTGCTTCTTAAATTGTTTGTTACATGTTTTAATAAATAGCCTGATATTTAATAAATAGCCTGATTTTCCAAAATGGCTGAATATTTTAAGTATTTCAAAAATACTGTTTTGATGAGGAGAACCTGCTGTATACTTGGTAACATAAAACGTATGAGGGTCTAGAGAAAAAACTTAGTTTTAAAATCCTATTAAAGACAGCAAAAAAAATCTTGGGTGCAGCTTTGGCCAGCTTTGCCATTGGCCAGAAACACTACCAAATCCATGTATCAGAAGGCACATACATACACACACCCTCCCCTCTTCAAGGTTTCGGCAATGCATTTGAAGGGGAATAGCACTGTGTGTTAAGCATTACTTTTTCTGTTTGTTTTTTTTTTTTATTTATTTTATTTTTTAATCTACCTATGAGCTCATTTCCCGAACTGATTTTCCTCCGTACTCAGGAATAGAAATATGTGGTTTACCTCAAGTTACTTTTGAAGAATTACTGCTGTGCAATTAATCTGCCTGAATAGCATTTTCAAGATTTTTTCAAATCATGAAAGGGGATTTGTCCCAGAAGTAGGTGAAGCAGGCAGCCTGGTAAAACTCAGCCTTCACTCTGCAGCTATCCAAACAGCCAAAGCAAGCTTGATTCTATATAAAAAGCATTGATTGATGTTCAAGGGAGGCCCATTCCAGGCGATGCGTGAACTGGGACCCCCTTATGGTCCCGTTAGGAGTCTCTGCTAGGTGATCTATTGGGAAGTTTTCCCCCACCCGACCTAATCCTCAATGTTTGTGCCAAAATATCTCTTCTGGAAATCATTCTTAGAGACATTGCGTAGTTTATTTAAAAAAAAAAATTGTGTTGACTCCAAAGTGAAAGAATATGTAAGAATATGTAAATAAATGAGATTTCATTAAAAAACAATTCAAGAATTAGATATACTTTTGGCAGATTATTTAAATGTACTTTTAATTTCATTTTCTGCTGATAACAATATTTCCTTTATGACAAATGTCAATTCCTTAGTTATTTCTAGTCCTTACTCTCTATATCTAAATGTAATTTGTGTTTCTCTGTTTCATTGATAAAGAAAATATTTTAACCTTCCAGAAAGATATAATTTTTTAATATATAGTATGTCTCAAAATTTCATATTATGAAAGTTTGCGAAGGAAAAATAGTGGCCACCTTTGTAACTCGCTTATAAAAGTAAACACTGATAGTGATAGAAAGAGAAGATTTCTTTTTAAATAAGTAGACATACATATTGTTTATGTCATTGCAGATGGACATGGATTTTTGGCTTATTAAAATGCTGCCCTTGTCTAACATAAAGCATTTGTGCAAACAATTTACATTTTCTGTTAGTGGTAAACCAAAGAATCATAGGGGTTTTTTTGAAAACAATGTCTCAATATTGTGGCTATAAGAACTTCTTAAGTACTAATTAATTTAACGTCAGAACCCAATACAAAGGTTTGTTTCTTCAATTTAGCTGCTTTCTTTATGAGAATTCATCAATGCTGGCTAACCATCAACTCCGCTGAATGCTTCTAAACACATCTTGAAAAAATGCAGCATTTTTCACTTGGCTTAAACTAATCACTGTGTTTCATTAAAAGGAAGTTGTTCTTCCCATTTTAAAGCTTTATCGTTGCTGGTTCTTAACCTGCTGCTGGCTGAGAATAGAAGGATTTATTGTATGGTGACAAGGGCAGGATGGTTATAGTTTTGCATGGCTTTTTTGTAAAAAATGCAACTTATTTTTTAATAACTGTTGTATGACTTTCAGGAGATGGCAGTTGCCTTGCTGTCAGTTAAAAACTTGATCAGAGTTCAAGACCTTTAGGACATGAGAAAAAATAAGGGCTTTCCTTCCCAGCTTAGCTACACTTTATTTCATTCTATTTTTTGCAAAATACTTGTTGTTTCAATCTTAAAATATACTTTTTTTTGGTTAGTTGTCCCAATGTTTCACCTTGTTTGCTTGGAAAGAAAGGCTGCTAAACACCTGTGGCTCCAGTTTCTTTGGTAATGTGACCACGGTTTTATGCTGTGTTCGAGCTACATTTGTTTCTGGCATTCCGTATAGATTTTCTGTAGTAAATATTAGCAGATAATGGCATGAAATAAAATTAAGAAAAGGAAAAAAAAAAAAGGAGAGAATAGAGGCAGAACTAGGGAGCATTCACACTAAAAAGTATATTACAAGTGTTGCAACAATTTTCAGGTGTAGTTTTTTATTTTTTACAACCAAAACTGACACCTTTCTCTAGCCCTATACTGGATTTATAATTTCTTAGGAAAGAAGGAGTGTAATTTTCTTTAATAGCTTTCAAAGTATTCACTTATTTGTGAAAATCTTCAGTTGTGACTGAGAATATGTGCACTATCCAGAAAGAAGTACCTGGGTTTTTACTTTCTGACAGAATACAGTGGAGAATCATTACCCATTTCCACACTCTAGGTTTGTATGTTCTTTCAGTGTGAGAATGAAGGTGAACTAAAACTGCAGGTAAACAGATGCATCTATAAGAGAAGGCATGAGATTCTCAGACTCACTGGCAATTAAGAAGAATAATTCCCATGAGCTATAGCCTCAAGCAGAACATCCCCAGTGTACGAATCATATGGACAATGCATGAATTAAACAAGTGGATGAGTTAAGTTTTAGAAATGTTTGGTTCCCCTCATCTCCACCCTACCATTATCTTAATTCATGCATCCTTTTAAGGTGCTTTTACATTTAATCACTCAGCAATTTAAACAGAACCTATTTCAGGGCTGATTATTATTACTTATCCTGAGATTACAATGGATTCAATAAACAAACAAAAGTAGATGATGCTTTTAACTCTGTGAACAAATACTTCAGCCATTTGACTTGTTTGGGCTTGGGATGCCTGCATGTATCCCCCCTAAAAATAAACAAATTTTCGTTGAAATCAGATGTAGCAACTGATTTGGAAAGTAATAGTTATCAAAATGGTTCTTGGGCTTTTTGGTCTTTGGGGAATTCCTGTTGGCATCTAAATGAGGGATGCATACTCTACAAGATTCCTACATTCTTCTAGTGCTCTGGAATATCATTCATGTGGTTTCACTGACTTTCAGGCTTACGTGCAGATGAGGAGGATTTTTATTTGTGTAATTGTAACAAATATGTATTTCTATCTAGTTTATGTTATGACGCAGCTATAAAACATTTGGGAAACCAAACTTGTCTGAACGCATACTGTCAGTATGATACAGATACTAATTTTGAGGCCATTCTGCTTGAGGCTGTAGCTTGTAGGTACCGTTCATTTTAATAGATATTGGGTTTGAAAAGCTTGTGATTTCTTTGAAACTTCAGTTTAGGTATGATATTCTGACCTTGGGTTGTGTGGAAGAGATCTCATTAATTAACTTATTCTGAGATATCTGAACACATGCCTTTATGTACACAGCCTATATGGCTGTTTCTAATACCTTGTTCTTCTGCATCTCTGCTGCTTATGTGTAAGTGAATTAACAATGTTTGTAAACACAGAAACTAGAGACTCCAAAGACAGAATTATGTGTATTCTTTTATCTTTCAAAGAGGAAAGTTTTCATGCAGGGAAAGTGTTATGAAATTTTTAATTTCCTCTTGATTTAGAGAATATTTTCTCTAAAAGTTTATTTAGATTTTTTTGGGGAGGGGGGGAAGTCCTATTTCTCTTAAATAAATACTAACTTAGTTATTCCTCTAAGAGACAGAAAAGACTTTGAAACTATACAGTAAGTCTCACTTTCAAAAATGTCTAAATGCTCTTTAGGCCCTTTTGAGAATGAAATTTTGACATTAAATAATTTCAGAACATGCACATACTTCGCGCATTATCTTTACAGAGATATGCCACAGAAACACTTCCACTTTTCAAAAGAACACAAATCTTTAGGAGCAGTGGAGAGGGCGAAGGAGATCAGGAAAGAGCATGCTTTGGGTCAGTAGTCACAGAAACCATGGAGAGGCTGTATGGATAGGAAAAGCAAAACCTTTAACTGTTTTCCTAATCAAAGATAAACTCAGCATGGGTCATCATTTTAACAATTAAGGTATGTAGATACTAAAAGGAAAAAGGTTGAATTAGGAACATACAGACTGCCTGACCTTGGTCTTCTAACTTTTTGCATTTTTCACCAGTCTTGTTTCTTTGATTAGATTATAGCCCTTGTCTTGCAAGTGCTCCCTACATCCAAACACTGTGTGACCTTTATTGCTGAATGCCAAATTTACATAGGCTATATTGGGAACACATTTGTGTGTACAGCGTACAAGACACTGAAGTTAAGTGGCCTGATTTACCAGAGCTTGTGTCTAGTAACTGCTCAGAAGAAGTGAGTAAAATTTATTTTTTCCTCTTAATACATGGCTATTATTATACTATTATTCTGGGGAAGAAAAAAAAAAAAAGAAATATAATGGCTTCTTCATGCAAACAGTCCAGGAGGGTCTGCCGTAACCTCTCTGAATGGGCCTTACTGTATAGTAATATGAGAAAATCTTGCTTTTTAGAAGCTGCTACTGGTAGTCAACTCTGACATTACTTAGAACACTTTGATCACGCTTAAGGAATCTTTTAAATCTGTATTAATTTTTGCTGATTATAATTTCTGATGCATTTATCTAATGCTTCAGAAATTACTGTAGCCATCTGGTCTGAGCAGCAACCAATTTATGACAGCTATATCTTACCAGTCAAAGCGTTACTCCCACAAAGCGTCTCATTTCTGCGTGTAATGAGAATGAACTTTCAGTGAAAGAAACTATAATACATATATTTTCTTTTCCTTCCTTCCTTCCTTAACTAGAGATGAGAACAGTTGGAAAACAAACTGAATTCTGATAAACGTTCATCAGAATTTGAAACTTGCAGCTGAATTGTTTGTAGGCAGAAAATAAGACGTTACTTGGAGCAGATCAGCTGCAAATTAGCAAATGTACAGTTGTCATAAGTTTCCTAAATGTGATAGGGTTACATTATATTTGAGTTAAATAACAACAATACTAGTGTAGTAATCGTTTATGCAACTGAGACCCTGAAAAATTCAATCTTTTAATTCACTAATTACACAATAACAAATAATTCTGGGGATTTTTTTGTGCCACATGTCTTTGTCATCTATGTAGACATCAGAGAATAACAAGAATGTAGTATCTATGCTAGTAATGATTTGTTTGATGGATAAATTTTGTGCAATATCAGCTACTGAACTACTCAATCTTACTTTTATCATATCTTATTTGAGTTTTTGGTTGTCTGGGTTTCAAATTCTCCTGAAGGCAGCATTACGATTTTGGGTCTGGTTATGACAGCCGTGCTCAGACAGAGGAAAGCAGGTGACAGCTCCCCGTTACTTTTTTTGTTTGCTTGCTTGTTTTGTGTTTATGTTGTAATTTTATACTTTTGCTGAATTCATATTTTTTCAGGCCTGTGCTTTTCCATGATAGAAAAACAAATTCAAATGTCTGGACTAAGACTGGATTTTAGACTAACCTCTTTCATCTGGAGACTCAATTGCAAGCGAAACTAAATGTGGGCTTATTGTTATCGACTCGAAGCGTATGTTTTTCAAGTTAGAACTGTAATTAGCCAATTCAGCAAATTCAGTGCAGCTGATGTTCAAGATGGGATGAGGTGTGGACTAAAAGCCCTCAGGTGATGTTATCTCTTCTTGATCTTTTCTTCCATGTGAAATTTGTCGGGTTAAATTTGGGCTGGCAAACCTCAAGACAGCAAAGGAAGCCAAGCTCTGTAATTCTACCAAGGAGTAAAGTACCAGCAGAAAAGTACGTCACAGTAGGGCTCAGTGAACTTCCTGATACAGAACTTGGATTTACTGTAACTTTTATGGCCTTAGAATATATTGAAATTCAGTCTCTAGTGAATATGCAGGAAGGCAAACTTAAATCATCATAACTTCCTTTCATTCCAGATGGTTTCTATAGGCTTCTGAGATTTACCTTCAACATAGAGTGTATTTGTAGTTTTAAAATTTATCATAACAATTCCTTTTGCTACTAGCTTTGGAAAAGCACTGTAATTTCTTTAATGTAATGGGAATGTAGGGAAGTGTATTATATCGGTTCTATAAAACCTAAGCTCCTGTCCAAAGCTCCATTAGTCTTGCTAAAGGATAAAAAAAAGGTAAGTCCAGAAAAAGTATTGTCCCTGGTTATGGAAATCACTAGGTCTGATCTACGCCGTCTCCCATACCGAGGAACAAAGTCTTGTGTCAATGGGTGCCTGGTTTATGCTATCATTGTTGAAACTGGCACACTGGAGTCTAATTTCTAGCTCTTTTCTCCCTTCTTTCTCCCTTTTATTTCGGTTGTGAGAATTGGTATTTCAGAACCATTCATTGTGGAAATTGGCCAGTTTTGCTTTTCTAAAATACCAAGTACCAGGTCAGATACCTCAAAATCTTGGGCTAAACTATTCTGCTTGAGATGAAGTGAAATCCAAAATTGCTTTGACCTTTCTTATTGTTGTGTTTTAATTAAACCTTTTAAAAACTAGTACTACTCTCTGTAAAGTACTACTCATCACAGAGAGCAGTATGATAAAAGTATAAATTGTATTGTGTTAGCTTGTAATATTTTGAGGGCACTTGCTTGAGATTGAAGCCCTGCTGGATACAATAAAGATTCTCCAGAAATTTTAGCTGATCACAGAGACTGCTACTGGGTGTATAGGTAGTTTTAGCAGTCCTCAAATTCATTTGACAGAGACCAGATTAAATACAAGTAATAAAAAAAAAAAAATATTGAGGCTATGACTAATGATTTATTATTTTTCCTTAAATTTGTTGTTCACTTATTAATGTCCATTTTTAAGATTTTAAAAAGCCCACAATTATTGGAACCTATATTCTAAAGGATTTTACAAAAAAAAGTGACAATAGCTACATCATAGCTTTCTGATTATCCAGGAAAGAAGCCTTAATTCTTTTTGTTCTGTGGGGTTTTCTTGTTTGTGTTGTGGGTGTTGATTTTCTTTTTGACAGAGAGTACTCTTCTGAATGTGGAATTTTGTTTGTGAAAATTTCTGAAAAAGTAGGGTGAAATTAAACTATATAGAGATTTTTATATCCCTATTTCTGCATTATATTGTAAACTTGCAACATTTGCTATTTTAAAAATCTGCATTATGTAGTATCTAGAAATACCTAGGATTGGAATTTAGGAACTTCTGGAAAGGCAAATGTGATGCTATTTTTTCTGACACGTAGTAAACTTCAATAGTAGTTTCTGTTTTTTCTCTCTGGTTTGCGAACAAATGCACACAGTGTGAAATGCACTCTGGCTTCAGTACTGTCAAGTAGATTGCTACTAAATCATGCGTTTCATGACGTGTCCTTGTAAGCGTAGAGCTCCTCAGTTACAATTTAATAGCGCAATCAAATGAGCTGCAAGTCACACTGGAATTTTTTCTCTACCTACTCTTGAGATCAGAATCTTAGGGTAGAGACACTCTCGGTACATGTGGTAAGAGGAGGGCATGAGGGGAGACGGATCACTACATTACTTCCTTCATGTTATTTTTGGATACGACTAGCATTCCTCCCCTTACACACACCCTCTTTTTTCCCCAGCCCCCATCTCTTACATGCATTACAAGCTCATACAAACACTCTCACGTACTCTGAAGCAAAAGCAAGAGCAACAGTTGGACTGACGCCAGAGGACTTAAACTCCGCTTCCTCATTGCCAGCAGGCTTTGTTCTTTGGAATCAGTCAGAACTAGGGAGAACGTCTTCATTGCCGATCGTGAGTGGCTGGAATTTGGCAACTCAGCTGTCTATTAATTTTTTCTGTGCTCTCCTGCAAACTAGGCTGAATTTAGAGCAGCAAAGCTAAGAGCCGGGGATAGTCAAGAAATAAAGGATCCAGAGACCATCACCTATCAGCTTCTTTGTGGGGGGTGGGGGTTCATCTGTTCTTCAACGGTAAGTGCCAGCATTAAATGTGTATAAAGATGCAAGAAACAATAAGGTGCTTTAGCTGTTTTACTACAATAGAGGAGGGGAAAAAAGTATGTGAGTGAATCATACAGTGTGTGCTCAGTTATAGTGGTCTCGGAGCAGTGCCTAGCAGTAAAATGTTCCTCGTTTCTTCCTTTCCGAAAAGCACTATAAGAATGTATATATTTTAGCAAAATTCCTAAGTACCTGTACAATTCCAGAAAACTTTCCAAATGGCTTCATTATCGGCTTTTCTGCAAATCTGCTTTGTTTTGAACCATGTGTAGTTTAGAGTAACTTTAACTAGCAGAGTAACCCATTTGTTTTAAGTGCAAGAGCTGAACCTGGGAAGTAAAGATCTTCCATCACAGATGATACAAATAGAACTAAAGTTCAGGAGGATGGGGGAGTGAAAAGAGATGCTTCCTAAAACTGTTTAGGTTATGGGAACCCAAAATAAACTTGTTTTAAATGATTGGCATTCATTCAGAGCACACCCCCCCTCCTCCTCCCCTCCTCGGCATCAGGAGCCAAGTGAATCTGCTTTTAAAAACAAAAAGCTTTGAGGGTCTACTGTTCTAGGGCATGCAAGTGAAAGCTAATGTACGGTGGAAAAGAGTGTATGCTTGGATAAATGACTCTGAGAGAGGACAGGAATTGCAAAAAGAAACTTGGTTTTCTTCCAATAAGGAAAATGATGTAGCTGTTCTTGCTTTACAAAAGTGTTAACACTGCTGCCTTTTAAGTTTACTAGCAGAATGGATTGCTTTGTTACAGGGACCTTTTTTTTCATCTCCCTGTCTTGTCTTTAGGAAAAATTTTATAATGATCAGCACAGCGTCAGGTTAATCCAAATGCCTTGCTTTCAGAAATGCCATCTAGCTGTCAAAGGAAACTCACTGTAGGGACCCATTTGTTTTAAAGCTACTGATAAGCCCTGCTATCAGCATGCTATTATGTCTTGCTACATGGGTTATCTTAATAAAGTGATAAATAAGAAACCCTTGAAATCCAAAAGTTCAGCTGTGTAATAAATTTGACAAAGGGGGAAAGACCAGGTGATGGAATGTACTTACATACTTTAAAAAAAAAAAAACACAACCAACAAAACATTACTGAGACAATAGATCTGAAAAGAGGAAAGCTTTCCTTTCGCTTCCCTTAACTCTGGCTCCATCAACTACTTCAAGTAGTTATTCCAATATTTTGTGTTGTCAAAGTGAGCAGTCCCTTCCACCTACCCCCTTAGTAACTGCTGGTTATCAGGGATTTGTGAAGGTGGATCTAATCACATGAAAAATATGCTGAATGAGCAAATGGGTGATTGTGCGAAGTGTAGCAGGCACAGTCAATGAACTGTTTGTTTGAGGTCTGTAAGTTTGGTTTTTCTACTTCAGAAACTCGTAACCAAAGCTCTCCCATTCTGACTTTCACCTTTCATTTGGAACAGTACTCTGCTTGGTGTGGTAACGAATCCACTAAATTCTGTTACTATGGAATGACTGCAAAACAGTGCTCAGCAGGATAGTGCGCAATGTGTTAGGATGTTGGGGATGTCTAGTACACGTTTTATTTGCCATGTACTAAGGCACTTCTTTCTGTGGCAGTTACTAGCTCTATTTATGGCAAGTTATTCACTGAACTGGAATTGCACACTAGAACTAGCAAAGATTCTTTTTCAGAGCTAAAAATGGAATAGTGTTTTCCTGAGTTGGGCTCCCCCCTGCCGATGGCACCATGTCAGGTTGCCTCAGCAGCTGCTTTCAGTTTCACAATTTACATGGGTCCTATAATGACATTTTTTCTCATTGATGTGGTGGAAAAATCTGACATCTTTATGCTGTTTTCCCTGCTTTGATATGTTAAAGCATATTTTCTACTGACTGTGAGGTTTGGCA
This sequence comes from Nipponia nippon, assembly GCF_047370975.1. NCBI lineage: Eukaryota > Metazoa > Chordata > Aves > Pelecaniformes > Threskiornithidae > Nipponia > Nipponia nippon. The sequence continues at coordinate 42,903,966 of NW_028262380.1, read as the reverse complement.
ATGAGTGTTGAGTTCAGAGATGGGCCTGTACCAAAACCCCTGGATTCCAACATCCATGAAGTATGAGAAGGTTAATAACTGGATCCAAACATCTTGGCTCTGGCCTATTCCTGTTTTAAATGCACATCACTTTGGCCACATGTTTAAATTGTTTTTTGAGGTGATTAAGACTGAAAGAAATCTTTCAGGCTGCAGACAGACTTTTAAAGCCGAAGTGGCATTTAAGAATCTTACAGTTAGTTAAGCAAAGCTTCCTCATTTGCTGCTTAAACTTGACTTTTAGGAGCCCCCAGGGAATGACATTCCCCTTCCTCTATTATAACTTTAGATGAAAGTAATATTTTGGAACTCCTTCTGAGACAGGCTGAGAAAGCTAAGGTGCTTTGTGCCTGTCGTTCCTACTTGCTCAAGTGGAGCAGTGGAGAAGGCTAGCAGCATGCATCAGGTAAGGCAGGTACCTCAAACAGTTTTTCTGATCCTAAGAGATCTGCCTATAAGCTTTTAACAAAGTGCCATACACATACTCATCTGTGCAAATGTTGTGGTAGCCCATGGTAAGAAATACTGTAGTGCAGTGTAAGGGGATGCACAGATTGTTACTGAAATCATGGTTATTCTGCTTTTTTAATTGATCAACTTCTCTGAGTCTGTCTGGGTTAATGGATTCAATGACTCTCTGCAAATACAATTACACATGCATCTGCCAGCTGCTTGTGGTATCTCTGTTTGCTTCAGCAAGAAAAGCTGTTCTTTGGCTGTATTGGCTCAGTGCGGTTTGTGGCACACAGCACTGATTTATTAGGCAGTAGTTGCATTTTTTTTTTCTTTTTTTCCTTGAATGATTGAACTGTGATGTCACTTTTTGTCTTGGCTTTAACCTTTTCAAGAACACTTTTTTTTTCCTGCAGACTATTCTCTTAACACTGGGGAAGTGGGAAATGTCCCAACGTTCATTGCAGAGCAACTCTGTCTACCCCAGCACATTCCAGGGCCACCGAATCATTTGTGGTGAGAGTGATTCAGATCTGGTTAAGATGATTTAAAGGAGAGGTTATGGGCATTCTGCAGTTGTGCATTTAAGAAAATACAGAGAGTTTTTTACTGCCTGATTGAGACCACATGGCTCCAACTTAGACTTTTTTTTAACGTGGAAATTGTTGGCTGGATGTACTCAAACGATTTTTTTTTTTTTTTTAATTGCCTAGAGGCTAAGCGTTGGGATCATAGCATTTAATGGTAAGGTCAGGGTTAAAACAAATAGTTCTTAATGTTCCTTTGAATAAAAGGAGAAATGGCTTCTTTGAATATTTTGCATAGAATACAAACATGCCTCTCTTAAATGAGAGCAAATGTATCTCAAATTCTTTTGGACATTACAGGGTAATTGGTGACCTGATTTGAGACAGAGAGAGAGGGATAGAGATAAGGGAAGATCTCCCTGTCATAAATCACAATAAATATGTTCCATTCCAAATACATTATGGAAAGTATGAAAAGTATGACCTTTTTGATTGTATACAGTTTAATTGCTTGCTCTCAAAGTTAGCATTTTGGGCTGCTTTTAAGAGGAGTGAAAAGTTGATATTATTAAACACTTTAATAAAGTGTTGTAATTATCTGGAACAAAGTATATCTCTAATCTAAAGAATGAGACACTAATAATCTATATTGTAGGCACTTTGTACTATTATATTCTTTTTATGCATATTGTTTATTCTGAAATAGATACTTGTAATAAAATCTTGTTCTTCCTTCAGTAATCTCACAGTTCTTCCTTCTCAATTATATCCTCTCTCCCATAAACTAGTGCATAGCGCTTGATATAAGACTTTCATCCTAATCTCCTTCAAATGCGAGTATTAGATGGTGAACGTTTTTTATACGGATACTTTCTAAATGGGAAAACAACTCCATGGAATTTCAAATTTAGAAAACAGATCAAAAGATATAGCATTGAAAAACACTGTTTATTCTTGCCTCTGTTTGCAAGATGAAGTAAAGATGAAGAACAATTCCTACAGTAGTTCTGCATACATGGTAATTTATCTAGAAAGAATATGTAAGTATTATTCTATAACAGCAAATCCAATAAACAACAAGTATAAGCTTTTTGCTGTCTTTAAGTATTGGGGTAGTAAATTTAGTGGGCTGAAAATAAAAAAAAAAAAAAAGAGAATAATCAGTCATATAGCTGTGTACATCCCTTTGAATCCCTTTGAACTAGTTTCTTGCTTAACATTACTTCTCTCTCTAATTTCCAGGACACACATGAACTTTGTTGTTAACTTAAAAAAAGGATAAAAACTAAAAAAACCACCAACCTTTAACCAGGGTTGACGAATCACTCTCAGTTAATTTTTGCCTCACATAAACTACAATGTAAATGTTTAAAAGTTATTTGCAGTTTTTTGTAACTTTGAAGTGCACAATGCAGATTGGAAAGCTATTAGTATTTCTGAGTAACTGCTGTGAGAATTAATCAGAGGTCAAAATGTATACTACAGCACCTTGACATTCCTGCCTCTGATACGTTAATGTGTTGTGTCAATGCTCAGTTTTACTGTGTTAATGTATATGAAATATGTAGAACCAACCTGAATTGGTTTTATACTAGACAATCCTAATTGTAGTGTGGACAAAACAGTACAGTTTTTCTACCAAAAAAAAAAAAAAAGGAAGCATGGCCTTTATGGTGCCCAGTCTTAAAAGATGCATCTTGTGCCTGAAGTCTTTGACAAATTCCAGAGCCCCTCAGTGCTTTACAGATCGAGGGAAGCAGAGGTGGTAAGATTCTAATCCGTAGTATAGGTGGGAATATCCCTGTGTCTTCACAGAAAGACCAGAATATTCTATTCTTTGAGACATCTCTGGGACAGGTTTGATAGGGCTTCTGAGGGTATGCAGGTATTAATCTGTAACTAGATTGACATTTGCCATTCTTCCCAAACTTAATGACTACTTACATGGCTTTTCTGACTGTAATGCTGGTGCAATCTGCATTGCACTGCTCATATGTAAAATAGATTCTCTCTTTTTAGTCAGTTTTTCAAACAGCGAAGAGAGGCATGATGGAAAAGGGCTGGAAATAAGAACCAAGGAGTTCCAGGATTTACATGGGCCACAGCAAGCATATATAAATTCTAGTAATTGCAAAAAGGAGTAGACCGTAAAGCAGTCTTAAGCATTGACCCTCAACCTGTTGGATTCCTATGGAATTTTTTATTTTCCAGTAAAACCTGCTTTTGGTACTGTTTCATATTTTGGTTTTCATAATGGCTGTGAAACATACGCATGGTATGCTTTGAGGCACAGCTGGCTAGGCCAGTGTATGTTGGTAGGTGGGAAGAACCTTGGAAGCGATGAATGTTTGGAGCAAGCAGGCACTGGCCGTAGCTACACAGATAGTGACCAAAGCACAGAGCAAGGGCACATGCATGCTTTTGGATCATACCATATTGCTGGCTGGCAACCACGGGTATAAGCTTGTCTGATAAGGCTGAAACCAAAGTCTCAAGTGAGAGCCATGCTGTGTCTTGCAGCTAGTGAGAGTGTGTAAAGGTGCTTTAACAGATAGCTGAACAGATAGGATCAGTTAATCATTAATTAGGCAAAGGTGATGCCTAGTCCTCAGGTCTGGCTTAGGTGGTGAATGTAGCCGTCCTCTGAAGAGTCCTTGTGGGTTTTGAAATGCACAGTAATGCAGCAGTTAACCCTAATGACAGGTATCTATTTGCGTAAACCAAGTCAGTCAGTCAGATTTTGCCTATGCTATGTAATTTCTGTGAAGGGATGCTGTGTATAAGGATGCTGAGGAAATGGTGGCATAAGTTTTGCTGCCTTGGGAGAACTGAGGCTCCAAAGACAAGCAATTTTCCTTCCCCACCCTTTCCTTCCTCTTATCTGCTGTTTCAACTAGACCCTTTCACATAGCACACTCTAAATCTGTCCTAGGACACCACAGATGTTATCTGGGAGTCCAAAGTCTTGAATCTTATTTTAGCTCTTTTAATGGGTAGCTTTCTGCTATGTCTGTTATTGTACTTATGTCTGAGGTAGGATATAAGGAAGTAGCACGCCAAAGAAAAGTACATTACTTGTAAAGATGACAGCTGCTACATAGACATCAAGCCTTTTTTTTTCCACCAGCAACTGTGAAAAATGTCTTTGATAATATTACATTATGAATCAGACCAGGTACAATCAGTATTGCTGATGCAGTGTTTTGCTAGTTAATGTTGGAAATTAATTCAGAAAGCTTCCAGTTTCAGTCCAGACAGTAGACTTAGAAACTATTCAACATGTTACAAATGAGGGTTTGCAAAGTGTCTGAAGTTCTCTGGGTCTTCTGGATATTAAACTATTATTGAAAGAAAGTTAATTTTTAGGTTGTTTGCTGTATTTCAATGATTAGCCAGGTCACCTCAGATCTAGCTTTAATAATTTCCTTTCCTGAATTTCTCTTTAAATAGTTTTCTTAAAATTTTCCAGTTGTCCTTACGTAAAGAAAGTAGTCAACATTGCTGAGTCTGAATTACAAATTAAAGAATGCATGCAAGATAGCGGGATTTAGCTGTATGGATGAAGGATACTTCAGCATATTTGGCAAAGATTGCATCCATAAGTTAAGAACAAAATTCGGCAAAAAATTTAGCCATTTAAAAATAGTGCAAATTAGCTGCATTATTGCTGGGCCTTGATTATATAACTCCTATTGGTTTCTGGGATGTCACAGAAATGTGAAAAATAAAGAAAAAGTTAAAAATAAATAAAACTTAAAAAACACTATACAGAAGGATAAATATTTTTAAATTAAAGCTGAAGTGGAATGATTGGAATTTCTGCTTTTGCTCACTGTTTCAGGCATTACTGAAGAAAAACATTCAAACCACAAAATTGTCAAGACCCCAAAGCAGGAGAATAGTCTCTGTTTACAAAGTTCTGATTTTATTTATGAACAAGAAAATATTAGGATATTGCTGATTAAAAAAGCAAACAAACAAACAAAACCCCAAGAACCAGAGTATGAGTTGTTACTAGTGTTGTTGTTTTTTTTTTTTATTTAAACATAAGGCATGTGAATTTTTTCTGAGATTTTGTTTATATATGTTGTTGGGTACCTCATACAAACACACAAAACCCACATTTTATTCTCCTGATAGTCCTGAGGGCACTTGCATGAGGACTTTGTTTTAAGCTTAGAAGATTAAAATTGTGATGATCACTAACAGAAATTATTACATAGAGCTTTAAGCCATACGCCACCAACTTCAGCCAAACCATCTGTTCTAACTATACAATTGCTGCTTTTGTTATCTGTAAATACATGAAACAGACTCAACTGTTGTAGTTATCTGTGAATACAGGTCATCCTAATCTTGAATGCTTCAGTGATGGAAGTTTCCTTCATTGGCATCCCAGCCATTCAAGACCTGCTGCTACTCTCGAAAACCATAGTCAGCGAAGTGCTGAGGTGCTTGTTCTCTACATCCTGATGCTGATCTCTGCAGGCTGAGCCTCACTGAGTAAATTTGACTGCTGTCATACTTAATGCAAGGCACTGACAAAACTGCTGACAGCTTTCTTCCTTTGTTCTCGGCTACTAGGCTGCTGACCTGACCTGCACGAATCAAGTATTTTATCTTCCGGTAAACGAAGTTATATTTACTGTGTCTGGCTTGGAAGTAACTGGGAAGTAAGAAGAGAGATGGTAGCAGGAACAGTATCCATATAAGAATGAAACAGTTTTGTATTGGATATGTAGGGTGTCATTTTGTATTTAATCTGGTCTCATTTAGCTAATGTTGAAGCTGCAAATAAAAGGGTTTATCCATTCAGCTACAATAATGTAGATAACTGTCTGCTGTAGGCATCATTTAATTGTGCCTATAAAAATCACGGTGATTGCAATATATGTCATAGTTGATATAATAATTTTCTACCTTTCATAACTCCAGCAAGATATCTGCCAGTTCTGAAGGTAAACCTGCAAGTTCTGCACTTGCCACTTCCGTGTTTTCAGTATGAATTAGACTACACACCCTGGATGGAGGTTTCTTTTTACTTATTGTTGATTTAGGTTATTAAGGTTTCACGATTGAATGTTGATGGTTTTTTTCTGTGAACTAGAGCGATTGGTCTAAAATACTTCAGCTTCTTTCGCTTTATAAGTATTATGGTTTTGAGAACAAGTATTACTGCTTCATTTGAAATGTGTGTTGCCAGCCATGAACTTGCCGCTAACTCACTCATATTAAATGCAGTCTACCTTATGTATAGAATTTAAATTGCGTGAATGCAATTTTATCCTTATAACTTTCTGTCTTTTTCTTTACTCCTAACTATTTACAGTCCTTCCCTCAAAGTTCAAAACGTTATTCCACTGGAAGATTATGCCTGGCAGTTCTGTCAGAGGTTCTCCTCCCCATGTAGGCAAAGTAATTACCGTGTGCTAGTTCAAAATCCGTTTCTGGTCAAAGGAGTATACAGTTATAGTGGATAGCTGAGAGTGGCATTTCTGTTATAGACAATAGGCATTTCATTTCAGCTAGACAATCAATCATGTTAATCCTACAAGCCTCAACATTTCTTTGGGTCTGAAAAATGTTCAACATTTTACATGTGATTATTAAATACTTTTTTTTTTTTTTTAACCTGCTGTAACTGCCTTCCCTGCTTTTAATTTTCTTTCTTTTCTTCCCTTCCATGATCATGTTAATTTCCTATCAAGTACCAGAAGTGGTAACTTGATGTAAGCCTAGGTCTGCATAAGCCAAGTAACGGTATCTGCAATTTGAGTGAATGTAGTTACAGTTATTTAGTGCACGCACCAGAGACTTAGATGCATAACTGCCCTCAGAGTTCGCCACATAAAATCCTTCCGTAACAACAGGCAAACAGACCCCTAAGAATGAAACTCCAGTACTTCATTGCCATGCAGTGCTTTATAATAACTTATATTAGTATCTTCATTCCAATCTGCTAGGCTTTTAAAAGATTGAATAATAATTTTAAGGCTAACAGCACATCTGGTAACGCAAGGTCAGGATCTGCGCTTATTCTAGAGACGTGGTCAGTGCATGGAAGGTGGTCTTAGAGTTAAGGCAGTGGAAGCTGAGTTCTGACCTGGCTCTTACCTTCCTTGGGTGACAGTGGACAAAGTGCTTAACTTCTGTTTCTCAATAATAAAACGTATCTAATTATCTTATGTTCAATTACTGTTTCAGTGCTCAAAGTCCTATTAATTGAGCTTTTCTTTAGAGAAGCATTTTTATTCAGCTGCCTCAGACACGAGAACATTCGTTGTGCAATTGCCAAGGTGCACAGTAGATTAGAGGGAACTGTTGGTCTGAAGCATTAGATCCTGTCTAGGCTGTTGTTACCAGGTGGTCCAATGCTTATATTCAACCATGTGCTAGACACTGGAAAATTATGGTGAATGTTCTTACTGAAAATACACATGAGGGTATGCCTAATGTAAGAGAATGGGAAAAATGGATGAGGGGAGGGAATGGTGGAATAGAAAGAGGGAGGCATAGTATGCTGCTCTAGTTGTCTTTTCCAGCACACTCTGAGGCTGAGAACAAACCATATGAAAGCAGGAGTGTTCTCTCTTACACCGTATGTATGTTTCTTCTGAAGCACTAAACTGTAACTCTTTTCTCATATGCTTCCCCCATTACTGGCTTTGAGTACAGGGCTGGTTGCGTTTCAGGACTGCTTTTTAAAATGTATGGGATATCTGTCTATAACTTCCTTTAAACAAATACTTGAGGACACTCAATGGAAAATAAAACAGGCAGAGTTTCCTGGATTATCTTTGGAATCCATTTTGGGGAGAAAATTTGCATGTATGTATTTCCATGTGTGGCAAAGGGTTCCTTTAGCCACAGGGTGAAAAATACAGAGCAGCATCTCTACTTTGGAAATCTAATATTCTGATTTTTTGGAAAGAGATGATAATTTTTGCATGAAACAAAACAGCAAATAAATCAATTTCTGCTGGCACAACTACAGACACAAGCAGAAGGGGTCTGCTTGACTTACTGACAAATGAATTAGTGGAACAATCTGAAATGCAGATAATGTCTACCACACTTTGACTTCAGGGTAAGATGTTCCAGGCCCAAGAATGAAGTTGTACAAAACCAGTCCATTTAATTACCTGTCAGAAAGTAAGAAATTATTGCTCACTGTCTGCCATTTCATGCCCTAAAACTATAGGAGCTCCTACGTAGTAACTAGTTAAAAGCAAAAATTGCATGTTTCAGGTGCTGAATCCTGCATAGAGTATTTCACAGTTCTGTGATAATGCTCTGAGAGTATAAAACTCTAAAAGTGTGGAAAATGAAGGGTTATATCTGGTAATCATTTAAACCTGAATTACATTAAAAAAAATAATGAAAGCATCTACAATAATATTAGGGACAAAACTGCTGAGTCAGCTATTGTCAAGCTTTTTGTGACTGCAGTTCCTCATTCTTCACGTTTATAAACTGTTCCGTCTTTGTGCTCTGATACATGGAAGCAGCTTCCATGTTTATTGGCATTGGAGGCAAGCTATTGCCTATATTGCAGTGGAGATCGAAATGTGTAAGATATTTCAAAAGAGAAAAAAAAAAAAAAGCTTCCAGCAGAATACAAAACCTAAAAAGACAAAATGAGAAAGTTGCATGGAATGTTAAGGAGTGAAATGAATGTACATTAGCTGTATGTACTCTGCCTGTTTTAATTCGAACTTGTACTTTGCTTCCTTCTTCCTCTCACTGCTCGTAGCACCTACTGATTTTAGCATAAAGTCTTCTGAAACGCAGGTAAATGTACCACAGAACTACTGTATGGACATTCTTTTTCTGTATCTACTGTCCTGCTTCTTGGCTTTTGTTTTGTTTTTACTAACCCATTATGAAGAATTGCATTTGTAGATATGTCAGAAGGCCAAAGAATTTTCCTTTTTAATGCATTTTAAATAATTTTGCAAATTGCAGACCACATTATGATCTACTAGTATTCACAGGTTTTGGTTTGTGATTTTTTTCTTTTTTTTTTTTTCTTTTTAAATATTTTTCTTTTTTCTTTAAAAACTCTGAAACTCAGAGAGCTTACAGATAATTTCACTAATGTATTTATGAAACATAACCATTTTCCAAACAAGTGGTATAATTTGGGGGGTAAAAACAAGTGGGAATTTGCAACTATTCAATTATTTTGCCATATCTCGTATTTAATGATATTGAGAAAACATATATATATATATTATGTATATAAAAATATATTTACATAACTGTTGGGTTATTGCAGCTTGCTGCTATTTCCAGTCCAATCTCTCTTTTTTTCTCCTGATATTTTCAGGCTTTTAGAATTAAATTCTGAGATCTTATATCTGAGGAAAATAATTCTAAGTGAAGAGATTTTTCAGTCTAGACCTTTAACAGCTTAGCCTCCTGAAGTTGAAGGTGTGTTGTTGTGAGCCAGTATCGGCTTTGCTCTGAAGGAAATTGATTTCAATTTCAACACATAACGACAGCTTGAAAAAATGAAATGTTATCAAGCACAGCCATCGAAGCTGTTGAGTGATTGCTTTCATTACTGAAATACAGAACTGTAACTGTAGTGGAGCAAAGAGTTCTTTTGACTTTTCAGTTGAGCCAGAAGGTGCCTACTCTGACTTTTGAGGAGGGTAGTAGTTTTTACCTTTTATTCTGATTTATTCTTCTTCAGTCTGGCTAACCTGTGAGACAGCAGAGTTATTAGAGTCGCAGGCACCTGCAAAGAAGCTCTAGCCATCTTTGCACAGATTGCACTTCATCTTAAAAGCCCTTTTAGGAGCTATATCTCAGATGTATGGCTGAGTTGTAAGTGGCAGTAATACCCATGTATGTGCCAGGAACTCAAACTTAGTCAAATAGAAGATTATATAAAATATCCTCCTATAGACTTGAAGATGTTAGTTACAAAATAATGGTCCAGAAAATAGTAAAGTGTGAAGAAACTGTCCAAGAAGAGATGATGTAGGGAAAATGTTACATTAAATATTGTTAATCACTTGTTCTGCAATAAGATTTCTGAATTTTCAGAAGAAAATTGCTGCTATAAAGAATCTCATTAAATTAACCTGCAGTACAGTACCACTTATCTAATGCGTCCAACAGCCCTCAAAAACGTCTTACAGATAAAAGTATGGTAAACTTAGTATCTTAAATTATATATAAATTATTCTTGGTTTTTTAATTCATGCTTTTTATTTACATATATGAACATAGAAACATAATTTGTAAATTTATATATGCCCAAATTCACTAGTTACAGAAGTTATTCAATGAAATGAGAAGGCATTGTTATTTTATACAACTAGCTGTATGTGTGGCAAATAATCAACACGCTTGTTGTAAAAGGTGGTTTGCAGTTTGCGCTACGTAATTGGCCCTTAAATTGCATGGTATTTTCTCTCTTTCTTGATCTGATGATTACCCAAATATAGAATAAACTGAATTATCTATCCACATCTATTTGTCAGTTAAATTGCTACTTCTGAAAGTGACACATTTATAGCACCAGCTTGTGCCCAAATACAGAAAAGAAAGTTCTGTGTAAGGTTTCTGAAAATGTTTGTGAAATCTGTGGGTTACATCTACATCTAGTCAATGCTTTTGTCTTCAGAAAACCTGCAGTTAGGATCAAGAATAATAAGGTACTTTGTGTTTTGGTGATGGGCAAAGATAAGGAAAAAAGATAAATCTTTTGGGGCAAACGGCAAAAACAAATCAATATAGGATATGAGGTAGGATTTAAACTTTGGACTTCAGAAATGGAAAATAAGTTATTCAGCATACAGGTCAGCATTCTGTTATTTCATATATGAAGGTTGACTGTAACATAAGCAATATTTTTTAAAAATTTCGTTATAAGCATACGATATTTGTTCATTCTGGTTAGAGAAGAAAACATGCAGATTTTTCTTTTAATATTGACTGCTGCTTTGGCCAGTTAAAGAAATATGATCTCCTTGCTGTTCTTCCTGAATAAATACAGCTGCACAGATGTCTTTGTTCTGCGTGATGAAACAGGATTACCTGAAATGTGGTATCTCATTTGGATACCATTGGATGCATTTGTGAAATATCATTTGCCCCAACACCACAGTACTGTCGACAAGAGTCACTTCCCGGTTTCTTTGCCGTATGTCATAAATGTACCTATGAGGCCTTGGAGCCAGTTCAACAAGAAAGGTGCTAGATGCTTTTCATTGTTCTTCTATTAAATATTTAGATATTTTTCTTATAATCAGAGTTCTAAAAAAAAAAGAGAACATACCCAGTTTTAAAAAAAGTTACTCCTGCAAGAAGTGAGTAGCCAGTAATGAACATCACCTTAACCTCCTGAACAGCCTGTTATGACAGAAACATTTATTAATCACAAATAAGTAGCTTTGGATTACATATCCAAATAAGTCATACAACAGGTACCTCTTTTGTATATTGATATATTATCTCTGGTTTCTTTAAAGAAATGTTGAAGCAGAGCAGAATCCTTGTTCCACAGGTAAAGCGAACAGAAAGAGACTTGGAAAACGTACACAAGAATGTAGGGGAGGAATTTTCCTAATGACAGGAGTAAGCTAAAAAAATGATCTTTGGAGTTACTGCAGCCTGCAAACAGCAACAGAGGACATTGCTCACTGTTCTTGGAAGCTTTGTAGCCCATGGCTCAGCCGGTCACATCTGTTACCTTCCGTAGCCTCTCCTTTTTGCATCCTTGCACAGAACTTGATGCAAAGCTTGACTTCAGAGGGAGCAGGATTAACTTGTAGGAAATGGCGGGCTGAAATGTTGACAAGTGTCTTGAAAATACGGCCTTTTTAGTATTCTTTTGCCTTTTTTTTTTTTTTTTTTTACGCTTTGAGGAGGCAGTTTTGGTCCCCAAATACCTAATTGTGGAATTTACTCAGCTGGATATGAAGTCCTCATTGAAATTTGTGAGAGCTTGGAGAACACTGTGCCACACCTGAAGAATCAGTTAAATTCTGAATAAGTATATGATGTGTACTGTTTATAATGTAACACACTTTTTATTATAAAATTGGCTTCTGTGGTTTTCATCATATAGAGCCATTTTTTAGTTGCTTAACTGGAGGTTCAGGCAAAGCACCAGCATCTATATTGAGATCTTCATTTTCTTTTAAGATTACAAAATATAAGTATTTAAAGTATGTATGTTGTTATTGGTAACTCTTTTATGAATTGCCTATACAAATAATGAAATTGTTATATAAGGCATAAAAGTATCACATTGCAAGTTGCACAAAAATTGAGCAGTGTGCAAAGAACACAGGCATCTCAATAATCTGATTACTGCAGTGTCCTCTCAATCTTATATGGCAAAGTTGATTTCTTTTAAAAATCAAGTTAAAGTCTTTAAGTAGTAATGTTTTACAGTCTGGAAGTGTTGGACTTCTTAACTTGAATGGAGAAAAAACAAAATGGAAGTTACACAGTATTGTGATGGAAACGCTGACTCTGCGAGTGCAGGAACATCAGAGTATTTCATTTTAACTTTTCTTGCTGGACATACTTAACACCACTAAGGATAAAATTACTTTTTAATTTACAACTTATCTCTCTGCACTTTTTGTAGTGGTCAGAGTTCCCTATTATAATTCTTCCCTAAGGCTATATCTTAAAGTTTCACTTCAGCTGCCATTTTAAATTAACTTTTAAGAGTGTGCAGAAAGGAAAACCTCTCTATTCCTCAGTGACTCTCAAAAAACACAAGTTCCAGCAGGATTATGCATTAGAGAGAACTTTGAACTGTTTTTCTTAAGGCCCTGGTGCTTACTCAGTCAGTGTACTGTTCAACTCTGTTTATATTTTGTTCGCAGTCATTAAAATCCCAGACACATGTGCTCGTAGGTATTTCCATCCTTGGAGGGTTGTGAGGGCATAAAGAAAAGAAGAGTGGACAAGACAGACATATTGTGTAAATGGCTACTTGATGTCAGTGTACATGAACTGCTGCTCACCTGGCATCTGACTGTCCTTTTTTGTTTGCTGTTCTGGTTTTGCCGTCATACAATAATGTAGCCAGTGGTAAAGCAAAGTAGGCTTTGAAGCGTGAAAAGCGAGTATCTTAACCATTGTTCCCCTGCTACCAAAATACCTCTGGTTTGCTTCCTTGGAGTATTGACTTTCCAGTCTAGTGATTGCGTTTCAGTGTCTGCATTAAATACTTAATTGCTATCGTTTTAACATACAGTAGATACAATGTAGGTGAAAACTACGCATAGTTGGAGAAAAGGCAAGGCAAAGAGTGGTACAGCGGAAATGCAGGCAGGAAGAGAAATGGAGCAAAGAGAACGAAGAAAAAAGTAGGAAAGAACACAGAAATTCAGTGTAATTCGAAATTGGTGAGACGCTTCATGACTAATAAAATGAATTCCAGTTACATAAAATGTATATTCCTTGTATTTGATTTTTTTTGCCAGCCTTTATCTGACATCATTACAGTTTTCTTTCAAGGGCAGAGTTCTCTACAAATTTGAATGAATGCTAGCATGGCCTGCAGGAATGCACCTAGGATGGAAGCTTGAGTTCTTGTTCTGTGGGCTGATATGTACACACATATGCAAAACCTTTCGTTGGTGTCTCTGCCTGTTTTGTTTCTATTGCGCACTTTATACAATATTGAGAACCTACAGCAAAGGGGTAGGGAAATGAGTAGATCAATTTTGTACTTTCAGTATCTAAGACCTGTGAAATAGATGTATTTTTAAACCAGTATTCTCTCTACAGGGAATTATCTTTTTCGCAAAGCATCTGTCGTGCGTTTGTTCCTCTCTGTGTCTTTTGGTTTGGTTTGGGGTTTTTTGGCTCTCCAGAAGTATTCTTGCCTTCTCACAGCTAGATAGTAATCCTCTTATCCCCAAGAGGATCAGTAGGCTGGGATAGATTGGACGTGAGTTAATGCTGCCCTAGTTAGCATAGAGCTGGAATTTTCTTGTAAGACTTGCTTTGTGGCTGTTTTTCTGTGTCTAGCCATGAGTCCTTCTGGTTTCTTTGGCTCAGTCTCCCTTTGATAGTGATTTGTTGCTTGCTTTGGTGATCCCTCTGCAGAAAGAGAATGCTTCCAAGTTTTGTCTTTGAATCTTTTTCAGTCCTTAGGAGCAGAAAATCCTCTTACCTTGACTGTTCCAAGTGTAATGGCAGTAAGGCTCATGGGGCCTGTAGGTAGCAGTTTGGTCTCTATAATAGCCCATACTATATAATAGGTAGAAAACTAAAATTCAGTCTGTGTTTGGGCAAAAAATACTTCATTAATTTTTATTAGCTGACCCTTTTTTAATTCACAAACTCTTTTGAACTGAACTGGCAACTAGCAAGGTATTGCAGGGATAAGTATTTCAATTGAATATTTTCTCATTCACTTAATTTTGATGTAATCTCCAAAAGAAATTCGCGTTAATGAATCCTCTCCTTTTATCAACATATAGATGGAAAAGAAAAAAAAATACAATTAGAGAAGGAAAGAGAATATAACTAAGTCTATTCCAGTCTATTCATTTCAAATAACTCTGCTCTTGCCCATTGTGAAGGTGAATTCTTCTTTCCACAATAAACACTGCGGTCCCACACCAGGCCTGTTTCCCATTCATCAAGCATCACCTTAATGATGGCTGAGGTAATTTTGTATTGAATTGCTTACTTATGTGTTTTTCTCTGTGGCAGACAGTGTCTGATGTAGCAGGTCAGGACTCGTCTTCAGTGGTGTGTCACTGAAGTGATGCAATGAGTCTCAGTCCCAACCAGTGTTGAGGAATAGCTCCCACTACTTGAGGCTGCCTCTGTCTATGCATGAATCAAGGGACAGTGTTGAACTTGTCCTCCTAAGAAAACAGTTTGCTTATTAAACATCATCTGACAGAAAAATATAAATGGATTTTTTATTTTAGGTTCATAGGCTTATCACAGTTTCTTTAGTATTTTGTGAGCATGGAATTTGGACAGTGGAAAGCCATACAATTTGCATGAAACTAAAACAGGATCTATCTGAGAAAATAATTAGGCTTGGAGGAGAGGTTTTCCTTTGCAGGATGTTTCTGGAAAGGAAAGAAAAATAGAACTAATGGTTAAGTAGAGCCTCATATTACAGGCTCTTGTCTGTGATTGTCTAGAAATTGAATTAACCTCTCTCTTGTGCATATCGCTTAAAATGTAACTTAGGAAAGGCTGCACAGAGGTTAAGACTCTGAAGGTCTAATAAGTAGAAATAGTAGCAGAGGTCCTCACACCGGGAGAAAGGAGTACTTGTGACAAGAGAGGAAAGGAGGGGAAGAGGGGGAAGAGAAATGTTAATTTTGGCAGTCGAGCTGACAGAACAGATTTGTCTCCAAGCCCAATAGTTGTAAAAGTAGGCCAAAGGGGTCTACTGAGTAAACAAATGGAAGTTTGTTAGTTCCTTCCAAAAATTATACTTTCTGTGTGCACTGTCTGGGCAGAACAGAAGATAGAAAAGGAACTTGTTAGTCTTTTAATGACAGAAGACAATTACATACGGTTTTAATGCCGCTATCAACATTTTTTCACCTTCAGGAATAAAACATCTATTGTTCATAAACACAGAGGGCTTGCCCACAGCGCTTGGGTGTTATTAAGGGGAATTGTCTTATGTGTAAATCTGTTAGGTTTCTTAACTCTGCATTCTGAAACAAGCATGAAATTTCAAGTTTTACAATCTGATATTTTCAGAGGAAAGTTTTGTAATGTATCTTTTATTTCTGTTAATTACATGTACTTTACTAATTAAAAAAAAGCACAATAAAAGTGAGGCAGTTCATTTCTAAAGACTCCTCACTGATTGTTATTGTGTGGTATCTGCCATCCTGTAGTGTTGCATGCTTTTCCTAAATAGGTAGGGGGGGTTCTGTAACTCTTTGGGGTTACTTTTTGGTTTTTGAGGGCAGGGGAAAGTCATCTGATAGGGAGGAAAAAAAAGTTTAATTCTGTAGTATTACTGGAATGTAACTGCAAAAATTTTCTCATAAACATGTACAAACTAAAGGAAAGATATAATTTTTTTTGGTGACAGATTTTAAGTCCTTAAAAATATTTTTTAAAAATACTGTTATCTTTTAATTCGAATTGACTCACCATGAATTTCTGTGGTTATATTTATTTATTTTAAAAAAAATCCTTACTACAGTAGGAAACTAAAAGTATATGGGGGGAAGAGAATGAAAGATTACTTTTGAAGCTTGCTGTCAAGAATTACTCATTTAGTCTTTATCCTCACCACAGCAAGATTTGAAGTTTGGGCTGGCAGAGGAGAAGAGGGAAAGGAAGGCAGAGAGAGAACATGGAAAAGCACCGATTAGGATTATGGGGTGAGAGGAAGAGAAGGAAGAGTGGTAAAGATCAGAGTGAGTTTGTAGGACTGGAGCGGGAATAACAAGCTCAGAAAGACTTGGCAAAATTTGTTTTCAGGACATCATAGTGAAAATTTGAGAACGGAAGGAAGGCTTGATCTCTAATGATTTTCCTTTAGTGACTGACCAATCTACCACCCCTTGAAAAAATGCATAGCAGCCCCTGTAAAAAAGGAATTATCCACTTCTCATACTTACTGGGCTGCTAGAGATATGGGTAAATCAGGGAGTAGCCTCTGAGAATAGGACTAGCTGATATGAGGGAATCAAACAGAGAAAAGATGGGAGCTGGTACCTTCATGACAGCAATGTGGATGGAGAACACAGACTAGCTCTTCAGAGGCCTGCACTGGAAAACGCTTGATTGACCCAATGTAAACAAAATAAGCTGTGCTTTTACCTAGTAGCAAGTACCTAAGCCCAGCACTTTTGTTGGGACATACCTTTTTGGTAGTGGAACATGTATTATATACATATACAAAAATGCAGGGCTACAAAACCAGTTTATGTTCCTGATCTCAGGCAAGAGTAAACCTATTTAAAATTTAGCAATATGGAACCTGTGCCATGGGATTATATTAGGTCGACTGGGCATGATAGACAAAAATCAAACATCCTGTGTGGCAAATAGGTGAGTATTAGGAAGAAGGGAGTAGCCAGTTAAACTGAAACGGCTTAGACTGTGGTCACAGCAAGCCAGTACATAAGATATGCAGAAAGCGTTAATTCCACCAAAACAGGACAGGGAATAGTTTTAAATTGTAAAAGTGTACAATTTTCTTAGCATTCAGAAATGTCTCACTACCTTTTCAAGAAAGTTTATTCCAGCAAGTTATTTCTTTGCGAATGCCATTAAACACTTCAAAGCACCATGTGCTTATTTCAGTAGCAATTTAGATTTTTGCAGCAGAGTGTAATGTCTTCTTGTGTGCGATGAGCCTGAACCAATCTTTTATGTTCTTTTTTTCTTTGTCTTTCTAAATGTGTGTGGGCTGCAGATGGTTCTGTGAAGGAAAAGAACTCCAGAATTCCCCTGACATTCAGATCCGTTCTGGAAGTGGAGGACTTCATTCACTAATTATAGCAGAAGCCTTTGAAGACGATACTGGACGCTATACTTGTCTGGCTTCAAATTCCATTGGTTCAGACAGTACATCAGCTGAAATATTCATTGAAGGTAAGAGGTGAAATAATAAGATACTTGATGCCTACAGGAAAAGATAACTAAGCTGAAGTTTACTTTGGGTTCTGTATGTTAAGATTACATTTGCTTTGGTGGTATTTTTATGGTGTTCCTCTGCTTCCCCTTAATGCAACACACTTTGAACGTCACATCATATTAATTCAGGTATTTCAAGGAATGTCCCAAGAATCAGTGGGTAGATATTGCTATTTTTGTAGGGTACAAGGAAGATAAAGAATGCAAAAGGAGAAACAAGCAGAGCTTTTGGCGTATGGTTAACTTTTAAGTGGTACCCTCTGTAAATCCAAGATCTGACTGTTGATACCAATAATGACTTTCATGATAGCAGTAATTCCTGCCTCAGTTCTGAACTTCCTCCCAGTGCAAATAAATGTGGCTGCCCCAAATGAGTCTTCTTCAGTCATGTGTAAATGTATTATAATTCTTCATATTTGGTACACTGACTTTAAGTCAGGTTAAAAGTCAGTCATTCTGGTTTTGTCTGGAATCAGTTGCTAGTAATTGTCAAAATATTTCTTGACTTCAAAATTAGTCATAATTCAAGTATTATATTCTCTGAGGAAACTTAATGACTTGACCATGAGTAAAATTATTAAATTATTTTTGTAGTGGAGGACTGTATTTTAGGCATGATTATATTAATTGAATACTGATTTTTATTTTAAAACATTCATCTTTCAAACATCTTGGTAATATGTATTCTTTTACCAGTTTTGTAACTCGTTAAAATTAATTTAAATGGTTAATTGAAAGCATAAAACAAGTTCATATAACAAATAGTCATAACAAATCTGAATAATACCATACCAAAATGATTAAATAGCTTTTGATTAACAAAGCAATAAACTTTTCACTATAAATTAGCTAAATTATGACAGATGTGTATTTTATAGGGTTTCTTTCATTATGTTTTTTATTCTCAGAACTTTGTTATTCCACACTGGGATATAATAGCAAAATCCCCAAGACTTTTCTGAATCTTACGGATTCCAGTAAGACTTTTCTGTACAGAAGTAAGCAGGATTTCAGAAATACTCAGGGATAGTGCAAACATATAATACTGTGTGAAGTTATAATAACAGCAGCAACACTAAAAAAGAAACAGCTAGGCAGAGAGATACAGTGAATAAAACAATTTCTTTTTTGAGATCTGGGAAAGTCTTACTATGTGGAAGTGCTCTCTTGAAGTTTTACAACATGTAACTTTGAAACAGAGAGAATTGTAGAAGTTGTTAGGCTCCTCCCCTGTGATCTTTAAGGAAACCAGATTGTCACACAAGCATTGACTTGTACATTAATAATCTTGATGACACTGATGCCTCATACTTTCTTCTGTGCAGCAGGCCCAGCCACACAAGACCTGGTTATCCTTTGCTCATGAGAAATACTTTTATGTAGACCCACTTTGCTGACTTGACATTGCTTCTCTCTTCTTACCTTTTCTGTACTACTTGTTGCTTTAATTTTTGTAGTCTAAACTTTGTAAATAAATAGGGTACTCAGGTGCCTCAGTCCAAGCTTTGTTTCATTGGAATCAGTCTGTGCTATACTATGCATATTGATTATGAATTGCTTATGATTTGTATTACAAATACAGCTATCGATATGTGTGCACAAATCCTTTGAGGAATAATATGTACTGCATAAATGTCTAGAATAAATGTTGTGTGAAGTACCAGTTGTTAGGAAAAAATAAGACAAAGGGAGTAAATGCTTTCGTATTTTTCTTTAAGTGAGTTCAGGGTATTGCCAAGCGCATACATTATATCAAGGTTTCCACTGGCAAGAAATACCAGTACATAAATGTTATGTGTAGGGTAATATAAATAGTCTGAACTATGGAGATCGTGAGCAGCAAGTTTAGTCTGAAAATGTCTTGCTATACTGAGTTGCTCCTACTTAAGGTTGAAGATTTGTTATCTGTGTATAAGCCATCTGTTTGCTTAAGCTTTAAGCTTTAACATTCAAATAAATAAAATCATACATTTCCAGTACAGTAGTAGTAGTCAGCAATTTTTTTTCTATTTTGGCTATATTTGCTTCAATATGAAGGAAGACAGCTAAGAGCCTAAGGAAACCAGTTTGCAATTAAATTGGCATCGTTATGATTTCTGGAACTGTCTAAAGTACATAGTTACAATCTTTATCAGATAAGAAAAACTGCAGTAGTTTATTACAGAGAATTCTCAACTCTTGAAGTGAAATGCAAAAGTAGCATAGTTTTTTCTTTGGAATTTAAACATTAAATAAAGCAGTAAATGGATATGAGGTTATTGAAAATACTTTCTTTTCCAGGTGCCAGTTCCACAGATTCAGAGAGTGAAAGTTTAATTTTCAAATCAAAATCTGGAGCTATGCCACAGTAAGTGTGCAAAGTAGAACCAATGATGTGTAAATGTTCTTAATAAGGGGCACTGGAAAATCTTTGGTAGTTTTAGATCTGAATAAGCATCTGGGGTATATTTGTCTATGTCTTGTCTTTTCTCCTTCTCTCATGTGATATAAATGTGTAGTATTATAACTGTAGATTGTATTAATGTGCTTTTTCTGGCAGAGAAACCTAGCCCTACCCTGACAGCTCTTTTGTTGATATCAACTTTCCATATTCAGGAGTAACTTTAAGTTAACCAAGTCTTCATTTGTAATCACCCAGCCCTGTGCCTCCAAAAAAACATGCAGAGGCCTACAATTAAAGACACAAAATACATTTTAGTTTGTGTCTTAAATCAGTACTTTTTATTGGGTGTGAAAGCGTAAATTAGCCAAAGACTGTGTTCTACTCAAGCTTCCTCCAATGTTGATCTTTTCAGCTGATAATGACATATTTAGAGATGTAGAAAATACAAGGTGGCTTATGGGTTACAAACGAACATATTCTGATTTCAGATCTTATACAGTGCTTGCTGTTTTGTTTTTTTTTTTTTAAGGGCCCAAAAGAAAACCACCTCCGTTTCCTTGACAATAGGGTCTTCTACACCAAAGTCTGGAGTCACCACAGCTGTAATTCAACCTATCTCTGTGCCCAGTCAGCAGGTATTTTTAGACACCAATTTTTAAATTACATTTTAAAATCTGATTTCAAAATTTGTAACTCCTGAAAAACTCTGTCATTTTGAGGAGTTATATTATTATCGTAGAATCCTAGAATGCTTTGGGATGGAAGGGACCTTTAAAGCTCATCTAGTCCATCCCCCCTGCAATTGGCAGGAACATCTACAACTAGATCAGGTTGCTCAGAGCCCCATCCAGCCTGTCCCTGAATGTTTCCAGGGATGGGGCATCTACCACCTCTCTGGGCAACCCGTTCCAGTGTTTCACCACCCTCATCATGAAAAATTTCTTCCTTCTATCTAGTCTGAATCTACCCTCTTTTAGTTTAAAACCATTACCCCTTGTCCTATCACTACAGGCCCTGCTAAAAAGTCTGTCCCCACCTTTGTTATAACCCCTTTTAAGTACTGAAAGGCGGCAATAAGGTCTCCCCGCAGCCTTCTCTTGTCCAGGCTGAACAACCTCAGCTCTCTCAGCCTGTCCTCATAGAAGAGGAGTTCCATCCCTCTGATCATTTTTGTGGCCCTGCTCTGGACCCGCTCCAACAGGTCCATGTCCTTCCTGTGCTGAGGACCCCAGAGCTGGAGGCAGTGCTCCAGGTGGGGTCTCACCAGAGCAGAGCAGAGGGGCAGAATCACCTCCCTCGACCTGCTGGCCACACCGCTTTTGATGCGGCCCAGGATAGGGTTGGCCTTCTGGGCTGCGAGCACACATTGCTGGGTCATGTGCAGCTTTTCATCTATCAGTACCCCCAAGTCTTTCTTGGCAGGGCTGCTCTCAATCCCTTCATCCCCCAGCCTGTATTGATACCAGGGATTGCCCTGACCCATGTGCAGGACCTTGCACTTGGCCTTGTTGAACCTCAGGAGGTTCACGTGGGCCCACTTCTCGAGCTTGGCCAGGTCCCTCTGGATGGCATCCCATCCCTCAGGTGTGTCAACTCTACCACTCAGCTTGGTGTCATTTGCAAACTTGCTGAGGGTGCACTCGGTCCCGCTGTCTGTGTCATTGATGAAGATATTGAACAGCACAGTTATTGAACTACAAACTTACGTTATTTTATTAAGAATGACAATTTAAAAAAATTAAGTATGTATCTAGTGAATGGGGCATAAAAGTAAATATACATATGGATTCTTACATAGTGTGTGTCAACACAGCATGTGAGCAGCTGACAGATCTGGTGATGATGAAAATTACAGAGTATATCACTTAATAGTGACTTGTTCCAGTTCCAAAAGAATGTCATAGAAATGAATTCCTACAATATTTTTCAGCAAAATTTTTAAATTTTGTTATTAAATTAAATATTGCTGTCATTTCTCTGGGTCTTTTAGGAAAAATTAAATTTTACTATCTAGATGTTAAATGTAGAAAATCAATGGTCATTAGTTTATACTAAGTTTTAATGCCACAGTGGATGACTTAGAGTTTGCATGTAAATCATAAAATACAAATAAAATAAAAATCTCTGTTAGACTGTACATGGTAAATTCTTTTCCCTTCCTTTGGTTAACCTTGATTAGCTTTTAGGTACCTGGATTTATTTATTGCTACATCAGTCAAGGGATGTAATAAGAGGAGAGGCAAAAATGCTTCAGTGCAAAGGACTTACTTGAATGATATTAACAGGAGTCAAACTCTCAAAATACTTCAAGGCAAAGACAGTTGGATACAAAATTCTCACGGGAAGTATAGAAGCCTTTAAAGCTTGCATTTTGATTTCAGAAATATAACAGATGTGAAATAGTGATGTCACTCAAGAAGCGTGCTAGAATGAGAACACCATAATAAGACTGTGCATTTGAGAGTCTGAATTATTGCATAGATATATGCAGGCCATATTATTGAAAACATTATTCTTTCCATTTTATAACATTGTTGCATTACTTTGCAGGTTCAAAGCCCTACTTCATACCTGCACCGTCTGGATGGACCCAAGCCTAGCTATTCTGCACCCATTTTTACAAAGGTATGTTTTATCCATCATGATTTTTATATCATACTCCTATAGTCCAGAAGGAAATATCAAAATGATATATACTAATGCAGGAATGTTTGATCGTATTAGAACTTTTACAGTTTTCATTACCCTTTTCAGTATTAATGACTTCCTAAGAAAATACTTTTCCACTGCAACAATGAAGTTCTTATGCTACCCTGTTAAAATCACTAGTGGAATTACATTAATATTCTGTATATGTTTGTCTTATGCCCATGACTGTCCTTCATTGAGAAATCTCTGTAAAATAAAACAAGGTAGGCATCAATTACACATCACGGTCATGATAAACTCTCATTGACAATAATGTATTTACTGGCAAGAACAAATAACACAGGCTTTTTTACTTTGTTTTAGAAAAAAATCCATGCAGGTATGTTAGTTAAAAAAACAGTTCAGATATTCTTCATTAGGATGTCTTGTAAAATGTAAGGCATAGAATCATAGAATCATTGAGGTTGGAAAAGACCTTTATGATCATCGAGTCCAGCTGTAAACCTAGCACTGCCAAGTCCACCACTAAACCATGTCCCTAAGCACCACATCTACCTGGCTTTTAAATACCTCCAGGGATGGGGACTCAACCACTTCCTTGGGCAGCCTGTGCCAGTGCCTGACTGCCCCTTCAGTGAAGAAATTTTTCCTAATATCCAATCTAAACCTCCTCTGGTGCAACTTGAGGCCATTTCCTCTCATCCTATTGCTTGTTACTAGGGAGAAGAGACTGACCTTTCAGGTAGTTGTAGAGAGTGATAAGGTCTCCCCTCAGCCTCTTCTCCAGGCTAAACAGCGCCAGTTCCCTCGGCCGCTCCTCACAAGACTTGTGCTCTAGACCCTTCATCAGCTTCCTTGCCCTTCTTTGGACACGCTCCAGCACCTCAATGTCCTTCTTGTAGTGGGGGGCCCAAAAGTGAAACAGCATTCGAGGTGTCGCCTCACCAGTGCCGAGTACAGGGGGACGATCACTTCCCTAATCCTGCCAGCCACACTATTTCTGATACCTGGGCTTTCTAGTAGGGAAACTTTTATTTGGTATTTCTTAAGTAATTATTTAAGTCAATATTTATCTTCACATTCATCCCAAATCAAACTTTAGAACTGGGAATTAGGTAACAGCAAAAAGGACAGCATGTTTCCCTAATCTTTAAAATACAACTTTAATCGACAATATGTTTTGCATTGTACCTCAAACCATCATTTCCATAGCAGTAACTATTATTTAATCACCATTTATTGAAGTCAAAATGAAGAAAAGAAGGTATTTCTGGTTTTTACTTCAGAAAAACAGTTGATGAAAAGCTAATATGGAACAGCAAGTAGTGTTACCTAGAGATAAGTAAGAGTAAGCCCTGTTCTCCACAACCTGGAGCTTGGCTCCATCATATCCCTCTCTCATGTCAGGAAAGGTCTGATTCTGTCCCTCGTAATTCTGCACTGACACTGCAGGTATTACAGGAGAGTGAATAGTGGAGGTGCAAGGGGTTAGAGAATGTGATTACTGCAAGGTAGGGAGGCAGGCAACTTCCTAGTAAGAGTGGGAAATAGGAGAAATCCAGCCCTCATTCAGAAACTACCAAAGCAATCAGAACTCTACTGTTCTTTCCCAGTCCTCATATCTCTTGTCCTTGAAATCCAGTATTAACTGGCTTAAGCCAGTTGGGACATACCAACCCAAACCAACTTCAATTACAGAAGAAATGAACCAGATATGAACAACAAAAAGTATACTTAATCCAGTTTCCTGACGTAAATTTCTTTTTATACAAACTTCAGGGAACAACCTAAAGATTTTTAGGTTTCCATGTAACAAAATTCTTATGTATTTGATTAACTAGAGATCTATGACTAGTAGCTGGGGATAACTGAGCTTAGACCTAATTTCAAGTGCTTTGCTGCATCAAGGCCTAAAACTTCATTAATAAACTGGAAAGGGAATGGGACAGCCAGTACAGTAAAAAAGACTCGTTGATTTATAATCTTAAGATGGATAACAAAGGCAAAAATAGTGGCTGTCTCCTGTCAGTTCTGTTACTTAAAATACTGTGTTTCTCCTCTCTCACTGTAGTTCTTCATCAAAGATTTAGACTCTTCCTGAAATTTTTCAGATGTATGTAAGAATTTATTACAGCCGTAATACTGTCTCAGAAGGTATCCATACATAAGCTAATATATCCTAATCATATTTGTGTCATCTAATTTTGCTTGTTTGGTTATAAATGGCTCAGAGGAAAAGCAACTCCACATTCTAGAGGTTGACCTGAAAGCAATGCAGCTACTCTCTCAGGACCGAGTCAATCAATGTGTAGTTAGTTGCAGAATTTTCACTTTGTGGAAGGATGAAAAATGAAAGGTCAGACTGCAACTATCTGCTTGTGATGGTCTGAGGAATTAAATGCTTCTACACCTTTTCCATCTTTGGTCATATTAAGAATGTATTTGAAAATAACCTATTTAGTCATTTTTAACTATATAGCTGATATATTAAATTTAATCAGAGTGAAAATACAGCTCAGAGAAAATGTCTATTGCAAAAATGTAATGACACAATAAAATAAAGTTGGGAAGAAAAGGAACGAAAAGACTATTTTTAAGAATGTAAAATACTTCAGGTTCATTTGAATTGTGATTGTTATATTTCAGGAGCTACAAAACTCCACAGCATCTGAGGGACAAGTCGTGGTATTGGAATGCAGGGTCAGAGGACCCCCTCCCATTCTTGTTAAGTGGTTTCGACAGGGCATTGAAATTCAAGATTCTCCAGACTTCAGAATTCTCCAAAAAAGTAAGGCAATAATCTGAAGTGGCTACTTTTGATAGAGGGTGGGGAAAGATCATGAAATGAGTCTGTCAGGATTGAGTTTTGGATAGACTCCTCTCTTCCTCACATTTCAGTAATTATAATGGCTAGAAGTAATAATTGACGTACTGCCACCAACAGAGAATTTAAGTCTTCCTTATTTTGCAATGTGTCTGCACAGATTCTGTACTTGTCTACAGT
Organism: Nipponia nippon; assembly: GCF_047370975.1. Lineage (NCBI taxonomy): Eukaryota > Metazoa > Chordata > Aves > Pelecaniformes > Threskiornithidae > Nipponia > Nipponia nippon. Next base: position 42,878,297 of record NW_028262380.1, on the reverse strand, counting down.
ATTTCAGTATAATATGTTCATTCAGTATACTGTTGTTTATTAATGTAATCTCTAATACCATTTTTCTTGTTTGTTTCCCTTCCTTATGATGTGATATGCAGAGCCACGGTCTGCAACTGAACCTGGTAAGAATCATATGAAAAAATAATCTCTTGATTCACTAGCTCTTTGAGTTTGTACTGACGCCATAAATAGAAAAGTGTTTCTGCTGAGCATTGGTAATATGAAACTCCCTTAAAGACAATGTTTCTTTATCACACCTTCCATATTCTACACTGTCCTTTACATCAGTTCCTTTAATAGTTAAACAGTAAATTCAGCAAGGAGAATCTCACAGCTTAAACATTGAAGCAAACTTCATTCTCAGAAAATGAGTAATTTGCATGCTACTGAGGAAAAAGAACAAATCCCACAAAATTCCATTACCCAAATTGTACTCATAAGAGTTTCATAACACCCAACCACTAAATGCTAGTTTTGCCAATCTAGCTTGGCAGATGTGAAGTGTCTCAAATGCAAGTAAAAGCTGGTCCTCAAAAACAAGGGCACATTGAATTTCTCTAGCCGATTCGCAAGATAGAAGTCCTTGATTTCAGCAAGCAAAAAGTGTTCTTCCAACTACAGGTTTTCTCTGGCTGCTTCATTTTCCCATTATGCATCATTACATGGTATGGTAGTTTCTTGAATAGTAAGTGGATGCTAAAAGACTGAGAATGTTTGTTCTTTTCTTTAATGTTTCTAAGTCAAACAACATGTAGAAGAGAAGACAATGATACACTCTGAGCCTTGCTTTAAGAGGGTGGCTGGTTGTGCTTAAATATGCTTGAATTTGGAGAGGGTTTTAATTATGCAGTAGAAAGATAAAACAGAAAAGTTTTCTATCTAAGACCTGGGTACTCCCAAAGAGTGTCTCTGAACTGAAGGACCTGAGCAATGGGGGGATGTTTTAAACTTTGAGTGGTTGCATTGGCAGTCTTTGACTGCGGGGAGAACAGACTAAGCAGCTGAGTGATGTTTATAAAGTAGCAGTGTGGCTATGAGGATATGGACTAGGAAAAAGCAGTGAAGGGTTAATGCTAGGAGAAATGCAGCTTTCTCTTAGCTTTCATGGAAAGGAGAGGAGGTGAAGAGGGAAAAAGCTTCTGCTTTTCTTTGTCAGTTATTCACTGATTTTCTTACGGCTTCACAAAATTGTTATCTACCTATTTTACTTCATGACGATCATACATATACATATATACACACACGTGTGTGTGCACACACACACGCATGCTTTATCCTGACAGTTAGCATTATTAATTGTGGTGTGCAGCATCATCACCTCTAGTAACAGCTGATGCCCGAAATACATGTGACTGACTGATTTGATTTATGGAGGTTTGAAATGTGAGCCATGTGAAGGAAAGAAGAGTGCTGGAAAACCAGATTAACCTCTAATGAGGAATTAAAATATGTCCAAGTGCTAACAATGGGCTATTGGTAGTTTATAATCATAACCCAAACTTTAAGGTTTAAAAATTGTAAGTTATAGTACAAAACAGTTTGAGGAGAGTTTCAATATCATATCAAGCCTTTGGATATGAAAAGAAATAAAGGAGAATACATTTGTGTTGAAATATGTTCAATTCTGTATCTTTCTTGGAACATACTCCTGTAATATATATATATTACCAAATAAGTCTCCCAACTTAGTTGTTTTCTTGATATTTAAAAAAAAAAAAAAAGTCGGATCAATGGGTTGACTTTTTTCCCCTTCCCAGAGAAACTTATTTGCTGTCCAAGTAGTAACATCTTTTCTAGATTTAATCTACCAAGGCTGAGAATAGTACCTAGTATATCCAGCTCACTGTTACTAGGAGCTTCTTTTCTACAGAATCACTTGAACTGCATTCACTCTCTCCTTTAACATGATAGAAAGTATCTGTAATGACTGAAAGTTTACACAAAAGTTTCTATGAAGTCTAAATTTACTAGCATATGTTAGGGTTTTTCTTTTTAATATCTAATTTGAAACTGTTCTGTCAAAACTCATAATCATCAATAGCGTTTGCTTATTTTTGGTAATCTCTTTTTACGCCTTCACCCTCTTTAGGCAGCATAACGTGTATAATGCTAGATTAACAAAATATTTTAGAGTAGGAATGCAGTGTTATCTAGTAGAAAGGAGAAGCACTTGTTTGCTTGAGACAAAACGTTCAAATTCCATTGCATGAATAGTTGAGTACAAAGGAAATTGTCTATTATGCCTCATGCTAGAAGATTTTTTTTTTATGGACAACTAAGTTATTTTCAGTATTATTAGTTGCAGGGTTCGTATAGCCTATCTGATGGATAGTCATGATAAGTCACAAAGCTAACAATTTCCTTTCATAACTACTACCTGAAATGGGAAATAGAAGGTGGGATTCTGAGTCCAAAAAGATCATCACTTTGCCAGCCCTCTCACATACCTGCACCATCATGTTGATGGTGCTGAATGCTCTCCTTCCCATGTCTGGTTAGCTTGCAGACCCTGGGGAGAATGAAGCCTTCTAAAGCATATTAAGGAATGAATCCTTACGTGAAAAGTGCATTTCTTGAGTTTTCACAGGTACAGAAAAGTTATTTAATATCAAGGTATCTCATACCACTCTCAAGGTAGGTGCCAAGGCAAGAGTAGGAAGGCATCTCAAAATACTATTTTGGTATCTGTATTGTTGTGGTTTAATAGACAGAACAGTAGCAAATGCCTGACAGCAGTCTGTCTGTTGTTTTTTTTTTTCCATGCTTGTAATTCTTTTGTAATATATATTTATAAGCACTTCCCTGCTACCGAAAACCTATGAAAGAGTTTCAGTTTGGTATTTTGTTCTCCCTGGATTCATTGAGCTAAGTGCTATCCCTGTAAGATTTGTGTGTCTATCAGTTCCTACTTAGCCTTATTAAATAATGTGAGTGTCTTACTCTCCAGGAAAATTAATGACAGTACACTTATCACTTATTGGCTTATTTGTGTAGGAATTGACTCTGTGCATGAAAAGGGAATGTAAATAAAATTTGGGCAAAATGTAAATATTTCCCTTTGGCATAATTGATGAGCAGTATTTTGTGTATTAGTAGTAATACTGGTAATAAGTAACACTGTTTTTTAGGATGTCATGAACAATCTTAAAATTTCTACAATAGGAAGCTGGGTGGGTACCAGGAACATAATAGGTACAGCACTGCTTTGCGATGCAATTCATACTCTAAGCCGCCAGACAAAACGATACCTGCAGAGCAAATTCTTCATAAGCAAACTCGCAACTGCTGTTCAGTGCAGGTGGTGAATAAGTGTGCAAGACTGACAGGGAAGCCAACATGCCTATGCTAGATAAGTATTCAGAATTTTGAAAGATGGACGTGATTTTTTTCAGAAATTCATTCAAAAATTTTTCCAAGTGTACAACTTCCATGGAATGTTACATAAATTGTAACAAGTAGTGTGACTTTAATTGCTGGTTGCCAACCAAAGTCCAACTCTCAATAAACACTTTATAGTGCTCAAAAACATTGGTTACCCTTTGCAAGGTCAGTACTAATGACTTAAAACAAAACTGTTCCATGAACTCATACAGGTAAGAAATTAAGAAGCAAGGGGGTGGCTGGCTACTATTTTGGGTACATTCTATCCACCCTAATGTGTTTTGCACTCCTTTTTCTGTCTAGACAGAAATCAGTTTGCGTCACAAATCTCTCCGGACTGCTTTGTGAATTAATAGCTAGTCAGATTACTTAAAGCAAACATCACAGTTTGTCAAATTACCTGCTCTGTATTTCTTTCTTGGGCGTTTTGACTTTATACTGATTGAATCCTTCAAAGAATAGGCTGCCTGAGAATGAAAAATCCCATGGAGTCATTTGCCAGCTGTTGATATTTTGACCATTACTCAGCTGTCTGGAGGCAGCCACAAACTGTATTGAATTACATTAAAACAATTGTCTAATGGCATGTAAGAAGAAAACTATATGAAGTAATTCTTCTTAAATTGCCAGGGAATTGCCACATATACATGCTTTTTTTTTCCTAAGCACAATACTGTGTATGTTCACAAAAGACATCTCAAAAGATAGTCATCACTTCTCTTGGATTGTGCTTTCTTGTTCCCGGTTTGGCTGCTGTGTTCCAGAGCTTCAGCTCTAGTACATAACGCCCTTAGAAATCCCACCCTATTTCTGCATGATGCTTGAAACTAGAAATATATGGCAAATGTTACAGAAATCCTTACTGCCTCCCCACACCAAAAAAATCAGCTTTCTGATAGCTGATGAAATTCAAAACACAGAAACTTCAGTAGGTCAGCATGCATGTTGGATCCTTGCATTTTTTAATGAAAACAAAAGAATTATGACGAAGAGTCTGGCTTTCTCTTTCACTGCTCAGCAGCAAAGAAGGGCTTGAAGAGAGCAATCTCCAATGAGCTATAGCTCAAGATGCCAAATGAAGAGAAAATCTGAAAATAAGCTAAAATTGTCCTTCGTTAAAGGTGGTCTGATCAACCTATGCACTATTGCTTGTCAATTACATTTTCAGTTGTACTCTGCACTCGCAAGGTGCCTACAGAATTCTGGTCCTGTCAGTCATCGCATCTTAAGCCTGACTGCTACAACTGTCCTTGATTGTTGATCCTTCCAAATTCAAACTAAACCTCTGATTTTTTGTGCTATGTGTTTTAGAAAAATTGCTGCTATTCCTCTTCAGTTGTAAATATTTAAAGCTTTTTGGGGTACATTAATCATCACAGTTATGTTGCTGAATAGGTTGATTTCAGCTTTGATGTATACACCTGACTTAACTTCAAGCTAGCTGGCTTAGGCATCTACAGCACCATAACTGCCTTAGTGTATGCTTTAGCATAAACTTGATGACCCTGATAAAGGGCTTAATTTATCCTCAAACCTGAACACTGCTTTAGGGACTAAAGTCCATGCTGCCACAGCAGTATTCCTATTTATTGTACCTGAGCTGGCTAGATAGCAGCCATCTTGTGCATTGATTACATATGCTGTAACCTAGGTTCTGTACCCTAAAACTGCATTATATTGCCCACAATCACATTTGCTGTTGTTCAGTTTTCTTCTCAGTATTTTGTAAGTGCTGTTTCAGATATCTTCAAACATAATCGGTTCTGTATATCTTTCAAAAACTTCTCTCTTCATTTTTTGAGTGGCATAAAGCCTATTAAATAAGCTAGAACTGCTGCCTGACTGGGTAAAGGTGTATACAATAGTGATCATCAGAAACAGGTAAATTAAATACTTTTTTCATTGTATTATTGCAAGTTAAGGCATCTACAGGTCTGCAACACCACCATCTATTATGCTACTCTGCATATTCAGTTCTTCTCTATTATTTTCACACTTGCCTCTTCTCTTTACATAACAGAGGCACAGATACCTAAGTTACCTGATGGACACATTGCTTTGCCATTGAACTGTAGTTAAACATCTGATGGATAGGGGAACAAGAGGGAGAATAAGAGACAAGGTCTACAAGATGACAGGGTTGTGTTTTGTTGGAGTTTTTACCAGGAAACCACCGCTGTGACTACCTGCTGTCTTTGTGTAGCAGAAAACTTGCAGCTTTGAACCTACATCTATAGAAATAGCTCTGTTCATTGCATCATAACGAACAACTAGTAATAAAAGACCCCACTTATTTCCTAGGACTGTATGTCCATTACAGTGGAGGAAGCTAATGGTCCCATTTGGAGATGAAGGTGCAGATAAAACAACTACTCTACCATTAATGTAATGCATAGAAACATTCTGAAGTAAACACATTGCCAGTGATGAAATTTGTTAAAATGCAACAGTTTTCTGTTTTGCCAGAGATTATTCTTCCTAATGGACTCAAGAACCATAAAGGGAAAGGATTACTCTGTAAAATGTAATCTTTCTTTCTAAGTAACGGACAAAATAGTCAGTACTTGCATGCCTAAGCATTTTACATGTTTCAGTGAACAGAATGCTTTTGTATTCATTTAGTCAAGTGTTAAATATGTTTTAAGGCCCTGAGAACAGCGTTTCAGAGCTGCTTTCTGGAACACATTTTTGTGATGAAATTATTTGTCAGCTGATGATTGCCGGGAAGTAGAACAGACATTATTTACTTCAAATCATCAGAGTCTACTTAACACAGTAACAGAAAGAAAAATAATTACATAAGTCAGGATGTAAACCTAGAAAAATACTCAGAGCACTGTGCATTCAGAGTGTGTTATGGAAATCTTTAAAGAATGTTTCTTTTGTCAAATTAGTATTTTATTTCTATGTTTTCCACAGTAGTAAGCCTTTTAGCAAGGACCTGGAGATCAGTGATTCTTGGTTTGGGGGGAGCAAAATTAATAAAGACAATGGCAATGTGTTGCTCGCACATGCTTTTTGCCCGAGCTGCCTTTTGATTAGTCCTTAGGGGTTTTTTATGTTTTTGCTTTAGCCAGTTTTCTCATGATTGGTCACAAATGTGTTGTACTTTGCTCATCCAGCTGAGAAGACTGTTTAAAACTCCGATTATTTTCATCACTAATTTACTTTCAATTTCTTTTACAAGGATTACTGCAATTTACCATGTGTAATTTTCAAATATACCACTTCGGTAAACAAACCACATCATGGTGGAATCCATTAGAATTCTTTTATCACTGAAGAATGAAGATCAGGTCTTCTCATGTGATCGTTTTCCATACTTCAAAAACTGAAAGAACATGATGCATTAATTAGCTCTGCTGTTTGGAAAATAGGAATTCTGCTGGTTGGTATATTTTGTAGTACCTTTGCCCTCATTCAAACAGCAGTTCTCAGCATGGTAGGAGTGATTTTCTTTTGCAGTCCTGAAATACCCAGCTTTCAGAATTCTGCTGTTAAATGAACAGGAAACTAGTACGCTGCGTGTATCAGATGGCTTCCCCAGAGTCAGGTCAATCCAGGAGTACGCATATGTGGTTAACAATATAGCTTCAACTGCTTACGACACACCAAGACTCTAAAAAAACCCTGATCTCAGTAGTTCAAAAACTAGCTTGTGTTACCCATTACTTTCCTGATAAGGCCTTTCATGAGTCATTAATCTTCATCTGGGTCAGATAAGATCCAACGTGCTACAGTATTACCAGACATGCTGCTTGCAACTACACAGAATCACTGGTTTATGTTGCCAAGAAAAAGCATGTTCTGCTGTCTGAAAAACAACTCTGTGCCAAGTCTTTAGTTAGTCATTCATTTTTAGCCCATTTCCAGTACAGGAAGTTTTTGGATACACTGTCATTTATAATTGGAAAAATTCCGTAACTTTTTTGTTAATTGTCTAAATGAGACAGTGGTCTGCCATTCCACAGTGAAAATTAGGAATGAAAAAAAAAAAAAAAAGAACTATTAGAAAATGTTTTCCTTCTTTGAACTAAAAGAAGTGAAGCTTACCTTACTGAACCTCTTCTACAGAAAAATTTTCATGTGAAAGTTACTGGAGTCTGAAATACACTTCCTCACTTTTCAGTTTGTTTTTATTAGCTATATTCCATTCATTTTGTGATAATATGTGGCATTCCATGTAAATGTCCAAAATGCCTTTTTTTTTTTTTAAATGAAACTGAATTCTGTAAAACTTCCCTGCTTTTGTTTTGAGACTACAAAATGGGCATAAGCAAAAGAAACTCCTAATTAATTAAGGAAACCTACAGCATAACATTGTCCAGGTCTAAAATTATCTAGGTATGTTGTGTAAACACTAGGATTATTTAGATTAGGTATACTGTGCATTTTTTTAAAAAGATTAGAATACCATTGCAAGTAGAGATAAAATAAAGTGACTTCTTTGAAGAATCTGGAAAAAAATATGCCTAGATAATTAAATGTGTCTATTATAAATGGAGGAATTGATTTAGAAAACATTACTGTGGGACCCAACCTGAAATATGAACAGTCCAACCTTCATGCAAGTTTTCTGACTGAGGCGCTGGTATAATCAAAGCATATACTATGGCATATCAAAGTAGAATGAACAGATCAAACAGTCGCAGAATATGTGTCACAGCATTCTGAAGAGTTTCTGGGGATGCTGTTTTGTCCTATATTTTCAATTTATCCATTCTCACTGCTGTGCAGACAGAGACAGAAATTATCTTCCCAAACTCTACATAAGGGGAATATTTATGCATCCAGAGTTTTTAATTCTGGTCAGTTTATACAGAAAAGTTAATTGGAAGTGATGACAAAATACTTTCTGGTTTTACTAGGAATGGGATTTGATCTGAAATGTTGTATTAAATACAGAAAATTGCAGGGAAAGAAGGAATGATGTGACATTCATATTGGTGGTGTTATTTAGAGACCCCAAAAAGAGGCTGCAAATATTAATTGTGTATGGAAACAAATACATTGATTTGTATGAATCAGTACTATCCTGCATAAAAATGAAGATATTGAGTGTGTAAAATGACTGCACAGACTTGTGATTGCAAAATTACAGTTCAAGACAGGCCCCTTCTGAAAACTTAGCTTGGTGAATTTACTTGTTTTAGATACAAAGTGATTTTCATTAAAGCCGTTTATGTTGGAAGCCCTTCGGCAGTTCTCCCAGCATTTTTTTTTTGTATAAGGAGTACTTTTTGGTGTCCTTCTAACATACAATGCAAAAACATTACATTACTTTGAATAGTTTATGATGCAGTTTATTTTTCTGTTTACTTCCAGAAGAGATATGTACCCTTGTAATTGCAGAAACTTTTCCTGAAGACTCAGGACTTTTCACATGCACAGCAACAAATGAACATGGTTCAGTAACAAGCAGTGCACAACTAACTGTCTGCTCAGGTATGTGATGAAGGGAAAGAGAAAGTTTTAATCATAGATCTTAGATAATTAACTTACCTGTGAAGTTATCAGTCTGCTTCCCTTGTAGAAAAGGGCTGCTGTAAGACAGGGGTCTTGTCAACCTCAGAGCATTCATATAAAACAAACTGAATGTTTTTATTGGCTCATTTCCTAGTTTAATATTTTTGTTCATGTAAAATACTTTTTTAAAGTGTCTGCCACAAGCCTGGCAGATTCTTAAGCATTAGGGTTCTGGGACTAGATGGCAGCAGAGGCAAAATGAAAGCAGATGAAATTATGCTACCAAAGGTGGCCTATGCCTTTTGTAAAATAAAAAACTGTAACATGGTATGTTTGGTTTTGTAATATGGTTACATACATATTGTGGTGGAATGCACTAACCCAGCAGTCATTGCAAACATGCCATGTATACATACATCCTTCAGTATTTTAAAATGGTTTGTTCTTAAATGATGCTGAGACTCCGGGAAGAGGAAATGCTGTTTCAGATGTTGTGTCCCATAGTACTTGCCAGTCTCAGTGGCTGGATTCCTGGAATAGATTTAGAGGGATTCATAAGGTTCCTTATTGTGCCTTTTGGATGGGGCAAAGTCAGAAAATGAACAGCCAGTCATGTATCTAATTCAGCATGAATTATCAACAGGGGGTCTAGAAAAATATCTGCACAGAACCAAAGAGATCTCAGCTTTAACAACCTGAAAGTACAGCATGTATGTACCATGTCCTTTGTCTATGACTTGTCAGAGAGACATTCTTTCTGATTTCTTTCAGCCAACTCAGAAAGTTCTAGTCATGAATCACTGACAAGAGACTCCAACAGTGATGATTTCCATCATTTCCCACCACTTCCTCCAGTTGAAATCAGCTCTCTTGAGCTTCTTCCTAAGAAACATACAGAGACCCACCAAGCAAACAACACGGAGTTGAGATCTGGTGTGACAGCCCTTCAACTACAGCTCAATTCATCTGAGGAAAAAACAAATGGCATCCATCCCATTCATGGAGTTAATGGAATGATTAACAAGTCAAATGGTGATAAAACCATCCCACCTCCAGCTGTCTTGCTTTCACCCACAAAGGAGCCACCACCTGTGCTTGCCAAACCAAAGCTGTGAGTATTTTTTGTTTGTTTTTTTGCTTCCTATAAACGCGATATTTGTTGAAAGCAATTTTTTGCCTGGAGCAATTTAGTGTTAGACAAATAATGGATAATGACTGTGCTTGTCCCTTGAACAGTCTTCTTACTGCTGTGATTTATGTCCCAAAGAGCTGAATACAAGAAAGAACTGTTTTCTTTCTCGTAGTGCTACATCGAAGTGCATTACATATACAAAATTCTATAGAAAGATTTAAGATAAAGTCACAAAAAAGAAATAAGTGGTAGTGGCTGTTGCTCTGTGCTTTTTTTTCTTAGTCACTGTACCTAAATGTCATAGGGGCCTGAGATTCTTGCATGCTCTTCCTTTTTCAACACTGGTTAGCTGTCTTTAGTCTGAATGTTCTTGGTTTTATGTAGTCAGTGGATATTCAGGTGTGTGATGTTTGTAGTATTTCTTACATTTTGTTTATATATAACATGTAACTCATTCTGCTGTCAGACAGATTACAGTGGCTCTTTTGTAACTGAAAATCTGAAAATGAAAAGCTCAAGGAGGCTAAAGAGAAATAAGTCAAAAAAGTTGTAGTAACATTTTTACTTTACGTTAGTGATGATACCGTACTTACGCAAGAGTGATCTTATGCTGGCTGTTAACTTATAGCTTGATTTTAGCATTGCACAGACTCCTTGTTTCCATCTCCCTCAAGAATCAAGAAAGAGTGTGACAAAGTGACTAAAATCCTATTTTATTTCATTTGCATCAATAATCAGAAGGGATTATTAATTATAAAAATATGTTTAAGAATAAGCATGACATGGTCTTCAAGCTTAGCAAGGTCATTTTCTTAATTACATGTTTTCACAGGATAACTTGCAAAATATAAAAATGCTGTTCTTTTAGTAATCACGTACTGATTTTAAACACACAAAAATACATGCTTGAGGCAGCAAGCCAACAGGGTTCCCTTTCTGCACTCACCACTTTTTTCTTTCTGTTGCTCTTTGTCATTCTAAGCAGTCTCTGACAATTGTAGAAGAGAAGGAGGAGTGGGAGAAGTAGAAAGACAGAGTGGTGGAAGAATAGTATATATGGTGGCGATTGCATGTATGGGAGGGAGGTTGCTGAGGACGGCAGCTTGCAGATGATACGTGGCGTGGAGTGAGCTAGGCGGTCCTGTACCCAGCACATCTGTTGCAAGACCCATTTGTGAAGAAAGGAGATAGCAGCTCCAGCAGAGCAGTAAAAATCAAATTTCACCCCAGAGCTTTCTTTCCCAGAAGGCAGATTGCCCTAGATAAAGGAGAGAAGGCTGTGTAATAGACTTCCTATTGCATAATGTTCTCTGCTACTTGTGCAAAATTTGTTTTGCTTTTAAACATAGAGTCAACATATAAACAGAGGTGAACGTTGTATACGACGATGTGAGAGAGATGCTATTACGAGAATCCTTTCGGTTGCTGATGTCCAAATTGATGACCTTGGGCTATTGCGCTTGAGTCCTATATTTTGCCATTAACAACACTTGATGTGCAAGAGACTGATCTTGATTGCAGTCAAGATACATGTTTTGCTTGGCCAAAGCCAGTGTAAGTCTATGCTGCTGTCAGAAATGGAAATCTTGCCTTCCCCGAAGCCAAGTATTTTGCTCCCAAGCATAGTGATAGCGTAAGAAAGGGAAGAAGTGCTAACAGGAGGAGGAAAAGAAATGTCTGGCTGCAGAGACTTAAAATCAGCTTTCAGCACTTGGGAAACTGCATCCCAAGTCAAAGCTAACAAAATAATTGCACTAAAATTAGCTGAGTAGTAAAGTAGCTATCTCAACCATGAGAGTGATCCCTCTTGAAGAGAACTCATCTATGGAGTTGTATCTGTCTATACATCTGCAGAGTGTTAGTATCTGATGATAGAAGCAGCATATATTAGCAATGACATAACAGCAAACATGTTTATTATAATTTTTTTAAATTATTTAAACATTTAAAGTAATGTTGGCTATGTAGAAAGCTTGAAGCTTCTGAATATCATTAGTGAGTTTTACTTCTGATGAAGACTGACTCTGATTTTAAATTTCCTAAGGAACCTTTTCTTTTCAAGCTTATCTCAACTCATAAATTACTTAACAGGTTTATCTGTGAACACTCTGAAAATAGTTTATTCAGCCAACAATGAAAGTAGTTGCAAAGAATTTGGGAATGATTGGATGGTTTTGGTTTGGTGGTTTTTTATTAGTATTATTATTATTTTTAGTTTAACAAGAAGGAGAGACTGAGTAGCTTCTTGAAGTATGAAATACATTTGCACCTTGGCAACGCAGCTGTAACCAACACCTGTAAATATTGATTTAACACAATTCAGTGCAATGCAATAGCTGGCATGCTACAGAGAGTTACTGTAGTTGTTTTCAGGCTTGAAAAGTGTTTTTAAAGCTCTACAAAATGCTCAGTTCGTGGTTACAGACACTAAAGGTAAATAATCCTTAAGCCATAACATTAGTTGTTGCCTCAGTCTGGTGCTGAGAATATTTAAAACAGAGTTTAATGTGATAATATACAGGATTTTCTGAGGAAAAAAAAATATATATATAATTAACTGGGAAAGCAGTCAATACCAGATATTTTGCTAACACAGAATTTAGAAGACAATAATGCTAAATATGGTTAAAAGGCACAATATTTTGTCACACCTTGTTTTCAACATGAGTTTATGTAGACAAGAGAGGAAGAACTGTTGAACTGAGACCAAAACACCCAGATTTCTGCAATTCTGATCTCTGCTGCTGTGACCTGTTTGAAAAGGTTGAGTGTGCATTCGACTTTTCCAGACAATATTGGTGTAATGCACAGATGAGCTTTCAGAAGTGTCCTCATAAGTGTATGGTATCTTCAGATACTTTGCATCTCTCAAAATTAGCCAAATAAGTGTTAATATTCATTTCAGTATGTGAAAGTGCTGCCTTAAACCTCTCAAAATCCTCAATCTGAATGTCCGCAAAAAAGGCAGGACGCTGTTCTGTAGAACTATTCATGTAACATGTCCATGGTTTCAGATGAAGAACTTCCATTCAAGTGGCCTAGTATTATTTTTCCTGTTATTTTTCCATGTGTCTGTTAAAGCAGTAACAGAAAAGATGGCATTCATATGGATACTGGATGTACCTATGTACGTGATGTTAGTCGACTTTGTAACAAGCCGTCAGTTCAAGGTTCATAGACTCAATGTGATTACAGTGTGGTGCCAGAATTTCCTGACCAGAGAGCTTCTCTTCAAATGGCTGCTGTTTTATCCTCTTTGTGTTGGAGCATTATTCCAGTCTGTCATATTCAACGATCAGAAAGAGTATTAGCTTAGCGGGAGTCCTTCTCTTCCATGCTTCTCCCTTGCAGATGCAGAGAGCAACTGTAGGTGTTGATAGCCGCCTTTCTATAGTTAATCCATTAACATAAACTCTAAAGAAGCCAGCAGGAAGTGACATATTTGACACCTTTAAAATTAGCACCGCAATACCTACCTCTGTAGAATGATCAACGTGTTTTTCATTGCATTACTGTGAGAAGTAATATTCTTCACGGACATGCATCATGCATGCCGTGAAGTAGATGAATGGGCAGAATTCCCGAATTCCATCTCACCCAGTTCTCTTTGACAATGGGTTTTTTCAGTGAAAATGAAAGGCAAGTATTAATTTTGTAAAAAGAATACCTGTTAAAAGTGAAAAGCGGTAAGATGTAATTTCTTGCAGTTTATGAAGTTGTTGATAATTAGTATTTCCTTCAACAGACATGGCTATATTGTTTCCTGTTCTTGTCTGCGATTTTGGGTTTTTTAAAATGTACGGAAAAGTCTTAGTTTTTTAAATAATACACAGAAGAAATTAACCATAAACATAATTAAAAAGATATCAAGCAGTTTATATGTAACATCAGTAAGGAAAAGCTGAGATTATAATTAAAATTATTTCTTAGATAAGGAGTTAATCGAGTTGATATGCATCGGAGTCACTGCTGTGTGAGTTGGTAGAATTGCCTTAACTAAAAACACTTGTGTTCATACTAGTTGTGAAAGTGATACTATTTCTTGAACTGAATTATTTGTCACTTCAGCCTCCACTCCTCAGCAGCTGAGTTTTCTTTCATGGTTTCTTCTGTTTTGTAATCGATGCCTCAGACATTTTTGCTAAGATGCTAGTTCAGTAATTTCTAGAATGTCTCTATGCCCTTTATTAAAATGTTTATTTCACTGTTTTTCACTCATCACTGAAAGTGGTAAGTCACTGTCTAGACTATATTAGGAACAGCTGAATAGAAAAAGAACATGTGAGAATAGCCAACAATCCAATGATTAGTGCCTTGGAATATACAAAAATCAGGTATAAGTCCTTAGTCTGCCTAAGAGAGCCTACACCACTGAAGCCCAGACACTTGTGCTGGGAGCTTTGAAGGCTTCATGTTTGTTCTTATGCAGAACAACATTATTCTGGAAATGGTGAGAAGGTATGTGATGTAGGAAAACTATTTTCCATCCAGTTCTACTAATGTCTAGATGAATGTGATCTGCTTTAGTGGCCTAAACTAGGAAAGACTGACCACAGAAATGCTCAGCTGGAATGTTAAACACTGATTTATGTAAGTTTTTGTTTGAAGTCACTGCATCTTCTGATAAAAACCTGAATAGAAGACCATTCTTGCGTATTTGAATGACCCACAGAACAGAGCTCTGCTGCCATTATTTGTATGAAACAAAAAGTAACAGAGCCTTTCCCAACTATGGGAAAGACATTCCTCACTTCTTATATGCGATTCAACAATGACCTGTGGCCTAGTGGGTTTTCCTTATTTCTCCAAAAGTTAAGTTAAAAAACAAAAGCAGGTATTATTAAGTTTGAATTAGAACTGTCAATCAGAAATATATACAGTATATATTCAAGATTTATTTGCTACAGCAAAATGTGGGAAGTGAAAGCTTCGTCATTACAGAAATGCAAAAAGAAAAAGAAAACATGGTTGTTACAAAAAATTGTGAAGTTATACAAACAAATAATGATTTAAATCAAAAAACAATAATTTAAAATTCCATGGAGTCTGAAAATTCACATTACAAATATGTACTCTTATAGAGAATAAGACACTGGTTAGCATCCCCCATAACACATTCTGATAGAAAAAGGGCGTAAAGTAATATATAATTGAGGTTCCCATATTCCATAAGGCTGAACAAAATTCAAAGTTGTAAACATTCATAGTATTCTACTTGGAAATAAGCAAGAAAATCTTAGTCTGTATAAGAAAATTCTGACACACTTGTCTTGTCTAGGAGTCAGTGATTACAATAAACATGTAACTTTGCATTCATGAACAAAGGTCCATCCAGGTCCACTTCTTCAGTTTCTTCTGCTGTGCTCTTTCAAGGTTGATAAGGACCTTTGCATCCTTATCTTGCTCATAAAGTCTACCTACAGTAAAACTTTGATCTACACGTATTTTCTACTGTAGTAGAAATAACTAATGCTAACAAAATTTGCTGAAATATAAAGCAGAATAACTGCACACAAAGTTAACCACTTGATTATAGTACATGTCCTAAGCATTTTCTACATCTGTTTTCACAATTAATATATGAATGGTTCATTTGTAGTGCTTTCATCTTTCTCTCTTATTTCATACGAGTATTTTTTTAACAGGATTAGAGATAAAACAAGGAAAACTTCTGTGAAGAGTTTCCATTTCAGTGGCTACTAATCAACAGGCACTTGCTATACTAGGACTAAGGTTTATGATTTACTAATAACAGATTATATATAAAAATAGACGAGGCTTTATGAGAGAATATACTAAGAAATAGGGGTTTGTCTCCATTTTCTCAGACTATTTTCTTACACAAAAGTTGCAAATCCTGAGAAGGAACAAAAAAATATTATAATGCCTCACGGCACACCTGTAGACTGAATACAGTAGATTGGGTTAGTTTAAACCAAGGTATTAGTTGACTTCCTTAGTGATCTCAGATCGCTGTGAAACACTCTGAGACCACTGGGAGATGGAAGACAGGAAATGGGAAGTGTTATGAAATGTAGATTGAAAGTCACATTTATTTATCATGGTTTGTATCTCATTGTTTTAAAGAATGAAGGCAGTGTTGTTCAGTTTTTACCAAAAGAAGATAGATGAGTAGAACAAAGTTTCTGAGCGTTTTGTGGTATGTTAGATTGATGTTTGCAGGTAGGAGAGATGAAAAATTAGACAGGCGATAGGATGTTGCAGCTGTAGATACAGCTACCTGTTAAAAAAGTATGCAAGGAGACCCAGTGAGAGGACTAGAATCAAAACTATCATTCTCTTTTCTTCAAGTTATTATGATGCTAAATCCTAAATCTTCCTACAGGTCTTTAAGCTGTTCTATCTTTATTTCTTTACGACTAAAAGAACACTTCTAAAAGCATGTCTCTTTCCTAGAGAACTGTAAACAATTTAGGCACCATTTTTCTTATGAGAAAGAACAGCCAATTTTGCTGGGGAAACTAGATTGTCTGTACTTAGTATGTTAAAAAAAATGGAAGTATAAATACATAATACTTGTGTGAAAATGCTGCAATTGAGTTGTATCAAGTTGTATCAGCTCTAATGGAACTGCATGAACTTGAAGAGATATAAAACTGTTCCACTTCCACCCAAAACAGAGCTTTCCCTTCTGTAACTACTAATCAGATGGATCTGATGCTGCATATTAATGATCCATTTGTTAAAACTATCCTAAATTCAGTTTTATGAGACAGTTTGAATCCCAGTGACTTTCGCGATTCCTCATTTAGACACTTAAAGTTACATGAAAATGCGTGAACAATTTCTTTCATATTTCTCAAAATAGTCACAAATAACTTGAATATTGAAATGATGTGCTGGTCGGTCTGCTGTTAAAGGCAGCCTGCTCAGGCAGCAGAATGTCACTTTTTTTCCCAGTTCCTAAAGGTGACTTTAATGAAAACCTAAGAACAGATAGTAACTTGAAATTGTAAATAAAAATCAGATTTTTGTGCTTGTTCTGCTTTCAGTAACTTTAATTGCCTATTTCAGACCAAGGAATAGCATGATCCAAAACCAGTGGCAGTTGTTGCTGAGAAATTTCCTTTTTACCAATGCCTTTGTTAACATAGTGTTAAAGGGTATATGTAAATGAACTTTAAGCCTTTTAAAATCTGTAGCAATAGAAGTCTGAATCTCTTTGTAACAATGGATATCCACAACAAGGTTAAAGGTAGGTGAGAAATGTATTTCTTAGGTTTTTTCTTTCTTCTTTTGGCACTGATGTTTTCTGACCTTTAGTAGGTGGAGAGAACTAACTGTACATCCTGCTTACATAAAAGCTAATCAGTATTTCAACAGGAAAAGTCAAACATCCTTGAATCAGTTATAAAATATGTGTAGTGTATACCCTCCCAAAACTGCAGTTGTGTGTGCGCAGTGCAATATGCACACAGGACTTCTGTGGCTTTTAGGTCTGTCTTTTAACACTGAAATTAATCCAGGTTATAGGATATGCAGGGAAATGGAGGAAAATGAACACAGGTTCAGCCACTTGTTTGAGTCTGTGCATTTTAAGTTTTTAGTTAAACACATGCTGTAAGCTTGTAAAAATCTTTGGTGCCTCCAAGAGTGTTCTCCCTCTCTTTTCTACCTGGCTGTTGCTTCATAACTTTGTTGCCTTTGTCATGCCTCTGTTGCCAACTATTGCTCCCAGTTCCTCTCAAGGTACCAATAGTAGGCTTTTTTCTAAGAAGCAAATAGAAACTAGAAGCTCGGCCTAAGTGCCAAGATCCTTCTTCATTTTCAGTTGGTGCTGGAAGTGTATGGAATCGTGTGGATGCACAAATAACCAGACAGCGTTACAGAATAAAGCTAGCAAAGGTTGGGGGGTGTGGGGCACGTCATGCCATTGGGGTGGTTTGGTGGTTTTTTTCTGTAACAAGGTTGAGTAGATCAGTATGCCAGCGGTTTATGATGCACCCCTGAACCAGAAAATACAGGGGAAAATGTTGTGCCGTCCGTCTGCATAAACAGCTTATGGTAGCCTTACGACAGTCGTAAACTAAAAGCATTGAAATGAAACCTTTTGACTTTTGAAACATTTCTGTTGGGTTTTGTTTCTTTCCTTCTCACTGAAATAACTGGATGGGTATAATACTTGGAAATGATCAAGCAAAGCAGATCCAAGTGTTCAGTTCTTCTAATGTGCAGCGTTTTCTGAGAGGTTCTACAATGTGGGCTTGGATAGGGAGTTCCTGTAGAAGTGTTTGTGGATGCTCCTGGATCACAGGATTGAGTTCTCAAACAAGATGATTAAATGCTTCCCTGCATGATAATCCTTGCAGACTAATCATCATATGTACTTACTCCATATTTACATGACTTTGAAAATGGCATGCAACCACTTTTGCCTTAGTATTGTTTCATCCCTGACCTCACAATTCAGTTCACACATAATTTTGAAAATGTAAAGGTATCATCTTTCACTGGGGAGAATGAGGAAGGGAGGTGAGAAGGGATTAGATTCTTTTTTCCTCTACCTTTGTTTTTCTCTGCCTTAATGCAGACAAATCCATTTTTCAGGACTGCTCACTTTGGCTGTAGCAGGTAGATGCCGAAGCTTCAAAACTGAGACAGATGGTGCTCATCATTTTGTGTTTGGTTTTCAGGAAAGAGGAACACTAAATTTTAAAGTGCCAATAATAGTATGTCTGTCATCTTTGCCTTCTGAGTGGCTTTCTAGAGAAAGGTCCCTTCTGGTTCAGGCTAAGAGCTTTTAACTAATAGTACAGAAGACCACACTGCCACTTCCTTTGGCACCCAGGTCTGTTGAGAAATGAAAAAACACTCTGCATACAGCACTAATCCAAAATGAGAAACTGGAAATCCTTACTCAGCCAAGACATGACATAGAAGTTGATTAATATTAGAAAATACAATTTGCCTTTTGGGGAAATCTGCTTGTGTCTTTTGTAGACGTTTTGACAGTACTTTTTATCATATTCTTTGCTGAGTATAAAATAGATCAAGAAATTGAAATGAAAGATCAACCAATATAAGTTTAAGAGACTGAGAGGTACTGGTCAAACCTAGTTCTGCCAAGACTCGTTTTGTTTAGAAAATGTGTTCGGTAGAGTCAGGGAAGATAAATATACAGCTATAAAGTTCCTTTTGATAATATGAACTTTGAAGTATTATGGACACTTCAGTAGTCCATGATAGGCATAAACATAATTATGTGAATGGTAGTTGAAGTAAACAGCAGGTATCCTGTTTGAATGGAATTTGGAAGCTACGTCACTTTGGCTTGAAATCTGCAACAAAATGAGGAGTGATTACTAATTGCTCTATCATTCTTTCCTTCAAGAACTATAAAAAAGAAGGTAATTTGAGGATTCATTTAACAAGGATAATTTCTGAATAGCTAATTTCCTGAATACTTTTTTGTGTAATATATATGCAAAAAAGAGCTAAATTGATTACAAGTTCAAGTGCTGGCTACTCTCAGACTCCCAGTACCTACTCTTAGGGTGTCCTCTTGGTTTAATAACCTTGTGGCTGGAACTTACCTTATTGCAGAAACATCTAACCACCTGCAATTGGTCCTGCCCATCTACCTGCAGCTGGTCATGCCCATGCTTTAAAAAATGCTCTGCCAAATTAGGAACTCACACTTGTGTAAGGAGAGTTGCTGGACAGGATGCTACAGCTTATTAAGTTTAATCATAAACTCACATAGTTACAGAGCTACTTGTTTTTATTATTCTTCTGTTCCCTCCTGATATATGCCAGTTTTTTTTTTTTTATTGAAGTGATATAATTGTCTGATGGTTTCCGTGCTTCTTCCAACTGCAATTATACTAGCAAGCTTTCCTTCTATGTCATTTCAAGTTTTGTTCCTTGTCCCCAGGTTTAACTTCCATTAACTTTTGCATCAGCGCCACTAAAATAAGATTCGCCCCAAAATTAAGCAATCCCTTTCCCTTCAAGCCTTTTCAATATCATTGGTCCCTGGCTCTTAGTGATAAATGTACATGGACTCCTGACTTTTGCAAAAGAGACAGATGCGTGCTATGTCAGAAACTATTCTAACCTTTATTCTACTGTGCATTCTGTGAATCTTCTTTTTTTTTCATGCTGTTTTCTGATGGCATGACAACGGCCGTTGGCTTATCATTTGCTTCACAAATATTCTTGTACTGCACTGTATATGCTTTCCTGGTTCTCCTTAATTAGCTACATCACAATATCTAAACATCACAAAATCCTTTCCTTCTATAGATCTGCTCAGCTGTTTCATTCTCTTACTGCTGCATACATTATGAATTTCATAAATCATGGATTAGAAGTATCAGTCACTTTTGTATTTTATTATCACTTGCTTTTGCAAAGCTTGTTTTGAGGATGATTATAATTTTTTTGTAATTATTTGATATGCCTTCACTTTACTACAGATATGTCTGTTAGATTTCTTAAGATGGCCTTTTGCAGTTATTTTTAAACACATTCACACTGTTTGATATTAATTCTTCAGGACATCCATTTCTAAATACCAAGCGTTATTCTTCCTACTTTTCTATTTCTATTATTCTACTGCCTTCACCCAACCTTTCTCTGCATTTACCTCCCATTGTCTTGTCTTCTGCAACTTTTCCTCCTTTCCTAGTGCCTTCCAAATTCTTACTGTTCCATGCGTTAGATCTTCAGTCAGCCTCATTAACAGCAAACAAAATACACTGGTTATCATATATTGGTTCAAGTTGGTCTTATGTGCTACATCTGATTTTCTCTCCTAAACTGGCTTTTGGCTTACCATAATCTACATGTAAACTTCGTTAGTTCGAGCAGCTGTTATTTCTGAGCTACTAAGAAAAAGCTGCATGTTTAGCCATTAACCATGAAAAGGTCCAAAAATCATGGTCACTTGTCACCAAGAATGGGGAGGCTTTTCACACCTTATATGATACCTGCAACACAAAGCAGTAATATGCTTATGCAACCAGATATATTTTTTGGTGACTGAAGAATAACTGAAGCCAAACTGATCAGATCTACAGGTTATCTGTTTCTCATATGACTGTGAAAACACTAAACTCCTAGGCATATTTTAGAGGTCACAGGGACCAGAATATGTAAAATACCTGGCAGACGCAATCTAGGAAATAATGTGAAACGTAATAATGAAAATAACAAAAGTCAGATGAGAAAAACATGTTTGCAAATGAAAGTATAATCAAAATAACCTTTGATTTGTTGACTCTTTACTCCCCAGTTCTCTATCGGACTGAGTACCTGTATTTTTGCCTATTTTATATGGTTGATAAATATCAATCCATTATAAGTATGCTGATTTGGCATCCAGACAATGATGGCAGCAGCTGAAAAATGTATTTAGGAAAATGGGTAGAATGCCATTAAAATCTGTTTAATATTTTCACTCACATCTGTCTTCTGCCTGTATTAGTGACTTTTACAAATCAGTTTCCAGAAAATAATTGAAGGATATAACTTATCTTTAAAAAAAACAGAAATATTTAAGGCTGAGTGAAGGAGCTTACTCAGTTAAAATTGCTTGGTGAAGTTCACAACAATTTAAATTCTTAGTATTTTTAGGATATTAGTACTGAAAATTTACAAATATTTGGTATTCTCTCTCTCTCATTCATTTCATTAAAGTCCATTCAGTACAAGGGGTAGTAGTTTACTGAAATCCTGTTGCAGTTGTTGATATATTTCTGGAGTGAAAAATGGAGATGAGGTAGTAATAACAATCCAAGGGAAAAAATTCTTTTGCTTAGCTTGCTGCATGAAAAATCTTTGGCTTAAAAATTTTAGAAGTGCAATTAAAGGAAAGAGTTTCTTTACATTTCTCTTTCTAAAATACTTTTGTTAAAATAATTGTAATAGAAAAAAAAAGTTAAAGTAACTGGAGCTTGAAGTAGCTTTTGCTTCATTCCTTTTCCCTCACTTGCTGTCACTCATGCACTCTCGCTAACACTTGCTCTTGCCTTCTCTCTCTCTCTCTCCGCCCCCCCCCCCCCTTCTTTCATTCTGATGGAAAACCTTCACAATTCTGACAGATGAACCACTATTAGCATAAGGTTCATCAAGTCAGGATAAGGACTGTTTTGCATTAATTGCACTGTCATGTTTTCTTGAGGCCGCAAAGGCTTCTTAGCAGAGTCAGAAGAAAAACTCATAGCATATTTTCCATTTCAAATACAATAATGGAAGAGTTGCTGTAGAAACTCCTTTTCTTGTCTGTGAGTTCCGGTTTATAATGTAGCTGCTGCATTCATTTTCCTCCTTGGAGAAATTAAATATTTGCATGATCCTGACAGATGTATAAAATGCAGATCAAATCACTTAAGTTCTCAGTGGGTGAAACCTTGAAGGGACAGAATAGAAGTCTGAATTTTTAATTTAAAAATTTTTACTAAAGAGGTTTCATTAAAGACACCATGGAAAATGTTTCTAGTGAACTGATAAGTTCTTCCTTGTAATATTAAATGGCCTGTTTTAATGGTACTGTCATTACAAGGCCATGCATTCAGAGTTTTCTAGAAATGCTTATGTTAACAACATACCTAGAGTTTGCATAATTAAATCATTTTGTTGCTGATTTGAGCGGGAAATGTGATCTGTTTCTCTGTTAATCCCACCTGTACTGTTCTTCTGTAATCACGTTCTGTTTTGTTGTTCTGATGTTCTCAGTTTTTGCAATTGCTTATAATTTCTCTATATCTTAATATTACATTTTTAATATATGTCTGCGAAACAGTTGATGTGTTGTCCTTCAAAAAAAAAAAAAAATCTGTACTTGCAGCTTTGGAATTGCTTATATTGTGTTACAATTCCCTAATATAAAAAACATCATACAGCACCTATAAACTCTACTGCCTTCTTGGAACTGCTGTATAGTGATTAAGACTTTGGTAAATGCAGATATTTCTCTACACTCCATGCAGAACTGGATATGATCTCAATGTACATACACAAAAGTATACCAGCAATTCTTATTTCATTGAATACGAAGCAAGACATTCTCTTCTTGATAAACTAGCTGTTTCACCCAAGGACCTGCCATGCAAATGGTAAGCTGATGATAATTTGTGAATGTAGCAGATGTGAGTTTAACATGCCAAAACTTGGTTCTAGTTTTAAATATATGTAAATAGAGGTATAAAAATATTAGAAACATCTCTGAACCTGCAAGTGGTCTGTGGGATAATACTTAAAATTTTTCAGTGATTGCAGAAGGATACTTTCTCATGATGTAATTTTCTGTTTATTCTCTGTGCTAAAGACTGGCCTGGAATTTGGAAGAAAATAGTGTTCTATAATCTCATATGTGTGCAGCATACTTGCCAAACATTAACAGGTAGTGTTCTTACGGTAATTTATCTGAGTTTATCTCATGGACTTTCATAAAGTACTTTGCCAGTGAATGCATTGTGCAAGTCCTTTGGTATTTTTTCCCCTTTCTTATCTGTACCTGTTTCCTTTTTATATTTCTACCTGTAGCTGATTTCTTAAACTAAGGATTTCTTTGTTTTTTATTTGTGCTGGCAACTGCAGTCCAATGTTGTTATTTTTTTTAATTTGGAAGAGAATGAGGGAAGTAAACAAACTTTACTAAGCTTAAAGCCTTTAGAGTCCTAATGAGGACCTGCATTCAGAGTACTTGAATGCCACCTCTTTCTAATTCAGCTTCTATGATACGAATTGGGTAAGCAAATCTTGTATCTCTGCAGAATCTTCTCGGGTGTTCAAGAATAGCAATAGGTATGCGAGTGGTGATCTGGTCAAAGAACCTGACTTTGTGCTTCAGTAGCAGTGTATTTCTCCCTGGCAGCTGAATAAATTAGAGCATCAACAGCACATGCAGCTCCAAAAGGCAAAGCAGAATGGCATGGATTGCTGCTGTTGTAGTTTATGGAAAGATTAATGAATGTCAGGTAGCACGCTTACTTTGAGAAAGTGACCTGCTAATTAAATACAGAGAGAAAGCTCAACCAACCTCAGGTGACAACAGTTTTATTGCAGCAGTTTGTTCCTGGTTTTACCTAAAGAATGGAGGTATTTTTTATTTGCCACATTTCCGAATTCAGTAGTAACATTGTCTGTTGTGGTACTTTTAAGAAAAAAAGTTTATTTTATTATTAAATATTCAAAACCTACAAAAGCGGAATGGGAAACTTTATTAGAAAAGTCTGGTTTTATTTTCTGACAACTGAGTGCTCCAAACATGCATATCAATTACATCTTTAAAATTCAGTAACTTTTCATAACTGCTTACAGGATAAAATTGTCATTGGAGATTACACAGAAGTGAGAAGTCCTCTTAAGTGCTTCATTTTATCTTTTTTTTTTTTATTCATTTCTGTGGTATTTTAAATACTTAGGAAAATAGTTGTCATATTGACTTAGATGTTACTGGCTTGCTGAAATTGCTTAGAATTTTGAGTTGGATACATTTCAACTTTTGTTTACTTCTGTAGTGCTCACTGGGAATTAAACTCTTCCTCCCTAAAGTAATATAGGATAAACAGTGTTTTCTGTCAGAAACAGAAATTCACAACTGCCCTTTTGGCCCCCTTACTAATTATGTTTACTTAACTCTCAACACAGTCTAAAATGGACTTCAGTGACATTTACAGACTTTGTTATCTAGTAAATGCCTGTCTGAGTGAAACTGCCAAGTCAGCCCCTGAAGTCAGAACTGTGTGCCTAAAGCTTCCATTAAAACACACAAACATGGTGCTGGTTATCAGCAAACACCATAGAAATGTGCAGCATGAAATACTCAATAAGCACGCACATCCTACCAGCAACCATAGCTGTTGGGAATGCGTAATAAGCCTCATCCTGGCTTTATCAAAGTCACAGAAGATTTTGACAATGTGCCACAGCAGAGGACTGTGTGTTGTGCATCTAAAACACCTGTCTCAAAACAAAATATTCGCAGCAGGGGAGGAAGGGGGCAAAAGAACCTTACAAATGTCCAGAATTAGAAATGTCCACCCTGACTGTTGCTGTTATATAGGTAGATATATCTTCTTTTTTTTTCCTAGTACATGTGTTTGTGTAGATGAGAGACTTAAGAATTGCTAACTTAATTAAAGGTAGCAGAGATGTTTAAGTCACTGAGATAGGACTCTGGAGTTCTAATGCTGATGTGTGTACTTTTTGCTCTCTTCAGTTTACTTTTCCTATGTGAATTCCTGTCCCTGGCAATAGAAAGACAAAAGACACAAGAGACTTTCGTTCACTAATTCACAGGATTTCATAATTAACTGCAGTTGCAGTAATGTGTTTTATTGGAGAAAGCTACAGACATAACTTTTTGAATTTGATATTGTCCAAACATAATTTATAATTTCATTACATCATAAAGTGCTAGATACCATTCTCACAGTATTTCCAGTTTGAGGAAAATTGGAGGAAAAAACCCCTCTGTTCTTGGTAAGCATAGAAGCAGATAAAACAGCTTATTAGCGATACTGGTGAATTATCATCAGCTAATTAAGGTATTCCACAGTATTTTCATGGCTAAGGTAAATGTTTAAGTTCTAATTATTCTGTGTTTCATTAAGGAAAAAACGGTAAAGCAATGGATAGTCCAGATTTTACTTGCACTGGGAATATTGCAGGGCTACCTACCAAGGCTTATATAAACAAGCATGCTGCTTGTTCAAGTTTCCATGTTGTTTACTGTCACATTAGTTGTAGGCAGTGTCTGGCAGCAGATTCCATTTTTTGTCAGCATCCTCTTACAGTGGGGCTATTAACACCTCATTTAAGGCTCCCTGCTGTAAGCCCTGGAGAGAAGACAGTTGTTAAGAAATGTAGGACCATTGTAGGAGAGTCCTGTTTTATTCTTGATACAGTCTAATTTCTAACAAGTTATCAGCATATAAATGGTTCTGTAGCAGGACAAAACTCAGTTGGGAATTTCAGGAAAGCATTTCAGTTTAACTTCAGTCAGGGATAAAACTTACCCAAAACAGGGTATATTCTGTGCTGATTGGTAAAGAGGTATTTTAAATATACCTGCCAATTCTCTGTTAGTATTAAAATAAAGACATTGAAGGAGGCTCTAAATTGCCTTGCCATATATCGTTCTACTGCCAGAACGAAAAGTGAGTTAATACTAGCAAGTTGTTGACACAAAAATGTGAAAGACAGAATTAGATCATCTTCATTTAGGGTATCTAGCTGCTTTTCATAAATTTGTCAAACTGGAACTCAGAAGGTTTGAAATTTTGGATTTAAGACATACTTTTGAGAATGAGCATGGGAACTTAAAGAAAATATTGACACATAGGTGTTTTGCTCAATTGCTGCCTGTACAATCTGCAGCAAATGTTATGGGACATAAAGTATAGTTCATCAAAAGTAGCCAAAGGACAAGGAAAAGTTTGGTCTTTTTTTTAGAAAAAAGTAAGCTAAATATATGAGTGGATGAGCTTCCTGGGCATTGATGTAGCAGGCTTTTTATATGAGATTTGTTCTGCCAGTTCTGAGCAGGAGAGAGCGTGCATGTCAAATCCTTTTCCAAACAAGCCTCTCTGATTTCTGCCAGAGAACCAGCCTTACTAAACCAAGGCAAAGTTAACCCTTATTTAGGAAAAAAATAGCATTATGTAACTTGAAAGAAAGCAAGACATTGTAGCTCACTGGAATGATGCTTCTAAGAATAGACATGGATTTAGGCTATTAAATAAATTATGCTATTGTTTCCAAAATGAGCTAAGGCTAATTCAGAACAAAGTTGCAAGTCACTAAAACAAATGGTAATTTCACAAATCATCGTTTAACTTTTCTGAAAAAATACTGAAAAAGTCAGTCACAATTAATGACATTTTATAGCTGAAAAAAACCCAAACGTACTGGTAAAATGTGAGGTAGATAAATGTGTTTCTTTATATTCTTTTACTATTACCATACCACTAATACTGGTATAAGTAATGGCATAAGAAGTAAAACTTAGAAAATATTCACTTCTCTGTTATAAATATTGATATAGTATGTTATGTCCTTTCTCTATGGCAAACAAAACTTAGAACAAGAGAACAGCTTTGAAAGATGAAATCTGATCCTCCTAAAAAGGCATGCACATACTAAGAGCCCTCACTGAAGCCACATCTACATCCCAGTTTATAGTCAAACAATGAAAGAGCAAGCTCTGGACTGCCAAGCCTGATCAGGCGATATTTGGAGTGAAACATTTAGAATCAATGCTCTGGATAATGATATTCTGCAAAGCTTTACAGATGGAGGTTGAAATGTAATAACAGATGAGTACTAGTATGATTTCAGTGTCTTGTGAAACCAACGACTGGGGGTTTGGACAATGTAAATGTAACTTATTAAAGGAAATATTAAGGATAGGAAATAGCTGTTTGTATTCAACTTGTTGTGTACCACTTGTACATTTCATGTTTACGCACCCATGGAGTGTTTCAGAAAAACATTGGGAAACTACATCAACTTTTTGCCAACAGAAAATGCGGTACAGCGTTATTTAAGGGCAGAATAACATTTTGAAGAGTTCAGATTTCAGACAGTAACTTCATCAGCTTTGTATGTTGGCTGTTGACCTTGCTGAAAATATGTAGCAAATTCTTTGAGCTCTCTGTATGCATTTGCTCTTTCTTGTAGGGGAATCCATATGCTTTTAAACATTGTAACTGGTTCTAATTATTGCTTTTATACAACCTAGTATCCTCCATAAATCAGAATCTATTTTTAGATATGGTCAAAGGATTTGTCATAAGCTGTCAGAAAACAGTTGGTTTACAGCCCAAGTATTTTACCTCTTTAATTTGTGGTTAGAAGGAAGGGTATTCACTTAAACTTCAGAAAAAGTGAATGAGAGAGAAATATTCTACCTAAATTGAGAAAGAAGTATTATAAAATATTGAGTATTCTACCTCTGATATAAATGCAAAAGCAATTCTGAGAAGACAAAGGTATTTTTGTAAGTTTTGTTCTAGTAATCAATGTCAAACTTTACAAATATTCAAAACATAAACTCTCAGATCCCCATTTTCTTTTGCAATGACCTGATGCTGATTTTCTTTGGCTTTACTGGAATATCCACTTAATACCCTATGTGTATGTAGCTTCTCGGAAACAGATTCTAAAACGCAGTAATATTGTAGCTTATTTTAGCCAGAAATTCAAATGGATTTTGTTCTTGTTTGATATCACTAAATCCTTTTCTTTTTTTGGTTGGAAAGGGATGGTCTGTTATAAGACCCTTTGAAATGAGCTATATATGTTAACATGAAAGTAAGGAGAAGGGGTTTTTCAGATACTAATCGTTTCATCTCTTCTGAATATTTGCAGACCATAGTAATTATCTTTCTGTAAGTTCCCGAAAGGTACTTTGGTCTTGTGCTGGTTGGAGCAGAACCCAGCTACATTCCTTACCAGTCCTTAGAGCAATGATATTACACACATCTTCTAGAATGTGGAAATAATAGGGTTATTAGATCCTTTCTTTTATGAACAAAAATTATCTAAAATGTAGGTTAGTTAGGTTTGTGGTTATGATAGTGGGTAAGAGTGTACGCATATATGTGTATGGATTCCTATGATAATTCTTTTAAAAGATTCCTTCACTTAAAAATATTTTCTAGTACTCAAGAGGAAACCTCAGCCTTACCAGTTGAGAAATTATGCATGATAGTCACTGCACTAGGCATGTGATATGCTGCATGTGAGTTCACTTTCAATTTTGTGGTATGTACCTGGAAAAGACTTTTGCTGTCATTTTGGTTTGTTAAGGACTTTTTGTTGTTGTTCTTGTTTTTTCCCCTTATTTGCTGGTTGTGCTGAATATACATCCCTGAAGCTGGACTAGATACAGCATGCCGCTACTTCAAAAGTATTAGGATGTTGTGTGCCTCTAATTCTTCACAGATTCAAAATATATTAACACTTGACCTTTCTCTCATGGCTTTGATTGCCAAAAGCTGTGTTTACAGCTACCTCCTCAACATCACTGTCTTCCAGGAGCAAATCTGAAGGACCCACTATCTCTCCACTGGGGTAGACACCGTGTCAATTTGGCTATACAGCTGATGGATCAGACGACCTACTAAGCTAAGGCCCAGCCAGACTTGTTCCATTAAACTATCAAAAATGGCTATATTTTTTCTCCTTTGCTCCAGTACAGGAAAACACTGGTTCCAGACTGAGAGACTACTAGTTGCTAGATTAACTGCATGGGTTAGTTCCATCCTGTATGTAGGAGGAAACTTGAGCATCACTCAGAAGTCTGATGCTTCTTTTGACACTTCACGTGAGGTTTTCACAGCTCACTTCATTTGATCAATTAAGTTTTGTCATCTGTTTATCTTCAGTATGTCTTGAGTGTGAGTCTCACTGATGAGGCTGGTTTCACACGGTCATTCAGAGGTCAGTCTTCACACAGTCTGTTAGAAGTCCGTTTGTAGTCATCTAATCTAAGCTTGCTGAACTGGAGTCAACATTTTTTTTTTTTTTTATAAACACTATTTATGACAAAATAAGGCTGCCAAAGCAGCACAGAAAATGTAAAACTGTGATAGTGCATTTGCAATTTCTGCAGTGACCCTACACTATGTCGAATTTTTTGGTGGTACATAGTTGCAAGGTCACTTTTATATGAGAATATTCTTAAACAAAACGAAAAATCCACAGCTCTAGATGCATACTACATTTGATACACTCTTGTTTTACCAAACTGCCAAAAGATGTTTCAGGCAAAATAAAGCTGTCCCTTTAAAACTGGTTTGTTCAGCTCAGTCAGTTTGCGACAGCCTGCCAAAGCAAGGCAGGTTACTCCAAATCACTGTAAACATGCTCTGGGAAGGAAAAAAGACAGTAGTTGTTTCTCGACCAATTAATTACACACTTTCAGTTATTATTTTTAGTGGGCGGTTGTAATAACCCAGTGACCCACAAATACTCCATGGAAAGCTTAGAAAAGTATTCTGTTTCAAGAACATTTGTACTGTACACTGTATAGCTTTGTTCTTTTGTAGAATTTTTAATGCTAAGAATAATTTCAGAGCAAGAGATCCTGATCATAGTAAGTGAAAGAGGTGCTTTTAAACTAGCTGTAGCAAACCCATTTAGATGGTTGGGAGCCTGAAAGGTTTCCAGCCTTCTGTAGCTTATATTGCTTTTTTCATAGGCTTTTTTATGGATTCTCAGTAGTAGATAATATTAGCGATACACAGTCCAGGAGGCCTCTTCTGCTTTGGCATACTTTCAACATGCTGGTACTGAAAGATGCGAGAGGATTAGTTTAGGCTGTGGTTTCATGTATGCACTTTCAACAAGCATAAGTCAATGCTGCTGTTACCCTGTTCTGGACTCCCCTCAGCCAGCCTGGCCCCGTGGCGCTTCTTCCCTTGGAGCAGACGAAGAATCAGCCCAGGATGCCATGCCAGGTGAGCGGCAGTAAATTCAGCAGACGCCTGGATAAATGCTTGTGCTGGCAGTAGGGTGGGGGCAGCAAGCAGTAGCTTCTTAACGACAATAATGCCAACTTGAGACATCTGTATGTGAAGCTGTGGCTTCAGAACTCCTGCTGTTCCAGTGACGGTGGCTTCCTGCTCAATAACTCTACCAGGAGAAATGTTTTTGTTGCTTTAGGGGTTTTTCATGACAATGCAGTATAAATGGGTTTTAGTTTAACAGAAAAGACTTTTGGTCCAGGATCTTTATCCATGAGTTCATTTGCTCCTTCTGTTGCTGTTTTTTATTTCTCATCGTGGATTTACAGTCCCTTGAGGTCTGGTAGCTGAAAAGACAAAGCTGCTATACCGAGTATCCTAGAAAATCAGACTCCAAAGAAACACCTGCAATTGATTTATACTCTGTTAGTGAGTTTCACCCCATCCTTCAGAAGAATATGAAGGAATGTTCACTCATTTGGAAAGACGGAGAGTTGTAGAAACTTCTGTAGGGACTGAGCAGTGTAATAGCACTGTTCCTTTCCACTTACTTTGTTGTCCTGTGTTGTTCCCTTTCCTGCGCATCCCCTGTCCTGTTCCCCTCCCCTCAGTTCTTGTCACTTCGAACATAGTGGCCTCTCCCCAACTTCTTTCCATTTCCCCACTGTTTACTCAAAGCCAGACAAACCCCCCTAACTATGAAAATTAGCAAATACAGGTCTCCTTCAGGGTGAGTTTATCTTTCCTTCTGTTGTACAGTGGTAGTGCTACTGGGAATCTTGTATTGTCTACTTTTAGTATCAGTTATTGATTTCAAAATTTATCTAATGCAACTGTGAATTTTGCTTCACGGGTCAACTAGTAACTGATTTGGGAGAGAAGAATAAAAAATAAATTGTGTGTCTCTGAGGTGACAGAAATAAACAATGATCATTTAACAGAAACATTATTTCTGTCACCTGAGAGTGTAATCACACAAACAATTGTATTAGCAGAGAGGTGAGAAACTGTAGTGATGGTGCCTGGAGTGATGAAGAAGTGACTGAAAAGGAGGGGAAAAGGCAAATTCCTAAAATTACTGATGGAAAATGTTTCTGTTCCACTTAAAGTTTTCATTTTCTGTCCCCAGCCGCATGTTCATCTCCATCAGGCTGTGCCAAGACCAATTGTGTGTGTGTGCGTGTGTGTGAGACACAGAAACTTCTTTAAAATGTAATGAAAACATAAACCCATTATCATCTATGAATATGATATGTGACAATAATTCATACTGAATTATGATGATTTCAGAGCCATAGAGACACTTCACAAAATTTGTCGCTATTTTCAATTAAGGCAATTAGTCTTATATAAGGCATCAGATTGTAAGGCAAAAGTTACTTTCCCCACAAGTTGGTAATTTGTATTTTATGCATACCATTTACTCCCGATGTTACGGTTCTTTTTCTACAACTCATATTTGCAGTTGAGTGTTTTTTTCAGAATTAGAAAAAAGTAAACTAGATCAGATAAAATAAGAACGCAGTCATCCCAGCTCTTGGTCAGAAGCCTGGTGCATGTGCAAAAGTGTTTGGATTTTTTTTTTTGTTAGCTGTCAAAATTCCACCACTTAGGGATTTTTTGATTTTAATGTCAGATACCAGTATGCAATATCCTGAGCTTTTGAGGCCAGTGTCACAGGCGGGTCTGTATCTGTTTTTTCTGATCATAGCTCTGTTTTTGGAAAAAAAGTACCAAATTTTAAAAAATTGTACATGTACAATTGCATGGAGTGTTTATATTAGCACTTAGTCTAAACATCCGTAAAAATGGTTGTAGGGTATCTGTGTTTGGATATTTGTGGGTGGCTGCAGCATGCACCCATGTGCACTGATATGAACTGTATACTGCAGCTGGTTTTTCTCATTTTAAAGATATGACCCTAAAACTGTTTGTTTACACAAAGCAAAAAAGTACGACTCTAAATACACTTCCACAATGGCTTTCTTTTACTGAAGTGGCAATATAAAAAAGGATTTTCCTGGGCAGATGAAAAACCAGGCAGAACAATTGAGCATTTCAGAATGAAGTATACTAACTTGCTGAACCAGACTCTTCTCTGTGTGGGCATGTATCTGTTTGCATATATTTATCAGTCTGCTTGGAAACAGAATGAAGAACACTCATGCATTGCCTTTTAGAGAAGAATTTGAATGGAGGTTTTTTAAATTGTATTAGGAAAAAAAGTGTTCTAGGGAAGATTGTAGCCAGTTACTGTAAACTAGAAAGAGTCTCTAAAGGCTGCTCTTCCCACTGATTTTCACACAGTGTGAGTTGTTAGTTCGTTGTTCCTTTAGGTAATTCCAAGCTCTGGTTTAACAGTGAAGCATACTATAATTCCCTGTCTCCTATTTTAACATCCCTAAGGGAGGTAATTCAGGAAGCCCATACTTTCTCGTAATTTCTTGATTGTCAGGCTATTTTACTTCTTTATTTTTACTCATGACCACCCATGAAGCACTTTAAACTTAATCTGATTGCTAGGACTTTAACAACAAGTTCAAATGCTTCCAGAATTAAAATAGTTCTCAAAATAATGGGTCACTTACTACATTTAATATTTTAGTAGCCAAGGTCTCACAAAAAACTTACTGGTTTGTTAAAGTTATGATCTCGTAGTCTCAAAATCAGGTTAGGTCTGATATTAACGGTGGTACTTCGCAGAGTACAGGTCTAGCTAGCAAACACCACACAGAACAATTAACGCTATTGACCAACTACTGGAATTCTTTTCCTTTGTGACAAGCTCTTTGTCCAGCAAAAACTGTTCCAGCATTTGACATAAAGCAAATGCTTACCAGTCACTGTGAAAGAGGTTGCTGCAAAGAAGTACAAGTTGTTCACACTGCTTAATGCACACAAAGAATGCTATATTAGGAGACTGGTCATGCATCATCTCTTATGTGGTTAGTAAGAGAGGGAGCTCTTATAGGGGTTGTTTCAAAGTATTGGTCTGCAGAGCCCAGGAGCACGTCAAAGTCCAGGTGCCCCATTAAATCGTGTTACGATTTTATCTCATGAGAAGACTCAGGATGCACCATCCCTTCTTCTCAAATTTTATTTCCACATCAAGGAAGTCTGATTTTCGTGTTTTCCTTTTTCTTCTGATGTCCTTGCAAATCAATGCTATTGGTCGTTTGTTATATAAAATAATTCATTTGTTATCCACATTTTCCATAATGAGGAAAATGTCATACTGTATGTTCTTTCAAGAGTATATTCAGGATCTAGGAATATACCCGCTTCATTGAAAGTTCCCTTTCTTTTTTTGAAAAATGTATTAAGCAACTAGAATGGCAGTTCCACTGTGTCTGCTTATATTTTCAAAGCATAAAGATTTAAAGCAAGGCTGCTTGCTTTCTATGGGTATTAAAATATATTGGCAGGAGTTTGAAAGTCTTGGGAAGAATCTGGCCAATCTGCACAAACCTTTTTTCAGTGAAAGCAGTCATTCACTTTCACCCACTATCCAGTAGATTATAAAAGCTGGTAGAACTTTTTCATAAGAAAAAATGCCAAACTACTAATTGGTGGAATTGGGTAACTAGGGAATAACAGTTTTTAAAAACCTCTGCATTTTTATTTATTAACACTTTACAAACTAATCTGCAAATCCACCTTACATAGAAATTGTAGATTTTTATTACAAATGGCAGTTGTAACCATAACATGTCATGATGATCTTCCTCTCTGTGCTTTGGCTTTTCATTTTCAGGGCCACAGCAGTCTCCGTACCATTACCTGTGTAGCATTTGATTTATTTTCCTGTACTTCCCTTTTACTTTTTCCCCAGACTTGTTCTCTATACTAGGGATCAAGAAATGGTTCAGACTGAAAATTATGAATCAGAGCTCCAAGGGATTTCAGACGGGCTTTTGTTTCAGGCCCACCTTCAGCCATATATAATAATGACTAATATCTCCTTCAGTTCTTTTTCATTGTTTAAAAAACAAAACAAAACATTTTGAAACTATGTAGCTCAGCCATGAGGTGGGAGGAGAGGAGAGCTTCAGCTTACATCAGACAGACAACTGAAAGTTAAAGGGTTGAAGCTCCCAAAGGAAGAATCTAAACAAGACAAGTGTTTGACAGTGTTCTGCAGAATATCAAGACCGACATCACCTCAGTCTATGTTCTGGACCAGTATGAAGCAATATCCCTGAAATTTATTTGTGGTCAGAATTACTCTCATGAACTGGCCCAGCATCGCAGTTTAGTCTTAGTATATCCTGAAGGGTTCTTTGCCAAGTAGTTGGAAAGGCTTGGGGAAGCTCTTGAAAGCCTTTCAAGATAGCTTCCCTTCCCCCCCCCCCCCGCCCCCTGCTGTGAGACATAACCTGTCCCGTGGAAATTTAGCCAGCCAGCCAGCCTCACAGATCTCTTGGTCCAGTGACTTGAAGCTGAGATAACTGTGGTTTAGACTTAAGGCAGTTGCACACAAATGAGCTTAGTTGCATGACTGTGATATTTTTTCAGTCAAGATGAGCACACACAATTGTATGGTTTAATTCATTAGTGTATTCAGTAAGGATGGACTTATAGACACAGGAGACTCAATAGTGACTCTTTCCAGATGGAGCCTCCTGTTGCCTTACGCAGCTGACATTCCCAGACCTTGCAATAGGACTGCAGGACAGAGCTGGTGGTGCTGGGTTGGCAGAATAGCAAGCGTGTATGTTGAGAGGTTTCTCTCTGCCAGCGTAGTTAGCAATGCACTCCCAAAGTGAAGGTCGTTGCCAGTGAGGAAAGTTTGTTCAAGTAGGTGGGGTAGTGCAAATTACCTCTCCCTCCAGCAACAGAAATGCAGAAACCAGGCTGTTTTGCCAAGTAGGAATCTGCTTCCACTCCTTGGACTGCTAGTTGGGGGATTGAAGAGGGAATAGGACATTTGTTCTGCCCACATTTCTAAAATCCCACCGATCTCTTGTAGAAACACACAAAAAATGTAGTATTTGATAACGCCATAGCCCTTTTCTTGGTATCCAGACAGAGAAGAATTTGAAAGGTACTGCTTATTGTTGTTGAAGAATGGCAGTCATCCATATTAATTCAGGTGAGAAGCAGTTTATAGAAAATAGTATTACTTAAATTCATATCTGTCTTTAAATACTATTCATATCTGTCTCCCAACTGTTATATACGTGCTGTTGTAATCATGACATGCTCTTTTTTTCACAAGTTCCACTGAATTTTCACCAACATCAACATTCATGTAAGCATCTGAAAAAGATTATCTACCTCTCTGGTTTTGATTTCTGAATTCAATATATGATTACTAACCTCTAATGTTTATTAAGTAAACCATTCTACACCATTTCAGGTGGGACTGTAAGATCTAATGGAGCATGTGTGCCCTTGCTGTCAGAAGGGCTTTTTTAACTTTGCAAAGTAGGGAGAGAGAGAACATGTATCAATACAGAGAGAGAAAAGGGTGAGAGAAGCATACTCTGATTCAGAAATGAGCTGGCTTTCTTTATTAGGTGGAGTTCTGTCCTTTCAGTGAAATACCTGTAACCTGCTACTCAGTGAACTTGCTATCCGTTGAGTTTCATAGTTTCTTCTAAAGAGCATTTTAGACATTCTCTTTATGCATTGTTTGTCCACTCTTTTTAAGTATGAAAGTTTACGATTAGTGACTCTCTTCATCTGCAGTCTCAGATACCACATATGCCCTAAGGAGATACGCAGCAGAATTTAGTATCTTCATATCGTTTTCGGTGTGTAGTTTGTTAACTGGCTTATGCTGCACCAAGGGCCGTATTTTACCATGAAAAGCATAAACCTGTCTTTCCCAGCCCCCATCTTACGACTTCTTCCCCTGTGAAGACACTAGGAATCATGAAGCCACATGGCCAGCTGAATTAGGTAGCTGATATGGTTGAAATGTAAGGAAAAAAAACCCTAGTTTTTCAGCCAGATCACTACCCTTTCAGTGTTGGGCCAAATTTAGATCGGCTTAAACTGACAGTGAAACTGCATCCTTAGTGTGGAAGGTGGCTTCAGTACACCTTTAATAAAAATCCTTGAAATGTTACTCTTGGTGCAGAGTATTTTAGAAATGGTGTTGTTGAAATATAAACCTGAATGAGATAAGACTGACTGTCCTGTGCTGGGTTACAGAAGGAAACTTTCTTGTAAGAATGGCTCACTAGCAATACTTCATGGCAACATTTATCGTGTTGATGCTGACATGACTCCCTACAGAATAAAAATCTTGACATTGATGAATGTCTTGAAAGCTTTCCAGGAATTCTTTGCACAGTACTTTGCACAAAACTTTGCACAGTACAAGAAATTGTACCTGAGAATTTAACCAAAATATATATTAGAAGAAAAGCAATGGAGAAAGAAACAGCTTAGAATTTCCCATGTTATTTTGGGCAGTTGTTTTCTGCCCATTCATGGATGTTGTCATGCATGTGTTACATTATTATGTGAGGGATTTGTTGATCTTCATTAGCAAGTCTGTTTGGACTTATTTCAAAGGTAACTTTATTAAACCGATCCGAAACATTATGCCAGACTTTCAGAGTAGCACAGTCTGTTTTCTGTAGTATGGCTATGTCTAACTTCACTTCTTAAAGTTGTTTGTTTTGTAAAGCACTTTCATTCTTGGAGAATATTTTTCGAAGTTACACCATCAGTATAGATCCACAGAATTCTTTGTTTGCATTTCCAGCTGCTCTATAATAAATTCCGTCTGTGTTTTATCTATATTTGTATTGATTTTTCAGCTATGCTAGCTTATGTCTGTCCTCTGCCTTACTGACCCTGAAGTCAACCAAAGTGGTGGGTGTACAGCCAATTTCAGATGGCATTTGGTTAGTTTACTCCCTTTTAAAGTAGTTTAGGAAATGTAACTCAAATATTTCTGTTATTTGACAAGCCTGTTTAACTTTTCCAATTTCACTCCTTTTACTCTGAATTTCCTTCTCCTTAATATTTTCCAGTTCTAGAGAAAGGGATTAGAAATGTGCCTCACCTTTAGCTATTTTCATTGTACTTTGCGTTCTAAATTTCTAGCTTTGTTTGTCCAGCTATTGATTTTTTTTTTTTCCCCCTAATCCTGGGTTTATATATATTTTGGCTTTGTGCTACTGTGCATTTGTCTTTTAAGACATAGTTATATAACCCTGGCATGTAGCCTAAACTCATAATTACTTTAAAGAGAATTAGGGTGTGCAAGGAATGCAAGATCAGGCATTTGGAAAATGGTCCAGGGG
This sequence comes from Nipponia nippon, assembly GCF_047370975.1. Taxonomy (NCBI): domain Eukaryota; kingdom Metazoa; phylum Chordata; class Aves; order Pelecaniformes; family Threskiornithidae; genus Nipponia; species Nipponia nippon. The sequence continues at coordinate 42,840,615 of NW_028262380.1, read as the reverse complement.
AGCTGCTTTTTTTTTCCCTGTACAATGAGTATTTATCTTAAACAATTTCCATGACTCTTGGAAACTTATTTCACTTCTTCTCAGCTAATATGTGTTCCATTAGCATTTTTTGGCCTGAAGCCAGTTGATTCCTTCAGGCTTTGTTGAAGTGTGGGTTGCTTTTTTTCTTTTGTTTGTTTTTTGTTTGTTTTTTTTTTTTTTTTTCCCAGTTTTCTGTCTGAAATGATTCAGCTTTGATTTAGTGGCTATTGTGATGTTGGGTTTTGGTGGCTTTTAGTCTCCCAGACCAGTGACTAGAATTGCAGCTCCTTGTTTCAAAAGTCCAGACCTTTATTTATATGTTGTTTTATTGCAGAATGTATGGAATTCTGTCCAGGCAATATCTGATTAAAGTAGGATAAGAAAGTACATTTAGTGATTAGGTTTATTTTACTTTTTGAGATTCGCATCCCAGAGCCTGTATCAAACCATACTATCAGTCATACCATTCTGCTGGCAGTATTATTTAGGGCATGTTTTTCTTACAGCTCACTGGGAAATTAAAAAAAACCCAACACTGTATTACCTTTTACAAATATGCGGGACTGTTCCCTCACTTCACTGTGTATTGTGTTCTTTGCAATGTGTACTTAAGTAGAGGAAGCTGTACAGTATTTCTTAGAAGAACAAGCCAGAAAATAGTGATGCAAATAAATCAGTCAAGCAGGCACAGCTTTTTGAAGGCACTAATAAAACGTGAGCTAGTGTAATTACCTAGCTGACTGCAGGCTGAGGGGGACAAAGATCCTTAAAGCGCAAGACAGAAGATTCAAGGAAAAGAAAGTAACTTATGATAGTAGTGAGATGCTGACTTCCTTGTGTATCAGTGGAAAAGGCCAGTCAGCGATAAGGGGAGGTTGTGTGCAGCAAATAGTTCAGAGACAGGTAACCATGCTGGACTTTCCTCCTTTATTCATTGAAAAGCTAAGACTCATTATGTTGTGGTTTGTTTTGTTTCTGGAGTTGTTTAAACGTGTTTTTTTGTTTTTAAATACAATGCTCTTTAAGTACTCTGACATAAATCACACTTTGTTTTGAAGAAGCAAATGTATATTGCAACAAACTTCTGAATTAGTCACAGGTGACACCTGTTGTAATCTGAGTAGCAGAGTGAGAATAATTAAACTGGGGAATTTCCCTCTCCAATTCAACTACACCTCTAAGAGTTAAAGGCTTGAGGAGTTCCTCCCTTTGGGATATGCCGTATGGGATCCTGAGAAAAGACATTGGTACAGATAGTCAAGTGGCCATGGTTGAGACACCTCTTGATAGAAATTTGTTCCTGTTTGTGCATGGCTTAACGTAAATTGAGTCCAGTCGTCCCATTTTTAGAGATGCTGAATTGTTGCTTAAAACTGGTTCTGCAAAAATTAATTGAGGGAATTCAGCCTTATGTATCATCAAACTTTTAGCTGTGTTATGTCTGGATTGCTGTTCAGTTATTTTACAGCAGCATTCCCCACTAATTCCCCGCTGATAAAGATTACACGTACTCAGTGAAGATCTAAAATATGTTTCTTGCATTGTAAATAAAATACTAAATAAGAAGTAAAAAAAATATAATATTATTATATCACTTTGTATACCGTAGTTTAATTCTAAAACATTTTTCCAGTCAAAATAAATTTCCCACATTCTTTGCACAACTGATAGCATTTTTATCTTTAGTACTTTCTCAGGTAACCTTTTCCTTCTGATTTTGTAATTCTTATGCATTCACCTTCTCCTTGCACATAAATTAGGTTCTTAATGTGGCGTTGTTTCTGCTTGAAATCTAGAAGCCTCTTGGGACAAACCTGAATATTGAGCCTTTCTTGCCACAGCGCCCTGAACAGTTCCTGGGATTGAAATATGAGCTTTTTCATATTCTTCTTCCCAGCAGTAGTTCCATGTGGTTCCTGGCCAGGCAAGGACTGCTGAAGTAAAACCTCCTGCCGCCATAATTTTTCTTCTTTGAATCTTCCGGCATGCCCATCTTTTTTAGGGGTATCAGAAACTTGGCATAGCAACCACACATCAGCTGGGAGCTCTTCCCCTGTGAGGCTAGAACAGTGCTGGGGGCCTGTCATGAAGAGATTGAGCCGTTCTTCGAAGTATTTTCCCAGCTACCTATAAATGAATATGGCTAAACCTTTTTCCATGACCACTCTCTTTTTTTGCCCCCAGTGTTACTTATGTAAATGAATTCTGCAGAGCATTGTTATTTTAGAACCGTTGGATGATTGAGCAAGGGATTTTGAGTATCTTATTTTTAAAGTACAAAACATTTGTAAAATATTTCTGCAATAAACAATAAAATATTTAAATAATTTATAGGAATTGCAGTAAATCTAGTGAGAGAGAGAGGTCATACCCCAAAAAATCTCATTACAGCTATAGACAACTATTAGTTGCCTTTTTATTTTATAAGTCTATAAATATTGAGTGAGAGATACTTACAGTTAAGTTTGTTACCTTGAGCAGGTAATCATAATGGGACTTTGGTTTAGAAATTTCTATACAAGAAAGATTGATTCAATTTAGAGAGAGTGGTATTTTCCTGAGCCCCGACACCCTCAGATAGCTGTCGTGAGAGTATACCTGTTATGTGATACAGTATTTTCTGTAAGTGCTGATTTCAGTATGTTAAACAACTTATTTTTCCAAAGTCTTCTAGCATAAACACCCTATAGCAAAATCCTGTAAACATCCTACAGCAAAATCCTAAATACTAAACAATTTCAATTAACACAGTGGAATATCTTGGAGAGAATTAGATACACCCCCCCACCACCACCTTTCCTCCTAATAAGCTGAAGGAAGGATAGGTTTTACAGCATGGCAGAGTGTAAAGTTGTAAAAGGAACACAGTAGTTCTTTCAGAACAGATTCTCCATAAACTGAACAGACCCAGCAGCAAAATAAACAGTGTTCCATTATACAAGATACCTATAGGGAGTTATCATTATGCCAAACCCAGAAAAAGATTTACCCTGGATTTGGCAAAGAAGCAATCCAAGAATATGTTTGGGAATGAATACATTGGGGTACTGTCTTATTCTCCCCCCACCCCCGCCCTTATTGAATTCCTAATGTTTTGGGGTTTTTTTCCAAAAAAGATTCTGCTAGTTCTGTAAGTTCAAGATAACCATAATAAAATGTTGTAAGCCAGCATATGTTAGTGTATATTAATCATAAGGGCTGTGTTTTAACAAAGGTGTTACGTTTCTCCAAATACAAACCATACGTGTTATATAGTATTGTAGCAAAATCCTAGCTGCAAATATATTATGTTTTTAGTTTATTCAAAACAGTAGAAATTTGAGGGAAAATATACAATTGTCAGTCATTCTTTATTGGCACCCACCCCACTGCTGGGGCAAAAGGAGGCCAAACTCCTTGAAAGTCCAGTTTTGGTCAGTGAGTAAGTATCAGTTTATTGATAGGAACTGTATGTCTGCAATGCCGTCCTTTTCCAGCCCAAAACATATTGTTGTTGTGATATGGAAAAATCCTCATTTGCTATGGGTTTGCGGGCTATTTTTTTGTTTGTTTGGTGGCTGTTTTTTTGTTTGGTTGGTTGTTTTTTTTTCTTTTGATCACACTATATGTAATAAATGGAGCTGAACTGCTTTTAAAATAACTCCTCTGGGTAAGTGCATTTGTTGAGCTAGAAGATTAATTTGCTTCAAAAAATTTAAAAGACTCTGCAGTTATCCTTCCTAATCAGAGTAGACAACATCCCTACTGTTGAGATCAGTAGAATTAGTGAATACGCCAAATGATCAGTCACCAGCATAGCTGGTGATACCGTGAATTAAACTTCCTGCCTGAGAACGGCTGTCTGCTGCTGTTGTACTTGTTCTCACAACGGGTGCTTGTAGAAGTCCGCAAAACTTTTGGCATCCCATAGGTTGCTGCCTAGGCACGGGCCTGCAGTACTGCTCCCTCGGCATATCCTCTCAAAGGAACTTTTACCTTTAAAAGTCTGGGTTGAGATACAGCATCCCTGACCGTGAAGCACTCCTCGGCCAAAACCTCACATAACAGTCCTTGGCATGCTTCTGGAATACAAATGTTGCGTGTTGTTTAGCTTTGTCAAAGAAAGGCCTTCTCATGGCCTAACTAAAACTGTAAAAGGGAAAGTATCAAAGGTTGTTAGCACCTGTGTGTCATCAGTTAGCAGATGTTGTCTGTCTGCTCCATCCACATTCTTTTAGTCTGTTTTAATTTTAAAGCCTAGTTACAAATTCAAGTAGGATCTTAAAAACTAATACAACCATGTGAAAGCAAAATGTTGTTCATAAGAATTCATATAGGACAAAAAAATCAAAATGGTGATTTTTACAGAGCATGGTCATCTTAAACCACAGAAACTGCATACTTACGAAGTTGTTGTATCTAATGAAAACCTATACAGATAAATAGAATTTCAATGCCTTTAAGAAAGTCTATATATCTACTGCTTCATTGACTTTTCAGAATATTTTATCACTGACCACACCACGATACCTGTTCAACTTTGTTTTTAAAGAGACTTCCAGTTTTATTTTTATTTAATTTTCACTTTTAATGTAAAAAATCATCTTTTAGAGGAAAAAAAGGGAGCTGGAGAATACTTCAGAATCTTCTGGATATCTGCAGATTGGTATTTCTGTCCTACAACGGAAGCGTGGACATTTTATTGCATGTTTTAATTGAGCTTAAAGTGAAAAACACTGTTTTTAATAGAACTGCGTAGGGAGAGGGATAAAGTCCTAACCAAAATTCAAGATGAAATAGCAGAAGTTTTGTTTTAATGTATGGTACAATCTTTCTACCTGTTCTTGTCCAGGTAACGAGAAAAAAAATACCCAGCATTCACTGTAAATTAGATAGCAAAAATGCAGTGATAGCTGTGATGTAATTTAGAGCAAGAGGTCGTATACATCTTAGGGAGGCATCAAAGCATGCAGTCATATTACACTTCACAGATTTTACAAAACTATTCCAATAATTCTGGTTGAATGAAATGTAGCATTTTAATATTCAGGCTTACTGCAGTATAAACAAATTTGTCTTAACAAATTGTCTTAGCTGATGTATGCAAAACTTGATGCTTCCCAAAAATACTGGTAAGAAGCCCAGAAAGAGATGTATGGTGCAAACTCTCTCAAAGGATTTCTGTGGAAGATGAGCATGTAAGATTGGATGAAAATAGAAGTTAAAACTAATTTGGGCAAGTTTGTTCATCCATTTCTACCCATACATATCACAAAAAAATTACGTGAAAAGAAGTTTATAAAGTACAAGAACTTAGTTTAAAGTGTCCTATGATTCCCTTTAATCTCTACTCTTTCACCTTCATACAGAATCTCATCTGATTGCCCTGTCATCATCTTGAGCAAACATTGGGAATGCCGGCAAGACAAACTCTTTGCTTTCAGGTCTCCAGCCTTGTATCTGTGATTTCACAACAGGATTTCTGGGAAAGTCCTGATAAGCCAGTAACAGTCCAGTCTATCTAGCATAGACCATCCTACGTGTATGATCCATGAATTTCTGACCTACTGGAAAAAAATCTGGCTGGAAATTCTGATGTCATACTGAGCATGTGCAAGGCTGAATTTTTGGTAGGAAGGGTTTTTGTTTGTTTACTTTTAAATAAAAGAGCTCATGATCTAGCCAAATATAGGCATAGTTTAGTGTAGAGAAAAAAGACTTATTTCTGGCACTAGTAAGATCCTCTGCCAAATACATTAATTCTCTACAGAAGCGTTCACATGCTAGAACAACCTTAAGATGTAAGAAGCACATTCCCCTTTTATTAATTTCAACTTCAAAACTTCAATTGCAAAGACACCTAGAACTTCTTTGTATAAAACTTAAAAAGAGAGACAACAAAAATATTCTGATCAGGTGTTTGCCATGGATTATTTCAGCACAAATGGAAATTTTCAAAGCTGTAAGCAGATGTCTGCAGGTTCTTCTAGCAATGTGCTGTGGACATCTTTAATAAAAGATGATGCTATACTTCGAAGAGCATATTACTGCTTACCAACAAACTGTCTGAATGCTTTCTCCTGTAACCATGGCAAACGCCCTGCTGGGTTTCACACCAACACCTTTGGCACAGGTGAGCGTTGTGCTAGTTTAGTGTCTCTTTGGTTGCCATACAGAGAGAGGACTTGCTGATGCAAGAAGTTTTGGTCTGTAAACAAAGTATCATACAATGATGAAAGAGCTCTCTTAAAAAGCATTTTGATGCAGTATACAGTGGTGGAGTGGTTCATGATCCACTAGGAAAAGAGAAGCGCCAGTCAACAGCTTTTCTGTGTATTTTAGAACGATTGCATTCCTTTTCCTAAGCCAAAACATAGCCATCATCATTGCATAAATGTAAATCTTTCCTGAGAAGTCTGGTTCTCTTCCTTCATTTCCTGTAGCATGTTAGCTGCAGTTTATTTCAGACTGTTTTCTCTTAAGCTCCCAGAAAATGTAAACAAAGCATAAAAATCTTGTCCACAAATCTTCACACTAACTCATTCTGAACTCCCACTAGGAGTACACTACCCATAAGATCACTTATTGCAAATTACTATTGAAGTCTTCTTTTTTTTTTTTTTTTTAAATACGTTGTAATGTCTAGGAAGAAGAAACCTGGTTTCTAAAGGACAAAATTAAGTCTGTAGGATGTTGTGTTTTGACAGTCCCAAACTTCATGATGCATGTCTTTTTGTTATACATTATAGTGGGTTTTGGGTGCTCAAAAGTTCTGTTCTCCTGAGCATTCAATAAACATGACTCCTACAAAGGAAGAAGATCTCACTAGTACAGTGCACTAAGAGAGCTAATATAAAAATGATTTTGTATTGCTGAGTTAATTTTATTACAGTGCTGCTTTATTTTCTGTTTAGCCCTGTCTGATCTGTGGATCTTCTAGTTTGCCCAACAGACTGAGATGAGTGAAATGATGGAATAATGCTGTCAAGTTTTCTGTTATAGTTAGCTTGAATTTGTCATTTCTTAATTTCATTCTGCTGCTCCTCTCGGTAGTCTGTGCTTATTTACTGTTTACTACTTGCAGGTATCACTAGTTTTCATTTAACGAAGTCATGCAGCATATATTTCTCTCTAAAACCGGACTAGAAAGTGGTCATCTACTTGCAACTGATAGTGATTTCTGCTGCCATTCTATTTATTTCCTCCATTTTGATGATAACATGTTGGCAAATGTTTTCCAGGTCTAAATACAACGGGGCATGTCAACCATATATATGGAGAGTAGTACTTCCTATTCCCATGAATGTGTGCCCAGCTCTCTCCTACGTGAGCATTGTCCTTGGCTACTGCTGTAAATATAACTCAAATGTAAGACTTTTTACCACTCATGACTGCATTATATTTCAGAGTAGCTTTCATCCAGGTTTCCCCCAGGATGTGTTTTAGTACTTCTGCACTGAAAGTTCTGGCAATACTATTTTGATATGAATGCACATGGTTTTCATTCAGATATATATATTGTTAATGTTGCTCACATGGGTTTGTAATCAGAAAAGCACGCATTAAGATTAAATGAGAATTCAATTCAAGCAATATATTGATGTGTAGTAATGAAATATCGTTGACCAAAGTCTTGATATTAGGCAAATGTTTTTGGTTTCAGTAAAAGATGGCAGTTCTTTTAGAGTCCCACTTACATTTAGTTGACAAAAATCTCTGATACTTGAAAAAAATATAATTTTTAGATATGATAGTTGCAGCATCATGAAAAGCTTTTCTGCACAGTTATGTTTAAATATTTAATGCTATGCTGTCTGTTTTTCTTATCTTGGTGAAAATACCGAGATATAAATTTCTTGTCTCTTTCTTCTGATTCCATGCAATAGTATTTTAATGGTCAGCTAAACTGTGCAGATTAATTTTAAACTGGGAAATAACCATTCTTTGCCTGTGTCTGTGTGGCTGCCTATGGGTACCTGTACACTTCCATGTGTGCGTTCTGTGTCTTTCCTTGAAAGTTCTGGGAGAAATTTGCAGCAAGCAGTCCTTGATTATGCTATCTTGGTTTCAGTGTGGACATGTGTTTCTTTCAAGAGTATCTAAAGTGTCTAGAAAAAGAAAAATGTATTAAGCCTACACATTATATATTGGCCGATACAATTTGGAACGATACTTTGACATGAAAGAAATAGTATGTTTAGCTAATAAACTGAAGGCAGCAAATATAGCACTGATTTCTAAAAAGAGTTTGCAGGGAGTTTCAGAGGACTCTTGACTGATGAGCCTGGTATCTGAAAAATTAGTAGATAATATAGAAATAATAGTATGATCTAGAATAAAGAAATTAGAATAATAAGGTCATGAACATAATGTGACATTTTGGGAAAACAAAATAAATTTTGTAAATAGAGGTAGCACCTCACAAATCTATTCAAATGATATGAAAGAATCAACAAGAACCATGTGGATGAGTGAAGTCTAGTTGATACAGTCCACTGGATTTCCAAAGGTTTTCCACACAGTCCGTTTTGAAAGGCTTCTGAAGAAACTTAGCAGCCAAGAAATAAAGGCTTGACAAAATATATCTTCTTGCCCAAATAAAATGTGTTTAAGAGAAAGTAACCAAAAATAGAAGTAAACCGTCAATTCTCAAAAAAGCAGAAGATAACTAGTTGAGCTCCACACAGAGCTGTGCTGAGTCTGGCACTGTTCCTCATATGTGCCTCTTTTTCCAGATCACTTCTGTTTTAAAAAACAAAACAAAACAAAACCCCCTTCCTCTAAACAAAAAAAAACAAAAAAAAAATTGGTGTTCAGGTTTCAAGTGTTTAGGTACAACAGATACGTTAAGAATTATTTTTGTCAGTTAAGTCAATGTATGTTCTCATAGTTTGGCAAGAGATTTGTTGAAATTCTGTATTAAAATATATTATTATCAGTATGTGTTTCTATACATATACTGTTGATTGTGCTTTACAATATTACTAAATGTTTGAGCACTTATGTTAAATGCTGGTATTCTTAATTTTCATTACAAGGCTGAACACTAGTACAATCATAATTAGTTTAGTTTTGTAGTTTATGTATTCGGTGTCCCCCAGCAGCAGGTTGAAACAGTTGCTGGTGTTTCCCTAAACGTGACAGATGGTTGTGCACCAGTACCTAATACCTTCATATTCAGGTGATAAAACTACTCAGGCCCATCGGGTTAATGATGTGGTCTTTGCCGGCACATTTCTATTCCACTGCTCCTGTAGAGCCTTCTAGTTTTTGACTACACAAAACTGCCATGACATCGATGCGGAGCTGGACAGCAGGAGTACTCTCTGGCCCCCGTGCAGGTAGGACAGCATACTGCGTGGTTCTCTGAGGGCAGCGCTTCAAGCCCGTGAGAAAGACACTGCCACGGCCCAGCCTCGTTGCAGCTCTGGATTTACTGTGGGCAGCGCAGTAGTTGGAGTGAGTGGGTCCCCTGGGGGAGGAGAAGGAAGGATTCAGTTGTGCAAGCGCAAAATGAGAAGACGGCATGGGGTACACGTGTGCTCTACTTGCTGAAAGACTGCTGCTGGGGTCAATGGTAGCAATTTAACTATGTGGAGTCTTTAGGGAGAGAAAACCTGTACTCTGAAACCTGTTTGACCAGACAGAGAGAGGTCTGGAATTGTCATTGAAAGTCAGTTGAGTAGTAACTTCCAGATCTCTGGGAGATCATCCTTTCTGCAAGGGTAGAGGCCTAAGCTTTCGTATGCATTTATCTAAGTTTTTAGATGGCTTTCTTAAGAGCACTGCGAGTTTCTCATTCAGCAGAGACGTACTCCTACTTGCAGAAAGGAAATATGGCACAACAGCAAAAGAGCAAACGTGGAACAGCACCTCAAAGATAGAAGGACATGTCCTTCTATCCTGAACATATCTGTTGTGGTGTCATTCATTCCATTCAGAAGAACGGATGTCAGATGACAGGGCCTGGACAGTAAATTGGTTGCAGAATCAGCGGCGAGTTATTTGTCAGTAGCCTGAACACCTGCTGGAGATGATGGAGTTGTTCTGAAATAAACCCCTACTGCTGCAGCCTTTAGCAGTGGAGAGGATGAGCTCCATGAGCTATCCCGTTTTCTTTTAAATTACTATTTGACAATCATATGTCCTTCTGACTTTTGTTTAATTTATTCTTAAAGCCTTTCTGTATTTTGGATTTTAATTTTAGCACTTTCTTTGTTAGCTATGAAAGTTTTAATTACATTCATCTTGAAACAGATAACTTGAAACCAGGAGATTTTTCTGGACATAAATTCTACTAAATCGATCCTGTATGTTTCTTATTTTGCTGTAGTTCCCCCCCCCCCCCCCCCAAGGTCAATTTAGCATGGTAGTTTATGTACGTAATGTAAATATGATGGGGTCAATATATTTTTTATTCTGCTATTCTTATTAAGCTGTTTCCTTAAGGTTTTCTAGTTTGAGAGTTTCTTACAAGTAAACAAACTTGTTCAGGCCTCTGTTGAGGGCAAGAATGCAATATAAAAATACCAGAGTCTGTTTTCTGTCGAGCTGAAAATACAACTGGCTTAACGTGTTGGGTGCCGCTGAAGGAGTGTTACAGGAAGGTGGTTATAAATGTGCCTTTCTGGTCTCCCTAATTATTTTTGTTCATGCACTTGTGCCCAGGAGCAGTCACTATTGCCCCGTACATCAGTGACTTAAGGCAGCGCTCTCGGTGTTCCAGTCTGTTACTTGGTTTCTGCTTCACCCAGACATCCACGGGAGCTTGCAGGAATGGAAGAACTTTTAGCATTGCTTAAGGACTTCTTTTCACAACGTAATGCTAAGGAACCATATTGAGAAATACAGGAGTGCTTCCAGACTTCCAAACAGAATTAGAAAGTTAGAAGTTTAGCTACAACTTCTTCTTTAATTTGTTGCAAAATATTGATGCTTGTCATGCTGCCTTAGAGAGGCCTGTCTCACAAGACTTTTACTAATTTTGAATCATTCCTTTGTGAAGGGTATTCCTTTTAAGGAGTCACAGCTCAATTAATTTCCTCAGACAGAGAGGTCTCTGCGTATTAACTTTCTTCGTTTCAGTCGTCACTGTGGACATATTCAGTACATATTCTCCTGAACTCTTACCGTTTCCACATTTAAAGAAAGAAATCACTTCCTGCGGGATTCCTTGGTATTTATTTGAAAAACGACTATCCCATAAATGCCTGTGACATTCCACTTCAAAGAGACTAAATCTAAAAGATGTGAACAAAAAATAGAGTGACCAGCAGGGCTAATTCTTTTAGGTAAGTGCTCTTCCTTGCTTGCTGTCGGCCTCACGTACACGCGTGCATTCAGGCTGTGAAGTTCTTTCTCATGAAGTACCTGACGCGCTACTAAGTTATCAAGCAACAGCCGTAACGGTAGGGAGTGCTCTGCTAGCAAATTTACACCGACTTGCAGCAGGTAGGCTGCTCTTTGGAATAGTACTTAAGAGTTTGGGGATATTTTGGGGGTAAAACTCGTCTCGCTGGCTTCCTGCATGTAGCACGACAGAACAGCCCCTTTTTAAAAAACGGGTAGCGCTGTTGAGGGAGTCCTTTTTCTCGGCAGAAAGCAGCAGTCAAATCCCCGAAGGACAGGCTGTAACCTGTTCTAAAACGAAAAATATGACAAGAATCTGAGCGTTTCTCCACTGGAACGTTGTAACGTGGTTTTCCTTTGTCTTGCCGCCAGCGCTCTGCACACGCTGCTACGGCAGCTTCCAAAGCGGTGCTACCCGGGACGCCCGCCGCGGCTCGGCGGCCGCAGAGGTACGGCTGCTGGGGGGAGGCATGGAGCAACCCGGGCCGCCCTGACGGCGGCTCCCGGCGGGATCCCCGCTCCGCCGCGCGGAGCGAGCCCGGCTGCCCGGCAGCGGCCGTGCGAGGGGCCTGCCCGGGCCGGGGCCGCCCCGCCCCGCCGGCGCCCGGGGAAGGTGCTCCTTACATGGGCATGGCCGCTGCTCGCCCGGGGCCCGGGCGGGGTGGCCCGCCGGAGCCGGGCCGCGGCCCAGCCGGGGGCGGCGCGGGCCGCGGGGTTCAGCCAGACAAAGAACAGTCCCGGCAACCAAATAAGGAAGCGGGAGCCGGAGGATTTCAGAATAGGAGCAGGGGGGAGATGTAGGCGGGGAAGCGGTCGTTCTGCAGGAAGCTGCTCTCTGTTGGTGAAAGCGAAGTGGTAAATAGAGGGGATCAAGGCTCACGAACTTGTCGTTATCCTTCTGTAATCTTCTGCCAGCAAAGCTGACGAACTCAAGCTGTGTTTGTCATATTTTCTCATGTTTCTGAAAGCTCTTTATAGGTTTCTGTTTATAAAGGAGGGGTCTTTGGCAGCCCCGTTGGCTAGCAGCTTGGAGATAAATGAGTCGTCTTCTGCCAGGGGAAAAAAAGCCCATTGTAGAGAATTTCAGGCATTACGAAAACACGTTATGAATTTTTGTCTACTGCAGTGTTCTAATGAAAACTTAGAAATTCACCTAGAAAGGGTATATATGCACCCCCAAGAGACTGAGGTGTCTTTGCAGCTGAGCACAGTTGTAGAGAGAGAAGAAAGAGAGTACTAAAAAACCCCATCCTGACAATTCTGATAGCAAAGCATTTCATACAAAATGACTTGGTGGAAAAATATTCTGGGATATGAGAAATGCAAGTAAGCTACTGTTTTAAACATAGGTAAGGAATTCATACCCTGCGATCCTAATTGCCAGTGTCTTGGGACTTTTTTTTTTTTTTTTCTACTTACATGGACTGAATTTAAACGGTCTTATTCCTGATGGGAAAAGACACAGAACACCATTCACCTTTTCACTTCAGACTTTCTCGGAGCAGGAAGAATCAACACAACAGAAACATTCAGTAGATGAAGGAGCAGCTGTGATCTCTGCTGACTGTGTGAAAGCTACAGCAGAGAAAACTAAATAGCTATGGGCACAAACTTCAGCAGTAAGGTTTAACATACTGGCTTGCTTTGCTCTGGTTTCAAAACGTTAGCAACAGAATGTCTCCTCAATTCACAGCCTTTATAGCAAACAATTAAATGCACGATGAGCTTGACATCCTGGTGAAAGGAAGTAAGTTATGCCTTGATCTCGAAATTGTGACCAGATCAGCTCATAAACAGCTACTGAAAAACATTTTAAATATTGTGGGGAAGCCTGACTTAGAAGAAACAGCTTCTTTATCTTGCCTGACAGGCCTCCCAATTACAGCAGCTGTAAGTTACTAAAGTGTGACTAATTGAAAGACACTCAGTATTACTGTATCAGGAGTATTAAAGAAGAGAATGTAGTGTTGAGATTTGAGTTGGGAACTGGAAAGAACTTACGGGTGACATTCAAATTGGTGTAACCACCTGTGACTTTTATATAAGCCTCCTAACAATTTAAGCGTCTGAAGTGTAGGTAGACCTGTCATAGATGCATCGTGATGCTTGCAAATGTGATTTTAATATCACAGCTGAAGAGTGTTATGACAATCGTACTACGAAGTAAAGAAGAAACCATAGATACAATGCTAACAAAACCACGGGGAGTAAGCCTTAGGCAAGGTTATTTTGCTCTTGATCCTGATATGTTGGCTGAAACAGAAGAATATATTACAGGTGTCTTTGTAATTTATTTCATTAATAAAAAATAGAGAATCTGAGAAGAGTAGTAGAGTGAGGGAGAATGAAAGTGCAAGGAAAAGCTGCAAGAGTTGGGAAACAAATACAGGGCAGAACCAGCTGCACAGCTTGGGAGAGAAAAGAAATTGGACAAAAACTTAGAAAACAATTCTCCTTTGTGGGGTTAGTGAAACCGGCAGCTTAAGAGGGGTCAAAATCCTTTTGAGTCTGAGTGAATCGTTTTCCAGGTTATATTTTGTTATATTCAATGTAGCTATTTCCAGAGCTCATACACATTGCTATAGTGTAGTTGCGCAGGCCAGGAAATTCTCACGGATTACTTGTGGTCAAAATAGACTGAGAACGTGGAGAACAAAGTATCTAGGTACTTTAAGGGAGCCGTTGGGATGCTTGACTTCTCTATATGCTTGTTGTTCAACCGTCACTGTTCTGGTTCCTTGTTAGAAAGCGTCTATCTAGTAGACCTGCGGTTTTTCTCCATGCCGTCATAGAGGTTACACAGTAAGTCCAATCAATATCATTTAAACAATTTTGTACCCTGAAGACCTTTGCTATTTTAGTCCAAAACATGAAGTAATTAGTGTTATAACAAAGAAGACTTAAGCATGAGTCACTTCATCACCATGTATATACACGTGCATGTGTGTGTATACATATATGTCCATTAAAACGGTAATTGCCTTCTTATGAAAATTGTCTCAGCAACAGAAACTTTTAGTTTTTGTTTTCCTCTATGTATAATTAGAAGTTTGGAAAAAGGTCCTGTTTTCATTTTATTTTTGTTGAATCGTGTTTTAATAGATCAGAGACTTTGCAGTATGATATGCTTTCAAATGCTGGCTCTAGCAGCAATGGTTTCCCCTCTGTAAAACACATAACTTTGATGGTGTGTATTGGCAGAATTGAAAGTGATGGGAAATGTTTTCTCAAATAATCTTTCTTGTAACAAACATGTGATCCTTTATTTTCCAGAAGTGCTGAGAAAAACAAAAGCCACAAACAACTTGATACTCCTAGTTCGACATTGTGAATTTCACCAACAGGAACTAATACCAAAAAAAGCACTTCACAGTTACGGCCTCAGTGTCTGCCAACACCAGCAAAGCTAGGTAGTACGGGATGCTTGTAATACAGGATTTGAGAGGCTTTTGAAATAGCGCTAAATGCTTTGGACTGGTACGTGTTTGCCAATTGCCATTTCAGAAGTATAGTTAGTCCGTTTTGTTTTTAGGAAAACCTAACTTTGCATTCTGGCCTTCTAAAGAAATCTTAAACTCTCATGCATTCCAAAAAATCAGTGGCCTGTTCCTGGCATAGCAGTCCCCATTCAAAGCTTTTAAATGTTGTCAAGTACAGTATGGGAGGGGATGTAATTTTATGGAGATTTTTTTTTTGTTTTAAATAAAAATTTGAAAATCCACAATGGTTGGCATGTCAAAGCTTATTTCGCGTAGCTAGCGTAAATGGGGTGCATTTCCTTTATGTAAGAAAAACAGGGAGAGTGCTGAATTGGGCTCCATAAATCATTGAATTCAGTCAGCTGCATATGAATCAGTTTGAAAGCTTGTAAACTCTTTCAGTTCCCTCTTCTAGTCCTTTAGTGTCTATGTTAGTGCCATTTCCATCTGAGCTTAACGATGTTTGAACTGTAATATGATGCAAAGCTCCATTGTGGCTAGCTGAATACTATTTGGGTTGATTTACAGGCACGCCTATATTCTTGAATTAATTTCCACTTTTTAAGACCAGACGAATCTCATGTCATGTGTCTCCCCCGTGTAGAAAACACCATTTGAGTCTCAATCACAACTTCATAGCCCTCAGAATTTTTAGTTCTATTTTTTTGTTTTCTTTTTGAAAAACATCCTGGTTTGATTTAAAGAATTTGAGAGATCTGATCTTAACTAGCATGATCAGAATTGCTCACTCCAGTGTAGCTTTTAATGTCTTTGTTATTCACCAGCTAGGATGCTAAAATTTTGCATATTGTAATGAAGAAAAAACAAGTTGGCAAATAGAAGAAAGGAAATAGAATTGTGTAATTATTTGTAGTATAGTAGCACCTGGAAACTAGCTGTTGTGGATGGCAGTGTATGTACACTCTGTTAAAATACACTTCCTTCGCTGAAGATACACCGCAAGCAAAAAGGTTGCATTTAAATACTACAAATTATTCTGCAGTAGTTTAAGAACTTGACAGACTCTCTCAGGAAGTCCATTGAGTTGTTTGATCTTCATTTGTTTTCTCTCAGATGGCTGCGGATGTAATTACTTCGTGTAAGGTCTTTCTGCAGTTTCAGCCTTTTTCTCCTGAAGTCATCCTTTTTATTTTTCGTACTTTAAGCAATACTAATTTCATTTTATTTACAGTGTGGCATAAAAAGTGAATCTTTGTTTTGTGAAGATTCTGAAACTTTGACCAAATGCTAGCAAAACCCCCTCGTACAACTTCAGGCAGTTTGGCATTTTCCTGTTTGACTAATGGCATTTACCATTACCTCCAATAGTTCACAGAAATTAATTGTTGAGTTTTTTACTGCATTTTTCCAAAGACTGTTTGTTGTAATTGTCATTACATTTTAAATATTTCATTTAAATATTAGGACTTCATTGGAGTTGTATGCAATTGTCTTTTTACATGTGAATTAGTTTCCCTCATTCTAGTTTGCCAGTCATGCTGTACATATCGTTGGAAACTCCTTAAACTAGAAACAAATGTTCCTGGAGCTGGAATGATAGGCAAAGTTGTTTACAAGAAAGAATCACAGATCATATTAAGTTACGCATATGGTTTTGTTTCCTTTCTCTTTGGATCTTTATCTCACATTGTGCCTCATGTTTGGTTCCCAGTAAGCTGAGCCTCATTTTCACTTTCCATGCCCGGTTATGCTTGTGGAGTCACAGTGCAGCAAGTGTCTTCAGCTAAGCTGATGTGCACAAGCTGTCTTTTTGCTTTCATCTTCCATCCCCATGAAGTGAACACGAGCGTACATGCATAGACATAAAATTCTTCTCCAAAATTCTTGGAACGTATGTGCAAAATATGTGCAATGTAAGAGCTGTGACAGAAGAAAATGTCAGAGAACGCAGTTTTCTTTACTGTGATATTCACTCACTCTGTTATAATGAAATACAAAGGAGAAGGTGCAGTTAAGAGACGTGAAGTCTAGGTACTGGTTTTCTATAAGTGGCTTTTCCTACCGCACATCCGTCTGCTCTTTGTTGTGTGTGTTAGATTGTCCGCAGCTATTACTGGCTGAGCTGTGTTCTGCTTGTTAGATAAAATACTATCCTTGACCAGCATACTTACCCCAAATCATATAGAGACCTGATTAGCGATGAGTAATGCCCTTTTTTGTCTTTGTACTATCTTAATACTACATGTATGAGCTACCATGCTTCTTCCCCTACTCATGTACCAGAATTGGAAAGAGCGTTAGTGCAGTGCCAGTCTTCTCGCTGCCAGGATCTGGCATGTCACTCTCTGTTCTAGCAATGGGGAGAGGCTTTATTTCCCCCTCCCTTTTTCCTAGTTGGCAGCATTCCTCTGTTATCCCTGTTACGTTCAGGAGCGGTGGAGTGATGAGGAGTGAGTTCTGAGGCCTGAAGAGGGCTGGGTGGTGAGGAGGAGTGAAGGGGGTTGAGTCAGCAGGGGAGCCTCAGTGCCACTTCGTTCTGCATCGTCCGCTGTAGAATGAAATTTCTCAGGTACAGGTCTTGCTCTTCTTGGGGGTTCATACCAGTTGGAGAAAAACAGTTATGATGATGTTCTTGTGTAAACCCAGCATCCAGAGCTGGACTATAATATGCATGGATTGGAAAGTGGAGCTGAAAGGAAAAAGAGGAGCACCCTTACTTTCGGCTGCCCTAAAATCTCTTAACCATTGTCCAGGGTGTTTAATAGTAGTGAGATAAGAGGCAACATGTTTGTATACGTACGTCTTTTTCCTGTCCACGTTGTAGAAAATTCAAGTGATGCTACTGATCACCTCTGTGGACTAAGCATGGATTTGAGAATGGAGGTTTTATGGATGTATCTTTTGAGATTGTCCGTCTTGTTTTAAGCAGACGTTCAAGTGGATGTTACGAATGATTAGTTGCATTCTATGATTACTTATAAAACTGATGTTGGCACGTAATCAGTAAGAGAGCACTTGGAGCCAGACCAAGCGCGTTCGAGTAGGAAGGGCATGAACCGACAACAGAAATCTGTTCTTCAGTCTTCATCTCCTTGTGGGGGAAAAAAAAAAAGGAAGAAAAAGAAGTATCTACCTCCAAATGATGCCCTTAGTGGAATACGCAGTAGTAATTAATGTACTTACAGTAAGCTTTTGACACTCTGGGTGGTTTTGCGTAGTTAGACTGCAAAATCGCATGATTTTTGTAACGTACAGTGGATGTTCTCTGAACTCTGATGCTATTTGACAGGTGATGAAGATGAGGGGATTGTTTATAAAACAGATGGCTGAGGTGTGCAATGGAGTGATATGTTTTTTCTGAAAAAAAGTCTTCAGTTCAGTTTAACCTGAAAACTCAGGGACTCGGTAGTGATGAGTGGTGGCCTAAGTGTTACTTAAAAAGAGCAGAAAAGTATTCAAAAGCTTAGAAGAATAACTTGAGACAGGCATTGCTCCGGCAGCTCGCCATGAAGCCATGCGGCCGCTCTGCCGTGCGGAGCCAGGCGCCGCGGGAGCCACGGACGCTTCCCCGCGCCGAGCGGCCCGGGTCAGCTCCCGCGGCGGGGAGCCGGGCGGCGGCGGGGAGCCGGGCGGCGGCGGGGCGAGGTGGCGGCGGCGGGGCGAGGTGGCAGCGGCGGGGCGAGGTGGCAGCGGCGGGGACGTTCCCTCCGCTCTCCAGGCAGCTGCAGCGCCCGCTTCTGCTGGAGCAGCCATTTCTCAAGCTTTTCTGCTGGCTGTGGATGCCGAGGTCCTGGAGGGGAGACAGCGGACTTCCAGCATGGGACCCCAGCCTTTTTGGGCAAAAAGCGCACCCGAAAGTCCCGGTTCTCGCAGCTCCGAGGGGAGAGCAGTTAGACGGCGGCAGCAGGGAAAGGCGATCCCGGCGGCGGTTCGCTGCGGGCCAGCCCCATTTCCCCGCCGCCCCCGGCAGCCGGGGACCGCCTCTCGCAGGCACCGGGGAGCCCGCCGCGAGCGCGGGACTCTTAACGTGAAGCCGCCGGAGTGGGACGCGCCCGCGGGGGCCGCCTGAGTCAGGCGCGCGGCCCGCCCGCCCGCGCGCCCTATATAGCGCCGCCGCGTACCTGCGGCCGCCGCGACGCCCCGCTCCCGCTCCCGCTCCCGCCGCCGCCCGTCTCCCTCCGCTCCCGAAAACTTGCGCT
The DNA here is from genome assembly GCF_047370975.1 of Nipponia nippon. Classification (NCBI taxonomy): domain Eukaryota; kingdom Metazoa; phylum Chordata; class Aves; order Pelecaniformes; family Threskiornithidae; genus Nipponia; species Nipponia nippon. The sequence goes on along the minus strand of NW_028262380.1, from coordinate 42,821,627 downwards.
CGGGGATGTGGTGACGGCCCGCCGAAACGCTGCCGAGGTAAGACGGCAGGGTACTGTCCCGCGTTCGTACGTGACGTGCGTCCTCCTGATGAGGGGAACGCACGGCGGGAGGGGTGATGGAAGGCGAGAGGTCGGGGCAAACGAAATCGGGCTGGAACCGGATCGGGCTGACCGCCTTTCTTTCGAGTGTTTCTTTTTCGCGCGACTCTGTCTTGCCCTTTTAGCTCGCCGCGTCGCCTGTAGTTGCATTCGCGTTTGGCCGATGCACTTTATTTCCCGACCTTGGCCATCGCCTTGGTGCTTCCGAACACTGAAGGGATGCTGTTGTGGCAGCAGCGGCTGTGGGTGTCTCTGTAGCTCAAGACTTGCTAAATCGGTTGTTAGTAAATGTGACAGAGAAGTAAAATATGAGTGCTTTCGCAGCCTTCTTTGTAGGAGACTTCTGTAGGAACCCGGTGATACTCCTGGATGAAAAGAGAGTTGGTAATGGACAGGGGACTTGGATGCTTTAGAAGACTTACTATGGCTTCTTACCAAAATTAAACCAAAATCAAGTGAAATATTCGGGGTTTTTTGTCCTGTGGAATTCATTAGTCTCTAAGGAAGACATATTTGGTGAGCTAGCAATGATGTACTCTTGTAGCTGACTTTTTTGTCGAATGTTTATCATTGAGTGTTGAAAGGAATTTGGTGTTACTTAGTAACTTTGTAACTTATAACAGTAACGGCTCTGGAGATTTTTTTTTTTCTTCTTTTCCAAGTCTGTAGCAGACATTTGTTTAAATTTTAGTAGCGAAGACAAAAAAAAAAAAAAAAAAAAAAAAAAAAGTGAAAGTTTCCTGGCAGCAGGCACGTAATTAGAAAGAAGGCTGGGAAAAGTAAGACTGGCCTGCCTTATAATGATGTGTTTACAGAAACTTGGAAAGCAGAGATATGCATTGGCTATCAAAGAGAAACCAACGTCTGCTGTTGGAACATTTGGGTCAGCCTTATATTAAGGAATATGGCACTGCAGAGCATGCATCTAAAAATAGGAGCGGACACATTCAATGTTTCGTTAGGCTTTGAGGTCAAGAAACTGTTTTTCCACAGTGTTCTGTGGCTGTATTGAACTGAAACCATGATTCCTGGGACCAAACCTTATATTTCTGAAATTAACACTGGAAGATGTATTACATATTGTATGGAAAGTTTTATGTCCGCTCACAAGTCTGTGTGCACCGAAATGCACTGGAGTTCTGGGGTGGGAAAAGTTATGATGATGTTCTTAAGGAAGCCCAACAGTTAGAGTTTCAAGGCATCCAGAGCAGGTCTGTGATTCACAATGCATACCAGACATAGAAGGATTAAGATATAGAACTGATAACAAGAGGATGGAAAAACATATAAAAAGTTAAATGGCGCTCAGCCCATGTCCGTTGATGGTATCTAAACCACTTCACTATGAAAAAGGGGGCAAATACTTGTGAGAACAGGATTCTGAGAGAGATTCTGTTGCATCCTGCTTTGAAATGGGGAACAGAACCTGAAAGAACTGGCTGTGAAATAATATTCTGGTACTAAATTTCCTGTCCAGGAGGAGAAAACTTGTGGGAAAAGGTGGGGGCAAAGGGATAAGGGTTTGAATAAAAGAAACTGGGAAGATTGAGTAGAAAGTATACAGATGTTCTTACAGCTTTTGGAACTCTTAGGAATATGCAGGCAGGATTTTGTTGGAATTAGGAGTGTCTCATTTGGATAAAAACATTTCTGTCATCTTTGAGATAGTAGAAACCTGATAATCACAAAGTCAGAATTTACCAAGTTACCATACACTGCAATCTGACATAGAAGTTTTCCTAAAATCGGAATGGTGGATGTGTGGTAAAGGTTGGTTAGCAGTTGGCAGATGTATGTCACATAGCTTTTCTTGTAGCTTTATGAGAGCCAAGCAATTTTTTTTTTTTTAAAGTGAAAAACTGTTCTGAAAACTTAGTGTGATTTAAGTAACAATAAGCATCCTGATGTATCAGGATCCCATTAAAAAACACTGCTGTAAAATACATGTTTTTATGTTCTAATACTTAATGAAGTCCTAGAAAATTCTCTGTTATCTTCAAGTTGTTCTTCAATTTCTCTCTCTCTTTTTTCTTTTTTTTTTTTTTTTTTTTGGTAAGAGCAGAATAGTTATATATATTGATATATATTGTCCTGGCCAAGCTCATCTTACTGGACACTCATGCACCTATTATTGTGGGCCTATTATTTTTGACTAGCCTGAGTCTACTGCTTTCTCTTTGCAGAAACTGTGTGATGACCGCAACATAAAAAACTTTGCAAAGTGTTACTCTACAGTAATTATTGGTTTTGTACAATTACAATTATTGTAAAGTAATTACAGAGATCTACAGTTCCAGGCAACAGAAAGCAATTCAGTATGCTCTGCTCTGCCCTGAGGAATTTTTTGAGCTTATACAACAGTTGTGGAGGGCATGATAGTCTAACCTCTCCACAAACAGGAGTGGGTTGCAGTTCTGTCATACACTTTGTGGTCTGCATGACTGCAATAGCCATTTCTAATAGCTACGTTAGCTATGTTAGAACAGCATGCCTCCATTTCTGTAAGGACACAGTGGTAAATCTGATGAGTAATGTTCAGCTGTTGGGTTTTGGGCATTGGAAGACAAAGAGAGCAGTCTGGCTGGAAGTGACCTGTGGGATGCTGGTCAGCCCACTTACATGGAGAATTCCTTCTTTCTCTCCTGTGCGGAATTTCTTTTGTATTGCTCTGCTTCAAAATGATCCATAAGAGACTCACCTTATTTAAATGTACCTGGTTCTCAGCTGGGCAAAGGAAACTGATCTGACTTGTAAAATCATGTATTTGATGGGAAATTATTGCATTCCTTGAACAGCGAATGAATTTCTCAACCAGCTCTGCTTAAAGGAGCTGCTTTGTGATTTTTACTCATGCCAACGTTAATGTGGACCCATGTGCCTGGGAGCAGAGTAGAGCATCAATCAGTGTGATGTCATGTATATAGGTTTTCTCTGTGTGCATAGCATCATTTCCTGTAGATTATGAATAGTGGTAGGCACTAAACCTGAAAGACATGAAGATAAAGTCCTTTGGTTTTAAAAAGCTGAATTTCTGAGATGAAAATGTATAGATAAGGGAAGTGTGTGGGGTGCAGTGAGGAGAAACTGTCTGAAAGATGAAGATAAGCATATGCACTATTAGGTACATAATTTCCATATGAAATGTTTTATGCTATTATCATATGTCCTTTCATTTGCTGTTACTCTCCAAGAAAGGAGTCTTGAAGTATTTGGGGATCTACTGGACCTTTACTGACCTGAGAAGAGTTGGTAGCCCTAAGATTTTAGTTTCCCAATAAAAATTTCAGGGTTATATAGAACATATTAATTAACTGATAGTCCCATATATGCTTGAGAGCATAATCATTGGCTGGAAATCTTTCATCTTGGGAATATTCTTTAATCAAAATATGCCTATGGAGTTTTGTATTCATGAATCATTTTCCATTTTGGAAATATTCCTGTTTTCTTAACAGATAGCATTTCAGTGCTAGATTAAGTTCCCTTTGGAGTGAAGCTCCCACTCAGTAATAGCAATACCGAGCAATGATTTCATAGTGATAATACATCCATTTGGAAGAATTAGGAATAATGCATACAGAGCAATTACTAACCAAGTTACAGTATGCCCAGAAGACTCATTTTAACCTCTTATTCTGCAGAAAGTGGAGAGTCTTTTGTGACCACAAGTGTCAGAACTTCCTGGAGCTTTACAGATCATTTAACATTTTGGTACTCATATAATTAAAAAAAAAAATGCTTACTATGCCATCATAATTATCACAGAAGGAGAACCAATAATTAAGGCAGTTCTTTTTACATATGTGAAGTATACTTTCTGGATTAGCACACGAATAGAAAACTTAGGAAATATTTTTGCTCTGCATTGCTGGTTAGACACTTAACATGGTCCTTCTCACACCTGCTTGAGACATTCTAGCCCTTGCCAAGGCAGGAAGTTTGTATTTCCTTTATTGAAGCAGAAAGTGATTGTAATTAGTGTCTTGTATATGGCACTCCCCAGTGCTTTCCTTTTCCACAAAGGGAGGGAGTTTAAGATAAACAGCATTTATTTTTATAGAAATAAATAAATGCAATGGGCTCAATTTATTGCTGGGACTTTTTCTGCCTGGTGCACGTGCATGAGATGAGCCAAGAAACAACTGAATCTGCTTTCCCTAGTTTGCACAGTGTGTGTATCTCTCCAGGAATGATTTGAGTAAGAAATCTTGGATTAACTTGGATTATCTTAAACCATCCTTTGGTAGCACTTATTCAGAATTCATTCCAGTCTTTTCCAGGACTTTTTTCTGAGACTGGGGAATTTTATTCCTTCACATCACCAAAAAATGTTCCTCTTGAAGTTCCTCCTTGAAATGTTGTCGGTTTCAGAAGTTGGTCTATATGTATGTGCTGGTCTAAAACACAGGAGAAGAAAAAAACAACTCTTCTTCTTTTTGAACAAACCAACCCTATATCACAGTTCACTATAGAATATTTCAAAAAGAAAGTGGCAATGTGAGCTTGAGTTCACACTTCAGCCTTAAAAATGTGGAAGAGTTATTTAGTTGAAGAGTTGAGTCTGTGCGTGAGGAGCTGCTATACTGCGTTGCCGAAGAAGTATCCAAGTTTTGTTAAATGTTCATAAGATGGCACATGTCTCATTTGTCCTTTTGGATTTGTGTGAAGTGAAGGCTTTCTAGAGAAAGACAATTATTTGCAGACATGATGTGTCAGCCAGCAGAAATGTACAGGAAGATTTTTTGGTTTTCATTGGCAACATGGTTACATTTTTTTTCCAGGCTAAAATGTAAAAATAGCTTAACACAAAAATATGTTTTAGTAATGTTAACATTTATACCAGCCAGCTAACGCCATCAAATTCACAGTGAAGAGTGATATTCTTCTTTTGTATGCTACTGTATTCGTTAAGGCAACACAGTACCTTAGGTGTGCATGTAAATAATGGGAAAAGATAGGGAATTAAGTTTACAACATCGATATTTAACTCCTTGCTTTTATGATCTCAGGCAGGATTGTTTTAATCTTTGCATTTACAAGAAAATGACTGAACTTTGCTTTAAAAGCATTGAATTTAGATGAAGATTCAGTCAGCTGGATTTAATTTTTAAATTACAATCTAAAAAGAATTCCTCTCCTATGATGAAGAAGAATCTGCTTCAGAAAGCAAAAAATGCATGCAGGCAGTATCTGGTGGGCTGGAGAAACTTCATTAGGAGTTCCTGCCTGGGCTCTAGTGAATAGAAAAAGAATATGGAATATTTTCTCTTTTTTTGTGCTGCTTCTGCTACAGAATCATTTAAAAAGTATGACCCCAGTTCTCCAGCCACACTGAATACAGAAATCTGGTTCAAATCAAGACCTGCATGTGTTACAGCAACTTTTCTCAGGAGAGCCAACCTGCTGGTTTTAGGCCAAGCTTTAAGCTGGGCTTGCTCCTACCCATTTTTGCACCTTACTCACAACTTGGAAGACTTGTCCTTTTTTTAAAAAGATAATTATGTTATTTCTGTAGTTGGATTTTGTCGTCTCTTAAAATTTTTACTACATGGCTGAATTCATTCTTCTGAATAGGCTGAATTGCAGTATGAAAATAGTCACTAGAAACAGAATTGTTTCTTTCAGTTCTGTTTCAAAGACCATGTGCGTATGTACGTGCAGATGTGTGTAAAATGTATGTTTCTGACTTCAAAGAACAGATAATGAAGATTTTTTAAGTGAAAGGAGATAATGCAAGTCTGTTTCTGTGTGCATATGCATCTAATGGTGTGTGAATATATATGTGTGTGTGTGTGTGTGTGTGTCTCCATGCAGAGCATAAGTAAAAATCTGTATCTGACTCATGGGGATGATTTGTTTAAAGCAGCTATTAAAGTGCAAAACAATTTTAATAGCCAACTTTGGCTAGCGGAGCAGATTCACCAAGGCAACATAGAAAGTTTTGCACAAATGAAAGGAGAGTTTCCCTGTGCAGAAACCCAGTGGTGCTGTATTTCTTCCAGCCCACCTCACTGTACTTACTTTGGCTCTGAAATATAAAGCTTTTCTTTTCAGTTGTTTGAAGGTTTCGGGAGGGCACCCTGATTTATGGCTGTATTTTGTGGTGACCAAAGATCTAGTGAATTTTTTAGTACAAGTGAGGCTTTGAAAACCCCAGAGGTGGTCATAATATTTTGTGGATGGGGTATTTTCATGCGCTCTGTATTTGTGTGTGATCCGTGTTTCCTGTCAAAACTTTTAGGGAATTAAATGAAAGCATGAGTGACTTGGTATTGTGTTACTGATGGTGAGTCTGTTGCAAGATGATGCCATTTACTTCTGTGCAAATCCGAGGCACGTCAAACCAGAATTACGTAAAGAAAATTTAAAGGGAGTATTGATATCCATGCTGACAGAAGTGTTGGTGTGTAGCTGCAAATGTGTTTCAGACATGTTCATGAAAAGAGTGCCTGGGCTTCAGAAGTGCTCATCAGTATTACTCAGCGGACAAGCCACCAGCCTGTGTATTTTGCTCTATAAACTGCAGATTCTTTTCAATGAGGAGTCAGAGACTTTTGTGTTTTCTTTTCCACAACAGACATGTGTCCTCATCTGATACGGCCAAGTTCTATTGTTTTTCTGTTTCTAAAGCTACCTGATAATTTTCATATATCCATGATAATTCTCACATGCCTATGTTCAATGTCCTCTCCAAATCACACGTATATTCTTTCACGTTTAACTGTTGTAGCATATTTTTTCAGGCAGTAAATAGTTTGCCATACTGTTTGGCTGTGTTCTAGGGAGGAAGTCTTGATTTCCTATAAATCTTCATAGTTTTTCTGTTGTTGTAAAAATCTAGAGATCTGTATGTAACATAAAAAAGAGACACACCTCTTCCATCAGTTTCTGCAGACACATGAAATCCAATTTATAAAGTGAGACTACGGAAGTTCAAACTATATTGAAAGTACATTATGTTGTCTTATGAGTCTCTAGGATGTTACATGTGGTTTCCCATTCTTTTATCTTTAGCAGCTTTTGGAGTTTCTGCGAGAGATTTTGAGGTTATTAACTGTTTAACATTTTCTTAAGTGAGTCAGAAATTTCTGGAAAGTGATTGCTTCTATTTTCTGCTTTTTATTAAAATACCCTCTAAACCTCTTCTTTCTAAAAAAAAAAAGGAAGAAAAAACATGTTAATATCAATGGTATTTCAGGAACATTTGTGCTTGTAGGATGCAGAGCATTCAGGGAAAGAAAAACCGAGGTTAGAAGCTGCTTTCATATATATGCAACTGAATTAGATGAGTGTTGTGTGCATATTTGTCCACACAGATGGAGAGAAAAAAAGAGTGCCTATTAACATAAAACCAAAATGATATGTCAACATTTTCTCAAACAAAGAATAAACTTTGAACTGCTGACTCTGAGGTTAGTTCTATGGTTGTCTCTGGCCCATAAAACACAGCGTCTCTAAGTGTTTCTGAGATTTTAGAAATAAAAGTTACACAATTGATTCTAAAACTGTTCCTGTGTCCCCATCCCTTAAAAATTTAGTGGTCATGCTAATGGATAGGTATAAAGAGCCAATTAATGTGAATAATGACATCTATCGGAATCATATGAAATACCAGGAAAACAAGCAGAAGACTCAGAAATCAGGATCTCTTTGCCACATTTCCCTTGCTTTCCCACCAATTCTATGGCTGCCGTCAGCAACCAGCTGCAAGCAACACATGAACCTTCTCTGCAGCCCTAGCTGGAACATTTTGCAGTAATCTAGCCTTGATGTCAAAGGCACGTCATGTGGTACGCAGACCAGTGTATGGTGGAACCATTCCCAGGATGGCGGAGCTCAGCGCTGACCACATGCATTGCAGTTTGCCCAAGATCAAGGACCCAATTTGAACTCTGAGGAATCTTTTAAGGAGGGAAGCAATGCCTTCTGGAGCATGCGCTGTCATTTTAAAGGAACAGGGTTTTGCAATTGCCTGTCTAAACTTCAGCGTATCCAGCTGGTCTATGATACGTCACTGGAAATTTTGTTATCGCGAACAATCAATCACAGGGATTCTGCAGGTTCACACAAGTATCAAGAAATTTAGACCCCAGGAACACACGCACAAGTAGTGAATGTTCTGTTTGTTACAGACTGCAGTAATAAATCAGGGCATTAACATGTGAGCGCAAATGTTATAATTATAAATTAGTTTCAGGTTCTTTTGCCATGCATATCTTGAGATGAAGCAAGCCATTCCTACACTTCTTAAAAGGATCTGATTATTATCTGTGGGCATGGCTCATGTTTGGTTCAGAAGAAGTATTGAAATTTTTAATGCTAGATTTAGCAAGTTGTTTTACTAAACACAATAAAATACTGCTGGTTTTATCCTCTTCTGACTGCAGTCTGCTCTTCCTACAAACTGCCAGGCAAGGCTATTTCATCCTCACTTTGAACACTCTTTGAAGACTGTTTTGTAGTACTTCTGTAACTTTGTAAAGTTAACATCCCTGTTGGGTACAAACTTTGGACTTTTTTGGTGGTAGTTTGTAACTAGAAAAGAGGATTGACCTAGGGACAGTGAATTATCATGAATTACAAAAAAGCTCTGTCAGCCATTGCGGCTGATTATTGGTTTGCAACTAAAACACAGCGCTCACTTTATGTCCTTTTTTGGATTAAGAAGATAGATGTTTGTGCTTTAAGCATTAATGCCTACAAATGCAAAAGACAGGCCCTGTTTACTGAGTGAATGCTTGGATGAGTACTGAATTAGAGGAGCTGTTTGCAATGCTGATATTTGAAGTAACATGCTCATTGATAAAGAGCAGAGCAGAATAGAATTGGAATGCATTTAAGCAGGAAGCTGATCTGTAGTAGGTGAAAGTCTGGGGGGACTGAGTGAATTTGTATGAACATACAAAGCTCTGGGATGCCTAATAATTTTACTAAGTACCCTCCCTTTTTCCAAAAAGGTTTGGTATGTCTGCCAGAATTTCCAGTACTGGCAGAGCAAAGTTGGTTATGCAGAGTAATAGAGGATTGACTAATTAGAGTGAAACAAGGATGTTTGGAAGACATTTGTAAAGCGTGTGAATAGTACCTTTTTAATTAATGGAAACGTTTAAAAAATGCCAGGGCCTCGTATCAAGAGTGACACAAGACAGAAGCAGCTTGTCCAAGAGATTAAATTCTTCACAAAGCCATAATGAAATAATACTTAATGTGCTTTTGAGTTAGGGAAATTGTCTCTCTGTCATCATTGATGATCTTTGTGATAGAGGAAGAATCACAGAAATCTGCTGTCAAGCTTCGTGAGTTACTGATGTTAATCTTTGTGGTTGGTTGTTGAGATTATTGTCAAATGCTTCGTCTATTTAATTACCTCAGATTCTTCAAGAATTTTGTTATAGGTTCTCCACTGTTTTGCATGAAATTGAAAATGTCTTTGACAAGAGTCACTTAAAAAGGAAGGAAGCTAGCAATATGATTAGTTTCTTGGTTGATGGCCCTTTGTTTTGGAAAATTTAGGGTTTGCTAAAACCACTGACCTCTGGCTAAGTTTGTAGAATAATTTAAGCTTTCATATGTGTTTCATAGTTGGTAGAGGTAACTGCAGTGTGCTGCATAAAGGACAGGAAAGAGGTGGTGAAAGGGCTTTTTGGAAGATGTGGGACATTTGAAAAATGTATTTCCTTAATTGGTCTGAGAAGCAGTTCAGTGTTTCAGAGTTTTCCTTGGGTGGTCTTGGATGTATGCATTCAGGTCTAAAGTAATTGGTTGTCCTGTAAATTGCTGACTGTGCCTAATATTCTTGTTACCTGTTATCAGGTCTTGCATTGTACAGATTCCTGTCATATTGAACATTGATGTGCAGATTGGCATGTTGTGAGGACAAGGGCATGTGTTTAAACTAAACTATCATGCTTTTGGTTTAATGGAACCATCTCAGTGCCTTTTTTTTTTTTTTCAGAAAATATTAGTAGTTTTGCTGTCATAAGAATATATATCATCCAGTATTTTTGAATAATTGCCTTTCTAGTCAAATTCTCATTGAGGTGTTAACTCTTGAGATTTATCTGTGGCATGCTTGGATTTTTTGTTCCCCAGTAAAATTAGGATTACATTTACTGTTGTTGATGAATTTACACACTGGCCTGAAAACCGAAGGATATGTAAGCAATCAGAAATAATAGTGTTGTACATCATATTCAGGCTATGTCAAGTCAGGCTATGGCTAAAATTATAAAAGTCTCTAGGAAGTGTCAAGTTTAATTAGTTATACCTCATTAGCTCTAAACTTCGCTGTTTCTGTTCCAGAATACCTGTGTACACGTAAGGAGTTTGGAGTACCTGTTGTGGTAGGAGTATCTATTCTGGTATAATTCTGCCTATAGGCCAGCCCAACTGATTCCTTCATCTCTAGTTTCCTAGTCCAAAACGGAGGGAAATGCAGCATTTCTAAACTCTAGTACTGTAGGCTAAAACTACTGCAGAAGATTAGTACAAGTGGTTGTTAAGCCACAGTTAACTAAGTGATACTTAGCTGGTATTGAAGGAGATACCTTCTGATTTATGTATTTCTAGACATTTTAAACTGTTATTCTACCTGATGGTGGTACAGTTTCTTCTGAGCCTTCATTGTGTGAGCTTTCTCAAGATTTGATTTATTTTGGCTTGCAGTCTTCTTATGCTAGTTTTGCAACGCAGAATTCATATTTTAATTTAAAATTATTACTTTTTCTGCAGTGGTCTATACCAGGAATAGTTGGTGTCTTTGTAGCTTTTCTGTAGCTCAGGCAGTCAAATCATTAAGTTAGCAGTAACAAAATCAGTGCTAACATTAAGTTAGCGGTTTAGACAGTGTAAACCGTAACAGATGCTGAAATATGTCAATAGTACCTGAAATTGGAACTATTACAAACATGTGTGGATCTTTGCAAGTTGCATATTATTGCATCTTCCATGGTCATTTAGCAAAAGAAGTTCTCCTGAACTCCTGAGAAATTCTGCCATACCCCTTAATAGGAAGGTTTTTCTGTTCCAATTTTTGAAGCAGATGATGTCATTCATCACTGTTACTTAAATTACCTGGATTTGTATGCCATGATAAGCGTTCCCTGTGATCTGAATATTTAATTAAAACTTGACACCAGGGACACTGAATTAACATCCACAAAAAATTTCCCACACTTCTTTATGTATAGGGACATCTTCCAGGCATGAAAGAGAAATTTGTGTGTTTTCACTGCTTAAATCTGCTAATAAAGGTTGACATGAAAGGTAGTATATTTAGACTTTGTGACAGCTTTTCTGGGAAGAGAGTGGAGATTGGCTCACTTCAATCACACTACCAAATGCTAATCAGTTAGTTTCCATTTCTGGCACTACTGATTGGACTTAACGGGGGACCTGGGTATGAAACCTTTGCATCTCCAAGGATTTCTGTGCCATTTAAGTAAAGGCAAATTACTGAGATACTTAATTCACCTTAAAAAATTACTCGTAAAGCACAAACTAAATTTTGAAACAAATTATTGTAATACATGCTTGGATTTTTAAATCTAAATTTTCAAATTTGTTTGAATTAAGTTAAATTCATATAAAAGTTGTGTGATTTTCAGAGCTACTAATTACCATTGCTCCCATTAGTTTCAATGGAATGTCTGTGTGCCTGAACAAATTGGCTACTGGTTTGAATTCCTGAATTCATTTACACAAGTTTGGAAAGCTGTGGCAGCTTGTTTTTCCTATGATAAAACAAAAAGATGATAGATTCAACATGTACATGCCCAGCTAGCAGATCAGTTCCTCTTGTGGCTGCTATATATAGTAGGCTAACTTGCATAATAATAGTGCTAGGATGGATGAGCGAGACAGACTTGCAGTTGAATTTTTTCCATTACAGCTCATTTTAGCAGATGTTTTCTCTGTTTCCAAAATGACAGTGCAACACAGTACAATAGTTGAAACTTAACAGAGAATTATAACTTATTTAGCAGGAATTGTATCATCCAATAAGATGATTTTGGTAAAGTTTTATCATAACTGAGATTTGATTAATGTTAGATAAATATAGCTGCCATATTATTTAAAATTGTGTTTTGAGTCTAACTTAATTCCTCGGCTTTCCCTGACCTTCTCTGAAAACTAGGCATTAATTGAAACCACTACTAAAATGGTGTTTTAGAAAATGAGCATTGGCTGATGCTAATAATTCTGCATATAGTTATGAAATAAAGAAAACCTAATTATTTAGTAAGTAGCCAATTCACTGATCAACAAAAGTACACAAAGATGAAACTGGCCAAGTGAATATTGTTATTTATGCCTTTGTCATTCAGTCAATCAAGTCTTAAGCTACATGTCTTCATTTTTTGTGAAATGAAGGTCTATACTGTACTTAGAGAGAGTATGCTAATGTTGCAGAAATACCCTCCATTTGAAATCTTTAGATAGTTCCAGCTATGGAGGTGGAATTTACTCCAGTTATTCATTGTGCACGCTAACCAGTTTAAAATCACTTTTCTCTGCTGTAACCTAAACTTTGGCTTTACTTCCATTAAAGACTTCATTAATTTTAGGGCAGTTGAATTAAAAATGTTTATGTGAATTAAAACATAAAGATCTGGTTCGTATGCTGCCACTCAGAAGTAAAGTGGATATAGAAGTTCTTTCTTACCCTTCACAATTAGAAACTAAAGGTATGGCTTCACAAACCCTACCTTGGAAGGGACTTTCTCACCGGCAGTGTGAGCTGTGGGAGGTCCAGCTTTCAGGTGCTTATTCCTGGACAAGCACCACCCTTCTGTTGCACCTGCAGAGCCCTTTGGGTGGTTGCTCTTTAATCTGAAGCAGTGAACAGATTAAAAAAGTTTAAAAAACAAACAAACAAACAAACAAAAACCCACCCCAAAGCCCCAAAACAAAACCACAAAAACCCCAGCCAACAGACAAAACCACTAATCCACTCAAATTTGAGGGTTACTTTCAACTTCTAACTCTCTTGCCCCTTCTGCTGTAAGGGTCCTAAACTGTTGTGCCATCACAACTGGATGTGAAAGAACAGGGAAGGGCACACAGAAGTATTTGGGGATGTCTTAGGGGGCACAGGATCCGTGGTATCGTAGAACCACGTGATTCCTAAATGAGAGCATGATATTCAGTGTACTCTGTCTTACATTTATTTGCTGCATACCTTTACTTGATGAGCATTTTCTTTCCTGAGAGTCACTGATGTAAACATGGCAACATTTACTGTAAATTTTCAAAGATTGTATGTTGCACAGCTGCAGCTAAAAGCAGTAGGAGCCACTCAGTGAACTCCTCTCAAACTTTTTTGGAAAAAGCAGAGGATGAAATGACCTACCCTGACTTTTTGTACTGTGGTAAATACATTTTTGTGTTTGTGTGTGTGTGTGTGACAGTGCGTAAATAAATTATGCTCTCAATAAAATTCCATGCCAGCAAAGACTGCATGCAGTCTTGAAGCAGGAGTTGGATTATTGCTCAGCAATTGCACGTTAGAAATACAATAACTGGAACTGATGTTTACATTAATTACAGCACGAACATAAATTTCTCTGGGCACTTTTATTCTTCATGTTCTATGTTGATTGCTTTTTGCCTCTGAGTATATGACACAAACAATAAAGTTAGCAATATCAGTAATGGATGCAAAACATTGAGTGCAAGGACTATCTTTTTCTTAGAAAAACCTTGTAGGTCCACTGGGTTTTGCGGCTCATTTAATTTATTTTTATTGTGTACAATCAAGGAGTCCTATTGTGAAAAGCTCAACATATATATGGGTGGCAACATCTGGCTCTTAATGAATATCATACAATATTTTACAATAATTAACTAACTGCCTCAAAATAATGTCATACTAGAGATGAGGGACGGTACTGATGCTACCATAAAATAGAGGGTTCGTCTTTTTCAGGATCACAAAGAGTAAGCAGCAAATAAAACTGTGGTAGATGCTTGTGTCTCTGTCCTGCTTTTGGCCGGTGGATTAGGCCTCTCTTTTTAATTTGTCGCTTTCTAAGGTTTCTCGAGGAAATCCCGAGTCTACTGAAGTAAAGTCATAGTCATTAGAACTTCATCCCTTGCTTTTTACTGGAATTATGTACACCTTACATGTCTCTCTTGTTAGAGATTGTGCAAGTCTTGCTCTGCAGTTGGTGGCAATCAGAGGTGGTTTTCATTAGACGTTCTCTTTTCAATGTTGTACCGTGAGCTCCAGCCCTATGTTCCAGTCCTTTGCAGCTAACTACTGGCCTTATATGATGATCCTCACTGAAGACTTTGTGGACACTTCTGAGTGTTTAAAGCAAGATGTTAAGTTGCAGAGAGGTTTCCTATTAAGGAAAAGTGATGTAATGTCAGTGGAACACTGCCAGCTTCTCTCTGCTCATTTTATTTATATTAGCTGCATACCAAAGAAAATGCCCCATAAAACATGAGTGCTCCTTGCTATATTTAGCCAAGCTAATTTACTAATACCAGGAGATTATGTTTATATGCAATGGAAATAATTATAAAAAGATTTGGGGGCATCTTATTGAAATAAAACAGGTTGAACTTGGGAAAAGTAAATAACAGATTTGCTCCTGGTGCATAGAAAGACTCTAGGGTATCTTAGCATTTATACTTGCAACATATGTATTTCTGTGTTGAAAAGCATTGTTTAACATTTTAATTGAACTCTTTTGCTGATTGTTTAAAGAACACAAAGTACAAGGAAGTTATTTACATTGATCTGAGTCTTTTTGCTCTTAGCAACCTGGATGTCCTCACATTTAACCTACGCGACTAAAACCAATCTTGACATACACATTCTAGTCTGATCTTCTGGTCTGAAATATTTGCATTCATCTTCATATGGAATGCAATGCGACATGTGCTTTTTTTTTGTGATGTTTAAAATCTGTTTGGCATATCTTTTGTTGATTACCTTCTCTGGCTTTCCGTTAGGACTACTTTTTAAATGAATAAATGAGTCCCCTTTTTAATGAGTAAAATTTTTTTGCCTGGTTTATGTTCAACTCTTTGTTCTACAGCTGATGGTGTTGATAAATAATCACAAGATTTCTTCCTGACTCTAACAATGTTACTTCATAATGCTGTTAAACAATTTGCCCTTTTCTATTAATTTTACTCCGACATGGTGACCCTAGCTGGGTGTGGTAGTGTTGGAACTATAGATCCTCCCCAATACAAAGTCCGCCTAAAAGAATATTCCTCATCAAGAGTAGCTGAGTACATATGTTAGCTGCCGATAAATAAGAGCTGTCGTACTAGTTAACAACATAATGCATATGGAAAAAAAATTGCTACTTTTAAATTAATAAATTAAATGTTAAGTCCAGTGTGACTGCGAAACAATGTTGATGTATTATGAGATCTGCAGTTGACTCATGGTCCACTAAGTTGTGGGCAGGGGAAAGAATTTGGGGTAGTGTTATTTTTATCTGCTCAAATCTGAGTCGCCTGTCTTCATTTCGAAGCCTGTGCTTTATTGGGATGACTTATAAAGATGCTTCTTTAAGAGGGTCTTCATTCATTCTGACATTTGGCATCTAATTTACACACTCTGAACTGCACTCTGGAGGTTTCACTGACTATCTGGGAGGCTGTACTACTACTCATGTAAGTGAGATGCCAAAGATGAGATGATGAGAACATTTCCCTATGTGTCTTCTTTCGACTAGAAAAATTAGAGCAACATGACAGCAAACTGAAGTGCTGCAAGGCCAGAAGAAAAAGGCAAATGATCTTTTAGGCCTATCACAAATAAAGTATCATTGTTTTACACATCTGGAGCTTGTTTTGAAAATATAAAGCTATTTAATATATAGAGGATTTCAAAATGATTGCGAGATTCTGTTGCTATTTCCAAGTATGCAGATCTTTTCTTATTCATTCTGAATGATTCATTAGGGAAGTAGATTATGCTGCTAAAAAATCATGAGAAAACATTTTGAGTCAACTAAGGGTCGAAAAACATTTCCTGCAATTATGAAGTATGTTAATCAAGCTGGGCCTTTTGCCTTACAGATTCCTCTTAATTTCAAATATCAGATTTTAAACATAAGACAAATTTAAACAAAACAAAAAACCTCGGATCATGAGATGCCATTTCTTATATTAGGCTCTTGAGGACAAAAGTTCTCCCTAGAGTAGAAGATCAGACATAACTAATCTGTGAAGTATTGCCTGGACAGTGTACAGCAAGAATTATGTGCTATCAATTCTTGCTTGGTGAAGTTAATCTCCCCATTTTTAAAACTCAGGCCTGGTGGATTAGTTATTATTTAAGTAACTTTAATATTGAAGTCTTGAAATCCATTTGGAAAACTGCAGTCTCTGAAGGTTTATGAAATGACCGAAAAATGGACAGCTTCAGACAATATTGCCTTTAGGGCGTGAGAATGTAATTAATGTGGTAAGTCTAAGTGCATGGGCTCATTAGAGTCTTGGCATGCAAAAGAGGATGACTGTAGGGGAATGAACTTACTTTTCTCCAAACAAAAATACTAAGCAGCTCAGTCTTTCTGCAAATCTGGGTGCCCACGTTCCTTGATATATGGCACAACTAGTCAGAGAATTTAAATGTCTTTGCCTTACTTTGCCCTCTGTGACAAAAATACAATATTTTAAAATGCTCTCTGGTGTCTCTAGCTTTTTGACTTTCATTTACTTATTCCTTGTTCTGCAAAAAATTATCATCCTATTTTGTATGAATTGTCTATCAGTTAGCTGACCTCAAACAATCCAAAGGCTTTTGTTACTGTGTAACGTTTCTGTTCAGCACTGTGTTTGAGGTTTCTCCCTGAAACGGAAAAGGAATAGAGGGATCCTTCACGTGAGAAACAGGATCAATGTGCTGTGTAATTCTTATTTGTGACTGCAGAGTAGTTTTAGTAAATGAGCCCAGAGACACAAGGGTCAGGTGGGTTCTAACACCTATAATAACTATCCCTGAGTTCACAGTAGAAAACTATAGTAGACAAGGGTATTTTAGATGAGTGTTTTCTGAAGAGTGAAGTATGCTTTTCTGGAGAAGCTAGCATATGAAGTGAGGCAGAAGATAAAGTAATGAATTTTGGTATCGTACATCCTAGGTAGCGCTTGTGGAGCTCGCAAGGGGTGGTGAAGTGGTGATGATAGACCAAGGGAAGAGGCAGGGAAACAGACAAGAAGGCAGCAGTTAGAGAGAGGGAGGTCAGCGAGAAGAAAAACTGAAGACAGACCAGCATTATACCATGACCTGAGTATTGCCGAGAGGAACAGAGGATCGTGTGGAATCTCATGGTTCACACAGGAACAAGCATATGATCCACACTGATGCTGACTGTAGTGCTACCAATTTTGGTATTGTCAAAATCCCTCTGTCTTTGAAGTAACCTACAAGTCCAAAATTACATTTTTGATGTGGAGTTATAAGTTGTTTATTAAGCCACAGACAGGTAAGATTTTTCTTTTTTCTCTCTCAGCTATTTGTGAGGTAAAAGATAGCTTGAAGTCCATGTTGTCATGGTACATGAAGAGAAGGTTTTACATACAGGTAGGGTTGACTTCAGTGTGAAAGATGTGCATTGCTACTTTTACATCTTATTAGCGCTTACAATAATAGAAACAAAGCATGGATTTATTTTTTATTTTTTTTTAAATTTTAATTTACTAACAGTGATTTACCAGTAGTTTCCAAATGTAATCTAAGTACTCTAGTTATGTTAAGGAAACAATTTGTATATGTTGTGCACACTACTAACTATTCAATGTAAAAACTTTTTTCAGTAAGGACAAAACATAAACTGCTGTTGGTCAAGATAAACTAAATTGGCTTTCACTGTAGGAAACCTTTCTCATCATCCATTCTGGAATGTTCATTTTAACATAAATCTAATCTAATCTTAATAAACAAATATGGGATAATATAACTCGGGACCCTCAAATCAGGCAAGTGCTGTTTCTAGGCCAATATTCTTTCTCCAAGAGTGTCCAGTTCCAGGCTAAGAAGGTGCATGAGTCATCAAAATAAAGAGAGAATCTTCCTTCATAATTGTCGGACGAAATGGGTTTAAATCTTGAGGAATACACCTTTCTTTGTAACTAGCTTTTTACAAACTACCGTGCAATCAAACTGAGGGCAAACAAGACATGTTTGTTTTGACTGGGAGGTTTTTAGTGCAGGGCAGAAGGAAGGAGCAGAATTAATTGAATTCTGGAGGTCAGCTGCAAGCAATCAAATAGTGAAATCTGTACTACAACATACAAAATAGTAAAATTGCTGTCTAGGACAGGTCCATACATTGTCTTTGAATCTATATATGTTACATAATATGCATGGTACCCTACTTTTTAATATTTTATACATCAATATGCTGTACACTTAAAAAAATATTTCAAGAAACTCAATACATTAAATGAAGAGATTAATTTTCAGCATATATGTTTAGCAAGACTGTGTTTAACTTCCTAGAAATTGAGACTTACATGAAATATAAAGCCAGAATCTCTTGTGGTATACGCACTTATTTTTAAATGCCTTCTAGCTTGTATGATTTAGCTAGACACCTCATGCTAGTTTATATATGTGGCCTACATTAGCAAGTAGTGCACAGAAACAAGAGTGGCTCTGTAGAGTGAAAAAACAGGCTGAAGGCATGGTATCTACACTACACATTTCAGAGTCACTGAGTTTGGGGTTTTGTTTTTTTCACTTTGGACTAGCTCTAGTCTGCTCCCGTGGACTGAAGCCCATTAGTGGCTGGAGTTCGTTACATTTGTTTCACCTGACAGGGAATCAGTTCATGTTCTTGAGAGGCTTCTCCAGGATGTGAACTGGAGAACAAGCAAGTGGGGACAACTGGAGATTGCTTCAAAAGCACATTTCTGATCCAAGCTAAAGCACAAATGCAGATGTGTCCTTACTGTCCGCTTAGGAGAAGTGCCAGTCCGTGTGGTTCCTTGGTTTTGGCCAGTCACCATGGTGGTTACTGTTTCATTTGGGAAAAATGAAACCTGGTCCTTTCTCTTATTTTCTCTGGGTAAGAATGCTGACTCCTTTTACTGAGAGCTAAGCAAGATTCAAAACAGTTTTAGAGAAGGGACCAGCCATACAGAATCACTGGCGCTGTATTTGGCCATAACAAGTGTTTATCATTACACAATTTACCTGTACGATTCCTTCTTTTTTATGGTATTATACATCACTTAAGGCACAGCTTAATTCAGGGAAGAAGTCCTTACTGTATAAGTCTCCCATACGCAAGGTTACTTTATATATTAAGAAATAAATAGTATTTGAAATGAATCATCTTTATGGAATGTATTTTCACTCGTAAGTACAAAAGCAATTATTTGCTCTGTCATTTATATGTAAGGTATTCCATTTAAGCTTTTCAGCACAATGCGCTGTATAGTTAGTTAGCAGTTAAAAAAATGTTAAATTCTCATCATTAAATCACTTAATCTATTTATCAGGGAAATACTATTTAAAATTATGTGTTGCCAGCACAAGAGGTTAGTTCAAGTTGAGTTTCTGTGTCTGACCAAATGTGTGTTATTTCAGGATATGTTGTTTCTTTCTGTGATAGTAGGGAATGTGAGTAGTTCTGGTCAGGTCTACTGAATCTGTTCAGGAGCGGAGTATATTCTGAATATTTAAAAATATATTTTGACTGCAGTGACATTTATGTACTGTGTTTTTGCCCTTGCTCAGTAATTCTGCTGTGTAGGTATTCATTTTTTGTTTTATAACAAGCAATGGGGAAAATACAGTGAGGTGTAGCATTTGGTCAGGGAGTAAGGCTGCAAGTCTACTTAGTCTTTCAGCTTTGCCTAAAACATCTTCATTATAATTATGTTTATCATGCAGTTGTCGTAAGCAGTAGCTCTGCATATCTAAGAGTGCTTTTGCAACATTTTGACTATCATCATTTTTCTTGTCTTTTTTATACTTTGGGGAAGATGCCTTTTAAAAACAAAACAAAACCCCCAAGCTCACACTTCTGAAGTATATGTTTGGCTAGATAAGAAGTGACAGAGCCCTATACACTATTTTATTTTCAAAATTAGTCCAGCAAGATGAATGGAGATCCACATCTTAAAAGACTGCAAAATAGGTCACAGCAGTATTCATAAGGCAGGTATCACTGAAGCTGATGCAAGTTGCTGATAGCAAAAAAATGCGGTGAAACAAAAAGATGTTATCAGTCTACGCGAGCAGGTAAAGTTATGTCTACTGTTATAGCCAAGTCCTTTTTGGTCTTCTAAATGTAATAGCTGACATACATAAGGTATATCTGCCACACTGCCAAGTGTTTTCATTTTACTAAGGTTTTCTGTTGCTGCTGTTCTGCTGGTGCATGTTGGAGTTTTCATTCTGCTCTGTGAGGAGTGTCGCCCTCAAAGAGTGTTCTGGGCATGAATAGATGGAGCATTTGCCAACTCTTTGCAGAAATATTTATGTGCAATGCTGCAACATGTGCAAACACTGAGGACACTTCAGCTATTTTTTATATTCAGTTTCTTTGCAACAAAGTGAATATTTCACTTAACCAGAGCTTTGTCTGTCAGCTAGCCTGCTGGGGGAAGAAAGTTGAAGCAGTTTGTCCGTACCTGAACAAACTCTTAACTGCAGCTGGAGCCAAGCAGCTATGTAACATGGAGGGGGTAGGTATTTGTTCCCTGGTTTAGGTGCCAGGGAACAATGGCAGGGAAGCAGTGAAAGCCTGTTGTTTCTTCAATTAATGCATGAGATGGGCTTCACCAGTGCTTTTAAAAGGCTGTCTAAGAGGGCATCTGGGAGGAAAAATTCTCCCAATAGGTCTGCAAATGTCTCGGGATGATACCAATCCCTAACACAGCAGTAACTTCAGATACCCTAGGAAGTTTGCAGGATGCAGAGTGACTACACAGTTGTTCATCCTTTTAAGTATCTTTCTTTTCACTGCCATAACTTTTATTGAGATTACCAACCTAGATTGCACGACAGGGATGTAGCATCCTGCACTGGATTGAGCACAACGTATAACTGCGTTAGGATTACGTTAGTTGAATAAATGTCACAAAAGTTGTGAGTAATGCTGTAGTGTTATTTTCACTTTCCAATGCTCTTGAGAACCAGGCCGAAAGATTATGACTGTCTTTAGCAGTTGCTGTTACTTCCTGGTGCTTCTCCTCCTTCCATAAAAGTTAGTGTATGTTGTTGATAGGGTTATTTTTGTGTGTATAGAAGGACTTCAGCGAGAATGGTATAGTACTAAAACTTTATGGTACTAAGGTGGTGCTGACACCTAGTCAGTCAGTCAGATTGTTGTAGTGGGAGAATCTCAGATGTATATATTTATTTCATATAAATACCATTTTTTTTGTACATTGATTTCCTTTCCAGTGGTTCCTTTTCATTTGGTATTTCAAGAACAGGAGACCTCCAGTGAGATTCAGTAAAATAGGCTATTGATGTATCAGGTGGTTATATCCATGAGGCAGCGACCTGCTCGCATGTCAGAACCGTTTGTGAATACGGAATGGCTGGTAAAAGGGCCTAGGATTTAGGCTCTAAAACTACCTTAATTTCTTCAAGTAGTTTTAAAACATAGTTAAAGTTTTAATTTTTATTTAATTTTCCTAAAAACACGTTGATAGCAACTGTGTGCTCCCTTTAATGTCGGGGCATCCCATAAATCTTTTTAATGTGATGTTCATTCTTCCTCCCTAAAGTATCTATTTCAGTAGTACAAAGCAGTCATCTTTATGTGCAACCCAAAGAACAGGCACTTGACAGATACTGGAATATTAACACTGAAAGCATGGAGGTCTAGTTTTAAGCCCACTGTAGCTGTTCGTGGGAAGGCATAAAAACAAGCAAATCTCCTGTCTTTGGTAGCTAGTGGTAGATGAAATGTGATGATTTATAGAGCATCTTGTTAATCAAATATATTAAATTTAAAATAAATTAAAAAAAAAAAAAAGACAACTGTGCTTGTGCTGTTCCAGTGCCAGCACTGAGAAAATGTATCGTACTACATCTAGAAGAAGAAGAGTGGCCGTCCATCTTTTCTTTTGTTCACTTTTGGTTTTAGGCTCGTACAGTTTTTTGGCTAGTACAGTTTTTCAAACTTGGATATATATTTTTTTTTTCCCGTACTTTCTTTGAATATATACCAGTCAGCACAGAATATGACCTTCCACAGGCTATAGCACAATCAGAGGCCGAGGACCTATTTGTCCATTTGCAGGCCAGTTCATTCCTGCATTCCAAGTCATGATTTCCTACGCTTTGGGCCAATTCAGCTGTAAATTGGAACCTATATTTCTATTAATGCCTTGTTACAACTTACCTCTTAATAACATAATGCTTTTTGCTTCCTTTATCAGTAAAACTTGTTACCTGTGTGCACTAGTTGTGTAACACTATTGAATTACCAAGCCAGACAGATTTTTGACTACCAGACTAATTCTTATGACCTAACCCTACCACAGATACAAAGTTTAGCCTTTTTACTAAAGCTGTATTGTGTCTGTATGACTTTTGGGAACAATGAATGTGCACAAGAGCACAATTTCCTCTCTTTCTGTGCCCAGGCTAAACATGTTATCTCACCGGTGCATGTTTTGAAAAATGTCCCTGCAGTGGTATAGAGATGAAAAATGGTTCCTGTCTCTAAAAGAATTGCTTGTGTTCGCTGAATACTGGCACTATCACTACTGTTGGTTTCCGTAGTACAGAAATTACCTTGATGCCTTTGACAGATAATCAAACCATAATGGAAAATGGGCACAGGTACAACTCCCACTTTTTAGGATAGACAGAGAAGTTTTTAACAGCCAAATTACAGCAGGATTTCCTTACAAGAGGGTTCACAAACAATACAGGTACAATGCAGATGGCTTAAATTTATTTTCTGCGTGTATGAAGTTTCTTAGATGAAAAGTCAGGGTTAGTTTCATAGTGTGCTCATAATACAGTACCTGTGTTAGCTCTTGCACCATACTGATTTTCCTAAGAGCGTGGTAGGTTAGTGAAATTAATTACAAATACTCCTGTATATTAACCTGAAATATGGAAAATATTATTTGTCACAAATCTGCATTTTTCAAATCGTTAAGCTTTGAAGGGCAAGTAATAAAAACATTAAAAGGTTGCAGCTGGTGGAGATGGTTCCTAGTTATAGCTCTCTAGTTATTCAACATAAGGATTAAATTGTAGTGACAACCCTGCATCCTCCCTGAAATCTGTTAGTATAGACAAAAAATATCTCTGAATGTTTTTGGGGTAGAACCCAAACTGGTGCTGGTTTTTGTTTTTCCTTTCCCCCCAGTCTTTATTTTAACTGGTAATTCCAGTCTTACATAAATGTGAACCCTTGCAGGATTTAAAACAGTCCACCTTTGTTTCTCACAATATAAAGGATTGTTCAGCATCAGGAAGCGTAATGCTTGGGTAAGTGTATTTATATTAGTACAGCCTGAAGGCTATCTGTATGTTGAATACCTCGCAGTTTTTATAAAAGGGGGCATCTCTTCTCCCTTTATTTCACCTTCTTGCCTTGTCATACATGTACGTTTTTAACATTTCTAAAAAATGAGTAAGTATTCCTTCAGTGGACACAGTTTAGTTGGAATTACCTGTGTATTCTGAGTATTTATTTTCAGTAGAGCTGTTAATTCATCCACTGCTAGCTTAGGTTGTTTTCATTTTTAACAACTCTCACCCACTGATAAATCTGGCGGAAAACCTTAAATTCTATTAGGAATTTTGTCAGAGGACAATTCCAGATACCAGTGACTACTGTCAAATTTTACATGGGTCGGTATGTGCATTTCAGTCTCTGAAATAGTAACCGTCAGAAGTTGCTTAGAAAACAGAACCATTTATACCAGTAAAATACAGATGTTGTGGTTGTAGAAAGTAAATTAGTGTGTTTAAGAGCTAGCTTAACAGCTACCTGGCAAGTCCGCCATGCCAGCTGCCGAGGAGCCGCAGATGCAGAAACGCTGTGAATCTTATCTAGTGAGGGAACCACAGCAGCCGCCAGCACTTCCAGTTCTCCATTCCTTCTCTGCCCACCAGTTGTCCAGTTGGGCTGCCAAGGAGCTAGATACGTATAACTGAATTTTATTACATTCCAAATTAATAAATTATAATGAAAAAATATTCCATCCATTGTATAAATATCTAAATATAGATATAAATATACACATATAAAAATATATCTAAACACAGATATTTACTGACAATGGAAGTCAGGGTTACCTGAGAAGAGCCCTTGCCTTTTAATACAGCATGATGGTGACTGTTTCCTTTTTTGTAGAGCTCTGGCATGATTATGAAGCATTAGTATTGAGTTAGAAGCTAGGTCTTCATTGGAAAGTAGATTTAATGGAGATGAGTAGTTGTTACCCCAAGATACAAATACAGAGGTTTTGGGGCATTGGTTTCAAATCTTAATTTAGAAAACTAGCTCAAGCTTAATTGTGGTTAACTCTGGTTATTTTCATTCAAAATATTTCTGTAGTTTTGTTGCAGAGGTATTTTTTAGTATATTGCTGTAGAACTGCACTGTCTGTTTCTCAAAGGGCAGGAAGGATTGTGAAGGGGCCAGTCTGCTTTCACTCAGGAATGACTTGAGGCAGAAGTCAGCCTGTTATTCTTCCATACATGAGATACATAGGTTTCCCTCTTTTAAACAAAAACTGCTTTTCTTTATCTGCTTTCCATTTGCGCCTTTTCTCTTGTTAAGATCATGAGGGAGGACAAAGGAGAGCCACATTCAGGAAATTTAAAAAGTTATAGCATAGAACAATGTATTTAATCTTAGTTCTTTATCTGCGGTGGTTTATTTCAATCTACTTTGTATATTGTGTTGTAAAAAAAAGAATAAACTTGAATGCCCTTACCACGCTTTGTGGTAGACACTACCTGGATAGGGTTCATCTTGTGTACAACTGATTCCTCTCAAGGCTTCGACAGCATCCCCCCACCTTTGGAGAAACCCCTCTCCCAAGACAGAATGGATACAAGGGCTTCCATATGAACTTTTGTGTTGAAAAGGTACACAGACTAGGTTATACTGAGGAGCTGATGATTACACTGCAAATAGTAAGGTGTTTCTCAGAGAGGTTTTGGTGCATTGTTCTTCCAAATAAATTTTTAAATGTTCTTTATGAACCCAGAGATGCAAGATAAAAATAAAGTTGGTACATATCCTAATATTGGGAACCTGTGAATGAGCCCGACAGAGAACTTTCAGTATGAAGGATTTATTGTATCCCTGAAAATGCCATCTGCTGTAATGCACTCTGCAATCCAGTAGCCAGTCCCTTATGAGACTTTCAGAGATGTACGACCATCTGCCTATCTCCCCTCCATTAGCACTGTGTCCAGGCACTTGGCCTAGGCTTGGAGTTACGGTTCCTAATGGTGCCTGTTACCAGTTTAGATCTGTTACCAGTTTAGATCTCAAAGTTGAGGACTCATCTATTAATTTTCAAAACAATGTGATACAAAGAAGATATCAGGAAGAAAAAACATTATGAAAATGGGATAAAAAGATAAAACAGCCTAATATAATCTAAACCAAGTGCATACCTCAAGAACATGAATTTTTGAGTAACTATCAAAATATGCTGTATGTACTGGCATCCTTAGAGAAGATTCTGAGCATCTCTGCCCACTATTTTCTCGTACAATCAGAGTGTTTTGCCTTTAAAAAGATAGTATTCTGTAGTTGCCCACCAAGAAATCTAATGTCTCTAGTCTTCCCTTTGAACATGTTTTCAAATGTTTCTCACTATCATTTAACTCCATTTAGCTTCATTTCCATGAAGCAAGCCAATAAATTAATCTAAACAAAAATTTAATTGCTGTATCTTCTTTCAGCTGTTTGTTCTTAGAGAGGACAGAGAAGAAAGCAAGGTTGTAGAAATACTTGGGAATGTGTAATATTGCATCTTGTTATTCACCTGCATATTAAATAAAGAAATGCCTAAAGAGACAGCATAGAAATATCCAAAAATTATTCTAGCTGTTCAATGTTTAATATTATAAAGAAAAGGAAGATTGACATTGTGTACACACACAGTGCTCCAGGAGTAACTTCTATTCACTGTCACATCCTCTACCACTGGATATTGCTAGTGATGCAAACAAGTCCTCATCCCGAACTGCTGAACAACCTGAATTTCTTTCCCCTCCTTCTTCTCATTCTCCCATCTCTTTCCACAGTTAGAAATACATAGAAAAGTGGAAAACAACTGAGACAAATTCATAAGTGAAGGTGAAAAGTCTGGGCCTTCCTGTTCTAGTAGCTGACAAGAAAAGATTAAGTATTGTGGAGAGCAAATCTGTACATATTCGAACTGTAAATAATACCTGCATAAATACTGTTTTTCCCTCTGTTGCAATTAATGTCTGCTTCAATTAAACTTTTACTACTTTACTTTTTGCATTTCTTTAGCTGTTTTAGCATGCCTATTAGAACATCTGAAAATGTGTATAAAAATCTTGGGTAAGAATAACTGGTATTGAAAAAAAAATTCACAAATACCGAAGCAGACCTTTTGAAAATATTTACTATATTAGTGCTAGGCCTGCTTTTCAGTGAGTTGCTGAAATTTCTCAATACTCACTTTAGTCTAGTTATAATTTTTTTTTCTTACTGATTTACTGATTGAATTTTACTAAAATTTACTTTTAACTGTTCATTCTTACATTGTTATGATTAATTATTTGGCAAAACCAAAAACTCTGCATGAGAAAATAAGTTTTATTCTCTATTGTTTAAACAAGCTTGATGCATTCCCTGAAAGCTTGTGTGCCCTTTAAAACACTGGGATTACAAAACAAATTTTGGGTAATTGGAAAGAGGATGTAATTACAATTAAACTAATTTTTCCTGTAATCTCATCCAAAAACTGAACTTTTTTTTAATTGCCGCCTTTGTTTCCCTACTGGTGAGGGCAACATAACAGACCAATTCCCATGCATCGTTTTGACTGCTGGGCTCTCTACATCTGTGGCACAGCAATGCTACCTTTCAGGGACCTACCTATGTAGAGCTTCCACTGCTGTTGGTGTCGTTGCAAAGGAACACTTGTGAACTGATTATTCTTTTCTTTTTTTTTTTTCTTATTCATAATGACACATCCCTAAGATACATCTGCTCAAGAAATTAATAGGTATAAGGCAGCATCTGCTGCTAAAAGAATAGCTCTGAGGTGGAGAACATTCCTTTGCAGACAAGGATCGTGCATTTCTACCACTGGAATGAAAATTTGCTCTGAGAAGGTCTTCGTGGTTTTTGCTACGTGGACCTATAGGATAACGATTATGTCTGCATGTTATTTTTCAAGCAGACATGCACTTGCTTTGTCTGAACTCTAAGCTGATCAAAAGCTTTGCAAATGGAATTAGTGCTGTCCTGAACTAATAAACCCTGCCTTAAAGGCATGTATATTCCTGTGGCCTCAAGTCAAGCTTAGTGTGAGCGCAGAGCAACCTCACATTTGCCTGCCAACCTTTTGTAGACATACATTAAATCTGGTCTGTACTTCTGCCCGGATTGGTACAGCAGCAGTTCAGTGGCAGGCGCTGTAGTAGTATACTTACCATTGACAGGGCCATAGATGGTCATTTGTGTTATGCTGTTGGCTGGGCACATCACCATGTGACTTGGCGATGAAAATAAAAAAGTCCCAAGACAAGACACTCCGACTTGCTTTCAGCACATGTTGGGTAAACATAGGAGTGTTGGAGACAGCTAAGTTTCTTCTATTCTATTCAACACACCATTTACAATACTAGATTTCCCCCATTTTTTTAACCTTAGCCTCTCTGCAATAAGTAAAAAAACTTATTGAGGCGATTATAATGGAAAATAAAATAAATATTATTTGTAAATAATTTTAGAGGTATTGGACAGTAGGTCTGCAAGTAGTCAGACTAAAGATACAGAATGAGCTGAAAGTAGTAATCTTACAGGACTTTCTCTTTGCAATCAGAGGTGACCTGAAGTATTTCTGTCATCAGCCAAGAAGGTCAAATGGTGATGGGAACTAAAATTGTGTTGCTTTAGCCCATTTAGGGAAAGGAGACTTTTATGTAACTTAGCAAAAATCAAAGAATAAGGTTCAGCCCATGTCCTGTGGAGTGAAAAGTTGAACTGATAGGGATTTAAAGTCTATTGTCAACATCAAAAAATGAATTATAAAATTTGCAAGTGAACTGCAACATTTTGATGTTCTTGTTGCTGATTTAATTAAAGAGGAAAATGCCATCTCCTTTTAACTACTGAAATACGTATTATTGGTGAGATGACTGTTGCTAGAATTGAGCAACCTTTGTGACAAAAAAGAAAAAAACCAACTATTAAATGTAAATAACTGATTTTTCAGTTTTCTGTCCTGAACAAGCTTGCTCCCCTTTTTCTTATCTAAACAATCTCCTTTGGCCTGAGATCATAAGCAGAATTATTGTCAGAAAACACTTTCTGGTAAATGTGAATAGTTGGAATATCAAAATTAATCTTAGAGTGGAAAATATGATAATATTACCATTTCTAATTTTGTTGCTACCAACAAAAGTATATTGTTGTGCCAGAATCATACATTCATATGCCATGCATTAAGTAGACAGCTTCTAAAATTTCTGCTTAAATGAGCTAAATTATATATAAACAATGACACACTTGTATATAATAAAGTATTTGTACGTTAAATATACAGAAAAGGTATATGTGCATATGTTGAAACTTTGTAGACATCTGGAGTATTGAGATAAAGTTATGATTTCCAGCTGGAACATGACAATTTTTAAGCAAGTCAGTCTGATGTATTTTAAGAGGAGAGACCACACAGTTAATTTTGATCTCACTGTTGTTCAAACAACTGTATTGTGGACAAAAAAAAAAAAAGCCAGTGCATGGTCTGCTTTGCTTCACTGCTGAACATTTTGGTTTGGATTGTTTTTTTTTTCCCCCTCCTACTTAATTAACAGTTTTGAGTGCTCCTACATATTAGTTTTTGTAGTCTTTATTGTTCTGCTAGTGAGTATCTGCATTTCTGAAAGAAATTCTCATTTCTATTTGAACTGATAGTACGGCAATTAGCAATTCCTCAGAACTGTATTCAGTATCTACTAAGACACGTCTCAGGACCTACAGTTAAGAATAAAGCCTGGAAAAAAAAGTGGGACTAGAGATATGGAGAAGTTCAGTTCACCATTTCCTTAGGTTATAAATGTTTCTTGGAAGTCTTTGCTCATCTACAGATACATGGATGGTTCCAATACAGAGGTTGGTCCCTTGTCTCCAAATCCTCATTAAAAGTATGGCAGTAATTAGGTCTGTCTGATCAGCCCACAGAGGCTACAGCAGAAGTCAAGGCTGAAGTGGTCACTGGGTAGATATCTGAGGCTTATTGTTACTGAAACAGGGCCATTGAATGAAATAGGCCAGAAATGAAAAGAAACCTTGTTAAGAACTTCAACATTTTTACCGTTACTTATATTATCTGGATTGCTCCTTTAAAATATCCTAAGTGTCTTCAAATTGTCTTATAATTTACCTTTTTTAAGAATTGAAGGTTCTGTTAACTTCTATTGTGCATATACCTTTTTCCCCCTTTCTTGACCTCAAAAAATGGACTTTTGTAGCAATGTTTTAGGTCTGAAGAAATAGGGCTGTTCAAGATATGCAAATGCTTTGAACTTTCACTGCCTTCTGACTTTCCTAGACCATAGCTCAGTGGAACTTTTACCTCCTCCCTGACCAGCACTGCATGTCTGATCATCTTTTTGTCTATTTTTCCTTCCTACAGGGACCCTATAAAAATACAGCAGCTGCAGAACCAAATTCGTCTGGAGCAAGAAAGCGGCCAGCGGTATCGTCACCAACAGCAACCTGATCATCATCAGCACCCTCCCTCTTCTCCTTCCTTTCCTCCTCCCCCCTCCTTCCAGGAGCTTGAGTCCAGCCAGTCTGTCACTTCTCCTGTGCCAATGAGTATTCTTAACTCTCATACTTCCCCAACCATGCAGTCTTCCAGCTCCTTCAACTATGCTCGGCCTAAGCAGTTCATTGCTGCTCAGAACATCAGCCCTGCTTCGGGTTATGTGACTCCATCTTCAGGATCATCTACATCCAGCCTTCCTTCTCCTATGTCTCCAACTGCTTCTCAGAAACAGTTTGGGAGAGTGCCTGTTCCCCCTTTCTCTCAGCAGTTTGCTCCAGAAGGGGAGTACGCCTGGTCTCCTTCTTCTCCATCCCCTCCGCCCCCGCCTCCCCCTGTCTTTAGTCCAACCGCAGCATATCCGGTGTGTGATTCCTTTCCACTTCCACCTCCTCCACCCCCTCCTCTTCCTTCACTTTCTTCACCTTCCCACAGCCTGTCTCCAACTCCCAGATTTCCTAATTCCGGCCAGTCTCCAGCAGCTTTTCTCAGCTCCATGTTGCCATCCCAGCCACCACCCGTTTCTGTCAACGCATTAGGCCTCCCGAAAGGAGTGATGCCTCCGTAAGTATCAGCTAATAAGCTCCTTGAGTTTGATTGTACTGAAGATTATTGCACTTGCTTCATTTTATACTTTTCTAGGATCCTTTGCTGTTACCTGCTACCTGACAGGGAGAGATGCATGAATTATTTGCAGATGCCTGTGTGCTAGAGATGAGATAGTCTTCTAACCCTCACAGAAGTGAGATTCTGAAGAAGTCCTACAGTAGGAACACAAAAGAGGAGAAGCTAAAGCTTTAAATTGGAGTTGATGAAAATATGAAAGCAGCAGCAAAAGGCTCTGCATGCCCAGGGCAGTGGAAGGAGAGCCAAGAAAACCCTTCTCATGACCCAGTTCTTTTAAAGTCGCATATTCAGTGATATTTGTAGTCGATGTTCCATTACGTCTGCAGGTAGAGAAATAACAATTAAAGAGAGCATTGTTCACAAGTCCCTATAGCTTTGTGATACTTAAAGTATGAGGTATTAAAGTATACATCTGACAACAAAGTGGTCATAATGATATATTGACTTTTTGGCTAGAGTTTTTGTTCCGAGGAAGTTTGGAAAAGGGTTTAGGAGGGGATTTAGAAAAGCAGTGCATAAAAACAAACAGAATCCCTCCCCCTAACAACTCCGCATACTTGTTTTCCCCTTTTGTCTTCTCTAAAGGCCAAAATAGTATTTTGGAGCATGTCAGCTCCCATCATAGATCAGTTTGTCTTTCCACTGGCACTAGACTCTCATTCCATCCTTAGAGAACAAAGAGACATGCTGAAGAACAAAAATGAGAATAGCTGTATCCAAGGCTTATTTATAACTTTGTCTAGAAGTTTGTCTAAACATATCTACGGTATCTAGGTGACTTGCTCAGCTACATGCCGTTGTGGTGGGAACTTCTGTTATTTCAGTCCAAGACATGAAAAGGAAGAGAAGGAAGAAAGCGGACAGATATCAAATAAATCAATCATGTATATGCTTTAAAAAGCATTTCTTTATCTTGATTTCTGTCATACGGCTCATTGTGGAGTCTGGCCATAAAACAAATTTAGGAGAAAAATGTACATTTTGCCCTTGCACTCACAATAGTTGTGATTTTCTATCTTACTGTGTCCTTTGCACTGGTTGAGTTTCTCTATTGATACTGACTGCTGAAAGTTGCATGATTAATTTACTGACAGCTTGACAGGTAAGGACAGCCCACAAAAGCTTGCAATTACCCCTGGTTTTCCAGGAAAGACTCTAATACAGCTATATAGTTCTGGATAGGAACTGGATTCTCTTTCAAGTTCCTTTCTGTGTGGTGTGAGGGTGACAGCAGCAGCTGGAGCCTCTGCTGTGTCCCTTTTTCCCTGTTATGCTACGTTCATGCACACTTGTCCTCACTTGAGGCATTAGCTATGGTCTTCCCCATTCCCTTCGATCTTTGGACAGAGAGACAACTCTCCAAGGATGCATCCCCCTTCCCCATGCCCCTCACTTCCCCAAGCCCAGCAGCCAGTCTGGGTGTGCAAGCGATGGTGTGTCTGTCCCCCCGGGACAAGGCAGCAGCCTCAGGCTCTGAGCTGAGGATGAGCTGGTTGGCTCTTTGGCCTGCATTCCCTCAGGATATGTAGTCCAGACGGGAGCTGGATCATGTTAACCATACTAAATGTATGTGTGTGTGATTTATCTATATGTATATATATGTACGTGTGTGTATATATATACACAATGAGCATTTGTCATCTGAATTATAACATTAAAACACGGTAAAAGATATATTGCGTGATGGAAAAAAAAAAAAATCTATTGTTATGGGTCTTTGATACCAATTTTTCCCTGGCCTCTCCTTTTTCATTTTACTGTGTAGGTTACTGATGTCTGGTGTGTCTTGCTGAGTAAATTTCTGTCAAGATGCTAGTCAAGCCATTTAGCTTTTTCTCTGCTTCTTGAGCAGTCATACAGTGGTGACATTGAAAATATGGTAGTGGGTTGCTGAAAGTGACCTAAGCAGAGTTTGAAATACCTTTCATGGAAAGGAGGTACATTTTTTACTAGAGACTCCAAATACAGTGTTTGAAGTGGTAGGATTTCCTCTTTAGACAATAACTTTATGTTTTGTTTTTATATTTTAACATCACTACAAGTAGACTTGGACCTGTCATTCCATTTAGATACTTCAACATTTTCATGTCAAGTGCCTCTACCAGATAAAATGCTCTTAAAACAGTTTTCCTGTCTGCTTTCAATGTTTTCATGGCTCCTTTCTCTTGCCTTGTCTTTTTTGTGTGTGTATTTCAGGGTTGGTAATTCACTGTTCATATTTTGATTATATGGTCTTTTTACCATGGTTGTTTATTCTCTTCTCTCCCAGGCATGGGTACTGTGACACCGATAGCCAAATATCTGAAAGAAAACAGTAGATATTTAGCTATATAAAAAAATATATATAGCTATATATAAATAACAAAAAACATTGTTAGGCAGAGTAAGAAATTCTGCAGACTATAAGTTATGCATCTTGATATGCTGTGGAATTTATTGAGTAATTGTTTAATTTTTCATACACTTCAATGATTTTTTCCTTACTAAATCTTAGCACAATTACAGATCTGCTCCTCAGAATCAGTAAGCGTGATTCTTATTCAGATTGCTTTTGTGGTAGGAGCAGAATAAAGGTAAATTAATAAACATTGCAGGGGGAGGTAATAATTTTTGGAGATGGTCAAAGGCCGCATCAGTGAAGTTTTCTGTAAAATGGAAGACACAGTGGTTGTATACAAACCAACAGAATTTTCATTTCTCCTCATGGAGTCAGACCTTCCCTCCATCAGCTTTTTTCAGGCATTTCCTTTCCAGTGTATGTATCATCTTTGTTCTACTTAAAAGAGAAGTTAATCCAAGGAGGTGTTGTGCCTCTTGTTATAGAAGAGGTCATTTTCCTTGGTTTTGGACCCTGGGACTCTGGGGAAGTGACAGCATTATCTAAACCAGTGTGATCAAATGAATATTCTTTCCAGTTGATAGATTTGGAAACATTGCACTGGGGTTTTTTTCTTTGTTTGGGGTGGGGGTTTTGTTGTTTTTTTAACAACGTGTAGTCTTACAGCCTTGCCTGAATCATGGGAATAGCTACTTGTGAATTTACTACATTTTATTTGGACATCTGAAACATGGAAAGCAGCTTTGTGTCATTAGTATCTACTAATTCACCTTCAAATATTTTAAGCATTTATTTGCAATAATTGTATGGTAAATGTTTCTGTTGAATCTTTCCAGTAAGCTCTAGACACTTTGTAGTGCCCTGCATTTTCAAGCTGTGACTGTGGTGGTGTTAGCTGAAAAAGCTTAGGGAATAACCTTTATTTTTTTTTTATTAATAGGGCAGATTTGATAAATTCATGTCTTGCCAGAGACGTGTTATTAAACAAAAGAGAAGTGCTGGTGGAACTGCGTAGCTAATTAAGTACTTAAGGGAATTATGAACACTCGTCAGTTATTTCTGAGGCAAAACTTGGCTGGAGTAAGGTTGTTAGATACCATTCTTAAAAATCTCGGTTCTTTCTTTCTTTACCTAAAGAAAACTCTAGGGTGGGTTGGATGTGTTGGACTCAGGTTAGCTTTCAGTTACAAAAGACTTGCAGGGAGCAGAGTTAATGTGACAGAAACCTAGAATTGAGGGGGTTTTGTTCACAGTTAAACCTGTAGAAGCTAGAATCTGGTCTTCACTGTTCATAGAAAAAACAAATTATATCTGCCTGGATAGAAATAAGTATACTTACAAATTCTAGGTAAGCACATACATCAGTAAGTTTACATGAGCATTTGTGAAAGCAAAATTAATCCCATGAGAAGGATTTAGTGACTATTTAGTGAATATTTAAGTAACAAGAACATAAATCCTGCTACAGAAAGGTGTGGAGTCCTCCAGCCTGGAGAAATGGAATCTCTTTCTAAGTATAAAAACGATGGATTGTCAGCTATACATATATCCTTTTGAAAGCAACTTAAAAAATTACAGTATTTTCTTAAAGTAGACACTTTTCCTTAAAGTC
This sequence comes from Nipponia nippon, assembly GCF_047370975.1. Taxonomy (NCBI): domain Eukaryota; kingdom Metazoa; phylum Chordata; class Aves; order Pelecaniformes; family Threskiornithidae; genus Nipponia; species Nipponia nippon. Next base: position 42,787,005 of record NW_028262380.1, on the reverse strand, counting down.
GACTTTTTCTTAAAGTAGATATCTTCAGTAATATTACCTTAGGCGCAACCAGAAAAAAATTTGACTGTACAGAACTGGTGAAAGAACATGATTCTAGATTTGCTACTTTCTGGAAAAGAATGGAAAATGGAAAAGAAAACATTGTTTTAAAGACGAGATTGTCTAAAATATCTGTAAAATGTAATTAAATAAGCTGCTTTTATCACTCTATATAATAAATATAACTGCTCTTTCAATGATCTCTAGAACCTTAAATCCAGATCTTAAAGGAGATTCTGTGGGAATCATGAGAATAGCAACATCAGAGAGAGATCTGCACTTTTTTCCCCATTTGAATCAGAGCCGCTGGTCTGCTTCTGCGGCTGTGTACTGTGACTTGTCCATTGATTTCTGTCTCAAACAGCACTGAAGCAAATATTTTAGTAACCCTTATGTTCCTTGAGTCAGTTAGCAATGATGGTGGCCACTCTGAGGAAAAGCTATACTTCTCCATCTTTTTATCTTACAGCTTTCGACAGTGTCACAGTACAAATGCCAGCTTTCACTTTAGAGTAAACCGTATTGCTGTCCTATGTAGACGAGACATTTACTTTTCCCATTTCTGTAAGTTCTGTCTGTCACAACTGCAAAAAATCGAGGTTACCTACAGTATGATTGCTGTGAAAATGGTGATACGTAGGAGGAAGTACCTTGGTTAAAAATTCCAACATCAAACTGAGGAGAAAGGTCAGGGTGTTTTCTTGCTTCTGAGGGAGCTCACCTCATCTCTGTATGCTACCTATTCAGTCATACCTGGAGTTATCCCTGGATCTCAGGAAAATATATCTGAAGACAAGTATGTCCATAACTGGAAAAATTCCAGCCAATATTAGGGTTTGCTTTCATTCCAAACCCCCAGTTTTCTTAAGCTATTGCTCCTGTCCATTTTTGTTTAAAGTTTCGTGTTTTATTGTGTTGTACCTCCTTTTCCCATGGCTTGGATACTACTTGTGGCTGTCAGACCAACACCCAAGTGGTTTATGTGTGATATCAGATCACTTCTTGTTGATTGTGCTAAGAAACAAGCTCATACTGGGGGCTTTGTTTTTGCACAATGTAACACCTTTTTATTATGTACATGCACATGATTATCATAAAATACCTATCCATATCAGCTTTTTTGAAATATGATGAATGCATGTTTGTTCCACTTGAACTTTGGAATCCAGGTTGTGGCCCAGATCTAATCAATTAAAGGTGCTTAAAAGTAGAGATCAAGGATTTAACACGGAGACACACAGACAATAACCAAAATATCTGACCTACTGTCTCCTGACAATCATTGCATCTGGAAGTCTTAATATGCAAGACGTTTTTATCCAGTTCTTTTTCTAAATAGTATCTGCAGATACTTAAGAAAGTTGTAAGGTGACAAGTGAATTTAACTAAGAGAAATAGTACAGATACCTCTGAAAAGAGAGAGAGGCTATTTGCAGCATTGCTTTGCAGCTTTTTTTGTCTGCAGATTTTTCTCTTCAGAGGGCTTAATTTTATAACTTCCTTATTTTAAGCAGATCTGAATGCCACAGAAATGTCTGTGAATGTAAAAGCCAGGTACAGTGCTTGATAGTTGTGGAGGCCTTAACCAGTAGCATTTCATCAACTGGAGTAAAGGTGAATATTTTGGATATATTACCTTTTCTCAGTCCAGTGTAGGTTTTTCTTCGCATGCTTCTGGCAGTTAGCGGTTCTTCTCAAGATTTCAGGCCTATGAGGGCTGTGCCAGCCTCTTCTACATTCAGGAGCAGTCAGTACTTTAGTGATTTCTTCTTCACCATCAGTTTTAGCATAATGCTGGTAACATTCAGAAAGGCAGATAAGATTACCAGTTATGAAATAGATAGTATTTTTTAAATTGATACCAAAATATGTGGACATCTTTTGAAAAGCAAATGCACTTACGTATCTATGGTAACCAGGGCAGCATGAGGCAGAGGGATGACTTGCTCAGGTGGGGAAGGAACTGAACAGGAGAATGAAAAAGTAGTAATTCTTCTTTTAATGAGTAAAAATGCATTTTTAAAGATAAGCCTTAGCAAAGTAAATTTTTGGTGGTAGGCATGCAGTTTCTGGGTGAGTTGTTCTCTGTGTTATCTAATCATTAAGAAGGATCAAACTTGCTCAGAAATATATGCTATTCATGTCAATCTTGATCCTATCCAATGCTGAGGCATGATTTCTTTACTTTTTTCAGCTACAGTTTCATAACCTTTTCTTGGGTGGTAGAAATAATTGAACTTTTGTTACCTTTGTTTCATTTAGCACAAGTCATCCCTAGTCAGGTATGTGCCTCGGGCATTCCCTTAATTCGGATGCATGTAACGTCGCATTACTGAGCAGAGCAGACTCCTGGTCTCCGCAGCACGTATGGCAAGATCAGACTAAAACGATTTCAATATGCAGCTGCAGCTTCAAAGTTTGTGACCTGTTACAGTGCTTATAGTAACTTTATTCTTACAGTAAGTGAAAAATGTGTTAAATGGGCAGGAATTAGCTGTATTTTTGGAAGGCTTGAGTTTTAAAGGAAAAATCAAGTTACTGTTCATTACCTCAGTACCAGAGAATTGATTTGGATTTCTGTGAAACTAAGCCATATTGGCTGCAAACAGGAATTTGTTCTTGGAAGGATAACAACAGCCAGCCTGTTGCCCTTGTTTACACTGTAAAAGGTACATAGGAAAAGAGGGAAAGGCATCCAGCGTGCACTCTGTGTAATTAAAACATGAAAAGTACTGCTGGTTTGGCCTTCTTTCTAAACAAATGTTAGGGCAAATATTCAAAACTAAGGAGAGCCAAGCCGAGGTTGCAAAAATCTTTGCTGTCAAAAATCTCTGTGTGAATTAAGATGACTGAGTTTTGGCAATTTTGTTTTGCCCTTTCTGACCAAAAGAATTCAGACTTTTGTGCTTTTATCTATGTCTGTATTCAGGCCCTCAGTGACTTAAGTGATGCATTTTTCAGAAGTGCTTAAAATCTACATGAATTTCAGCCTGATTCTCAAAGGCTGATAGTTTCTTTGCACATTTGGGGTGGTGGTTGGGTGCTCGAGACTAATGGCGTCAATATCTTGAAATATGCCTTCTCCGGCTATCTCCTGCTGCCATAGTACTCACAATATACTCTGAAAATTGCATCAGGCAAAGAATGAACATACAAATACACAAATTAATTGGCAGAACGTTTTGTTTGATATTATCCCTGAGAAAAGACGAAAAGAAAGCTGGTGAGTCAGAGGAGGACACAAATCCTAGGAACTTAATGCATCCAGATAAGGGCATGTAGGGATGGTGAAAAATGTTTGCAAAAGCAGCTGAAGAAAGTTTGCTGCCAGGCTGTCTTGACGTGTAAGCCGTCTCTTGGATCTGTGCTTTGGAGGATAGATTTACCAAGGACGTTCTATTTGTTGCCATTGCCTTGTAGCCATTTTGAAATTCAACTCAAGAATGTATGTCTTAAGAGCTAACTTGGTGTGGGGGGGTATGTACATATATATATATATTCATGTGCATATTTTAAAGTGTGTATATGTAGAGAAAGAAAGATATTGTAAAGAGGGGGTGGAAATAGAGCATCTGCAGGAAGAATTACATTTCCTCGTGCACCTCTTCTTTTTTTGTCCCAATTTAAAATAGTCCGGAAAGAGAAAGAGAGATGTTTTCTAAAGACATTTGAAGACATTTTGGCTGATACTCATTTTCATAGTTATATTTTTAAACTGACTACTTCCTTGCTTAAATACATATTTGTAAATATAAATAAAGAGAAGAGAATCTATTTTTTAGGCAAGTTGCCTTGACCGGGTCTTGGATGACACTTCCACACCCACTGTGCAAAGCTGGCGCATAAGCGGAGATCTGGGAGGTTGTTAGGGAGTCTGCCTCTCCTGTTAAAAGCTACCAGGGATCCCCAGGCCATTGCTGAAATATTTGCATACCTTGCTCTTAAATGAAATTCTTTAGCTTCCCTACATGACCTGTTCCAGTGTTGAACTGTCATTGTTGGAGGGTGGAGAGAGGAGAGTTGTACAATCGTTTTGTCTAAGCTAGGCCTGTTGTTCTTCAAGTTGTTGTCTACTTACCATCCTCAATGGACATAGAGAACCATTGAATGTCAGCTACTTTCTGATGTTTTATGTTTGATTCACCTCTCTATCTTCATTCTCCTCATTTCCTGACCAAATAAAGAAGGTATTTTTGTGTGTGTGTGTGTGAGACATAGCTTGTCACAAAAGCTATGCTTTTAAAACCATCTGACAGTTTTCTTGTTCTAAAACTTTCCAATTTGCCCTCTTTTTCTTGAAGTCAGTGGTAAAACTGGATTCAGTGTCCAACAGCAAGGAATAAAGGAAAACAGTGAAATTTCATGTCTTATGCTAATATGTCCCAGAGTTATATTTCTTTTTCTCTTGAAATAATGGTGTTATTGTCCAAGTTTTAATCTCACAGATTCTTGAGAGATGCTTAATATGTTAGTGCTGATTTTCCTTTTGCATTGCTGTCATGCTTTGAACATTTTTCCTGAGTTTCATCATCATTAGACCACCTCTAGACTAATTACAAAGATTATTGTAAATGACAGTTGTTACCTGCAAACGAGTTGCAAGCTCTGCAAGTTCAGTGTCAGCCAATTTGAGAAATGTGGTTTTTTATTTCACTATTCCAGTTGTTAAGGTTGAAATACTAAATACTGAACTTAGTATACATAGACCTTTGAAAGACCTCATTGGTCTATATTCATCTGGTTTGATAGGAAAAAAAATCATTGCTACTCTCTGAATAGCTTTTTTTCAGACAGTTATGCAGCCATATAATAGAAATTTCAGCCAGATTCTGTTTTCCTGATTTACTAGGGAACTTACTGCAGCTCCTGAAGGCTTACTCAGAAGCCATAAGTGAAGTGTATCAAAGCTACTTCTTTTTGCCTATCTGTATGCCCTTCAACCTGACAGAGAGAGAAATTAGTGAGGTTTGATAGGTTTCAATTTTCATTTCCTTATTATGCTACGTGGTTTTGAAATGGACTTGTAATATTGTTCTCTTGTGTTTAGTAGGGACATTGAACTTACTTACTGGCTTGTAATTCTCTTGGTACTCCTTCCCCTTTTAAAAATGGGTGTGTTTGCTTAGGGGTTTTTGTTTTCAGAGATAACTGATAATGCTTCAGAAAATGCTTTCATTTATTACTGAAATCGACTCCAGAGCACTTAGCCCATCCCCCTCTCTTCATGTACTGTTGTGACTTTCTTGGGTAAACTGTACCTTTTACCTTTACAGCCTATTGAGTGCTAGGCATCAGCAGGCCTTTTTCCGCTAAGACTTTTTTTATCACTCAAGTATGAAATTTGTAAGAATGTGAAATGAAAACTGTATTTTGTAATGTATCACTTGGAATTTTCAAGGTAGGATGCAGGTCTCCATTAAAAGCTGGTACAGGGCTTCTTCAAGGTGAAGCCAAATTTGAAATTTGCTGCCTTGAAGTTGGCTGGATTTTTTGGGGGGTGTGTGTCCTTATCCAAAAAGTGACAAAATTTGGTTCCGTGGCAGTGCTGGGCTGGGTGGGGTAAGAGGCTGGAAGGTGAAGGGAAAGACTGTGAGGAGAAAGACAGATGCCACCTTTCCACTAGCCTTCCAGCAGTTGGTCCAGCCTCCCTGAGGGATGTTACCTCCTGATCCCCTTTTCCCTCCTTCTCTGGTCCATTTTCCTTCCGTATCTTCCTTTACATGTACTCTCCCCAAATTTCTTGACTTATTGAAGCATCTCTTTCTTGAAGAGACCTTACCCCTTCCTCTTGGCATTCTCTTGCCTCCCTGTAGATGGGATAATTTTCCTGACTTCTTCCCCAAAACAGAGTGGAGGAGACTTTGTTACTTGTGACTGAGAACATCCCCAGCCAAATGCTGAGGGAATTATTCTGCTTGGTGACTGAGAAGATCTCCAGCTAACAGCTGAATACTTCTAGGGTGAGGGATGTTGTTTTCTGGCTCTGTGCCATTAAGCTGTGATTTAATGTGAAAACGCAGTTCTTTTTCAGAAGATCTTCACCATTTTCCCATTTTAAATTTACTTTCAGTAACAGAATATGAAATGTTTATGGAATTTAGGCAGAAATGTTTCCAATTATTGACTTCTCCATCTAGTCACTTAATTCCTTTTTGGCTTTGGACGGCATATGTGTATTGTTTCATTTTAACTAATGCTAAAAATTAGCATTGAAAACACTTGCTGAAGAACAGATTTTCTCTAACCATGTTATAGAAACATAGTACCAAACAATATCCAACAAAAGTTCTTATTTCTGTATGATTCTTGTTTAACATTTTGGTGCTGGTAATGGAATTATTAAGTTGTGTATTGGAAAGAAGTTTACCCCTTACATGCTGGTCTGATTTTTTCTATGTGTGTCATCTGTGAGTTTGGCAACTTACCTGATCGATTCCATATTTTGCATAAGTCATTCCTATGTAATGGGCTGATCCCTATTTAGTTGATGAAGTTTAAAAAAAAACAACCCAAACTACTATTGAATCAGTATCAGTGTTTTAAACGACAATGTGTGACTTCACTGGAGAGATGGGGTGTGCTACAAGTTTCAAATACAGATAGCAATGTTGAGTTCTTCACAACTGTGTAAGAACAGCTGATCTCCAGTAGAAATGACCACTGTTAGGAATTTCCAGCAATAGAGCCACCATAACATTACTGAAAGTGTGAAATATTAGCGCAGACTGGAAAAAAAAAATTCCCGTGCCATTTCAGGAAATGGGAGTGAGGCATCCTGAAAGTGCAATCATAACTTGTAGACTGGTATGAGGAACAGCTTAGCTCTGTGAATGCAAACTGCTAAATGGTTGCTATTCCACTGTGAAACCCTGCTGCTGAAAACTGCTTTACAGGGATGATTTTTCTTTTTGCCAGTGTAACCTAGACTCTGTGAACGGCTCTTCTTTCAGAAACAACATTTACATGTTGCCTTCTGGGTAGGTGTTCACAGAGATACGAAGAATAAAAATGAATTATGTATTGTGTTTTGAAAAGCTGTAACAAGGAATTAGTTACTAAATAATATAGAAAATTAATAATTGACTGCCTTGTCTTACATCCTTCTGAGCTTTATCCATCTGGTACTTCATAGGAAGATAGTTTATCTTCCATCCCCGCTTATCTAGTCATGCTTTCTCTTTCATGTTTCCTCTCGCTTTGCTTTATTGCCATTGCTCATCAGTTTCCTCTTTGAGTCTATGGTGTTTACAGCCACCACTACACAATCCTGAGCCCTATTTTAACTCATGCACAAATAGAGTTTCAACTTTGTCATTAAACTAACCATTTAAATCAGTGATGTGAGTTAGAAGGGACAGCATAGTAAGTAACATGCCAGACCTTTAATTTCAAAGACGCAATGTCATTTTCTTCAGTAATAGCAGTGATTCCAGATAAATTCCTAAATACCAATGATTTCAGGAAAGCTCATGAATTTTGCTGTACTGTTTTGCAGGGGATTTCCCAAGAAAACAGGCAGAACTGCTAGGATAGCATCAGATGAAGAGATTCAAGGGTCAAAAGATGCTGTAATTCAGGATCTGGAAAGAAAACTTCGCTTCAAGGAAGACCTTTTGAACAATGGGCAACCGGTACAAAAACATAAAATACCCCCAGGGAATGGGAGTGGGCATCACGGGTAGTTTCTCAGATGTGCTGCATATAAAATAGTTGTTGTAGATTACTTTTATATTTTATGTATTTATGATTTTTAACTGCATTTCCAAAGCTACATTTCCATAAGGCATGATAGTATATGTTTTGGCCTATCATTCCTTCTCCTGTTGGACAATTTTACTTGGACTTAATAAAGCCATTGATGTCTCAAAGATGATGAATTCGCATAAGAAACCTGCACAGTCTGTACCTCAAGGGCTTTTTCAGCCTTAGAAGCCATTTGCTTTTGACTGTTCATCACTGGGTGGCTTGCCAGTAAGCATATGCATAGCTCTTGATCAGTCCAGGCTCATTCTACCTTTTGTCCAGCTGTTGGACAACAGGGGGAAAGAGTAGGTGATGAGTGGATATCAGAGGGAGCCAAGGCAGTTCATCATGAGAAACAACCCATTAGGAACCAGGCATCATTAGATTCTGCAGTTGTGGGACTTTTTGACCAATAGAATAAAAAACAACCTATAGTACTAACTTACAGACTTTATGAAGAATTAACAATCTGCCTGAGAAGTCAAGAAATGAGGTAAAATGGGCAAGTATATCAAACAACTGAAATGCACAGCAGCAAAATTCTCCATTAATTTTTGTGCATTTTAAGATATGCATAAAAAGATAAAATACCAAATTCTTCCTGCTCAGAGCTGATGAGAAGCAGCTCTCCTAAGACTTGATTACAGTTATTAAGGCATTGATTTAAATGTCTTCGAAGCAGGAATCTGTTTTAAGGGAAAGTAATTGTAAAAATGTAGACTGTTGCCCCTGTTTTGTCAATGAAATGTTTTCAAAAGCATCTGAATGCCTTGGGATACCTTTGTGTCAGTGAAAGGTAGCATGCTTTAGCAAACTTCTGAGCATGGTCCTGAGAAATCTATGTTTTCTACCGTGTCTGAGATGCGGACTATGGTGTTGTAGTTCAAGATAGCATATTGAGTCTAACTATCTACCCCACAGATGCTGGATTCTGGTTCTTAATAAGGTCAATGGAGTGAAATAGGGAAAAGACTAGACAGAGCGACTAGTGCTACTGTACTTACCTTTCTCTGTTGACTGCATGGGGTTCAGCAGTTTTCTGTAGCAGTTAAGCAGAATCACTCTCATAGTGTATAAGTTCCCATTTTTTTCAAAGGAGGTGGGCTGAGCATGACTGTCAATGCCTATTTTGGAAAGTGAGAGAGATGTTTGGCCTGGACAAATGAATGGAATGTCCTGAGAAAACCCACATGGCCTGAGTCAAAAAAAACCAAACCCAACTGTGATCAGATGATGTGGGAGCTTGAACCAAGTAAACTCTGGTTCTGTGCTTGCCTTCAGGCTTTTGCCTTGCAAATTCCTGTCTTGGGTGATTCTGTTTGTGTAATCATGGCTGTGGGCGCTTGGAGTGATCACAGAAGAAACTGAAGAAAAGTTCATGACTTGCTTAGACATTTGTAACCAAGCCAAGATTGGTACCTAGTTTTCATGAACCTCAGCCTGCTGGTTTAGCTACAGTATGACATCTTTTATAAATTAATTTAAATGAGCTTTTTTAAAAATGGAAGCATTAAGTAGATGTAGTGTTCTACAATTTCCACTCTTTCATTTTTCTGGTTAAATGAGGCATTTCACCATGTAATGAGTTTGCCTTTCATTCACTGGCATTTTTTTTCAGTGTTGATTTGTAAGAAAGTATCTAAGTGCCTGAAATGTGTTATTGCATGTAGAAGGAAAACTAATAATGAAATAATTGAATTGTACACTTAAGGTTTTCTTTTAACTTGCTTTACTTTCTGAGTGTAAATTGTCTTTTATAAGCTGTCTCCTTAATTTCCTAAAGAGTAAGAAGAAATAGAAATAAAAAACCTTAAAGAATAATATTTTTCTATAAAGCTGTCATATTTTTGACAAAATAATCAAGTAGAGTAGTATCTCCTTAGCATTTTTGGCAGAGTTTTCTGCTGTGTAGTTCTAATGAAAAAATCAACCCGAACAACTAGGAGTAAGATTTGGGATGATTTGACATGCACTTTTTTGATGGCCATGCTGATTTAAGCAGTTCCTATTGCTCATTCCTGCCCAAGTTCCTGGCAGGAGGATGGAAACAAATGGCAGAGTCAGGGCAAGGGTTGCTTAAGCCAGAAGAGCCACTTGTAATGCAAAAAAAATGCATTACAAACTGTGGTAGAAAATTTCTGTTAGAAACATATTGCTGCTCTGTTTTATTAACATTACTTAAAGTACTGCTTACTGTCAAACTGCCTCATAGTTCTTAAGGAGAAATAAGAATTTTTCTTTCTTCTTTTCCCTCCCCCTTAACCCATCCCTGTATTTTTTGTTCAGAGATTAACGTATGAGGAGAAAATGGCTCGTCGGTTGCTGGGAGCAGACAGTGCTGCAACTGTCTTCAACATACAGGAACCAGAAGAGGAGCCTGCTATACAGGTGCCACATAACTCTACAATTTCATAGGAAAATAAAAAATGCCTTTCAATTTTTCTTTTTTACAGGCTGTGAAGTGTCTTAAAAAAAGTCCTATATAAGACAATAAATATACACACTATAGGACGGTTTTGATTACAGACGTCATATGTTATATATCAGTGAAGTAAACTGGAGGATCACATGCCTATTGCTCAGTTTTTCCATACTGAATAAGGTTAAGAGTTCTCAAATGTCTGCTCTCTGCTTTAAATTCTTCCGTTTATCCTATTCTGTCCTGACCTTTAAGTCTCTCAAGGCAAAAATACATCTACTATCTTGAAACCATCTCTTTATGTGTGTAATCTGCACTTTTTGGATGCAGACCAAAAACACAACAGAAAGTCTGCTTGAAAGGCCAGGTACATGTTCTCCATTGTTCAGATGCCAGAGCTGCTATTCGGAAATGTGTAGCATGCGTTTGCTTATGTTACCACATAAAGTACGTTCTCCTGATAAAACCTCTGAGAAACTGTCACGGATGCCTCTTGGTCTTCTTTCTGCCTCTTGATCTTTTTTTCTACCCTTGCAGGAAGCTCGCTCTGTTGGTGCTTCTGTAGTGAGTCCTGTGGATATTCAAAAGGTTAACGTTTTCACCTTTTTCTGTCTTGCATTCTGTCCATTGATTTTTTTTTTTTTTTGCTGTCATCCTTGCCCTTTCCCTTCTACTGTTCTCGGTTAATAACGGGAGGTCACCTAGCATTAATAACTGGGGAGATTTGGGCTGCACTCCCTTCAGGGTGTTAAAGTTGTTCTGTAAGCCTAATTGTCTGAGTGCAGGCAGCTTAACTGCAGTAATGGCGTGCTCCAGTATCTTCCTGCTGTAATGTTAACATACACTGATACTAACTGCCTTGCATCCGAATCAGCTGCTCTTTATATATACCATGTGTACTTCAGGGTTTACTTTTATGGTAAACTTTCAGGGAACAAAGAAATTAAAAAAATATCTGCAGTTTACAAAGGTATTTCTCCTTCCAGTTTTTACCGTTATTGAGGGTTATGATTAGTTCTGTAACCAGTCAGTAGAAAGACTAGATGTCATTTCCAGACCAGAGGCAATGATAGAGGATGGGTATGTGAAAGGAGGCTTCGAATGAGACGTGTTCTATCGTAGATAAAATCAGGGTTAGAGACAGTGGCCAAAGGTCATTTGAAAGAGTGCCTGAATTTCTGCTGACTGAGAAGAGCATTGTCTAATAAAGATTTTTTTTTTTTTTTTCCTGCTTCTGAGCTTTCTTACATTCTGGCATTATCTTTGTTATCACTAAGATTCAAAGCAGGACTTTTGTACTGCAAAGTAGACAGAGTGAACAGTTCAAGAAAGTAAATAACTCTGTATGTCACAGTAACGTTTCCTAGTATCTGAATAGCAATTTTAAAGAAGCAGTAGTGGATGAAACTTTCCACTCTTCTTTCTATATCTTGAATACTCTTATGATAAATTTTGTTTTTAAGGAAGAAGTGATACTTTTGGCCAGACAAAGGGGACCATGGCAACAGGAGTAAAGGGAGGCAACTATCATGGCCTGCCAGTGTTGCCATTTTCTCGTTTTCTTTCTAATTTTTACAGGCAATTGTAAACAAAATCATTTTAGCCTTCTGGTGCAGCCTCCGGTACAGTTCTATGCAAATAGCAGATGTGAACCATATGGTGTTCTGGCCATCTGGAAACAAAACCCACTTTAAATCTGCCTGTACCCTCAAGGAAATATTAGTGTGTTTCTTTTGTCTTTATGAACTGCTTCAGAATACTTTTATTCTTATAGGCTTTTTTAAAAAATGGAAAGAAAGCAACCAATGACTTTCCTTCCCCTTATAAATTAGACCTTAAGATAACATGAAATACAATTTTTGCCTCATACCAGATGTCTTCATTGTTTCATAGGGAAGTTATTGGAGGCATGGATTATAGTTTTTCTTCAACAAGATAGAGTTTCCTTTTATATGTAAAACCTTAATGGATTGTCAAAGATCAGCAGAATACAAAAAAACATTAGGAACACATCTTGCTGAGCAATGTGTTGAAGCTGGACACTAATATGTACCTTTCTTGTTTGACAGGAGTATAAAGTCTCCAGCTTTGAGCAAAGATTGATCAGTGAAATTGAATACAGGCTGGAGAGATCTCCTGTGGAAGAATCAGATGACGAGGTGCAACATGGAGATGAACCTATTGATAACAGTATGTCACCGTATTTTGAGATAAAGCTGAAGCATTACAAAGTCTTTGAGGGAATGCCAGTCACATTTACATGCAAAGTGGCAGGAAATCCAAAGCCAAAGGTAAGAAAAGAGGGTAAATGTTTCTAGAAACGCTCTGAAGAGTTCTCTATCGGTACCTTACAGTCGGCCCCTGGACCCTATGGGCTGTATCTTACAGGAACAGCAGACATTCTCTCTTGACAAGACAGACTCCTAGCTGGTATAAACTGTCAAATCTCTTTTGACATCACTGGAATTATTTAGATTTATACTAGTCAAAAATCCTACTATGAGGCTTCAGCTCTTAGTTACTCCCTCCTGAGACTTCATCTCAATTATTTTACCTAGAAGTAATACTTCCATCATTTTCAGAGTTACCTTCAGGGTACATCTGTACCACAGAACGCAGTGCAATGCTAGAAAACCCCATGTGAGCTGGCACAGTAGTCCCAAAAGCAACCTCTTCAGGTTAACAGTGGTAATTAGCTCAGGCACAGCAACATGCTAATGCAAAAATACGTTCCTTCTGGTTCAGAAGCCAGCATGGTACCTCTACATTCTTCAGCATTGCAGAGTTTATATCTACACACCCTGACAAGACTAAACTTTAGTGAAAGTTAGAGGAAGGCATAATAAAATACCATAAGCTCCCATATATCCCAACAGCAAGATGAGACATGATGGTGAGGTTTTAATGATGAGCTTCTGAGGGAGGGTTGGGCTTGGGAAGCATTTCCTTTTAGCACATGTAAAAGTACCAGTTGCGTGATGTGAGCGATCTGGAAGAATGCCTTCCTTTGGTAGGTTGTGTTTAACCATTTCAAAAATTGCTTGGCAATCAACTGACTCATTATGCAGCAGGCAAACAGCAGTAGCTTCTTCAGCTTCCTTGCCAAAGCCAGTATCTTCCCCGTGAGGTCCTTGTAGCTCTTACAGTGACCTCTTGTGGATAGGGGCTCTTTTCTTCTTAGACAAGATCAAAGGTGCCTTATCTCTTAGATAAGATCTTCACAGCAGCAGCCACATCCAAATCTCTCATGTAGTGTAAGTTTTACAGGCATTTAGGATTTTGAACAGAGATAAATGCAAATGACTTTACATGATTCTGTGTCCAATGATATAGGTGTATGATACTGCACAAACTGTAAAAAGAAAAATGGACTTTGTCAGGTAGCAGAGAAGGAACAACAGAGAACTAGAGCTATGCCTACCTTAGCAAGTAGTGCAGACCAGAAGAAGCAAATCTGTGGAATGGGATATCCATCCCTGCGTGCATTTCAGGAGGTTTTACTTCAGGCTAGCTCTAATCTCGTCCCACAGACTGAAGCAGATGCAGCACATTAGATGTGTTCTTGGAGCACATTTTCTGGCCTAGTTTCATCTGAAAGGAGTCCAATCCTGTGCTCCAAGACCGCAACACGATGTGAACCGCTGCAAAGTAAGTGGGGCTGATCAGTATAGTCATATCAAAAAAGCACTCCTGCTTCAAACTGAAGACACACACTGAGAAGATTAGCCCAGTCTGACTGAAACCAAACCTTTGATGTCCAGCATTACTTCTGAGATGACCGTACAGAAGAGTCTGTTGTGCTGAATAAGGGTGGAAGAGAAACGGGTCGGTTGGTGTTAGAGGTGCAGTGTGCTGGAGAGGTACTCTTTTTGCCTAAGGCTTATGACTAAGTTGCTGGATCACCTGTTATGAGTCAGCCTTAGTCAACTTCGCCATTCCGTAATTTTCACAGTTTTCAATTAAGGTGTAGTTTCACAGTCCTCTTAATCTGATTTAAGACGGATGAAAGAGGATGTCTCCTTTCCCTCACTCTCCTTGTTTTGGCGTTAGGGATTGCACAGCCAAGAAACCACATTGTTAGCACTTCCTCTAAAGCATGGCATTATAAAGGAGTATCTGATGTGAACGCACCCTGATTCAGATACGATGTTCTGTTTTTCTGCAGCGTCAAAGCGTGCACATTAAGAAGTGATTTGCTCTTGCACCTGGGACTATGACCCTTTATTCCGTTCACTTGCAGATGCTTTGTGCGATTCGTTAAGTTGCTTGGGATGGAACCAATTTCAGTCCCGTTGGATGGCTACTTGTTAGCTGGGTTTTGCAAATGTCAAAGGCTGTATCTTCCCCTCATCTGCCGGAGCATGCCAAGATAGCAATTTTGAAATGCTCGATGGCTGAGGGCTGCCCTTCTGCTGTCATTTGTTGAAGCTGGAAGTGTTGCCTCTGAACAAATGCTTTACTTTGGCAAATGAAAAGCTGGAAATAATTTACTAACTTGAAGCTCCTCCTTTCTAAGTATTCTGTCAGCTCTGCCAAGGAATGGCTTTGGGAAGGACTGTAGTGTTTCTAAAATCTGGCATTCATTACAAGGGGTTTTTCTAAGCGGGGTTATTGGCTTGATTATTTTTTCCCCTGAACATGCCATGTAAATTGAATACCGATGTGCAAATTCTGTCTTCATAAATATGACTTTTTAAACCTGAGTCTACTTTTGTTATATCCGTCAGTGTAATGCAAAACTATTTTCTCATTAAAACGAGAACCTGTGGTGATAGAGGAGGGATTGTGGAATACTTCTTTTTAAGAGATTTCTCTTCAGAATTAGGACAATGCCCTACAAAAGGTTAATTGAGACATGAATGTTGCATAAAGCTCGTACTGCTCGCTCTTCACATGGCTGAATATAATTCTTAGTGATTAAAAATGCCTGTGCTGCCCAAGATCAAAAACCCTTTTGTACTGTGTATGCCATTGTATTTCTAGTCATTACACATTGGTTTCTGAAAATCTGGTACAAATAAAAGCAATCCAGATGCGGTGTTCAGTGCTTACATAGTTTAATGGTACATTTATTAAAAGGTATCCTAGAAAGAAAATACTTCACTGCAAGGGCCATTGTCTCCAGCAGTGGTAGTGTTTTACTTATCGACTCCATGTCAGATAAAGGTAATATTAAGAATTTACTTCTCGTAAGTAAAAGCCAGTGATGTGAATGCTTTTAAACTTAGTGGAAACGAGTATTGGACAACATATGCATGATGTTTGGATAGCTGGTTCAGTTAATATTTGCATGTATTTCCATGTAATAATTTCTGGCATGTCTCCTGATATTTTTGATAAGTGCATTGTTATTAAATAATTACAACTTAATGCAGTAGATTTCCAAGCAACGTTATGACACACGTAAAGCATGCAAGTTAAAACTCATTTTTTGCAGCTATGTTGTTACCAGCATCCATTAGCCTGTGTATGTAAGTGATCAAATATCTTTTGCATCTCCAGTAAGTGCTCTGTCAGCAGATGAGAAGACATGACTAAATCTTTTGTTAGCACCACAGAGTCTCTGCAAGGCTGCTGACAGACAAAATGGGGAACGAGTATAACCAGCTATTGAGGAAATGAAATCATTTCTAGTTATGCATAATGCTTGTTAATATAAAAACCACACATGGTAATTAATTTTTAAGGGAAATTTCCACTCGTTCCCTCTAAAACATTCTCCATTGTCTTTTTGTGAAATTTAAGAGATATCCTTAACTTCCCCCCCCCCCCCCCCCCAGTGAATGAATTTAGAGCTTTGAAATGTTGACATGTATGAAGAACCTGGCATATTAAACTCTATCAGGAATTGTGCTTTGCTCTGCCACTTCGTTTTTACTGGACAGCCGCCACCCTTTCCTCACTGTAAGACCTGAATTCCCACTTCAAGAATTAGAGTGGGGAAAATGTGTGCGTTTTCCTCATGCTAAAGAGTCCCGGCAGTCACGCGACCAGGACAAATAGATTTGTTCTACTTTGTACGACTTAACCTCGTAAAAGTTGTGTAGGTATCTGCACAAGTGACTTAAGAAATGCTGAGCACCACTGACCTTATGGAGTAATACACACTGAAATGTGAGAAATGACAAGTAAATAATGTTCTGCTCAACTCTTGGTTTGGGGAGCTGACTACAGCCTTCCTAGTATAACATTTTTCACATATTCCTCTGTGTGTTTTCATGCATACACCACGTTTTTCTTTTGATTCCAGCAGATTTCAGTTTGGGATTTTATATTATTTTTTAAATATAGCAAAAAACCCCCAAAGCTAGGTCAAAATATTTGATTTTTTTTTCGCCTCAAGTTTGAGGCATTAAAAACACATACATGGTTTTTGTGTAATTTATGGATTACTATAAGGCGTTATTCTGCATACATCATTTTTTTTGGCTCACCGAAAGTAGATCTTGGGTCAGCCAGAGAATAACATTATGTATCAAAAGTACTGGAAAGACCTCGGTTTGATAGATAATGTAACCGTTCTGGTCAACTTGGAACTATACTGGTGTTGGCCTACAATTATTAAAGGCTATCTATGTGCTGACTTGCTTTGAAGTGTTTCCTGTTACTTTGTAAAGCTGTCCGTTTCTGTAGATGTCTGTCACATCGGGGTGACGCTGTTGGTTTCAGTCGTGCAATTATCCGGAGCTGGCCCCTTCGCATACCCAACTGCTCGTTGCCAGTGGGAGCAGCTGCATCCCCGTCTGGCTTTTTGGTCCAGTCCAGTCGGCGTGATGGATATGAGACCAAACTGGTGTTCCAACAGTGAGAGCGTTACTGCTATTTTATTCATCATTGAACTAATTATTCCTATAATTACCTTGCTTTATGATTTTGTTTTCTGAAAAGAGAGCAATAGCGTTCTTTCTCTGACTTCTTCAGATTTAAGTGAAATAAAAATTTAAAATTGGTAGTCTTCTCTGAAATAGAACTTTTTTTTGTAATGACATTTATTCTCAGTTCTGGAAATGTTCAGCTGCTGTTCTGTCCTCGGGATGGGTACAGCCCTTACGCACCCGCACATTTCTTCGGTAAATGTTCTTGTTGCCGTCTTTCTCTTTGAAGGATTGCTAATCTGTAACTTGTCTTTTGGTGAAAGTGGTTCGTGGAGCGTGGTTCTGCACTTTCACTAGCGGATCGAACCGGTTTTCTTTTAATGCTTACTAGAGAGGTTTTCAGCAGTTAAGATTCGTTAGCGCTGTTAATTGAGAAGCGATGACAATGAGCACCCACCTCTTATCAGCGTGCCTTGTTTTTTCCTGCAGATTTATTGGTTTAAAGATGGGAAGCAAATTTCTAAACGAAGTGATCACTACCGAATTCAAAGAGAACCTGATGGAACTTGCTCACTGCATACTGCAGCCTCCACCCTGGATGATGATGGGAATTACACTATTATGGCTGCTAACCCACAGGTAAATGAAGGTTTGGCTCCAGAGCAAACGTGCTTCTGGACATAAATCTTCAGAAAACTATCTCATCTTACGTATGCATGATTTAATTAGATGATGAAGTCACCATAAAGTATGTAAGCTCAATTTCTGTTTTCATCTTGCATCAGTAGGGTGGGACCTTTCTATCTCCAAGAGATTAGCAACTCAACAGCAGGTTTTTTTCCTACAGTTTGAGGTTTCAGAGGGGAGGGGGTGTTGTTTTTTAATCACTCTTCCACCATTTATTTCAGTTGATAACATCTCAGTATCCGAACGGAGCATGGATAGCATGCATACTCTAAAGGGAGAAAAAAACCCAGTTTACCAGCAGAAGTAACCCAATCCAGCAATTTCATTTTTCTTCTGTTGACACTGCTCACTGACTGAGGCCAACTCTTTGAAATGAGTAGGAGCATATCACACCTCAGCATGTTTACATTAGGCAGTGATTGCAATTCTGTAAGGCAAAAAATTCTAGCACTGATTATGTAGGGGGGGAGGTCTCCTGTGTTGATCCCGAAGCCTTAAACAATGTTTTTCTGAAACACAGAGTGTTACTGGTTTCGTAATATTATTTGCTCTTCGTAGACCCAATACAAGAGCTGAGGTGTACAACAGAAACCCACTAGCGCGTTGGACACAGCTAAACTTACCGTTCACGCGCCCTATTGAAGTAACTTTGTCATTCCGCTTTTCCTACGGCACAGCAAATTGAAGGGAAAGATTTGCGCGTGAGAAACCAAGGCAGTAACATAACTGTAGGGATGTAACGAATTATTTTCTTCTGCAGCACCAAACATCTTGCAAAGAGCGGGCCTGCAAGGAGAATCACACTGTGAAACAGCAAACTGGATCACTGAGACAGGGTTTAATCTGAAGAGGAGTGTTGTGCTCTGTTGTGAAGGTTGCTAGGTTACTTAGCATGACGCTGCCATTTCTGCCTTGCTCTTTGTCAGTCCTGCTCGTATTGCAGCCTGCTTGCGAGCGTATGGGATCGTACACACGGGCGACACACAAATAGCAGTTTTAGGCTAGATTCTACAAATTGCAGTGCTTAAATCTAGGTGGTTTAAACGTTATTTCTACATATACAAATAACAGAAATAAAGAAGTAATAAAGCGATAGCATAAGGCCGAGGGAACTCTTCGAGCTGGGAGCTTTTACACATAGATGACCATTGTGTTCTAACACTTCGTACCACTGAAATTGTGGAAATTCACAGCAGGTTTAAAAATGCGAAATAAATACATAGATGCTCAAGGTAGGAAGCGAATCCTGTTCATCTTCCTGTAAGTGTTGTGTTCGTGCACGTACAGAGTTTCCCTAGGTAGTGTTACTGCCTGATCCAAAGTCTTAGCGAACTTGATGAATAACTGCCGTTGTGTTTGGGCACTGAACTCTGTCCCTGAATAGTTAGGCCCCGCTTTTTAGCATTTTTTATTCTGGGTAATGCTCATTCAATGACACCACAGTGACCTAGGTTATCAGCTCTGCTCACTGATGACACTAGTTTGTTAGTGGGTTTTCAGATGCACTAAAATGAGCTGGGTTTGTATTGTTCCTAGTTTGGGGGTTGAAAAAGCAGTTTTGTTAAATGATAAAACTTTGCATCTGTGCTTTTTTTCCCCCTCCTCTTTGGAGAAGAACCAGAAGCATCCTCCTCTGGCTCCCCTGAACAAAACATCTGTCTGTTTCACCAAGCCCATTCAATTCTTTCTTCGCCGTGTAATTCCCAAGCAAACATGCTTATCTCTCCCACTATTTGCTTGCTTTTACTATGCATTTAACAGTACAATGGAGGCAAAGAAGGGCTGTGAGTTAATGGCCTAGCCTTTCACACTCAAAGATCTGGATTCCAATTCTTTTAAGTCATCCTGAGTGGAAATAATTTTGGCATAGCCTCCTCAATTCTAATGGAAAGTTGTCCACATCTCAAAGCTATCACAAACTTTGGCAACCTTTCCTTAAGAAAAGCGAAATACGTAAATATAAGGGAGTCTACCTCAGGATTCTGATGGACTGGTAGATATTTGCTGGGCTGTTGCTGTGTTTTGGTCATTGCTATTGGAACCACCAAACTACAAAGCAAAAAGGCATAGTCTTCCTTGACAGAAATTGATTTTATTAAAGCAAAGGATTCAGTTCATTAAGGCTCTGCCAGTTTCTGCCATCTCACGGTCCGGACTGTTACAGGATTTATGTATGTAAAGTGACTTGTTGACACACCTTGGAAATCGGCCGTGGTAGTTAACACGGCAGGCACCGTTGCCTGCGAGGTAAAACAGGGCGACCTGGAATTAAGGTTCTAGCACACCTCTGGGGTTTGCAGTAACATTTGCCGTGTGACCTAATCCAGGGCAAACTGACCCCGGGCCCAGACAAACACGACACCTCACCCGTTTTAGGCCTGGAGTTACAGGTTGCGTCCCCTCGCTGAGCTCTTTCCATCAGCTGTGTGGGCTCAAGTCGAGTCCTGATTTTCACCTTCTTTCCTTTTATCCCATTCTCTCCACTTTGCACTTTGCACCCCCAGCCCTCAGTCTGGATTTCCCTTATTTTCTAGGCCATCTTCTCATGAATTACTTCCCACTCATCGCTTCCTTCCCATTCATCCCATGACTTTTCCAAATCTTTGGCTTCCTGCTTGTTCTTCCCTATCCAAATTCCTTACTGTCCTTCGTGTTTCCATGCCTTCGTGTTCTGAGATATGCAGGAATTATCCTAAAATGTGTGAATT
This sequence comes from Nipponia nippon, assembly GCF_047370975.1. NCBI lineage: Eukaryota > Metazoa > Chordata > Aves > Pelecaniformes > Threskiornithidae > Nipponia > Nipponia nippon. The sequence goes on along the minus strand of NW_028262380.1, from coordinate 42,766,594 downwards.
CGTCACCTGCCAGAAAAAGCTTAACATGCAGTGGTGCCTAAAATAGAAATGCGTTTGTTCCAGATGTCTTTCGTGGTCTTTTAGCACACGCACTTAAGCTGTTGCTTAAGAAATCGCTGCAGGTCATGCACGATGGCTTAGTTTAATGCAAGTATTTCTCTTGTGGACTAAATGGGTCCTGGGAATAAAAGCAGGACACAGAGACGTCATTTCTAACAGTCCAGCAGTAACACAGAGGTCGCTGCCATTTGAAGGCTGCTTGTGACCCCGGTGAAATGGGTTTTTGATGAGCTTTGGCCAGTTGTTAATGAACAGCTATTTGCAAGCCCCCAATTACCGTGACAAAAATATCTGTCGCTTTTATGCTGACAGACTCGAGCGTGGAGCTCACAGAACTGAAACGCCCTGCAAAGCTGGTGTGGATGTTGCCTTACTGCTGCCAGTCCAGGGGGCAGAGAGACAGATGTACATCTTCTAGGCAGTTACCAAAGAGCTATTTAAAACTATCATTTTTCAAAAGTTACTAAAATTGTTGTATAAAAGCATATAAACTTTTACTACAGTGTTATTTTTATGCATAGCTTTTATATTTGTATCTGTTGTGTATATTGATTAATACCACCAGATGCTTTTACCCTGTACATGGTGAATTCTAGAGAGCCCTGGATGTCAGCGTCCCGGCTGCAGGCAGTCCCCTCCCAAACTAGTTACTGCTACTGCTTGTGGCGGACAATCTGCCTTCTGAAAAACAACGTAAAACCAAAAAGGGGACCAAATACAACAGAGCTCATGTTTTATTTATCATTCACTGAAAATAACCTCAGACAACTGAGCTACCTCCGACGTCCACTGGCGCAATTGTGTGCTTTGGTGCGATTCCTGCCCCCAGCCAGGCTCGCTCTTCAGAGAGGACCCTTTCGGTACCTGTACAATTCTTTTGGTTTTTACACTCATGGGGTTTCTTTTGAGCTGTAGCCCCACCAGATCACGCGGATCAAGGCAGCAGCTCTGTCATTACTGCCAACCCATTTTCAAGATCTTGAACTAGTTGTCTTGTCTCCCACCCACATCAATAACTTACCAATATACGGCTTTAAGGACTTAATTGCCCGTGGTACTAATAACCTTCTTTAAAACAAAAACTTCCAAGCGGAACACTTGAACCGCGACTGTGTTACAGTCACAATTATCCCAGTCTGTTCCGTGTTAGATTGGAAGCTGATAGAACAGTTTAATATCAGAAGGTATCTTGACAAATGCTTTTCAGGGACTTTGTGAAAGAAGAGATTGTATTACAGACTCTGTAACAGGTGGGCAAAAAAGAAGAGATCAGGCTGAATGTTATTAATATTACACGCTTTAAGTTGTTTAATGCTCCTCCTCTCCATCATCCCAACAGGGCAGAATAAGCTGCACGGGCAGGCTGATGGTTCAAGCTGTAAATCAAAGAGGCCGCAGTCCTTGGTCACCTTCTGGTCAGCCTCATATGAGAAGGTACTTGATGCTTTTTTTTTTTATTATTTTAATAATATGTGTTTTGCCAAATCGTTATGGTTAAGATAAAGAATGTGAAGTAAGAAGGTAAGTTAAAAGTATGGCATTCAGGAAGAAATGTGACATCTGCCGTCTAAAAGTTTCTGCAAAGCTTGCATACTCAGAAGTCTAAGCAACCTCTGCAATGGCAGGACTTCTAAGTATCTTTAATTTTGCCTGTCTCCTCCTCCTTTGTGATGTTCACTAATTACTCCTTATCTGAAGTTACACTATCAGCTTGTGGGAAGGACTTTGTCACTGGCTTTGTTAAAACATCTCACCTGACCAGGATTCTACCAGGAACCTGTACTTGCTGCAGCTTTTAATAAGTATGCATTTAAAGAAACAGCAGAAATAACTGCAGGCCAAAGAAGTTTATTGGATTTACATTAGAAATATTTTAGTATTTCAGTTATTTCAGTTCAGGTTCTTATAAGGAATTATGAGTCAGAAATGAAGTATTAAACTTATCTTTGGTGAGTTTACAATTATTCACATACAAAGCTTTAGTTTATGTTTTTGGACCATATAAGGGAATTCTCCCTTCAAATACTTTTTTTTTCCTTACCCAAAGCATTTATGAGGCTATTTAGCACAGCTTAGACAGCTTTAGATGATACAAAAAAATACATTTTGGTTACCCAAACAGAACTGCTTTCAAGGGAGTCTGAGGGCTCTGGTTCCGGTTTCTGCTGCGATGAGGCACGTGTTTTGCTTAGTGGTCGCAACGGCCACAGAATCTCAGTATTGTCCAGCTGTAACGTACAGAGCAGATGTAATTACCTAGCCAATGGGCAACAAAGAAATGATTCCCGTAACCATTAGTAGTGGTAGCAGTAGGTACGGCAGAGCTGCTGCATGCGAGACAGGCTCTCTTCCCCCCTCTGATAACTAGAAAGTACCAGGAAGCGATGTTGGTTGTTTAAAAGACCTTACCCGCATGGAACAGATTGGGCTTCCCGCAGTCCTGAGAGCACTTCCCAGCGTCTCTCGCTGCGGCGCGCCCCCAGCTCCCCCTCCAGCGCTTCCCGTGCAGCCCTGTTACACCCAAAGCTCTGGCTGCTCCTGCAGGGGAACGTCCTGCTGTCGCTGCAGCGTCACAACCGCCCAAAACCGCTGGGCCCATTTGGCGTACAGTAAGCAAGGCCCTGGACACCTGCAAACAACAGGCAAAAATGACAAGTCTGTGTTAATCCCTGAAGGGAAAAGCTGCCAGGAAGAGTCAGGTTTCAGCTGAATTAGTCAGTGCACACAGGGCGAGAAAGGGGAAACATCTTTAAAAACAGGGACGGGAGAAAGGACGGTAGGCCTGGGCAAGAGAGCAGTGAGCAGCTGACGCTTCGCATCTTTCCGAAGGATAAAAGGGGGGGGTCTCTCTCTCTGCCGGGGGCAGAACCCTCGGTAAGAACGGGGGAGGCTCTTTCTTCAGTCTCTCCAAATGCAGTCGAAGTCTGAGGCCGCTTACAGACGGTATTTTATTTTCTAACTGAGACAAGCACTCAGGCAGCCACTATAGCAATTTAACATAGCAGTTTAATTGAAATTAGGGCAATCATTGCGGATTCTTATTTCCTGTAAAATTACCATACGTGAAGGGCTCCTCCTGGTATGTTTGCTTACGGAAGGTCTGTTCCTGCTCAGCATTCAGGACAATACTATTTCTGTTTAGTGACATTTCCCACTGCTCCCGCCATCCAGTTCTCCCTGGGACTGATGAAATTTGAGCAGGTAAAACCTTCCTAGGACAGACTCCCACCACCGGCTTTTCAGGCGTAACATACCACAGTATTGTGCTCCCCCATAGGCTACAGTACGTGTCACGTATATTGCCATATACTTTGGATAAGTAATACTCCTGTGGCATTCCAGTATTATTTCTATAAGCTTTTCTGCTTGAGAGCAACAAAACTTTTTTTTTTTTTTTTTTACAAGTGTAATTATTAGCTTAATGAACTTTATGACTTGTTGCACTGTTGACAGGCTTTTTCCTGAGGTATTTTTAATCCCTTACAGAATGTGTTCTGGCAGAACTCTGGTTTTTGTCACCTTCACTATGTCACAGACATTTTAAAACACTTTGTAGTTGTTATTTCATTTTTAATGTATTTTTCTGAAATTTGCTTAGCTTGCAAACATTACCTTCTTAGCATTACTTTGGCGGGGGGGGGGAGGGGGGGAATTTTGAACCATCTGACGTGTACAAAGCTTGAGCTCAATCCCTTAGACGCCATGGCGCTCAACACTGTAGCACGTAAGCTGTTTTGTGGTGCACAAATAAATCATCTTAATATGCACGAGATTTAAGGAAGATTTAAAAAATAAATATTCCTATTGCCCCTGCTCTCAGTTAGAGGATTAATTTGAACTTAATCTCCTTTATCCCAAATTAGCGATCATTATCATATGGTCAGTCATAAAGTCTTCCCCAGCCTCTTGCTCACCGAAATTCCAAGTGCATTGTGTCACCCCGACCCATGGAGTCTCCCCTGGACGCATTTAGTACCCGATGTCAGTGCTGCTGAAACTGATCTCTGCAATTTGATGCCCACATCACAACTCCAGAGAACCCACAACTAATCCAAGGGTATTCCAGTCTATTGCAGTTGGTCATTCCTAGACATCTGAAGTACTTGGCTCTGCTCGATTCATTATTTCTTTAAAACCACAAAATGTTTTAGAATTAAAATAACCCTAGTTTCACCTCTCAAGGTAAAGGCTTGAAAGTAGCCTGCAATTTCAGAGGTAAATTTACAAAGAGGTAAAAAGAAATGCATGATTTATTTCTGACTCTGGACTGAACAGCATGCTGATTTAGGTTTCCTTTCAAATGTGTAACTTGAAAACTTAGTTTTCACGATTCAAGAGCATACTATCAGAAAGAAACATCTTTGGTCACAAACTCCTAACCTTTTCGTTTTCCATTTCAGTTGGTGTAAATTTTTTCCCCAGTTTCGACCAGTGCTGCCTTTTTATGCCTCTAAACAGGATGCATGTAAATACGACGCAGGCAGATTTTGCCTGGGTTGCTTGCACGGTGTAGCACTCGCTTGACTACATACCAGCACTTCTAGCTGGTCGTGCAGAACCAATTAGATAAAAATTAGACAAAAGATACGAGTACACTTTATTACCACCCATCTTCCATCCCAGCTGCATGCATGAGGCACGTATGCCTGCAGAAACAGCTAGGAACTCGCCAGCTAGAGCTTAGCGTTGCTCGTGAGCTGTAACGCAGGGGCTACTGAAGTAGCTTTAGGCACGTTCAAGTGGCAAAACAACTTGGGTGCTTAAGACCTGGATTTAGGCACCTGAAGGGTTACGTAAGCTTTTAGCAGGCGCAGAGATGTCCGTCTGTCTTCCCCACTTCAGTATCCATTCTGACACTAATAAGCAGTATGATTATATATAATTATTATATATAATAAGCTAGATTTCACACACACACACTTGCCTTTAGTTATAGCTGTGGGAAGCCTGTGATGATCAATAAAAAGTCAAGATGTATCTAGTTATGACAGACAATACTGTAGCAAAAGTGATGACTGGTCAGAATTCGGACAGAGCAATAACAGAGAGAAGGGCAACGACAGAGGACAAAATAAACCAAATTGAAGCAAGCCTCATTAAACTTAACCTCAGTGGAACAGAGTGTGCAGCTAGAGCGTTTATCTTCCGTACAGTAGTACAGCATCGTGTTTTCCAAATGTCACTGTTGGGGGTTTTAAGCTTTTTTTTTTTTTGTTATGAATTATTTTAACCTAAAGAAACAGCCCTGGACAGTAGAAACTGCAGTATAGCCACGTATACTGCAGGACGCATACTGCAGACACTGGCCAAATTGGCAACACTGGCAAAAGTTAAGAGAAAATGGAATTCAGAAAAGAGACCTTCACTGTAAGGCGTCATCGACACAAGTTATGCAGGAGGACCTGTGAGGAGCTCCCCTTCGCTGCAGCAGAGGTTACTGTAGGCAGCAGTCGGCTCCAGAATGGAATCCACTGGAGCTGATCAGGCAAGGACAAAAACTGATCTAAAATTCTGTTTCAATTACAAGTTTCTTTGATTACTAAAGCACGTAAATGGAATGATGCTAATTTCAATTGGGAAAAAAAAATCCAGTTAAAACGAGGAACCACTTAGAAAAAGATTTGATAGGTTAAAGTAACAGGCAAGAATAGCCAATGCTGAAAATGGATTAAATGATATCGTGGAAGCTTAAAAGTGATTGATGCTGTTTCAGGGGACAGGAGTTTTTTCCTTCCTTTTTTATTAAATTGTTTACAGTACCTTTATGAAGAACAATTTAATGACCGAATTTTTCCTGCCTGTTGCTCACAACTGAAGTTCTCAGTGTTTTGACACCACAGTTTGGTGGCTTTGCAAATGTCCAAGACTATCTCAAACAAAACACCTGTTAAATGAGGACTAATTATCCACAGCACTTCAATCCACAGAATTTTCCCTATGGTCTTCAGCAGTGCAGAACAAGAGAAGATGAAAAATAAAAATTAATCTGACGAGAAAGTCTCTTCTCAACTGAGATGAGTTAGCTTTTAGCTGCTATTATTTTCTGAAAGGTAAACATAATTAAGGAACGGTACGTGCACTTTCCTCTGTAATCGGCAACAGCGAAGGGATTAAACCCACAGGACACTAGAAACAGGGAACTGCAGCTATAGGCTAAGGCCCGACTTATTTGTATTTCAGTGATTTAAAGACTAACTGGAAACAAAAATACGATCATGTATAAATAAATGATTATTACAAGCAATTATTCTGTAGCAAGATTGTTTTCTAGATCCTATTTTGCCACAACACGTGAATGAAATGAGAGTAATTAGTAAGTACAGTGTCATAATTAACTCAGTCTGAGCCAAATGCTACCAGGATGTGTGTGTAAATATGGAGTGACTATGGTCTAGGTCAGAGAAGTGATTTAAAATTTAAAGCAGTCTTATAAGGGATGATGGTTCTTCTGATTTAGCAGAGAAAAAAAAATAATTTACCTTTATTTCATGTTATTTTAAGACCACGATCTCGATCAAGGGACAGTGGTGATGAAAATGAACCAATTCAGGAACGATTCTTCCGGCCTCATTTTCTGCAGGCTCCCGGAGACCTGACTGTTCAAGAAGGAAAGCTATGCCGAATGGACTGCAAGGCAAGTATCGCGCCAAGGGTAGCTGCAACCTCGCGACAGACAACAGCTGACTCAAAACCCATGTTATTTGTTTTTAAAGCTGTTGGCAGTTCCAGCGACTGTCGATAGGTTAATTCAGCTCACTGCTTCTGAGCAAGCTGACAACGAAAGTTTGCCTCCCCTCCAGTCAAAGTGCTTCAGGCAAACCTGACCGCTCAGAGTAAACTGATTCTGAGAGTTCAGCCATGCTGGGGTGTGGGGGGAAGCAGCACACGCTATAAAGACAGCGTGCTTCTCCATTTTAAGTCCTTTTACTACTTGGGTCTCGATCTCCCATTAGATTTCAGACAATATAATCTTGATTTATGACTTTGCCTAGCAGAATTAATTCAGGCTTGGATGACTTCCGTTTACTTTTCGCTGATGTATTTGGGAGAAGCTATTTGTTTTCAAGTGGTACCCACAGCAAATGGCACGGCTTTCAAAAGTACAAGACTTGTTCACACAGATCAAGCATTAACTAGCGCAGGCGGTGCCGTCACTAGGTTACACCTAAGTGGAATGGAACTTAGAGTTCAATAATTAGTCAGCTAACATCTTTTTGTCTGCAGCTTTTCCGCAAGAAGTTAATCTAGAAAGAAGTACCTTCTCAGTCCAGGTGAAGAGCAAACAATAAAAAAAAGACAAAAGGTGTCACGCTGCCTTTTGTTTTGCAATGTATTGTTATTTAGCTTCTGGCATATCTAAACACTGATCTTTTTTCAGTCACGCCCGTAAGACATCATGGAATTCAGGGAGTTGGCCAGAAAGTCGGTAAACGAATACAACTGAGTCAATGTGTAATTCAGGACAGAATTAGATCTTTAAATCTTGTGGTACACCTGCAAACAGAACCAAACGTCTCTGAAGTAACAAGTCAGGACTCCTAGTGTTTCGTACGGCTAAGACCTTTTCCCATTATTCTGTTTACACTTAAGGTTAGTGGATTACCGACTCCCGATCTAAGCTGGCAACTTAACGGAAGACCGATTCGTCCCGATAGTTCTCACAAAATGTTGGTGCGTGAGAATGGCGTACACTCCTTGATCATAGAACCGGTCACAGCCAGAGATGCTGGAATCTACACGTGTATTGCCAGCAATCGAGCTGGTGAAAATACATTCAGCCTGGAGCTCATTGTTGCAGGTAACATCTTCACGCTAAGCTTCCGCGCTGAGCACTGCAGGGGTAACATGAAAAGGGACACATGAAAAAGGAAAATGCAAGTGCCATCACATGAGATGGTTGCGGGATGGGGGTGGCTGTCGTGGTTTAACCCCAGCCAGCAACTAAGCCCCACCCAGCTGCTCGCTCACTCCCCCCCGGTGGGATGGGGGAGAGAATTGGAAGGGTAAAAGTGAGAAAACTCATGGGTTGAGATCAAGACGGTTTAATAGGTAAAGCAAAAGCTGCGCGCACAAGCAAAGCAAAGCAAGGGATTCATTCACTGCTTCCCATCGGCAGGCAGGTGTTCAGCCATCTCCAGGAAAGCAGGGCTCCAGCACACATAACAGTTACTTGGGAAGACAAACGCCATCACTCCGAACGCCCCCCCCCTTCCTTCTTCTTCCCCCAGTTTATATACTGAGCATGACATCATACGGTACGGCATAGCCCTTTGGCCAGTCTGGGTCAGCCCCCCTGGCTGTGCCCCCTCCCAGCTCCCTGTGCACCTGGCAGAGCATGGGAAGCTGAAAAGTCCTTGACTGGTGTAAACTCTACTTAGCAACAACCAAAACATCAGTGTGTTATCAACATTATTCTCATCCTAAATCCAAAACACAGCACTATCCCAGCCACTAAGAAGAAAATTAACTCTATCCCAGCTGAAACCAGGACAGTGGGAAAAGGAAACCTGGCAGTCACAGAACTATATTATAGTTATAGGCGACACATTTATGTTATGTTGTGGCAGAAGTTGACTGGCAAGTAACCTCTGCGCACACAGTGAAGAAAAGAGGGCTGTTGCCACAGTTGGGGCCACAAACCAGACTGTTTACTGGAACGGGGGGGTTTAATGGCAATTTGTGCAGAGCCAGATCTACCAACAGGTAGCCAGTACGACATGATTTGTGTGTTTCACAGCGTATTAGGCTAATGCCATTCCAGCCTTCTGGCAGAGCAGTTCCTTCTATAATTAAAAGCCCATCCTTCTATGGAGTATGAAGGATCCCTGTTTAACAAACGTTGTGCAGCCAGTTTATCGGGTCTTCGTGCTCCACATTTCAGTTCTTGCGGGGGGGGGGGGGGCACCACTCAGCTCTATTAGTGCTCACTTCTTCCCTCTTAAAATACTGATGTGACTCTTTTCTTCTGTTGTTGAAGACAACACTTATGTTTCCTGCCAGTTAGATTTTTCATTATTGGTTTTTAGCATATTGCTGAAAGAAAGGCTACATTTTCATACACTTGTGTCAACATGACTGCAATCTTTATTTTCACAGCTAAAGAAGTACACAAAGCACCTGTGTTTATAGAGAAGCTACAAAACACAGGTGTGACTGAGGGATTCCCAGTGCGACTGGAGTGTCGAATCTCGGGGGAGCCCTCTCCTCAGATATTTTGGAAGAAAGAGAACGAGTCACTCACATACAACACTGACCGAGTGAGGTTAGACTGACTTGGAATAATCTCCCCATGTATAACTTCAGTGACGATTTATCCTGTAACCCAAATGAAAACCTGGAAGGTCTTAAGAATGCTTTGTGTGAAGAGCAGCTCGTAAATATTAACTAGTTATTGTACTAATTGATGACATTTACTCAAACTTGCAGCCAGCCTGCTGGCCGAGCCAGAATTCAAATGTTAGTTCTGTTCTCCAGCCTTGGACGTAAACAACTATCTTTGCACTTGAAGCATGTGGAGAAGTAGTTCTTCTCTTCTGGAGCTAAGATGTATAGAAATTTACTGGCGAAAACCTAGGCTCCTAAGTAAAGCTATCTGCTTCTCAGCAGAAGCCTTCATTCATAACTCTGCTGTGTAGTTAGGCAATTAAGATTCACTTTTTAAAATATTTCTAAGCTCCATAAACTTGTCTTCAATATTTGATAACATTTTGTAGGCATGTTTAAAAGCAAATTCATGATATGTTGCCAGAAAAGGAACTTGTTACTGACAGGACACTGTGATGAATTATTGCTGTCCTTCTAAATAACTAAGAGCATTTCAAGTACCTTGTTCCTCAAGTTTTTTATCCTTTCCCCAAAACCTCTGGGGAAGTTCTGGCGTCCCTACTACTTACATCAGATTTCAGATGTCTTAATCTGTAATCGTGAGAGAAGCTACTTTATGTATTTTTGCTTCTTAGTTTTCAATACAGGATATTAAACTGCCAAATTGTCAAGCATACTGAAGGTTTTATTTTCCACTTGCTAATTTCAGAGGAAGTTCCGTATTAGTTGAAAGCGGACTATAACTAATCCGTAATTTGGATTGGGTCTTTTTACGTGTAAAAAAAGCCTACGCTGTTTTGCAATTTCAATAGTGATTTTCGACTTTCCTTTTGTTTAGCATGCACCAGGATAACTACGGCTACATCTGCCTGCTTATCCAGGGAGCTACAAAGGAGGATGCTGGTTGGTACACCGTTTCAGCCAAGAATGAGGCTGGGATTGTGTCTTGCACTGCCAGGTTGGATGTTTATAGTAAGTGACTTCAGTTTTCACGATCACATTAATCCCCCCAAAAGCAACAGTTCTACAAGTTTCAGTTTATTCGCAGAATGGTTTACATTGGTCTCTCTTTCTTTTGTTTATAGTTTGTCCTCAATAATAACGATCCACATCAAGACAACAAATGCTCTGTCAAAGTACATTTCGCCATCTTTCAGATACCTAAAGCAAAACAAGCATGCATGCTTTCTGTTTTTGCTTAGTATTTTAAATATAGCTGATTAACAACAGATAACGGCATGACTACATTATTTTTGTGGATCATTATTACTATTGCTCTGCTAGCACTTCCCTAACCGTTTGTATTCTTTCGTACCTTAGTCTGTAATACACCTCTGACAGCTCCCAGAAGCGTAGTAGGTGTTTTTATGGCTTTCTGCTTAATTATTCAGTTTGTTCCGAAGCAGCCACTTACATAGTGAATGTTTTTTTAAACCAAAATCTCTTACCAGTCGTCTCATAACAAGAATTAAGGGGAGAGATGGGAGTGATGAGGGATGGTTTCCGGGGTGGCGGCGGCAGGGGGCCTGGCACGTTAGAGACGTGGCTCAGCATTCTTCAGCGTACGAGGGGCGGCAGTGGCAACCAGATGATTTCCTGTTATATGCAACAACCAACCCTTGAACAGGCCTGTCACTGTAACGTTAGTGCGCAGAAACAAACCCCTTGCTGTTACCCTTCTCAGTGACCCAAGGAAAGGTAGAAGGCGATGCCGAAAAGGCAAAGTAAGAAAACCACAGACACACTACTGTTTTTACTTACCACATTTGAAGGTGAAACCAGATGCTGAGGGGAAAAAAAAAAAAAAAACACCAAGAACTGAAACAAACTTACCTTTGACGTACTGGTTTTCTGCTGCTCAGAAATCAGTATCTCCTTTATAGAGGGTTGATTGTGCATCTGGTACCCTTTGTTGCACAGCTGAGGATGGCTAACGTTTTTTCTTTGCTTTTTAATCTATAGCTCAGTGGCAACAACCACCTCAGACAACCAAGCCAAAGAAGGTGCGGCCCTCAGCCAGCCGATACGCGGCACTTTGTGACCAAGGACTAGACATCAAAGCAGCTTTCCAGCCTGAAGCAAATCCAGTCCACCTGACGATGCAGCCTGGCTTGGTAGAGAGCGATGATCTGTAGATCCGGCGGCCGCTTCCATCGTTTTCTTTCAAAGCAGAAACACTGAAAGCCATTGCCTTGACCAATGATACTCCTATGTCACTTTATGCAAAGGCAGACACCTTCAAGTACGAAAGATAAACAACAAACACAATAACCATATATTCCTTATTCATTATACCAAATTAGAAGAATAGCTAGGTTATTAATAGAAATGTACACATTGCACAACAAATCACGTTCACCAGTTCCTTATACCTAAGTTGCTTCAGCTCTTACGAGTAACCCTTTCCATAAAGGCCGAAATACATCAGAGAGACAGATTTTTCAGAAGAGAACACTATTTATCACTACATGCCTTCATGAGCAGTAAGTAGATGCTACACAATCTTAATGGTGCAAGATGTTTTATTTGAGGCCATGAGATCACAAAGAAAATTAGAATGTATGGTTACCTATAGTTCTAAAATGGCAATGCATTCTGAGAGCTACAACGAACAAGTGCAATATTGTAAGAATAAAACAGGAGGGGACAAGCAAGAGAAACGTAAGCAAATGCTGTATCTCTGCACACTGCTTTCTGTTCTACAATGAAAGAAATATCTTGCCTTATGCTGTTAGTACGGACAATTCTATAAAGCGACATCAACGCTGTCATTTTAAATTCTTCCGTATTTTTCCTTTTTGCCGTCTAGGAGGAGGCTGACTTACAAACAGACAGCCAAGACACTTCAAGCATAAGTAATTTAACCTCTTCAAGATAACGAGGAAAAAGAGCTGACACGTAGTAACAGTCTACTCCAGACTATAAGTATTGGTAACTAGATGGGAGAAAAATGCCACCAGCGTGACCCGCTGCAGGAGCTTCCTGCAGGGGGTGGGAGGGGGACAGGGCACGGGGCTGAAACGCTCTCTGGATTTCCTGAAGGCAGACGGTCTGTAACCTCGTAATACTCCCATGCGAGAATCTGAAATTCTAAGGTGAGCCAAAACCTAGGGAGTGGATGTATGGGACGTTCGACTGTTCAAAGCTTGTGTAATGTGTACGAGGATTTTAGAAATGCGTAGCAAGTGAAAAATGGGTTGAGACTGCAATAGGAATTTAAGTGACAAGTATACACCACAGGTGATGAGCTTGCAGATCTGAGGAAGTAGAAGATGAAGATGGACAAAAGCAACATCAAATTTGCGCCTTTTTTTTTTTTTTTTTTCTTTTTAACATAGCATGTGTCTCTGGTAGACGTTATTTTTTTCTTCTCCCAGCTGTAGGCCAATGACAGCTCTTTTAATGGGAAGAGCCTGTGCGCCGTAGATGAAAAGCCTGAAGGCTACTTTCAGAATGCAAGGCAAATCCACACCAAACTGGAGCCCCACCTCAGTCAGACCTGACTGGGTAGTTTTAAATTAGAACCAAATGACTTCCAGCTGAAGGGGAGGGAGGGAGGGAAGAGTTACTAGGCCTGACAAGAAAAATGAGCATTTGATGGTACTAGCTATGATACTTTGCTATGAAAGGAAAACACTGTATTCCTTATATGAAGCACATATATGGTATCTTTCATTATTTATAATAAAAGTGTTGAAATCTTTTATCTCAGTTCAGTTATTCAGAAGTTCTGTACTTAGGGTTTTTTTTTTTTAATTTTGTAATTGTGTACACCATATATTGCATTACTGCTATACGTGTATTGCTTTGTAAGTACACAAAGTTTGTTTTGTTTTTTAGTGACTAATAAACTTTAGCACATAAGGTAGTACTATTCTGGTGCAGGATATGACCAGTTATGGGGATCGTTAATCTAGGTTAACGTCATAGGCTGTCATCTGGGAATAATCTGACTCGATTCTAGAACCAGTATGTCATATCATTTGCCAAACTCTTCTCGACTGTGACATGCTAATTTACTTTTTTGTTTAGCTTCACTAGCATTATTTTGCCACCTTCTATTTGTATTTATAAAAAAATGTATTATCGTTACTTTGGATTGTTGTGCTGATATCATGTGGGTTTAACATCAATAAATATTACACAAATAGAAAGCTTTCCTTCTGGTAAAGACTATTAACTGTTTCAGTAGAAGCATGCAAGTGTAAGATTTAGACATTTCAAATATTATGAATACAGGTGAAACGAGGGCTGTATGCAGCACCTAAAAATGGCTAGAATTTATCAGTCTTCTGCTTGTGACCCAGAATCTTGTTTAAACAAAACGGAGGAACACGACCCATAAATTCTGAGAAACTTCTGCCAAATAAAAGTACTTGAAGATCCTTTCTTTTAATAGGGTAGAAAATACGCGGGTCTACTTCATGTGTCTACTAATTGCAATGTGACATCACTTAGAACGGTTTCTAAGTAAAGGGCATGGTCCAAGCGCTATTAAATTCATTTAAGAAGAGTCTCCTAACAAGGCAATATCAAAATTAAAAAAAAATAAAATGTTAAGATCTACTTGTAAAATCCTGAGTATTAACTAGCTTCTCCTCCTCTCCTTTCTGTGCAAAGATACCACGAAAGATGCAAGGCGGTAATTTTTTTTCTTTTAGGTTTACATTTCAAGCACTGATCGCTACAAACAGAATTATCCCAGCAATTAATGAGCACTGACATTACTGGTGCTACTGCAACCAAAGTCAATGGAGTTCTGGCTGCTTACAGTAAATTTGTCTTTGGCTTAGAGACAAAAAACGGAGACTGCTCTTGTGAGCTGGTTTAAGATGAGGTCATCATCACTTTTTGCCTCTGTATGTATGTACAGACACACACTTAAGTGGTAAATCACATCTCTAAGCAGCAAAGTTGTTTTTATGAAAACATTCAGCTGTGCTGTTACTTAGTTACTGGGACTGTTTGGGTTTACAAATTCAGAGATACAAGCGTGGCACCAGAAAACGACAGACTTTTCAAGCCAAAAATCTGAGATTCTTGGAAGCATCGAAGTAACTTTCAGAAGTTTCATCCCCCTCCACAAACTCCAAAGATAGACAGTATGACCTCAAAGTGCACTTGTACCATTTTATGGGACTAAAAAAAGAAGTCCGACCTTATTGCAAGACTTCAGGTTCAGCTATGGGAAGACTTGAGATTAGTTAGGAAGCTGATCAGCCCGCGTGTGCTCAAAGCGGTCAAAGACTCAATGCAGCCACATCCAGGATGACGACAGAAACCTCTGTCAGGAGCGCCGACTGCGAGGTGCAGAATTCCGCATGCAGGAAGGTTTTTTTCAGCCGGCGGCGTACCTTAGCACACAACGCCTTTCTCCTGCAACCGCACAACCACGGCAACAAGTAGTTCACGCACAGACACAATTTCTTTTCCATCACAGCCAACTGGGGGTTGGGGCTCAAAAGCAAACTGTAGTCCAGTTCGAAACCCTAGCTAATAAATCATAGTTTCTCCCTACGTGACCACTTTCAAAGGCCATTTTAATTCACTTCGGTTGTATGCTAATAAATGCCTTGCCTCCCCTCACATGGAGAACTACATCCTTATCTCTGCACGCAGCCCAAACGGTTTTAATATGTAAGTAAGTACTTCGTGAGATCACATTATCCATCATGTCAGGATGCTGAGGGGATCAGCTGCAGGCTCTGGCTGCACGACCCAGCTGCCAGGCCCAGCCTATGTAGTACAGATGGATTAATGCATGGACTGGAAACGCCTGCTCAGATTCTGCACGTTGACAACCGCCCTGACTCCCTGCCTCACGACTCAGCTGTGCAGGCAAGGGGCAGGATTTGCTGACAATCAGCTCCTTCTCCTGAACTGGCTAAAAGAAAAAGCCCTCCCCCTGCACAGCTTCGCTGCTTGAACAGAACCATGCGCACGTAAGAGACATCAGGCAGACGAAAACACAGCGCCTGTCCCAAGAAATTTACAATCCCTTCCAGACAGCACACGGTATTCTTTAACGTGTCTTAAAGCTTGCAACTCCAATCCAGAATTAAGCCACAATTTGCATCCTTTTACAAAAATGATTAATACCTAAAATAATCTCCTACTGCACTGAATCTCTAATAAAAATGTCAGTGTTTGGAACACAAAGCTCAACGCACGCTTAGAGCAAAGAAGCCAGGCTACAAGCAACAGTACCTGCGCAGCAATGATGACTTCAGCAGCTCTGCAGAGGAGGAAGGCGAATGAACTTCGGTCCAACACCACCAGGAAGGAGAAACTGTTTGCTTTACAGAACAACGGCAGTGCAGCAGGAAGGGCCAAGTCTCGCAACTGCTGCCACTCTCTAGTTCTGCAGTAGCCAAAGTGGTTCAGAAACAGCTGCAGAACAAGAAAGGAGAAAAAAATAACCACACATGGCCACTACTCAGAATGGTGACATCATTTACAGCAGGAGCTCTACAAACCTCATCGCACTGAATGGATTAGGTTTGTGGGTTTTTTATTTTTTTGCCTGAAACCGTTCTGTTAAACACACAACTAAACACATCGTCAAGCTTTTTTTGGCCGATTCTTGGCCCAGACATCACGGAGTATTTCTACAAAGGAGAAGGGATGGTACAGAACTACACTGCCAAGGACAGGACCTTTCCAAGCTACTGCAAAAGGTGTTGAAAATACCGCGTAAGCTAGGCCTTCCCACACAACAGGCAGCACACCTCTACTGCAGATTAAGAATGAGTGGATTTTGGAGATGGCTTTTACCGGCAGCGTTTGCCTGAGCAACTGCCAGGGTCATTTGTAGGAAAGGGCCACTGAAACAACCCCTGTTTTACCACACTATTCTCTAGTACAATGCACAACTCTGTTAACACAGTAACTAACTCACTTCCTCCTCCAATACTTCAGAATCACATTCACTGAGCATTTTTGTAATATACTGTTAGTCTACAACAGAAGTTTTCCCTTTCTTAAATTCTGTATTAACTTCAGCTGTACAATCTCTCATCATTTACATTCACGTTTAATAATGTATAATAAACGAAAAACCTAAAATCAATGTCACTCTTCTATCAGCACAACTGTTTGTTAGTAAATCCAAACATCTTGAACTGTACATGAATGATGTCATTTCAGGCATGGAACAGCAGCAGCTTTCAAGAATTTCAGTTTGTAAAGTTCCAGATCCGCTTTCCACTAGGAAAAAAAAGTGTAATTACATAATGTAGATCTCCAAATCTACAATAGGCTCTGTTAGTTATTTCCCTCAAAGTCCTGTATTTGAAAAGCGTAAGTTAAAAATCGTAATGGAAGAATGAAGTAATTTTTGAATTATTTTTAAGCTTTTTCTGAGCAGCAAATCCATTAAACAACCAACTTCATAAAAGCAGAACAAAGTTTTCATTTGTGATTATTAGTGTTTTCTTGCAACATATAAAAATGGTTATAAGAAAAGGCACAGCTACTGCTAGTCACTGTCATTCCAAAGAAAATGAATTTCAGGTCAGCCTATACATCCTAAAAGCGGAGACGGAATGTCACAGTGCTCCCAGTCACTAATTCCGCGGACTAAGACACCAGCGACCTGTCTCTGCCCAGGGCAAGTGGCATCGAAGCCTAAGGTGAAGCAAAAAGAACACAGCACCTTCAGCAGGGAAAAACAATGCTGCTGATCAGTGGGTCTCCACCGCCCTCGCTTCAGAGGTCAGGTTTGGTCTGGCTGCTTTTGGCAGATGTCAAGTCAGCATTCAGGCCGGAACTCCCAGTAAGCGTGGTGGAGCTCCATGAGAAGGCAGAGGAAGCCGCCCTAGCAGAGCACTGAGCAGCAGCTAGTACGGCAGAAGGACAGTTCCTAATTACAAAGGACAATACAGTAAGGGGAGCTCAGATGAGTTCTCCTTTTTAGAGGCCAAACTAAGGTTATTACTTCGGCAATGCAAGTAGCTCTTCATGGACAGCTTCCGTGGAATACGCCTGAATAAATCACTTCTTATGAACAGAACTCACCTCACCTATTAACAATCTGATCTAGTACATTCATTCGGTTCTCCCCCAAATGGAAAGACACCGCTTTAATTAATAAATGAGAGATACAGGCACGTGGTAAGCATCACTGGAAGCCAGATAATACAGCATTAGGAAGAAAAGCAGCATGGTGCTAACAGAAACAAAGATTTTACAGAAAGCTTAGTAAACAGCTTTGCAAAACCATGTAGTAAATTAACCTTGCTAATCTAATATTTACAGATCGACTGAACACAGCTTCACTGCAAAGCAGAAAGCTTAGCATGACCTCCACTCCGGTGCCCTGAAAATTATGGTGAACTATAAAACTACAGGTGCTCTCCGTTTCATATGCCTTCCATCAGAAGAGCTACAAGAACCTGCAGAGAATGGATACAGTTCCAGTCTACTGCTGGCAGAGCCGGCTCGCCATCAAAAATCACATATGCACACTAAATAGCATCTATACAGAACACATGCAATGAGTCTATTGTTTCTTTTCTCTAGGGTTGCAGGAGGTTTTCAGTAGAAATCTGCCAACTCCCTGAAAAAACAGAATAAAAAGGCAGACTGACAGCAGCAGCAGTAAAACACTGTAACTTGGAGCTTGTAACAGGTCTTCAGCATATGGGTGGAGATGTTTACAATACAGCCGCCACCATATCGCTGCAACACGTACTTTTAGTGGGAGATCTGCAAATTACAATTCACAAAACACAGAACTGCCTCACTAACATGCTTCAGCAGTACCATATAATCAGCTTGCAGTTATTCCTAAACACATTGTTCAAAATAACGCAGCAATTTCAAACCCTTCAACGCGCTACGCCTGCCAGGCCACCTGAGCAGCGTCAGCCAGCAGTCTGGGAAACGGCGAGCAACGACCACGCCGCTCCACTTGCTCAGATGGCGTTAGCTCAGTGATACCTGCCCCCCACGCCCCCACTGACGTTATCCTAGCGGGGGCATAATGATACCAAGGAAGATTTGGGGGGTTTTTCCTTGTATGTTGCCTCAATATGTTTGACATCATCACACCCAAACCGGCAATTTGTTACCAGATCTCCAAGTAGCCAAAGCAACTTCAGTTTTAACAAGTATGACAGAAATATTTATTTTTACTTCAGAAAATGAGACTATAGTGGTGAAGTACACAAAAGAAAAAAAGGAGAAAAAAAAAATGGTAGAATTGGATCTGATGTATTTAAAGAATGAAAAAGCCGCAATTGTAGGTTTCAACGTTGTATTTTGTTACATGAAATGCACAAAAAATATCCCAGATCTTAACAGAGATGAGCTGTTAATACGAAAAATAAAAGCATAAAATACTAGAACAGTTGTGCTCATAGCCATGCTGATATCTGGCAAGGTAATATTTGTTACTCGCTCAGTAGACGTATCTACAGCGAAACGGAGCCTTCAGCACATGGTCTGAAACGGAACATAATGTGCGGGTGAAAACAAAATGTAATCTGGGGCTTCAGCAGAGTTCTTACTTCTTCAGGCAATAAGCACAGCCAATGCGCTTTACAGACTTCTCTCCAGCACTACGTGTCTTTTCAAACACTGCCTGCCTACCTGGATTAAGAGGACGTACCTGGTCTTGGAAAGTCCAGTTTTCATTAGCTTTACTTAAACGAACTACACTATGCTTCCAAAACAAAAGTCACATAATTGCAACAGACAACACACGTTTCAGTTTCATGCAATACAACCTCTCACACTATGCAACACATCAAAGGAGGAATATTTGTCTAACAGCAATAGATAATCTTTACAATGTATGTTTTAACTGTAGATAATAATGTAACAAAGAGATTTTGAAGGCTGGGATTTAGATATCCACTTTCAATCCAAATTTCACTGAACTTAGTATCAAAATCCTCTCCATCTTTAGAAATCATGCCTTGCATCCCCAAATAGCTCAGAATATATGGATTTGGATTTTACAAAACTGCTAACAGCAATGCCAGCTATCAACTTTGTATCTACACAGGCAACTCCACTTCCCTAAAACTATATAGATATACCAGCCCAAGCATTACCAGCATAATAATGCCTTAGGATAGGCTGCCCTCAGGAGGCCAAAATGAAATCTCTTCATGGGATAGCACACACTAACACGCTCGGCACACACTGTACATACTTCTCCTACCATAAAAGAAAGTCTGCAAAAGCTGTTCCTCGCAACAGCCCCTACTTACAGCTGCAATATTTAAAAAAACCCCAAAAACCAAACAAAACACCTCACCAACATTTTATGTGTCCTGCTAGAAACTGCTACTGATGAGGATCAATTGCAATATATGCCTCAAAGGTAGGAAAAGACTAACACAGTGAGTTCACTACAGCAAGATCTAAGTTACAAACTCATTTCTTAAGAGATAAGCAGAAGTAAGGCTCCAATGACCTGTCTAGGGGAAAAGAAGGACAAGAGGAGTCCATCGTCTTCCCAAACACTAGAAAAATGCAGGGAAGAAATACAAAACAAGTAACATTCTAGGCCTACAATGTGTTCCAGAGATCATCTAAACCCCAGAACGTGCAAATCACACTACCTATAAAGTTTCAACTGAATCAAATGTAAAGTCAACAGAAGAACAATTTTAGGTTTCCTAACTTGGCAGTGAGAAGGGGCACAGAAATGAGTAAATACTGCAGTACCCCATCTTCTTTTATCAAGGGTATCCTTTCTGAAGCAGGAACCCAGCTGAGTTAAAAAAAAAAAAAGCAATAATTACGGGTGAGTCAGAAAGGGGGTTTCTGTACAAGAGGACTGCATGCTGAATTAAATGACATCTGCAAAAGCAGAAACCCTGACAATGTGCCTTGATGGTCTCTTTAGAAATTCTGGGGAGGTGGTGAAAGGCCATGTATGTACCAGGGACACTGGGTGGGGCAGGAGAAAAGATGTGGAATAAAACGTAGATTAAGACCAGACCTGGATAGCAGCTTTCTTTAAAATGCTCCCAAAGCTAGATGGTGAGGCAAAGTTTCAATGCGTGCCTGAAAAAACAGTTGTTAGGAAGAGGAGTACAGATTCTTTAGGAACTGCACAAACATGGAGCAGTGGGAATTTATAAAATAGTTCATTCTAAATCAAAAATAAGTAGGAAGATGCTGGTACTTAACAAAAGATTATAGGAGAGTTTTAAACAATACAGCAGGTGAAGAAATACCAGACGAATAAGAGCTCATGCTCTCACTTCCGCTAGGAATGGAATCACAGAAACTTTGTATGTCTAATAAGAGAGTGGACTGAAGTTTTCAAAATTCAACTGAGAAATCATGGTAAGTCAGTCAAGCACACAGTCCTACTCAAGAACACCCACATGCAAAAAGCCCCAAAACATTTATATACAGTGGCATGAACGCTAGCAGCACAAGATGTAAAACCCAAACGTCTGTCTTTAATCAAGGACAGTGACATAACGAGCATACCAGAAATATGATGGAAGCAAGAGAGATAAGCAAGATACTGATACAAAATAGATAAGAAATTAATCAAACTAAATATCAATATATTAACTCATCAAATCAAATATGGATTGAATTTCCAGGCCTAATAAGGTAAACTGTTGTTAGACAATATTATTACCTACAGAATTAAGATGGTGGCAGTAGCTATGACATCCAAGGACTATAAGACCAGTAATGTAACTGTAATGAAGGACGGCAGTTAGCAGCAGGTTGGATAAATGTCACACTGAAGAGGCCAAGATCATTTTTTAAAATATATTTTCTTCATGCAGCCAAACAGGGTCACCCAACCCTGGCTGCGGTCCCTGGGAGCGTACAAGACGTGAGTCAAAATGCCATTTTCAAAGACCGGCTTTGCAATGGTAACTTTTATTTCTGCAAGAATATCGATCAAGTTTATTAATAAAGACAACAGTCCACTACTGCAGGCTTCCATAAAAAAGGGGCAACACAAAATAAGGAAATATGCTAAAGTGACACCGAAGACAACACTGAGACTGTATGCACTCAACTTCAGTTCGACAACTTCAAATACACACGCCAAATTAAACTCTTTTTGTGGGGAGGGGGAAGGTGGCATGGATTAAAAGCTACTAGAATTTAAAAGCCAACCTTTGTAAAACCAGCAGTCTAGCTTTAGCGGTCAAATGGAATCTATCACTGAATGCAAAATTTACAGACCGATCAGAGCGCAGAGGAACAATCTGCAGAAGTGCATACAAACTGACCGCCTCCTTAGGAACAGGTACTGTGCCCGAGTAAGCCAAGCAGATGATCAAAACAAAAAGCAAAGTGCTCAGGGAAGGCAAGGCCATAGAGAAAAAAAAATCCCCAAACTCTGAACAGAACCCTCTATCAGTTTTTGGTACCATGCAGGAACTTGAGCAGAACCTCTACAAGCAACGCATTGAAAGTTTTACCCCTCAGAGCAAAACACCAGCAGAGGTTACAGAGCAAAGGGGGACAAACGGCCGGGGCTGGGGGCTATCACTCCCAAACTCTAAAGGAAATCAAGCAGTGTGAAACGTCTCGGTTAAAACCACCTCATTATCAAATGACTGGAAGCTGACAAAACTGACAGCAAGCTTTTGGGAGTTTTGTGGGTGGAAGGATCACTTGTTTTTTTAAGAAGAGATTCCAGAGGGATCCAAGGAACTACAGATGAATTATATTTTTCTGTACATTGCAAACTGCCAGAAATTATTCTAAAGCCATGAAAACAACTGCATAAACATACTGAGGAAAGTCAGTGTTGTTTTTGCAAAGGAAAGTCATGTTTGATAAACACCTTAGAGTTCTTCTAAAGACTAAAGAGATGAGAGTAAGGAGACCTAATACAGCATGCTTGAAATTCTAAAAGGCATCTGACACATTCCCTTGCCAAAAACCATTAAAGATGCTGGGCTGCCAAGAGTAGAAGTGTCGTATCAGTAAATTGTTTAAAGATAGAAGACAAAGGTTGTGAATCAGCAGTCGTTCTTTCCTAAGGACACAGATCGCCAACAGAACACCACACGCACCTCTATTCATAAGGGTTCTGAGACAGCAATTTCTGAAGGCCACAGTATATTCCAGCAACACTAAGTTACTCAGACTAATAAAGGGATAAAGGAATTAAAAAACTGCAGAATCATTTCACTGAGGAAATAGGTGTCAAAACCAGCAGACTAAATTCACTGCAGATAAATGAGAACAATTCACACTGGGGAAAACATGAAAAATCAGTCCTAAATATGTATACAAGGAAACGGACTCCAAGTTGACCGTTAATTATTCAGGACTGAGTTATTGTTCTTATATAGCTTCTGAAAACGTAAGTGTAAAGATCAGGAAAAAGCAAAACAATTAGGCATTATTTTTAGAAGCAATGTAAAGACAAAACACAGAACGTTCAAATTTTTTTTAGATAAATCCACAGTGAATACTTGAGCGGTTCTACCTGCTCCTCCCTCCTTGAGAAACTGGAAAAGTAAAGGACAACAAAGATGACGTAAGGTACAAAAGAGCTTTCCAGCAACAAGCAACTAAAAGAAATATCACTCTTCAGTTTGCAACAGAAACAACTGAGGCAGGCAGGATACGACAGAGGTCTACAAATTCAAGAGCGACACAGAGAGAGCACAAGAGGGTTGTTATAATGTCTCACTGAACGTAAGAACCCGCAGGCCTCACCCAGAGCTGTCAAATGCCAGATTCAAACATATCAATCACAAATCGCTGGAGGTACAAGAGTCTGCTAAGGAGACATCACCACACACCTGATCTGTTACCTACCCTACGTGTTCACTACTTCCACTGTCTCAGACCTCACGCCAGGCCAGACAGAACCCTAGTCTAACAGATACTACTTCCTAGAGCAGATGTACACAGTAAACGTTGAAATGGATTACTGTTTTTAACTAGTTTTCAGTTCTAATTTACCAGTTTCAAGAAAAAGGAAAAAAAAAGGTCTGTTAAAAATATGACTTTAAGGCTACCAACACTTCAGTCCTATAAAAACAGTAGTAATAAAAGCACAGTAAGTACTGCAACATTTTTAAAAAGTCACTTAGCAGCAGGCTGGGATTCTTCTGAGGGTGTTATTCCAGGTTTTAATCACAAATATGAACTAAAAATGCCATTGCTAATAACTTATTTAGCAGTTCCCTTACCCAACAAAACAAGGGACAATAATAATTAGAGTCAGAACTCACTAAGAGGAAATTATTTTTAGTCTCTTAAGTTTGGCTTCTGGTCAAGATATGTCACACAGGCCTTGCCTGTAAAATACTAAGGACAGGTATGGGCAGCAGCCAAGTTACTGACATATTACTACTTGACCAGTAAAAATGGGAGTACCAGCTGTCCTTCCTCACCTTCAGTGCCCTCGGAAAAAATTCATTTATTCTCTGGCCAATTCCTCCTATCAAAGAGAAGCATAATTAGCAATTATATTTTTGGTGCAAAGACACACATGACACATAACTCTTCAGAGCAAGTAACACCACCTCTCTACAGAGATAACAGTAAGATAAGGACTCCTGAAAGGAGTGGTATTTTATATTCCAAAGCCAATAACACAACCAGCTGTAAAATCCCCCGAATATGCAACCATTCCTTGTATTATTTCTCAATACATACCTGCGAGAAGCTTGAACATGCGCTGTCTTCTGGCACACAGACAAAATTCTCAGCTGCACAAATGAAGAAAATCTCAGACGTTAAAGACTCAAAGTTATCTCAGTGAGATCTCTTCTTCGGTTTGTGCCAAGACGGGAAGTAATTTCAAAAGCTGAATCAACATCTGGATCATGATGCAATGAACACTGGAGCTAAGAAGTGAAGGTCCAAAACCACATTCATAGTTTTCTTCAGAGATGATAAAAACATCAATTACCAAAAATTACTTGATCTCAATAGAAAAGCCTGAGGTCAAATTTTCAGTAATTTTTCAGCAAGAGAGGAACACTCAGGATCGTTTACAGCTGAATAATTACTCTGCTTCAAAAGCTGCTTTGAATAAAATAAATGGCTATTTTATTGACTATACATACATATTAAAGAGCATCAACATAACAGTTGAACTGAGCATTCAAGAAGATACAGAGCAAAACACCTTGACTTCACACTCGGGAAGCGATACGTGTTTTCTAAACATCTACTGAGTCAGTGAAAAGTCTTTTATGCGGCAAGGTCTGCACCTGTACTGTTCACCAGCGTATGTGCAGCTCAAACTCAGAATATTACAGAACGAGCAACTCCAATGACCAGTCAACAGTCCTTCAATGTACACAGGCAAGTGCTAGTGGATTAAGTGCGTGCGGTACATACATTCAAGAATGGAACTGGGCAGGTTTTGTCTTTATAAAAACACATTGCATATAATTAAATCTCCTAAAGGCAATTCAGGTATGCTGAAAATCTAGAAGCTCCTAGCTTTGTAGTGTTAGCTACAAACAAACAAAACCCAAAGGAAACTCCTTGCCACTTTGTAGGGACTAACTGATAAGAATGAAAAATTATGCAGTTCGCAATCTTCACCCAACATGAAAAACTTGATGCAATCATACCTGCCAAACAAAACATGCCTCTGCACTTTATTAACCTTAGTGTAACATGATCATTCGAATAAAGTCTCCACTCTATCCCAAATTGGAAAACATGACTTTATAAAAATATAGTGCTTTAAAAAATGTATCAGCATGTTATTTAAAACTATCACCATAACAAAACCAGATCTTTTTCAAATTGTTACATACACAGACTTCATAACACCAAGCAGACTCTTTCAGGCAGCTAAGCATACACGCTGGACTTCCCAGCTGCATTTCTCCTCTGATTAAATAAAATCATGTCAATTACATACATCAATCTTCACCTAATTTCCACCCCTCTCCTTTAATTAGAATATAGTTATATATTACCATCATGACATTAAAGTAGGTACCTATCCAAGGTAGCATTTAAGTCAGAAGCTGCAAGCCTCCATCTACAACCAGAGTACTCCCTGTAACATAAGGGGACTCTAGAAGAAAGACAACAGCTTGTGCAACTTCACGAGGCTCTCCAAATCTTCCAAGCAGAATTGCTTTCTTCAACTGGTCTTCTTCCAAATGAGCCGTCATCTCTGTCCGAATAAAGCCTAAGAGAGGAGAGATACTGAAGAGTGACCTAACCTTCAACTAAATTTCTCTAGCGGATTTCCCCTGGAATCCTCCAAAGTGAATCTACTACCAGATTCAGCACCAGCTACCATTCTTCAAAGTCTCAGAAATCAGTCCACATCATTTTATGGCCAAGATCAATTTTTTGCCTAATCAGTAAAATCCCTTATGGTTTTGGAAGCACTGATGTAATAATCAATCTGTAGAAGTCCATAAAAAAGGTAACTAAAATTGGGCCCAAAACCATATTTAGTATCACTTTTCTAGAAGACAAAATACACTCATTTCACCAAAATTTTCTCAATAAAACCACGAGTATGAAATCTCTGGCAAGAAACCCCTACAGCTTCCAAGTGCTTCCATTGTATTTTAGAACTTATGACAGCGCTTGCATAATTTCTATTATAGCACCCATTTGAAGAATATTGCTTGACATTTTTGACGGACATTTCTTTACAATTTTCAGTTATCTGAGATTCAGTTTTCCCACTGCTAAGGTTCTCGTCACATAAGCTGCAGCTTCATAAAGAGCTGATCTTATCTGCTTTCTAGCTGCCACCAAGAAGGGAAAGTCTGAGCAGCAGAGTACACAGCTATGAGTGGAAGAAGTCAGAAAAGACAGAAGGGATTTTTCCTTAAGGGTGGCGGTTTGCTTTGACTAGATCGTCTTGTGAAATCACAGCCTTGTCCTCACAAAACTTTCCTTCCAGACTCTCTCCTTTTACTACAGGGATAGACAGGGATGCTTTCATGCCAGCTTCAAGTGGTCTTTCATGTTTCTCTAATAACAAAGAAGCATTCTTCAGCAGGAGATGGGGCCAGTTCTCTGTCTATAATTAGTTCTAATCCTTCCATCTGCAAGGACAGCAGGTTTCGAAGGAGGAACAAAGAAAAAAAGACATTTATGATGTTATAATGAATAGAGGAACAGGTAGACACACTCTTCCAAACTTCTCAGTGTTCCCTTAAAAAGGCTGAAGGTTTTGTAAAAGAATGTATTATACTTTAAACTGAAAAAAAGAAATTAAAAACATTTACTTACAAAAGTCGAAGAAAATAATAGCAATTTGTCTTAAGTTACTTTCAGAGTACAGCAAATACTCAGCAGTCTTGATGATCATGTATTGCAACAGTCAAGGATGTAGGAACTTCCCAAAAACTAACCTGGAGCAACCACGTTGACTCTGATTTGCTTTTTTGCTACTTCTTTAGCAAGAGAGCGTGAAAATCCAACTAATCCTGCTTTGGTAGCACTGTATACACTTTGACCAGAGTTGCCTTTAAGTCCTACAATACTTCCTAAAATAAAGAAACATCAAAGAGAAGAAAAGATTAAATGACTAATTTGAAACCTTGCACCAACTTTATCATTTTAGCTTAAATTTGGAATGGAAAATCAGATTAAAAGTAAAGGAATTAAAAGTATACTGCTAAATGTACTTTATAGCTTACTGCTGAGACAAGCAAATTCCTCAATGATCTGTGATTTTTGTGGAATCCATATATGTATGTTGACCAACAGGCACCAGGAGAGTAAAATGAAAAGCTTTCTAAAAAAATATCCTTGCACAGGAGAAGAAAAAAAAAAAAAAAGAAACCAATTGCACCTATTTGATTCTCAGTTAATAACTAGCAGCTGGCAGATTTACATACTGAAAGAGCTGATAAAGAATGCTAAATTTCTTTTTTCAATAAAATATAAACTCTGAGGTATATATAAACAATATATAAACCAATACATAAACAATATATAAACACTCTATTACTGAAACAAGCTGGTTTTGCATGTAGAAGTTGCTGAAATTACACAAAAGAATAAGCATTCATGTAGAAATGCTAAATATAGGATGTCTAAATACAAAGCAAATAGTCAATTTACACCTGCTAAACCTTTCCAGAAAACTATTACATAGAATTCCATTGCATTAGACAAGCAACTTACCTATATTGACAATAGCACCTCCTTGTTGTTGAATCATACTTTTTACAGCAGCTTTGCACGTCAACATTGTTCCCAACAGGTTAGTGTGAATCTGGGCTATCATATCTTCAGTCTTGGTTCTCAGTAACAAACCATCCCTGACAAACAGACCAAAAAACCCAAAACAACTCACTGAACAAGCCCAATGGTCACATTTACTCATAATAAAACATGACTGATGAATGGAATATTCATGGGGATTTATATGTTTCTGTACATTCTAGCATTCAAAATGATGACATTGCAAGGAGGACACATAGCAAGAGAAAATTCAGCTATGCTTCTGGCAACAAAACCTCCTTTGCAGAGAGGTATCAAACATTGGTTTGGACTATTTCAGGGTGAGGAAGTGGAAGAAAGAGGAGTGGAGCGGGAACTCAAACTCAGAATGCAGAAACTACAGTGAAAGCTATGTCATGTTAGAATTTTACCTTCATCAGGAACACGGTATCAGTGAGCGCTTAATATTGTTTTTAGATGTACTCAGTAACAATACTCTTACTAAATGCAAAGGCCCTTAGCACCTTATAATAAGATGCTGTCATCTGGAATGACATATAATCTTGTAACAAATAACTAACCTGTTGATCCCAGCTGCATTAACCAAGTAGTTAATAGGACCCAAATTCCTCTGCATCTCCTCAAAAGTATTTTGGACTTCTTGTTCGCTGGATACATCACAGCTAAGTGCCAGATGTCCTGCTGTATTGAAATAAAGGCACATTGTAATAACAGTAAAAGGTGGTATACCATTCATAAACCTTCTTCAGAACTGATCAAGGCAATTGCTAAAACAGATGTTGAACGAGTTATAACTTGAGGAACCCATTTAATCTCCAGAGAATTAAATAAGGGCAATTTTCAAGTACCGTATTGATCAGTTACGTGACAATTTCCAGTTTTATATTTTGGCCTTTTGAAATCAGAAGTTCAGCATGAGCAGACTGGTCTCAGGTCTGGCTTGGTCAGGAGCCAAGGATGACTCAATTCATACCACCTCCCTGTTGTGACCTTGAACAATTCCTTTCATCTTACTTATTCTATCCACAAGATATGAGTTGTAACATACTTAACTTTCCCAAAGAATATTGTGAAAAGAAAATTGTACTGATATAGCTTTTCTTTCAAATTTCTCAGCCTTTACTTTCATTTTCATCAACTTAAACAATGAGGTTTATTTTATGACTTACTGCTTTTACAAGTTACCTAAGCATTGGACAGTGAAGAAAGTATTGCAAAGCAGCATACATACCACCAAGATTACGTGCAGTGGTTTGGGCTACTTCCAGATTTCGAGCAATAATCGCCAGGCGGCAGCCTTTCTGTGCCAGTAATTCTGCAACAGCTTTTCCTATTCCTCGGGATCCTCCAAAAATGGCGCAAACCTTGCCCATCTTCAAAAATAATTCACAAATTGCAAATAAACCATGAATTTCAGGTCCAATATAGCAGAGAATAACCACTGTTCTTGTCAACATCACAGCCCTTACTAGTCTGTAGCGTTTTGCAGTATCAGACGATAGAACTAGTGATTTGTTAATTTTTTATTCACCAAAAAATAATACTTGAACTAAATTAGACACCACTTTAACAAATGCAAGTTAATTCTTAATGATTTCTTAACTAGTAAAAAAATTATGCATGTAATCTAGCATTTCGATATGTTAACTCCTATTCAGTTGATGAAATATGCGATTTATGTATCTAAAGGCCATAATGTATCGTTCAGCTGTTTATTCAAAGCCAGCGTAGTAGCCGTAATCATATTGTTCTTGCAAGCACTACTTTTGTACTGAAGTCATTTAGCTTCACAGTCTCACTCCATCCTAAGTATCTGTGTTGGACATCCACGCTGCAAACACTACTGAGCATGATTCGACACTGTTGTATTTACACTAGTTTAATACTAAGTTACACTACGTAATACTATGTTTTACCACTAGCCTTAGGTTTTTTGTCTCTGCTTTTGAAGAAAAAGAAGCTTTTTGAAATATGAAACGATTCTGAAGTAGCTACCTTAGATGTTTAGGAAGCAGTGCAAGAAGAAAGCACTTCTGTAGAATGCTCTTTTATTCTGCAACCCCTAGAAACCAATCAGCTGTTTTGGGATTTCCTGAGGAGCCAGAGGCAGAATCCAAGCAATAGTAATAAACCTCTTTTCCATACATTTGAATAAATCCTTTTTGAACCCAATTATACTTTGTCTCCATAACATCCTGAGGCAACAAGTTTCATTATTTGTGGAAAAGTACTTCCTTTTGTTCTTAATTTGCTTTCTGATTAGAGAATACTATACATTTCTCCTCATATCTTCCCCTTTCTGTTTGTAACTCCAGAGGCTACTCTTCTACATTCTACCCTCCCCCTATATCCTCTTTAAGGTCTATTTAGTTACTCTTATACATATGGAAGCCATTCTGTATCTCACTAAAAACTGCCCAAGCTCTTAATCCTGCCACCCTCCCTTTGCCTTACTTAGCTCTGTTATACCCTTTCTGATGTGTGATAACCAGCAGAGCACACAGTGTTAAGCATACAAGGACACCATCAACTCATACAATGGCGTAATGATTTTCGTCTTCTGTGACACAGCCTGGAAGAGCAGACAGTCCTTTTCTGTAACAAAGTAAGCCTAAGTGCTTCAAATCAACCCATGTGTCTGCTTCCACTGGCAAGTTTAAATCAACTTCCTAGGAGTAGGAAGAGGATTAAATACTTCTATCTCAGGTGGCGGCCCTTTCAAAAGAACATGTACAAAAAGATGTCCTGTGTGAAGGCACTTTCTTAGTGATAAGAACAGGCACCACTGCCTCACCAGAAAGACTAATCTTTTGAGTAGTCTTCATTAGGTAGCTAGACTGCAAGAAATGAATCAAGAGGCCTTGCACCCCAGTAACGCCAGCTCTACCTTAGCAGACTGAAGGCACAACGCATATTTTGTTGACAGATTTTTTTCTTAGAAACAAAGTCTCAGTCTGCCTTCTCCATCATGACTGATCTCTTCTTTTACAGAATTACCACAATGACTCTTGGAAGTTCTTGCCTACTTGTTGCAGCAATGTTGTAGTAGGATTTCTTCGTTCATATTTTCTTCTTACAGGCACTGGGCATACCTACTCTCTTATTTTTATTTGAAACATGGAATAATACAGATTAGGAGGGATCTCTGGAAGTCATCTTGTCTAACTCCTCCACCCCTAAGCAATGTCGAGTGAACCATCTTATACTGTTTATAAATGCTGTCAGACCTAGATGTATTTTCCAAGTAATTCTTAACACACTTAGCTACACAGGACCCAACAAGCTGCCTGTGGGGTGAGAACTTCTTTAAAATGTATCATTCTGGTCTCTTTGAGAAGGGAAAAAATTTTAGTGATTCTGCTCTTCTCAGAAGGAATCATGGAAGTCCCTTGTGCATTAACCAGGTACTTACAGGGGAAGCATACGGCCAACTTCCAACACAGCAATATACAATTTGTAGTTTAGCACAAAAGAGCCATACAGATTCTTTGGAGTTGTGACTTGGGAGAAAAAAACTGCAGTAACAGTAATAACCCTATATTCCCTGGTCAAATAAAGGTAGGAAAAAACAAGTATCTTTTGAGTAACAGGCTCTTCTAGGTCCCCGCACAGTACACACAAGCGCCTGTACCACCTTTGTCCTCTACGGCCCTCCTCTCAGAAGCAACTACTTAATCCGTGCCCACCAGGGCTCCAACGGCACTGCTGCTACCCGCCTCACGGCGCACAGCTCCAACTCCGCTGGAGGACGCCTTTCAACAAACGCCAGTCGGGATACCGCAGCCAGCCCGGGTGTGCCGAGCCGAGCCGAGCCGAGCCGGGCCGGGCCGCCCCGCCGCCCGCACCTGTGCGGCCTCAGCCGCGGCCCACGCTGCCCCGTCAGGCCACCGCCCCCAGCCCCGAGGAGGAACCCGCCCTCCCCTCTCGGCAAACCTTTCTTTCTCCCCTCCCCTCCCTTTTTGGGGGAGGGAGGAAGGAGAGATCTGGGCTCCCACCAACCGCCTCCGACCCGGCCCGAGAGACCGAAGGCCCTCACGGCTGAGGGCGGCCGCCGCCCGCCCCCGGCTCGCGCCCGCCGCGAGCTCTAACCGCCCCAACCGCCTCCGCCCAGAGCCGCCCCCCACCCCCGCAGCTGGGAGCAGGGGGGCGGCCGCGCAGGCGCGCAGCGAGGCTCCGCGCCGCCCGGGGCGGAGGGAAGGAGCCGCCGCGCTCACCCCGCGTCTCCTCCGCGGGGCGGGGCGGGGCGGCGCAGCCCGGCGCGGAGGGAGCGAGGGAAGGGGGGAGGCGAGGCAGGGCCCCGCGGCG
Organism: Nipponia nippon; assembly: GCF_047370975.1. Classification (NCBI taxonomy): domain Eukaryota; kingdom Metazoa; phylum Chordata; class Aves; order Pelecaniformes; family Threskiornithidae; genus Nipponia; species Nipponia nippon. The sequence continues at coordinate 42,734,767 of NW_028262380.1, read as the reverse complement.
CTGCGCCTCAGCAGGGCTCCCGCTGCCGGCCCGGCGGTCGGGCTGAAGGTGGAGCCCGAGGCACGGACAGCGGGGCGCGGCGCCGGCTGGGAGCGCGCCCGCCCGCCGCGGGGCAGGCCGGGATGCGTAGTCCCCGGGCGGCGGTGGTGCCACGGTGGCAGGGCGGCCGCGTCGTGCCGTACCCCCCTCACAGCCCTGTCGCGCCCCGAGCCAAGCGCGGGCTGCGCTTCCCGCCGCCCCCGAGCTCGGGAAGGCGGTGCGCCACAGGGGAGTGCTGAAAACGCGGCCTTTGTCTGTATTTCGATTTAGCTTCTAGTTTCCGAGCAGCTTTTTGCTTGCTTTCCTTACCGAGGCTTTTTTCCTCCCCAACAAGATGACGGTTCAGGTCTGAGCTGAACACAGGCGTCACGAGATGACGAAACGATGTAAAGCACCTGTTCACAGAAGCCGTTACCGCCGGCAACGGCCAGGCAGGGAGCCGGCAGCTGCTGCTCCCGCAGCTGCGCCCTCGGAGCCCGCGTCGCGGCCTGGGCCAGGCGAAGCTCCCCGGCCGCTCCCTGGCGAGGGAGGCCCGCCAAGGCAGGGCCACCGCCACAGCCCCGCAAGCCACGGCGAGGGGCCTCGGCCCTTCTGCTTTCATTTTACACTTTCAAGTTCTTAAAATATGGTTTACAGCTAGTTATCCTGACATGTGTCTGAGCCGCTTGTACAATGCTTCCCGCCTAGCCCAAGTACTTGTTGCCAGAATTTATATGCGGCGTGAAATAGCTGCCTCACTCTGAACTGGAGATCTCCGTCCTGCTCTTGTTCCCCCCTCCATATACAAAAAGATGTTTCATATGTAGACACGGACAAGCTGAGGAACGAGGATTTTGTCTCTCTCATTTTCGCATTTCCTTGCCCCAAAATCCCTGGGATCTTGCGTGAGGCATTGCTATACCAGTACAGTTAAATCAGAAACAATCAAAGGTAGATAAACCCAAAACAGAGAAACAACTGAGAGAGTTCCTGTTTAGTAACCAAAATAATCTTCATCATATGCAATTAAACTAATATAAAAAACTGCTATGTTTTAACAGTAATGCTGTTAACATTTATGTCTGACGATATGCTGGAGGGGGTTCTGTGGACTCTTAAGTCAGGTATACCGAGTGAATTTTTTCACCTGAGAGATAAGAATAAAACCAATCACAATTGTGTACAAGAGTACACTTTTGAAATTTTTTTGAGAAAAATTATTATTAAAGGTTCCACAAAGTAACAAGTGCCAAAATCACACTGGTGTTTCTATGAGCTCAGTGGGAGCATAACTTTGTAGAGTTCTTGCTTTTGACTTGAAGGCTGTTATTCAGGATCTCGGATTATAAATGTTTTCAGGGGAGCTGCAGAGAGTTTAATAACATTACCTGTATTCACGTAGGATTCTTTTTCCATGGATCATTCTTTACATATAGAAGGAAAAGCAGATTGAGGCATTGCTAAACAGATGAACATCTGTAAGAAAAAAAAAAATCTTTAAGAAAAGCTGTTAGGCAAAACTAGTTTCTTTTAGCAACTATATTTATATTGCAAGCTGGTCCTGTTTTCGAAAGAGTAAATGAGATTTTGTGATCCAATGACATTTCAGAATATGCCATATTCTGGAAAAATATGCCATATTCCGATAAGCCGGAGGTCACAGTGATGAAAAGAAAAGGCATAGAGAGCTGAGACCGTGGCTCAGAATAGTCTCTGACCAAGACTTTTTGTCTCCAGCATAACTAAGGATCAGGATTCACCGAAGAAAATTACGGCTTCTTCTTCAAGTGATACATACAAGAAAAGTAACACAGAGGGGAAAAAAATTACCCTTAGTGATATGGCATGTTTTCTGAAGATGTGTATACTACGGAGAGAATAACTATGAGCACCATATTGTCCGAAGACAGCAGCAGAGACTTGATGTGAAAATTATATTAGTAATTATGACTTTAACCTATTTGTGACCTGCATCCTCATCCAGAGAACTGACCCATCCTTGTAAGAAAGTTAAAGAAAAGCTGATCTTTGCTGTACTGTTAGGACTTTGCTGACACTGAGTAAGCATGAGTTTCACTGTATTTTTTTTTTTTTAAACTGTATTATAGTTGACAAAGTAAAACATCCTTTTCCAAAGTTCAAGCAAGATTCCGTTCAATTCTTGTTCACTAACTGAGTGCTTAAAACAAGATGCGTGTTCATTCATTGGCCAAAGTGACATTAGCCTTTTTCCTCCGGACGCCTGGTTAAATCACGAGATCAGATAGTCGAAGCAGAGTTCGTCTGAGCCAGTTTATTCACGCTGATTTCCCACTAAAGCGAGATGAGCTAGCAGAGTCCAAGAGAGAAACCAGTGTCCTACTGCGTACCTCCCCTTTCTGGGGGACAGTAGCTGATGCATGAACTTGATCTGGTAGGCCTGCTCCATCCATCACGTCCAGATCTGTAACAGCTAGTTCAATACTGACCATTATTATGCCTGGCTTATTAATGGGGAATTATAAGCTAATAATTCTTGTATGGCTGTCTGTGTGACCACGTATACACACATAGGGAACCTGCTCACAATATACAAAATGATGCAGCGGTCTTCCCTGGAGCATAATGCGTTCAGGCATTAAAAATACTCTTCCTAAGAGAGTTTTTTATTCTTTTCTTGAAACATTTCAATCATTCTTCCACACAATTGAGATACTGCTTTCAAGTAAGCATTTCTCTATTAACAGGGGAAAAACCACGATAGCCTCAAACAGGAAAGGATATTTAATGTACCTGAAAGCATAAAACACAAATCAAAGCACAACATCACAAAACGGGCCACTAGCTGTTTCTGTCACTGAGGTCCCCTGTATCAGCTATTTCAGATTCCTCTTGCTTTTGGATTTAAGGCTAGATGTACAAAGGAACTTGAGTGCTAATCATTAACCACACTGATGCCCAAATGGTAGTCTCTTAAATTTCTGCCAAGAGTCCCACATGAGAGAGTCATGCTGCTCAGAGGTCCAGCAGCATTTTCATACTGCTCCCTATACTGCTTGGGAAAGCATACCTACCACGTTATATGGGTTTTGTGTAAGGCCAGAGATAAAGCAACTGGAGAACTGGCTGCATGTATGGGTCAGTCCCGTTTTAAACAAAAGCCTACTCGTTGGAGCACTCAGCTAAAAGAAAACCTGTTTTCAAATCTTCTGTCTTACTGGAAACATGGTTTTTCACAATCAAACTAGAGTGCCACAACCATCAGTCTGAAGCGGGTTCAGTTTATAGGAACACCACCAAAAAAACTGAAGTAAGCCACAGAGATTTGACCCTACAGCCAGGTTATTACTGACCAGAGATGTGAGAGGTTGGGGATTAAGCACCTACGGAAATCAACAGTTCATTCAAAAAACTATTTTGCTTTTTGACTGGCATATTAAAAATGACCTCTCCAGGTTAAGCAAATCTGATGATGAGGGCGTGTATCTGGAATACAGGAGTCATGGACTGAGACAGAATTAAGCCAGTAAAGAGTGTAAAAACAGAGGCTTCCTTCTTTCCAGGCCAAATGATAACTGGGTGGCAGGTCACACAGTCAATACGCCACTACGCATTTCCTCCTGTAACGCGTAGGGGCGTAACTGGACTAGGTGCCTCATTCTGGGCGAGCTCTCCTCTAGACCACAGAGGGACACCGTCGTTAGGGCTCCTCATCATTTTCCACTTTGCCTGGGCAGCTCAGCACTGAGGTTGCCGACTCTTTCTGTTCCTGTCAAGCCTAAATCACCCCTTTCATCAGATGCGCACTTGTGATTCGCATTGGGGAAAATCGGGTCTAGTTACTAATTATATATATACACACCCCTATTATATATACACACACATATATAAATTTTGTAACTAACAAGTTACACGTTGCAATTCCCAAATCTCTTTGATACAGCCTCAGCCTTCTAGGCAAGTGATACAAAGCCCGAGATGAATTCCTGAGGAAAAAACAACCGCCCAGTTGTACGACAGAAAAACACTCCCCTCTCCTCCCAGTATTTTGCAACTTAGCCAACTTTTCCCAACCACACCAGTTCAGATTTTTAAGTGGCCAAATTATCATACTTTTGTTCTTAAGTGGTATTTTTTTTTTTATTACGCTGCAGTCTGTTTTGTTTTTCTAGACTATCCAAAATCTCTGCAATATTTGTTATTGTGTTGTAAGAGTGAACTTTTATCATGCCAACATGAAGTGTTTTTGTACAATTTAGATGTACTTTTTCAACAAACATGTGGGCAAACTTTTTCCTCTTAAGAAACTTATGCCCAGTATCCCTGTGAAAAGCCTTTCCTCTTAAAAAAAAAAAACAACCCCAAACAGAACAAAACAAAGCCATCAGAGGCTTTGGCAAATTACCTAATGTTTTCATATCCTCCTGGCTAAACAGGTTTCCCCACTACGACTAGTATTATTTCACACTTCAGCATGAGGCCCATGTTTAAGTTAGCACAGCCACTGAACTGCTGCTGCTTCTAGTGCGAACTCGGGCGCACCACGGAGGCAACAGAGAGAAGCTCGTGTTATTGCTGCTTAATCTGTTGCGAAAATCAAACGCTTCACTTCCAGTGCTGCCATGCGGCACCTTACACATTAAAAGAAAAAAACCCCACCATCACCCCTCCCTGTAAAGGTATCTTCAAGAAACATGTCGCATATTCAGCCTCTGTCCACGACTCCTGTCTGATCACAGGCACTGGCCACTCCTACCGTGTCTCAGCGGACTTCAGACCAAAGGGATGGAAACTAGGATCTCAGCATCTCTCAAAATCTCTTGCTTCCCCCTCCATATGTCCGACTCCTCATTTAAGGACTGCACTGCCACGGAGTCTATCAGTGTTTAGCTCATGAGTCTCAAGCCAGTGAGGACTGAGAACGAGGAGGAAATAAACAGCTCAGCCATCCAGAGAGTAAATTCGCCGCTTTCTGTACAGCACCTTTCAGAGAGACAGCTTTTCAAAACTGCAAACAGCATCACACAGAGCAGTGAGCATCTCCCAGCAAGGTAATCTGGAGAAGCAGCAAAACTGACACCACGGCAGAAGGACATGTCTCACTCCCAGCAGTCACCACTGACCATTTTGTATAGAAAGGATATTTTTTGTGCATTGCAGATTTTGTAAGCGCTATGAGTTTCCACTAGAAGTCTGGTACAATGACGTCCAAGAGTTTTGCAGAAGTGTTTGAATAGCCATGACTGAATAACTCTCCTCCTCTTCTCTTAGAGGCAATTTACTTTTAATTGTATCTAATATACTCAGGAGAGAAAATAAGCAGTCTCAGGAACAGCACTTAAAAAAAGGTAAATGCCATTTATAAAAGTCCACTCAAGACCTTGCATAATTTATGTTTGGGTTTTTTTATGTATCAATGAAGTCTTAGCTTCCCCCATTCTGCCTTTCATAGTCTCATCCCTTCTCCCATTCACTACCTATTTATATAAGCTGCAAAATAAGATCCATGGCCAATCATTTCAAGAATTAATTTATCCTGTAACAATCTGTTTGGAAATTATTACAATTGCTGGTGAAAAAAAAAAAAAAGTATTTTTGAGAAGTATTTATCAGCAAACGTAACTGGATTTTAGCTCATAAACATACAGAAAACTGCTCTGAGCATTAAGACTAACAGCAAAAAGCTCTAAACAGCCAAAATTTCTTTCACATTATGATGGAGCAAGTGTCAAGGTTTTCCTGACCTAATACATCACTAATCACAGTCTCAGGTTTTGAACCTCCACAAATGGTATGGACAACTCCAAATTGTCACCCACTTTGGTCCTGTGATGCATGCTTCTGGAAATTTGCTGCATCTACTCGTATTTACATTTAGTACACTGTGTTTACTGTGTCTTAAAGTGTTGGGGAAAGGGAAGAAAGCGGGATGTTGAGAGAAGATGACAAAAAGGGGCAGGGTCAGAAAGAAGGTGGGGGGGATAAAGATGGAAAGATTCTACCTGATGATTTGGACTGAACTTATTAGGGTAACAAAATTCAGCTAAAGGCCTATACTGCAGGAACAGTAAAACATCGTTAATCAGCAACATGAGTTGGTCCCTCACCCCCCTTGTCATGAGAAGCTCTAAGAACTTATACAGGCAGAGCCTTCGCTTTATAAACACAGTAATTAGCCCCCAGGAAACAGCAGAGCTGAGACACATGGAAATGAAATACTTTCACGATTCCTCCTAATATCTGCTTTGAAATCCGTGACATTTATGAAAAGGAAGAGACCAAAAGCTGTTTGAAGCAGGAAACTGAAGGCATATCCCACAAGCATTAAACCGTTTTTATAGCCTCACCTATTTTACCATATGTTCATCATGTGACCATGAATATGTTTTCAAGGTTAGCCCTAATGAGGCACAGATTTACTGAGTACAGGAATACCAACTTAATGTAGCACATCTACTTACTGACAGAAAGCAGCAAGTCAAGGGACCGTGTAGTCATCCCCCCTTAATTGCAAATAGCTGTGACCCTAAACATAAGGGACTTAGACTGGCAAAACTTCAGTTGATGATTTGCCAGCAATGAGTGTTGAACACAGTCCATAATAAATGACAACTGTGACAGTGATAGTGACAATCACTCATATCTCATAGACCGCTCACCTCCTTTATCTTCACCAGGAAACGTCAAAAACAATATTCTTTACAGCTGTTACCCATTTTGCAGCCTGAAACACATACAGTAATACTTGGAGAGCTTTCAAGAACTCAATTCCCAACATTCAATTTTCTCTATCAGATTGTCCTAAATAAACCTAGATTCATATTGCATCCCCTCACAGAACTACTTTGCTGTCATTTCATCCTGCTCGTGTACTTAACTGAGCAGCTGAAGACTTCATCTTCTTCTGACATACAGAAGCCCTTACTGTTTTATGTCATTCCAATGATTGAGCATTAAAGTAATAAATCATAATAATACCCAATCAGCTGGCTTAATGAGGTAGGAAGTAGGTTATTAAAGATGAGGAGAGGTATTTTTAGATGATTGCTTACACCAGTTTTTAATTTATCTATCACAGTGAGTATTTTCCTTCAAAAATTATCAGAAGTGATTAGCATCCTTGGAAAGAATTAACTATTGCTCATGCCGGACTATGTCAGATCAAGTAATGTTTGATTATATATAATGCATACCCTATTTCAACAGTTTTATTTTTTAATCATTCCTCATAGGCTTTGCTTTTCAGGAGCACAGTTTATGATGAGATTCTACTAGAAGACAATAATTTTTCTAGCTCCCCGCAAGAGGTCTGGTAACCACTCCTGCCCGACCACGCACAGTTAATAGTGTGGCTTACAGCAACCCAGGATGGCACAAGCTACTGTCTCTAAACTCCGGAAGGGAATTTTGCTATGAATCCTATATATTTACTTTATAGAAAAGACAATTAAATATCTACCACAAAGCGGGGGGAAAGTTGCAATTTAGAAGATCGGTCTAGAAGGTGTGTATTTTACCAATATTTACTATATTGGCTATGAAAACACAGAAGTGATGAACAACTCTCCTGATTCAAAGCCACGTCATGCAGGTTGATACAGCTGTAGGGTGCTACAGGAGCCTCTTTGGAGTTTCTTTTTTTCCAGAACAGGAAAAATTCACATATATATTTTAAGTACACTTTTTTGGTTTTATCCTTACTTGCCTAAATCTTCTCTATAAGGTTATGTATTGTTTCTATACTGAACATACAGAATATACTGTACTCTGCACATTGTAGTGGTAGATCATCCCCAGCCTGCTGTGGACAAGCTCCCCTTTCTGTCAGAGTTCAGCCTCTCTTTATCCAGTTTCTACACATCATGTTCTTTTTTCTTGACAAAAGAAACACTCTTTCCCTCTCCCCATCCAAGTTCTTTCAACGGACGCAAAACTCATATACCATTGCTTGAGCAGGGCCCTTTATCTTTTTTTAGGGAACTACACATTTGCCAAAAATATCAGTTCTGAAGGGCACTGAAAATTACACAGAAAAAAATAATGAATAAAATTTAGGAATGAAGTACATTTGTCCATGTTTGACTTTTTTTTTTTAAGAAAAGCTAGAGGTTAACTTTTCAGAGAGCTATTTAACTGAAACACTGAATGTTCTGAGAAGATTCAAGCTAGTATTTCCCTCCTAATTTTCACAATTCAGCTACTAAACCAGAGAAGATGCGTAAGTGCAGACCAAGTATTTATCAAAGACCCTGCTAGCTTCCCAAAACCAGATAGCTGGCTTCTCCTCCCTGCTGACTCTCTGCAGCAAGAGGCTCACTAGGCATGACTTTTTAAGCTGTACCTGCAGCTCCAACCAATCTTACCTAGAATAGTTGAGTCCGTTGCTTTTATGTCTTTTCCTTTTTCTACACGGTTATTCCCTTCATGTTTTTCTCTCTTCCTCGTACACAAACGGAGAAAGAACGCTTCTCTCTTTCCATCTTACAGGAAGAAGAAAGTGTCATCTTTATCGTCTCCAGCCATAGCCTCCTCCATAATATTGCCCACAGACTGAAGATTTTCAAGCAAAATTGCCTGAATGTGAACTGCAGTGACTATCATTGCATAACACCACGCTGCATCATGCATTTCAGATCATAATTCTTGCAGGGAACCTATACAAGTGGGTAACATTTCCGCAGAGTCTGCAGTGTTTACATAGCAGAATTCATTTCTGTTTACTTCATCGAATCATTGTTGAATTTCAGGATGCCTTTCATAAACAATTATTCTGCACTAATAGTAACAAGTAACACATTTGCTTTACAGACACCTCAATGAAGCACTCCTGTCAACATGAGTTGTCTGTCATGTGCTTTAAAATGTTTTGAAAAAAATATGGTATGCCATCTGGCTCCCAAACGCTCATTAAATCCATTGGAATATGCGTGTTTAAGGAAGCTAACGTCACATGATGCCCGCCACTTTAAAAAAAAGAAAGAAAGAATGTATTTATAGATGATACAAACAAAAAAAGAAAGTGGTTAAATTTTGTTTAGAATTTAATTTCCTACAACTAAGAACATGCCAGCCATTTCAGGGAATAAGGACAGATGACAGCTCCTGTTCCCAGGGGTTTATAGTCCAAGTTTATTTTCTGAGTGACATGAAGAAAGGAAAAAAATCTAGCAGGGGAATGGGATGCTAAAGCCATAGACTACGTAGGTTTCTCAGGGGAAGGATGTCCCTATGAACTGAGATTCAGAGGGCATGTTCCAGGTTTCTTTTAAGACTTGCCAAGTCACTTAGATTTTCCCCTCCATATGTCAGCTCTCCCATCTTTAATTGAGGCTAATGGTTGTCAGCTTCTGCTGTTGACACAGCCCTAGGGAAAGATCTGCTACTCTATAGTTACTGTTTTTCTGTGGAAGCACTTGTAGGCCTTAATGTAGAAAGAGGACTGCACCTGAAAAAAATGAATTACCAGATACAAGCCTTAAACCCCATTTGGAAAGGCATCATCATCTTTTAGGGGAGTCACTCGATTCATTTTTCATGGGAAACTTAAAAATAGATAGATTAGGGAAGGTTGAGGGAGTTTCAAAAAAGAATCTGAGCGTTTAATTTAAAAAACCAGGTTTGACATTAACTCTATATTTCCAAATAGGACTTATCCTATTTACTAAAAACTGCTAGACTTTCATTTGCTGCAATAAGCAAGCGCTTTACAAAACCAGAGGTCTTTTGTGGCAATGTGCATTTAGATTCAAAAGCTGTTAAATATATGTAAATAAACAGTCTGATAAATACATGGTAAGCAATTCTACTTATGACACGTTGGTCCATTGCCTGATGACAATGATGCAAGAGGAAAGAAAAAGCTGCAGTCCTGCAGAAAACAGCCCAGGGAATAAAGGGAAGGAGAGCAACGGATAACCAAATGGGATAAGGAAAAAACCAGTAAGGCCTCATCCAGTCGACAGCAGGACACCATCTCCTGAATAACATGTGGGCTAATGGTGGGTATATTTTCTCCATTTTTAGAACCTGGTAATATTGTGCCAACTGACCTCATCCAGCCTCCCTGCATTTTCTCAACTCAATGCATTGCTATTTTTAGCAGCAGAACTCTGCAAAATGTTTTATAACTCATTTTGGCTGTAATGCTGCTTTCAGTTGCGACATCCTTCATAGCTTTAACTAATCTAGGCTTGCTATTTTGTTAAGCAGTTGAGAAAAAAGGATACACTGGGAAATAAATAAGGCACAGAACTCCACTGTTTGGCTGTAAAAGGAAGCCTTTTGCTCTAAGACTTCTGTACCTGCCACACTCAGAAATTCTGATGGCAAAGCCAAGTCCGTCAATGAAGGGTGGAGGCCGTAAACAAATACACTTGCTGCCACGCTCTTGTGCTTTGCCATCTGGAACTTTACAACACAGCAGGAGGTTTCAAAACAAGATTCTTGTAAGTTAATAAATCTGTTATGCTGACAAGAGGGTCATTCTGTTTTTGATAAGACATACTGCTGCTCCCTGAGGGATGAGAAAACCTGTGTATGTGGAATTAGTTTGCACTGTCTGTGCTGGCAAATTTATGTGAATGTGAGACAAGCCATTGCTCGGTAGCAGCTCCTAATGAGCCTCCCTTGGCATGTGCAGGGCAGCCATGCAGAGATTCATTTGATGATAAAATGGATATGCTATAAGGAGCAGGATGCAATAGGTATTCCACTCATGGGAACTCAAAAAGCAGCACACATCTGAAGATCTTTATACCAGCTGAGAAATCACAGCTGTCACTAATACTAACTATTGCTGTATATTTTATCAGCCTAGCAAGTAAAATAGTTCTTCATTTCTTCTGTCAAAAGTAAAAAACATACAGGACATATTTAGTGGTATCAGCATTCCAAGTATTTCCAAACTTGGGAGAGTTGCACTCATGTGTAAATGAAAAATGCAACACAAAGCCCAGTTCTACCATCTGACTAAAGCTCTCTCACAGCAATGTGACCGTTTGCATCTCTCATGCCTCTAAATATAATTGTTTCATAAGTAAGAATTTTCTGGGTTTATTTATAAACATATGTATGCATTATGCAAAGCACACACAAGTTGACAGAAGAATTTTTAGGTAAAACAAAGATAGCATCGGCCTGGATCACAGCTCCATCTATAGCTCTGTTTTCTATAATAGAATCCATTTATTCTGCTACAGCGTGTTTCAGTTCTTTCAGAAGAACACCCACATTAACACATAAATGGCAACTACAGACATACAAATACTAATGGCATAGTATTCATCCACGTATCTTCCTTTGGAGGACAAGGCATTGTAATGCTACAGGTCCTAATTTCTTTTTACAGTATCATTTAAAAGGCACGTCTTCTTTGCAGACATTAACAAACACAGGTTACACATTTGCCTTAATTTTCATACCTTTACCACATCCTGCCACCATAAATCTTTTAGTTAATAGTGTGCAGCCATTCAGTTTCTAGGCACAGTAATTTTGTCCAATTATTGCAGTCCTTCCTGCAGCTGACACCTAGCATTGGTACCAGTACCAATCCCAGAATTAGTGCTCCCCCTCACTGATACACTGCCAGTTCTAGTTTGCCTGTAAGGCGAGGAATCAGTTACCTCACTCTCTCCTTTTCTCAAAGTGAATGCCTTGCTTTTTAAAAGGAGCAAAGAAAGCAAGAAAGAAAAGCATATGCACTAGTGTCACACCCTCCAACCCTCTGAACATATTACCCTGAAGTAAAGAGCTTCCCACATCTGTTTTAGAAAAAGACGTCCCTCTCCCTCCTCCCACTTCTGAGTGTTCATTGTGCAAATTGTCAGCACAGATAACATTCACCTTGCTTTTCCTTCCCAGCTTGGGTAAGTAGTTCTCCCAGGCAGTACAGATGGTGCCTTCCTGTCACCAAAACCAAACCTATGCACCTATCCGACAGATGCCTGATCCAATGTCCAGCTTACATCCAGCATTTTATTTCCTTTCCTCAAAGAGAGAGCATTTGCTCTCTTCATTTCTACCTCTGCATCTATAAATTTCTCATCCAGGACTTCAGCAGTTTTCCAGCAGTTGTGGGAGGAGACTCCAGACAACTAACATTTGACATGCATAAGCAGATCAAATTTTTTGTCAGGATTGCCAGGATTTCTTGGAACAAGTCTTGATCCATGTGCTGAGCTGCCTGATTACAGCAACGGAAGGCCTTTGCTCTATTACTTGCTTTCAGTGGAGACAGCGTCTGTGTCAGCAGGCTTGTTTAAAAAACCCAGTTGGTGAAGTCTCTGGGATTATTTGCTTAAGCGTGGTCCAAGGCATAATTTAAGTCCCTGATTCAGCAAAACTCACAAGCACCTGAAACTCCCACTGGGGTCAGTACAGCTGTAGTGCATGCACCAAAGGACTATACCAAATCACAGCCATTGTGACTAATGCACAATGTGGGAGGAAGGGAGGGAGTATTCTAGGCCAATTCAGTGAACCATGACCATTAAATCTCAAACTAGAAAATAGAAAACGTTACCTGAGCTCTTCAAAGTGCTGTACTTTCACCTCGTATCTAAGTGTTACAGCACCCAAGAAATCAATTTCAAGTTTGAAATGTCAATTTAATTTATTTTTGCTGGTTTAGAACAGTATAAATAACTTCTATTTGTAAGTAACATTGCTTTTTTTTTTTTCCTAGAACCATACCACTTTATTTCCAGGATGGTCGAGAGGGGAAAAAACCTTATGATTCAGCAAAACACCTCATCGCACATTTAACTTTTAAGATCACGTTTAAATCCATTCCTGTTCTGTAAAGTGCTTAACTTTTTCCCCCCCCCCACATTTTTGCTTAGTAGGAGTCCAATGCACTTAATTCTTTATGAAATGAAGGCCTAGGAGGTTAAGTGGTGCATGTGAGAAGGACAGAGAAGGAGGTGGTTGGGCATAACATCAGGCTACATTATAATTAACCACTAGACATGCTAGTTCTAGCTATAAAAAAGTAATTTAAACTTATAAGCAACTTATAAGATATTACATTCATGCCTTGGGGACCTCTTTTATATTTGGAATCACTATTTCAGCATCTAATATCTCTTCCAAAAGCATTCTATTGTGTTACTAAATACAGCAAGGAAGATAACATAAGCTAGCTAGAAGCTATTGTAGATTTGTCAATAGTGCTTTTAGTTATAAGAACATGGGCTTTCTATTTGTATTTTTTTTCCAATGCCAGACACACTGACAGCTTTAAGAAAAAACATCAACCAGAAGTTGACCAGAATCTAGTATTTGCCCCTGAAAAAATACTATTTCATTAAAAAACGTTGCTTTTGACAGGACTGTGAAAGAGAAATCATGCAGACAGATACGTGCAGACAGATCTTCAGACACACACAAACAACTAGAGTTCCAGCCTGTGCTAGCATTACCTGATGGATTTCAAAAAGCTCAAAAGTACAGGTTTGCTAATTTTTGTCCAAACTAGCTCTTGTACTTGACAGAAGATACTTCTTGTACTGGTGGATTTAGCCATTACTCAATAAAGAGGGCTGTTAGCTAATTAAATCACAGCTGTGCGAGATGCTCTATTACTGTCAGCTATGAGAGTGTGATACTTCACAGTCAAAAACAAACCTGTTACACAGATCGGCAAAAGTACTAAGAGAGCAGATGGAAAAATTCCCACATCATCTCGTTCATCAGTAATACGCTTACGCAGAGTCCACACAACAAAGGTTTGCCAACATAAATATATTACAGTGCAAAGACAGACGCATCCTACTGACTGATCTTTTTCCACCAGCACGACCTCTGAAGAGGTGCAACTGCTCTGGCAGCAGAGACCTTTCACAGCTTGGTTTAGCTGTCTGAGGCTGTCGTGCAACTCCGACAGCAGTTCCCGCCATCAGCCTAGACTGGGCCTGCACTTGGGGGCACTGGCAACGTAGCTATCACCGGAGAGGCCCCAAAGGCATGTAACTAGCTAAGTTCTGTTGTGGTCCTCATCTCCCAGACATCCAAACACTTGGTCACATCCAGTAACAAACCTCACCAACCTATTGTGGGAGAGGAGCATTAGCATCATTTACTAAGGGAGAGGTTAGCGTCATAAAAAAGAAATAGCTGTGGTTGGACCAGACAATGTTTCACTGATCTCTGATTACAGGGCTGTTTCTCCTCCCACCCGTTCCTCCCTGGCACATGCACTGCTGACATGTCAATCTTTACTAAGAGAACTGCAGCAACTTTCCCAGACTCAGAGACTGATGTTCAAGCCTGGCTGATCCTGTGCTGTGCACAACAGTTGAGAAATGTTACCCACAGGATTTTATATTTTCGTATTTAATTTTTCTTGGATCATCTAAGTGTTCACTAACACTGCCAAATCAGAGAAACCAAATTACAAGGGCACTGTCGTGTTTTGCAGGCATGGCCAAATTTTATCTGCGTTTGACACCAGGTTAATGTGGATTTCCTTATCAAGGAGTATTCTGGTTAAGAAAAAGAACAAATGAGAAATATCGTCTGCCATTTTCTTGAGCACAGCTGTAGCAGACCTCCAAATAGCAATATGGCTGTGGCGTGCACAACTGGACCTCTAAAAGTTGGTCCTGAACCAGTCTCTGGTTCTTCAGACAGAATTCAAAGGTTATCTCATTCTTGCTCTTTTTCTCTTATTTACTGGAGACATTCTCAACAGAAACACTCCAGCTTTCCCAGAATTATGTTTAGCAGTCTGTGGCAGAAATCACCAATTCAGTATTAAGAAATATGAATTAGGTGCAAGTAGTGAAGAATACCAAATGCCTAGGCAGGATAAGTACCCGTTTTGTTAAGAGTTTTAAAACATTTATCTCTTTTCATGTGTTCTTATCCTCCATGAAAAGGTTGATCTTTACAAAGCCCAGTATTATTTTATTTTAAGAAGTTATTAAATTTCATCCTTGCAAAAAAAAAAAAAAAAAGCTATATTGTGTATCAGAGATCTTAAATTATTGAATGCAAAGAATTTGAGTGATATGCAGGGGAAAATAGTTACTTATATACAATAAACTTAGAAGTTAGACAGAGGCATAGAGTAAATCTTCGATAAGGAGCAAAAAAATAAGCAGATTTTCCTGATCTGTGTGTATTCCAAAGACACTCTGAGATTGCCTACCAAAGAGGAGCGGAGAAAAATTCTTTGAACTGTAAACTTTTTAGAGCTAGCATTCTTCAGCTTATTGAGAAGTTCAACCAGCTGAAATAAGAAGTTTGACCTAGGGCACGTCCCTTGTTGTGGAGAACAAAGTCAATGACCACTTTAAAGTCAATTCTGCTGCTGACTCATCTTCTCTCCCAAGCATCCACAGATACACACCATGAGAAAATACGGCAGCAACTAACCGCAAAAGATTTTGGGGCTAGCAGCTGTTAGCAAGCCAAACCCAACTCTGCAATTGCGGATCTGAAAATTTATAGGTTTGACTGAAAAGTGAACAAGTCTCCCGTGCTTTACAGTGCTGCTAGACCGCAGCATCTTTGATCTAGTGCCTTAGCCGTACCAGTGGGACAAACATTTTCTGAGAAAAGGATAACGCAGCCCAAATAGCTCTGGATTTTCCAAGTATGAAAATCATCCAGCTCAGTTTCTTTCAGACATATTCATTCCTCTAGGGCAGATGAGATGTTTTCTTTCACTATGTAACAGTAGGGGGCATATTCAGTGTATGCCAGCAAAGTTTAATGAAATCAATGAAGTAGCACTGATTTGCAGTAATTGAGAGCTCAGCCATGTGTTCTAATGCCCAAGAATCTGGATATTTTAAAGGCTTATATTGCCTTCCATTCTGGGAAGGGGGAGATGTGGGGGAAATCAAAGTCCATTTGCTTTGTGGAATGGGGTTCCATCTAAGATAGCAGGGACAAGAAAACACCTGTACAGATATTTAAAAATCCTGACATTTTTCTTTCTGCCCTTGTAATTAAAGCGTATTTTTTCTTGCTGTGCCAGCCAAATTTCCATTCTCTACAGTCCTGTACAGGCTGTTCCCACCACTCTGAAATTAGAATGTAGCTAGCATTTGGACACATCCTGTGAATTGGTTTTGATCTAAATGACTACTAGATGCAAACATCAGAAGACCTTTGGGTTCTGCATGCCACGTAAACAGAACCATAATCTAGGCACTAGAGTTGGCTACAGAGCGCAGCTGAGTGCTATTCATTTACATTGGCTAAGAGGAATTTTTACAAGCTAGTTATAACTGTGAATAATTGAAATCTGGGGCTAACATTACTGTGTTTAAATTGTCTTTACTCCACTGAGTGAAGTTAAGAACTGATTTTGCCACTTCTCTTTTCAGCCAAATAATACAGCTGACAGGAATGAGTACAGTGGAAGGAACGGATAAATAGTAATTTCTGACATCTACTAATATTACATTCAGTGTAACCACTATGATTTGATAGGCATGTACGAAATGCTCATTATGGTACATTTTGAATGGCTTTTGCACATTGCAGATTGGATATAGAAAATTCATTTTTGTTTTGTTCCTTTTATCAGGCTGATTCTGATCAAAGTGCTCTTCAGCTGTCAAAATGGATCAGCTAAGCCTCTCACCCACAGAAATCAGTCTCTAGGAGACTTCTCTAGGGGAAGGGTTTAGATGTTCCAGCTGTTGCCTGTATTTGGAGGCAGGTCTAATCCATCAGAATCTATTTGCAAATTCATGAAAATCAATCAGCCTTTACTTTCAAAACAAGTTTTCCATCACATACCTCGCAAGAACAGGCATCGTCAGTTTGGCAAATGAGGGAACCGAGGCTCGAAAAGGTAAGACCTCAGGTTTTCAAGAGCAGCTGCTAACTTCAAGGCTCTCAGCACGTTTGTCTCCTAGAAAGTAAGCGCAATTTGGATAACACTGTGGAAGGAGAATGCGTTGCACCCATACCATTTCCCAAGAGAGCCCTCTAATATTAGAATTCTGCATAGACTACGTAGAAAGCGGACACTACCCCTGTTTATTAATGCAAACCTGCAACTCCTGTTGTCCTTTTTTTATTTACCTCAGTACTCAGTGTGAGAGATATATATTCTCAAGGCACACCTATCATATCAAGCCTTTCAGGTAATTCAGGAACACAGATGCCTAGTTTTGGATTTCAGATGTGTTTTGCCATGAGAACAACGATGCAGCTCGGGCCTACCGCAACAGCAGTTGCTCTGCTCACAAGCAGCAAACAAATAAAAGCTTAAGAGACTAGGGAAAGACTGAGGGCTGCATTTTCAGCCCTAGACATTCAAGTTCCTCTTAGCTCCTTTCACGGAGCTGGACTCTGGTTAACTGAGGTAAGATCACAAATAAGTTAGGTAAGGTTCAGGTCCCATATACGGGTCTTCCAAATCCTTTTCTCTTTCCCATTCTTTCCCCACATTTAACGTCCACGTCCTCACCATCCACCATCACCATTCTCAGCTCTTTTGTTTCTGTATATACATATTTCAAGTATGCCAGCTTATGAATAAGTCATTCAAAAGAATTATGACACTGGTTTTGCTCAAGTCAAACTTCAAATCTGCTGTAAGATTTACCACTAACCATTTATCAAAGTGCAGGGAAAGAGCACCTGAGAGTGATTTGAGAAGTATACGTATTGCAGATTCGGAATAAGAATCCAAAGGTGATGGGTGCATTGGCATGTCCTACAGAAACCAGTGGTATTATTATTTATTGTGCAAATATATGGAAGACTATACCGTAGGAGTTCAAGTAATGCGAGACACAAATCTTTTTAACTAGACAAGTGCGTTCTTGTGTTTCATTGAAGTCAATATACACCTTTAAACAGATTTGCTTAAAGCTACTGGAAAGAACAAGCCAGTTAAAACACTTTGCCAACCCTGTGAAAAAAGCCAGAATGCTCAGAAGCCATGTTTTTAAGCCTATGCAAAACTATCATAATTGTCATTACTGCTATAAGGCAGAGGTAATGAAGTGAGGGTGAACAGGATTTCAGGCACTTTTGGCAAGCCAAATGTTAAACACATATTAGAATTACTCAATAATTACAATATCAAAAAAACCCCAAACCAGAGAAATGGTCTTACTTCTACTGCACAGCCATGATGTTTGTGTGTACTTTCCTCCTATGGACGCACTGGTGTCAGATCACAGTTCTAAAAAACAAATAAAGCTGGTTTTCTATATTCTCTATTCTGCATTTCTACAAATCATGTTTCCTTAATTAGGAAAAGTTAGACTAGACGCTCCTTCTCTACAGGGAGGACTTAATGCTGCGGCACTCACTGCTAGCAGAATCTAGGTCATGCTCCGTCTTAACTAACAAGGAGTCCATCGCAGTAGCTGATACAGAGTCTAAACGTTTCTGCAAAAACTCTTAGGATTAACTTCCTACCCTTTTCCCAGCAGCCACATGTATACAGTAGACACATAACCGCGTTCAAATCAAGAAGATCTCCTAGGTAGGCAGTTACTGTCTGACTGCTGTGCACAGCAAACTTCTTCAGGGCAAACGAGTCTCTTACCACCAAACACTTTGGCCCTCAGTGAATGCTTCACCCTCAAGGCTGGGGACTATCTCTCAATATACACACAGCAGATCTACTATGCTAGACACTTCTTCCTCTAGGGAAAGCACTTTATAACTATTATGCACCTGATATGCTGTTGACAAGACCAAACTAGTCAGTCATGATCAGATTGAGATGGAAGTTACCTACCTCTTTGGAAGTTACTTGCAGAAATAAGGAGACGGAAAAGATCATCCTCAGTTCTTGCTACAATTTTTGCACTATATTCATCATCCCAAACTTCTAATGTTACGGAATCTGAAGACTTTTTCTCTATGAGCAGAAATATCCTCCTATGAATTCTGAAATTAAGTTCTGGTAAGTTTATTGTCAAATTCTTTACAAGTAATTTATGTTTAATGTTTGCATACACATTTTGCTTTAGCTGTTTGCTAAGAAAATATTTATTAGGATTGGAAGTTTAACATAGTAAATCAAACACTTAACATTCACTGGACTTCAGACATAGATATAAAATACCTTACAAATTTTGTTATGGAATTACAAAAAGCAAATGCACAGGGTTTGTCTGTTTCTACACTGAATTAATCCCAAGCCAAAACCAAAAAATAACCCCTAAAAGATCACAAAAAAGGCATGATAAACTGCATTTTCGTCATTGTTGCACTGCTATGTAATAAGCCCTTTTTACAAACATTTACTTAATGTTAAAAAAAATCAATTAAAAATGTATGCCATCTAACAGAACTATTGGATTAACAGCTGATTTTTAACTGACTTTACACCATGAAATTCTATTAATAGAGGTACCTTAGTCACTTAGTTTAAAATATGGAGAGTAGAGATAGAAAAAAATTAACCTTTAGTAGTCTTCAATATAAAATGCACTAAATTTTCCAAAATAAGAATATTATGACACACTAGTGCCAATTTATGCTGACAAAAGCTGATATCAGCTTCTTTCTAACTAAAATTCATTTCACAAAACCTTTATATATTACATGAATATTCAAGTAAACTATTTAAAAATATTTAAAAACACAAAAAATGAATTATACAGTGTTTCAGAGAAATGGTTAATTTGGGAATGCTGTCATGTCCAACTATATATATTCATAGATATATTTTTTTCTTATTTTTAAGACCATCATGATACTACCTGATATTGCAAGAAGTCCTTGTCATTAACATCTGATATTTTTCAATGTATAACTTCAAAAAAAAATCATAAGGATTTAACACATCACTGTGTACTTTTTCATCGCTGTTTGTGTACTGTGTGATACTGAGTCACACTACTGGCTTCCCTTCGTAAAGTGCTGAGTAACAGCCAAATTACATCAGATTTAACTGGGGATGACGGTGCTCAGTGTCTTGCAAAAAATCACCATTAAACTGCTATAATCATACAATAAAATAAAAAACCCCAAGTTCAGCTGAGTAGCATGTGTGTTCACCAGTGTCAAATCTCTAACAAAACCCTGAAAGACTAACAGCACTTTTCTTGCAGGCTGCATTCTTTATATCCATCAGCTGCAAGGACATTAAAATATTTTATTAATGATTCAAACACTGGACACCTTCTCTGGTTGAAGGCGAGTTGCTCACTAGTTTTGGTCAAGTGGCTTTTGGGAAACTTTCAGAGCAAAATAACCCAGCAACAGGAAACTGGAATGGAAAATGCCAACCATGCACAGTTATATTACTGCAAGAATTGAGTAACACATGCAAGACAAAGAAAAGGTCAGAACACACCAAAATAGCAATGGTTAAGAAGTTAGTAAAGTTTTCACAGTGTTTCATACAGCCTTTTACTTTAACACAAGTGCATCACTTACCACCACTATGGATCAGACATTTTAAAACATCTCTTGGCCATGCAGATCAGTTTGAGAAGAAAACATAGCAAATTACACTTCTTAGGCATTTTTAGACATTAAGTACAACTTGTAATTTTATTTTTATATTCAGTCTTATCAAACAGATGTTTTCAAGATATAACCATTCTAAGTGTTGGGCTTTAACATTCCTTCCAATTTTGTTGGATCCTGAGCGCTAAATGCCCAAATAACTGGCCAAATGGAAAAAGCTAAGCTTTGTTCAAATAGCCAAGTTATTACATAAACAGAAGGTACAAGGAATTTCTTATTGGCACTCCTAAATTTCTTCCTTCCTAACCTTGAGATGATCCTAACCTTGAGATGGTTGAATTTTATTCAGTTGTTCACATACATCTTTGCCTCCTGGAAACATTACTCTACTTGGGTGATTTATGAAGAAGTAGAACTAGACTCAAGAACACCACTGACTTTTTTTTTTTTCTCTGTCCAAAGAACAAAATATACATTTTTTCCCCACTTGGCAAATTCTATTTGACGCCACATCACCACCACTCAACATTAACTCATAAAACAGAGACTTACTCCACTGTCAGACACAGCAGGGGAAATATGTCCAGAGGATAAATGGGAGGCTCTTTATCAGATATAATTGCTTGCTCATAAGGAGAGAATCCAGCTTCCCCTTAGTTATTCTTTCATAAATTAATAATTTGTTAAAATCATAGTCACAAGAATTTTAGCTATTACACAAAATTCAAGTTTAAAAAAACAAGAATAAATTAGTTACAGCCTTGTAAACAATTGTTCATTTATGTAACATACTTGGGGGAAAAAAAGTTCCTCTATATAATAAATCAGACAGTACAAGGCACACATCACACTTAAGAATGCAAAGAAACCAGCAGATGCCTTCATCTTCTTTGTTCGCTGGTGTAATTGTGCTATAGACACTGTAAAAATATGTAGATTTTTGTTTACATTACAGTCATTTGAAAATATTTCATGACTGAGCTTTTTCTGGTAAAATATTTGTGCTATTTTACAGTACAGTATGATTTGAAGCTCTTGGAATGAATCTTCTCAAACGTTCTCTACAAAGCTGCCGGGGAAAAGGCCAGTTTTTCCATTTCGCTGCAGAGTGCCTTTGAACCAGCCATCCTCACGTTTTTTGTGTACAAAAACAATGTCACCTTCCTTAAGTTCAAGTTCTGCTTCACTCTGAGGAGGATAGGATACAACAACCCTGTACCTGTGTAATTAGAAAAAAAACACCTTAGTTTAGGTTTGGTTTGGGTTTGTTTTGTTTTGTTTTTTTAAACCAATGCTTTTAAAAATATTCCTGTGCGTGTTAAAACTTATCAAAACAGGAAACTGCCAGAACTGTTTGTTGAGCATGTAACAACATAACAGTTAAGTACATGTTGAACAGAAAATAACAATAGCAACATAATGAATTTAAGTCAAAAGTATGCATCTCCTATCAAGTTTTTTTCACCAAGATCCCTGTAAAAATACATAAAACATAACAGGAGAAAATTGTAAACTTATTTTTGGATATAAATTTGCAGACTCTTCCAGCCAGCATGACTCAAAAATAATCAAAGCATTCACAGCAGTAACTGGGCATAATTTTACAACTGTATGTTTAATATGATGTTATCCCAGGGAAGGCTCTTAAGTAAAGGCACAGAACATAAAGAAGCAATTAACAAAACCTATTTGCACTGTTGTTTTACATTATGTTCATTTATCTTAGAAGCTTTTCAGGATGGAATGCATGCCATCTATTTGGACACAGTTGCACAATTTGTGTACTACTGTATTAAAAATCAACATTTCAAAAAGTGTTCAACTCAACAATATTCTTAAGCACATGATAAAAAAAAGTATACTTTTTCAGTTTTTCACAGTAAAATCACTTTTCAAATATGAGCACATTAAAGAGAGGCTACACTCTTCTATCTCTACTTTTAAACATACATAACACCATTCAATCTCTTCTACCATGGTTTGAGTTCACATCAACCTAAAATTTAAGCGTTACAGCTCTGTAGACAACTGTGTCAACTTCTTGATCAAGTTATCTGATAGATATTATAATTCAGTTTCTAGTTACACAACCAATAATGTTTGCATGTTGAAATCAAGTAGAATCCATGGCTGACTGCAGAATTCAAAAGCTTCTAAGCTTAAGAGCCTTAAATGCAGTGCTAGAAGGTCTGTTGGACAAAATCTAATTTCTAGTTAATCAGAACACTTTGCACTCATGAAGATTACATATTACTTAATAGATTAAGAAAATTATTATCTTAATAATCTTAAGATAATTTATTAACTTAATAGATTAAGATAATAAATTAACAATCTGATGAAAACACAAAATAACAGGATACTTCCAGTAAAGGATGGAATACCAACTATAGCTCAATACACACATAATAATACAAGTTAATTCTGTAGTGCTGAAACGGAGAAAGATACTATATTATAGTAGTACATTTTGCTTAAGAACATATAAACCAAAAATGAAGTCTGTCCAGATAGTTAAAAATATTCGGAAAAGAGTAGCGGCACTGTGTAAATAATTAGTCTCTTGGGAAATCTATGTATAGCAAATCATATTAGGACCTCATCAGTTGTCAAATGTTATTTATTAGTGACTTATAAACTATGACTTTGTTTCAGTTATGACGATCCCCAGATTTCGGAGCTCTGGAATTATTAGATTCATGCTTCATAGAAGTTACCAAGCCAATTACAAGATTTATCAGCTTCAGAATGCTCCTCATCCAACCTAGGCAGCACGGCAGATGCCTGCACTAACTTCTCCTGTGGGCAACTTGGATTTTAATGCTGACTTAGGACATAAGAAGCAAACATTTTTAATAGACTGTGAGTTTAATTAAGACACTAAACTACTTGAGATAAAACAATAGCCTCTACTCAGGCAGGACAAGACAGTCAAGGATAAAGAACTGCAATAAAGCTATGAAGAAATTCTTCTATTGTAATAAACAGGTTGCTTTCAGGCTGAAAATTAACCAGCACACTACATAACACACACGGCACTAGTTTTATCCGAAAGAAGGCCTGTTAAAAAATGGGTTTCAGGAGAGAATACCTGTCTGTCTTACCTTGCATTCCATCAAATGCTGCCCTGTAAACACTTGACTTGAAATACACTTGGTTTCAGTTTCTAATGCTGTCCGTCAGTAACCTCTGTGCTCTCCTGAATTTATAGACTAGTCTCTTCTTTCCCTAGCTTCTGCTGCTGCCTCCTGAGAGTTAAAACCACGTTTTACAAATTCCATTTGCCCAAACAGAGGTGATCAGATCCAGACTCATCACACATTCACACATCTGTCTATTCAGATCACCTTTGATCAGCTACTGCACAAAAATTATTTTTCCATTACCTATTTCATCATCTACAACATACTGCCAAAACTACCAATTTCATGCCATGTAAAAAGCTTATGCTTCAGCTCAAAAGTTCATTGCCAGGTCCCTGGAGAAAAATAATCACATTTACTAAGCATGACCTATGTTTTGGAAAAACATATTAATTCTCACACATTTGTATCTTCCAAAACACTTCCTTGTTTATCTTCCTATTCAGTATTTGCAAATGTTTTCAATGTCTGAAGGTCAAATTTGCAGATCTTTTGTGGTCACCTAATCTATAATATTTTACATGCACCTAAGCGGCACAGTATCCATTTTCTTCTTTCTGTTTTCTTTGACTGTCTTACGGTATTTTTTTTTTTTAATTTTCAAAATACTATCCTAATTCTTTCTAATCAGCTAGGGATAAAATATTAATATTATAAAAATAAAAGTACTTTAGCTTCCCAGAAGCAGCCACTATACTTGCCATCAGTTCCTTCCTGATATTCTTAATCCCACAGTGCTCTTGCACTCTGTAATTGTGAATTTTATTTTTTTTTTTGAGGAGGGGGATGGTGGTGGTGGTGGTCTGTCTTCACATTTCTCCATTCTACTTTTCATTTTTAATACTGGCGTTTCTCACACTTTTCAGTAACGTGAAAAAGATTATATCTTTCATGCGTTTCCCCCTTGTTCCCTGTTTCACTAGACACAAAATACTTCCCACCTATTTCTAGTTGATTTTTGGACAATTATCTGTGGTTTTCCTGATCACCAAGTGGATAAAAATAGTTTCTCATGTACAGAAAATTTTAGCTGATGAAAACACAGGAAGTTGGAATTACTATTATTACACAAGTTAAATTCATACTTATTATTCAACTTCTTGCTTTAGTTTCTTTTTCCTACTTTTTGAATTTTTACTTTTCAGCTCACCTATGCCCTGCTGTTGTGCAGCTCTCCTATCCTGCTGAGTAGGCACCTTGACTCCTACAGATAATCAACGCCCATCTAGGGCAGACCGATCCTCAGCATTTAATTACCAGCAGTAAATGCTGCCAGATGTGATAAAACCTGCTGCCTTCTAAAGCCCCTGGCCTGCTCACTGGAAGCAGACGTTACACCAGTCATTTTGTGGTGGATAAAGCTCCTTTGGTCACTTTAATCACACAACAAAACTACTGCTGTCCCTCACTGTAACTGGATGAAGGATTCATATTATAGTTTAGGATATGCAGTGATGTGCATTTAGGTTCAACTTCAGGTCTTCAACACCATTGCGGGGTGCTGGGAAGTTTATTATTACAGTGCTGTATGTTTACTGTAAAACTTAAGGCTATTTAATCAGTGTTTCTCTCTAAAAGAGAAAGCTGATGAAAAAAGCTTGAAATATTCTTTTTACCTCTTGACATGAAAAAAACTAAACCCCTCAGATAACCAAATTACTCTGTTTTCATAGCATAACATGGCTCCCTCTAGGAATCATCTATCTTTTTAACAAAAAGACAGTGATCCTTGGCCCCGTCAGTGCTGCATCAATACAAGAAATCACAACACCCGAAGACAACTTGTGTCTTGGCTGGAGAACTGGAAGAAATGACCGAACACCATTGCAAAGTCTCAGGTGACAGGAATTCTCCAAAGTGCTCCAAGCTGGAAGCAAGGCTTGGCTGAAACTTTCTTTTTAACTTCTCTGTTCCTTCTGTACAAGGAACATATGAAGGACCATGGACCACAGTGAGCAACCAGCCTAGTTCACAGAAGAGTGAATATAGGAATGGAACTAAATTACTGGTTTGCTACAGAGAAGACCTGCAATAGTAAGATGGAAGGGAATGTCATCATCTTCCCTTCCTTTAGAGAAATGGCCACCTGTATTAAGTATACTTCTGCAAATTCATGCCACAAAGAGCTTGTTTGCTATCAAACAAATCAAATGCCCATCCATTTATTCTGTATGACTGGAAACAGTTCTGCAATTTTTACTTCCAATTTTCTGTAGAACACACAGGAAAGAGGTACTCTAAGACAACCTGCAATTCTAGTGAATGGAAAAACACTGGAATTAGAATAAGAATTTGCTATTGCATCTTAAAGGAAGCAAGGACTTTGGGGAAAACTCTGTATCCAAAGCAGGAACATTCTCAAGCGCTTTCCAGAGTTGAGCTAGCTACTTGTGCTCCTAATTCACGCAGAATAATCAGCAGAACCTGACTCCTAAATCCTCTAGTCACCTTTGAAAATAAAACTTGAACACTAATAATTATACTGCAAAGCCAAAGTCAGAACAGAAAAAGCACTGTTTCTTTTTCCAAACAGATCATAGCCTGTGATTGGAAACGTGATACCTAAGAGCAGAATAATCTTAGCAGGAGATTTCTCTGTTCTTCAGCTTTTTGTTGAGCTTATCCTCATGAATATTTTCCTCCTCAACCCCAAATTTTCACTGAAGATAGTATTGCAGATACTACTCTTACCCACCCGTTCTTACAGACTAATGAAGATTAATTGATGCTTATGAATTACTTTGAAGATATTGAGTACAATGTAAGTGGTAAGTATTATTAAGCAACACATTTTAAGCAATTCAGCCTAAAGAAATAGAAACATGACAAGAGCACATCAGCAGGAAAAGCATTAACCCTGCCCTGAAAAAGACAAAGAGAACCCAGATGAAATTCTATTTCAATACACTGACTAAAATATAACAATTCTGCATGAATACCACAAAGAATGATCTTGTGGTAGCACTTCTCTGGCAGCAATTATTTAAATAACTGTAAGGATACAGAGATATATTAAAAAGAATGTTTGAGTGTATGTTATTACTAGATCAATATACAGCATCATTTTCTGTAAGTTGTTCTGAGAAAAAAAAAAATCTCCATCACAGAAGTGAAAAAATTACTTGTTGTGAAGATGCAAATAGCTTTATACAAATATCCACTGGTCATGCCAGAATGAATTTGATATTATTTTCACATTCAAAGCATAAAAACACATTACTGTGCCAAAAAGACTTATGATAATGTGAAAATAAACTATGTTATTCTTGAAGAAAAGTCTTTCGGTTTTTATTTTCCATCTGTAAGTGTAAATCTACTTCAGAAATTCAGTATGAAATAGAAATTTCCTGCAAGGAAATTGCATAGAAGCAGCAATAACCTTTTAAAAAATATTAGAGGTATGACAGAAATCAAATAAAAGACAAAGTAGAAACTTAAACACTGTCTAGCTCTTAACACATAGATGTAGCGTAAGGTCAACGGGCCTCTGGAAATACAACAGTATGCCAACACACCATGAGTTAATAGTATCAGAACAAAGTCTACAATAGTCAGCATGAATCAGTTCAGTCCTAGAGCTGTTAACATTGCAACTCCACTAGTTTTTTCTGTACATCACACAATCCTGTAGCCACTGCAAAAGAAATCCTATGGCACACTTCATATTGCTTGTCTACTAACAGGAATAATAAAAAGAGACAGTAGTGAGAAAACTGTCACTTCCTTCACAGTCCATGCAATCTACTGAGGACTTGGAAATTTGAAAATAATAGGTGGACACAAAAGAAAAGTGTCAGAACTTTAAAGCAACTGCCTGGCAGTTTCAGCGTCCAGACAACTGTGTTTTTCAGGCTCACTTGCCAGGACACAGAGGCTGCCGTAGAGCTTGCTACGTGGAGTGCACAGTAACGGAGCATTCAGGTAGTAAAAGTATCTTTGCAACAGCTCAAGAAATTACATATTAAGTCTACTCATAGATAAGGATCTCATCCACCATATATTTAGGTTGGCAGTTATGCATTGCTAGCAATCTTAAAGGACTAACCTGATATTCATAAATGCACTATTACAATGTGTTATGTTTTGCAAAATAGGAGGCCTATTTTATCTACCTCTTCTCATACCAGACCCGTGATCACTGTATTTGAGTGTCTATTCATTCCAAAACCTCGAAGTAACACAAAAAGTAAACAAACATGAGTGTTGGTTGGTAAGCATATAAAGCATTGTTAAAAAACTAAGTTTCATTTTGCTATAAAATCTCAGCATTTCAAAGCAGTTCTAATATACACTGCAAGTGTCAGAGGGTGAATTTTTCCTTGGTTTGCCCGAGCCTAGCTGCATAGGATAATTTACCTTTCACAGACAAGAGGCCTGGATTCGTTCAGGACTGGACCCAGGGATGAGCAAGGCTGCCGAGGCGGTGGCACTACTGGAATAGAGGAATCCAGGGAACTTGTTTTCCGATGCAGAGTCTCCTGTGCCAGCCCAGAGACCTCACTGTCAGTGGGACAGGATCCAGCTTTGCTGTGACCGCCTGCTGATGGAAGCTCTGGCCCGACTGCACCTTGCAGGGCTAACTCTGCAGCTGCTTGCTCAGCCTCCAGTGTTGGTGATGCTGGAGGTGACAGTCGGGGTTTGCGTTTCGTGGATGCTCCAGAAAGAAGTTTCAGCAAACCTTTTTTTTCTTTCTGTAAACCAAAAGCAGTGCCTCATTTTAGAACAAAAGTCTCCCATGAAGAGTCGAACACTTCCTTCTGACAGATGCCATCGTGATCAGAGAGGACTCGGTAAATTTTGAGGAGATATTTGAGATTGTACAAATTACACAAAATTATGAAAGAGAAAGATAATTATGAAAATTCTAAAGAGAAAAACGGCAAGTCATTTAGACCATAAAGTCCTTTTGCTTAGCTAGTTAAGTTAAGGCTTACCTTAAAAGCCAATGCACTGGCCCAGAAGGTTGTCTAGAAAAAGGAGTTAGGTTCCCACAATGGGGATCTAAGTAGTAAAACATTTCATTAACATGGAAGTTTCTAGGAAGGCATAAAGAGTCATTTCAAACCAAGCAGGGAAAAAAGTCTGCCCTGGAGGCTGCTGTTTAGATAAGTGTCTTTTATTTATCCTCCCTCAGTAAGGGAAGACCTTCACGATTTAACAGAAATTTGCCACAAGGGGAACGTATTGTGTTTTGCTGCTCTGCTAGAGGGGAGAATTGTAAACATTCTTTTTGCTTGTCCAGACAGGAATCCCTGAAGACTATTACTTACCCTGAAGAGAATTATTTAAGTAGCTTTTGTGTTTCTTGTCTTTTTTTTAAGGGGTGTGGCAGTGATCTTCTTACTAACCCTTTGACTGAGTGAATTTAGTGCTTATGAGAGGTGCCAGATTGTAAGCCCTGGAGACAAAAATAAGCTATTTAACTACAGAAACAGAAAAGCATGAGCAATGTGAGATTTTTATTATAGCTTGGGATGCAGTGAAATCGGTGCACTGAGAATGAAAAATCCTCTCTCCTTCTTCCAAGTCTCCAATAACTTAAAGCTATTTCAGCAAAGAACTGCTGTCTAGTAAATGGGAAAGAAAAAGAGAAACTCAAAGAAATTAACATAGTCCAAATATGTTAGCATCTTTAGCCTTAAACTATAAATAGGTTTTCTAAAAGCCCTGCCTAAGGGCACCTCAGTCTGATTTCAGTGGCTATGGCTAAAGTAATTTTAAGACAAAGTTCTAGGTACCTCCATTCAACAATAATCAACAAAAATAATTAAAAACTGGGTGAGGTTAGTGTACAGCCTATGATTAAACTTTCATAAGCTTCATTAAGGAGTCCATGTGGGTGAAAAGTAGTAAGGTAAAGTCTAAAATATTTGAGACATAAAGAAAGCTGTCAAAAGGAGAAAAAGGAATTCTACCTACAACACAATTGTAAAACAAAACCAGTTAGAAAATTGGAGGAATGCTTCTGCCTACAATAGAACATAATCACATGGCTTGTTGGACAGTGAGAACAAGTTTAGACACAGAGGAAAACAGAAGGAAGAGAAGAAACAGACTCTACTGATCTATATTTAAAAAAGACACGAGTTACGTGCTTTTTTTTCTTTGTCCAATAAACATTGCTGCTGACGTGTTTTTCATAATCTGTCAGTGTATCTGCTTAGTAAGGAAGGCAACGTAAAAGAATACTGATTTTCACTAAGTATTAGGTTTATTTTATTAGACTGAACTTTTTATGTTCCTGCAAGTTCATGTTTGGTTTTTTTTATTTTATTTTTTTTTTATTTTTGCATTACAGGCTTATTAGTTTACAGATACTTACTGGTAACATTTGCTAACCATACAACTTTCTAAAGTATTCAGGAAACTGACTGCAGGTAAAGAAAAACAAAATACTTAAAATTCCACCAGTCAGTCTAATAGTTCTTCTGAACTTTATCCATTCACCTTTTGTTTCTCCTGCTTAAGGCATGAACCTGCTACCCTATTTTAACTCTTCTCCAAGATCTGCTCTGTACTTTATCCATCCTAAATTATTCTTGTATGGGCAAAAAGATATTTGCCCATAGCTGTAGTCACAAAATGGCTGCCTGAGTTTCAGGCTCAGTCTTAAAAACCTTACAATGCTGCTAATCAGCAAATGTAAGAAGAAACTACAGATCTCTTAAAAGTTTGCATGGTGAAAATGGGAGAATTCAAGGAACTGATTTTATTCTCTACCCACCTTGCCATCCTTGTCTGCTTTACTGACAGCAGCATTTCCACCAGCTGCTAAAGCACTCTCTGGAGATGCAGGAGCGCCAGGGTGAGTGTTTACAGTTCTCCCACTAATATCTCCCTCCAAAGATGAAGCAGCAATGCTGGGAGAATTCAAAGAAGCTGCTGCACATGCCAGTGGGATGGTTGAGCGGTTCACATTCACAGCCGTGACGTAAGCAGCAGTATTTGGAAGCTGGGACTGAAGCTGCTGAGAGGCAACAGAGTGGTGGGGAATGATCACAGCTGCAGGAATAAGGCATGTTGGACTCTGTGCTTGTATGGGTGTTACTGCTGCCGTTGGTCTTTCTTGACTGTGTGTGGCAACTAGAACAAAAGAATAAAATGTGAGAGAGTTCATCTTTTCACAAGACACACAAAGTGAACTACAGTCACTGTGTTATAGCTAATCAGTCATAAGAAGCTTCCTTCCTTCCATTTATATTACTATAATGACATCTTACACAGCATCAAATTTATCTCACCAGAATAAAGTAGTAGCATACGCTACCCTACTTGCACCAATATGCAACAGAAGAATAACAGCACTGCAGCTACTGTGGAGAAATCCAAGCTGCTAAGTAAATGCTTCACATACAGACAGAGATGCAAAGTGAAGATTGCATTTTAGTTCATAAGAGCTAGCTAAATCCTGCCTGGAATTTGTTTGTTCCTTTTAATATGCTGTGTAGCTGTCAGGGCACATAAAACAAAGTAGGAAGAAACACTCCTTATAGAAGCTGCTAAAAATATAATTGGATTGTTTTCCCTAAACTATTCACAAAATCCACAACAGATTTAGTGGGTCTTTCAAACAATAAGTACAGTGGCAATTACTGCTATGAGTGGTTTCTCTGAAAACGTAAGCTATTGTCTCTTGGGATGTTTAAATATAGAAGTGGATTTACTCATACCCCTGTGAAATAAAAGGAACGTCTACACTGGAAGTTGGCGAATAGCACAGGGCTGAATATACTAACCTGGGCTGCAGCCTAGCTGCAAAGTAGAGAGCTCTGCATGAACTAATTTACCCTTTCCAAGAAGCAACATTGCTATTATAGTTATATGGTCAACCATACATGCTTTTGGTTCATTTCAACAGCTTGGGTGTCTCTGCATCGCTGGGTGGTACGAAGTGCAGACATCTTACCTGAATAATATGAGGCAAAATGGAGCATCCCAGTGCTGCACAGCCTCTTTCCTTCAAATAGTCTGAAACTTAGTATCTAAGGAGGGGTCATCCCTTAGCTTGGTGCACGTACATCTCAAATGCATCAATTCACTCTGATTTTTCAGATACTAATTAGAGTTTTGGGCTTGTTATAAGTGATATCCCAGAATCAAGCCTCCAGCACTTGCTCTCTTTATTCTGTTCTCTACAAATTCCCCTGGCAATTTGGTTAGATTGCATCAACAGTGTATTAAAGACGACTGACAAAGTTCACAAATTTGATATAACAATCCTACAGTATTATTCCCAATTACAATCTCTAAGATAAGAAACACAAATGCTTTCTTAAAAAGAAAGCACCACTAAACGCTATGTCTATTTTTTGATATGTAACCTCTTCCCCTGTCGCAGACCCTTCCTAGCTCTGAGTACCGTGAACATTTCAAAAAGGAAGATAAGGAGAGTGCAGCAAGATTTTCTGTAAAAAACAATTATTAACGCTGCCTTTTGTTCGTGAGACAAAGTCAGTTTTCTTACAAGGAGCTGCCACTCTTCAAGATATGTCTATACTTAAATGCAATCAATGGAGTACAAGCATGGAATAGCTTTCTGGTTTTGTTTTCTTATCCCTGATGGAATCCATAGGAAAAATGCTCCAAGTCACCCTATTTTCATACAGTTCATCCTTTAATGAAATAGGAAGGATATACATTTTCTTCCCAGTTCCTTTCAATCAAAGAATGCCTACCCCCTCAGCAAGGGTGATGTCAAGCAATGTCTCACTAACATCATTTGAAGAAGCATCCTCGAAGTCCTGAGCTAGACTGAAACTGAAGAACAGCCCTGCAAAATGCAGCATTGATCTGTGAAGCCTCATCAACAGAGTAACACTCAGCAAAGGTGCTAGGGAAAACTCAAGATGATCACGTTTCAGATGCTGACTACAAAGTTCTCTGTAACATTTGAACATAAAGCAGCCATTATTGCTTCAGTTCTTAGGCCCTTACAAGGGACAGATCTGTATTTCTGACTGAACAGTACACCTTTACACCGCAATCCAATGTTAAGTTCTCTGTGAAGAGAGTGCAGCCCCTTTGATTTTTCCATTTTGGACCTGAAAAGTTGGTGGGAAGTATGTTATGTTTTCCAGCTGAACTGAACTGTAAGAGCTTATTCATCTTGACAGCGGTGCAGAGAGGCAGGGACAGAGAGGCCTCTGGAGCCCACGGGAGCTTTCTCCTTTGTGCTGTCACTTGCAAGCTTCTAGGCAGCTCAAAAGAAGGATTTAGAGTAGAAACCTCCTATGCTTGAGAGGCAGGAAAGTTTAGTTTCTCTTACCAGCTGCCAATGGCACCTGGTTATTTTTATTTAAAGGTAAAGAATAAAGTTGTTACAGAGGACTATCGCATCTGTTCCAGCCTAAGATCAGACTGGAGGAAGATGCAGCCAATTAAGGAAATAAAATATCTGAAGACATATGTACATATCCTACCTCCGAAGCAAACCTGGTGCTGACATCTGAACATGCATAGGGTGTTTTAGGAGATGCATGACTGAAGAGGGGGTGGGCTAATTCATGGATCTTGAGACCATAAGAAACAATCATCCTTAAGGGGTAACAGAGAATACCATTTGCGTCTTTTGCTTTCTCTACTGCTCTGCCAATAAGAATGTCATGATTAAAAAAAACCTTTGGTCACGACTCTCTCAGCCAAGAGATCTTAGGCCCTAAATCCAAGGCTGAAAGAGGGAACACTGGGATAGTTTGAAATGGAAGGGTTTTGTTTTTGGAAGTGCTCTAGGAGCAACTGGAACAGATTAGGCTCCAGTTGTGTGGTATTTTCCTAGCCTGGCAAATCCACAGAGGAGTGCAAGGATTTGGTAAACAAAAACTCTTGAAAACACCACTATCAATGTTTTTGGATCTGGGTTTAAATAACAAGAAGGCATGTTTCACTATGATGTGGCCTGCCCCCGACAGTAAAGGCAGAGTTGTACCTGTCAGAAATACAGAATTTTATGACATAGATGGTATGGATCTTGAAGCCAATATAGCCTTAGTGTTTCAGAGTCAAAGCTGAAAGAAGTTGCAGTCAAGTTTAGAGAACAAACTGGAATGCCTAAGGACCTACCCTGAGCCAGAGCCCTGAAAAAGAAGGAATGAATGCTAAAGGTCGTCAGAGATGCTAGGAGAGAATTTAAAAATAAATGCTAAATTATCATAGAATCATAGAATGGTTTGGGTTGGAAGGGACCTTAAAAATCATCTGGTTCCAACCCCCCTGCCATGGGCAGAGACACCTTCCACCTTCCACTAGATCAGATTGCTCAAAGCCCCATCCAGCCTGGCCTTCAACACTTCCAGGGACGGGGCATCCACAACTTCTCTGGGCAACCTGTTCCAGTGCCTCACCACCCTCACAGTGAAGAATTTCTTCCTTATATCCAATCTAAATCTACCCTCTTTCAGTTTAAAGCCATTACCCCTCGTCCTACCACTACGTGCCCTTGTAAAAAGTCCCTCTCCAGCTTTCTTGTAGGCCCCCTTCAGGTACTGGAAGGCTGCTATAAGGTCTCCCCGCAGCCTTCTCTTCTCCAGGCTGAACAATCCCAACTCTCTCAGCCTGTCCTCATCGCAGAGGTGCTCCAGCCCTCTGATCATCTTCGCAGCCCTCCTCTGGACTCGCCCCAACAGGTCCATGTCCTTCCTGTGCTGAGGACCCCAGAGCTGGAGGCAGTGCTCCAGGTGGGGTCTCACCAGAGCAGAGCAGAGGGGCAGAATCACCTCCCTCGACCTGCTGGTCACGCTGCTTTTGATGCAGCCCAGGACATGCCTGGCTTTCTGGGCTGCAAGAGCACATTGCCAGGTCATGTTGAGCTTCTTGTCAACCAACATCCCCAAGTCCTTCTCCTCAGGGCTGCTCTCAATCCATTCTCCGCCCAGCCTGTATTTGTGCTTGGGATTGCCCCAACCCATGTGCAGGACCTTGCACTTGGCCTTGTTGAACTTCAATAGGTTCGCACGGGCCCACCTCTCCAGCCTGTCAAGGTCCCTCCGGATGGCATCCCTGCCCTCCAGCATGTCAACTGTACCACACAGCTTGGTGTCATCAGCAAACTTGCTGAGAGTGCACTCTATCCCACTGTCCATGTTGCCGACAAAGGTGTTAAACAGTGCCGGTCCCAATACTGACCCCTGAGGAACACCACTCATCACTGGTCTCCACTTGGGCATCGAGCTGTTGACCGCAACGCTTTGAGTGTGACCATCTAGCCAATTCCTTATCCACTGAGTCGTCCGTCCATTGAATCCACGTCTCTCCAATTTAGAGACAAGGATGAAGTGCAGGACAGTGTCAAATGCTTTGGACAAGTCCAGGCAGATGATGTCAGTTGCTCTTCCCTTATCCACCAATGCTGTAACCCCATCGTAGAAGGCCACCAAATTTGTCAGGCACAATTTGCCTTTAGTGAAGCCATGTTGGCTGTCACCAATCACCTCCTTATTCTCCATATGCCTTAGCACAGTTTCCAGGAGGATCTGCTCCATGATCTTGCTGGGCACAGAGGTCAGACTGACTGGCCTGTAGTTCCCCAGGTCTTCTTTTTTTCCCTTTTTAAAAATGGGGGTTATGTTTCCCCTTTTCCAGTCAGTGGGAACTTCTCAAATATGATGGATAGTGGCTTAGCAACTTCATCCGCCAGTTCCCTCAATACCTGCGGATGCATCTCATCAGGCCCCGTGGACTTGTGCACCTTTAGGTTCCTGAGATGGTCTCGAACCTGATCTTCTCCTACAATGGGCGGTTCTTCATTCTCCCAGTCCCTGCCTTTGCCTTCTGCGACTTGGGCGGCGTGGCTTGAGCACTTGCCAGCGAAGACTGCGGCAAAAAAGTCATTGAGTACCTCAGCCTTCTTCATATCTCAGGTAACCAGGTCTCCTGTTTCCTTCTGGAGAGGGCCCACATTTTCCCTAGTCTTCCTTTTATCACCAACATACCTACAGAAGCTTTTCTTGTTGCCCTTGACGTCCCCAGCCAGATTTAATTCTTTCAGGGCTTTAGCTTTCCTAACCTGATCCCTGGATGCTCAGACAATTTCTCTGTATTCCTCCCAGGCTACCTGTCCTTGCTTCCACCCTCTGTAGGCTTCCTTTTTGAATTTGAGTTTGTCTAGGAGCTCCTGGTTCATCCATGCAGGCCTTCTGGTGTTTTTGCCTGACTTCCTCTTTGTTGGGATGCATCGCTCCTGAACTTGGAGGAGGTGATCCTTGAATATTGACCAGCTTTCCTGGGCCCCTCTCCCTCCAGGGGTTCATCTCATGCTACTCTACCAAGCAGATCCCTGAAGAGGCCAAAGTCTGCTCTCCTGAAGTCCAGGGTAGTGAGCTTGCTGTGCGCCCTCTTTGGTGCCCTAAGGATCTTGAACTCCACCATTTCATGGTCACTGCAGCCAAGGCTGCCCTTGAGCTTCACATTCCTCCTTGTTGGTGAGAACAACGTCCAGCATAGCACCTCTCCTCGTTGGGTCCTCTGTCACTTGGAGACGGAAGATACCATCAACGCATTGCAGGAACCTCACAGATTGCTTATGCCCTGCTGTGTTGTCCCTCCAACAGATATCGGGGTGGTTGAAATCCCCTATGAGGACCAGGGCTGCTCCTGTCTCTCTCTAGAGGGCCTCATCCACTCGGGTCTTCCTGGTCAGGTGGCCTGTAGCAGACCCCCACTATAATATCACCTGTCCCTGCCCTCCCTTTAATCCTGACCCATAAGCTCTCAGTCGGCTCCTTGTCCATCCCCAGGCAGAGCTCCATGCACTCCAGCTGGTCATTTACAGAGAAGGCAACGCCCCCTCCTCATCTCCTCTGCTTGTCCTTCCTAAAGAGCCTGTATCCTTCCATTCCAACACTCCAGTCACAGAAGCCATCCCACCACATCTCCGTGAGACCAATAAGATCATAGCCCTGCAGGCGTGCGCACGTGTCTCACTCTTCTTGTTTATTCCCCATGCTAGTGTGTTTGCATAGAGGCATTTAAGTTGGGCCCCCAATGAAGCTGACTTACTGGCTGGAGTGGCTGGAATTCCTTTGTGCTGCTCTTCGGGTGCTCTCCTGCTGAACTGTGATCCTCCTCCAGGCTCTGGGCATCTATTGCTGGCACTGGCATCAAACTGGTAGAAGTGGGATGGATTGAGGTTCCCCTCCCCCGGCAACTTAAGTTTAAAGCCCTCTTCACAATTAGAGCAATCTGTAGCTGTTATGCAGTTAACACGAAAAAATAAGCTATGACTCAGATGTTCTTATCGCTTTCATTACTATATGAATTGCATATGAGTGGGGAAGCCTAAAGAATGCCCCCATCCCAGATATTGCTGGAATAAAAAAAATTCCACCTCAAGTACTCGCATATAAATTCCCAACAGTAGGAGTATGTACGTACACACAGTTGCTTAAAGGAGAATAAACATTCAACCATTCAGAGAGATATATTGTAATTTCAGAAAGCAGTCAACTCTCACAAACAACATAAAAAATGCCTTAAAAAAAAAAAACCCAACACATATTTACACATACCCTGACTCCAGCCACTTGCCCAGACAGACCCTACAGTTTGTCTACCACACATAAAAAGCTTTATTTATTTTTTTTACCTGTTCTAACTGCATTGCGAGCCTGGTTGACTGTCATTTGTCCTGTCACATGCATAAGGACCTTGGTTTGTGGACTAGTTTGGATATGCGCTGCAGAAACCACAGCTGTGGGTACTGTGCTGGAGTTCACTGCCACACCATTCCCCTGGAGCTTCTGAGATGTTCCACTAGCAGTGGAAGGGCTGACCATAGTTACCACTCGTCCCGTTTGGCCAGCGGTAGACATGGGAACTTTTGTTTGTGATGCACTTGTCACTGTCCTGCCAAAATTAAAAGCAAAACACTAAAACACAACTGGAAAATGAGCTAGTTACTAACACCCGCAGCTCTTCTATTATCCAATTTTAGCATTAAATACAATAACAGCATCGTTTTGGACTTGAAACTAGATAAACTATTTAGACACTTGTATAAAAATATACCTCGTAACTGGAGCCACATAATTTCCAGGAAAAACACCAATCTTGCTTGTATGCATGGAAGTTCCCTTGAACCAGCCATCTTGACAGCGTTCAAACACTAAGAACATTTCTCCCTTCCGCAGTTCCAGTTCATCTTCTTTTCGCGGAGTGTAAGGGTATATAGCAATATACCTAAAAGACAGGAAAGTAGATGCAATTGATAAACCTAAAACAATTGAAAACATCGCTTGTGTTTTCTGGCAGAGGGCGTTCAGTCAGAGATGAGAAGGCATGGCAGAAAGGGTTGTGTGTTAGTTGATCCATCATACTGTTACAATATTAAAACAGAAGTTATGGTGATATTAAGGGAAACAATATCCATTAAGAATATCCTCCTAACTGCACTTTAATGTAATGTACAATACTTCCAATGAGATTGTCCATTTTCTTAATTAAGTTAGTGAACTTAATTAAATAGGTGTTTATTAGCTATAGATCCCAGCATATACCACTTCTCTCTCCCTACACCTGCTTCTAGTATCTCTTGCGCTTTGTGACATGTTAACTTTTCTTTGGAGGGGTGGGGAGCACGGAGAAGTTCTGTCAGTTGGGAGTGAAAGATCAGTACCAGAATTACTTTTCAAATTGCAAAATTGGAACCTCCCTGTGCAACTGCAGTGCCAAAAAAAAGATACGTTACTAGAATTTGAAGTCTCTGGGTAAGGTAGCCAGCAGTTACTCACTTGTAAAGGTTATTTCCTTTTTTTCCTTCTAAGCAACATTAATGCATAATACATCTGAAATCACAGTGAGAGTTCAGAAACATTTTGCATTTTTTCTTTTAAAAAGACATTCTTCAGGAAAAAAAAGTAAAAATAAAACTGAAGCTCCTGCAGTTGTATGCTGGAATATTCCTAGGGCAGTCTTCAAATAAGATTGCACAAGTTCCTATTATCACATTAAAAAGTGATACTGTTTTAACCACCACAGTGTTCTGTTTTCTGCCACAGTTTGAACAGAAGAAAACTGTTTAAACCGTTTATACAAAAATGTTTATATAATTATGGATCCAGACCTACGGGAAACAGCATTCTAATAAATCACATCTTCTCAAAAAGAATATACTTCTCACAAGAGGTAGCCAATTAGGGTAGATGAGTAGAATATCCCCTTTTTTGAAAAAGTATCCACAATTACTTGCAATGCTAGTCGTTCCCACTCCCCTTGCTATCCCAAGGGTAAAAAAAGCAGCTTTACAAAACATTCTCTTGTCAAAATCGTCTCTTGTGCACGTTAACGACACCACTTACTGGACGCTTCTCCTTTTTGCATTACATTTTTGTTCCTTGCTGACCACCCAGGAAACTTTGCATTATCTGCAAAAATGCTTTAAGGGCAATACAGGTACCTGGTAAAGCAAGTCCAAAATATGCTTTAAAGGCAATATATGACACAGTGGCAACAAAAGGCTTCACTGGTACATGATTTAGGAGTGACCTACAAAGCCACATACTGAAGCTCTATGGGAAAGCAACTGATGTGCTTTAATTGGTGTTCATTAACTTCCCTTTTAGTTAAATCATTCCAAATTTCATTAGTATCCTCATATAGAGCAACCCTTTGAAGATGGAGGATGGGAATAAATGAGATGGGAACTTGATTAACTGCACTAAGCACAATAATCCATAAGAAGCAGTGTTAAAATGCTTGACACCAAAGAAACAGCCCAAATCCAGATGCACCTGCTACA
The DNA here is from genome assembly GCF_047370975.1 of Nipponia nippon. Taxonomy (NCBI): domain Eukaryota; kingdom Metazoa; phylum Chordata; class Aves; order Pelecaniformes; family Threskiornithidae; genus Nipponia; species Nipponia nippon. The sequence goes on along the minus strand of NW_028262380.1, from coordinate 42,695,497 downwards.
CAAGAAGGGCGCTCTTTTGGTGTGGGAGGAAACCTGGTGGGAAGATAAAAATAAAGACACAGAACAAAAGCGGTCCTTGCATTATTCAAACGTGTCCTATTAGATGGTTTAGCCACTCCTGAATTTTATTTTTTCTTTTATCGTTCTTATTCTCCAAGCTGCACACAAAGAAGTTTCCAAGAAGAAAGATGTTGTCAGCAGCACATGCTAATATACAAAATATTTTCACCCAGAAAGATGACGCACATTTGCTTGTATTACAAGTGTGAAGACATAATGCTAACTAGCAGCTTTCTGCCTTCGTTCCAAATTGCCACCCAGTAATTAACAGAACTGTAGAATCTTCAGTCAAATTTCAGTCGCAACTTACACAAGCAGTCTGACAATGACATGCTAATGTAACCGTCTAAATGAAATACAGCACTTTGTGTTTTGGCATAAGTTACTCCATATGAGAATAGCCTTTTCATTCCATATATAACAGAAAACATGGAATAAATTCACTGAAGAGTTTGCCACTTGCAAGTTATACCGTCTTCATCACTAACTCAAGGATTCATTAATCTTCTGCATGATAAATACTTTATATTTTTGAAGTCAGTCCTTTCTATACGCAGCAACGGCTGATTATATTTGCCCAAGGCATAAATAACCCTCAGTACGAAGGCTGTTTGGGGACATCACCTTTATGTACGTTTTGTTGCTTTTGTTCTGAGTTTTATGCTTGGCTTTCTGGGAATTCTAGCAGAACATAGCCAGCTGGCATGATGTAAGTACACGTGAAGTTATCGATCTCGTTCCACGTTTCTGACTGGCGAGAAGTTTCAATTTTACTTACACACTTGGACGAGTTTGTGGTCGTAAATGTGCCATTTGGTCAGTTGATCCTGATGTAGGCCTTTGTATTACACCTGCAGACTGAGGTCCAGAGGAGGCTGATGCAATGACTGCAGCAGACAAGAGAGGCGGTGGTGGAAGTGGGGGATTCATATTCTGATATTATGAGAATAAAAAAAATAGCAACAGATGATAAATATTGTTTGATGAGTTGAATCAGCTGAAAGAAAAAGTATGAGATTCTAAGGAAATGGGAAAAAACAGCCGAGTTCAGTATTCCTTTACCTACTGGTATGAAACAACTGGAGAGTTAGGTTTGTTTGTATTTCTCTTTTTCCAGTTTAAAATCTTGAAGAAATCTTGAAGCTAATTAAGCAAACGACAAGCAATTTCTCAGCACAGGAAAAACGGAAAGAATTGTTTCTAATTATAACATCTTTAGGATAGGACTCGACAAAAATTCAGAAGCCTTCCAGGAGGTAGATTTTGCATCCTACTGCTGACTGTACTTCAAAACATGATTGTTTTTGTACCCTGAAGCTGAAACATAATATACAATTCAGCAGCATGCACCCAAATCCACCCCTTCTGGGGGAAATTTTCTTTTGATGTATGGGTTACAAAGGTGAGCACAATATGAGACCATAGTCACTGAGCTATTGTTACCACTTTCTCCTATTCTTCTAGTTTAAAGAGTTAGCTTTTGAAATTCAGTATTATCAAGATTGGTAATCTTTAACAAACACCCCAGTAAAAAGGCACAGTTCCTTTACCGGCAGATCGTAATGGGGGTCCTGCCTACAAGCTTCTATGCCTTTTGAGAATCAATGGAGCAATTGTTACCTTCTGCTCTGTAAAGCCTCAGACAATTCTTTAGGACCTTGTGTACTGACACTCCTGGGAAAAGTCTCTTGCAAAAGGAGACCTTTTCCTTCCCCCCTTCCAAAAATAATTTTGTGTTACAACGCACACAAAAAGAGTAATAAAAAACCTCCAACATTTGAAAATGTAAAACTCGATTCATTTCAAACATGATCTTCGACTTAACGCAATCCTTTAATCATGAAACAAAACTCTAAACCACGCCACTTCAGGTTTAAAAAACACATAACAAAAATACAAATTAACAAAATGTCCTGAAGTACTGCCTGGCTCTTCCAGTACATCAGCATATAAATGCACAGCATTACATTATCAGTTTGGAAAATATATAATTGAAATTCATTTTAATTCCCCTCAGACAGGCTACTTCTAAAGCTATTTTTTTGTTTGTTTTTCTAAACAAAAACCTGTAAGGAAAATAAGTTTTAGTTCTACACTGTGTGATTATTACCTTGCTGCATTTGGTGAAAGTGTTAATAAAAAGACAGCTCTCTGAACTAGTCTTACGCTGTCCAGACACAGTAAAGCACTGCATGATTAAAAGCTTTCAAAGCTAGAGAAAACTGATTAACTCTTATAGTTTTTCAGTCAAAATTCTTATGCTTAGTTATGATATAAATTGCATGGCATATTGTGAAATAGTCCTATTTTATTTAAAGCTTTTTTTCTGATCGTACATGAACGATTTCTTAAGACCAAATAGACCTCCTGTATCCAACACAAAGCAGACAAGACCTGCTGGAGAAACATCATTGTGAGCTTTGATACTAATAGTTATTTACAAGAATGGCAATTGCATTTGCTTTACATTCTAGATTCCCATCCATCCAACAGTCTTTTTAAAATACCTTGATAATTCATACTGAAATACCAACATTTCTCTTTCAGTTGCTTTACAGCAGAAGTTATTGCCCCCTCCCAGTCAGCTTCAACAAATGTCTTAGCTGAATCCAAGCTGAACACGAGCATCTAACTTTTAGGCAACCTGTCTATAGAATACAAATTCCAATCTTTTTTTAGGCATCTAGATTCCTTTATACACGGTAGAACCTGTAGATCCACATTAGGAGATGATTAGCCGGAAATCTTTAAAATTAAACTGATTTGTGCACAGTATCAAGATTGTCATGATTCCACATTTCCTGTGTCTCTAAAGATATAAATGCTGGGCGTTGTATTTTATTCATTTGAACACACAATATACCTTGAATTTTAAGCTGCAATAAAGGCACCTTCCCAGCTCTATTTTATTCTGCTTTATTCAGATTCTGCTCCCCTTCTCGTGTCTATGGTAATGAAACCTGCAGTGAGCCACAGCCCAATTAAACTCCTGAAGACTTGGCAAGTACTTAGAAATCTAAATAAACTACCTGATAGGCTTTAGAGAACTAACGCTTCTCAGCTTGCACTGCTACAACTTGATAAAATAGATCCAAATGCTCTAGCCAAGTTTTCAAGAAGTTTTCTGGCATGTAACCATTTGTCTAGCTATTGAGAAACATACCTACCTCCAGAGCACAAGCTAGTTTTGATGGTTCCCATATTCAACGTTCTGTGAAAGAATATATGCAAACCCCACGTGATTTAATAAAATATGCTTATTAAAATAATTAAGAGTATTTTTAATTTAGGTAGTTGAGGGGGGAAAATTGAAAGTTTCTGCAACTACTTTTCAGACAAGTGTACTTTCAAGCATATAAAAGCAAATAAGTGATAATTTTTTTTAATTGGAAGATGAAACATTACATAATTTGATACTTAATTTATGTAAAAACTTCAAATAGTACCTATACTTATGCTCTAGAAACTCATACATATTACTAAGTTTAAACATACTTAGGCTGCATTCCCATATCAGTCAACTCAAGATCAATAATCAGCTCACCCAAAGAATAACACAAGGCACAGCAGTGGAAAAAAACACTCATTAACTGTCTTCACTCCCACATGGTCTAGGAAAAAATATATGACTTGCAAAATCCCCTGAGGGCTAACAAATTAAGGCTCATGTTTAACAAAATTCCTAAACAATAAATATATGTTATCAAGAACAGGCCTCTCATACAAAACCTCATTGTTTCTTTCAGCTGCCTCCTCTACCCAACAAAAGTCGATTTGAATTTTTGTTGGTTAAAACTCAGACAGTTCTTATTTAAACCTCCTCCTGACTTACACTATTGAATCAGCTGGAACTGCATGAAAGAGAGCTAGCGGTCATTAGTATACTAGAACCCTCACAGCTTGTGCCTCATTAATAATAATTCAAGACTACCTTATACACTTTAACATAGAGGGGCAATTTTTTTGTGTGTGTGGGCAAGAGAACAGGACCAGAAAAAAAGAGGGATTTTAAAAATTTTGAAACCTTCATGAATGTAAAGTGAACGTAAGCCATCCAAATATAGATCACCTATTTCTGCTAGTTAAGTGAACATACCAAGACACCATTTCAAAGTCAACCTATTCAATCTGCAGAAGCAGCAATATGGATATGTAGGTCGATTGCAGTCCAAAATACTTTAACTTCTCAAGAGACTGTAAAGGCAGAATGAAAGGAAGGTTAAGTTATCTGTTGTTGCTACATTCTGTTTTTCTTCTGCTGCTTTTGAATGTAACTCTAACTTTGCTATGGTATATTTTGTCTCTGTTTTTCCCATATCATGGTTCAAATCACATACTTCCTTTAAGAGCTTTTTCAGCAAAATCTATGGCAACTAGATCTCCTCCATTAGATAACTACCTTATAAATTACATCCAAGAATTTCCTCCCAAGTAAATGAGCCTTACATAATTGTACGTGCATATTTTCACCTAACAACTACTGAACTTGACATCTGCTATTTATATTTTATAAAGAACTTCAAATATACTAAGCACCTACAAGATTAAAAAATGCCAGTGGCCAAGAAGAGCAGACCAATTAATGCCCCCATTAAGGGCAAACTTGTGGTCTGAAGTCCCAGAGAACAGCGCAAGTGATAATATCACAGTCAAAAGCCTCAGCTGTGAGAAGTTGTCTCAGTTCATAGCTTCTTCAATTTCAAAGAATCAAACCTCAAAACACAAAACAAGAATTAATGCTGCCGGGTAAAGAACTAGGCTAAAGAACTGCTGCTGTAAAATAAAACTTTTAAATAAATTATCACAGGTTTTCTGAATGCAAATTAAAATTTGCTTAAGTGATACAAGCAGCAGAGAGTATATATAGTCACTCGACAAAAGCACTCTCATTCCTAAGTCTTATTTGTGTCAATTTTGGCTGCAAATTTGTAAATTACTTGCTTCATACAACATTTGGTACCAAATAGCATCTACAAAAGATTATTATGGACAAAATAAAATTAATACAATTGGCATTTGTTGAACCACAATAACAATGTAACAAACTAAAATGTGGTCCTATACATGTACCCAGACAAAAGACTCACAGGCTCCTTTGGGCTAGGAATTAATCTCGGCTGTCTTAGAGAAACTTGCAACCCAACAAAATATCTCCTCTTAACAAGAAAAAGGCCATCTTTCTTACAGAAGATAAGACAAGACACTAGCTTTTCTTTGCTTCTAGATTCAGGACAGATAAATGCAGCAAAGATGCATAAATTCAGGATTACTGTAAAGGAATATATCTTTCTCTTCTTCACTGATGGGGAATAATGCTCATCCTCTCCAATTTCTACCTTCTCCCTTAATCCGAGTTTGGCATGAAGTAAAAGAAGTTGTATAAACAGCTTGCTCTCAAAGAACAATTACTTCAAATAGTGTTATAAACACCAAAACGATTGACAGGAAGAATATCCAATTAAACCACCTTCATGCTAAAGAGAAACTCTCCCTGCTCCAGTCCAACTCCCTTGCTTAGTATTCAGAAATGAAAAAAAAAAAAAAGCTAAAGGGAGAAGCTTAGAGAATTGCAGGAGTTCATACTTACAAAAGCAAAAAATACAAAAGCAAAAGGACTCAAGCCAACCACTTCTGATGTATTAAATCATACAATCACAATTGTTCCCTAGCTTAAAATTAATGCTCAGAATGTCAGGGAGGGTATTTCCAGAAGGGAGACATCTAGAGAGACAAGAACATCACTTCCTCTCTTAACCTGTCAGAACTGTTTTGCACATTTCTAAAATTAAAACAAGAGTTTATGAAACAAGAGGAAAAGTGAACGTAAAAGACACACTTCACAGTCTGTGACTATAAACTGCATCATCATCTAATATCATCTACAGTAAAAGAACACAGGAATGACCTGACTGTAGCCTGAGCTGCCAACTTGTATTTTAGTCATGCTGAAAACAAGTCAAGAAGAAACAGAACATTATGTACAGAAGGTTAAAGAGGGTGGCAGAGAATAATTCAGATTATCAATGGGAATTATATGCCTAACTGGAAACATAACCAGGAACATGGTTATCACAAAGAGAAAGCAGCACTCCAGGATACAGGACAATCACGTGGCAGGAGTTTGACTCCATGCTGCATTTAGCACTGTAATTTAGTTCCTGTGGATACCAATGGTGAGATCGCTTTTGAACAAGCTTATGCAACTAAAGCACCCGAGGTGGTTTAATGACTTTGCACCAGCACCAAAATAAAGTATTTTTCCACGTTGGCATCAAAGAAAGAACTACTGATTCTTAATAACAAATAAAAGTGTTTGTTACTAAGAGGAAAAAAAGGCAACTTCTGACAGAACTTTTGAAATTATGCTTTGAATCCCGCCTACCCCATCCTCTCCAAAACATCTCACCCACAAATCAAATCAATTACTCAATGTTTGCAGCATGTATGTTAGCGAGACATGTATTCTGCCTAACAGCACAAATGATACCAAAACTGATTTTGTTTGCTCAGTTCTCACAGGTATTTTCTGAAGCACAGGATGAAAGAAGTACAAAAGATTACATGGATTAGTATATAGGCAGCTAATTGTTTCTAGCATTAGACGTACACCTCATGCAAAAAAAGGACCTCGGGGTCCTTCCTCGTGGAAACCAAGCTGAACATGAGCCAACAATGTGCACTTGTGGCAAAGAAGGGTAATGGTATCCTGGGCTTCATTAGGAGGAGTCTTGCCAGCAGGTGAAGGGAGGTGATCCTTCCTCTCTCCCCAGCACTGGTGAGGCCAAACCCAGAGTACTGTGTCCAGTTCTGGGCTCCCCAGTACAAGAGAGACATGGACATACTGGAGAGTCCACTCTCCAGTGGGCCGCTAAGAAGGGCCACTAAGAAAATTAAGGGACTGGAGCATCTCTCCTATGAGGAAAGGCTGAGAGAGCTGGGACTGTTCAGCCTAGAGAAGGGTCAGGGAGATCTGATCAATGTATATAACTATCTGAAAGGAAGGTACAAAGATGATGGAGCCATGCTCTTTTCAGTGGTGCCCAGTGAAAAACAAACTAAAACACAGGAGGTTCAGTCTGAATATCAGGAAACAGTTTTTCACTGTGAGGGTGACTGAGCACTGGCACAAGTGGCCCAGAGAGGTTGTGGAGTCTCCATCCTTAGAGAAATATGAAAAGGTATCCGGACACTGATCTGGACAACTGCCTCTAGGTGGCCCTGCTTGAGCAGGGAGGTTAGAGTAGATGACCTCCAGAGGTCCCTTCCAACCTCAACCACTCTGTGACATTAAAATATGAATCTAAATATAAGGAGATTATTAATTGGTTCCAGATTAACATACATTTAAGAGTAGGATTGCACAGATGATTCACAGATGGAAGGAGTCGTTAACAATAAAAGGACAAAGCATTGCTACAGCACAACCTGGATTATTCAGTAAGGCAGGGCAAAAGCACACTCTCTGTACAGTTGTCAATAATAAGGACAACAAAGAATGTGAAATACATTTACTTGGATGGGAGCAATTATTGCATCGCTACTGACAATGAAAATTTGTGGGACCATGGTGGATATTCAACTGAACATAAACTTTGTGCTACACTCAGGCCAAATGAATGGATGCAAATTCTCAAGATATAAACATCAGACTAACAGGATAAAAGTAAAAGGGTCATACTATCAATATTTTCATCACTGAAAATGACCATGTAGTACTGTACCCAGGCCTGGAATGCGTGTACCATCTGCTTACCATGCCAGAAGGAAGTACTGGAGATAATTCAGAAAATAACAGCATCATAATTTTAGGGACCGAAAGACATAAGTTAGAGCCCCAAAGAAAGCTGTCAAAATGCAACCCCTAAGCTGCGACCAAGCCACACCTAAGCATTTACTTAAACAACAAAAAGTTGATAATAGAAGACAGACAATTCTGCCTTCGTTTTTGCAGACAAATGTGTAAAATGATCCAAGTGCCAAAAGTTGAAAACAAAACCACGCAAATTTAGAAGCAAGGCTATTCATCATGTTTTACTTGCTTTAAAAGACTGCAAGGATAATTAGACACCTAAACAAGATCAGGCCTTGGGGTTTTCTGTTTGGGTGGTATTTTTGTGTGGTGTTTTTTTTGGTTTTTTTTTTTTGTTTGTTTGTTTTTTGTTTTTTTTTGTTTTGGTTTGGTTTTTTTAAACCAGGTTGAGATTTATTATTCAACTGTGTCTTCCACCCCACCCACCCCCCCCAAGGTTAGGGGCACAATTTTTGGACTTGAAACAAGAATTACATTTCAAGAATTCCTGTGATCAAAATAAAGGCTTATTAAGTTCCCTTAAAGATCTCTGAAAACCAGTATCCACAGTCTTTACTGCAGTTAAGGTCAGGCTCTGATAAGTGCAGTATGATATAGGACATTCCAGAGCTTCTCCACCACAAGCATAGCAAAATAAAGAATTTCAGTTGGTTTTGGAATGAAATCCTGCACTTTTTGCAGACAATGTCATTTTCTTTGTCCAAAGGAAACAGCATTGCAATGTATTCCTTCCTTTAAAAGATGGCCATTTGCAACAGTTTTTCATGTTGATCTCCAAGAACCTAACTTATGACATGCTAGATATGTTCTTCATCTGCCACAGGCATACACACAACTAAAATCATCTTATTTAATTAGGAGAAAGCAGAGGTTTGAAACTTATTTCAGAGAATCTTGATAATATTATTAAGACAGAAATGTCTGGCAGCTGTTGTCTCAAGTTGATGTTTTTTTGTAAGATCTTGCTTGTTTCCCCTAACCTCCCCTCCCAGCGTAATCTCTTTTCCTACTCATGGTGAAAAGAAACACTGTTCTGGAAGGAAGTGCACTTCTTGTGTTTATTACAGAGAAATGACAGAGGAAAGCTGGAGAAATGGATATGCATGACAGGATGCAAACATTATTGTACCAATAATGCTTTTGCTGTAGTTCAATTTATACCACTGTCTATCACACAGACAACCATCATAAAATCATCATTTCAAATCACTGTATCAGAACTCGAGAAAAAAAAAATGACTCTATAGGCCATAGATAAATGGGAAGGCTGAGTTTTCTTAAACGGTACTTACACCAAGAGCAGCTTGGTAGGTAACTTCTGATGGGAAGGTAAATGAAGGCCCTGTTGTGACAGGGCTGCTAGGAGGTGGAGTCACAATTAGCCCCGTAGTACCGATATGAACCTGTCAAAGGAAAAAAAAAAGAGCAGGGTCAGTTCCAAGTAGTTTAGTAAGAGCTGTTTTTGACATGGCTGTAAGCTTCATGGTCAAAATCACCAGTACTCCACTATCTGTAACTTTAGACTAGAACTGATTTTTTGTTAGATACTCAAACAAACAGTATTGGATCACACCGCTTTTTTTGTTTTTTCCCGACGTTTCAGAAACTTCAGAGATATATTGAATTAGCAATGTGAAACACACTTTTACCAATGTCAGTTTTCTTTTTTTCATAAAAGGCTGTCAGATCCCAAAGACATGCAAATAAAACATATTTACTAGCTAGTATAAAATGACACCAACACTTCTCAGTCTCCATTACTATCTCTTCTCCCAAAATGTAATCTGTATGTGAAACAGACAATTGTTCACGAACTAGTGTAACTTGTAACTAAAACCTTTGAAGAAACAGGAGATTAAATAAAGACAGATGAATACTTCTACTTATCACAATCAGACTAATATGGTACATTTCTGGAATTCATGTAATTTTCAAGTTGATTTTATTAATAAAGCACACTTGCATGTGCTTTATTAACATCCAATATTATATTCACTTTAGGAAAAAACCCAAGAAATTAAATCACTCCCGTTTCTGGTTTCCACAGTTTAGTAAAAATCTTTGTGGCGCTTAAGAAATTAACAACTGTGAAAAAAATTAGCTTACAAGACCAAAAATATTTGCTATCATTGTATAAGAACTGTTGTAAAATGTTTTCCTTAAATGCTCTAATGTTGGAAGATAAACTTTGTGAAAGCGTACGTTAATATTAATTACATATAATTAATAATTTGAAGTAAGTAATCTGACAAGATCAGAAGCCTTTATAGTTATTTAAAAAAAATACACACGTGATTTATATTTGATTTCATGTACATTACCTGAGAAGGGGCACTACAGGAAAGTCCCGTCAGCTCACTTATGCGGGCTGCTGCAGTTGGGTTGCTGGAGCTGATGAGGACAGGAGGACTTATTTCCATTGAGTGACGATTCTGAGAAGACTGTGAAGACTTGTTGGACATAGTGAGGGAGGTAAAAGAGTGCCGTTTTTTGGTGTTTTTCTTAGTGTCGGTGTGCTTTTGGGTTGAATTGTTGTGGGCTGCCCCAGAGGTACCTTCTCCAGAGTCAACAGCAGAACCTGAGGGCTTATCCAATTCTATCAGCTGTTTGGCTGCTGTGTTAAACTACAAAAGATAGTCACACATTAGTATTTTTTTATTTATAAAAATCACCTGAATATAACAAAAAAAAAATCTATTTTCCTTTTATTCGTAATATAATAGAATTTAAACCATGCAACTTAAAACTGTGACATATTGACCTACTCAACAAATCAGTCATTACAGAGTGACAAGTCTTTTACTACAAACTCAACACACTTACTGTTGGGCTGGTGTGGACTATCCCTCCTAGGTAAAATTTCAATCAAGAAAAGACATTATGCTCTAGTCCAGCCATGGATTAATTCAGCAATATCTGCTGCCTGTGTTATCTAGAAGTCAGACTAAATCACAGCGGTCCCCTTTGACCTTATAATATAAAAATCTGTATTATAAAACTTCTTGAATGTTCATTTCATTTTAAGCCTTTTTTGTTTTGTTTGTAAGTATGACATAAGCCCACACATTTGCATGTGGGCTCTTGGAAGACATTCCTCCTAGTAGCCCTTGGTATTTACGCACATATCTTTAACACTAATACAAGTAGTGAAAAACAGGCTTCCTAAATGCAGATTTAAGAACTTAGTAGGACAGACTAAAGATCCAGCTGTATCAGTATATGGTCTGACAACAAGTAGCTATACAAGCATAAGATGGTATAAGGAGAAAAGAAACATATATTGGCAATTCTGTGGAAATACCTTCTCAGCTTCTGAATTTTCTAATGCAGAGGCAGCATCTCTGTGCCTAAGAACCCTCAAATGGATTTCTCTTTTTTTAAGCTTATCTAATAAATTTTTGATCACAATGAAATTTTCTATTTGTTCATTTGTTACAACAATATTATATTAAATGCAAACAAATCCTTCCTTTCCAATGAAGAAATATGGAATTCCACACATTTTCTTCTTACAATGTAATATAAGCTATGTAAAAGGAGGGGAAAAAAACCAACCAACCAACCAAAACCCCCTACATTTTTCACAAACCCTTTATTTCCAGAAAATCTTATTTATATTTTAGAGCTATTGGAAATAATAATGTTAGAACTCGTATTATTCATGAGCTGAAGTAACACCAGCACCAGTCTTCTGAACAAGTTAACTAATGTTAATAAGTACTACTACATATGAATACTGTTACTTGAATAAGTGTAACCAATTATCAAGAAGGGAAAAATCTTTTTTGAATAACATCAGGATGAAAGAATGAAATTAGTTACTGTGGAAGTACTACTTCTATTCTTCAGCATATTATTTCTTCAATTTATTTTACCCATTATTCCACAAGTCTTAAGATACCTACTGTGCTCATGAAGAGTTTTAAAGCAGCATTTTACCCCACCAAAACTTTACTAGACAAATAACACACCATTAATCATCACATCATCAACCCTGACTTAAATGCAACTCCTGCAAATGACAACAGCTTATACCCTGAACACTTTCCTATCTCTGAGGACACGTAGATATAGATAGAGAGAGTGGTACAAAAGAATATGTATTTTTTAAATAGAGAAAAGGTTTTCAAGTCGTATTTGAAAGATGAGATCTGGAAGGAAATTCCATGCATATACAGAAGAAACAGACAAACAAAGTTCAAAGCTAGAAGTCCTGGAAAAATGAGGAGTTGACATAAAAACCTACTAGGATGTAACAGTAGGAAAATTAAAATTACAAAATGCTTGAAGAGGAAGAACTACCTAGAACATACTGCAGTGGAAGAGGGGCATAATGGGGGATTTGAAAAAGGATACGAAGAGGAAAATGTGGAATTTTTTCCTAAATGTTCTTATTGTTGGTCCTTTAGAAGGCAGCTGAAGACAACAGGAAGGACAGGAGAAGACAATGTCACAGTAGTAAATATTCCTAAGAAAAAAGTGGATGCTAGATTTTCCTTCCTGCTAACACTGGACATGGATAATATGGACAAAATAATTTTGTACCACTTGTGTAGTACAGAAGACATAACCATACAGCTTTCTCCAATTAACTTGCAAGCCCATTATTTAGATAATAATTTTTTTTATTTATTAGATTTTAAATTTAGAGCAAACATACTTTTAACAGACCAGTGAAAACAACGTTATTTTATCACAGAACACTGATATGAGGCTGAAGGGTATGAAACAAGCAGAAAATAAGACCAAGAAAAGCCTACTCTGCTGCTCTTCCTGTCAGGGTCCTATTCTTCATCATGGAAGAACATGAAGGCTTTTCAAAGACTAATAATTTTAGGTATTTTGCACGGGTTTTTTTTCCAACTCAGACTGAAATTCTTCTCATCCTTCCTGAGAATCTGTGTTTTCCATATGGTCTTATACAATGGCTGCAACCACTTCCATTCTTATCTAATCTCCTCCCTTATTTAGCAAAGACCCTGTTCACGAATTACACAGATAAGAGAAAGAAAAGCAGTACTCATTTCTAAAGCAAGAACTACCTAATCGGAATACTTAAGAGATCACCCAGGAGTAAAAAACAAAACCAAAAGCTACTCTGCTAAAAGCACCCCAAGGTACCTGTTACACCTAATTACGTTTGTTTACCTCCTGAAGCTATTAATGCCTGCAGAATCTGATTACTTCCATACAGTGAACAACCTAATAGTGAAAAGTTAAGGTTCGCCCATGGGATTGATTCAAGACTGATTCAAATATAAGCCATGTACTGAGCTTCCTTATGTAGAGAAGAAAGCCCAGGACAGTAGCACAAACCTAAACGTGGAAGTGAACTGATTACTGGCCTTAGAAGCAACCTGAGGACAGCAATAGTTGCAGAATATTTTGCAGAGTGCAGTTTACTTCTTCCTTGAGAAGAGAAACGAAGAACTTGCGTGCATTCTCCAATGAAACGGCTAGCAACCATTCAAGGTCACCATGGGAATGCATCCCACTCATGCTATGAAGTGTTTCAATACAGCACTCCTTTTTGCAACAAATACCCCCGTATCTATTCCCACATTTTCTACATCAGTTGTTTTCCTGAACAGACGTATTTGAACTAAAGCTTCTTTACTTCAACTTTCACTTCCACATTTGTTTGTTTCTTCCATTCAACAAAATCTTTGCTGTACCAGGTAGCCTCAAATGGAATTCCTCTTCCCGCCAAAACCCAGGAAACAGAACAACTTTGCAAATGGGGCAAGACCGAGGGGGCCGGCTGGGCCGTGCCTCAGTGCCGTGGTAGGGGTCGAGGCCAGCAGACAGGTTTCTGCCTGCTTGCAGCCGCCTGCAGAAATTATCAAGTAGACTACCATGCAAGACCTATTTCGAGGTCTCTTATAGTTGTGCTTTACTGTACTGATTCTACAAATGAGTTCAGGTGTTCTTCACTCACACGTAGATAGTTAGAATTTAAAGATGATCACTTTCTGAAATTAAGTGAAAACACCATCGTCTCCCTTAAACGATCTCTCTGTTCACATTCATCCAGAATTTTTATTTATGCAATTTTACTACATCACCATATGTCAAGGAGTTATTTTTCTACGTTACCAACACTATTATTAGTCAAATTCCAATTTCTAGACAACATTTCACTTTCACATATATTTGCAAACAAAGGAGTAATGTCTAAGTGGAACTAAGGTAAACGTTGTCCTTATTTGACATTATTGACTTTGCTAAGCCTCCTCCTGGAGGACAGGCAATAGCTTAGAAACCTAAATTCAACTTTGAAATTAAAGTTTTGGAACAAATATATTTTATCCAAAGCAGCGGAAGAATCATTTTGCAAATCTTGAAGAGATCACAATCACGAGCAACGCTGCGTTTATATTAATTTTCGAAGCAAATGAAATAGTTCTTTATTGCACTTTTTGTTAGGGAAATTAATCGAAACTATGATGCTCAGAAGTTGTCACTGGAATGATAACATTGAGATTATCAAATACAAATATAGTGGGGATTAGACTATAATTTCCTATTCAGTTATAACATACTACATTTACTTTTTACATAAATTTTCTGTTTCAAGGTCTGGACAGGCAAACCAGTCAAAAAGTAGAAGAAACTTCCATAAAAGGTTTTATTTTATTCTTCTGAGTTAGTATTCTTACAAAAGTCTGATTTTTTTTTTCTGAGCACTTTAAATCACGTCACATCATTTAACAGCGACAGACAAAGTTTTTAGACTAGTAAGTACTACGTTAAAAAGACCATGCTAGAAATCCAGCCTAAAATCCAATCTAAAAAGTATAGGCACAATAAAAAATGAATATGTTTTGAAACACTGCTGTATGGTACAGGACGAGATGCTAATAAAAAAAACCAACCTGACACACTAGGTACATAAAAACTTATGTTCTCACTGATTAAAATGTCATGTTAACTGATGGATGCAGTAGTATAAAATGACAATGAACTTAAAATTCTACTACAGTGAACATTTTAGATCATTTTGGGTTTTTTTCCCCTACATTTCTATAAGACTGTTTATAAATAAAGCTAGAGGAGCTGGATTAATACAAAGGTGTTTCCCAGTTCTTCACATTAACTTGGGAAAACAAAAGCTGTCATTATTTTCTACTGGTATTTTGATTAAAAAGTCATTCCTTTTCCCTGATTTTTCTTTTTATATTCTGGGCACTTGTATTTTTCTAGTTGTTCTGTATGAGTGCTGAATAACTTGTAAAAATTTAAATACTTTTTAGATTTGGAGTGTGTTTAGTAAGTGTTAAACGACATCAAAATGTCAAATTTGAGGTCTTTCTAAGAAATGTATATTGTACCCAGAACTGTATGCCACATCGAAATATTCTAATACTATCTGTTTAGTTCTGATTAATCTTTTTTTTTGCATCAGAGATAAGCGTAAGTGTTATGAACTTAATCATACAGTTTCTAGACTCACTGCATTTTATTTCGTTGCTGTGCAAGAACCTGGTTGACCTGCTTTTAATGTACGCACGTTGAAATTCCATCAGTCAAAAGTCTAGTAATTTAGATATGTTAATCAGGTCTTAATCTAGTAAAACGAGAAGTTTTGTTTGGTTTTAGCACTTCTGAGAAAATAAATTTCATTTTTTGCAATGTTTTGCATTATTTATTTTTCATTTGCAGATAGGTGTAATTATTTCACAGTGCTATGCGTCTACAGATAAAGACGTAATGTTTTATGACTCAGTTAACAAACTATACTTTTAATGGAATCACTATTAAAAGTCCTTTCAAAATGTTTTTTTTTAGTCTTAGCTTTTATTATTACCACAGATTTAGTAAGTGAAAGCGATACGAAAGAATAGACCAGACTAGCAATCCCTGAATCATAAAATGTTTCTCCAGGTAAAAAGTTGTCCTCAAATATAATCAGAGTTTTCCATGGACTTCAACATATCTAAAGTTTATCCTGTGACCTGTACAATAAACATCACAAGTATCAGACCTATACTACAGAATAAACATCACAGACTACACTCATTTTAAAGTTAATGACTTCAGAAAACCTCCAGTAAATGCAGCTACTAACCCACGTTAAAAAAAAAAAAAAAAAAAAAAAGTGGACTAACATACACAAGGCAAAGATATGTCTGTCATTATGACAAAAATAGGCAATGATTACGGGATTGGGAAATACAACTAAAAATACCATATAAAAAATACCTCAAAAATATGAATTACTTCTCATCTTTGGTGTCTTTAATAATAACATATGTAACAATGGTTTGATATACTTGTTTGTATCAATTGTTTGTGTATTTTCCAGATCAATGGTTATATAATCTCAGAAAACACGTATTTCAAAATTCAAATTGATAGGTTTCTGCATATCTCACAGCTCTTCACCACAGCATGTGTTTCAGTTTAGTATATACTGAAAAAAAACACCTATCTGATCTGAACTATCTCTTTGGGTATTATTTATCGTTCTAGATTTCCCATATCATTTTAGTAGAGATTTGTGAGTATGTACTCAAGTGCTTGTGCCTGTTTGAAAAGGGTTAATTGAAGATATGTTTTCTTAGTTGATGGAATTTGTCTGAAAACATCAACAGTGAAATACATTCTGTGACCGAGTATCATTTTTACATTTTTTTTTTCAAGAGTATATCTCCATTTTGCAAACTTTTGTAGAGATGGAAACAGATTTGTTAGCTAAATAGTTAGCCCAAGTGGCAGCCCTAGGAAAGGGTTTCTAACTTGGCTAAATTAAGTGATTTAGTTTTAAAAAGCACCACAAATACGTTTACTGGCTGAACTGAAGGGGCAGTTAATTGCAAGGAGCTAGGAATGAATAGCCAGGGGCAAGAACTTCTTAAACTGGCTTTTAAAACTTCTTAAAATGAAGCCAGAATTGCACTAAGCAGGTTGAAACCCTTTTGGTTTTGTTGTTGTTTTTTCAGTCATGTGAAAAATTCTATCTCCAGATACACAGATCTTTACATCAACATATACAAATGAATATACGTATTTTCCCTTTCAAAAAAAATTCTATGGTGGTTGAACACAGTCATTTTTTAAAAAGTTCCCATCCCATCAGGGCATTCAGAAATTGAATTAATAAAACCTGACTTGATTCTTAGTATGGTTACACATTTCTTCTGTGACCTGAGGTACATATTTCTCATCCCACAAGTAATGTGGAAATACTTTCTTCTTTCATCATTCTACCTCATTTATTTAAATAAAATCTCTTCGGTGGGAGAAGTGTATCCTACCAAGTATCCATAGCCATACCTATCAGAAAAAGACAAACACTATTCCAAACCTCTATATCTTTCTGTAATGCAAATTTTAATAATCATTGTTGCAGCTGTACATACTGTTCTTAATCACCTATGTCTTTCTATATAGAAGCTTTCAACTCTTAAACCTTAAAAGGTTGGGGAAACTTTCTCAACTGCTACCTCTCACTGTAAATTGCATATCACATATGAGAAATACAGGAAGATACAGAAGATTTTATGTAAGGGTCTTTTGGATGTAAAAGTCAATGCTTTACCTGCTTAACAACAGCCTATATTCTCTGACTTTCTAGTTGTGCTAATTTGGCTTTGAGAGGCAGGTGTTAGGGACAGAGCAAAGCTTACTACTTCTCTGAATTGCTGATAGCTAAGTAAAAATCACTGATTCAGCTACTGAGGTAGTTAACTTTTCCAAACTAAGCACACAGATTATTTTAGGTCTAAGACTATTTATATTTCAGGTTATTTTAGAATCATCACTAGTACTGATTATTTTTCCTTTTAGAAAATGAAATACACAGTGGGCACAACCTTACTGAGGGCCCAGCTTTACTCACCTCAACATATGAAATTGGAAATATTCCTATCTTGTCAGCCAGCATTCCTTCTGCCCAATTTTCATCCACGCGGCGAATTACAGTCAGAACATCATCCTGTGTGAACATGCAGCAATTATGTCTCCCAGCTCTAATTAAACTTCTAATTTAATTTCCCTCCATAACGCACGGGTAATCAGAGAAGGCAGCACATGGACAAGAACCGCAGAGAAGGCGCTCCGTAACAGGAACATGCCACTTTTGGGGTTGAAGTCGGTCCAGCCATTCCTTTTCCTATTTTGTCAGAGTTCAGCTAACTGTCCACAGCTAATCTCAGCCATCTGACTTTGTCCTTAGTGCCAGACTTCCTGCCGCGTTCAGTCCATGGTATTCATCAGCCCCCCTTTAAGTCCTTGGCATTAATGAAGGGAACCGCAATCTTTTTCCTTCTCAACTGACTCATTACCTAATCTTCCCTAGATGCTGCTTTTCTACTTAAGTACTTAAGAACACTGGTAAGTGATATGATTTCTTTCACATCTACACAGAGCATTTGGATTAGTTATGGTTTTGAGAATGTTACATAGAAAAAGGATTGACGTGCACATTAAACGTTGCTTTCGCTTATACAGAGATATGCAAGTTAAAATATTTGGAAACATATATGTTTACTCAAGCGAGACTGCAGATTTAAATAAAAAACCACAACAGTTTGCCAACACGTTAATCAAAATATGCAACCTAATGCCCATCATCCTCAACAGTATTGCTGTTCTGTGTTGTAATAACCATTGTCTGTCCACGTTAATATTTTTCCTTTTTAGAATTTTAGCCACCCTTTTCATTTTTAATAGGCCAGGCTAGAAAAGTGATTAGCTCACATTTGATCTTGCAACATTTTTGTGCAATTTGATAAACTAAAGAATCAGAAACTGAAAAAAAAAAGGAACAGCTCTGATTCCTGTTAAAACTCTGTATCATTAAGTGCCTTGCAAGACAGAAAATTAATTACAATAGAAACAATATAAAAAGAACCGTCACATTTTCCTAAAGACAATTAGTAATATTATGGAATGACAAAGTTTAGTAGTACTTTGTGTCTGGTATCTAGATCCTAAAAATGTCGCTTACTAAATGCAAAGCCGAAAATAGTACCAACTTCAACAGTTTAAAATCAGTAATTCTTTAGAAGATGGAACACTTTTAATTCATAACATGGGTTATTTCTCATAAATTAAAAACATTACTACTGCAATTATGAAAAATTGCATTCTCAATAATAAAACCTCAGAGAAATTATATGTAATTTAGCAAGAGAAGGAAGGCAAAACTAATCAACATAGGAGAAATACCTGCAGAATTACTTGCCTTTTTCATATTTGTGCAGCTCCATTAAAAAAAATGCAGACAGGACTACACAATAGTCTTATTTCTTATCCAAGTGAATGAATTTATTAAAAGAAAATAATAATTTTGTTTTGTTTTTACCTTTGCAAATGGCAAACAGTCTTTATCTGCTTCCTTGTCTTTTACTTCAAAGTCATAAAGTGCTTTGCACTGAGGCGGAGGTTGAGGTAAAGGTTTAATAATCTGAACAAAATTGGTAGGAAAAAAGCCATGGATGCCATTGACTTCTCCATGATACCAATTTTCATCCACCTGTCGACGCAAAATGATGATGTCTCCTTTACTGAATTTAAGATCTCCAGGTTCTTTTCCCTCATAGTTATACAATGCTTTGGCACATGGTAACTGAGGTACACCCTAAAGAAGAAGAAAAAAAAAAAAACAAAAACACTAGAATTAGATGAGTATTACTAAATAGAATTTATATTACATTTTTTGGGAGACTATGAATGAAACTGTATAAAATTGCAAAGTAAAATTATACATAATAAAATTATTTTATTGCAATGATTCTACTGATTTTACCCAAATGTGTAGGAAGAGCTTCAGTTCTATACAGTCTTAACATCCTCCTAAATTTCATTACAATTTTCAGTAATGCTACAACGTTGCTAGACACAAGAGAGGCAAAAAACGATAATAGTTTAGGTCTCATTTACTAATTCACTAAGCTTACACATTAAAAACCAACCAAACAAAACCAAAAAAAAACCCAAACAAACTGGAAAGTATCCCGACTACTTGAGAGATCTGACAGACAAATGCTGCAAGAAAATACAGCACCAAAATAACAAATTTACTATAAGACCTTTAAGGTATGTTTTCTGCCTGACTTTCTTATTATTTTCCTCCCCTTATTTATTTCACAGGCGCATAATGCTAAGGATGAGGACATAAGGGAGGTGTTTTCCAGCTTGAAAAACAAGTCTCACTTTATTAAATGTGAGATATTTGATCCTGGAACAACCCTTTTAATTTAATTATTTATTTAAAAACATGGCTAAAAAGAATTACTGGGGAAAAAAAAAAAAAAATCTGTTGAAGGTGCATATCCTTGGGTTTTCTTCACTTGATTCCTCCATAATATCTGAAAATTATAGGTCATTGGTGCTGCTCTTGAATGCAAGTCAGAAGGATTACAATATAATAGTGTCATCCTCCCTTATATACACTGCAGGTATTATTTTTTAGTTGCTCAGCCTGTGCCTCTATATTTTGCAAGAGTGAGCCATAAAACTCTTCAACTCCAGTATTAGGGCTACTGCCTTCAAAACTCTCTTTTCTCTCCAACTTTAAATACCTAGAGGGGAGCTCACCCCCTTTAATGATGCAAACAGCAGTAACCTGCATTACTCAGACAGTCTTTCCATAGCAAAGACAGCATTTATAGTCAACTAGAGCACAGCATTTCACAGCTTTAACGCTATCCCTTATTGAAAAGACAAATTTTACCAAAATTCAATGTTGGCAATATTATTTGCCACATCTACCCCATGGTATGTCTCTCCTCTCAAGTCTTCTACTAGTTCAGATTGTAAACTGGAGTTGCAGTTGCAATATCCCAAGAGGTACACATACAATGCAAGGAAATTCTCGAAAGGAATTACCACTTTGAGTCTGTCTCATTGGTCAGAAGACAAAGTGCTTGATAATTTATTTCACATTTAAACACTTAAAATTTTGTCTTTCAATATAATACAATCTGTCTGGACATCTTTAATTTTTGTGTATGACTTTATAAACATTAATAATTTCATTAATGGATAAATAATATCTTAAAGATTAGCTTATTTAACAATTTTCTTTCCAAACAGTCAAAGGAAAAGCATATGTATATACATAGGTACAGATGAGATTGATTTACACATGAATACAGGAAAATCACAATTCATTCTATTGCATCTGGGATGGGTACTAGAACTATTATATTAGCAGGATCCATGCAACTGTTCACAAAAACTGGTGATCTTCAGACTGAAGCAAGCAATATTTTTCTTTACAATCACACTTAACTGTATCAGTACAGAATGTAAACACCACTGGCATACTCTATATAAACCCGGATAGGGAAAAGGACTAAAACATGAACTAGAGAATTTGTGGGCCCCAACTGACTGAGGGGGAAATTCATGGTCACAATGGAAGAACTAAAAAATATTGTATGCATGTATTTTTTAGTCCTATGTGCTCTCTGCAGAGTAAACAGAGAGAATGAAGGAAGCAGTCAGTGTAGGTGTAGAAAGGACAAGTGCAAAGAGAGACCTGGGGGAGAGAGAGCAGGTTGGAAGCAAAAAGAAACATGCTTCTACACAAGAGAGGAAACGCTGCTTGCTTATCCATTTCCATCCAACAAACAAACCAACCAAAAAAAATTACAGCCCTTCAGTGATTATGAGTCAAAGAATTACTTGGTAGAAAAAGGGCCCCAGGCACTTATGGCTACTACAAGACACACGCATCTCTCTTGCCCTGGAAGGAACAGCTGGAGCTCTCCCAGGAATCACCCCGCTGCCTCGGGAGAAAGCTTTCTGTGTCCCCATACTGAGGAAGTCCTTTAAGATTAGCTGTGTGTATAACATACAGTTGGAAAAAAAAATCTTTTTAAAAACAAGCTAAACTAAAACAAACCAGGAGTGCCAGTGCAGCAGACTATGTCAAAGTGATCAAACTCATCAACTAGTCGTCATTTAATTGTTAGAACTCGATATTGCCTTTATGCAATTTATCACAACACCTCCCATGAACAAACCTTCACTCAAACGTACAAACATCTGTCTATATGTTATAGGAAGTTCCTTTCCCAGTGTATAGGTTGAGTTTCTACAAAGCTTGTCTCCCACGTTAAATGAAAATGGTTCCAGTCCGTAATTTCAAACAGAACAAAGTTCAACAAAACACACACTTAGTTCTCAGTCAGACTGCCAGGGATTAAAGAGAAACAGTTAAACAACTCGGAAGAGACGTAAAGCGAATGCCTTTTCCTTCTGTCCCAGAGGGAAGATGAAGTGAGAAGGAGCGGGTGCGACGGGTAGCGCCGTTCTCATGGGTACGGTATCAAGGGCCCTCAAGCACCATCTTCGCATTCCTCCTCCTCTGAGCAACCTTCCGGGCCCTTGCGGTTAGCAGCCTTGGGTGGCTTTGGCCCCCCTTCTGCCCCTCCGGCTGTTCACCAGGAGAGAAGGCCACGAGGATACGCCGAGCCGGAGTTTACATTTCACTCCGTCTCTCTCACTTGGCTAAACATGAAAGGAAGGCTTTGGAAGAAAAACTCTGCAGCCTACTCTTAGGTTTACAGCTGCCCTTTACACTGCCAGCTCTTTGAGAAAGCAACAACAAAAAAAAAAAAAAGAGACAAAAAACATTTTAGGAAATTAAAATATAAAACTCAAAGACTCCATACAAAATAGGTTTCTTAGAATTATTTCCTCAGTCCTTATGCAAAAATATTTGAACTTCTAATGCTACTGCTGATATACAAACTGCTTAAATTAATTTTTAGCTAAGGCATGGATATACATACATTTCACGTGCCAGGTTCCTTTAAAGAAAATAGAATGAATAATATATAATGACATCAAAACAAATGGCTTAACGAGAACATGAAAAAATGCATATGCATTCATATATATGAGGTTTGGATCCCTCAGATTTCTTCTCCCAACCCAGATATTTTGCCTTAGAAACCTACAATATTCACTTACAATTTTCCTCTTTGGATTTATACTTTGTCTTCAGTCACCTTATTTCGAACTTTACTCTTATTTTTTTAACGGACAATATGCAACTGTATGTATTTTTCATGAGCCGAAGCCAAGAGAAACTTATGCCTGCACAGAAACACGGGATCTGATTTCCTTTTAAAAAGGAGTTTCTGTGGCAGAAGCCCAAATGTAAATATGCTTACACTGGCATAAACCAGCGTTCATTGTATAACTTACTGCACTTGGAGAAACAGCATAAGCTAAAGTAGCGAAAATAGTAAATCCCCTCCCAAGGAAATGAATGGAACAGATACTGGGTCATCTGCATCTCTGTTCCCTTGCAAGCCTCCCCGCTGCAGTGCTGCAGTTGTCACTCTTCCAAGCAAGCAAGGCATTCCCTGTTCTCCGGCTGTGAGACGGGGATGTAGCCTGGGCTTCCCTGTGAACCAGTTGAATTTACCCGGAATATCTATGCCGTTTTCACCTGTTTGAGGTTCTCAGACGCTGAGTGTCAAGAGGTCAGGAAGTCATCTTTTTACAGAAGAACTGTTTATGTTAGTAGTAGAACAGACAAAAAAGATTTCTGAAACTGTCTATGTGCACAACCAAAGTGCTATCAGACTCCAAAAAACTCTGGCCTGCTCAGACACCTCAGCAGCAGTTTTTATGCCTAGCTGTCCTAAGTAACGTCTGCCTTTCTTTACAGAAAACCTAAAAGCTGGAAGTTACTATCGTTTTGATCCATGTTATAAGAGGATCTTTAATAATCACCAGTTATTTGCAATTTTCTTACAAGTAAAGACAGAAAAAGGATTTTTCTTCACCTTTTTATTTTCTGTGCAGTTCCTAAATCAGTCACATTAACAATCAAGACAAGATGAGAAACTATTACGAAAAATCTCCCATTACACAGCAATTGTAAGTACAGTAAGTCTAGTGCTACAGAAGTGCTTTTATCAGTCTATCTTTTTTTTTCCCCCAAAGAATCAGTACTGTAAGACATATCTGGTTGCCAAGAAAAGTTGCTTTACATAAGGAAAGCGGTTTGTCAATATGCTGCAGCCAACTTGTTTGCAAGGCAGATTTGGGTTGAGCGAGTTCTTTACGTGTACGTTCTCCAGTAGGCACGGGTATACCTCAGATTGCCTCTTCAGACTCCTAGTCATTCAAACCTTCTGAATGACAACGTGGCTTCTTTTAATCTTCTACTCCATTCTCTTTCATATTGCTGCCTTCTTGACTCAAATCTTTCAAATGCATCCTTTTTATTACTTTTTTTAATGTGCATTTTTGCTTTCTTGCCTTCTTTGGCCTCTACCAAGCTGTCCAGTCCTACGTGCAAGAACACCCCATTTTGCACCTATAGTTTTTTCATGTCTCTTTCATTTTGCTGGCTCCAATGCCTGTTTTCAAGTCTTCATTTAAAGCCATCTGATCTGTCTAGTTCCATTTTCTTTGTGTCAGCCTCCTTTGTTCTTTCTGTACCTGCATTTAAATTTTCACATATTTTGAGACACAGAGCTTATACGAATACTTCACGGAAGACCTTCTTAAACTGCTTATATTACAAGATGTGTTTCCTTCAGTAGAATCTCCTTCCAAAGGAAGGAGACACGCTCCCTATGTTAAGCTATAGGTATGCTGCTTTCACCTGAACAAATTAAACACTCCGTTTTGCAGAACACACCAACCTAGAGGCAATAATATTTGAAACTAAGTCTCCCCGTTTCTTTTTGAGTTCCAGAACACAAAGTGTCTCCATAACCCAAGAAGAACGTTAAAAGCTGGCTCCCTGCATTCATTTTTCTCATCTAAGAAACAATACAAATGAGGTCATATTTGCTCAAAAAAAAGGCTAACGCAAGCATTATTAATCTGTATCTGACACTAACTTGTTAGTGGAATCAATTTTACATACTTCTACCATCAGAACTATCTTGGACAACTGCAGAGGTCGTCAGTGCAAATGAAATTATTTCTAGTTAAAGTGCCTCTTTGCTATCTGAATGATAAAAATGTAAGATATTTTTATGTCAGGAGGCTGTTTCAAGTTGCCAGTATGCTGCAAAAACCATAAACCCAAACTTTTGGTACCATCTAATCTGCATTACTATTGCTGTACTGAATACAGTGAAACAGTATTTTTTATATGACAGTTCACTAGATTAAGGAAGTGAGCAATGTTAATGTTCGTAAGTATATTCATTTCTAGTAGTTTCTAATGATATAGTTGTACTAAATCTCATTTTTCTCAGCACACATAAAATAAATAACCAAACATTTGACTTAAAACAGTAAAAAAAATTGTGGTTGTTTTGAAATGCCATATTCAAATATGGTGAGTTGCAGCTTGGTACAGTTTTTTATTTTAATAGAAGTAGGAGAGATGGTGCATCGAGAGGAAACTAGCTAGCCAGGTTACCCCGATTAAAGAAACTAGGTTTGAAACCCATCTGTGTGTAACTTAACCATGACGTACGTAACTAATCATTTTGAAGAAAGATTACTGTAGGAAAAAAATAGGATGCAGGATAAAAAACACAATCAAGCCAACGTATTTGTTATGCTTTTGGAAAAGCTGAACAACTGCAACCAGTAAAAATTTTAGGTTCTTGATAAATGAAGAAATGGGATGATATCTTTACGATTATTTAATTTGACCATCAAGTTAAAATTTATTTAGCAGATCTGCAAAGCTTCTCTGCTGCTAGCTAACTATTACAGAATAGGGTAAATTTTCTCTAACGCTTATACATGATAACTAACACCCGTACTAGCTCTACATGTAATAGTGTGTGACATATCTGAACACTCTTTATTAATTTCCAGGTTTCAGCCATTTAACGCAGGTTGAAATGCCAAGCACTCTTAGAGCCCTTTGCCTGACTCTTTTGAGGACTTTATCAGTTAACTTTGCTCTTGGTAACTTGCAAAAGATCTTCACAGGACAGGCTCAAAGAAACCCTATATTTTGTAATAGAAGGGTAGCTCCTCTCCTCATGTAAACAATTTTATGTGTTCTTTTGAGGTAAACTATCAATGACCTACTTAAAGTAGCCAGTTTATGAAAGTCCTTTTTGCTTCCTCTGTCTTAACAGCTTTTAGAAGAAAATATTTTGGCATTTTTTCTTGTCTGATGTCAAGAAATAAATATAAGGTTGTTTAATATAAGTATGAGCAACTCTCTCCCACAAAGTTGTTTTGAAATTAAAAGCTGGAATACAGGGAAAATGAAAGGAATTTAAAAATGTTGCCTTAAGGCCTAAGCAATCAGACTAATAATATGGAAGGTTAGAAAGGGACATTTACAAAGCTTTCCAAAGGCACTTAGCCCAGTCCCTTTTTGTGCAATACCTGTGTTTTTGAAAACCTTTTTTTCAAATGAAAAAACGAGTGTCTTCAGAATGCTGCCTGCTTTCCTTTGCCTATCTGAAATGCAAAGTTTTCAGCTATTTACTTTTCTGAGGTTTGTTAAGTAAAGAAAATTTCGAACACTTTCCACTAAACTAAGCTCTCAAAATAACCAAATAAGTAAGTAAAAAGTAGGAAAAAGTGGAGAGGAGAAAACAATTATATCCTGCACATTGCATGTCCCCAAATATTTGAAATGTATGCACTTGACAGGTTAAAGATTGTTTCTTTCCACAGGCAAAAAAACAAGAAGCATGAGGAAACTGGTCTGCACAGGAAAAACTGAGAAGGTAGCTTTCAAGATGCAGAAGAGAATTTGGGTCTGCATTCCCATTGATTTTGCAAAGGAAAGCCAATGCATATCAAACAATTTCATTCCGACTCTTTAAAACCCTTTTGATTAATTGTTTACTACAAAACCATTTTGCTTTGAAAAAAACAGATCCTTGTAAGAATCTAAACAAAAAGTGTGCACTATGTAGAGCTAAGGTGTTTATATAAAATAGTTCTTTCCAAAAGCAATGATTTGCTTTAAAGGTCTGCTCTTACAAGCTGTTATACCAACCTATCGTAACTATTTGTTCCCCATCCAAAATCTGTTATGGGAAGTGTGCCGACTTCCCTGTGCCAATACAGATTCTTAAATATCACTTGCTTTTTTTTTGTTTGTTTGTTATAGGAACATAAAATCACAAAACAGTTACTACAGAAGAGGCAAAAAACCCCCTCTGAAAACTACCAAAATACAGACAACATCTGAGTGTTAGATTCTTTCCCTAAATTCATTCTTACCTGGCTATTGTGTAGCCTTCTCTTTTCAGTCTTCATTTTAGTTTCCACATAAACTGGAAATTACACATCTTTGGCATTCTTTTGCTGCTGCCTAAATTCATACTTATCTTTCTAATACAGTTATCTGGAATTTACTCTCCCTCTCAAACACCATATATGCAATTGCTTAAACAGCCAAATAATTCCCAAGCAAGATGTGTGCCATTCTGAGCTCCAAGTCCAGATTAAATAGAAGTTTTCATGTAAACTCAGAATAGTCTTCTGTCCCATTGGCTTAATGGGAGGCAGCTAGAGATGCTGCAGACCTTTGTACACTCTTCCACAAACAAATAAAGGATCAATAACTGCAACCGTTGTAATTCGAAATCTGCCCTACTAATTGAACTGTCATTTAACCTTATAACAACTTTTATCAGTCACCAGAAAGAAAAAAAAACAAAAACATATTAATTTAACAAAACAGTCACAAAACAATATCTTGCTGTAATCTATATAGTCAGTATGGCAGACATACTGTACATGACAGCTGGTAAGAATTTCCACAGCATATGTAGTTGTTAGCAAAGATATAGGGACACAGGCAACAGCAATCTTGGAGAAAGGAACCATCTTGCAATGCTAAGAAACATCTCCTTTTGTCTAATACAGTCTCTTCTTTTTTTTTTTAATACATTAACACAAAACCTCACTGCATTAGAAAGAAATAAAAGGGAGTCTACAGAACACCATAGGGTATTGCTAACACCTAGAAAAGGTTCCATTATTAACGGGGTACCACTAGGTTGCGCTATGCTGGAGTAGTGGTAAGAAACAAATAGAAATATCTATGTCATCTACCAGTCTTAACACGGCTAATCACAATACATACCTTCTCTTTCATTTTTGCATTAAACGCAAGCCATCGATATTGGACAAGTAGATCTATGTTACTGACCACATTTAAAATTCTCTCACAAATCCGCACTTTGTAACACCACTTTACAAATCACCTTAATAAACACATTCTGTTTGCTCACTTTAAAAAAAGTTTATCCACTTCATGCAGAAGATTGGAACACTTGGTTTATCAACAAAGCAATGGAACACAGGAGGCCCCATCCCTGCTTCAGGGAGCTGATATTTTAACACAAGTATCAAAAGCTCCAGAGGGTTTATCGACAATGTAAAAAATTAAAGAGTAATGCTCTGTATCAGTCTAAAGGTTTTTACACTTTGAAAATGAACGTAAAGAAGCCTCCCTCACTGTGATGTGAAAATGAATATGTTTACTTGTTGCACCAAGAAAAGGAGAGGGAATTCCAGGTGAGAAGACAGACTGAAAAAAATTGAAAAGAATAAATGAGAAATGAGATTGCCAAGAGCAAACTTACTGTGCTTTGAAGGTGAGGAGTTTGAACATGATACAGAAGGAGCAAAGCCAGCAAATGACTCTGAACAAGGGAGTGACTTGGTAGGATTACTCTTGGTGAGATCAGCATGAAGAAACATTCCTTTAATCTCCCAAATACTTTGCTGCCAAAAATTGGGTAATGGGAAAACACAGAGTTGCAAATGAAGAGGTTGCTGCATTTTTTGATGAAAACCTATCAAGGTTGACAGGCATGACTTTTTATCTGAGCATGCTTTGCTTTCCATTATGATCAAGTGTTACTGTACTCCCCGCCAAAACAGTGCAAGGTCTAAAATTAAAACGACCCTGGCAACGATATTAAAAAAGAGAGTAACCACCCACAGCTCTCCTATCTGAATTTGATTCTAAAAATCTGAGATAGCATCTGACATTCTACTACCTGCTGAGAAAGTGTTTTTAGGTTTATTTTCCATCACTTCCACTATTTTCTAAATGTTCAGGTGCTTGTCCAACCTTCTGGATGAACATGACATCACTGTCACACATCCTTCTCAGGTATTCTCTGCTAACTCTTGTTGCCAGGATCTGGAGGGACTTGCGCTAAGCTTGATTTGGGACTGGTACCATGTCCTCCTCCTCCTGAAACCCCCTCACTCCCTTGAAATGCTTTTGGAACCAATTTAATTCCTTTAGTATCCTGATTTCAAACAGCCCCTTGCCTATTGTGGGAAAGAAAAGGTGCCAATTTCAGCTGTCACTGTAGTATACACAAATATACCTCCGCTGCACGCACAGAGTAAATGACAAACTCCATTTGCTATTTATTTTTACTTATCCTTTAAATTTTTCATGCCTCGAAGCTTCCTGGAATATATATTTTTTTTCCAAAACATTTTTATGGTACTCTACTTGAAGCAGCTGGTCGGCCTTCTGAAAAGGCAACTAATCCTAGCTGAAATGATGTATTTTTTTTGCAAGATAAATGTTCCTGTATGCTCTTTACTATAACAAAAGAGCTGTGTGAGCCAGAAGAATGCTACGTTAACATTTATCTCTTGTGCAGTGACAAGCTCGAGTTTGCACCTCCTGGTTATTTCAGCCAGACTGTAAGAGGAGACAAAACAGCCTGGTGCAAATGAGCCTTCTGCTCAGGGTAGTACTGCTAGAACAGGCTTGAACCCATAACACCTACAGAGAGTACTAAGCTTCACATTTCATATTGCTCAGATTAATACATTTTAGCATAAAAGTATTAGTGTAGAAAACAAAACTGACCCACATGCCTTGAGTTTATTGGGTCTGAATCGGTACGTAGACATTTCCTAGCCATACCTTGCATCACCACGCTCCCCTCTGCTGTCACTGTACCTTTACAAGCCCTTCCCGCCAGACTCCATAACCTTCCTGGCCCCTGTTCTGCCTGAGCTTTTCCTTTCTTAATCCCATACCTACATGCTCAGTGTTTCTGCGTTCCTCCAGCGTCATCCATCCCCACTTCCACCATCCCTACGCTTCCTTTCCACAAGGGAGCTCAGCGAGGGGCTCCCCACTCGGCCGGCCCGGCCTTCCTGCGAGCCCACCCCATCGCCCCCCACCTCCTGCTGCCCCTGACCCTGAAGACGAACTGGCTCTCCTGGGGCCCGACATTACTCTGCTCCTTAAGCGGCTGACAAAGTTCCAGCCATATGTGCCTACCTCTCTGTAAAGTAGTGCAGAAAACCATGCTCCACCTGTTTATGTTAATTAGTCCCCTATTCCATTAAGAGTTGCCACTGGTTTTAGGTGGGAGCTAATACTTAAGCAAGGTGTCAAAGTCAGTTACTCCAGTAGATCTTGGCCAAGTTTTCTCCCAAGCTGTCCGGCTCTAGACTGTCCTTCACTGTAGAGGAGTGCTTAATTTTTACAAAAACTATCAGCTCGAATACAGCAGAATCTCTCATTATTGTAATTCCACCATCAGAGGCAGGCAGAGTTCCATAAGGAGTACGCAAAGTAGAAGTAGGTATTTCAGGATAGACAGGAAAGGATTTTCCATTTTGCTTTCAAATGCAGTTGTTTATCCAAGATGTTTACGTTATTTTGGTTTTAAGCATGACAGGTGAACAAGGGCTCGAAATGCTAGGCAATGAGAGACTTACATTGAAAGGATAACGTGTTCACTTCTCAATATTTTACCACAGAAAAATTACCAGACCTTAGGTCCAGGGAGGCCTAGTTGGTCTGCGTTTGCTTACAGCAGTTCTGCTCCTCTAGTCCACTTGCACTGTTGACATATTATTAGTTGGTTACAACAAACCCAACAGAGTTCACCATGCCACAGAAACTAGAAGCATTTAAACTACTTAAATGAATGGTCTTTCAGCAACCGCGTTTGCGGTCACCGCGGAAAGAGTGGAAATTTGAAAGTAACAAGTTGATCATTACTATGCTGCCGTGACACAGATTAAATCTCTCTGTTGACAGATGACTTCATTGGGAAATCTTCCCTCACCTTCTTTGTATTTGGTAGACACTACCTCAAAATGGTAAGCTTTGAGCATTATATGCAGAAAGCTGCTTCTTGAAAGTAGTCTTCTATTTCAAAATATACATCCTTTCTACTTCAAACAACAATTTAATAGCAATTCTATCCTGTTGTCATATGCGTTTTCCTAAAAGCCCTTCACCTCTCCAAATGTTATGAGAACTTTGTAGTCATTTTGTAAAACAACATCTGAAGTATCTCTTGGACTTGTACCACAATTTACCAGTCTCTGCGTCTATGAAAAACAAGTTTATGCAAGGTTCTTTTTTTCTCTCAAGTATTTGGAAAAGTTAAGGAAGGTAATTTTTTCCATTTGTCTATGATATAAACACAAAAGAAACAATCCATTCTTTTATCCAGTTCAATGAAAATGACCACTTTCCTTCCCCAATGAAGGGGATTATTTACATTTTATGCTATTAACTGTCTCAGATCTGATCATAGTTTTCATTTTCATTTGTGTGTTCATGCCATAAATGAAAATATATACTTCTATATAATGATTTTAATCAAGTAGCTATATGTATGACAAAGTTTACTAAGTAGTATATTCTTGTACATATTTTTTTCGTTTTGGAGCAGTCTGAAAGTATAGGAACTGCACTACTTTTGATGAAACTAAAATGGAAGATGTGCTCCAACAGTGATTCCCTGGAATCAGAGTAGAGTCCGCTCCATATATTACCTCTGAAAAAAATATAGGCTGTGGCCACTAAGTCGTCAGCACCCACTGTTTTTCTTCCATGGAGCCATTCCCACTGCAGATTACTTGCTAATATAGATACAGGCAAAGTTTTCCCAGCCTAAAGAAGTTTTTAGTCCTCTGGTTGTAAAACGTGATACATGCTATGATCTCAATGTTTTCTTTGAAATAATTAGAAGAGTTCTCACTCCAGCCAGGTTAATCCCACTAAAAGTTTGTTCCATGAAAGTTAATTCCATGATATCCAGACAGATTTTTTCCAAAACCTGCCTCCTAAGGATAGTAAAACTGCTCAGAGAAAATCACTAACAAGAAGAAGGGACTAGGTATCAGAAACTTTTGTAGGAGATAGTAAGCTGTTCCACAGGGCTGAGACCATGCACTTCTTGAGGAATTTTGACTTCTAAAACTTTAAGGAGCCTGTTAGGTCCTACTGCATAAGGACCTCCTGCCTTTGAGACTCCATAGTGAGCAAATTAATAACCACATACTTACATTAACAGGGAACGCACAGAATAATTATGTTCCACAAATAAATTCTCAAGAACAACTTACAAGTAGTACAACTTTCTCATTTAGATAAAAAGTATTTTAATTACGCGGTTCAATCGTAATGCATTATTATGGGAAAGCACTGCTTTGGAGCCAAGAGTTAAGAATCAGATAGGATAATGAAAGGCTGACGGCTCTTTAATTCCCTCTTAACTATTCATGCTACTAAACTGGTTGAGATATATTTGGAAAGCAGAATTCAGTCGTCCTGCTTCAAAGGTCTCTGATTCAGACTCCAGCAAGGCCTCATGGAAGACAACTCCCTGAGCAGGATACTCAAATAAACCGCAACTCCACCACTTTTTGTCACCTTGGTGGGACAGCTTGCACATTAAGGCCCACCGCTAATGGAGGTGGTTCTTCTCAGCTCTTGTATGAGATTGTACCTTATTTATATAGCTGCAAACTGATCAACTACTCTTGAAAGAAACACAAACGTATAGTAAAACCCCTGTGAATTACAACTGCATTAACAGGGCCCTCAGCTTTGTAATTGTTCCACTCAGCACATTTGTGTGAATTGGTGCTG
The DNA here is from genome assembly GCF_047370975.1 of Nipponia nippon. Taxonomy (NCBI): domain Eukaryota; kingdom Metazoa; phylum Chordata; class Aves; order Pelecaniformes; family Threskiornithidae; genus Nipponia; species Nipponia nippon. Next base: position 42,662,837 of record NW_028262380.1, on the reverse strand, counting down.
ACACAGAAATACTGTCCTGAATAAAAAGCCCTGAATATATATTCATGTAGGCACAAAACTTGCATATGGTACGACAACGCTGATATTAGGCCAATGCACATGCTGCTGTCACACGCATTCAGCTTTCCTGCAAGGCACTCTTCAACCGACTGACTTTAGCTCAAAGTGAAAGAAATTATCTTGTAAGCATCAAATCCCCATGTTTCTCCTAACTGTCCTTCTTGCCAAGTTTTGTTGACATTCCAATTTTTCTCTTTATTCACTCAACTCTGTTCTGTCTTTGTAGGATGGCTGAGGTTTAGGATTTGATGTGACCCCAGACAGTGTTTTGGAAAGTACAGTATAGAAATACTGATGTATACCATGACACATTCTGTCCAAAATTTGCTGCTTTCAACAGAGCTGGCTTGTAAGTCTGTCCCTGCACTGCCTGAAAGCCTGCATTTAAGGTTGCTTCTAAAGAGCCCATTAAGCCTGCGATGCAGAAAATCACTTTTTCCAGAAAGGCACCAAGTCTTAAACTGAAAACATCGACAGATGAGCAATTTATCCCTTGCATCAGGAGGTTTCCACTGGCTTACCGTGCTAGAAAGATTTAGATGCTTCTTAAAGTACTTGTGTAACTCATGGTAACTGTGGCCCATTATTTACCATCACGCTTCTGATTACGTAAAGCTGTAATTTGTATTAATTGCTATTCCTTCTTTCTGCCACTTGTTACGCGAGACTATTTTTGCTAAATTCGTTATTTTTTTCAGCTTTGGGAAAGTAGCCCCTTTTGAATCACCAAACATATAAATCAGGTATGTATACATGCTTATACTGAACATAATTTACTATTTTTCTAAGCAACCAATACTTTGTCTTGAACTTCATTATGACAGCCCAAAATGACTGAATTCCTGGACTAGGAAATTATATTTCCATCATATTTTATATGTTTCAATACATTCTGTAAAGTAAAATAATTATCTATATTTTTAGAAACTAACATTATGTTAATATAAGCTGCATAGGATGCTCAGAATAAGACTACTATACTGAAGAATTTCAGTTTGAGACACTTCTTCCTTTATATTACATTAAGTGCTTAAGGAGTAAGTAATTCTTTTCTTTTTTAAAGTTTAAATTAAAGAGTTGACAGCTAATTACATATAATCTCTCTTTGCTCTCTTCTTCCTTCCAATACTACTTAAGGTCTTCTCACATTTCCCAATAGATTAACTTTTCTCAATTACAAAGTCACACTGATCCTATTTCATCATCTGTATCAGTTATGAATCCTGGAGGAGGCAGAAGCCAGACTGTAAGAATAAATACAGACAGCCTGTGAAGGTCTACTCCTAAATGCATTAAAAATCCTTCCAATACAACAAGCTGTTGTTTACAGCTATCTGCAGGTAACTCCAGTTAAAGAAATATATTTCCAGTATTCTCTATTTTGGAAGCAAACTCTGAGAAGGTATTCTGAAATCTGGGATTTGCCAAATCAGAATGGTTACATTAATGCTACCGTTAATGTCGCTGCACTGTACCAAAGTAAGATCTCAATATCAAAGAAGGATCAAGTCACATGAGCACAAGTTCTGCAATATTTATGCAGAACTGGCATATGGATAATTACACTTGTGCCAATTTTCATGTGCCTCCATAATTCGGTCACATCATTTCAGTTTCTGTGACTTTCAGTCTTCTGATTTTAGTATTTATTTCAAAACTCCAGGCTTTACAGTTATGTAAATATATATACTCTGATGTATTCACAAATAAATTTAAAACTCTTCTAGCTACAAAAAAAGGCCAAAAAGGTAATGCTGCAGTTTCAAAATCTGAAAGTTAAATTAAAGTTACCTCCAAATTACCTCAAAACTTGACTTTTTTTCTTTTCTTTAAATGTGAGTTTGGAAGCCCCCCCCCCCCCCCCCCCCGCAATGCTTTGAGTTGCTGGTAACAAAGACTAAGTAGTCTTTAACATTATTTATGAGACCTAGAGTACAAGAAAGAAACAAGCAAACCACATACTGCCACGTACCTTTCAAAGCATGCTTTGTCTCCTCTACAGGCAACTCAAACCTTCCCTGTTAATAGACCTGACTAAAGTTTTCTCTGGATCCCTTAACAGTCTTTATATAATTTAGGAAGGAAAGGCCAAAGGAATACCTTTCTGTGATAATGATCGTAACAGGAATCCTTATTTACTAAAATTGTAAGACTTTCCACATGAAACTACTTTTTTCAGTTCCCTGGATTCAACTCGCAAATTTTGCAGACTGAGGAGGAAATATAAATGCAAAAAAAGCAGCCATGGATGTTCTATTTAAACACAGCTTAAGATGCAGACGCAAGGGTACTACAGCTCTTTTTCCAAAGTATCAAATCAAATACAAAGAAACAGAAAAAAATTTTAATAGTATGTTGATAATCTATCATAAATTCTTGACGATATTTAAAAACTTAAGAATATATAAGGTCTGTATAGAATAAAACTAAAATAATTTCTAAAGCATGTCTTAATTTTATATTTAGTTTTTTGGGAACCCCAATAAATGTCTCTCGTGGCATATATATCAGGGCACTTTTCTTGTAACATGTCTCCATTTCGGTTAGGCATTAGCATGATCATCCTGCAGCACAAACAATACTCTACCCTTCAGAAAAAATGAGCCTGACGCCACACTGCTTCTAAGTATTCTGCTGTGTTGCATCCACACGCTTCTGCAAACCTCATTTATCATCCATGCATCAGGCAAAATACACTGCAATTTTATTACATTGCCTAGAAGGAAATCAAACTTATTATCTCATTATTCAAGTGTTCAAATTTAATTTCCTCACAGTTTTTAAGTCTACATTAGCAGCTTATATTTAGTTTAAGCTTCCAGATGAACAGTAAATAATTAGCTCTACATAAAAATGGCCAACCTTGGCAAGATGGTGTCTCCAGTGCTCCGTGCATCACACTATTTTTGTGCTTCCCAAACTTTCAGTTGGGAGTGCTAAATACATGTTCCTATTTGTTTCTGCAGAGGTATACTGCTCAACAGTTTAGTAACATAAGGTTTGACAGCCTGCTTTTCCAATTAAATTATTTAGATGTTATGACAGGTCAGACATTGCCTCTCCTCTCCCCTGCTTTAAAAAAAAGGAAAAAAAAGGACATTTCTAGGAATGTACTTAAATTGTTTTGTGCGGGTAAACACAGTGCTACCTTAAATGGCCTCTGCAAATACACCACTAACTAGTTACAAGTAAAAGCTTCTCCAGATGAGTAACGTAATACAGTTTGGTTTCCTAAGTTCTCTTTGCAGCTGATGAAAGCTTCTGTGTGAAATCCTATTTAAATACAAGAAACAATTAAAAAAATATTCCTTAGCAATTCAATCTACCTCTGTAACATTCCCCCTAAACTTAACTATACACAAAAGTCTTCTGTTTAAATTCAACATGAGTCTTTGAACATTGTACAGAAGAGCTTAACATGAAAACATATCAGAAGGAACTGTATTTTAAAAATCAGCATTGTCATCATTACAAATCAGCATGTATTTCAAAAGCTTGTAATTGATTTTCTTTTAACATATCAAAGACAGCCATAATAAAAGCCACACATACTTCGGAAACTTGTTCTAAACAATAATTGTTATTGTTAACATCTGCTCTAAACACCAGCTAGAATATAAACTTTAATAATGTGGATGAAAATTCCAAGATCCCATCATGACTTTATGAAAAAAATCCGATTTGTATGAAACGTTCCATGCCTGCTATGGAGCCAAAGGCAATTTTTAGCTTGGTTACATTTGAAAAGGAATCCCTGCGGTCTTGGCCAGCTCCACTCCCCTCTCTATCAAGCTGCATTAAAACAAGCAGGCACATAAAAAGGCAGAGTGCCACATTAGTGCCATCCTCCGCTTGGTTCTCTGTGCTGCTGGCTGCTCGCTGAGGACGTGTATAATTTGACACCAGCTACAGGCGTCCCTTTTCCAGCTGGCTGGAAGGGGACACAAGACCGATAAGGGACACCAGCAAACCCCAAATACCATGGGACCAGAGGACATGAAGAGGCATCACAGGTCATTGCAGTGTTGGTACAGGCCTAAATCTTCGTCTAATGAAAATAAGCAACCTTCTTAACCAGAGGAGACTTCAAGTTGAAATGCCTTTCAAGAAAGTTACATGTGCACAAATTGGAGAAATCATGTAGATGGTCTTCCACTTTCCCCTAGCCAAAGGAGCAAAGGAGCAAAACCAGTTCTTTTTTTCACTTGGGTTCAGTGCACAAGCTGAGGCAATGGGATTCACCTGGTTCCTCTAGGGAAAGAAGAGACCTGTGCGGCCAGATTACCCCAGCACACACTGATAGCTTTGCCTCATTCACTGATTAATGTCTATATAATCTTATACTTTTCAATAAAATTATCTGCCTTGATAGGGAGTTACAAATCCAGCCTCCTCCCTAAAAAAAGCTCCTAGCTGAGAGGGGAAGAGGAGAGTAACAGGCAGACCCAACCGCATAAGACAACAATCAGAATCCAGACCGCAGCAGCCGAGCGGCTACTCGAGCAATGGCTGCTTCTCTTCCCTACAAAGGGGATAAAACAGGCGTCTCCTATCGTAATGCATAACTCGCTCGCCACACAAAAATACAGCACGTCTCAATTTGTGAAATGTGTTACAGGGTGACCATCGAGCGTAAGGACTTCTGACAGGCTGCTCAGATTAGGAGACCTGCCTAGCTTTCAAACCCCATCCTGCACAGTGCCAGGGAGCCTCAGCACCCCTGCAGGTCAGAAAAACTAGGAGCAACTCATTATTTAGCTGGCTCTTAGTAAGGACCAGGACTACCCACATACTGCCATGAAAGCTCACCTTACAGCTTCTGGTACAAGCCACATCTTACTGACTTTAGCTTGGTATGTTTTCTCAAGCTGTATCTAAAGTCTTTAAATTTGTCAGTCATTCACCTGAAATAATTTACTGCTGCTTCCGAATTGTTACTTTCTGTTACATCAATATGGCTTTGCAGTCAGTGAAGCAGGTTTATGTCTTAAAAATACCAGAGAGATGGTAATGGCTGCTTCTAAAGCACCATGTCTTATCATGCCAATGAACTTCAAGAAAAGGTGCAGAAAAAAACCTATACTTAAAATCTTATATATAAGATATACTTAAAGCCTTCTACAAGAACTGACTATTTTCTCCCACTCAAAATGCCCCCTTAAAGAAAGATCTCACATCTAGAGGAAGGCAAAGGATCCCAGTCTAGTTTATCTTCAAAGATGACATCATCCATCAGGTCATCCACAACACAAATTTTAGATTTTCAAAAAATGCAGTTGATGTTTTGGAACACAAAATGTAGTAAACTACTTGCTTTACCTAACCATAGATAGATTATTTTCCCATTACATCTCCCCACAAAAAATTTTAATGATACTTCTTCATGCATCATATTGCATTAACAAAGGTTCAACTAAAAAGGCTACTGAAGTTAGCTTTTCTTCTCTTTTTACAAGAGTTTTACATCCAAGTTAGCCCAGTAAATAAGAACTCAAAGTTGGATTATTGAGCCTTGTTTTACTGTATACAAAAATGAAATTATGCTAATATATATAATGCTAATATATTTTCTTAGCTTTAATCCTCTGAGATTATATCAATAAAATACAGAGTCAAAAGAAAAATGAGTCAGAAAAACTTTGAATATATTCAGACTGTATAAAATAACACAGAATGTAGTTCTAGCTGTCTCCAGCCAGTTTACCAACATGTTAATTTTTTTTTTTTTATATTTACACATACACAGAGGTCATAATACAAAAAGATTTGCCTGTAGATCTGAATGTAGCAGTTGAGAAATTAAGTTTTGTCTTTTAACTTTAGGAACTGAAGAAATCTGCACGTTTCCAAGAGTTTTAAAACTCTACAAATTATTTCAAGCAACAAGATTCTTCTCAGATGGCTGTTTGGTATCCAGTAGGTGAAAAATTATATTTAGCTGCAGCTCCATTTAAGTACCTGTACTATCATTGTGACTGCAAGTACAAGCCAAATTCTCCCCCCTCATGTCTTTGCTACAAGTGGTTATCCCTGGCATAGTTAACTACTTTACAGATTAAGGGTTTTCTACTTCTCCAGTCTTCAATTTTATCTTCTACTCTTCATAAAATTAATAGCTGTTTCCAAAGTCTTCTAGTAAGAATAACTTTTCTTTATAACCCATCCTGATAAAGCTTCCAAAACATGCAACATAATAAAAAAAGAAACTATTAAACTTCTAAAACTGTTATCTTAACCCTCTACATTTTAAGGGTGTAGATTAACCCCCCCAATTTCTTTTTTTCTGTAGCATTAGCCAAACAAATTCTTAAAGTGAACTTGAAGTTTTGAACTTAAAGAAACTTTTTTTTTTTTATATTATATCCAGCAATTAGTTTATTGCAGCAAAGACACCAACTTCACATCATTAACTCTCCAACCATCAGCTGATCCCTATTGTCTGGCATTTACTACAACCCACAACTGTTATTTCTTTAAAGCCCTTGAAACCGCATTTGTTTCCATATACGGAGTAGGGAAAGGTTTTGGACAAGTAGTCTATCTGAGACTAGAACAAGAGGCCTCTGAAGATGCTTCCATAGCACAAGCACTCCATACCCAGACGTATACCTCCCACATCAACTGAGCAGCAACCCATCTCCTCAGGGAGCTCAGCAATTCCTCTGATCAAGTAAGTGATGGATATTAGTGTGCTCCACTGGTCCCTTCCAGAAGCATCAAAAGCTCGATTTTGTCATGCTTTGTCCAAAGATGAAGCAGCAGTGATGCCACAGAGCCACAGAAACTTTTATGTCAAACAGCATTTTAATTTATTTGATTAAAATATTTATCAAATAAGGAACTTAATCCAGCACTTGAGTAAAGAAATGAAGGATGGGAAAAGAAGTATGGAAAATGAGAGGGTGAGGACAGGAAAGGCATGCATTGTACAAGTTAGGAGATCCCTCCACAAAGTTAATACACCGTTTTTATACTTAAGAGGAAGGCTAATGATAAGACACATTGCAACACAAGTTAGGATTTTAATCTAAAGACAACTTTTCTCATTAGCTTCAGAAAGTGTTATCATTTTGCCTTGGTTACAGATTGAAATACAAATCGTGCAAAGGTTTTATAATTTTCACAAATTGGACTGATAAGATCCCAGACTTCTGACAGCCAAGTAACTGGCTCAACAAGTGTCATCCCATGGAGGATCTCAGTAGCTCTCCTCCCCCAGCCCCTTTTTACCAAAGGGATAAAAAAAATACAACAGAAATCTGTAAGATGTCATGCTTAACTTCATCCATCCAGGCAACAGTGGAAAACTAATAATTCAAAAACAGCCCTCTCTCTGAAGACAGACAAAAAACAGTGCAGAGACTGTACTTTACCTATTGGTATCATACTGGAATGTAAAGATGAAAGGCATTTTAGTCGAACAACAAAGCGACCCCTCCAATAACATAGAAAAACTAGTTTCATTAGTTCGTCACTGGGACCAACTTACATTTAGACACAAGGTAGCTCTTCTACTGTCTCTCCCTTTCAAATACAACTTGTGTTAAAAACCAGTAACATTACAGACTCAACTCCTCAAAGTTAGCAAATGCTGAGCTGAGATTGCCTGCAGAACTTTACATTATGCCCCTATATGTGCACTATAATACAGTCTCTAATTACATGATCACTGCTTTAACTTTCTAGAGAACAGACTGCATTATATTGTTTTCTTATCATTAATCAGTGATCTTAAGTCTCCATGTCTTACTCATTTGACCAACCTGAAATATTAAATTCTCAGTTTCCCTTACTAAGGTTTTAATTATGTTAAGCACAATAAAGTTATTCATAAATATTCAAAATTGCTTCAATGAGATGAGGGAGTGGTGTAAATTTCATTTTACAGATAGAGGCAAAAAGTTAACAACCAGAAGTCCTCATTCTCTTTAGCTGACGTGTTTTGTTCCTTTAGCTCTGCTTTTCCAGGATACAGGACGCTTAGTTTTGTACTTTAGAGATTCATAAGATAGGCACCAGTGATGGCAGCTCTAACACCAAAATGCTCACACACACACACACACACACACTTCTCCATACAGGAAACTACCGCACACTTCTGAACAGATACGATGTTACGAGTTAATATTGAAATTTGTTTGATTGCAAAGTCTGGGGAAAAGAAAGACATCAAGCAACCGCTACTTTCGATAGAATACCTGAAGTTCTCAGCTGGCCACCAAGGGACCAAACAATGCTATATTCATAGGAGAACAGGAGGAATGCTTTCCCTTTCCAAACATTCAAGAGCAAAAAAGGTGAGAACAGTTTTTATCTAGAACACTTGAGACAGTATTTTGTTGGGGCTGGCACTCAGCAGTATTGCCGTGTCAACCTTTGTGTTGTGGTTGTCCAAGGTGAACCAGCTGTTAGACTCAATGTTCTTTGACAATAGAGAGAGGCAAAAGTATTGGCCTTTGCAGGAAAAAAACATGGTCCCTTCCTTGCATTTCTGGTTTGCTGCATTTTCCTGGCCCCGACTGCCAGCATGTACCAGCTAAACTACCACTTAAATACCTTGGAGGAGGAAAGAAGGCTTACAAGCAATTGCATTATTAAAGTAACTCAAACACAAGTTTTTAGAACAAAGCATCATTTATATCCCATTAGGCACATATCAGATTATAGAATCTGTCCCTTGCTTTAAGACCTCTAACATCTACTCTCTCCTCACTTAGACTTTATTTTTAGGTAGCTATAGATAACCTCATATAAATACATCTGGCCCAGGAGGAACTAGCTGCAATATGCAACTTTTACTGACTTATTTTGTTCTTATTCTCTACCTTCCCCTTCCCCAACCAAGATTCTTCATTTTCTCTCATGGGCAATATCACTCTTTCCTTTCTCAAAATGGACTGAGCTCCACTGTCTCATATGGGCAACTGAGACTTGATTCAAATACTGTGATGCGGCTTACGTGCCATCATTATCTGTACTTTCATCAGTGCAAACTCAGTCGTAACGTAAACTTTAAAGTCTAAGCACAGACAGTTGAAAACTTTGTAACTGTGGTACACTTCCTAGTTGTTAAAAAGAATAAGAGTAAAAAAAGTGAATGTACACACATTTCGTCCCTCATCCTCCGCATCCTACTTGAAGGCAAATATCATTGAAAAACTATGCTCTGCAAATGTATTTTCCAGTGCTGAATAATCAACAAACTCCAGAAAACTACTGCAGTTAATGTTATTAAAAAAAAAAAAGTTCTATTAAATGGACCATTTAAAATCATTGCATTAAATACTTTCCCATTCTGACAGGGTATTTTGAAGCCTGACTCATAGTTAGGATTACAGCATTTGAGGCAGGCAACTGAAAATGGAAAAGCTAATGCCCATCAGCCTAGCTATTTTCTATATACTGTTTGTATATTAGCATTTCAAAGGATCTCTGAATTAGAAATCAGCCATCTCCAGATGTACAGTGGGACTCCAGTTACTCCAAAAAAATGACAAATTATGTCAGGAAATCCAAGAAAAACTAATCGGTATTTCAAAAAAATACTTAATGCAATGGTTAATGACTATGTTATTATAGCTTGCAAAATGCTTTTTAAAATCACAAGTGATGATTTAAAAATGCTCACACACACATTTACGCTTATGGCAACGCACACAGACTCATCTTGGAAACTGCTCGTTATTACATGGGTAGTCAGAATCCATACTACAGCAGATTTTGTGCATTTTACGTATGCGCCCGTACAAAAAAAAAAAAAATTTCTAACTCTTATTCCTCTGTTTCTCAAAACAAATAAGCAATGTAAGGTTATAGTTTAGAAGTTAGCTGGTGTTACCAGAAGCCAGACAGAACATTCATTTCTAGGTGAACAAGTGTTAGTACTCATTCATATTTTGGCACAAGCTAGTTCATTAGCAGCTTGATAGTAAAAGCAGAACAGCAGTTTTCTGCAATAAAGACCTACTATGCTATTTGAATACAAAGCATGTTTTGGACACGGCAGAGAAAGGGAGTATTTTAAAATATGAGGTAGAAAATGCACAATTTTCCATTCTGGTCCCTCAAAACATGTAGTCGAATACGTCAGAGAAACAAATTTACACAGATAAAATGTAACTAACTTCCTTGGGAATAGGTTTCCATTTTGCAGATGCATTAAGAGCTGAGTCTTGGAAGTAAGCACTTGGGAGAATGCTGAAGGCTAGTTTGTTTTGTTTTCTCTGAATATTTGTTGCAGGGAATAGAGGCTCTTTAGAAGAAATATGGTTTTCTGTTGGCCCTCATTTTTCCCAGCAGACAATAGCTGCTACTGTCCAGCGTTTAAATGACCTTTGCCCTGTCCTCCTACTTTGTTTCCCTTAGGAATGTCATTCATCCTTTTGTAACACATTGAAACTCATTATTGCCTTCTATTTTCCTGCCACTTTTGTTCTGGTCTTTAAAAGAGAACGTATACGCTGTTTCAGTCTAAGAAAAAAAAATAAATGAAAAGGAAATCATTAGGACTTGGGAGAATGCTCAGAGACAAATATTCATGTTGTACTCCAATGTAACCTGAAAGAGTTTTTACCCATAAACTTACCAAAAGTAGTTAGTGACTTAGTGAACTAACCATAGACACAATGAAATAACACATTAAAATACAAAATTTAAGGATATTTCTATTTTCTCTCATTATTTCTTCCTTCTCATTGCTCCCCTATCTTCATCAACATTTCATCATACATTCATAAGGGAAAAGGGGTTGCTCCCCCTGCCCATCTCAGACCAACCTATCTGTGGTCTTCATATACTCACGCCTTTCCCTAGGAACTCTGAATTTACTTAGTGGACACATAACCCTTATCTACACTAACAGAGTTTTCACAACATATTTCCATTGTTCCCATTGCTGCTTCTGAAAGACTGGCACTGAAGAACAAAGGCAGACCTCCCGCTCCCGTAACACGCTGATGCAGCTCAAGCAGTATTAGCAAAGACTGAGCTTTTTTTTGATAACCACTCCTCACGTATACGGAGGTACGGCATGTTTCTTTGAAAAAGCACCTGAAAAGAATAATTTTAACTTAAGAGTCTAAAATACAAATGACCTTCAATTTCTTTAAGTACTATAAAATAACAGCATTTCACAGCCAGCAATACAGACTAATAACATTTTCCTTGACCACAGCTCTTTGCCTAAGAGTAGTAAAGATATTAGTAATAAAATACAAAGCCATCGAAAGATTATAGAATGGCAGCTGCAAAAGCTCAAAATTTTAAACTACCTACAACTCCTACATACTAAAATATACTTTGGTAATCAAACGTAACTCTCAGAAACATATAGAGTAGGGATACAAAGATCAAAATAAGTGTTTTGAATAATCCTTTTTAAAAATTAAAAAGGAAAAACTTACTGTTACAGAGACGATACAAAACATTATTAACAACACTGTTCACATTGACAATTTAGTCAACCCAGTGAGAAAGCTCTGCCAAAAAAAAAAAAAAAATTAAAAGGTTTCTAGAGGATGTGGATGAGGAGACACTGAAAAGATTCAAGATTACAACCATCTACTATGAACCAGCAACCCTGGAGGGAAAAATATTTCTTCTCCTTTTCTTTTAGTTCACCAGATATTTCTCCCTGTGCCTGTGCTACATGCTAGCAAGAAAAATGAAGTCTTTGTTTCCCCTTTTCCTTTTATTTATAGTTCTGTGGCTCCAAAAGCTCGCAGTCTCATGCAATGAAAACTGCCACTGGAAACATTACAACATCATGTCAAATCACGCAACAAGGTACTTCCATATCATGTCAAACTGCTTGCTGTGGAAAACCAGAGGCCTCTCTTATAAAAGGATAGCTGATATGTTGAACACGGTATTTCATTCTTTATCCTTTTTCTTTTCAGCTTTTTTCAATCCCACTTAATAACCCAGCTGCCAGTCTCTGTACCAGAGTCACCAGCGAGAGGGTTTCACACAACCGTGTTAGCCGATTCCTGCTGCCGAAGCTAACATCGGGATTTAAAATGGGCCCCCCCTCAATCCATCCCTCAGTTCAGAACATCTTAACTTTTGCAAATAAATAGGTGCAAAGATCAGCCCAAGTCATTTACAGCTTTGCCAACTGGCTCCTCATTCCTCAGGCTGAAACCCTCGGCAGTTTAGCAGAGCTGCTCTTCTTGTCCGTCTTCCAGCTGCCTGCTGGGATGAGCAATATTTACCATCTTACTCTTCAATCAGAGGGCAACAAATAACAGCACGAGTTAAAAGGGGACCAATTCCCATTCTGACAGGAGTATTTGAACTACTGTCTTCAGGGGAAAAATTCAAATAGCCTCCTACATACTCACCAAAACTCCACGTAAGAGTAACTTTAATCTTTCAGATGCAACAGTGAAAAGCTCCAGCCACTTCAGAGGAGAAGCAGTCAACAGCCTAACAGCGTGCGTCGTCTCTACAGCCCAGCTGCTAGCAGCACAACAGAAACCTGCTCTGCCGCGAGTTGGCTTTCTGGAAAACTGTTCAGCATTTTAATGCTGTAACGCAACAACGTGAGTCACCCTCTTCGAGGGCATCGTTTCATTTCAGATTAATAGGAACCAAGGAAAAATTACAATTTACAATTACAGTCTTAAATTTTACGTTCGTACGTGAACGTTTGCGGTTAGATGCGCGCAGGCCTGAATGCTTGCAAAACAGTGTAAAGGACGTGTAGGAGGAACGTTCAGGGGGTGATTATACCCACTCCTGCAACTAAAGACAACTCTACCTAGCTAGTAAAAATCAAAGTTTTAGGCCTTCTTCCAGCATGCAGATGAGGGAGGACTAAATTCCTTTTAAATAATACTGCTTTTACAAGTTGATATGGCTTACATGTTGTGATCACCTTCAATCAAAAATGATTTTTTATAAATAATGAATTATAAATTCTTTTCTGCACAACCCCACATGTAAGGTAACATAAGCACAATCCATCAGACAAACAGTAATTTTAATCATGTTTAGTGTGATTTGAACTGCACTCAATTTTTAGGTTGCAAGAAGTATAAACCATTAATAGTTTTCTCCTTAAAGTATCACATCTATTCTAAATACCTCTAACGACAGGTAGAAAGGCAACAAAAGTTTTGGCTACTACTAGATGACAAATAATGTAAACTAAAACCACAAGAATGTCTAATTAAGAAGAATTGGAAAAAAGAAGGAACTTGCTTCAGTTTGCTTTATTCCTTTACTAAAACAGGTAATTTTTTGAAGCAAAACACTGGGCAGAAGTAAAACTAAAGTGTATTGTGTCCGGACATTTTACAATAATTAACAAATTGAAACTTCAAAAAAGAACCTAAAAAGTCAACCTACTTTAAACTTGCCTGCTGGAAGTTCCCAGTACGTAGGAAACAAGTCTGCTTTTGAAGGACAAGACCATAGTATGAGGCATACAGCTGACTGATAGACTGTACACTTTTCCCATGTTTCAATGAAGAATAAACTTGAAGAAAAACCCCTTAATTTTTACATTTCTTAATTCAAAAGTTAAATTTACCCAAAAAAAATGTAGTCAAAGGTGGCGGTCATTTAAAACGTTCTCACAGAATGTAGAAATTTCTGATTTTGGTGATTTAGGGGCTTTACCTCAAGTAGCAAACAAGCTTAAAAAAACCACCCTCAGTTTAAACAAAAATATTGGATGCTACAGCTCACGGTTTACATTTTCTGTATCAAAACTTGCCTAGAGCAACCCAAAATATTCACTCCTATTTTAGATATTTGTAGTTATTCATAACAGCACCAGATGATAATAGTTAGACTTCAAATAAGGAAAGCAAAACCTTTGAATTTTATCACTCATGATCATTAGCGGCGACAGGGCATAATGTTTCTTGTGCTTCGTCTGATCGCTTGAGCAAAATTTGATAGCATCTTTAACACCATACTCTGAAACAATGCATACCTACTGACTTTTAGGAAAGATTATACTGCAGAATTTTTACAACTAACGTGGTAATGTACACAATCGGTTATTTCAACTCTTCCTGTTCCATAGGATAAATCTTTCTGTATTTAACTGCCAGATTGCATAAACTAGTCCAAAATAAAGCATCAAGCTCTGTGGGTAAATCATGCTTATTACTGATTAATTTAAAAATAGCTGGCCTTCAAAAAATCACCATGCCAAGGAAAAAAAAATCCTATTTGTACAAACGGTAGCAAACCAGTTAGAAGAAACCTCTTTATCTACCACCTATCTTAGGAAACACTTGATATAAAGTTAAATTTGTACAGCTAAAAATCTCAAAAAAAAAACAAATCAAGAAATTAACCAAGCAGGGAAGTTTGATTCTTCTCTATTATGTATTATAACAAATAGAAAACATTACATTGAAACTTGGGTAATCTCTTTTCAAATTTTTACTACTGCTGTAAGGTACTATACGTAATCCACAGCATGATCTGCAGTGATTTACTATGTATTTGTCATGTGACTGATTACGGTTTTATCAATCTAAGCACAGTAAATCAAAACACACATGTATCCAAGGTTTTAAAAACTGTATTATAAGATGACATAATGCAAGTAATTAAAGATTGCACATGAAAAAGGCTAAAGACAAGACTGTATGCTAGTTTAATTATAACTTTCTGAGGTGAATACTCAACCGCATATTAGTAAAGGTGTACACATACAGCTAGAACAAGAAAAAGACTATTTTTCTGTTTACTGAATGTATAATAGAAATACTTAAACATTAATAAAAAAAATTTCACAAACACACCACCCTATACAGTTAACCTAATTTATGCTAAAAAAAAAATCTGATTTATATTGCTATAATCTACAGGGGTTTTGTAACCAATTTTGCCAAGACTTGCCTATGCTTTTTTAATACTCTGTTTGCCATTGGGAAATTTCTATTCATTCCGTTTCATCAGTACAATGATTTCCATTTCAACAAGCATGTAGATACAATCTTTAAAAACTCATTTATGAGTAAGCAACCTTAATTTCTTGTGTTACAGAGTTCAAGAGCAAGATACATCATCTGAAAAATACCACACAATATTCTAGCATAAACACCATCAATATGCAGTACTTCCATGTTTGAGATTCCTTATCTATTACACCCACAAAGGAGATCTAAATGTGTTAGAAATGGAATGTTTTCTAAGTATACAAATTATACGTGCTCATTTCATTAAAAAACAGAAAGAGATATGCAGGGTTTTTTGAATGACAAATATCCAATAGAAAACAGATCTAGTCCACTTACAACTTGAAAAAATATTTTTCAAAAATCAAACTAGGCCTCAAAATACAATTAGAAAAGTCATGTCAAAAAAACAGCTCTACTTCCGTTTGCTACTACTAGCTATCTCATTCACTGCTTTAGTAACTCAAGTAATTTACAATTTCAGTAACAAATACCTGCTTATGTAAAACTGTACTACTTTTAAGACTTGTTTCAGGTGTAGTAATTTTTTTGTTAAAAATTTAGCATAAAAGAAAGCACATTTCATGGATTTAATAAATGAAAAATAATTTACTTCACCAAGCTTTCTGTAAATTACAACAATTGAGAGATTTAATTGCATAAGCTACAGAAATGCATAATTTCTCTTTTAGGGCATCTGGATGTTCCCTCATCCCAGTACTTAAATGCAGCACAAGATAATTTCTGACCCCCCTCAATCTTAGGTACAAAGTAAATAAGCAGTGGACAAAGTTTAAAAAGAAAAAAGAGGTATTACCTTCATTTCACAGATCAAGAACTAAAGACTAATTCATCCTCTCTGGAAGACATTACTACAGCATGTAAAATGTTATTGCCTCTGTTTTCTACTCCACTTTCATGCTGCAGATTATTGTCCATTTGGCAAGGACAACAGGAAAAAACCCCATGTGCTAGCTCATCAGCAGGCAGAGTTCATAACTTGCCGATTAGCCTGAGCTGACTTTGTCACTAACCTTCAGCAGAAGGCAGGAGTGATAACAGTTTAAATTGCCACAGATAAACCTGTCAAAGATCATGCAGCTCACAGAGAGACTAAGTGATTTGCCCAATGTCATATATTCAGCTTAAGAGCTGGAACTTAACAGTATCTCACAGTCTTAACTACAAGATAGCATTCATTAATGCATTTTATTATTGAGGGCAAAAAATGAAGTTCCTGAATTCATCCTGTAATTTTCAGATTTTTATAAGTGCTCCCAGTCTTTCTTTCTTTTCCATAACGTACAACTCCACCCAAGCCTACAAAAAGCTACAAAACCTCCACAGCCTACCTAGAATACTCTCCCTTGCAAGATACAAATTTTGTCAAATTCATGCACGGCCACATTTTCATATGGCTGGCTTAGGGAGCAACCTTGACCACATGAACCTGAACTGAAAGAATACCGTCAGGTTCACTCAAGAGCTACGATATATGGTCATCTCATTCAGCAAATTCAGCTGAGTTGACTCTTTTTTTCCCAAAAGTAGTATGTTTATTCTGCCTTTTTTTTTTCAAAAGTACGAGTCCATCAGCAAAGGAAAAAACCCCTGATAAATAGAAACCAAAAAAAGAAGCAATAACAGAACTGTTATACAACCACCCTGAAACTGGATAGTTCATTGGATATAGCATTGGACAGAGATTAACTTTGCTCAATATTTCTCTTTTCATCTGCCCATGAAATAAAAAATGCATTTTTTTTCAATAAACATCAAACAATCTAATGTCATGACATAATATTTCATGATTTCCTCCAAAAATAAACCGCATTTATTCAATACGTGTACTTGAGCTTACCACAACAAAAAGTACACTGGAGATGGTGATTCATCTCTATTGGTTTCTCAAACAGTGAAAGAACACAAGAAAAAAGCACCCTATAAAAATCCCAACCACGATGCGTAGCACTACAAAGGTCCCTACACATATGTAAAACCAAAGCATGGAAGAAAACTGCCAATATGGTAGGAAATACGAGTGTACAGGACAGATAATGTATTCAGAGGTACCTTGTATACATAACATTGACTGAACACATAAATATACCAATATTTATGAATGTATGAAGACACTAACTACTGAACATAGGAGTATACTGATAGTGTTGCTGTGCCTCCACCTTCACACACACACTGAAGTAAAAACAACTTTCTAGTACAACCTATTATTTGTTTGAAAGGAAATAATGGGCTTCAATCGTACCTCTGAAAACAACATGTTATTTTCACAGCTTGCTATACTTATTGCAATGGACAGTAAGAGAAACTACTCTGATAAAGTTTAGCAGAGAAGGGAAGTTAAAAACCAAACGAGTGGCATGTAAAACGCATCTTGATTATGGGAGAGAGAGTCTTATGAAGGTACTTGTTGAGAATTACCCGCCTTATCTCCCCATCTGCTGGAAACAGGATCTAAAGGGCAATCCAATTCATTAAATATATTTTATAAAGTATTTTGGTATCATAATATAATCTTTCTACTTAGGGGTCAGACTTTAATGGAGAATCCAATGGCAAGAAAAAAAAATACACCAGGAAAAAAGGGTGATTGTTAAAATGCAGATATAGTCTTAGGTGCAACTAATAGAAGATTATTTCTTGTCCCTCTTCCCCACAAAAACCTAGGAATACTCGCATCACCTCTCTTATAAAGAAGTATAACTTGCCATAGGTTTATCCACCAAGTGAATCACTAATAAGATAATAAAAATTCTTATTTGATAATACTTTATTGTGCCTTTTCAAGAGTTGTGTATGGAACGTGTACATTGAAACTAATTCTCGGTACCTTCACTTATATACTTATAGAAAACAAGAAATATTTATTTTGCCACTGCAGCAATTAATATTTTCCTACTACTGCTCAAGTCATACATTTTTAAGAGCCATGTTTAGGTTATGTATTAAGATGCAACATGGACCTGAAATCTTGATGGATCAGGTAGGTCTTTCCTTATTTATACCACTTAAGACTACAATTCAACCTATTATTCCAGGCTCCTTCATCTACATATTAATTTATAAATGAAACCATTCCATTCAAGATGAAGGCAGCAATATGCATAGCCCATTACTGCCACACCTCAGAATATTTTCAGGGCAGAAACTACAGAATAGCTCATAGCTCGTGTCCTAGTAATTTCCCAAATAAGTCCTGAGTCAAAAGTATTACTTAAAGAAGCGATTTCTACAGTAGCTTGGAATCCTAAGCTCTCTAAGCAGCTGACACATCAGGTTTTCTTTTACGAGGGATATCTCCCCCACATCATTTGTAAGGAAGCTGAATAGTAGCATAGAATGTCGTCTTTGCCAATGAATACTTAATCTCACATTATTTTATATTATCCAGCATTGATTTTTAAGAGGTTTATAGTAAAATAAAGCTTTAAGTCAATTTTGAATATTGAAACTAAAAATTACTGTTGAACACAAAGACAGTATCTGAAAGCAAATATAAGTTATCTTAAAAAAACTAAGACAGTAAGCTGACTAGAGGCAACTCTTGTTCACCCAGTCAGCATGCTGACACCTCTTTCCCTTCCACCTTCTATTTGAGTTAATCAAATAGACTGATTTTCACTTGGGAAATCCAGATTAATCTAAGTACCTTCAGGCATTCATTTAAAATTTGTTTTCTTAAAACTGCCCTCTGAAGTCACTGAGATGTTTTTTAAGAAGCAAAAAAGATATAAACAAAAAACCCAAACCTTTAAAAAAAACAACAAAAATACTTTTCTCACTGTGAGTGAAGACCTGCGTAACATACAAGTGATTTGATAACATTTTACCCACAATGCAGTACTCAGTCTACAGACGATCTTTAGCCATGGCTGTTTCATGCTTTTGTGCCTGATTAAAAATTTCGCTTTTTATTACCTTATATCTATTTCAACTGTATTATATCAGAATTTTAGCATATTGCCACCAGCAGCACTTACTATGCTCACCGCATTCAGCATTAAAGCAAACTTCAGTTTTACCTTTGAGAAATTAAGGAGAGAATACCAACCCCCGTACTGATTTGGAGGCATTTTTATCAAGTAATACTAAATGTATCAGGTTGTCCTGAATCAGAGACGTGTATCAGCCCTGGTAGCTGCCTTACTCCCTGTTCATTTTCTACTGACCTTCTGCAATTGAGTCCATTTTTTTTTTTCTGGCGTGCCCTGAACAAGAGGGTGGAGACACCCTAAAGCTCTTCAGCCTGCAGGATGGTGGATAGGGCCCACCCTCCAGAAGCAGAAGAGTCTACAGCTCCACAAACCGAGAATAAAAAAAAAAAAAAATCAATGTATTCTGGGAAGTACTCAAGTCACTGAAATACTTGGTAGTTTTTTTGCTGCTGCTGTTTTGAGTGACCACCCTATTTTGGGGGGAGTTTTTTGTTTTTAAAGAAAAAATAACTTTTGAAGGAATCATCAACATAACCATTTAAATCTAGGAGAGGATTTCAAACTGTGACCACCAGTGAAATACTCCTCTACAATTCACGATTAGCTCACTCAGCTGTGGAAAGGCAGGATTTCAGACACGTGCTGCTTTTCAGTGCTACCTATGGGCTAGCTGCAGTGGGTTGCTTTTGGAATACCGGTCATTGGGAAACCTAAATCAAAGCTGAGCTACATGATCGAAGCTGCAGTATCTAGCATCTTAACAGCCAAGTTTTTGTCAGTCCAGCTAAAGACCTTAAGAATATAAAACACAATTGGGTCAGAGCGCCAAATTTGATGTCGCCCGCCTGACTGCAACAACAGGCTTCTGCAGAGCAGCACGTGGGATAAACATCTGCCCGCTGCAAAAAAGGTGCCTAAAATTAGTTTCAGAAGATAGCATTTAAATTAAGATCTCTCACCAGTAATTGTCATGGAAAGCACGCTGAATTTCAACAAGAGCAAGTGTGGGGCAAGGCTTCCATTAATAATTTTTATCATTAAATCTACTACTATTAAGTCTATACTCACAAAGACTCTACTACTTATTAACAGTTCTTTCTCATCTCAGTAACATACTAGATTAAGAGATAGATGAATAGTTTTACTGTTAAAGTGCTAGAGGCTACACTTAGTTTTTGACAGTCACAGCAGTTCTGATATGCCTTGGTGGCACATTTCATTGCAGTGTTATCGTTACTGACTGAAAAATCCAAACACCAAAAGCACACACAGGAAAACGCTGGTGGATAGGCTTCGCATTTAACGGTCTTGTCCATTCGAGGATGATTCACTTCAGAGAAGCTTCCAGCACAACTTCACTTACAGTAAAAATTTCTCCTAATTTTGACACCCTTGGTCTAAGCAACGTCTCAAGCAGAGTACTGATGTAAGCTAGAGTCCAGTGTTTTGGGTTCGCCCCCCAGCCAAGAACAGCCTGGGTCATACCCTGGTAATAACCTTGGCAGCACGCTCTTCTGCTTCCATCACTGCCAATACTAATGAGACAGAACTAGACGTGAGAGGTTTCTTAGAAACTTGGCGCTGATGCTGCCTGGCTAGAACTATCTGTAATGCTTGTACTAATTATTCCTGAGTAGATTAGACCAGAGAGTGCCAAGCCAGCCCAGTAGCAGCCCTCTCTATGCACACTCTGTTTGGTGACCACATTTCTGAATTCAAAAAGACATTAAATGGTTGACACCAACACAAATTGCAACAAAGCTATGAGTTTAAGAATCGTTACAGCTGTCATAAGACAATCATCACTGAAGCGCCTTGAATACAAGGGATTAAAAAAAAAAAAACCCTCAAGCAATACATAAAAGTAATTTACATAAATAAAAAAATCAAGTGATACCTAAAAAAATAGTTTTATTAAAAAAAGGCAAACAGTAAAATACCCCCATAAGAATCCCAGTTTTGCTTTTTATTTGAAATATTGCACAGAGTAAATGAAGAACGTGGAAAAAGAACAAAAGGATGATTTCTACACACCAGCAGTTCAGCTTTCTAGTGCCAACATTTTATATAGCACATTACAGTCACTTTTATGCCCTCATCCACATGCGTCGAGTAGAACAGTTAGTGTTCATCTAGAGCCATAATATGAGTATGCACTTGTACTTCTCAGTACTACTACATTTGTACAGCCTCAGTTGTTCTCTCTCCTTGGAGGTAGAAGACTGTGGTTCTATTTTGCTTTTTTAAAAAAAGGAAACAAAGGAATATTACACTGCTCAGCGATTCATTTTAAATACAGATTTACTACTCAGGCATTCAAACACTTGGTGCTGTAACATAAAGCACACAAAATTTAATCATTTTTTCCCACCACCTAGAAAGAACATACCTGACACTCATGTCTTAAGAGAAGAACATTGAATCAGAAAAAGTTAAAGGCTACATACAATGTGCAAGGTCATAGGAAAAACTGAAGTCCACATACATTTCAATGCAATTTGCTGGTTATTATTATTTTTAAGGCAATAATATTACACTGAAATTACTATTTTTGTTATTTTTCCTTCAAATTCAATAGCAGACATATAATCCCCACAAGATCACAGCTAACCTGAAATGTAATATTCAGTTATGCATGCTTTTAAAGCTGTCTTTTTAAAAGCGATTTAACTTGTGAAAAAAAACTTAATTTATGCTTTGATAAGTATTAGTTTCTTTCAAAACAATAATGCTCCACCATCTGAGAGTTCATCCCAAGAGATACTATTTTCTCATTAAAAACAGAAATCAGAAACGAACTGTTTTCTCCTAAATTAATCTCATCTTTACTTTACAGAGGAAAATGAGAAATGTCACAGCTAAGCCAACACAACCAACCAATGTTATGTTCCCCATCTGATAGTCAAAAAATAGAGGAAAACCACACTTCGAGCCATACTTAAGTTTGTGCTTTCTAGACAAAATATACAATCAGAATTATTTTGTCTCATCAAATACTTCCTTGGGGACACAAACAAGGAGATTAAGAAAAAAAAAAGAAAAAGGTGCTATTTCCATAAAAAGTGTCATTAGTACCTGCAATACACGATCCAACATGACATGAGATCCAACCACCAAACCACAGATGTCTCGGCATGGATTCTCTTTAACCTCTATTACAGCACTGAAAGGGACAGCAAAACAATTCTCTGGCCCAATGACCCAAGCACTCACCTGGGATGCAGGCAGTTGGGCTTTAATCCTTTTCTCAGTGGATATTTTATTTTCACAGAGCAGAACAACTTCAGTTTTAGAAAGAGGGCCAAAAGTCTACATGATTAGGCCAGTACGATCACCAGTACCAATCTTCACAGTACGTTAAATACTGAACAAAAGCCTGAATTACCTTAATTAAGGTGATTCACTTAAGGCAGATTTAATGCATACTGACAAAATGACAAAACAGGAAAAACAGGGGACTTCTGTATCCAATGCTATTTTTTCCAGCGTCTTTGAAAAACGTTGTGTGCAAAGACGAACAAAAAGCATAGAGATAAAATACGAAGTATTTGTTAGCCCTTGATCTGAATGGTTAGCCAACTTTCATAGGTCCTTGCTGGCTTACTTCCATTAGAAAGACAAAATGATAATTCAAAATAGTATTTACCAAGAACATTCATAAAATCATGATTCTCCAAAAACACAATGACCAAGAAACAGCACCCACATACTCTGCAATTGTTAGTGCTACCAGCAAGTCCTGTGCTCTCTGGGAGTGTTGTCTGGTGCCTTGATGGTTAATGCAGAGCTCTGCTTCTTTTTTTCCTTCTTTTTAACCCTCTCAGAAAATCCATTTTTCTTCAGGCACTAACCAATGACCCAGCTCCGGTATTTATGGTCAGTTTTATCAGTCCTCATGGGGTAGTCTCCCCGGTTCCAGATTTATTATGCTGATCAACGCCTTTAGCAGCAGCTTCTATTGCTTCAGCTACCACAGGAACACTAAGACCAGTGTCCCTCTAATGAAGGGTATCTACTGCACTTGTTGATTTTTACCAGATCTGTTTTCATGGAAGCCATTAACACTCTTCTGTATTCCAACAGAGTAT
The DNA here is from genome assembly GCF_047370975.1 of Nipponia nippon. Taxonomy (NCBI): domain Eukaryota; kingdom Metazoa; phylum Chordata; class Aves; order Pelecaniformes; family Threskiornithidae; genus Nipponia; species Nipponia nippon. The sequence continues at coordinate 42,639,812 of NW_028262380.1, read as the reverse complement.
TTTCCTACGTATATTTCAATAGCAAAGTTCAAAACTGCAATTTTATTTCTATAGCTACAAGACCTTGAAAAATATAAGCACAGTGAGTGTTTACATAAAACTACTTCGGACCGATTTCTTCCATTAAACTTAATGCTGAATAGAAGAAAGAAATCTGCAGAAAGTGTTCTTTTTTCAAAACACAGCACAAATCAAATGCTGTTTCATCCACTGAGTACCGCTACTAAGACATTCACATTCATTTATCCTAATACAAAGCAACTACCTTCTCCGAAAACAAAGCACAGTTTGGCATCTAACGGTACGTTCCGCCAAGACTTCAGTAATGGAGTCTGCACCCAAAACCAGAGCTCCGTGGTGCTGACAAAGCCCTGCCATTTGAATTCTGTTTGGTGCCGAGTTTGGTCTGCCTTTGTACAAAGGAATGGGCTTTCCCTAAGTCAGAAAACTACACTCTACCAAAGCTTCATTGACTCTACCTCTTTCCCCAAAATGAAACAAGCAGAAAGAATGTTAATGTGAGATTTTAAACACATTCATGCATTCAAACCTAGAAAAATTAGCACATAACTTGATTTCGGCTTATCTGAAATCTTACAAATTCTTACTAATGTTCTAGCTTTGAGAACCAGAGGTATTTGACTTCCCGAGAATTAAATGCTGTTTCTAAGGAGATGTGGGGTCCTAACCTTACATTGTAAATAGCAGTTAGAAGAGAGTGCCATGATTTCCTAAACGAGACTGCAGCCAACATCCAGAGGGTGAGGTTATCTGTTTAAGCATGAAGAGGATTTCTCCAACATCATAAGGTACCTTACGCAAACAAACTTACGAATTCCTGGAGGCAACTATTTAAAATTTGTTTGAAACACATGATTTGGAATACTTTGTTTTCCATTCACTATAGGCAAGATTAACTAAGCCCAGCCATCGAATATGCTGTGGTTACTGCATACTGGCCTACAAGACTTTTCGAGCTATAAGACGTCTAATTACAACAACCAAGTTAGTGCTTCAGTTTGATTCAGATAAACCACCTTGAACTTCAATCTGACTATATATATCTAAGTGAAGCTGCACTGAAATCCCCTTGTAAGCAGATGAAAAAATACACACACGGACTTCTTTTGAGGACTATGCCTCTGATTATTATAAATCCATGCCCTTCCATTACTGCAAGTACAAAATAGGCTCGAAAATAATTTTATTTCTTCTTTTTTAACCATTTCTAATCTAAACTCTATTTGTGACCTGAGCAGTACACTCCAGACAAAAATATGCATCCATTCAGACAACCACAGCCTACAAAAACCAATAAATAAGGGCATAAACTTCAATTAATCTATCTCATTAACTCTCATAACTCCCATCAACGTCAAAAAGTAAAGAATTGTGTGGTATAGCCTAACTGCATGTGCATTGCAGACATTTCAAAAGCTCTAAAAGGATTAAGGATGCCATGTTACATAAAGTTTTACTCGGAGAATACTTTTAAAATGGCATCTGAGTTTGCATGTAAAATTCTGTGATTGCTGCAGGAAAAAAAGGGCACAAACACTTCCTGACAACTGTGCTGTTTTAACTCATACCCCATTTTTTCTTGAATTGCTTTAGTGCAAACTCAGAAAATTTGAAACAAGAGTATTACACTAAAAAAAAAAGTCTCCCTATCAATCGCTAGGTATGCAATTATGAATACCTCCTATTTAACTGTATCAGACATGGTATTATTTTATTCTTTTTAAAGAAATAAAACTATACAACCTTTGCACAGAGCGTGTAGAATAACCAGTTCCTCTTCTATGCCATTCAAAATAAATTCTGAGCTCTTTTATGCGGTTCCTTTTAAAGGTAGGGAGCCGGTAAAATAACAAATAGGGAAGCATAAATGACAACAGCTTCCTGTTGCAAGCAACAAAATTCTGAATTGAATATACGAAAAAAGTATGATTTCCTGGGTAAAAACCATACACCCGCAACAGGAGCTGAAGTTAGAAATAAGCTTTCATTGACCCTTACATTTCTTTCTGGGTTTGGAGGTTTCAGTATGAGAAGATAAACATTTCTTGAAACTGTAAGCTGCTTCGGGAATCTGTTTGCAGAAACAGCCCACTAGTTATTCTATTTCTCCACTGAAAAACCAATTCCAGTTATTACTGAAAGTAAAGACAAACACAAATCCCCCTTACTGAACGAAAATAATGTATTTTGTAAACATAATTCTGGAAAGATAGTTCTCCTTTTAACTGTACTACAGAAAGGTGAGCTGCTCCACGGGACTGAAAACATACTGAAAATATTCTGTCATTTTGCTTGAAGAACCTGCCCCACCGAATTAATTCTTCTCATCTGTCATGACTAAATTCAAAAGAATAGAATGTAAGACTGCAGCCATGCTCTGTAGTGCTGGTAGGATGTTTACATCCTTATTTTCAGCTATTACTAACTGAAGGACTTCACAAAAGACTGAGGAAACATGGAAGAAAGGTGAAAGAAAATGCTATCAAATCAGAATAGTCACAAATGCTTTTTTTTCCTGCCGCCTTTGAGAATCTTTTCTGATTTCCACGCAATTCCTAGGACACTAGCCCACCTTTTCCTATATTCTTTTTGAGTTCATTGAATGGAAGATTTAAATCTGTAGCGTTACTGGTTCTATGAGAACCATGCAAACTATGAGAATAGTTTATTAGTAATAAAATTGACATTTTTAGAATCCTGTGAAGAATCTCAAGGTGCTTGAGATACGCCAGAAATAATCCTCACAGTCCTGAACAGGAGGTTCTTCAACCATTTTGGAACTGAAATATTCGAAGTGTCACATATGTCACCTGACACACTATTTCAAAATAAATATGAAAAATAAAATACACAGTATTTTAAAATTAAAAGACACACAAACTGGAGGAAAATAGATGGCATGTGAGTCAACACACTTAATTCTTATAATTACCTCTTATCTAGCCAACTCCTCCATATCAACTTTTCTATTTTGATGTTCTACAAAACCTTCCTCAAACATCAAGCTACCTCTTCAACTTGTTGCTCCAGCACCTCCTCCTCCCCAGGTCTCTAATTCAATTCCAGTGAGCAGAGAGTCATTTGCTCGATGCAATTTCCTCCTCCGTCATTTTTTATCCAATCTGTTTATTGCTATGTTCCAAATCTACTACCATAGTTTGTTTCCTTTCAACAGAATTCACTATCCCTCCGTTCCCTTATTACTTGACCTTTCGGGTCTTTATCACCCATTAGTACTGAAGTTTCTCTGCTTTTCAGTCATCTCCCAGAGGCCTTCTCCCATTCTTTCAATGAGATGAGTGATTGCTTTCATGCCTCATACTCGCTCTGTGCTCAGCTCTTCCGACGCCCTCTCCAAATGCAAGGTCACCCTTGGCATCTCCTGGACTGGGCTTGCGCCGCACATTCACTTCCTCTGCTCCTACTCTGGTGCTGTGTGAACATGACTGGCAGCGATCCTCATGTTAGGCTGAATTCTTCTGCTATAAACTGGGTTGGTTTTTTTTTCTTTCCTCCAGCTCCACTACCTCAGGAGCTTTGCTCAGAAGATGGACACAGCTTAAGTTCAATAGGGCTAGAAGAGCCAAAACTGAACAGAAGTAATATGCAGACTGCAGTGGTGGCCAATACCACATTATCTGCATTAATGTCTTTTAAATTCTGGTCCACAGACTACTGATTGCCTGAGAGATTTCCAAAGATAGCTTGTGAAACAACCACAAAGAAGCTTTTAATCTGCATAAGCATAATGGCAATGAAACAAACTGTTATTTTTATTTACCTCATTCTATATTTAAAATTTAACCTAATTTTATTGGGCTGTAAACCTGGAATTAATGCATTAAAAAAAAAATCCTTTATTCCCCCCCTCCCCAAACAAAACAAAGTGATGGTCCTTTCAACTTGTTCCTCAAGTTGTAGGTACTATGGTAGTGTCTTATACTCAATGGAAGTTCAGATCAGCATTTCTCAACCTTTCAAAACTCAGTGTAGATATCAACACTTATTTCTGGAAGACCTGTATGTCTTCTGAAAGATTATCTATTAATCTACTTATTGACTATCCCTGCCCTGCTTAGACCGAAGATCTAAGAGGATTACAGAACCTGGTGGCAAGGCTGAAGGCTTGTTAACTTAATAAGGCTGTGGATTTAAAATTGTGTTAAAATAAACAGGTTTTGAAAATGGCTTAACTCTGCTAGTGTGGATAAGATTTAAGAGTCTCCTCGCAGATCTTTATCTAGCTCATGTAAAAAGACGACCATGTGAGATAGTAGAGCACTGGCATACATGAACAAGTGAGGGTCCGCGAGACATTTTTTTTAGCAAGCTCTCAGCTTCAAAATAAAAGCTTCATCTTTACTCAGAGGCACATTACTACAGCACACTGAATTCATCTTTACTGGATTTGTTTAAAATAAGCTTCTAGAACAGCTATGCCCTATATATGCCAGCTCCAATAGTCATCTGATTATCTCTGAATACTTTTCATCTTAACACTTTTTAATCAGTCAGAAGTGCCTCATTCTTCCCCAATTTTTTATATAAGTAAGATTTTTTTTATATAAAAATAAAATTAAAGAATTAAGATAGCATGCTAATAATAATTTAAGAGATTTGTTTCAAATTATTCAGTATTGATCCTCTCGCTCCTCTGCGCAAGTAAGACTACATTCCTTTTCTTGAGTTCAGCAGCTTGGAAGTCTGGTAGGAGCGAGTACTTTTGTCTTTAGCCAGCACTTTTTCAAAAGCTCGTCTTGTAAAATTGTGGTTCACACAAGATAAAACAGTGCTTCGGTTCTTTAAAAAGTTTTTAAATGTACATGTGTATTTTGGAAGTTTAGGTGCTGAGAAGAGGAAGTCAAGAGAGGTAATATGCACATCTTTCTTTTATAAAAGGGAGGGCAGAGTTATCTCACCTTACTGCAACACTAATGCCATGAAACAAAATCAGCTTTATTAACAAAGCAACACCGAAGACTGAGGAGTGCTTCAGGTGTTACGAAGTCCAACAGGACACTCTCTGACACCTGGCTTATCTTCTGTGCAACACTGGCAGCACTCCTTCACTTCAGAGAGGAGGAGAATGATATCTGTATTAATTTTTAAGCAACATTGAAATGCTTACCTTTGACCAAAATGGATTTATGATTAATAGCATACTTCCCAGCTAGAAACTATAAAATTATACTTTGCACATTTACAGAAAATGAAAATGGATAATCTACATTCGACTCTGAAGAATCCTGCCAACTTGGAAGACAGAACAGTTAAGCACCAGACCAGAGCTTTCAGTTCAATTAAAAAAAAAAAAACCCACACAAATTTACACCATATTTTAAAAATTATACATGGAAGGCTAAGCATATCAGCACCGTTTCAAACAAAATTACTGTGCGAGAGAGACAGCGCACATACATGCGCACAAGACAGTCTTGTTCTCATTTTTAGGAGATCAGACACATTCTCGCAGGTTCTGGTTTTTTATATTTGAGAGCTTAAGTGCTTATACTATAGGTGATGGTGGTGGGGAATTAATCAAAAGCCAAATAAGATTGGAACAAAGACCTAGACGAGAAATTAAATTATTTAAAATTCTGAACTGTTCATGCTCTTATGCTACAAATACTTAACTTTGGATAACAAATCACATGCCTGAGTGCCAGAAAAAGTGTCAAATGAGTGTCACAGTCCTAAGCTTCTAAGGGCACAGGGATAAACGTTTTCCATGGTGGATTGCTCATACGCGCCACAGTTGATTTTCATGTACCCAGCAAGCTCAGATTCTGAGACACTTTGGCAACAGTGCCTGTAAATGAAACATGAAGAGTTAAGTTTGACTTCTGTGTTTCATTTTCCCCTCAGCTGAAGAATCCAAACCTGTATGTTTCCAGGAAACACTGAATAACATTTTAAGGATATGCATATAAGCATCACATGTCAAAGAATTCCAAATACTGGACTCAGTTTCTCTCTTTGGAGTGACTGTCCTTATTTCCAGAGCATCTCCCCGAGTCCCAGCGATTTCCTGACATTTAAGAGCATGCCGAAGAGAAAACTGACTTAACTCTTTGCCTCTGTGCTGACCAAGACCAGCTAGGAGTTTCGTGCCCAAACTGCATGGCAGCCCTGGCAATATCTATGGGATGAGAATAAATGAAAGCAGTTATTCAGGCATTCTCAGTGCAGCACAGCTCTAACTAGGACAAGCCCCACTGTTTCGTCTGATGATCAGAGGACAGTGCTGCCATCTTATCTTTTCTGGGTATAGAGGGGGAGAAGTGCAGAAAAGAGCACTTGAATGTGCAATTCTCCCTCTTCAGGGCCACTGGCTTCCTAAAATTAATCCAGCTCACCTCAAAGCAGCCATTCTCAGTCCAAAAAAACCTGCTCTCTGAAAAGATTTTGATTTGGTGATATGAAAAGAAAAGCAAAGAAACTGATCTAGCGCAATTGACCCAAGAATTCACTGCTGATTTTCTGAGATGAGCTTTTCTGTCTGCTAACAAAGAGGCATCTGACAGGAATTGAGATACAACAGATGCACACTTTTCCTTCGTGCACACAGTAACAAGGCGTATGTATGAAGAGGGCTGACCAGATGATATTTCAGCTTTAATTACCGAGACATTCTTGCCCACGCTAGGATGTGCATATAGGCAATGATTTAAAGGAGAAGAAGAAGAAAAAAAAAAAAAAAAAGAAACTTTCAAACCACAGGAGGCTAAGCAACACAGGAATACTAACCTACACTTTACACTCTTCTTTCATTTAGCACATTTAGTCATAAATACCACAAGAGTGTCTATAGTCCAGATACTTCAACAGAACATTTTCTTTCTTACTGCTTATTTTATGTTTCCTATGTTTGACACAATCAAGGACAAATTGGACACAAGAGGGAAGAAAAATATATGTTTTCTTTTTCTTGGAAGTAGTACACTAAGATCAGAGGAGAGAGAACATTTGAATAAAGGACGACGGAGCCAAAGAAAAGACCAAGGAAGGTGTTAAGCATAAGGAGAAGGCCAAATGCATTGCAAGGGGAAGTCCACCAAAAGAAAGACAAATAATTGAACATAACAAGTTTCCAGTTTTATTATCCCAGCTGCAGTTTCAGGCTTGCTGTTTTCCGCAGTTCCTATCCATGCACTAAACACAGGGGTAAGAAGGAGAAGGTACCATGTGAACACTCAGGTAAAGGAGAGGGGAAGAGAAGGATTTCTAGCTGTCCCCATCAGGTCTTCCTACCATACAGGATGTCTATTAAGCCACCGAACAAGAGGTACCCACTGCAGAAAGCCAGACGCTATGCATTCAGAAACACAGCAATAGCACTACTGACTGACTTTTCTAACGAGACTCTGGACCACCTATGTAAAGCAATTTTAGTGGTATTTGATTTCTGTGGTAATAAGAGAAAAAAATTAAAAGATTTTTATTGTCCTTAAAAAAACTGCTCCCCTTCACAAGCCCATTAAAAGTAAGGGCTTTAGACTTCCTTTTTGTGCAGAAGTTAAAATTTTCTGAATGATCAAAGCTTTTTGCATAGAGCAATAACCTGTAACTCACCGGCCAAATCACAGTGGAGAAAAAAAGACACCATTTTATTTCAGGTAGGCAGTTTTAAATGAATCTACAGAAATGGAGGAATATTAAATTGGAAAATGAAGGGAAATAAAGACAGCCCCCTCTTCCACCTGAAAACAAAGTAATTGTGCGACAATACCTCCCACTAATACACAAAAAAAGGGGGGGGGGAATTTAAGGATCGCACTTAAATACTGTGGATTTGGTTTTTAGTTTATAAATCAACTTAATGCAAAACCTAATTATTTTCTAAATAAAGGTATTACACTAGTTTCACAGCTATTTTATCAAGCAGATTAATGTTAGCTGTCAGGGTTCAAAGCGTGGGATTAAATATTTCTGTACTACCAACACCATTCACATCAGATGTTCTCTTTTTATTCCTTTCAAAACACACTCAAATCTACACACCAGTGTGCCAGTCGGATGCAGACTTCTGTAGCTGAAGAACAGAACACCAGCTTCCACAGAGTTTTTAAGCGTCTAGCTTTTCCTCACTGAGGTATTTATGTGATTCCCTATTAAACATCCAAACAAAATGAAATCCTTTTAACTGTGTAACACTAGGCCCTGGACCATCTTTGGTACAGGAAATGGATTATGAACAGCTCTCCAGTAACGTGGAAGTCAACGATTTAAAGAGTGAACAGCAGTTTCTACTGAACTCAACTGAGACTGCGGACCCATTGTAGAACACCCTATAGCTACATCCAAAATAAAAAAAGTCTATCTCTGCCCTAGAGAGTATACAGTTTAAATAGCGAGTGAAACAAAGGAAGTACTATCAGTCATATCTGCAGATGGGAAACAGGCACAAAGAGCTCTGAATGACTCTGTGCAAGGTTATAAAGGATGTCTGTGGCAGAGCCAGGAACCGAGCCCGGAAGCTCTCGGTCCTAGCCCAGTGCTTTTGGATACTGAGACAATTCTTCCTTTTGCTTATCCTCCCTCTCTTTACTTAATTACTCATCTCTGAGAGGAAACACATTAACACCACGAGAGACAGTCTATTTTCCTTTTATATTTATAACCTCCATTAAATTTTCTTTAGCTTAACATAGGACACAAAAGTGTTACAGAGCAGTAATTAAAATTGTACAAGCAATTGTAAATGTAAAAGCGGAATCTGGTATTTCAGAAAGCGTGAGAGGAAACAAAAGTGTGCATATGTGATTCAGGGAGACTTCCCAAAATGTTTTCTAATGATCACTCTGGAATATGAATAGGCTCCTATCTCCACATTCTTAAATTAAGGTATTTCACATGTTAAAGTTGCACCTCGACACTCCTTGTTTTTACAGGATGGAATACATGCAGGAATGCATAATTAAAACTACACAGACAACAATAAGATAACACTTTTGTTTCTTTTTCATTAGCAAGGGAGAAAGCAGATTTTATATACGTTTGTACAAACACAATCCTCAAAACCAGGTATCATCAAGAAATGATTCTCCAGCCTACCACAACAAATAGCAATCAGGAAACTAACTGCATTAGCCACTGTTTCTTGCGTATTTCTACAACCACGTTTTCCCCAAATCATAGAATCATAGATTTGTCAAGGTTGGAAAAGACCCTTAAGATCATCGAGTCCAACCGTTAACCTAGCACTGCCAAGTCCATCTATACCATGTCCTTGAGCACCACATCTACCTGTTCTTTAAATACCTCCAGGGATGGAGACTCAACCACTTCCCTGGTCCAATGCTTGACTGCCCTTTCGGTGAAGAAGTTTTTCCTAATATCCAACCTAAACCTCCCCTGGAGCAGCTTGAGGCCACTTCCTCTCGTCCTATCACTGGTTACTAGGGAGAAGAGACCAACCCCCGCCTCGCTACAACCTCCTTTCAGGTAGTTGTAGAGAGCAATAACGTCTCCCCTCAGCCTCCTCTTCTCCAAACTGAACAACCCCAGTTCCCTCAGCCGCTCCTCACAAGACTTGTGCTCTAGATCCTTCACCAGCTTCGTTGCCTTTCTTTGGATCATGATCTAGTACCTCGATGTCCTCCTTGTAGTGAGGGGCCCAAAAGGGAACACAGTACTCGAGGTGCGGCCTCACCAGTGCCAAATACAGGGGCACTATCACTTCCCTGGTCCTGCTGGCCACACTATTCCTGATACAAGCCAGGATGCCATTGGCCCTCTTGGCCACCTGAGCACACTGCTGGCTCATGTTCAGGCGGCTGTTAACCAACACCCCCAGGGCCTTTTCCACGGGGCAGCTCTCCAGCCACTCCTCCCCAAGCCTGTAGCGTTGCATGGGGTTGGTGTGACCCAAGTGCAGGACCCGGCACTGAGCCTTGTTGAACCTCATACAGTTGGCCCCGGCCCAACGATCCAGCCTGTCCAGGTCCCTCTGTAGGGCCTTCCTATCCTCCAGCAGATCGACACTCCCACCCAACTTGGTGTCATCTGCAAACTTACTGAGGGTGCACTCGATCCCCTCACCCAGATCATCAATGAAGATGTTGAACAGGACCAGCCCCAGTACTGAGCCCTGGGGAACACCACTCGTGACCGGCCGCCAACTGGATTTGACTCCAAAGTGGCATACTTTACAATTTGACCTATTATCACAATTTGAGCCTCTTCTAAGAGTACCTGACCAGCAGATGTTTCCTAATATGACATTTCTGTGTACTGTTTTATTCTGCTAACTCTTGCTCAGAGCCAATTTAAACATCTGCTCCAACCTACTACACCTGCAGCTATGCTTGGCAATCCTCATATTTATTTTCAATCCTTTAATGAAGTTATTAATCTATGAACGTACATTTTCAGTCACATCATTGTTTTCTAATCAGTAGAAGTTTTCTAATCCAAGAAGTTTCCTTTGACAACTAAGTTCTGCCAGGATCTCAGCAGGCCAGCGAGTGCCGTGGCTACAACAGCAGCACTTGTTTCAGCTCCTGTCAGGTTTTCGAATCCTGCTAAACTGTCAAACTGTGCGCGCTGCCACCCTGAGCTCTGTTCTCCAGGGTGGTTAGGATAAAAGAAAACCAACTGCTAACATCATGCATTGAGTCCAACAGACAGAGAAGCCTGACCTGCTTAAGTCCTCACAGACCAGAAGGTGGCCCATCGTCCCTGTTGCCCCAAGTTGCATGCAGAGTTCAAACACCACAGCTGAGGGAAGAGAACTTGGCTACGTTTATTTTCCTTTTTGGCATTAAAGCTGCTTCAGCGGTTCCCAGGCAAGCCTACTGGATCACAAATGACTGCTGCTGTGGCAGTACGGATGTGAGAATTTAAAATTTTACTGTTTGTTTCCTGTGTTACACAAGCATGAGAATGGTTTACACTACAACGCAACACCGCTGAGCATTAGCAGAAACTCATGGAACAACCTCCTGTTTGTGGGTTTTTCTTTCCTCGTCAGTTTAAAAGAATTTATTGCAAACATCTCAGATGTCAGTGGTTCTCAATAGAAAAACAAAGTTTTAGGAATGCACAGAGCAAGAATTTGTTGATGCAGTTAGAAAGCCCCCTTTGACACCTAAATGAGCATCTTCTAGTTGCCTGTAATGTTCCTTTACCCTCTCATTTCAAGAAGACTTTACCACCATCATCAGAGGTTTCTATCAGCTTTCCAGAATAAAAAGAAGAAAAAAGGGAAAAGCGCTAGGACCTTCCCATTGTCTGCACTGTAACATTTCTCGGTAAGATTTCCCACAGACATACAGCATAATATACTCAAATTACATTATCAATACTTATTCAGCATAAGCGTCAACTCTGTTAGGCATGGCCGACTTTTCAGCTATTCATGCTTTTCTTTTGAAAAGGGAGATCATTTGCATCCTTCACTTATCTCTTCATGCCTACACTTGGTGCAGACAACAGCTGAAAACATAATTAAAAAATCTTTTCAACAGTGATGAGATTTCAGACTATCTAGACAACTCTGCTCTAGGTTCTGCTGAGAAGACAGCCCTAACTTCAGAAACTTGGACTACGAAGAAACTATCAGGAGAAGTGGTATGTCTTAGGCGTATACAAATTAAAGAGAAAAGTTAAATGTGAATTATCTTAAATCTATCCTCTAGTGGAGAAATTAGAATAGCTCTCCAGCATCTATCAACTTATGCACACAGCTACATTTAAGACTCCTACAACAAACATACCCTTGTAAAACTGCTAAGGAACTTAAAGATAATACCTGTTTGACATACTTTGTGAAGATTACAAGATGAATAACACGAGCATAGATTTGAAAGTAAGTACCCTAAAAATTTCATATGCTTTTTTGAAGGAACCAAGGCTCATGTGATCATGCAGCCCCTCAACAGCACTCAATAACTTGCTCCTGATGACCATTCCCAAGCAGATTTGACAGCAGGCTGCGGTTCTTAAACCCCTTCCAAGCCGTCAACCTAGCTGAAGGTTTTCACTTAAAAGAGAAAAGCATTAAATTAGCATCCATACCAGAGAGGAAGCTGGAGCATAAGTGCAACTATTATTTGTTCTTCCAGGTAAGCTGGCTGCTCAGAACAGAACAGAGCTGGGCAGTCAGCAAACAGAGTTTTCCATCAGGTACAGCAGTATGCTGCCTTTGTCCAACCGGTACCCAGGGAAAGGCGCAGAAGGCTTTATGCATCAAAATAGCAGGGAATAGAAAGAGGGTAAGAACTTGCAGGGAGAAATTGCAGTTGTTACAGCAGTGAAAGATTACAGAGGTTACAGAAAGAAACAGGGTTATTGCAGTGGGGGAGATACAAGGCACAAAATTTGTTAATCCCCACCACCCACCCAGCTTCATTAGTTTTAAGACACAAGGAACCATTTGTTTGTTTATTGCCATGTGTCACCACATACATAAGAGAATGCAATATACATAGGGCTGTGCAATAACAGGGCTGGCAGCTCCATAGTCATTGATACAGTTCAGGAAATCACGCTGCAGTACATTCCGTATTAACCTTTTCTGAAAATTATGGCATGCTCTGAAAGGGCATTTATGAGCTTAGTATTACTTCAGGGTACAAGCAGAATGTTTATGACTTGACAGCCTTCATTCATGTTCACTTCATTTAACGTAACAGCAACTTTCATCTACTAGTTCCCCTTCAGCAAAATTAGTTTAGGAAATCTGACTCTGCCACTCATCTAGAAACAGATTTTCCTCTCCAATTCCCAGAGAGGAACTGTATTTGCAACCATCTTTATGTTATAGTTAGCAAAACAAATAGGGCATTCACTTCAACACTGTCCATTAAATTGGCGTTTTGCTTTCTGGACTTTTTTTTTTAAAGAACACTTTTCATATAGAAAAAGGAAAAGTTCTTATCTCCCCCTTCTTATTCCTCTGAGTCAGCTCGTGATTTTAGAAGTACTGCCTTCCTAGTAAAAAAGGCTCTGGACAAAGTGGACAAAAGAAGAGAAGATCATCTTTCCCTGTCTCCCAAAGGAAAGAAGACACAAGAATGCCTGTGAAACCCCAGAAACAAAGATGTCTTCAGACTTACTGTAAAATGTTGAAATGTATCTCTAATATACAGCGAGTATGAGTTAATTGCATGAGGAATGCACACGGTCACAATTTTAATGGCACACGGTACAGCATAACTAACAACTTGAAGCAACATTCCATATGTTATCACTTTCTGCTCTGCACATCTGGAAATGCAAATGTTGCACAACAGGATATTATAGAACATTAAAAAAAGAGTGAATATTCCATATTCAAGTTATTTTCTCTAATAAGGCTTTGAGAAACTCTGAGGCGCAGTCATTCACATATGCAGCACATTGCTGCAGTGGAAGCCTTGTTGGAGGAGAAGCAGTCTCTGAAAACACAGTTATTTACAAAGGTTGACATGAAAATATATAAACAAGTTACATGGGTATTTTGCTTTGTTTTAAGTTGAAGAGGTTTTGCAAATGCAAGGCATCATGGTAAACACCTTAAGGTTCTGGAGAAGACCTGACTGGTTTTGATACTGCTGAAGCTCCTTTATTTTTCAAGGTTTATCTTCTGAAAGAAAATGAACAACAACAACAAAAACAAACCAACACAAAAAACCCCACATGATCTTCTCTCCTCCCTTACCAATTAATCTATACACAGAACAAAACTCATTAACAGGAAGTGGCATGATGATTATTATTTTTATATTCTAAAGTAAAGAACCTAATCAGGGTCTCTACCAAGCAGAGACAACAATACAATCTAATGGAAGAACACCTGTATTTTAAATCCTCATGCAGACTTAAGAGGTGTATCTAAGATGTTTTAGAGAGATTCCGATCATGTAAGTACAACTGAGGACAAATCAGGGTAAGGCTTCCTTCATTAGGGAAGTACACTAAATCATTCAGCTATACTTTAAAATAAAGACTAGTCCTGCCAAATACACGTTTAAGCCCTCTCTTTGGAACTACTTAAGACACTTCTTAAAAATGAAATAAACTTCACCAGAAGGAAACCACCTAAACCATTCAGAAACTCTGCTTCTAACACAGGAACTCTGAATACACAAGCATCATAAAGTGAGCAGCAAGACCTTTCAGAGAAGCTGTTCTGCCTTGTCATTAGATAAAACAGAGCAAGGTCAGTTATCTCATAAAATTATATTTCCCAACACAGACTCTAGAATGGATAATCATAAGTGAGGCTACTGAGTCTCGATTATAAGGTATGACAGAGTCTACAGGTTGCATAGATCATAGGAAGGAACAGGAGTACAGTCAGAAGGCAATGTCTTCTCATCACAGTACAAAGGTTTTCCCAATCACTTAGAAAAAATACTTTGAGGAAAAACTAATTAAAGAAGGGGTGAGGACTGAGAATACAAATAACCTACCAGACCACAGTAATTCAAAGATTTCTTTTTAAAGGAAGAGAAGTAAAAATGTAGCTTCTTAGAAGCCAACGGCAAAACATTCATCAACTTCAACAAGAACGTAACTTCCCTGCTCATGTTTAACATTCGTTATATCTAACTCAAAGGAAATTTACTGACAGTTGGAATCACTACAGAAACCACAAGAGCCAAAATAAAATCTCTAATCTTGCAGTTGACAAACCAAGAACAATTTCAAGTGTTCTTCACAAGATGTTTATCCTTAACAATTACTTAAGCTTTTCACATACGATTATCTTGTTCTATTTGACTTCCTTTTAATAAGACAGTTATTGAGATGCTTTTCTTCTCCTTGCCTCAACAACTGAGAGTTCTAGTAAGGAAGTATTATAACTGGTATTATACATAACAGTAAACCAATACTGATAAGAACACTGATGTGTTTTGCTAGAAATCTACAACAATTCTCAAAAACACTTTGTTTTGCCATATTTACTATCTGACTGCCCTTACACTGAAGCAGAGGCCATCAACTGTTTGGAAACAGTGCAGGAAAACGTACAATTGCAACAAAACACCGTCATCACATAGTGCTTACCCTAACAGGAGGGCTCCGTGCTTGCACCCTTTGCTGCTGTCCAACTTGAGAGCTCTGAAGGTCTTTTGATCCGCAATTCACTACAGCGCTGATGGGGACCCTTAAAGCATTTGTGCTACCAGTCCCACCACCAGCGCTGGGTTTTCGAGGCCTCTGTTTGATACCATCCAGTAGTCTAACAAGCAAAATATTACTGGGAAGTTCGTCAACACTGCAGTCCACTAAAGTCCTGCACTCTGGGCATCGAAGCTCATTTCGAGAGCTCACAATGCCCAGCAGACAGCGTTTACAAAACGTGTGTTGGCAAGGCAAGACTTTTGCAGAAGCATCAAGGCGTTCCAAGCAAACAGGGCACTCCAGCAGATCCAGCAAAGCTGATTCATCCATTTTCTCTGTATTACTTAACCAAAAAACAAATCTTTCCAGAATTTGTGTGTTTTGAGCACTCCAAGGATATCATGTTACATCCATTCCTCTTCTGACAGTGCTCTGAAATTTTTTGAGAGAATAAGGCATTAATAAGCTGGAAAAGAGAGTCAGCAAGACTATTTTATATGAGGATGTTCATAAGAAGAGCAAAATAAAAGATCTTTAGACTAATTGAGTAGATACTTCCAATAAATGGAAGAAATATCAAAATAGCAACAAATAATAATAGCAATCTACATTAATGTATCTGTTCAGTTAAAATATTATAACAAATGCTAACAGCTAAGGTTTTTAAATTCAAGTCCTCATAAATTTTAATCTTGAGTGATTCTATTTTCTCAAATTATTCCAGCATGAAGAGATATCCCCAGTACAGCATTATAGTGAAGCGCACTTTTCATAGTTCTTGCTTAATACACCTGCATCTCTGAACATTTATTTGAAATTACCTTTGTTCACGACAAGAAGACGGCAAAGGTAACTACAACTGGGTCCAAAACCACAGAGCGTACACCAGTAGGGCAGAGCGAGGGGAATTACATTTACGCCAAGACTAAGCCAAGAGCAGACTACATTTCTGCCGTTTCTGTGAGAAGTAATAGCAGCACATAGCGCACACCAATCTTGAGAACAGCCTCTAGCGCACGGGGTTTTAAGCTCACCACAGGCACTGACAAGAGGGTTCATTACGGTGCCGCCTTTAAGAAGCGCTTCAAAAACTATCGCCAAGTGATTTACAGCAGGAAGTGCTACTGCCATATCGTTCGGGCAACGCGAGTGCTGCGTATGCAGCCGCAGAGCCAACGCGAGCCTTCGGCCAGCTGAAGCGTATGCACCGAGGGGCTGGAGAAAGGGAGGGAAAAAAAAATCCCACCACCAAAAAGCCCCCTAAAACAAATACCATCCCGCGGGAAGTCACACCGGGCTGCTCGGCAGGGGAGAAAACGCCTTGTTGAGCTCGGCGGTCCCCACCGCGACGCGCCCGCGTACTTGGCGCGGCAAGGCAGCCCCAGCCCGGGCCCGGGCCGCTGCCCCAGCGCTTCCCGCGGCGGCACGACGGGGGCCCGCCCGGCCGCGCAGCCCCGTCCTGCCCCTGGGGGGCTGCCGGCGCCGGGCGAAGTTGCGCGCCTCCACCCAGCCCCCGCCGCCGGCCTGCGGAAGCGGCTGGCTCGGCTCCCCGGGCGCCGGACGCGTGTCGAGGCGCTCGTCCCCGCACCTACCTGCCTTCGGGCTCCGCGTCCCTACCGGCTCCTTCTTTATTTATGTCTCTCTCCCCGCGCCCCCCTCTAAAAGCGCTTCGCAGGCCGGCAGACCCGGCGGCAGGCGGTGCGCACCCCTCCGCGGGCCCTCGGGGGAGAGGGGCGAGCGGGGCCGGCAGCCCCAGGAGGTGCATCCCGCGGCGGGGCGGGGGGCAGGCCCGGGGCATAGGGCTGTCACCCCGCCCCGCGGCGCTGAGGGGAAGGGGGGAGCCGGGCCTGCGGCCCCTCCGCCGCGCCGAGCCGCCCCTCAGTGGGCGCGGGAGGGTCCCCGGGGAGGCCGAGCACCGCCCCCCTCCCCGTCCCTCACCCGACTCTCACCGTGTGGCGCCGCAGCGAGCCGGAGGGGCCGCGCCGCCCCCGCTTTGTTCCCGTGAGGAGCCGCCGCCGGCCCCACCGGTGCCTCTCCCGCCGCGGCAGCGCCGAGGCTCCCGTCCCCTCCCCGCCCCACCGCACCGCGCAGGGCTGACGCGAGGGGCGGCACCGCCCCGCCCCGCCCGGCCCGGCGCGGCGCGGCACCGCCCCGCCGAGGGGGCCGCGGGGAGGGCGGCCCCCAGCCCGGCCCGGGCCGCCTCCCCTCCGCGGCAGCGCCTCCCCTCACGGGAGGAGGCGGGGCGGGCCGGCCGCCCCCTTCTCCCCACCGCCCCCTCGCCAGGTGCCGTGGGCTGGCGGCTGGGGCGGGGGGCTTCCCGCGACGGGGGATTCGCCGTCGCGGCCGGGTGAGGCGCTCCCCGCCCGGTTTGTGGGGCGTGGGGGGCCCCGCCGGGCACCTGAGGCTGCCGCCGACAGCGGGGGGGCGGCGGTGGAGAAAGCGGGGGGTGGCCGGAGGGGTCTCCCCGCTCTCTGTGGTAAATCAGGCCCCGGGGCGGCGGCCCGCGGCTGCCAGGCCCCACGGAAGGAGGAGCCGGGCGAGAGCCGGGGTGCCCAGAGCCCGCGGCGGCCCGGCCAAGGAAACGCTCCTCAGGCCGGGCGGGCTTGCGTGGGGCGAGGGGGCCTCTCCCGGCGGGGCAGGCGGGCCTGTCCCCGGCTGTACACCCCTCTGCGCCCGGCGGGAGGGGCTGAGGCCGGGGCGCGGGGGAGCGGCGGCGTTTCCCGCCTCTGGGCGGGGACCGGGGGCCGTGGCGGCGGGAACGGGCAGGGAGGGGAAGGGAGGCGGGGGAGTGGGTGCCTGCTCCCACCGAGCGTCTGCCCTCGGGTGCAGCAGTGCGCTGTCAGGGCCTCGCAGAGCGCTCTGCCATAGGGCTGAAGGCAGCATACAGCAGTCATCTCGGCTGTGCGTGCCTCTCTCAGGGTGACACAAAGTTGCTCGTTAGTGTTGCTCGATTAAATAATCAAGCGGGGTCAGAAACTGCCCCAAATGGGTGCGTGCCTCTCTTGACAGGCGCACCTGTGTTTGGGAGATGAAGTGCTTGCGTTGGAGGAGTTGTATGTGAAACACTTCTCTACAAGACACTGGGAATGAAGGAGGAAGCAAACCCTAAGGCACATACAAATTATCATAGAGGAGCAAAAAGGAATTTAAAAAATGCACTTTTAAAATCAGATGGGGCACCGTGTCTATGGATGGTGAAACAAATCTAGAGAAACGTGTAAGTTCCAGTTAATCATCTTGCCGGCTGCAACTCAGAAAGGAAGCAATCCAAAAGCTTCCTTCTTGTCTTGAGCTATTCAAGTTTGTCATTCTTTCTTACTGAATTTTGTGTGCATATAAAAAGCTTTTTTTTTTTTTTTTTAATGGGTTGTGTCGGTTTGTGTAAGTTGATAGCGTGACAGGCTTTTCTGTCTTACTTTCCTTTGTTGTTTTCTACAGTAATGATATTCTGTGATTATTAGGATTTCCAAATAAGTGCCCACGCTGAATGCATCTCTAATTATTTTAATTTTTTAAATTATTATTAGTAGAAATATTGAAAGTGCTAAATATCTTCAGTTCATTAAGAAATAAGGTTTCCTCCCCCATGAATTCTGGAGTTTAGGAAAACCGATACAGATGGAGTTCTGGTCTGTGTGCTTTCCAGCGAGTATCATAACATAAATAGAAGAGAAGGGTATAAACATCTGATACTTAAGAATATTCCCATGTCTCGTAGTATTCCTCTATCTTGCCATGTCAGCGCTGCCACAGAAAGAAGGAAAATGGGTACGTATAAAATAGGGACTTGTTGAATCTAAACAGAAGTTCATCTCACAATTAGGTTTCCCTTTTGGCTGTAGCTTTTCCAAAAGATCTCATCAAAGCTGCGTGGTAATAAATTGCCAGCCTTTCCAGCATAGTTTTGTAAGCAGCACAATTATTGTTGTCTAAACTTAGATTGCTGCCTAAGGAATGTAAAATATGTATTAAAATGATAGCGGAATTTACAACACAGGTGGTGCACCAGGGAAGCAAGATGAAAGTTCAGGGAAGCAGGATAAAAAGATTAGCCCTTTATCAGGGCTGGTCTTTGACAGTGTTTTATGTAAAGTCTGTAAAATACGAAATAAGTTGTGGGATACTAGCCAAAGCAGTAAACATTCTGAAGAATATCAGATAAATATGTTACTTCCTGAGCAGCAGCAGTAGTTAATTTTCAAACAAATATAATCTATGTAAAAGTCTGTGGGTGTGCGTGCTGATGTACGCCACTGCCCTCTTACGGATGAAGTGTTGCACTCGGAGTAGCTGGAATAGTCTGACGCCAGGACTGAAAGGAACAGAATTGCTATTACGTTGAAGCTTTTATTCATTCTCGCTTCCAGGCACAAGCAGAGAACCGTACGCTTTGCACATTTTTACACGAGGAGACCTCCCTTCTTGAAACCATTCCGTTCTTATGTACAGTTCATTAGTTCCTTGCACAACTTTTACTAAGTAATTGGTGCAAAGGAGAGATTGCACAGGACAGAGAACCATTAAAACCACAGATTTGAAGGAAGAGGCCCTCCAGTTACTCAAATCCCTGGATTTCTACGATTATAATGTCTATTAATATTTGTTCATATTTGTGAAAACGTATTTATTACACACTTTTGGTGTAATAAATTGTACTTCTGAAGTTGGTTTTCAGGTACAAACTTTTTTTTTCTCCAGCGTATGCTGTTTCTCTTTATCTGGAAGCCGTTGAGTAAAGGAAGAAGCAAAGGGCGACAGGCAGAACAGCAAAAGACAAAATGTCAGTAGCAGAACTGGTAATGCCTGTTTTTTTTCTTTTTTCTGTGTTCTGTGTCCAGGATCCTACGTGCAATAAACCCACTGTGTCCTCTCTGCTCCTCCTTCCCTTTTGCCAATACCTTCGTTTTCTTCTGTGGGCCAGCCAACCTACAGGCCTCCCCCCATGCCTTCAGCCCTCGCTGCCAAAACAATCATACTTTCTATTCCTCCCTAAACCCTACTGCAATGATTCCTGTTTCTATCACATTTCCAAGTATCCTTAGTTTTTCCTCTGTCTTTAAAATGCGAGGCAGTGTAACACTGATAAGTTGGCAGGCTAACGAGACGAGATAACTTGACCTTTGCCTCAGTCTTTTCTGTAGGGAGGACATTACATTTTATATCTTTTCTGGGTATGACCGCTGTTTTCCAGAAAACCTATAGAATCTTAATATCTTTACAAATGTTCTGTCAGGTTTGGCCAATGAATTATAAATAATTGGGAAGAGAGGCTGGCAGATGCAGTCTATAATTATTTACATCTAGTTCCTTAGGAAATTTAACGAAGAAGTGGTATGAGACATTTCAGAATGGGATTCCACTTGTTAGTATGCAAATCTTTTGAAACATAGGGACATTTGCAAACTAATGCGCAAAAGAGCAAAAGCATTAAATGCACTAAAATGCACTAATGCACTGAAAAACAAAACCAGGTCCAATCTCCATTCTAATACTACAAAATGTCCCTGGAGATTGTGACCCCGATGGCAGGATAACCTGCGTGCCTGAAAAAGTCACGTTAGCAGTCTGTATATTTAGATTCACAAAACAAAACGGGGTGAGTGCCGAGTAGAGAAACCCTGGCCTGTGAGAATAAACATATGAAGGCATATTTAATTTATTTGTGAATTCCATCCTTAAAATCTTGAGATGACTACAAAAGACTCAAGGGTAATAAGAATCATGGAACAAGAAGTGTTATGTCCTATCAGAAAGAAAATATAACACAAGATAGTGTCTTGTGGCAGTCATAGTCTGATTTTTTTTATTATTTGTAGGTTCAGGAATGAATTTTAACATTAAGATGATTTCTACTGAGAAGAATAAGGATGGTTTTGTTTTAAGACACATTCTGTGTACTAAACTATTTTTATAGCTATTTTTTTGTCTGAAAAGATGATGTTTCCCCATTTGTAATGTCCACATTAGCCCATCTTTCCTGTGCAATGTAGATCTCAAGCACAGACCAAAAAGGTTAATCTTATTTCCTTGTAAAATGACCCCTGGAGATGCAGTGGTGATTTCCTTTCAAAGGCCACGCAAACTTCCCACTGACATCAATTTAGTAAGAGTTTACCGCTGATGGCCATGCCGATATTGCTGGCTTTATATTGGCAAGTGCAGCACATAGTGAAGCGTGGCCAGCTGACCTCAGTTTCTGGAGGAAATGAGCAAGGATGTTCTTCAGTGACTTTGTTCCTTTTTCATTAAAGAGTCGGGGATTTTTTTTTTGTGGTTTGGGGTTTTTTTGGGGGGGTTGAGGGGATTGTGGTTTGGGTTGTTTGGGTTTTTTTTTACAACAAGATGTCTATGCTGCAGTTCATGCTAGCTTTAAATTGCCTAGCTCGGTTACTGTAGCAGAACCCTGGCAGCGTGGAGCTCAGCAGGGTTGATACTGATCCAGTCAGTTTGCTGGCAAACTGAGTTTTGTGCTGCCCCTGCTGCATTTTCTGTGTTGTCAACTAGTCGTAACCAGACCACTGACTGTAATACGAATATACTTCTAAGGGTTCTGCATCCTGCCAGAAGGGTCTCTGCTGTTCTTGTATTTGTGAGGAGGCAGGAGAAATGGGTTCTTGTGCTTTCAGTACATTGTGGCTTCTAGTTTTACATCTTCATTCTGTATTCTAGGCATCTAGCTTGGGGTATAGACAAAAGTTGCCTGGCTGCGTCTCAAACCTGACAAGACAGAGATGACATTTGAATTTTGATTACTTTTTAGTTTCCTGTTTTCTTGAGGAGAGTACCATTCGTGTATTGATGTTGTGAACTAGCTCTGACAACGTGAAGCTGGGATCGTACCTTTGCACACATTGATGCTTTCGTAATAACTTAATTTGCATCACAATGGGGGAATATGCAACAGAAAAAGTGGCTGTGGCATTAAAGAATAAACAGATTACAAATTCTCAGTGTTTAGGTGAGCTCTCTGTTACCTTAAGACATTCCCGCCAGGCTAGTCACAGGAAATCACTGGGCTTATGGGTGCTTATGATCCCCATAGCCTAGCTGCAGCGTCCACTGCTGTACCTTGTAGAAATGCAGTAAGGTGTTGGGGTGTGTAGGTGGTCAAGAACTTGATTTAAATATTCATTACACTGATGGGAACATAGTGCCTGCCTCTCATTAACCAGCAACTTTGAAGTTGCCCTTGCTGCAAACAAGGTTAAAAAAAAGGCAAAGGAGAACGTTTATTTAAAGAAATCAAACTAGGTAGCACAGCTGTGAAGATCCTAGAAGAGGTACAGAAATAAAAGAATCCATTCTTAATAAGTTTATTCTAAAATCAAATGATCTTTTTCCTTCCTTGCATGCAGCTGATAAGCAGCAGACCTCATCTGTGAGGCTGCAGAGCAGGTCCTAATGTTCCTTTGCTTCTCTAGAACTAGTGCTCTCAGGGCACGGGGGAGATTCTTGTGGGGACAGAGCATGCCAGATTGTCTGTTCAATCCTTTTCTAGGTATCTGCCAATCCTATTTAGATCTGCTCTCCCAAAGATTCGTGAGTGATTCAGGATGTAGCTTTAGAATTACTGACTGCCCTATACTTTTTGGAATACTTACATGCTATTTTAATAGTTTGCTATATTGTTAGCAAATTTTAAGCTATTAAAAAGCTTTTAATGTTTTCCCCACTTGTAAAGGCTACGTACAAGTCACAGGGTAAAGCTGATTCATATGAACCGTAAACCAATAATCATATAAATGTTGAAGTAGAATTATTGTGTTACTGACTCTAGACTGAGATCAGGCAGACTGTAATCAACCACTTTGAGTGATAGTGGGCTGGAGTGACTAAACTCCAATTTTATCTTTGAGGAACATTGTGACAAATGTTTGGAGCTTTCAAAACCCAAACAGATGAGATGAGTTGTGGGGCCCAAACCATTTTTTTTTCCTTTTTAAATAAGGATAAAATAAATAAAGGATATTCGACATTCATAAAAGTTTACTTAGTCTTGATTACCACACCTCATTACCAAAGTATCTGAAAGAAGCTGAATGTCTCTAGGCTGGATAATTGGCATATATATTATATGAACAAAAAAATGCAATATTAGATAGGAGGAGGTGGAACTGCTGAGGAGAGTCAGAGGCACATTTGCACGTGGACTGTGCAGAGGGAGGGAGGCTGTGGGCATTGGGAAAAGTCTGTATCCATCATGTTAGGTCTATAATTCCTAGATTCTGTCTGTTGTTGTATTTCTAGAAATGCACTACGGCTTCACTCTCTAAAATCCTGTGAGACAGACAAGAGCTAGTCGATAAGTTTCATGAATAGAGAAGAACTCACAGCACTGTGCTATTTTATCTAGAGGGGTCCTGCATTCAAATTAACCCTCCTAGAGCAAACATCCTTGGCCAAAGGCTCAGGGTCCTGTCCTCAGAAAAGCATCCTCCAAAAGCAGCAGGCTGGAACCTCAGACCTCGTCACATTTTCACACCAACTATATCTTCAGACCATATTAAGCACCCGCTTTAGTCTTTCTAGATGAGAAATTTTCAAGTCCACTTGGAGCATAGGCTCTATAACTGGTGATTTAAGGGATGTTATTTCTCTTCTGGGCAACTGCACGACAACATAATGAAAGCTCAGAAATTTCTGTGGGTTTTAACAAACACCTTATTCTAGGTGTCTTATTCTAAGAGCAGTTACTGGAAGTGCATTTACAAAGGAGCAACTCATAAAAACAGCTTGTCCTTTTGTGGTCATTAAACCATGAGAAATGTATGGTAATGGCAATGATATGTCTGTACTGTGCTTTCTGTGTATTTTATGGTGAGTCCTGCAGTTCCTCCTACTGTCCAGATCAGGAAATCTGTTGAAAAGCACCGTACTCCCTTCACCTAGATCTCCTCTGCAGTGAGAGTCAGTTTGGATTTTGTCCCAGAACGGAGTCCGAATGTAGCTGTGCCACATTCCCAGGCTTAGGAGCAGGGACTGCTAAGAAGCTCTGGGATAAATGTGTGACATCTTTCCATATAAAAGTCGTGGGTTTAGAGCAAAATCTGCAAGAAGAATTTGCTAGCTTGTTTAAATTCTATACTAAGCCATTTTAGAATTTTGAGTGCTGCAACAGTTTGATAGTTAGCCAAAAAAAAAAAGAGTTGTCATGTTAGTTCCAAAAAGCATGCTCAGCTAGGTTGTTTTTTTTTTTTCTATTTTAAGAGATTTATTTCCTTAAAATAGCATTTTCCTACTAAAACTGCGTGCTGGGCAGATCTATCTGACAGGCAAGTAGAATTATCAGCATGTTTACTTTTCAAACATCTCTGCCACACTAACACAGTTCTGCTGTGGTATCAAACATACATGAGTGATGAGATAGGTTTTGTAAGAGTTTGTGTGCCGGGATATAAGAAATTAAAATGTGCTACAGCATTTAAAGGGCACTAACATTTTCATCCCAAACTAGTCAAAGCAGTGTCCTTATACCAAGGGAAAGCATTTTCTTTGACTGAAGCATCCCTTTTTGGAATGTATCCTCAGCTACAAGGAAAGCTGCGTTCCCATTAGCACAAATTATACTTCTTGTGTTGTCTGAAAGGTACAGAAGCTCCTTTACAGCTTCACTTACTGCAATTTCTAGTACACTTACGCAAGGACGTAGGTGGAGGTTTGGATGTGATCAGTGTACCATCCATGTACCGTTGTTTTTGTCTGTGGTATCGTAGAAGCAAAAAGCAAGGATTTCCAGTGTAGCTTGGCTCTGAAGGAAACTTTTGAATTACATGTGGATGAAAGTAAGAGAATAAAGGGACAAGTTCCTCACTGATTTTTTTGCAGAGTCACTATCATTCTGCTACCACAGTTCTTTACAAACAGAGGAATGTAGAAAACAAAACAAAACAAAACAAACTTTCCTTGTTCAAAATAAGATTAAGGAAGTGAGATAAATTTATGAAGTATTCATGGCACTACTTTGGATTTCTTTCACAAAGCTTGGGACGTGGCTTTTAAGTCGATGAAGACATTGAGACACAAAATGAATTCTCTGAGGCTGCTAGCGCTACAAGGCTATATAATCACGCTGGGATTGCCAAAGATTTTTTTTTTTTTTGTAGATTTGTGTCACTTTCACTCCCACACATCTGGCAAAAGACCTCTCTGCATTGGCTTAGTTGAAAATCTTATCTCATAGATCATTACTAGCAATAAATTCCAGCCTTTGTGCTTACTTACATTGTCCCACAGCCTGGAGTCACTAATTTTGTGGAACTAGGAATTTGGGCTGTAAAATATTTACTCACTAACATACACCTAAAGAAAATGCCTCAAAACCAACCCCCTAGCTCTTTGTTTGTGAAGCTAGCTTTTAAATCATATCAAACTGACTCTCAGGGCCAAAGAAAACAGGCAGTTGGATTCCATCCCTTTAGCTAAGAATCAGCCCTTAAATACCTCTTAAATGTACACTTCATATGAGCTATAGTGAAACTCATTTTCAAGTAACATTTTCCCACATGTCCCAGAAAATGCGAGCAGCAACTCTCTGCATGTGGATGTGACTAGGGCACTGACAATGAATAAGCGTGCCAAAAACCTGTTCGCAAGCATCACTGCAAACTGCTAATGCAGTTCTACCACCATTCTTCTCTCAGGTCACACCTACACTAAAAAAAGGATTCATTTTTAATCCACGTCACAGTCCTTAAATATAGCTAAGGCAGCTGTGCTCAAAACAGTTGTCAGGAAATGGTCTCTGCTAGGTGTTTTCCTATGTGCTAGTTCACATTAGTCACTAAGCATTTTTCTGGTATCGCATTCTGGAAGCATTCTTATTTATGGTATTTATTGTGCTGTTCCTTTTCTGTATGACAGGGATGGAGAGCACGAAGGCAGAGTTACCTCATACACTGAAGACTTTGCAACTAACAATGAAAAAGCCTGGAAAGATGAGAGAAGGCAAGACAAATGAGGGGAGATAATGACTGGCATAGATGCAGTTGCCTCTGCAGGATAAATTAAGTGATTTGCTGGGGAGGAAGCAAAGGAACACTTCCCAGAACTAAACCACAGATCTCCAGTTTAGTGACCTATCTCCTGCAATACCCTTAACGAGCAGGATCAGAGTTAGTAATGACCAGCAAGCATTGCTGGGTAACAGGGGTGTTCTGTAGATGTGGGGAGAAACGGTACGGAGATGCTTGAGATGCAGTGTACACTAATATCCCTCCTTGATCATCAGATTTCAGAATAAAAATTGGCAAATGGCAGATAATAAAGCCAGAATATTTTCTAAGAGTCCCAACAATCATTCTTGAGTAACTTACCCCAGCAAAAACGTGGCAGGATAAACAACCAAAGTATCACTAACTTGAAATGCCTTCCCCTTTTGTTTTCATAGGACAAATTAACGATGTTTTGACTCTAGGTAGTGTTGTGTAACATGAAACAGTAGTTTTAACCAAAAAAATACCAGGATAATCCAGGAGCAAGCTGTAACTTAATTTTTGGCATTCTTATTTTCAGTTTCCCAAGTGAATACCACTTCTGAGTGCGTGGAAGTGTTTTTTAATCAATCCTGGTATATATCTACATACATTGCTATCCAGAATGAGGTTAGTGCATTATAGCTGCTGCGGGAACCTTAACTCACTTTCATTGACTTTAGGAGGATTAAGTCAGAAACAATACTATTTTAATGCCGTTTTTTGTATTTACTTGGCAAATACTCTTGTCAATTTAAAGTTTCCCATGGGAGGTGTCAAGAGGTCACTGAAATTTTCCTGGGCAGGGGAGGGAGAGTGGTTGAAACCTTGGCCTCCCTGCTGCTTCCTTCAGTGGTTTTTTTTCATGTCATTAGTGCTGTACTCAGCACTTTCCCCCCAGCTTCCATTTAGAAGAGGGAGGGAGTGAATGTGAAAATGTTAGTAAGAAATGGAGGCAAGAAACACAGAGAAGGCTTCCCTGCTGTTTTATTTGGCTAATTCTAGGCCTCGGTAACAGTAAACTTAGTCACAGAAAGTGAGTATAGAATATATTGTCTAGTATGCACAAAACTCCCAGATGCTTTCAGCACATCTTTTTTCCCAGTTCATTCTATTATTCTACACAGTCTTCTGTCCAAGGATCACAAAGCCTTCTGACCTCTCTGTTATCCTATGGCAAGGAACTACAGTTCCCTAAGGCTGAAAAAGCATCAGGGTTTGATTTCCAGAAATGAGGTACCTGCAATTTCCATGAACATCAGAGTAACTGTAAGCGAGCAGCATACTTTTTAGACACCCCTAAGACAGAAATGCAGAATGGAGGGGCAGGAGAGACACCCCACATCTTACACGCCTTGTATGCAAGGCTTCTGAATTTTAGCTGAAAATACCTGAGTTGAGGTATCAAAGACAGCTTTGTTAAAGCTAGTGATGTAGGAAGGGATCTCAGCTGCTTCATAATACGGATTAGCGTGATCCCTCTAACAAGTCCTCATGGTTTATCGTATGATAAAACAGGCAATTTCACAATTAGTAGATTTTTTTAACTATTTCAGTTACACATTTCTCGCATTTTTAACTGCTGTAAGGCAGAATAAAACAACCGTGGGGAGTTTTGCCATCAAGTGAAAACAAAAATAGCATTAAGTAAGTACATTGCGACTTGATTAATGCAAGATAAACATTATACACTGCACAGCTTTTGCTCCTCAGCAGGCCCATTTCACATTGTATGTTCATACATAAATTTCTCTTACTAACGCTGCACAAGCAGTCTTGCACCATTCTTGACAGATGAGCGTCAGGAACTATTATGAAGTGGCTTAAGTTACAGCTCCATCTGTTATACCCTATCCTTCTGATGGAGATTGCTTTCTCTGTGGCAGAAGCAGCAGAATGGAAGATGTGCTCATATCCTCACCAACTGCAGCTCAGAGCCTGGTGAGTTGGCTCAAACCCATCTTCTCAGCAGTTTAATCAACGACACTACGCTTTGTGCCCAAGTGTGAGGGTGGGTGCACGTTTCATTCTGCTGGTCCTGATAATCACAGCAGAGGGAGAGAAGAGAGAGCCGAGAGGAGGAGCATCTTAACAGGTCACAGTGGGATTTGACTCAAGCTTTCTTTACGTTTTACTGGGAGGAGGGAGGCCTTATGACTGTGGCCATCCGTGCTCTGCTATTGCACGTATGGCTAGATACTGGTCTTTATGGTGGAGAATCTGTCCGTTGCTGATCTGAGCAGACTAGTTACTGTAGTATCACTGCGTGGTTAACAAAGGCCGCAGGCCAGGATTGAACTGTGCGCCCTTTCCCAGCTGGCAATGCTTAACCCCACTGTCTGTTAGAGTCAGAATTTGCTGGAGTCTCTTCCTGGACAAACAAGATTGCCCAGTGGAGAGAAAGCAATAGCGGTCGTCTGAGGAAAGGAGGCGCTGCAGGGAATTAAGTGAATCCAGTGAGTTAAGTCATTCAGGGCACTGTGATCATTGACTGGTACACTCAAGTCCACGGTGGAACAGGATATACAATTCAGCGCAATCAGGCTTTTCAACAGCTGGAAAAAAATGCTATATTATTAATAGCTAAAAATCACATTAGAGATGTTTTACTGCTGTGGAAATAATTCTCCATATATGTTTATTAACAGTAACATACAGATCTACTAAATAAGGCTGTAAAACTATTAAGCATGGAAAACTGAAATACACTAATATTTCTTAGAATTAAAAAGGCATAAAAGTATGTCCAGCATTAAGCCTGAATTTACTCTATTGAGAAGCTCAACTGCCATAATCTTCACCTTTTGGTTTCCTCTTACAAAGTTTGAAGAACAAGACTAAAATACTCCAAACCGCCGTGTAAGTTATCAAAACTAACATCAGTGGGAAAGGATCAGCTAAGTGCGCTACAATAATGGCAAATGAGATGCATTTTATTACTGTCTTTTAGACATCTTTATCGAGAGTGGTTACAGCTCAATACAGAGGAAGAAAGAGAGTTTAGAGGAAGCACAAGAGCTACAGCAGGTTATAAAAAGGAGACGGACTGACCCTTTCAGCAGCGGTCGTGTTGGTATAGCTCCGCAGTACATAGAGCTCTAGCTCATCATTAACGGCATCTCAGGTTTTCTGTCTGGTCTATATCCCCATCAAACCAATGACTTTTTCAGAAAAAGGCTACGTACCTTACTGCTGCAAAACTACTCTGATAGCATTTAAAATAGTTCTAGCAGCAATAAAACAAGCAGCAATGAGGACTCTTGACTGCTGATGGGAAGGCGATAGAAGGAAAAAATAGCATTCCTGAAGCATTGCTCAAGATTTAAAATTTTATTAAAAGAGCTCGAGCCGCAGAGTTTTTGCCTAAAATTTGAATCTGGATACAGCAAAAATGCATATTTCATCCCTTCCCCTAGAGAGGAGATGACTGTCAGGACTGTCTGCAGGATACAGCAAAAATTAGGGTATGCCAAGGACCTGATCATGGTCCCGTTATCCTCAGAGCATGTCCGCACCAGCTTGAGCCACAGCGCTATTTAAAACTGAACCGTGTTTTCTCCTGGCTGACCGTAGTCCCTAAGGGAACATCCGTCAGCCAAGCAGAAGTGACTCATGCAATGCCCCGGCCTCACACTTGATACAGTCAGCCTCAGGGATGACTTGTGAAAGAACTGTCACAGCCATCCTGAAAGTAAGCAAATGCTACCTCGCTGGAGTTTTCCCACTGTGCAACCCGCCTGGTTTTGGCTTTTGTTGTGCAGCTAAGGTGAAAAAAAAACTCTCCGAGTCTTTGGCTCTACGAGTTTTTAAACTGCATCGTTAAAAAGAGAGTTAATGGAATTAGCTAAATCCCATCTCGGTTTAAAAATGTCTTGGAAATAAAATCTGGAAGAGCACACCAGGCAAGCAATTTAGTAGGAGCAGCTGAACTCTTATATGTGTGTCTCACAAGTAACTACAAATTAATATATCTTTATGGAAGCAGTTCAATTAAGGTTTTAGTTGCTGAAGAAGTGTTTTTAAGGCTCTTGCACAAGCCAAACATTCAAAGTGCTCCTGTTTGAAGTGATGAACTCATCACCTCAGCTGGAAAACATATCAACTTGGAAATGCATTTGAAGGGTGCATTGCATTAACACACAAATTTAATTTAAAGGAAGAATCTCTTTATGGATTTTAAAACTAGTGCTTAAACTCTACAAATTGCTTCACCTAAACTGCTACGATAAAAATGGCAGAAGGAAATGCGGTAGGAATGGTAACTATTGGTTTCTATTTTATGCTAACTTTAGTCTACATGGCTCATGAATGAACAAGTGGTAAAATGCGATTTGAGAAACGACACAATTGTTTGGGAAGAAAAAACGTTTAAAAGGATTGAAAAATCAAATGTCTGCATTTGTCTTTGGTTTATCATAGTTAATAAAATTAAGTAGAGCCTAGCTTCATTTGAGCCTTGATGAGGTGCTTTTAATGGAGAGATAAACGTCAAATCAGTCATTTAGTCAGGGGCACGCTTCTACCCCACCCTCTGGCTGAGGGGAAGATTGATACGGAGTCCAGCCATACACAACATCATAACTGTGCTAAAAGTGTCATATTTTATTTCAATTTGCATCTAGTCATTTGGGAAAACTGGACACGCTGTGCCATCCTCCTGTCCCCCAGGAAAAGGAGGGTAAGGATCGCAGGACCGATACGAGCTGAGAAACTGTGCTCTCTCTAAAGGCTTCTCACCCGGTTGAGGAAGTTCTATAGATTTCTCTAGATTTTTGATTTCTAAGTTATTTGTGAATAACAACGTTTTGTAAACAT
The DNA here is from genome assembly GCF_047370975.1 of Nipponia nippon. Lineage (NCBI taxonomy): Eukaryota > Metazoa > Chordata > Aves > Pelecaniformes > Threskiornithidae > Nipponia > Nipponia nippon. The sequence continues at coordinate 42,608,955 of NW_028262380.1, read as the reverse complement.
ATGAAGACTTGTGTTTATGTGTAGGGTCTTCAAAACGTGGCCTCGTTCAAGGAAATACTTACAAATCATAGGAACCGAAGCATTTCCACGCTGATTCAGGCTCGCCGTCTGCCAGCTCCAGGACCCGACCTAGAGCACCAGGTCGCCCCGCACCTTTCCAACCGAAGCGCAGTCTGCACGGGGGCCCGTACCCGCTGCAAAGCCGCCGCACCGTGTAAGTCGGCGGGGCGCCGCTGGCCACGGCCCCCCGCCGCTGGCCACGGCCCCCCGCCGCTGGCCACGGGCGGCCGCCGCGATGCTGCCGCCTGGCGGCTGGACGGCGGCACCGCCGCCCCACGACAAACCGAGGCCCGGTTAAGAACTGTCTTAAGAACTCACAGCTCAACTCTTAAGTCGAGGGCAGGCAGAGTTTTGAAAGGGTGCAGTTTCCTCTGCAAACAAACGTGGGAAAAAACCCCAATCTTACAAAAATATTTGGTAAGTTTTCAACGGATTCAGGCAAGGTTGTAAAGCTTTAGAACAACGGGGTTAGTAGAGAACGTGCGTTTGAATAAACACACAGCGTTTATGCACAAATCGGAGCAAGAGGGAGACAGAAGCACTAAAAGCTGAAATAAGAATTATTGATAAATGATGTAGATGTCTCAAGAGCACAGAGAGCCTTATCAGGAATACGGTACACAATATAGAACTTTGTTTCAATCAGCCATTCGCTTACCAGACCACAGAAATGTTAGCCCAACCACGCTGGCCAACCAGGTCATACGTTTTTCTGAAGTACCTTCTAGCAGTAACTTCAAATACACACCCAAAGTGCAGCAAACTGAAGAGCTAAAGCCCCTGCAGGCTCTGCTCTTCAAAAAAAGATTCTAGGCACCAGTGCTCGGGGTAGGATTACTGTACCTGTTCAGCTCAGAACAAAGCCAGGTAGCAGCCAAGAGTCCATCTTCCTGCCACCGCGAGGCCACGTTCTCTCCAGTTCTGCCTCGCTGCTGGGGTTTTACTCCTTTCTGTTAAAGGTCAGGAGACTCAAGGCGTGCATACAGCTGTAGGCAGCGCAGTTAGCCGGGAGAGGCCAGGGTCATCGACTACAATCATGGCTGCAGGGCAGCACAACAGAGGCGTTATGGGTTTGGTTTTCTGGGGTTGTGTTCTTTGGGGTCTGGGGAGGGGGGGGGGTGTCATTGGTTGGTTGGTTGTGGGTTTGTTTGTTTGTTCCCCCCCCCCCCCCCCCAAGATTCCTCATCTGAACTATAGTTGGTTTCAGAAGACTGAGTACAGGGACACAATGTGAAATACTTTACAGAGTACGTTTTGTGCCCAAAATGCTATTCTATATCTCAATTTGCTACTAGAATTACAACAGAAAATATCTTATAGTGAATGTAATACGAATACAAGCCAAATGCTCAACTCATTTCAAGAAGTTGTTACATACAGACCAATAAATCATCCTGAAGCCACACTGTCCTTGATGTCATTATAGTCTACAATAAATAGGGATTTAAAATTTCAGATAAAAGCATTTCTTTAGCAGACAAACTTATTTACTGCATCAATTCTAAATTAGCTCTTGAGGGATTTCAAGGATATCCAGTATTGGTTGGCAGGTTTGAAGATTATTCTTGAAAAGCTGTGCACAATCTACGCATATTTTTCAAGTCATTAATTGATAAAAAGCTCGATGTCTGTAAAGCTTGAAGTCTGCAGATTATGTCCATTTTTCTTACCAGAAGCAAGCCAGCACACTACATAAGAAATGAAGAATGTCAATAATGATATGATTTAAATTTCAAAAGAATTAAACACCCCCCAACCCTTAACTTCAGTAAGACTCTATCACCTTGAGAAAATTCAAAACCACAGAGCACAGAATATACCATTTGGTATATTTTCTTCTTTCCATATGGTTAATCTATATTCTTTTAAATCTAAAGGTTTTGGGTCCTCCCTGCCCCCAAAAGGTGGGCAAGGTATGATCTGAAAAGCAAACCTGAAAAAGGAAAATAATGCAGACTCAATCTTTATTACAGTCTTTAGAGTGTATTGCTAAATGTCATGGATGATGTAGCTCATGAAGATCATCTCTCTGAATAGATTAAAAGTGGAATGGAAGAGAAGCCTAGTGAGAAGCCCCCAAATTTACCGTGGAAAGTTTAAAAAAAGAAGGAGGAGGAGGAAGGAAAAGAGAAGCAGCACAGGACAGAACCAGCACTGTTTCCAACAACAATCCTATTTTCCCATCAGATGAGGCAAGAGGTGTTTGTCAACTAAATAAGGATATAAAAAAAATTAATGTATTACAGGCATTTATGATTATCCATTTTATTCTTATCACAGGTTCCCAGGACACAGCTGAAATAGAGTAAGTTTGGTCTACCTTTAAGAACTGGATGTGTTTAAAAAAAATTAACACTTTTCAGTGGGCAAGACTTTAATAACAACACCATAAAACAATTATACAAAAATCATGTACATATTTTGACAGTTCTAAATAATATATATATATATGTATTTGATTTTACTTTGTGGGAAAGTAACTTTTGACAGTTTTAGATTGTGACTGGCTGTAGCTGAAGAAAAAAAAAAGAAAAAAATCTGTTTTTCTCCAATAGGGCAGTTGGAAGTTTGACAGTACATCAGATTTGTAACAAGAGACTCATTGTATAGATAAGCCAATAAAGCTGTTCCAGAGATGATGACTGGGAAACAGCAGCATACCTCGTGTCTGCCCTGTACAGGACTGCTTTGACAGGAGGAACAAGGAAACGTGGGTCAGAAGAAACCTGTTTTTTCTTTCAGGGTGGTGGAATTCAAGCTACAAAACATGAGGCAAAAGATGAGAAGTATTACACAGCACTTGGGCCTGCAATATTTAATTTTCCCCTATGGCTGCTGGAGCCATGAGTGTAACAGTAAGAATTCAAAAACAAACTGGAAAAAAACCCACTCCTTTTAATTCAACAGCATACTATATTATCATTGACCAGATTACAAAATTCAGGAGAGCTAAATACTTGGGGGTTGGGGAAGGGGACGAGGAAGAAGAGTATTGGGGAAAAAAGTATTCTAGCTCCAGATGAATTTTACAATCTCAAAAAACCCCAGACATTTCAATGACGACTGAAGTACCAGTTTGCCTTGATTTAGAAACACCATTAAGATATTTCAGAGGACACTGGTTAAAAAGTGACAGAAGCCTTCAGCTTCAAAATACAATAATTTTTTTCTTAAGAAAACAGTGAAATACTCAAACTGGACCTCTAGATTAAGATGCTATTAAAATACAACCACGAGGGTCAATAAAAATGAAGTCATTTCTTTATGTAGGTGTAAAGAGAGGCTATTTTAAGTAGGTAAATGAACAGCTAGATGTGTAGTAATGCTTCCAGGTGCTTAACCGTACCAGCCAACTGTTGATATGGCAGAAATTCTGTTTTACTTTATAGGTCCCAGTTTTGTATCAGAATGCCTACAGGTATTCCTTTCTATATTTCTTTCGGAATTTGAGAGATTACAGGTTTGGGTTTTTTTTTGTTTTGTTGTTGTTTGTTTCTTTTTTAATTTTGGGCATCTACTATTTAATGAACACATATGCAAGTACACACGAGAAGTGTATAGGTATCTCATTTTAAAAAGGCATGTTTTTCCTCTTTTTCATACAATCAACATGCTTTTTTGAAGTCTTGCTTCTCCTGCCCCATGTTACATTCCCCACTACAATTTGCTATTCGGCTGTGCAGACTTCAAACGCCCATATGTAGTACGGCATCAAGGAATTTCCTGAGTCAGGTTTATTCATCATTATCTGTAAAAAGCAGGAGAGAGGGAGAGACAAGGTGAAAAGGACATATATTGAACAACATGTCATCTTTCTTGGATTTGTGAATTTAAGATGGATTCATCTCAAGTGGCCTGCTTCAGTTAGAACAATCCTCTTTATTAAGAGCAATATGAATTTTTTTCTAACTTTTCTTACTGGAGGAGTATAAAACTTCTGAGACAGAAGCTCACGAACATCCTTCTGACTGTCACTTGTCCTCTATTCACCTTTAGTAGCATAGGATTTTTTTTTAAATGTCTGAAATTTAAAGAACTACTTTAAATGTAGTTCTTCATGTATTTTAATACTAAAGTACTACCTGTACTATAAATGTCCGAAATGTAAAGAACTACTTTTTCTTTACGTTTTTGCATGCTACCACAGACTTGTAAAATACAGAATTAGAACTGAAGCTATTAAAAATAGCCACTTGTTAATCAGCATTTTGCAAGATGAAAGTCAGCTCATTTTAATAGGATTCACTCAGACAAGAGCTTAGAATTTGTATGCCAACATTTCAGCAAATTGCTGTTTAAGCCTTTTAGTACTAGTTTTAAAATATCCTTAAGGCAAAGTGGCAAGGAAAAGAAACTGGTAACACTAGAGTTACCATTTTTTTCTCGTTCTAGATTGCCAGTCCTTTGGACACTTGAAAAATGAGCTACTCCAATACATCTTCTCAATTCTGTCATTAAATCAATAAATAGTGGTTGAAAAATATTTTTTCAGACGCTTTTCTGTCATACTTCTATAACACAGCATGAAAACAACATGGTACTGGTTATTCTTACTGGGTGGTTCTCTATCAGTAGCAAAGAAAAATTGGGAAAACGTAATTTGTATTAGAATTTTACTTATTATGTTTTTAAAACTGGCTTTTAAGACTTCCCCCCCCAAGCATTTACATATAAAAACAATAGAAAGCCGTAATCTTAGTTGACCCTTTATTCACTGCTATTGCAACACATTTGTAAAAGAATTTAAAAGATGCAGAAAGTAGACATTGGTTACCATGCATTAGCATATTTTTTCCAAAATTGAAATACATTAAATAGTGATCATTGCACACATTCTGTGATTCTGTGATTTCTAAAGCCAATATATAATGCTTCTGATTTCTATAAAAATCATTAGAAATCTAAAATTACATAACCGCAGTTAAATTTTTGACATGAGAGAAAAAAAACCCACAAAACCATTTCTCATTGATAGTGGTCCGTGTGGTTTTTCATAGAGTGACTGAAAGATCTAGGGCTAGTAATCTGTGCTAAGCTAGGCAGGGCTCCCAAGCAAGATAAACGCTCTTCATGGATTACTGAGCCACCTGAAAACTAAGATGGATGGTACCTCCACATCAAGTTCTTCTGAAAAATGACAATTATAGGATAAAGAGCCACATGAAAGTTTCTTTTCAGAAAAGCAGTGATACTGCAACCCGTTAGAAGTAGAGTTTTGGAAAGAACAATATTATTTTCGCTAAAAAAATCATTAATTCTTAAGATAAAATTGTTTTTAATTCGGAAAGGTTTATTCTAGACTTCCATCTTCCCAATCTGCGTAACTGTTTTACAGAAATTAAATAATTATACTGCACCTTTCATAAGACAACTATTGTTACAGTTGACTGTATATGTACATACTGTTAAATCAGAGCGGTCAGCATGCATAGTCAAAGTTTGCCACATTTTGTTGCAGGAATAAAAATACCCTTTGTGAAAAAAAATTATTTTTATCAATTTAGCCAATCAATATAACAAAGCACAGATATGTTTGAGAAGTATATTGGAACCTATTGTATATGACCAAGAAAGAGCACAAGACGAGCCATAACTGCCAGGATACAGTGAGATTACCTTCTTGGTAGGCTCCGTCTGCCATTACTAGGTGAAGTATTTTGGCATACAGGTGTTTGTGTTCATTTCCAAGAACAGTCTGAACTATGGTTGAACAAATATCAATATTCTCGTCTTCATCTTCATGTATAGCCTGGGAGAAAGGACAATCCATGTTGCCAAAATGAAAATGGGTATAGAATGAAATAGTTCAAATTTCTTAAATGCAATTCATGGTTAAACCCAAAGTTTTCCTCTTTAATCCGCTGGCATGGCATTTTCTCTGTTAATATTTTAGTGTGTGGAAACAGAATAAAAGACTAAAGAATAAGCACTGATTCTAGTCACACAATGCAATTAGTTACTGGCACAGTAAACAGCCCTAGGTACTTGTTTCTTAAAACATTTTCCACTTGAGGTTATTCCACAAACCTTTATTTTCTCATAAACTTCAATGAATTTATCAAAGCCTATTTCCTGCTCCAGGTTATATCTCAACTCTTCCAAATGGCTGAAGATACTATCGCATTCTTCACATTCACTGGCAATCTCTCCATCACTATTATCTATAAAGAAAGAAAACAACAGTAAAAACCGCTGAGTTTTCCTACATTCTTAATGTTGTTTCTATGTCCCTGAACTCGATATCCACACAAACCTCTAAACGTAATGAAAGCAGGGAAGCCGAGGAGCACTAGGCGATGTTGGCAGATGTTCTGAACAACCTGCAAGGAAACAGGAACAGTCCCTTTCTTGACAGCAAAGGCAATCCGAATCCCAGCTGGGAAGCACCTAGCTACCTCCTCTAAACCCCCACTCTGATAGTTAGCCATAAGGGTATTCACACTGGAGGAAAACAAGGTATGGTCTTAAGGCAGACTTTTATTTAGCAAAGCAATGTTAGTAGGTCAAGTTCCATATGACCATTCCACGTATTTCTGAGGTGGAACTGATGCAGGGTTCAGTGGCTGTCCCACGCTAGGGAAAAGAGCTCCTTAATGAAACAGCTGTCTTCTAGCAGAAAATAAAGGACATGTATATTAAGAATCAGTTATTTCATTTCTGCACACAGATGCATCTTGTTCCATGGAGCGAGTCTAAAAAAAAAAAAAAAAAATAGTACCAATTTAGCTACACAGGCCCTCATCCGTTCATGAGTGCATCTCCTTTGTGTAGCAAGTTCAGTATTCCAATTGGTGCAATAAGATATGCGAGAGAAATCAAGATGATTTTGCTTATAGGCTACAGAAACCTTACAAATAGGTTGGTAACAGCCAAACATAGGTAAGTGTAACAAAAAAAGGACCTATTTCAAAATACAAGACAATCCCTATGTAAAATCCTATTATAAAATGCAAACTGCTTTTGCCCAAGAAAAATACTTCCTTAATTAAGTCTTTGAATTATGAAAGGACTTACCTATCCAGGGAAAAACATACACCTTTTTAGATTTCAGAGCTTATATTATCAAATCTTTAAAAAAATACATAGTATTGCCTGATAGGTCACAGACTTCGTGAGCTGGTATTAAAACTCTACTACTTTCAATTCCTATACATGACTAGTGTAAGGTATAATCCTGACCAAATCCCATCCCTGATTCAAGTATCAACAGTTACAGCAATAAGAAATTATCACTGCAATAAAAAGAAAAGTGGTATATGGGTTAAAAACCCTAGAAGACTTCTAATCCTGTGTTTAACTTCTGATCTTGAACAGATTTGGTTTCGAGTTCTGTCTGTTCCCCTGAGTTCTGAAGGCCTTCCTCCCGCCCCCAACAATGAAACCTGCTATTCTTATGAAATATCATGAATCTAGAAGGTGGGACACTGACACCAAATACAGTAACGCTTACAGCAACAACAGAATCACAGAAACAGATAGTACCGTATGTTATCGGCGTATAGCATCAGCACTGTCAAAAATGAAAGAAGACTGTATTACCCAAGTTTATTTTACCTTAAAATACTTATTGGAATGTATTATATAGATAATATCTTACAGGTATATTCACAGATCTTCAATTTGTTTAAAATGGTCTTCAATAAACCAAAATTACACAAAAGCTATGTTTTAGATTAGTTATTAATTTTCTACACCTTTTTATACCTATATTTCTAAATGCACTTTATTTTACAGCAGTAGTAAAGTAGTTATATTTCAACCAGAATTTAAAATCCAGAACTGAGACTTCAGGACACCATTGTGTATAGCTAATGCAAAACGCTAAAAGCAGTAATAAATTTTTCTGTCTCATTTTCAGTTTGACAGCATTAATAGCTATTCTGGGCTAAGGACAAGGTTAATAATTTCATGTTCCTTTTGACTGCCTGTTAAATTACTTAATTGTAGTGTAAGCTGGATCCCAGATACTCCAGTCATGTCAATCGCTATTTCTTTTTTACTCTTACGCTGCAGTCATGAATTATTCAAAACATACGATGCACACAGAGTATTTGATCTTCCTTGAAGACAAGTTTTAGACAACTGGAGAAAAAGTGACTTATAATCACTGGCTAACAAACAGCCAACATTTAATTTGCGACACTGGATGTTGCTTAGATGTCGACCTTAACATTCAGAAAGTCTAAATATTATCTGATTTTTTTTTTAAACTCCTGTATAAAAACTATTAGAGCTTTATTTCATTATAGGTATACGATGCAAAGACATTATTCTGTGTTTGAATTGTTAACATCAATAAATAACTTATAAAACAGGTATAATAGAAATTATACCTGACTGCCATTCTTCATTAAGTGCACTTTCACTGCTGGGGTTATTTTCATCTCCATCATCCAGCTCTGTACCGTTTGTTACGCATTCGATGACATTCGCCTTTAAAGTAGACTCCTCCTCTTCACTGAATTCCTCGCTAGGCTGCTCCCTAAGCAATTGTTCCATTGAGGCCCGGAGTTCCTGCAAATCTGTATCTGCCTCCCCAAACATACTAAAAGAAAGTGAGATAAAGTTTATACTATTAATACTTTACGAGACAAACCCTGGAGGAAGAGCTCATTTCTTTTGTTAAGCCAACAAACTGGGAAGCCAATGCAGCTGGAGGGGGGTGGGGCAGAAGAGACAAATATTTGTGTCCTCAGCCCGACATGATTACAGCACCGATACCATTATAGCACGCAAAACACAGGGAATACAGATTAGCTAAACGGATATGAGACCGTCTCGTAAAAAGATGATGATAGGTCCTTAATTCAACTGTATTAGTAAGGTAATTTCAAAATCTTTGTATTCGCGCAGTATTATAGAACCCTGGCAAGAATAACATTCCCAATCCAGACAAAAACGTGTCTGGAGCAAAAAGAGATCTAGATCTCATCAGAATAGATACACCAGATGGTTTTGTCCCTGCAGGCTACCCAAGCTGCCGGGAATAGTCAAAAGCCAGGGTCAGATTTTGAAGCCCCTGAAAGAATTTGGAGGACTTGCAGGACATCCCAATACAGCAGTAGAGAAGATAGATGAGCGAGATTCCCAGAACATATGAAGAAAGGAAATATTCAAGAAATCTTTATTTCTAGAAGAGCAGCAGCCATCAACTTTGATCTGCTTCAGTGGAATGCAAGGTGCAGAAGCCAGACAGAATAGCATCTTGGGTGCAATTTGGAAAGGAAATTCAGATGGCTATTGTAAGCAGTACATCCATCAGCTTCTCAATCCTCTGGAACAAGACTCAAAGTAAATGGGTGATTCAACAGAGGACTTTAAAAATTTCAGTAAAAACCCCATGCTGGTACACTGTGTAATTGTTAGTGTCTAACCCAAAACATTCTTGATCTAAGATGCCAGTTGTAATACTTGATAAACTTGATACACTCACATATCCTCAGAATCAGAGGGTCCTTCTTTGGCTTGCTCATCTTCCGTATCATCTATTTCAAGATTATGTTGATGCTGCACATCTGCTACACTGGGAACATCGACTAAAGTTCTGTACAGTTTGTAAAGATCCGGAAGCGAACATGTTCTCAACATCTGCAAAGGTAATAGAAAGCCTGTTTGGTAACAATACTAAAGACAGTCTGAGGTTACAAAATACTTTAAAATGAGATTTTTTTTTTTTTTTGGTCCTTTTTCATTTGGACGTCAATTTCAAAATACCAATGTGTCCAGCACAAATACTGTAATTGTTAAAAATCTGACATCTTGACTTTTGCCTCTACAGGTTACAGTGATTGAAAAGCTTTAACATCAACTGACATACAGATCTTGGTTTTGTGCAGATTTGGTTGTTCCCTTGACAGCTATCTAAAGAAAAGGAACATTGCAGCCGATAAATAATATCTATGCACAATTGTTTACAATGTATGTATGTCATTCGCTTACAGCTTAGAACCATTTTAAGTAGCTGGCAAAGGATAATTTTTTAAAATGACATTTTATTATTTCTCTAGGTTGGTCACTGAAAACAGTAACTTTTGTTTATGGTATATTTCAAGGCCGTTCCACAGTATTAGAAAGAAGCTCATCACAAAAGGTATTAGAAAAACGTTCAAATTACAACAGCAATTTGTTGCAATGGAAATAAAGCAACATGGAAACAAAGTAACTGTTTGCTCAGTGATCTACCAGATCTAAGATGTCTAAGAACTCCAAAAAATTACTAAATATTCACCATAGTATAATATAACAAGAAACAAGACCTAATCTGCACTAAGAAGTTTTACCAATAAGCCTAACCTTTCTTCAGCATAGCTCTGAATACATGCGTGTTCAGTGTTTGCTCCTAATGAAACCCCCTGAATTTTAATGAAAAAAAAAATAGTTCCTCAGCTGCAATTTATACCAGCACAGTGTATTCATATACATGCTCAAATATTAAATCTCTGTCAGCAGATGGCCAGAATATTATTGCCATCAAAGGAGTAACCACCCTTTTTGACCACTACTACCAAAGTGAAGGAACAATTAGAAGACTGACTTTACCCCATCATTTGAAAGTTGCCGGTATTTTTCAAAATGCTGCTTTCCCTACTAGCCTCCATCAAGAAATGGATAGAGTGTGAAGAAGTGTCCCTGAAGAATAGCCATAAGCAGGTTGAAAGTTTATGGGTAAGAATTAGAGACCGAGGCAACAAAGGGAGCCTTGTGGTTGGGGTCTACTACAGGCCGCCTGATCAAGGGGAGCCTATTGACGAAGCCTTTTTTCTTCAGCTACAGGAAGCTTCACACTCACAGGCTCTTGTCCTGATGGGGGATTTCAACCACCCTGACATCTGCTGGGAAAGTAGCACGGCAGGCAATCTAGGAGACTCCTGGAGTGCATAGACGACAATTTCCTAAGCCAGGTAACAGACAGGCCTACCAGAGGGGACACAGTACTGGATCTGGTGGTCACCAATGTAAGTGAGCTCATTGGTGGTGTCAGGATTGGAAGCAGCCTTGGCTGTAGCGATCATGCACTGGTAGAGTTCACAGTCCAGAAAGGTAAGGGTCAGGTGTAGAGTATAGTCGGGATCCTGAATTTTAGGAAAGCAAACTTCCAGCTCTTCAAGGAGTTAATCAACAGGACTCCCTGGGAAATGGCCCTCAGGGACAAGGGAGCAGAACAGAGCTGGCAGGTCTTCAAGGATGCTTTCCATAGGGCACCAGAGCTCTCAATCCCCAGGTACAGGAAATCGGGCAAGGAAGGGAAGAGGCCGGCATGGCTGAGCCAAGACCTGTGGGTCAAACTAAAGGCCAAGAAGAGATTACAGAGGCAGTGGAAGAAGGGATTGGTATCTTGGGAAGAGTACAGGGATGCTGCCTGGTTGTGTAAGGATGGGATCAGGAAGGCCAAGGCTAGGCTGGAGCTGAACCTGGCAAGGGATGCGAAGAAGAAGAAGAAGAAGGGCTTCTACAGGTACATTAACCAGAAAAGGAAGGTTAAGTAAAGCGTACCCCCTCTGATGAGCAGTAGTGGCGAGCTGATAACAACAGATGAGGAGAAGGCTGAGGTACTCGACAACTTTTTTGCCTCAGTCTTCACTGGCAATCTCTCTCCTCACATCTCCTGAGTCAATGGGCCATTTGATGGGGATCAGGAGGACAGAGGTCCTCCCACTGTAAGAGATCAGGTTTATGACCACCTAGGAACCTGAATGTATATAAGTCTATGGGTGCTGATGAGATGCATCCCAGAGTTCTGAGGGAACTGGCTGATGTAGTGGCCAAGCCACTCACCCCAATGCTTGAAAAGTCATGGCAGTCAGGCGAAGTCCCTGGGGACTGGAAAAAGGGAAATATTGCAGCCAGTTTTAAAAAGGGTAAAAAGGAGGACTCTGGGAACTACTAACCTGTCAGCCTCACCTCTGTGCCTGGGAAGATCATGGAACAGATCCTCCTGGAATCTATGCTAAGGCACATGGAGGACAGGGAGGTGATTCGGGACAGTCAGCATGGCTTCACCAAGGGCAAGTCCTGCCTGACCAACCTACTGGCCTCCTATGATGGAGTAACTACATTAGTGGATGAGGGAAAAGCTATGGATGTCATCTATCTGGACTTCTGTAAGGCCTTTGACACGGTCCCCCACAACATCCTCCTCTCTAAATTGGAAGGATACGGATTTGATGGGTGGACTGTTTGGCGGATAAGGAATTGGCTGGATGGTCGCATCCAGAGGGTAGTGGTCAATGGCTTGGCGTCCAGATGGAGAACAGTGACCAGTGGTGTCCCTCAGGGGTCCATATTAGGGCCAGTGCTGTTTAATATCTTCATCAATGACATAGCGGGATCGAGCGCACCCTCCGCAAGTTTGCAGACGACACCAAGCTGAGTGGTACAGTTGACACGCCTGAGGGATGGGATGCCATCCAGAGGGACCTGGACAGGCTGGAGAGGTGGGCCTGTGTGAACCTCCTGAAGTTCAACAAGGCCAAGTGCAAGGTCCTGCACCTGGGTCAGGGCAACCCCCAGTATCAGTACAGGCTGGGGGACGAAGGGATTGAGAGCAGCCCTGCCAAGAAGGACTTGGGGATACTGATAGATGAAAAGCTGGACATGACCCAGCAATGTGCTCTCGCAGCCCAGAAAGCCAACCCTATCCTGGGCCGCATCAAAAGCGGCGTGGCCAGCAGGTCGAGGGAGGTGATTCTGCCCCTCTACTCTGCTCTGGTGAGACCCCACCTGGAGCACTGCCTCCAGCTCTGGGGTCCTCAGCACAGGAAGGACATGGACCTGTTGGAGCGGGTCCAGAGGAGGGCCACAAAAATGATCAGAGGGATGGAACTCCTCTGCTATGAGGACAGGCTGAGAGAGCTGGGGTTGTTCAGCCTGGAGAAGAGAAGGCTGTGGGGAGACCTTATTGCCACCTTTCAGTACTTAAAGGGGGCTTATAAGAAAGATGGGGACAGACTTTTTAGCAGCACCAGTAGCGATAAGAAAAGGGGTAATGGTTTTAAACCGAAAGAGGGTAGATTCAGACTGGATATAAAGGAAGACATTTTTTACAATGAGGGTAGTGAAACAGAGGAACGGGTTGCCCAGAGAGGTGGTAGATGCCCCATCCCTGGAAACATTCAGGGACAGGCTGGATGGGGCTCTGAGCAACCTGATCTAGTTGTTGATGTTCCTGCCAATTGCAGGGGGGTTGGGCTAGATGACCTTTAAAGGTCCCTTCCATCCCAAAGTATTCTAGGATTCTACGATTCTGTTAGCGTACAGACCTGCCTACAGATAGGACACTAACTGTCTGCCCTGCTCCCTGCTAAAGGTTTCCTTAGTTTCTGGGTAAGAGCTGCAGCAGAGGTATGTTTGGGAAATTCCAGAAAGTTACATTTGCAGATACTGCAAAGAAGCACTGAATATTCTCTCGTTGCAACCAAATGAGGAAAAGGAATTTGTTGCTCTTTTTCATTAAGTCTACTGAAGCAGTAACACCACATCTGTTGCTCTTCTCCAAGCTCTCTGCTATTACACAGAGCTCACCTGGTACTGCATTAACAGTCCTGTGACAAACACTTGTGGCCAAAACACATGCCAAACATGCAGTAACAAGTGACGTACTGAAGCAGTTCTTATTGATACACTGAAGAACTTCATTATAAAGCATATCTATTACTTTTTAAATCTGATAAGGGTACAAAGAATGTTCATCTTGCCCCTGCTCAGAGGTTAGCTTTTCTGTAATCATTGTCCAACTGCCAGATAAACAGCTTCATAAACTAGGGAAGTTAACGATAGCCTAACTCTTGAGGAATCAACATTAGAGTCCTAAATCCATTTATGTGAATATATGGATCTGTGAAAACAGACACAAGCTTGTCAAGAAGCCTCGTTCTCCCACAGATGCAAACAGCCCTATCCTGATACTATGCTTCCTAGCAACACATCAACCAATAGATATTACTCAATATACAATTAATCATCAATAGAGCAACTTCGTTCATGCACTCACAAAAAAAGGCTGGGAGGCAAAAGAAGAAATGTTCTTCCTTATCCAGCATTCCACCACCTAGGAAATCCTTTACTACCTATTGACTGAATGCAATGCAGGTGTGCAAGTTTCCAGAAACCCTTGCCACCATTATTTGTCCAAAAAGCAGCTGCTCTTTTATGCACTTTCCACTTTAGAACCCAGGCAAGTATTGCACATCATTTAAGAAGTCTGTTTCATCTACTAGTTTAATGACTATTCTTACAATATTTTAAATTCACATCAAAACCACATTCCACCATCCTATGCTCATTTCACAGACTGTGAGCTGCCACTCAACCCTATACAGCTGGGCAGGAAACGCCTTCAAGAAAGCAGTTAGTTCCATTCACTCTTCTTCAGTCTTCGTGCTTCGCAGCCAGAACCTATGCTAGTTGGTTAAATCCTACAGGAAAAAAACCCAATCACTTGATTGCCAGAAAAGACAAGATACCTTTGCTGATCCGTTCAGTGTTTATGTTTATGATGGCAAGGTAGTGATAAGTCTGAAAAACTGCACAAAAGGAGAAAGCAGATGGGGGAAGTTCAGAATTTCCTCATGAACTCCCTCAGTTATGTCTCAGAGAAGTGGTGGCATTCCTCCACAAACACCCAGACATAGAATGCTGAATGGTGAAACCAGAGACTCTCACTGGTGTGTGAGTCCTGCTGATACAATGAACGCTGTGCGGTCGCACTGCAGGGCAGCCATGGCTAGACAAATACAAACACCTGCTCAAACTGTTGTGCCATCCGTTCTGGCCTCATTCAGCCTCAGCAAGAAAATAAGAATAATATTACTGTATAAAAACAAGTATTCCTTTTCAGTTTTTTAAACTTGCCTTTGGGTCGTTTGCATCGAAAAGCCCTGTAGAAAGTCCAATCAACAATGAACTTTTGCCTTTATTTTTTGCTGGTGATACGGAACGTGAACGAGGTACAAAAGACTCTTCCTGTGAAGACTGAGCTGACAGAACTGGTGAGGCTGTTGGTACAGCTGGAGGCTGTATTACCCTCTGGAATAAGGGTTCAGGTTGCACAGAGTCACTGGAACAAGTTTCTGATGTAGTAAAAGAAAGTCCGTTACAAATCTAAATAGATTAAAAACCCCAAGCTCTCGAGCAAAAGGTAACTAAAATGAATAAAACTAACTCATTTCTGTTGTACAATTAAAGGGGAAAATAGATAGGACTGTAAAAGTATTAAAATCTCTTTGGAATATTTTAGTAAATACATTATAATGTGAAATTCTCCCATTTTAACTTTTTGAGAATACACAGCCCTCAGCTATAGCCTATTCTATTCTCATGCCTTCTAGTTTCTTGTTATCCAGTCCTGAAATTATGGTGTCATCCATTTTCATCTGTTTCTTCTTGCCTTACACTAGATTTCTTCAAAGCTATCTCAACATAGTTTTCCCCAAACACTGGAAAAAAAAAAAGCCCAGTGTGCTTAAGCCACCCATAAATAGATGTGATAGTATCATCAACGATACTTGACACTACTGCTGATGTATTTTTTTATTCTACTATAAAATATGCAGACCTTCTGAAGTTACTTCAAAGACCTCCAAGAGCAAGTAATTCTTCTATGCAATAAAGATAAAAGATTATCACTAGCAGCTGCTTAAAACATTTTTTTAATCCAAGCTGCAGCTCAATATTAATTTGAGATGTCTATAAAACAAAGCAATGCTTTTAAGTAAAATAACCAGATTTCATAACATTTTAAATAGTAATTTTAAAAGTTCATAACATTCAGAAACTTGACATTCACTTTTAAGTACCAGTGTGGGCCATTGCCCTGTTCATCTATACACAGTGTAACTTTGTTGTTACATGCTTTCTTCCAAAGTGGCAAAAATAACACCCACAATTTGTCTTCCTAATCTATCAGAAATTTGCTTTTTAGAAGTATGAAGTAAAAAAGAAAATGAAAACAGAAAACTTGCTCTTTTGGGGTTAGTGAAGAAGTGAGAAGGGATGGCTCAAGTACTCCATACTGCCAGCTACAATAAACAAAACGAGACTTCAGCTGACCTTCTGGAGCTTCCTTTTGTGGTTGCACCTTGTCAAGCGCTACTTTCTCAGAAGCTGCCTCATTTCTTCTGTCATGTTGTGCCCTATTATAAAATACCACATCCAGGGGAAACACCATGTAAAAATAGTCATTATTCAACCGAAAAAAATCCTCAGCCACCAAGTGCAGTAAAACTAACATGGCAGACAAGCAACGAAGCTTTAGCTAAGCTTAACATTTTAACTGATGTATCTAAATCCTACTCAGTTAAAGCTACTTGTTTCAACTGGAGAGAGAAGGATCAGAAGAAGAGAGTACTTACTTATCCTCTTTCTCTTTTACCCACGCTTCATTAACAGTGATGGGAAATTCCTTGCTCTCCTTACTCTGGTGCTTTTTACTTTCTTCTGTTTCTTCCAACATCTCTGCTTCCAAATCATCAGGCTCTAAAATTAATAAAGTCATATACGTCGTTAAAAATTAATCCCAACCAAAAAAAAAAGACAGGAGTGACTATACATCTTAAGATTAACTTAAATCCTTCAGCTTGAATAATTTTCTGCATTTTGCAGAAACAACTTCAGTTTTGTAACCCCAGAGCTAAAAGTCTGTTTCTGATACAAGAAAAGTATCTTAATGCTCCAGCGAACGATGTCTTCTAAAAACCTCAGTAACGTTCCGCCAGACTTTAGCAGGGTGCTGGTATTCCAGCACAACTGATGGGGAGAAACAAACAAAAAAGCCCAACAACAACAAAACTGAAGCACTTTAGAATTCCACTTGTATTCTAGAGAGTTTTCTATAGGCACACAAAAAAAGGTTCTGGAAATTTACAAAATACATTAGTGAATCAAATTACAACACAGGCATAGAAAGCACTTGGTCCTACCTAAAAGGCATTAATGAAAAACTGCACATTACTTATGGGAAGAAATAAAAGTACACAGGATCATTACTTCCCTCACTGAATTGGAAAACAGACTGTAATTAGAATTACTAATGAAATGACTTACCATCCAGCATAACAGGTTTGCTCTGCACCTGGGTAGGTCCAGCTCTTTGAGATTCTTCTGGTATAGTCATGTCAGACTCCGTGATACCAACTGGTACTGAAGACTGAGCTCCGACTGTAGGAAAAGCTTTCTCTTCCTTCTCCTCTTTTACAATTAAGGACTGATGATCTCCTTCAAGAAGTTCTGCAGTACCTAACACAAAATTATGCTATTATTTAAACAGTGCTTTGACACAATTTGATAATAAACTACAATGTGACTACAAGGTAAGTTAAGAGGTTTTGTTTCTTTACAGGAAAACAGAAAAGTTTTCATGCTTTTATTATAACTATTATGAAGAGGAAAGCTAGAAATATTAAAATTTGAATTTTATTTGCTACATTATGATTAGTACAAATTTATACTTGGAATAAACATAGTCCTTTTGTCCTTGGAAAGGACAAAAAGCAGGAGTTGACTAGAAAAAAAAAAATCCACTGATATGGCAAGTCACATGCTAACAAGAAGGTTATAGGACCTATGTAATACAATATTCAGTTGATGACATCCTTTCAAAAAAAGACTTGTTTCTATCAATAAGCAAAGTCCAAGACTTCTCAACAAAATGAATATCCTTTCTTTTCAGCACATCCTTCTTAATTTCTTACCACTTCACAGAGTTTGAAATATTTTCATGTCTTCCAGTATCAGCTTGTGCTGATAATTAGAACATTTAGAACTGAGGCAACATCCAGAAGTGGAAAGCAAGAGCGAGGACAGAATACACTTCTATGACTTCCAAACTGTTCTCAGTAGACAAACCGGCAATCTGGCACTTCCTACACTTTCAGTGCAGATAATTACCAGCTGTGCTTACCATTTATTACATCTAGTTCCTCAAGGAGGTCGGTTTGCAGCTGCAACTCTGCTTCTCCAAGGATCTTCAGGACTGAATCAGTAGGGCTTTTGCCCCAGACTTTTCTGTGGGGTTCTCCAATATCTAATCTAATTACTTCCCCCAGAGTTTGTCCTGTCAGGACACAAACAAGAATATAGAAACTTTTAGAAATTAGAAACTTGCATTCACTTTCTACATAATGAACAAACAAACCAACCCCCACAAAACTAAAAACTACAAAGCCAGGCTCATGCCACCTCACCCCAAGGCAGCCAGCCTTAAGACTGTCCTCAAACATCTAGAGCCTTTCCTCTGCCAATTCCATTTAATAAGAGGAGTTATTCAATGCCAGTTAACATCTGCAACTTCATAGCAGCAGGATATCTTTTCAGCAATTCAGGCACTCCAAAAGAAAACAGTATGAGTAATGTTTAAAACTGGCATGAGATGGCCTTAACTTTACCTGAAATGGGAAACTAGAAACTCTCTTGTCTTGCTATCCTTTGACATTTGTTTCTGTTATTTCTCACTCCAAGGAAAACAGAGGATATAAAGCAACAAAGAATAATAGAGCAAAAGAAGTTTCTTCATCTTCTAATATCCTAGTGATGTAAAACTACTATGCTATGAAGTAAGTCTGTCACATTCTCAGTGATTACTTTTTTCTACAATGTGAAACAGACCCTTAATAAGACACAGCAAGACCAGGAAAAAGGTCTTCCGTCCAAAAGCCCGGAGAAGGCAGACAGAAAATTTGAAAAGACAGGCTTGATTTAAAAAAAGAAAAAAGCTAAGATTGATGAAGGATGCAATAGAAGTAACAGATATAAATTGAGAAAACCCTCAATTTTTATTGTCCTACTGATAACACAAAAGGATTTTGAAGTTAAATAAGAAACTTCCATATATTTTAAGTGCTTTTTATTCTCTGTGTTAAATTAGTGCCTATTTAAAAGACACAAAGAAAGCTCAAAGAAAGTAACCATTCATTTAATCAGGTAACTATTTGTTGAAATTAGGAAATTATTTGTTGAATCTCCTGCAGGCCAATTAATTACTCAGCCTGTGCCTTATTCCTTATCCAAGGGAATACATAACCACCTGCTTTTTAGAAACAGATGATACGCAACTGATAACAAGATGATAATAATAATAAAAAAAAAAAGAGTACTTCCTTTATAAAAACAGACACTACATACGGTAAACTGATTTACTAATATCATGGTGACAAAAGAAGTACTTACGGTCTGTTTCAGAGAGAGAATCTTCCATTGATAACTGAGCTAGAGGAACTACCAACTCAGATGCCCCAGATTCCCATTTTTTGCGATCTCCTGAAAGTGGATGGTCACCTTCTTGTTGTTCCTTACCATCTTCAGACCCAGCTGATTCAGAGATATTTTTACACTCCTTTTTTCCTTTCTCATCTTCTTGAGCTTTAAGATTTTGATTTAATCTTCTCAGTATTTCTCGTTTATTCTGAAATAAGGGGCAACATATATCACTTAAAATAGTACTTTCTTAAAAGGAAAAGAAAACTAAGTCAAACCGAACATGATTTCACATACTTGCATTGCAAAATCTGGCTTTTTTATTTCCCCCTCGGCTTCCTGGATAGCAGTTACGTTTTCATCCTTTAAGTCCAAGAAGCATGAAATACAATGTAGAAGAATATGTCAGAAAAAAATAATCTTGAGAATATTAATAGACATAATAGTGAAAAATCACCTCTAAAACCTTTTCATTGACAACTGCAGATAAACTGAGACAGAATGTATGATGCTTCTGTTTTTATGGGGCTTCCCAAAGACAGAATTTCAAGGGCAGCTTCAGTCTTTAAACCATTCCCTATCTGAAAGTGGCGAGCAAATGAATTGGAATCAATTTAAGCAGACAAGTGAAAGTTCAGAACATGAAACATGTTGATAAAGCTACATATGACCTCTACAGCAAAATGCCACCAAATTCCAATGCTAGAAATGAGTAACTCTATAACAGAACAAAAAAAGTGGCAAGGACAGAGTCAAGGAGCACCTGTAAAGAAAAGCAGAAGGAAGAAGAAACAACTTTAGTGATTACAGCATTTATAATGTCAAATCGATAAAGAATAAGAAAACAGTAGTTCCTTGATATCTGAAAACATATCAGAGAGCCTGCCCAGATTAAGTCAACTGAGACTAGGCAGATGCACAATTACACCAAACTAAGACAAATATTCCATTACGTGGTGCATTTTCGGGGAAAACATTCTGCATTATTCTTAATCTGCCTTAATTATGGGAGCAATGAAATTTCAACTATTGCCTAAGACCTACCAGGCATCCAAAAGCAATCAATATGAAGTTCATTTAGAAAGCATATTTGTTCTTCAAAACTGTAAACCAGTAAATATGTAAAATAATCAAACTAAAACCTGAAGGCAAAAAACGTAGAACTTATAATCTTTGTGTACAAGGCTCGTCTTCTCCAATTGCTCTGGGTGCTAACTTTTAGTCAGTTATAGTCACCATCTTGCATTACTGTAAGACAAACTATCCACATGGAAAAAATGTGCTAATGATTTAAGCATTTGACAAAACATGATTTGTTTATTTTTCCAGCTATCAACCAACACCTTTCAGCATATTACATTTTATATACATTATTTAGCACTAAGTTTCACTATATTCCCATAGTCATAGCCTTCAGGGTTGTATACAGTGTATAATCCCACACTACACAAAAACCTAGAAATAGTTTAGGTAAAAAACCCAAAAGTTAGCATTCAAATTAACACAGACTGTGTTAAAAACTCAAATTGCACAAAAGTTCACTTGTATGCTCAGTTTCACAATTGTTACTTAAATCAAATGGTGGTAGTCAAGGTAAATGTGTAAGCATTTACATTATCAGGATCCAAGATCACAGAAAAAAGAAATTAGGAAGTCTCTAATACTGTTTTAGACAACCCTATCAGATGCAAGTCTCAAACTTTATATTCTCTGTTATAATCAGCATATACTTTCAAACTCACTGCAAACAAGAATTAATATAAAATAGTCCTATCATTCAAAATTTATTTTCTCACATCCACCAGGTTACAAACTCCCTACTGCCCTCTTCAAGAGGCTGATGGAAATGCTGGTTAGTTGATATCTTCTCCACTAATCATGACTGCCTTGATCAAAACTGAAATTGCCTAGGGTTCATCATAAATAAGCCATTTTGTTCAAAACTGACTGAATTTGAGTTTCAGGGTACAGAGGTATTTCAACAGCTTCCAAGTTTTGCTTTCTTTTTACTTTTTTTTTTTTCTTTCCCTAATGAGAAGCAAGTATCCTTAATGATTTTTTTTCCTACCTAATCTATACATTCTTCTAAAAATTCTTTTTCAAGTGAGGTATTTTTTTTTCCCTTTCATCAGTTTTACCCTCTTAGCAGAAGTACCTACCACACCCACTTCCTTTAAAGCAGAAGTCATGGAGATGACTGGTGTACCGGGCTTCACTGGAAGCTGTGGCTTAGGAAGAGCTGCTCCAAGCTCTTGTAGTCCATGCACAGGACTGTGTTCTGTAGCTCCCACATGAAAAGGCACATTAGGATTCTTTACCCCTTTTGCTATCAGCTGTATAGATTCAATTAAAAAAAAAAATTTAGATCAATAAATTAACTTCAAGACTTTGCACATTAAACACAGTATTATCAAATAGGCCCATGTAAACCTTAGAAAAGGACAATAATGCTGCACATTTTCATACGAAAGACAAGTGCCAGCTGCACATGTGAACTGTTCCCAGTTTACCAGCTTCAAAACATCCTGCTTTTTGTAGTGATATATTACTAGTTGGACTTGTCACTCCACAGCACATGGAAGCAAAAGAAGATTAAGTACTTTGGTAAGTTACAGATGATTAATAAAATACTTAAGGTGATCCTAATGATTCTTAGGTTTGATGTTCTTAAATTCTTGAACCAAATTCTTCATTCGAGTATACCTAAGGTTAGGCTTCTGAGGGAATTCTGACTGACAGATGCTCTCCTCAGTTTCAGAAGACCAACCAATTATCTAAGCTTGAAAAATCACAGTACAGGATTTTAGTTATACAAAGATACGACACTACATACTTTGACTGCACGTAACAGATTTATTTTCTTACATGTTCTTCCCAGGCTCTTTTCTCTCTTTCATATGCTTCCTTTCTCTTTCGCTCTAACTGTTCTTTCAGAACTGCAGCTCGAGCGTTTGCTTGGGCCTATAATAAACAAGCAAGCAAAAAACGACCAACTTAAACTCATAAAAAGCATTAGTACCCCATTCCATGGAACATTTTAAAAAGAAACATTCTTGGATTACTCTATCTTCCTCTCTCTCACTTATTAATGTATAGACTGTGAAGGAAGGACTCCACTGACAATCAAAATCACCACACAAGTATAACAACTGATCTTCTACGTTGAAAATAACAGCAACTCCTCAAAATTTAATTACAGTTCTTGATTTGCACGGTTGTATTTTTAGTGTACATAGCAATCTTAAACAGAGTAATGTAGAATTAGAATCTCTCCTTAAAATTAGTTTTGAAGCCAAATGCATTATCACAAAATATTAAATATCCAGTTTAAACTTTACAAACTTACTCAACAAACACAAAAGGCTTCAGTTGCTGTTTCATCTCTAGTTTTAAGGTTAGGCATAAGGATAGCTTGTTCTTACATTGCTCTTTGCAGAAGATGGGAAAAAAAAAGTCATAGAATAGATAGAGTAATACTTGCTATGTATTGTATGGTAGAGATAGTTACTGTTATAAGAACACCATATGGAATAAAGTTCCAATCAAACACTGGATTTCTGTGAAACTCATTTGCTTTAAATGTCCTTCATCACGAAGGTATATAGCTCAGTTTCCCACCCACATGTAGCCCGAGTCAGCACATGTAGGGAGTTTTGCCTTCCTTTATTCTTTTAACTAAAAGTTGTTGTTATTTAAGGTACATCTTCCTTTCCCTCTCAGTATCAAAATGCTATTTTAGTTATACCAAATTGCCTTTAGGATTAAAGCCAACCCAGAGAAAAATCCCAAAGGCAGGGATGGGAAAAATCCTTGACTTGCTATGCTATGTCACAACATATTTTAAAATTACTGAGATAAAACAGCTGCACAGAGTTATTACCTCAACACAGTTAAAATAAAAACCTCTTGTAGTGGATGTATGAACAAACTATTGAGAGCAAACTGAAATGTGAGAAACTTCATGAGATACGAAACAAATCTGAAAACAGTAAGTTCCATCCCCTCCTTCCCCACAATTACCTTCTGTGCTTCTATCTTTTTGCGTTTCAGTTCTGCTTCCTCACTTGATTCTTGTCCATCAGAACTGGCAGCTTCATTCTGCAAAGTAAGAGTCCTCAAAGAATTATCATTAACTCCTGTATTTAAAAGCTGAGTGATGTAAGTGACTACTCGGATCATTTAGACTGACTGTATGACTAACACGGGTCATAATTTCACTGGGTAACTCCTCACTCAAATGTAATATCTACTTGGACAGAACTTCATCTTTGAGATCTGTGGGGAGGTTTTTTTGTCTATTTGTTCGGTTTTGTGGGTTTTTTTTGTTCTAAAAGATATGAAGCTTTTACAAGCCAGGAAAAAAGTAATGCGCCTACTGTTGCAAGACAAGTGACCTAACGATGCTGGGCTCTCACCTGCCACTCCTCATCACTGTTGCATGCTCTGCAGGTATGGTAAACAAGAAAGGTTTGAAGCTCTGGAATTCCAGTTTCTTCCACTGTATGTGCTCCAAGAAAGGTGGAACGGGTGAGGGGGGAAATGGTAACAAGTAAGAATATATAAGGTCTACGTCTGAAATTTCTGTTTTCAGTCTCTCTTACTTCTTTCCACAGCCTCTGCATACTCTCATTTACAGAACAGACTGACAGTGTTACGCAAAAAAAGTTCTGACAGCAGCCTTTTATTGTTCATGACCAACTTGTGCAGACCTTTTATTTAAAATAAACTATTTAGAACGTCTATTTAGTAGGCTTCTTGCAGTATAAGAAAAAGAGTATTATTAGCAATAATTTGGCAAAACACAAGCAAGAATTTTAGGTAAATTAAGTGAAAATAAAAAAAATAAGGTCATGCCCACCTTGGCCTTCAGTCAGCTAACAGGAAAAAAAGATCACTGGAAAGAATACTGGAGATAGAAAACTTCAGAAAAATAATCTGGCACTTTTCGTAGGCAAAGGAATGAATACATATATTATCTATTGTATATAAAATAGGATACTATGCAATAGCAATATATATAAAATTGTTTATCAACATAAGGAAACAAACATATCTATGACAGGATTTGGTCTGAGATGGTGTTCCTCAAGAAGTGAACCTCCATGCTAAAGTTTGCATCCACAGGTCATCAAGAAAAAAAAAAAATAACCCCCTTAAACTTGGTCTTTGAATTCTGAAAATTAGTTTAGGCCTACTTCCTGGTAAGATATTAATCTGTTCTCTGTTCCTTTGTCAGTGGCATACCTTCTGGGACATACAACGCTACCTCAGGTAAGGTACAGCCACTGGGAAAAGAAGTTAGGTTCCTGATGTGCCTAATAACCCATACAGAGAATTAGTGTCATGGGCACAGTAACAGTACTTTTGTTCGACTTCACTAGCACAAGCACCCTTGGCCTCCAGAGAAAAGGTTTCTGGAGAGTACATTTACTTCTGCAGTTAACCATACTACAGAGAGCATGGGTGCTTCTAATTTTGAGGGAAAGTGTTGCAGCTGCTCAGTGAAAAAACTGGAACAGTGCAGTACAGCACTGGCTCTATACTGGTAACGTTTTAGCACTGTTGTCAGTATTCTAAGGGTACTCAGGAGCCACAGTAAGATTTCGTAGGGCTGTGTATGGAGATGACTGGTCCCACTGCGGCAGTTTTGAAGCCTGTCCAAAACAGCAGAGACAAAGTTATGAGTGAAACGAGCACCAAATGCAATTAAGACAGCATGTGCTTATGGTGCATCAGCTTAGCATTTTATGTGAGTCAGCACCAGTGATCAACTTCACTGACCAGCCTCTACAGTAACTTCATAGGCTCACAAAACCTTGATTTTCCTCTTGCTCCTTAAGACAAACTTAGGAGAACGGTCCATGTTGGTCCCATGCCAGACTTAGCCACTAGCACATCTTATAAAGTTCGCATAGTCTCCTCAGGTAGAAACGTACTTAACTTTTGCTCTAGATCATTCATTTTAGATTGAAAGGGGAATGGGTTCCTCTCCAATGCACTGAAGAAGTTTTGCACCTCAATCAAGGGACTGAATTTGGCTCTCTTGCATCTCACCAGTGAGATGCAGTCAAAGTTAAAGAAAATAAAGAAAATAAAGAAACCTATTCAAAAGAAGTCACTAATACAGGAAAAAATTAGAATATTTTAGCATTAACCACCCCCCACCCCCCCTGCCCCCAAAACTACAGCAATGCGGAACTCTATTTAGTTGGGATGGTGGTCCAAAGAAATTGAGTGGTACTGGGCATGCTCTTGCCTTAGATGTCAACTCACCATACATAAAATGAATGAAAGCACTTAATACAGGTGCTTAAAGGTGTGGTGGGGGGAGGGGGCAGGAACATTTCTCTAGTTTTAAATCACAAAATACAATGTGAATGAATAAGCAGGTAATCACTTGAGAAAACCCAAACACTCAATGGACAGGAAGGGGAAGAACAGACAGGAGTACAAGACCACACAGTAGGTTAATGAAAAAATGGAAACAAACTCCAGATCATATTTACTACATAGATTGCCTCTCAAATGAAACTCTTTTAAACAAGTAAATGGATTGCTTCCAAGGGGGCCTCGGATTACTCACTGGACACCTTAAGAAGTGTTTGTTCTGAATCTACTTTATGAACATATTATATTATATTGTGTTTGTTGTATTACGAACATATTTTGGAAAAGTGATGTTTGAAAAAAAAAAAAAAGTGTATTGATTAAATTGAGCTCATGCCAGGAATTTCTAACTTTAATACACACCTACAGAATATATGAAAAGAATTGCTTCATATGCACCCTGTGTGAGCACTGTCAAAAAATGAATTCTGGAGAAGTTCCTATAACAAAGCAAATAAACATAAACGTGCTATTGCTTGATGAGACATGTAGGTGTCAAATTCAGATGTAACCTTATGTTGTCTTGTTTTAAAAACAGCGTTACTTTACAGGCACTGAAGCTGCACCCCCAGCACTGAAATAACAAACAGATTTTGCATATTCTGGAAGAAGAGATGGAAGTACACTAACTGTGGAACAGAATTAAATGTCAAAAATATATGTCTATACATAAAACTGCCTACAAGAAGAGTCTTCACACAGGGATAAAAGCATACATCCCACAGCCAACTTCCATAAGTATTTATTTTTCAAACCAACCTTCTCTCCACGGAGTTTTGCTCTAATCTGTTGACGTTCATTAAAGTTTTGTAGCCGGATCTGTCTTAATCTTGCCAAATATTCCTAAGGCAAAGAAAGGAAATAAGTTTCAGTTATACCAAAACTGTCTCCAGTATGCTTAACTTAAAAAAAATACATATGATTCCACAAAAAAAAAAAAAAAAAAAAAAAAAAAAAAAAAAAAGAGATGGGTGAGGAAAATAAAACCAAACAACACAATATTACTATCACCATATGAGCATTTACTAATCTCCAGAAAAACTCTCATCTAACGAATATAAACAAAACTGGAACACATGTTTCCCAGTATTAAGCTATCGTTACATTTTATATCATTGAAGGCTAGGAATGGTTATATTTATCACAACAGGATTAAGATATACAGAGTCATATCTATATGTATGCACATTCAAGAACCTCTCTGAGACAGACTGATGTAGACAACTACTATTTTGATTCTTTAAAAAAAAAACAAACCAACAACAAAAACCCCAAAACACCTGAACTCTAGAACTCTATACAGTAAATTATTTCCTAGGAATTTATAAAGTCCTTTTATTTTGTTACACAGATGAACCATGCAGGGAAACGAGGCACAGTCAAGGTCAAAATAGTGCTATTTGTGTGATGAGCAAAGTGGCAAACATGCGGCAAGCATACCTCTTCCTCCTTGTTTCTGGATTTCCTTCCTCTTGCAGAAATGGGCCTGCCTCCATAGATATCTGCCACGTTTTGCAGTGTACCCTGTTTGCCATTTAATGGTATCAAATTTAAGGTGGCTGGGGCAGTAAAATTATCTGCTTTATCCAATAACTGTTCACTCACAAGAAACCAAATCCGCAGTTGCTCTGCAGTTAACCGATAACCCTTTTTCACTTACACGAAACATATGACAGTAGTAACTAAAAATCCCGAGTAGCCAGAGAGACTCGAGCTTTAAGAATATAGTTGCCTTCTCCCTGCAATTCTGTTCTTCCCCTGCTATGTTAGAAAGCCTAAATTCTGATGGGCACGAGTTTTTCTACATCTGGATTATATACAAATTGCGGCACCGAGTTGGCATTTCTGCCATTGTTGAGCCAAGCCTAAAATGAAAGTGGAATCTTTATATGTTCTTAGATTAAGCTTTTTCCACAATGATGACTTTTTTAAAAACATACTACAAGTAGCAAACTCAAAACCCTAATAAAATACTTAAATATACATATTACATCTAACAAGCTGTGTTAAATGCCTAATACGTATGCATTCACAGTGTACGGCCTTGGTTAGTATGATGTCCTACAGTGTCCGAACTGTCAGCAAAAGGATTTCAACCTTTAAGAAAGTCCAATAACAAACAGTACAAGAATCATTTAACTCCAGGTTTCCTGCTTGGATTAAAATCCAAAATATTTAAATTATTTTGTTCATGATATACCATAAGCCTCCGCTGAACAGGTTAAAAATATCTTGATTTGTTAACTCAACATACAATAAAGACAGTACACATACATGTGATAGTTACATGGACCCTCTGCCTTACAAAATACCAGGGCTTTAGCTTTCTCAGGCTTGAGTATAGAGAGCCATCGGTAAGTAAATACTCCAGTTAAGCTCTTGATAGGGAGGGACTGAATTGAAATATTCTGGCTAAATACTCTCTCAGATTGAGCAAAAAAATCAGTAACTCAGGGAAACAGCACATTTCTGCACTTCTGTGGTTTAGTGACTGGGGGATCAGAGAACAAATTAAAGGAACCATCCTGTGAATAAGAAGCAGCATACATTCATGACGACTCCATGAATTCTGGTTTCAGCTTGAGCATTAAGTCATACAAAATGGAAAGGAATATTTTCCATATTCACCTTTTCAGAAAATACTTGTTTTTATTTTTAACTTTTAATGCACGTTCCTGAGACTTACAAAAGCTAACTGGCACTATTCAAGTCACCTCATTGTTCTTCATTCTAGCATTCAAGTTAGTTTAGGTATTTTCATCAAACTGATGGAGATTTTGCTCCTAAACAAGAAAGAAACAGGAAGCGAGATTTTTGAGAACTCATTTTCTTTCTGTAGATTGTTAACTTTTACTCATCTGCCTGCATTAAAATTTTCAAAGACCAGGACTCAATGTTTTGCAATGCCATACAGCTACAGTGAAGTAGCAAATTAGGTCAGGAGCTGTCTTAAAGAAGAGATGACTGAAAGTATCATCAACTCAACTACTGAGTCAAACTTTAGACCGTCACTTGAAAATTAAAATTGACAGCAACTCTATATTAACAGAAGCTGGATAAATTAGTGCGAGTCATTTGACTTACAAGTCTTTATACAACAAAGAGCTGCGTATTAGTTGATGATTCCTATGGATTTCTCCTCTCAGATCATCATGGTCTAGACAAGAGTCCCACCCCTATATGAGAACCACTGCCAGCTAGTCAAATTATTTTCCTGCACAAATAGAAGGAAGCTGCTGCTATCAATGGCAAATGATAGTCTATGAATTTGGAACCCTGGCTTCGAGTTACGTCTTAAACATCTGCAAGTTACTTTTACAACTGTTCAGTAACGCCTCTGTTTTATTACTGCAGCCAGTTAAGAATAAAACATTTAGGCTCAGTTGAATACATTAGAGAAACCTGAGAAACATTAACCTGAATACTTGGGTACCTTGCATTAATTGATCTCATACATTTATATTAATGCCAACAAAGTCAAGAACAAAATGGAAGCAGGTACTACTAAGGACTTGTCTAAGAAGAGGCAGTCTTAACAAGAATTGTTCATTTTTTCAAAATTATTTACTGGTCTCAGAGGTTTTAAAAAACAGAACCATAGTCTTAAAGTGGAAGACTCATGCTCTAAAACATATGCACTAATGTAAGGATACTTCACCATCAAAGCAGTGAATCAAAGTATTTAAGAATTGCTTACTGTAAGTGAAATAATCCCTGAAACAAAGACCTGGCTGTAAATAGTGATCTGATATTCAGATATAACTCACAAGATGCTTTTATAAATCTGCAGTTGGTTTCATCTCACTGCAATGCCAGCATGGTCAGTCTAATATCAGCAGCGGACAGTGATACTGTGACTTGGTTGTATATGAGTAGTGTGGAGAAGCACTCAAAAAGCAAAACTCTCCACATTATGAAAACACATAGTTTAACCACACAAAGTCCTAGTGCAAATGAGTCAGTTCCAAGATATCTTTACTGCAAAACAAACTTCCTAAAGGAATACTGAATTTAAAACTGCAAGCATAAAGAACAGAGAACATTTTGTGACACTGTCCACTAGTTAATCTCTAAAGAGTAAAGGTTTTAGAAACATCAACCTTGACAAAGATGGATGTCTTTATAATACCTTTGCAATAAGCAGAATGCGTTTTTGTAAAACACACTACTGTATCTGATCATTAGCCATATCAGTTTAATTAAACTTCATTTTAGGTTCAAGCTACTGAATAATACATAGTTTAATTTTAACCAAAACTTTAAAGCTGTGACCAGAAAAAAAAGTGTAAATGCATGCTCTAAAATTCACAATATCAAGTTAGACACATGCAAACCAAGGTATTTTCCTTTGTGAATAAATTTACAGTCATGAGAAATGTATTGCACAATTCTGTTACATTTTAATAAAATCAATAACAAAATGCAAAAAACCTACCTCCCATTTTCTTTTTTTTTAAAATACTTAAGAAAAATATTTCACCAGCATTTCATGGTTATGATGCTACTTCAAAGATTCACAAAGCATGCTGAAACAGTAATATACATAGGAAGACCAGATTTCATACCATGTGTCCCTCAGCTCGAGCTTTGTTTTCCATGGCTTCTCTCTTTCGTTGCCAAAATTCTTCAACTTGCTTTGCTCTATCTGCAGCTATCCATCCTTTTTGCCTGAGTAATTGCAACACATAGAAAGATCAAAGTCTGAAATATGAGATTCAAGAGACCCCCCTACATTTATTCTAACTAGGACACACACACAAAAAAGTAACTTTCTATGAGTAAGGCATCTTCAAAAAATGCCTTTCATCAGCCAAAATACAAGTCAGACTTCCACAAAATCGAGGAAAATAGGCTCAACTAAGTTAAAAGAACAATTAAAAAAAACAAAAAACAAAAAAAACCAACACTGTGTTGTCCTTCCAGATCCTGGTCATCAAAACAAAAATGAATGTCAAAACACAATATTAGCGCAATTATTTCTGAAAATGTCTCAGCTTGTTTCATTATTGTTGCCGTTTGTGAAAAAGAAGACTCCTTCAAGGTTTCCCTTCAGAGATGAGCGAGAACTCATCACATGAGTCAGTCAGTAAGGTCAATACTGCAGCAGTCTTTCAACTGACCTACGTTTGGAGTAAGAGCTTCTACCGCTGAGATAATTAGTACGGTGCTAGTATTCTTAGAGTGTTCTGGCAACTTCTTTTGCGGGATCTTAGGGGATTTTTTTTTGTTTGTTTTTGAAGGGACTGTGAAAAAATTTTCCTACCTTAGAATTAGCCAGAACAAGATGTTTTTTTCATATGTTCCACCCCAGGTCAGGGACCTGCTTGGGTAGAGAAGGCGACTATGTTCAAGTTACCGTAACCGAGCATCTGGCAAGTCTCCTAGTACATACAACTGATCATTTTGTAGAAGAACCAGTTTCTGACAAATTGGTTAGAAGTGGACTCAGAGAAAGCTTTCTATGAAAAAAAACAACACTGAGAAATGGTGTAAGATATTCTAACAAATGGTAGAATGATGAGGCAGTCCCCTTTCCAAGGTTTCCCTAGCCTCATTTGACTGAGGAGTATTGGGGTTCCAGCAACAGGCAGCAGAAAATGGGAATAAGCTGACGGCAATAACCCATCAGGCTGAGACAGTTAAAGAAAGAATCATTTTGCAATACAGGAGCTATTACTAGTAATTCATAAATGAATTAGCACACTACTTAAACATCCTTGCATCTTGTTTTTTCTCTCCCCTCACCCCACACCCCCAAGCAACAAGGAAATGAAATATTTCTATATGCTACAGTTCATTAAGAGGAAGACAGAGATAAAACTAATTTGATACAATAAAACAAATGCTGTAGCTGCTCTGAAAAGGCAAGACAATCCATGTAGGTGTTACTGGTAAAGAAACAAACACTTGACAATCTTTGTATACACATATTTGACTCACTACAAGATTTTTACTGTAACTGTTCATTACATATTAACTCAATTGGCGGATAGTGAAATGCGTCCAAACCCGTGTCATATAGCTGAAGTTTAGCTTACAGTGTTGGAGGACAGGTGCTTCCCAAGTGAAAAACCCAAACCTATTTGTCTCAAACCAAATTCACAGTAAAAACTTATTTCAACTAAGTTTTATGAAAATGGTTTTCCCTAGTTTAAAGCTGAGTGACTCATTTTCCTAAAATATTTCAACTAGATTTCTTCTGGGCTGCATTTCTGTCCAAGAGACAATTTTTAAAGATTGTTGATGTTGAATATACTTAGCTTTACATTAGTTGTAATCAGAAAGATTGCAACTTGAGGATTTCTCAACTTCTTTAATATATGCTCTAAATTACCTATCTTTAAGAAAGTTGCAATTATTTAAATTCTTTGTTTGACCTAAACATCGTGAACACTTATATTTATATTTCACCTCCAGCTGAAAGAATAAAGTGCAGGAGAGAAATGCTGCTAGGCTAACTATGATAATAAAATTGCTTCTAGATAGTAAAGTACAAATACGTACCACATTTTAAATGCTAAGAAACAGCACCTCTATTTAAGGCTAAAGGTAATCCAGTTCATAAATAGAAAAAAAACCCTCTACCTATTTTGAAATTTCTGCACAGTATTTTCAGTGAGTGCCTCCAAGTTCACGTATTTGAGAAATCCTGGATCAGTTTCTCTTCATGATCTTCACATTATTCATAATTTGCAGCCCTCTACTATAGTTCCTCTCAATTTTAACACATTTAAAACACTTTACCCA
Organism: Nipponia nippon; assembly: GCF_047370975.1. Taxonomy (NCBI): domain Eukaryota; kingdom Metazoa; phylum Chordata; class Aves; order Pelecaniformes; family Threskiornithidae; genus Nipponia; species Nipponia nippon. The sequence goes on along the minus strand of NW_028262380.1, from coordinate 42,576,573 downwards.
GGTGTAGCCAAGTATCATTTAATATCATCAAATGTGCGAGGCACACCGTTTCCTAACCTAGGCAAGATTTGGTGATCGTGGCACATTGTGTAAAGCATTGAGAATAAGTAGAGTAGGATGGAAATACGCATCTACATCAGCTGGGAAAATACACCTTTCAGTACTTGGTTGTACCAGGTGGAATTTTAATTAGCTCACAACAGCCCAAGTTACTATAAAGAAAATAAAATATACCTTGTAGCTTACAAAATTGTAACAGCAGTGTTAAACATGTTATGGTATTGCTGCAAGTTTCAAAATAGAAAAAAAAAAATCTATAAAGGCAAAATATATTGTATTAAAACATAAAACTGAATAGAATTAGTTTAGAAGAACAAATGTTTTCTTTGGCCACTTCCTTTTCCTCACATTAACTCCATTTATTTCTTCCTCCATGCAATACATCATTGGATCTGCAGAAGTTTAAATAATGCATGAGAAAATTTGTCCCTCTATGAAAGTTAGTCAGTAACAGTCACGCACTAAACTTCTAAGAAAAAAAAAAAAAAAAAAAGACATTTTTCCCATTTACTGCTCGCAAGTGCGGACACAGTTTCTGGGCAATAGTAACAGATCTGAAGGAGAGCAAAGAAGTTTTGAAGAAGCTACTTGAAAGAGTGAAATCATTTAAAACAAAAAAAAATCAATACTTGTTTACAATCCTTTTATATATAAAATACTCAGTTTATAGTAATTGCAAAGAATAAGCACCACTGAATTAGAAGTTGCACACCATTATAACACCTGGCATTCGCATCTCAATAAAAGCTCCTAGAAGTTTTCCACTGATCAATAAACAGGAGCTAACAATTCTGGGAGCATTCTAGACACTCTCCTGTGCTAGAGAGTCTAACACTTCAATATAGAGAAGGCAGTCAGAATGAGATGACAGGAGAAGGAAGCATCTTGGCAGGTGACAAAAAGCAGAACTATGAAAAAAGCAAAGGAGGCTTATAATTTTACCTACAACTGCATTAAGCCGAGAATTTTGGATGAAATCTAGTTTAGTTACAGTTGTTAGCAATCCATTTTTTCCACTGTTGGGGAAGCCAAGGTTTCCATTGGTTCTAAAAGAATTGTGGTCTGCAAGGGACTAACACACAAACAGACGGCACAGTACCAATGGATAAAAGTGATTTTGAGACATGCCCAACTACTAAATGAAACAAGACACGGAACAAGAATCTAACATGTAGGGACAGATTTATGGATTATCATAGTCCAACCTGTTTGCATTGGCTTGTTTAGACACCTCCTTCAATCTTTTCATTTTTTTCCTAACTGCACCAGCATCAGGTAAAGGGTGATGACCTGCAGGCCCCTTAGGAACTCCTGGACGTATTCCAGGTGGAATTCCTCTGTAGATAAATATGTACAGTAACTTTCATTACTTTCATCTAAAGCAGACCACATGCAACTTGTAATGGAAGGCAGGCATACCTTTCAACAACTTCTTGGCCTTGTACTTTCACCCTCAATTTGGCTTCCCTCTCTTCAGCTACTCTAATGTTTTCCTTTTGCTGTTGCATCTGGTCAAAAATAGCATGGTAGTGTTCATATTGTCCTCTGGAAGACACAGGAAAAGGACCAACACCACCTCCACCGCCATAATATGGTGCCTGGAAGTCAAAAGGGGTAAGGTGCAAATCTCAAATACTGGTTTTAACAAGCCCTTCCGATTTTCACAACTTCAGCAGAATAAAAGCATTAACATGTTCTGCAGCAATTCTGAGTTGGTCCTCATTTTATTCCTGGCACGCCCCTATTTTAACGAACTACAAGACAGATAAATTAAAAACTTATTTTTCTGTTACCACTCCAGAATAACACAGCATTTTACCTCCCTCTGATAATAGTCTAGTTATACATGAGACATCTGTCACATATTTTGGAAGTTATTGGTAACAAATACATTGAAGTGTAATTGGACATAGATGTTCTTACATGGCAAAAATCAAAGTTTTAGCACAAAAGCTAAAAGTGATACAATACTAACTGAAGTACTAATAAGTGATCTGTAGCCAAACACCCGTTTTTTCATGAAGCTGGAAATGGTTAAGCACACTTCTAAGGTTGCTGAATGGCATTAAGTGCAGATTGATCTGAGAATCCCCGTTGTTACCAACCTATAATTTCATTTCATCACCAGAACTGAGGTGCTTCCCTACTCAAGCTCAGATGAGGAGAACATCTACCACAAGCTACTGCTTTACACAAATTATCTCTCTCATTCTCAAAGAATTAGAATTCCTACAGAACCTTCATGTGAAAATAATTAAAAAAAAAAAATGTTGCAAGCAGCTGTGTACAGTAGTAGCCAAGGATGGATGCAGAAAATGTGAAACTGGCAAAACAAGGTTAAGGTTGTCAGCACATGCATAAAAATGTTCCCTTTACACCTGGGGGAAGCAGTTGAGTAGCCCATGGTAGTGAATCTATGGAATTTGTTTTAATAATAGTGTCAGTGTTCCTTCCAGAGTAGTCTTAAGTATTTTAAATAAATTCAAATAGGTGAGTGCAGATGTGACAGGTTTAAGATTGCCTACTTAGAAGTTCTTAAACAGATTATATTTGACAGTGGAATTTAGCTCACATCCTAAGTTTCAGTTGCTCAACACCCATCAATAGCTCCCCATAATCCATATGATAGAATACTAACTGAAAGATTTATCCAGGCATTCAAATAAATACACAGGTATGCTGTTCGTCTGAATAAAAATAATTTACTATACAAGACTATAGTTTCTACAAATAGAAGTCTTGCTTTAGACACTATTCAAGGTTTCACCTGTCATTATTAGAGCTCAGTTTTCAAAAGGACTATCTGAAGAAATAGTATGATCAATCTCTAGGCAAACGCTATGAAGCAGGTGCTTATCAACAGTCTGCAGAACAGTTATAGCCCCTGCTAGAACCATAAACCCGAAGCAAATCCTTGCCATCTCTTTCCCTACTTTCCCTCAGAAACAGGTGCCAGCAACCAACCCAGACAGACAACAGGAAGAGAAAAATCACGCAGTGCATGACCCTGCTGTGCCTCCATAAGAGGCTATATGGCTTGCGTTATTGGAAAGCTTGAACAAATGCTATTTGACAGTGTCAGGGAGTTGCTGGATACACTGTTTTCATGTTGGAGAAAGGAAAAGGATAATTAAGTCAAGAATACGGTAATAGTATATGGAAGCCTGAAGTGATGATGACCTAGCAGCCTGCAGTAAGATTTGTACTAAACTATTCAATTTGGAGAAGACATTTCAATGAATTTTAAAGCATATCTGCCACGACATTTTACACCAGTGGCACTTTGTGAAAATGTACACAGCCACTGAACCTCAGCTTCTCTAGATGACTGAGAATACTGATTATGATGCAGCTGTAGCTACAACAGAACACTTTATACATTTGCAGTGTCTAAGGACCTTTCAATAAAACTTTCAAAGTTAATCAGAAACATGATTGTTTTCAGGAAGGTATGTAGCCCTCATCCAAATGTGACGATGCTGATACATTGTGCTGTATGGAAGCTTGTGTTGGTGCCTGCCAGTTTCATCTTGAGAGGGAGAGAAGGACAGTACAGGAACCAAATGATGTTTTTTGATTTTTCCATTAAATCAGCACCTGGTAGTTTTTGAAGTCTGGTATGCTTAAGTTTGCTCTCATATTTAAGCTTTACTTACATGATGTGTGGGACACATCCGAAGAGGATGTCTATTTTGAAATAATATATTTAATAAGCAGCTACTGAAACCTGGTCAAGGGCTTGTGCATTCCTTATTCTTGTAAAAGGCACAGAAAATAAAACCTCTCTTCATTTTGACTCTAGTGCTCAGTCAGAGCTTGTTTATAAAAACCCTAAACACGTTTAGGCCATGTGTTTTTGTAAGACTCACTACCACCACAACAAATAGCTGTGTTTTAATCCATTTTCTATTGTCAGATAGATTTACACCACAGCAATACTTAAATTCCTGCACTGTCTCTGTCTGATGAAAGTACCCAGACCTTTATATTCAAGTAACTTCATGAGACTACTTCCCAGAACAGTTATGTTTCCCTGAAACTATGACCCACACAAAGAGGCAAAAAGAAACGGTCATAGGAATCAGATTAAATTATGTAAGAAGTGAATGGCTAAAGAGTTTACCGCTTTCTGAAAAAAATATTTAGATTTACTCAGTATTTTTCACCCCCCTCCTGAACAACTTATCAGTATAGATAAACATTTATGTTGCTAAATAACAAAGAATGCTTAGAAGCAGGTGTTTAATACTGGGGAAGGGGTCCATTTTCATAATATGAGAACCTGGAAAAAGATTTCAACAAAAGAATTCAAGAACAAACTTGAATGTGAAAGAAGCCGTTCATGCATAGATTCAGCACAGGAAAAGTAGCAAAAGCAGGAGTGGAAAAAAGAAAGTGGTGCATGAAAACCATTACTGGCAGAAAGAGAAGAGATTCAGAAATTTAATAAGTATTAAAAATGAAAATTGCACACGATCTCCAAAAAGCCAGGGAAGAGAGTCTGTTATACAGGTTCTCTTAAATTATCCATAGATTAATAATGAGCAGCCCCAAGAGTTGACCTCCAAGAGCAGATCTTTCTGAAAAGAGAAGACCATGCCAGATAACCAAAGGTGGGGGGAACAGACTACACCACATTTCTGCATCTGCTGCCAACCTTAACATCACCACTTCCACCTGAACCAAGCACATTCCTCCATCCTTGTTCCCTGGCTCTGTTTATTCGTTCCATCTGAAGGAGAAAACAATACAGGAAAACATAATTCAAGGAATCACTAAGTAAAAATTGAACTTCACTATTAACACATTTTAAGTATATTTTACCCTTTCTTTTTCCAATCTTCTCATTTCATCTGCCTTCAGTAAACTGATCTGCAATACGTAAGGATTAAACATGTTTAGTAAATGGGAAATCAAACTCCTTCATATTCTTACGTAACATATAAACACATCACAGCACAGATATTTCATTAAAATTACTATGAGTGGAAAAAGAAAGTCTCAAGAATCTTGTCTACCTGATCTCTCTGCCGTTTTTCTTTTTCAGGCATTTCTAACCTTTTCTTTTTTGAGGGTTCCTGAAAAATAAGCATATAATTTGGTATTTATTACTGAGCCATTATTCTGTCAAGTCTCTGTCAAGATAGCTAGTGCTCCAATCGCTGTATGTCCATGAAGATTAAAAAAAATTTTTTTAAAAAAATCACTGTTACATAATGTTTGGAAAAAAGATAAGGAGGAAAGGTTTGAAGGTTTTATTTTGCCATTCTTGGTCTGGACTTAGCTTTTGCTTAGTTTGAAAATTAACAGATGATCTCATGATACCTCAAACATTTTCCTCCTTTCTTCTCCTGGATTCATTTTCTTCATCGGAGTTGGAAAGGCCTGGATAAAAGGTGAAACTTCAAATTATATAGCATGATGCCAGAATGAGAGAAAAATTCTAATCAGAAAAAAAAAATACATCTTAAACCCACAACTTAGTATGTGCAAAATGGGGTTTAAAATAGTTAATTACTCAGGACGTTTTAAATGAAAAGCCCTGCTAGGATCTAAGGGTAAATGCTACTGTACTTGTTCATTCTCTATGAGAAGCTCTGTCTTGAAAGCTGAAGGCAGTAATTTTTAAGTCTGTTTTGTCTTAATTTTTCTTCTCTGGCAAGATCATTCTGCATTACAATCTTTTCCTATTTTAAGTCTTTGAGGGTCCCTAGATATTAAGATTCTCTTTTATTTGGAGAATCAGTTTATTAGGTTAAACTTAGGATCTTTTGCTTGGGTAACTCTAACCAAGGTTCTTGTTACCTATGGAAGAGGAGAACAGAGCCACTATTGAATACCTGGTAAAGAAGCAGCTATACATAGTAAGCGGTGCTGCTTACTCTAATCTTCTCAAAAAAGTGATGGTTACTTTTAAAGCATTTTTTTTTCTGACCATACTAGAACACAGAGAGCTTGATAATATTTTCTTTTGATGACCTAAAAGCCTATCAAACAAGTACTTTAAAATCAAGTGTTTCAGAAGTTGGAAGCCTTTAGAGACTTAAATCAATGAGTCATTTAGAAAATGACTAAAAAAAGTTTTCTGTGTTTTGAAAAGTTGAGATCATTTCTGAACAAAGAAGAAGAAAGATACAAAGATTCTTATCCAGTATCAATGATCTTGGTATACCTGACAGACTTCCAATATTTCTAAGAGTGGTCAACACCCACAAAGGAACTGAAAACATGCAAAGCACATCTAATTCAGCAGTGGAATTAAAAACCAAACCTAAGGTAGCAGTCTCCAAAAATCACTATATTAAAACCAACTACACAAAAACATCAATAATGAAGCAAGCCAAGCATTTAAACTACTACTACTACTTTCTCCGCAGATGCATGTGTCTACATAAAAGACATTTTGAAAAGGAATGCATAGTATTTTCATAGGATTTAAATAAGACAAAACAGTTCAATTTAAGTAACTTAGCTTCTCACCTGTCTAGATTTAGCCAATGGCTTCTTCTCATTAGGCTTTTTAGGTGCATCACAAGACTTCCTGATCACTAAAGGCACTCCGTATTTTGCAGCGGGTTTGGTAATTTTCTGAGCTGGTGCAACTGAAGTTAGCATTTGTTCTTGAGCTGGTCTTTTAGCTAAAAAGAAAAAACAGCATGGTTTACAGCTATCCAGGCTGGCCAGTGTACCATATTTCCCTTTCCCAAGGTCTTGGAACAGCAAAGCTGGAGGAAAATGGGTGAACTACTAACATCTCATTCACATGAGCCGACATCTAAGTGCAATATACCCAGTTGTCCGAAACAGATCATCTAAATTTCAGGCTTGATAAGAAACAGCAGAATACAATCCCTGAGCTTTTTACTCTCAACACTTCAAACTGGAGAACTGAAGCTTATTTCAGCTGCCATGCTTTATTATCCAGTTGTCACAGACATAGGGAAAAGTTTTCCTAATGGAATTGAGAGACAGGCCTTCTTCCGCTAACGACACTGGACTGCAACACTAATGTCAGCAGAAGATGAGTTCTGGAAGAGCTTCAGTGGCCTTCTGGGATGTTGTTTTCCCTGTAGAGTTTCTGAAAACGTGCCAATATTGTGGATTTGATTCCGTGCAGGCAGGGCTCTCTAACTACAGAATAGCAGGACTGCAGTCAAACACTCACATAACACTATCAGAAGACACCAAAGCACTTGTCACAGCTTCAAGTAATTACAAGGAAATAAAATAAAGAAAGAGCAAGAAAAATCTAGGACAAAAAGGGTAAAATAATGCAGGAAAATGAAGTAAGGGAAGACCATCTTGACAAAGTGAACCACAATCTAATTTGCTACCAGCAGTAGAAATTCTACTGCTTTGGGCTGAAGTCAGGGCTTAACCCTGGAATCTCTAACAAAACCTCCCACGTTTTTACAGGGAATGGTATTTCTCATGACCAATAACAACATATAAATTATTTCCAGTATTTGCAGTCTTCATTGTCTCCTTACATTTTGGAAGCGTAGCATACTGCAAGAGGAAAAGGACACCTAAAATATCACAGGACCATAGTTTTTACTTGCATCGTTTGTACCCTACATACACCCAGCTCCCCGGGGGAGAGGGCAAAATTGCTTCCCCTCTCTTTTTTCTTGAAAATTCTAGAATCAGGTATAAGAACACACCAAAACCAATAAAAGACCAAAGCCACATGCACTATCTCGCCAGAGCTGACAGCAAAAGCATTTTATGCACTTACTTACCTGGTGCAGCATGTGGTCCAAACTTCTGGAAGATTTTGTGATTGAATTCCTCTGCAATAAGCTAAACAAAAAGTTGAACGGTTAGCCAACAATATTTATGTCTGCAGCAAAAGAAGTCCTTTTCAGAGAAGCATGTCACTCCCAGTAAGCATCTAACTAATAGTATTTACTGTAACTTAAATTTAAATGAATACTCATGTATTCAATTTAGTATCACTAACATCAATATGAAGCTGGATTCGGTATTTTCAAATATTTTTGGAATAACTACTCAAATAATTTTAAAAAAAGCAATTTAGTCTGACTTCTGGGTGGCACACGCTACCTCATTTATGAAGTAGCTAAGGATCTGGAAGAAAGTTAATGCGAGCCTCAACATAGTTTCATGCATAGTTCATTTTAGATTTCTGTATAGTTGCCAAATTTCACTTCAAATTCTTAGACAGCTTGTGTCAAAAAATAGTCTTTTAGATATGCTTGCAGTTTTTAGTTTCTCTCTCCTTTTCAAGATGGGAAGATGACTACATATGTGGATATCTGGGAACAACATACACGGTGTGCTGTCAGGCATATCAAATTAGCATAACAAAATGTGGAAAACAGCCTTACTGGAGTAAAAAAATTGAAGTCTAGACAAAGAACATTCAAACATGAATAGGCCATCATCTCACATCACACTGAATACTGTATGTAGTTCTGAGCCCAATACCTCAAAAACCATGTAGTAGAAATGAAAAAGGTTCAAAGAGGAGCAGCAAGCATAATTAAAGGTGTTGACAAGCTTCAGTACAAAGAACAAATAAGCTTGCTCTTCAGCCTATGAAAAGATGACAGAGATGTAATGTGACAGGTCTAGAATACCACATGTGATTATGCAGAGAAAGCAGAGAAACACACAAGGGCAGCAAATAATAATACCAATGTAAGAAACGGGGTACAACTGAATACAAGGAGGAAGGTTTAGAATAAACAAAGTTGATGCTTTCTGCAACAAGTAGCAGACCTGTGAAATTTCTTACTGATCATAAAAACCTTACACAGGTTCAAGGAGACATCAGAGAAGTTCACGGACAAGAAATCTATTGAGGACAACTAAATACCAAAGAAGATACTTCCTGAGCTGATGCAATTGAGACAACAAAAGATGAACACTGGGAGAGTAATTTCACATAGGCTTGCCTTGTTCTTATACGCCTCACCAGGCACTGTTTACGGCCAGCGTTCACTGCCCACAGGACACAGAGCAAGACTGACTTGTAGCTGACCCAGCACCATGTTCTCATTTTCTAACATCTTGCTCTGAAACTTCTCACTGAATCTCAGCACCGCAACTGGTGCTACCAATACAGACTATTCAAAGGATGGGAACTGCAAAGGTATTTTTTACAGCAGTAGAGCTACTTGCAGACAGATAATGGCCACACTACAGACCATCTTTCTAGAGACAGAGCATGCCAGGAACATGTTACTTAACGTTCTGACAACAACTGACAGCAATGTTAACTGAATAGTCACTAAACCACAAGGTTTTAAGCAATAGTCTTTATAGAATCTTGAACTATCCAGATTATTTTGATTTGCTTAGGGGCTACCAGTCAGTTTCAATGGATGCTGAGGAGTTAAAACTGAAAAACAAACAAACAAACAAAAAACCAAACAACAACAACAACAACAAACAACCAAAAAAAACCAAAAAACAAGAGCCAAAGTGCAGAACTTGGGACTCTGCACATGATGGCAGAGAAACTTTTTTTAACCTGTATAGTCTGTCATCAAAAGATTCTGTAAGCAAGAAGTCACACATGAGAATCATCTCCTACTAATGGTATTTCAGTGATCCTGAAGCTTTTATTCGGGTGGTAAGCTATAACAACTGAAGCGTGGTGTTTCCATGATAACACAGCTACTGACAGAAAATAAATATGACTCTCCAGTACCTTTCAAAAAGCCTTTTTTTTTTTTTCCAAATTGATGTTAATTTAGATCCACTCTTTACTGCAACTTAGTAACTATGAAAATTAAGACACAATTTATCTGAAACTGAAAGGCTTTTCCCGTCATTTAAGAGAAGAATTTCAGCAATAGCTGCAACATGTTGAAGATGACAAGTATGAAAGATGTCTTAAGCTTAGACTAAGGAAAACAGAGAACAACGGCATTAGCCATGGATGAAACTGAAAGCAAATAGGCATTACAGATGTGTCACAGAATGACCATCTCCAGCAGAATATAAATATACCAGTATTGATATATTTAGTAAAAGGTGCTTTCTGGGTGTGGGGTTTTGTTGTTTTTAAGATCAGGTAGCACCTCTAAGTCGAACATGTTAGTGATTCAGTTGGAAAAATTGTGTGCAAGTATTCACACTCCATCAAGGAGAAATTAGTATCATCATCTGGTAGCAGTCTATTATTAATTATACTTTGCCTAACCCCAAATAAGAATTTCATATCTATTCTAGCTACTGGAAATAAAATCAGATCAAACTATTACTGTTTTAAAAGTTAGGACAACAAACTTATCTGTAAAGACTTCTGAATCTTACCTTTCATTGGGACTTTAATCTGAGCTACTATTAGTTGAAAGTCTATTTCACATACAAATGAAATTCCAATTACATAAGGCCTTCTGAAATTTCTTTAGTTGTGAATTAGAATCCTTTATACTTAGTGAGGTCTCCTTTTGCATTCATTTCCCCCATGTCTATATTTAATTACCTTGTATCAGTACTATTATTCACTTGTTAATCTTGATCTCTTGATTAGATTTATATTAAAGGACATGAATCCATGTCAAATGATATCAACAGATTCTAAACCAAATAGTGAGCAACTTCTTCTAGGTTATAGCGACTTCTTCTAGGTTATATACACATGATACATCTAAACGTCAAGAAATTTAAAGATTAGTTTACTTAATATCTCACAGAACACACTTTCAGGCCATTCCAAATTCCAAAGAAAAAACAGATTGAAGAAATTACGATAAAGAAGCGATGCTGAAGTCATTGACAGCACCATTTTATGAAAAAATGCATACCTAAACAACATCTCACTCATAACTCCTCACTGTATAGAAAAACACACAAAACAATAAACTTAAGAAAATGTCTATTTAAATTTGTTTGTGGAAACTACCAAATACTTAAGTAATTTGAGATTTTTCTTTACAGTTCATAGTAAAACTCTTTTTTCCTCAAATGAAAGTGTCTCTGTAAAAGCTCTAGGGAATACCATTACTCCAATTTCTTATGTTGTATATTGACATTAGAATAAAGAAAAGGAAAACGCCTATGATGCTTTTAGCAAAATTAGCATTAAAACTAACTCCATACCTGTGGTGTGAGAAATTTTTCAACCCGTTTGGCTATAAAGTTTTTCTCCAATATGGAGTTTACTGATGGTCTATTCCTAGGATTCCTTTTAAATAACTGTGACAGCAGATTACGTAGGTCATACGAGTAATGCATAGAAACAGGAGGAAAAGGTCCAGAGATTATCTTCAGTACCAAGTTCTTCATGTTACCAGCTTCAAACTATATCACACAAGAAAGAAAACAGTTACTACATATTACTTACTGTCTGTCCACATGTAAGTATGCATATAAAGATAAAGAGGAAAACAAAAAAACAACACACCTTTCCTTGCCTCAACACACCAAAACAAATTTTCAAGGCCATCAACAGTTTACCATCAGCAGTTTAAAATAACCTGCTGCCAAGTATTCTGATTATAAATACATCATCATACAGGCATTTCATACTATAGAGAGATAAATTTTGCTAACAAATAATTATTTCTCTCCAGATCTAGACTGACAATGATATATAATTAAGGATAAAATAATTATATAATTATCTACCTTATCTCCTCTCCCGAACACTTTCAACCATCACATGCCCTCTGCCCTTTTTAGCAAAGCCACATTTCAAATGAAATAATGTAAAGCATTTACACTCATTCAGTGTAAAATCCAAAGGAATGCTTAGACTTCATCTTAAGCTGAGGAAGCAGAGCGCACCATTTCAATTCCTTTGTACAAGAAAAAGAAAACAGTACATATCACCCAGCTCACAGAAAACAACCTATTGCCATCAGCTCTCAGAAAGGCAACATTGTCAGCATTGCTGCCACAGAAAAGACCAAGCAGTAAGAAATTACAAAAGCTTGAAATAAAGTGAAATCCTTACCCCTTGAAATTTTTCTTCTGATTTTTGTGTTTTCATCTTTTTTCTTTTAATAAAAATAGCTATTTTAAAAAAAAGACCAAACCAAAAAAACACAACCAAAACAAGACAGAAAAAAATGTTTTTTTCTTCCCTTCATGATTGGAAAATGGATGATAAAGATGTATTCTTCAAAACAACACACACATGCAAAAAAAGACAACTCTTTCACCTTGTTTTTTCTAAGAACTATTTCTGTTCTAAGCAGAAATGCATTAATCCATCTGCACAAAAGCCGACAGTCCAAATTCAGACTTTCAATGAAAATGTCAAGTTTTTGAAAAGAAAGGAACACTATTCACAGTATTGTTTATTACAGCACCTAACAATTTTTTCAGCTAACACAGTTCATCAAAAATGAAATATACAGTTTCTGGAGAGATTGGCATGAAGCAAAACACAGATGGAAAATGTTGGTCAGTATAAGAAGAGGAGATTAGAGTGTTGAAGGTAATTTTAAACAGTCACCATGAAAGCCTTTCATCAACTGAAACACATTTGCGGAACATCAGGAAAAAACCCTGTTTGAAATCACTATTCTTTTAAAGAAACAAGAAGTTTCTACTCACCGCATGTTTAAGTGTGCACATTTCATAGAGAACACAACCAAGGGCCCAGATATCACTAAATCAAAGAGAACACACTTAAGAATTAGTTCTAGGTATAACATTGCCATGTAACTTACATCTGTGAAGTCTACCTTTGAAAAGGAAAAGGTTGTATTTTGAGTATGCACAAGCTCCCTTGTATTTTTCACTCCCCCAAACCACAAAGCCCCAAACAAAAAAAAGAATTCAACAACCAAAAATATGGCCAACCTGAAAAACAGTTACGGTTATTTTGGCTCCAGATTTTATTTAGACCTTTTCATCTGAACCACCCCAATCAGAGAAATTCGACAACATATGGACAAAGGCTTTCTTTCTTTAAATGTATACATTTCCCTGAGATCTTTGAATTAAACAAGCAAAAATCCAAACAAAAACCACCACCCAGTTCAGTAAATAAAGTTCTTGAAGTCAATTTACTCTCTTTAACATTGACTTAGGTTACACTCACTGATTACAGGATTACAGAATTTGGTTAGAATATCATTGGATAAGAAATCCCATATAGGAGAAATTAAAGGACAAGGAACTAATAATTTTTATCTTTTAAGAAACCAGTTGAAATTAGTATAAGGCACTCACAGCAATGGATGCAGCAGCTTAGTGAAGCATAAGACTAACTTGATAGTGACCACATTAATTACACTAGGGACGCTGTTACCAGATACAGCCTACTGCCAGGACAGCAAACATATAAGCAAGGATCTGTATGACACTTATCTGAAGCAAGCTGAGCCACCTATCTACGCATGTGCTTAAAGACTCCAATTACTGTTTGTGATTTCATTCTTAACACAGTTTCACACTCATACTGCATAAATTAAGGCAGTACAACTATTATGTAGAAAGGCAAAAGGAGAGCCATAACTAAGAACACAGCTATATCTGGAACTTAGAGCATTAAGCTAAGTCATCTCTGCATCACGTTGCTTTGTACTGCAGACCTACACTTGTACAGTGAGACTGAGCACCTTCCTGGGTAAGGGATGAACTAACAGCTGTTCACCATCATATCAACAGAACAGCTTCTGATTTCTAAAGAACTCACTTTCTTCTCCTACCAAAAATGTTTAATAAAACACTTATTAGTACCTTTTATTGTTGTAAGGTTTGTTCTGACATATTTCAGGTGATAAATAGTATGGCGTTCCTATGCAAGTGCGAGCCAACTCGGCAGTACTAAGAAAAAAATAAGAATGAATGTTAACTAGTTAAGTCACATGAAGCGCACAGATTGTGTTTTCCTAGATCAAAGTGATTTAGATTAATTCAGAGAAAGCAGCATTAAAAAGGAGTTACCTGTTAAGAACTCTGGCGATCCCAAAATCTCCCAGCTGTATTGTTCCATCTTTGGTTAAAAATATATTCTTGACATAGAAATTTTAAGAAGTCTGTTAATTAAAACATTCATACAATTGCACACTTTTTGTTCTCAACATGCTTTGGGAAGAATAAAGTTTTCTACCATTCAATCACTCTATAGTCACTAGCAGTAGTGTTACTGATTACTACAAAACACCAGACTTACTCTAGTCCTACTTCATCAAAATGAAAGAAAACACTATTACACATTCTGAAATATAACCTTTTCTGTCCCCACTCATAAATATGAGTAATACTCAAGTAGCTTCCTCAAATAGCCTCATCTGTTTGTACAAATATCATATAAAAACTCCTCCAGACCATTCTGAAGAAAAACGTGTTTCCAGTATTAGAAGTGTTTACGTAAAAAGACTATTTTCCATAATTTGCCAACTTGCAGTAGCAAAATATGAATGTAATCACTTTGGAAGTAAATTCAGTTAAAAAATAATTACCTACATACCTGTGACTTTATGTCCCGATGCAAGATTTTTCTATCATGTATGTGTTTTAGCGCTAAACAGATTTGTACAAACCAATCCAGAATCTATGCATAAAAGAAAATGCAACATCACCATTGTTATTTATCTGAAAGGTTCCCCAGTTCCATAACGGAAGATATCATCAAATCAGTTTTATAATTATAACTCAAGATTTTACCCTCTTCCCACAAACCCGTCTTCATTTATACCATAGAATAATTAAAAACATAACAGTACTGTCACCATGATGCAAACTTTTTAATGAAAGCTGCATATTACCCAAATTAGATATTTTGCCTGAGACTACCAGTTTCATTACATATTATAAAGCTAACAGAAGTATGCAATATGAATTTGATTGGCTAAAATGTTTAAGACATGGAACTTGCATCTTAAAGACTGTATTTTGCCGTAACCAATACAACAAGTCTTCTTGCAGTCAGTTAATCAACCAAGAGTCCTAAAAAGCCATACTGATGTTTACAGAAGCACTTATTTATCATTCAGTAATTTTATGTATTTCACCTTATAAAAGAAAAATAGTACAAAGCAGATTTTGATGAGAAAAGCAAGAAACAATATATAACTAGAAGATTATAAACAACCCAACAAAACCCATTTTTTGTAGATTTGTAAAAATCACAATATGAAAAGGGACTAATGGCAAGAACTTTTCCATGTAAAGAGTGGTTTCACATTCCCAACTTAGAGGTGCATACATGTCAAAATTACAGTATAACGCGAGGTGTAATTTTCACTTTTCCACTATAAGTTCTTCTTGTAAAAGTGAGCCCAAATTAGAAAAACGAGAAGTTTTACAAATTATATCCAAAATATTTCATGATTACCCTATTCTAAATATCATCAATAGACCTAATACACTACTAAGCCTTTCTAACCACAGGTAAATTGAG
Source organism: Nipponia nippon (assembly GCF_047370975.1). Taxonomy (NCBI): domain Eukaryota; kingdom Metazoa; phylum Chordata; class Aves; order Pelecaniformes; family Threskiornithidae; genus Nipponia; species Nipponia nippon. The sequence continues at coordinate 42,561,179 of NW_028262380.1, read as the reverse complement.
ATCCTACTGGATGCAGACACAAAAACATAGAAACAATTTATAAACAAGAACACACATGTCAATTCTAATAAAAAAAAATGGAACCATACACAATCTATTTTCACTTAATTTAATCAAATCTGTACATTAAATTCTCTCGTTTATTCCAGATTCACCCACAGCACAAGTGACTTTATAACCACTATCATGGAAAAAGAAAATCTGCTGGTATAATTCCAATACAATATTACATTTTTTCTAATGGAAAATTAAACTTTTGAATGATGTAAACTTCATATTGCTGTTTTTCATGTTATTATATTTCCAAGGTATGTTATTTTATATTTCTGATAAATGAAAATCAGTATTACAAAACAGAAATCCTGTGTCATTATATCTTTAAAAAGAAACTAATTTAAAAATATTAATGTTGTCCTTCAGTATTTTTCATTTCTCAGATTTGGTTTACTTTGTAAGAGATCCAACTTTTTTTAAAGCATTTTACACATACAGACAAAACCCCAATTAACATGCCCAGGATTTCCAGCTACATTTTCTTTTTTTTTTTTTTTTTTTTTTTTTTTAAAGATACTACTGTGACTGATAGCAACAAGAATCACAATTTGAGAACCTCCTTTTAAATTAAGCCACCATATCTAACAGACTGAACCAAAACAATTTAAAATTCATTAAAAAGTATCATGCAACAAAACACTATAGCAGCAGTTTGCTGTTACCTGATCTTCAGAGAACAAGATTCCTTTCTGGGCATTTATTTTTTTAAATAGGTCTCCTCCTTCACAGTAATCCATCACTATGTAGAGACAACCATTTTCTGTAAAATAAACCACAAAGTATTTCAAAAAGGAAAAAAAAAAGATTAATCTTTAACATAACTTTCTGAATATCTTCAATGCAGTCACAGAAAACGCAACAAAAAATTAACCTTTTCACATGCAACTTCAGATATCATATATTAGTCCTTTTTTCATACTTCAAGCAAAAGTGCTTTTATTATGTTGAGTTTCACAACATAAGTTTCCCATTTCTGGTAACATTGGACTATTCTGATATGGAAAATTACATCTGCTGAACCAATGCCTCAAAAGGGGGTTCAAAACCACTATGAAATTAAAGGTGTCACTTTGGTTTGATATTGCATTCATACTCTCCAACCTGCTTTCAAACATCCTATAGATACCTTACCCTAAAACCAGAGATCTTAAGTTCTAATTCAGGTAGTTGCCCCTATTTGCCTAATTCTTTCTGAGAGTTTTACCTGGACAAGGTGTTAATCACACTAAGTGCAAGAACATGACAATCACCAGCTTTCATACCAGACATACAGTTCATTTCAGAGACTGAAGAACAGCAATAAAACTTTCAGCAGACAATGACAGATGGAAACAATTATTTTCTCATTTTTGAATGAAATTTGGGGAGTCTTCCAAAAATTCTACACAAGTTTCCACTAGGAGGTATGAACATATATAATACATTTCATACAAAGTTACAGTTTTGTTCCCCAATGCAATCTTGTCCAGTTATTGATGAAAAAAAAGAGATTAGGCAGAAGCAAATTGCAAGTTACCAAAACCACAAGAACTACACTACTCACATTTTAGGCACGATTTTGAGAAGAGCTGAATAAATGCATAAAATCAACCACACCGCTGCTCAAAAGAAAAACTCTTCCTTTATGGAAGAGTTAGTCATAGCACTTAAACTCTAAATAGAGTCAAAATTAATTAAAATCATCTAAGTCACTTAAATTTCACTCCCACAGAATGCTTTGTCTTTCAAAACATTAAACCCAGGATTTTGCTGTTGTGCTTATAGCTGTTTGTATCTTGGTTAAGCTTTATAATCAGTTTAAAAGATGATCCTAGGAGTCTGGATTTCTTGCAGACCTGTTGCTGAAATGATTCTCTTTTATAAACCAAATCAGTATGTTCAAAGTCAATGTGCTTTAGCAATAAAGATGCAACATGAAGTCTTGTGAGCTACAGATTACAGAATCTACCTTTTAAGGGAAAAAAAAAAAAAGCAGTCTTAAAGAACAGGCCTCTGTTACAGAGAAGACAGAAGCGTGGATTTATCAATCAGAAGACTATGGCTATGCAGTATGACCACGGCACAAAATTCTACTTTAATGAATAGAAAGAAATAAAAGCCCCCAATCAAAAGACATATGAAAGTCAGCAGAAAGGAAGGAAAGGAGAAAAGAGCAGTGTTCCTAAACAGTATCTCCAAAAATATTTAATTTTTATTTTAACCTATATGATAGGCTCTTGGAATCTTTTATCTGTTCTGCTCATTTCCCAAGACATTCACTGTGAAAACAATGTGGAATTATATTTCTCCTTCCTTCATAGCTTGATACGAAGCACACAGTTCCATCTATTTTTCCAGCTCTGAAAGCAATGATATGATTGCAATTACAGAAGACCGCATTTTAAGACAATAGACTTTGAGATAAAATTGCTCTTGCTACGTTATCAATACCCCAATTTAGACCATACTCATCTTTAACATACACAAGCATTTAAGTCATTAGTGTACACCCAAGTATTCAAGGAGACTTACACCCTGGAGAAACAACAGAACATAACTGTATCATTTAAGCATCAACAAAAATTGCTGCACGTAAGGAAGAGACATGAATATTTCTGTTTAGTTGTTGCACTTTTTTCCTCAATTACTATTATTTTTACACGTGCAGGGGAATTGTGAAAAAAATACAACCAAAAAGAACTGCAGCAAGTAATAGAAGTATGAAAAAGACTAATTAAAAAGAGAAATCACACTGACTTTTAAATTACATGCAATAAGTAGTGCACAGTCACTTACTATCATTAGTTCAGGTTCTACTGTATTAATTAATCTTACCTTCAAATGACTCCCTATATAGGACAATATTCGGATGTTTCATGTTAGCCAATACAGCAACTTCTCTCCTTGATTCTTCTCTCTCCTTATTTGACATCTTCAGAAGGAAAATAATGATTTTTGAGAACAGAGATACAAAAAGAATGGATCAGTAATTAATAATAATCACTCACCTTAGAGATGTTTATTTCTTTAATAACATACTGTTGGCCATTTTCTTTAGCTTTGACAAGAATTGCTTTCCCAAAGGATCCTTCTCCAATCTTTCGCACTTTAATGTATTTATCCATAGTTATCTTCTTAAGGCATCCTTACTCCAGTACTAGGCAAAAAAACCCACAAAACAGGTTTAGTTAGCTGTACTTAGTCATCTAGCCTGCTAGGTCATGTTACTTTTTTTTTTTTTGCTCAAAATGTCAATTCATTTGTCTCCTCAGTTATATCACATACTTTGTAGCTTTTCTGTAAATCATCTACTCTTAGTCTCAATTCTATTTTGGTACAATTGGTTCACTTGGTGTAGAAAGAAGGCTGCATTACTAAAACCAGTTTAATCTTTCATCTTGACAGAGAGCATAAAAAAAAAAAGTATGTGTTTTATCTTTCAATAAAGCAAGTAGTCAGTGCCACAACTTCTGATTCAGCTAGGATGCAAACATCATATAAAGGTAAAGAACCCGGTTAAAAGTCTTTCATTCAACTTTACTTGGAAGACCTACGATAGTAGGGGGGAAAAAAAAAACCTCCTACATGTTGTTTCTTAAGAAGCACTAAATCCAGTATTTTGGAAGTTAGTCACTATAATGAAGCCAAAAATAGACTGAACTCAAGAGATCCCCATTAAGTTTAGAATCATTATTCAATATAGAAAGGTGTGACCGTAATTCTGACTGAAAACTTCGGTAATTTATTTTTCCATGTGGCACAGAATATAAACTCACTATAAAATGGTGCAAATCAGTATTTTTAATGTACTACCCGACCACTTAGACTACCTGTTGATATTAAACAGATTACTCAGCTGAATGTTGATGGTGTATAAGGTTCTATATCAAAAAACACTTTGGTAAAAGTAAGACACTAGCGAGCTGAATGTGGAAAGTATGGCAATACAGAGACGCGTCAGAACAGCAAAGAGAATTGGCAAAAGAAAGACCAAGGTGATAAACATCAAAACAAATTCATGGTGTCATCTTTTCTACAGTAGAAAGAACTTCCATACCCTGAGGAAGTTTCCGTCAGCTGAAAAAGACAAAAGGTTACTAAGCTTTTCTGCATCTAAGCCTCACTTGAGAGCACTAACAGCATTTGTGTTTTGCTGTGCCCAGCTTCCTTCCAACAGGAGATCCTATTAACTTAGATTCATACCTCACACGCATCTCAGGTGAGGCTCTTCTCTCTGATTTAGGATCACTTTTTGTCACAGAATTACCATGCACCAGACACCAATGCTGCTAAAGAGTCTCAGGAGGATGAAGGACCCATATCATGGAAGCAGACTAAAATGAACAAGCTTGATTAGTACAGCGAGACAAAACACAACAGAACTGAAGTAATCTCTTCTGCAAAATAGGAGATGGGTAAAAAAACAGAGCTAAGGATAACTACCAGGAAAGAAAAAAGTGAGAATGACAGGCCTGCAATGCCTTGGGTTTTTGGTTTTGGGTTTGTTTTTTTTTTTTTCTCCTTGAAGTACAGAAAGATAATTTAGTGTGATGTTGCACTTCTAAAAAAAAGAAAAGTCAGTATTAACATCAGTATTGTCTTTTGGGCAATAGTAAAATATAGCAGGTGGGACACAATTTTAACTTCACATGGCTTTACCAAGTTCTCTTCCTACCCCTGCTCTGTTTACAGAACAAGCTATGCTGTACTACAGCTAAACCAGCTGCATTAGGCACAGCTCCTACTGCATACTGTTCTGTGCAACTATAAACAATCAATAAGCAGCCTGTGGACGAGAAGGTACAGTTCAGTGAAAGAGGGGATGGAATTTCGTACGAGTTAGATGGCTTATTTTTACCCATGACATGGAAAATACGAGTCTTGAGAAAGGACCTCAGCACTAACAGGGCGTTGGCTTCTCAAGCCCTGGGCAAGCAGCCGTTTTATCCATCACGGACACGCACCAGAGCGGCTTGTGCGCCGGGCACAAGTCACGCCCCGAGACGGACCGACCGAGCGCTGGGCGCGGAGAAGGTGAGGCGACAAACCCGAACCGCGCGGCCAGGCCACAACCAGGCGGACGGAAAGCAGCACGGCGCAGTGCCCGCCGGCCCCAGCACGGCGGCAGAGGAGGCCCCCACGCCAAGCGCCGGGCCGGGCCGCGCTGCTCAGCCGGGCCCCACCAGGCCGCCGCCCCCGCACAGCTGGGGCACGACCGGCGCCAGGGCGAGAGACGCGGCCGGGGACTCCCCCGTCCTGAGGCGAAGGAGAAAGACAACGTGCCGCGAACCGGGCCCCACCAGCGGCGGCTTCGGCTACTGCTGCCGCCGGCCCCACGGAAGGGCGGCCCCGCCCGCCTCACCCCCGCCCCGGCATACCTCCCCGCTGCGCCCGCCGCTGCCACGGCCGCTCAACCCGGCCTCACGCCCGCCGCGGGCCCGCCCCCTCAGCCCCTATTGGCGGGTCCGCCCAGCGGCTCAGCGCCCATTGGGCGACGCGTGCCGAGGCGGGACAGCAAGTCCGCGGGATCGCCCTTCCCGCGTTAGCGGCGCTTCACCCTGGTAACGCGCGGCCAGGGTCACGTGACGGGCGGGGCGGCGGGCTTCCCGCGGCGGCGGGGCCGGCGGGGGCTCTGCCCCTTTAGGGGAAACATAAAATGGAACCGCTATAAATCTGTCACGACCTAGCCACGACCCACGAGACCGCGCAGCCCGGCCCCGGCGGTAGGTGTCTTCCCAGGGACTTCCCCTGGGCGGGATTTGTAGGGGGAAGCGTGGCCCAAAACTGAGTGGGGAAGGCCGGGCTGCCCGCGGCGGCTGGCTCCGAGGTGGCGCCTGCGATTCCTCTGCTCCCCAGCCAGAAGCGCATGTTAGTAGCGTACACGAGTCCAGGCTGGTGATGCCCCGTGCTCTTTTTCAGTCTTACTCCTACCGTCTGGATCCATCACCCTGCCCGCACGCTACAAAGCGCTGTTCAGTCTCGTGAGCCTTTTACATAAACGAACCTGCGGATATTTTATCATTTTTCCTTGAAAAAACCCCACGTAACCTGCCACAGTGTTTTGCTGGAGGCTCCCTTCCGTCGACGTATGCCAAGTAAACTCTTTACTGGCCTCCGTATCGCGGCAGGCAGCGAAACGCCTGGCGCCTGCCTCCGGGGGACAGTCCGCAGGAGCGACGTGCTCAGCCCGAGATCCGCATTCCATCTGCAGATCAGGAGAATTTTTAAGCCCTTAGGGCCCAGCAGTCAGAGCGCGCGGTGCCCGTGAAATTTAGACGCGCCCTGGTTTAGCCAGAAGCCAAACGATGCTGCGACGTGCCGAGCCACCTCCTTCACCTGGGAAACCGCCTTCTCCCCGTTCTGAAGCACGGGGACTTCCCGCTCCCCCCCTTACCGCCCGCTCTGCGCAGGGGCGAGCTGTGGCCCGGGCCCGTAGCCCGCCCGCCGGCGGGAAGGGGCGCCCCGCCAGCCCCCTCGGCGGGCACGCGCCTAACGGCCGCGCCCCTCGGCGGCGGCCCGCAAGCCACGCCTCTCCGCGCGGGCGGGAGGGGGGGGACCGGAAGTAGCGGCGGTGACGCTGACTCCGGCGGCCCGGCAGGCGCCGAGCGGCGGCGCGCGTGCGTGGCAGGAAGCCCCGCCCCCCAGGCCGAGGGGGCGGGGCCGGCTGGCGGAGCGACCGTTGGGCCGGGGGCCGAGCCGGTGTCCGCGGCGTCTCCGCGACCCCGCCCCGCCGCCGCAGGAGGATGAGCCAGCGCCTCCCCGGGGAGCAGCAGGCGGCGCCACCCGGACAGGTAGCTGCGGGGCGGGGCGGAGCGGAGCGGGGCTCGGCTCGGCTGCCCTCGGCGGAGGGCCGCGGCACGGGACAGTCGCCGCAGCACGGCGACGTGACAGGAGGGGCGGCGGGCGGGCCGCTCGGTTCCGCCCGCCGGCGTCGGAGCGAGCGAGGCCGAGGTGGCGGCTCCGGCCCGACCGCGGCGGGGCGAGGGGAAGAGGGGAGAAGGCAGCCCCCGCCGCACGGCCCGGCCCGCCCGCGGAGCGGCTGCTGCGCCCTCCTCAGCGAGAGCGCTTCGTCCTGCGGCCGGCCGGCGGGAAGGGGCAGAAATGGTGGTTCTTCATGGGGCCCTCCGCTTCTCTGTCCCCCCTCGCCAGCACCGGGAAGGCCGGGGTGAGGGGGAGGGCACTGCGTGTTTACACAGCGTGTGTCACCTGACTTCGGTGTTCTTCTGTGGCAGCTCCCGTTCGCCTACGGAAAACTGAGGGGCTCTACAACTTAGAAGATCCGGAGTTTCCTCCCCACATAAACAGTGTTAGGAGTATTTTTCTGCTTGAGTTGCTCGCTTTATGTTGGCTCACGGGTTTGGTTAGTGAGGCTGCTGTTACACAAGAGAGGGGGATAATGGGCTCTTCTTGGAGCCTCTTAATTAAATGAGGAGGGTGCAGGTCAGCGAGGTTAAAACCGAAGACTGACTGCATTCTTTCGTGTTCTCTTCCCTACTTATCCAGAATCCTTCCCTTCCCTATCCAAAAACGTGGAGCTGACTGTAAAACAAGTATGTATCAATTTTCACCTAAAATGAGTAGCAGCAAGTGTGACGGTGGAAAATTGTGTGCTGATAGTGAAATATGTTCAGTGTTAAAGTGTGACACAGCAAATTTACTATTCAAAGTACTGAACTAGGTAGAACAAGGCCTTAAAAGCAAATTTAAAATGTTTATGGTGCTAAATCGTGTTAGAATAGACACTTAAAAATATTTTTCGAAAGGTGTCCCAAAATGGTAATGATTTGGGTTTTAGGACTTGCACCTCCTGTTTGAGGTTGTTGGACCTCTGAAGTTTATGCTGCAGAGTTTGTGAAAGAAATTAAGGTAATGATTATTTAAGCCACAGATATATTGGTACTTTCTGCTTTCAGACACCTTTCTTCTTGGTGGACTTGTGAAGGGTTTCGTATTCTGTATCCCTTGGCAACGTAGATACTTCTTTGCAAAAACAGCTATTTGAATGAAGGACGTGTTGGCATGACAGATTTGAAAGCAGATAGTTATCAATACTGTTTCTCTATTTAAGGAAACTTCAATATGCTGTAATGTAAAATTAAAAATAAATCATTTGTGCATTACAGGAAACGTACCTTTGTGAAGTAAAATAAGCCCCTAGAGAACTCGCCAACTGTCACTATCATTTTTTCTAAGATAGAAGTCTTACACTGGCTAACTGCTTTAAATTTATGTCTTGTCTCTTTGGTTGGCAAATAGATGTAAACTTGCTGCTCAGTACTCTGAGTTGTCAAAATGAGAATCAGTTCTGCTGTGGGAAAACTGCAGCTAGCTTGAAACTCACAGCTTGAAACAAAATGACTTTGCATCTGTCTGCAACACCTGTGAAAATAAAAGGTATATAGTGCCCAGAAAAATGGAGCTTGTTTCTTCTTTGCTTCTGTTTGGTATTGGTATGCCAGTCCTAAAAATTCTTTGCCTGACAATAGTAGATGTTGTGCACAATGTGTATTGCAATATTTCTAGAAATCTATTTTCCTTGTTCTATGATTCCCAAGGCTGTCTTTGCCCAGATCTTTATGGCGTCCTATAAGTGGGTGGTTTACAATACCACTGTTCTCCCAGTGGTGCATATTTGCAAGTTAAAGTAATCCTGGGGTGTATCTCCTCTCTCTCTCTTGCTTAATATTGACTTGTAATAAGAACAAGCCTATCCAACTCCTCAACCGGGAAAGACACTCGAAGCTGTTGGTCTTTGCTCTTCATGACTGCATTGTTCTGAGCCACTTTGTTTTATGAGTTTGCCTGCATTTTTCTGTCACGACTATGTTTGTATTTCTTCTTGTGCTTTCTTCCACACCTAACATTTGTCACAGGCTGATGTTTCAGTAACCTACAAGTGAGAACCCACCGCGTGCTGGTTATTCTATGAACAGCTGGGTCTAGCTGTGTAGTATGTGTTCTCCCATTCACTGAATATACGCTTTGGCTTTTCCACCCCCCACCCCCATTTTGCTTTGGGGGCTCTGTGTGTGTGTGTCTTACCTTGGTATTTGAACAGCAGAGTTGCATTCTTTGAATGTAAGCACTAAAGCTGGGACAACTGTTCCTAGTTCACAACCATTGCCAAAAGGCATTCTGGGAACATTCAGAATTTTTTTTTCCCTCCCCTTATTTAAGTGACTTCATATGCATGTGGATGGGTGTTACTGTGCAGATCAAGTTTTCAGGGTAAAAATCTTATAATAATTTGGCAGTAGGGATATTTAACCTCATCATAATAAAAAAGTGCAATAGAAGCTCTACTATTGAAGAGACTTGTGCCAGAAATGATAGTGCCAGTTGAAGTTGTTTGAAGAGTTCATTTCCTAATTCTCAGACTCTAGGTTGCGTGTTCCTGAACTACTTGCTTTAGCACCTCCTTGGCAGCAGCAGTAACCCAGTAATCTCTGAAGGCGGTCAGCAGTAGCAGTGACCATGCGCATGAAACTGCTTATACACTCTCCCTGCTCATTTTCCCCAAACTAAGATTTCAACTTTATACCTGCGTGCTCCGAGAACAAGTTCCCAATTCTGTGCTGCCCGCATCACTTTCCCTTACGTCATAACCTGAAGGTGCAGGTTCCGTGTTGGCCGACTTCCTAAAGTTGTTCGGGGGTCAGTCCGTCTTTTTACCTGTGCTCATGAATGAGGTATGCAGCTCTAGGCTCTGCTACATGGTACTTTGTGCTTGTTTATATGCCAGGCTTTGGAAACTGAAGATGCTTGAAATATTAGGAAGTTGACAATTATAAATTTTTATAGCTGTTTAGCTTGAAACTTGTTTTTGAATTTTGGAAGCCTTTATAAAATCATCTGAGAGAATAATGCTTAGACAAAACAATGCTCATTTAAATTGAATCTGATAAGAGGGTTGTAAACAGACTGTAAAAATAATGTTTGCTGGTACGTATGCTCTGCTTTAAAAAGATAGAAACTGAAAAATCAACATAAAACATTGAGATGGCGGTTACATTTAATGAGCTGATAATACCTGTCATTATCAGAGGGAAGATATTTGACAAAGTAGTTCCCGGGCTTCATGCATAATAGAAAGGATTCTAGACAAAGTTGTTAAAATAGTTGTAAATCTGTTTACATCTGGAGTATCCTCATTTGTTTGTATTATGTAGTAAGTAATCTCAAATATGTACTCCTGGAAATGAATGGAAAGAAGAGAATTTGTAACTTCATAGTGGGTACCAGTGGTTATTTTTAGTGACTGGCAGAGAGTTTAGTCAATTACTTCCCCTTGAACTTTTTAGACATTCAGGTTTTTTGTTTGTTAAGCGTTTTGCTTGGGGTTTCTAGTTACAGGAGTAGACTCTCTGCTTACTTTGGGAGGGTAAAGAGGAATAGTAAACGAAAAAGTGAATTAAATTCAGTCCTAAAGCACAGACCCTTTGATAAAAATAACCTTTGCTGTTACTTTTTTTTCTTACTTTTGGTATATTTTGTATACAGATACATTTCTGTAAAAAGTTAATGAAAGAACAAGTACTCAAGTATGCATTGTGCATGTTCATACTGCAATACAGTATAATGAAGATTTCCTGATTTGAAATAGTAAAAATGTAATTCTACATCAGTAACATGTTTACATTACAAATAGAGCTACTGAGGTGACTTAATATTTTGACATCCTGCCAGTTAAAATTCAAGTACTTGTATTTCTGAAAGATAAGTTTGTGTCCGAGTTCCTTCCACTCTTATCTCCAAATCAGTGTTTTCTGCCAGATTTGTTGGTTTATGGTGTGTTATCTGCAGTTCTTGATCTACTGCAGCTTTTCCCCTGAAGTTTCTGTTGCTAATTTCTCTCTTGTGTATTGGGGGGGAGGGGAGGGAGGCAGTTCTCCATATGCTTCCAAACATGCTCATTTTCTGATTCTGAAAAGTGAATCTACAAATTTCCAAAGCGGGTATGTCTAGGAAAGAAAACTGAAGATTTTTTTTTTAATTATTATTTGACTTTTTGCTGCTTGTCTTGCAGAAAACTTTTAGTCTCATATGGAACACTACAAGAATGAGTAAACACTGAAAATTATTATCAGTCTTACAGACTTACCGGTTTTCTTTTCTTTTGTGCCAAAACGTGAATATTCTTTTAACTTACGCATCAAAGCTTATAAGACTGCAGAACGCTTGAGGGGACCTAACAACCTGTGCACTGAATATTCATGTTATTACCACGGTCACAAAAATCTGAATGTTTATTCCTTTCTAACAAATTTTTAAAAAACCTTTTGGTTCTTTGGATAGGTAGAGGATGGATTATTTTTAATAAACTTGATCTATGAAGCCAGTGAACTGATCTCCTATCTGTGGTTATGTAATACATTTAAGATAACTGACCTTCTTGTGTTAACTCTGTTAACTAGAAGCCTTTTAGTAAAGTATTACTGAATCTTTTTTCTGCAATTTTCAAAATTAAATATCTCCCAGAAAGCCACTTTCTTTTTTTCCTCATGAAATATCCGCCTTGATTCTTGCTTTCAACTTGATACGGCTATTTAACAGTAATAATTTACCTCCAGACTCTCCTGCCAGAAACTTGTCTACCATTTGTAGACCCTGACAAACTACACATAATTTTAGAAGTTCTACTTGCCAACCAGCTGGAGAGAAGAATATTCAAGTGAGAGGAATTTGCTGTGCATTCCGAACGGCTAACACACTTGATTTAGTGAATACTTTGCTTTTGGTGGTGTTTGTGCATCTAGGGCTTCACTGTCTTTTGTGGGTTTTGTTTTGTTTTTTTTTAATCTCCTTTGGTTAGCGTATATTTTTTTTTATTAAAAAGCAGAAACAAGCCATTAACAATCTTATTTGTTAACGTCAGAGGTTCACAGGTCTCTCTTAACAGACTTACTTATTTCATCCTTTGAAGAAGATCAGGATGGCAATCGTTAACGGTTGGATATGCTGTATTTACAGAAATGAGGTGGCTTCTGTCTAGTACAGCCAAGAAGGTCATCTGTGAGCCATGTCCAGGTGTTGGTTGCAGATCACTTCAGTCCTTCCTCACCTTGCTGCCTTAACACTGCTGCTTGAGAGGATCCAGAGCAAGAAAAAGAGCAAGCCTATTGTCAGGGCTCATAGCCTTGAAGTTTGAATAGCTCTACGTAGTGCATCTGTCAATTTATCTGTTACACGTACCAAGAAGAGCCCCCAGCCTTTTTTATTTTTTGGTGACCAAGGAGTTGTCATTTCTAACCAGAGTACAGCGACTGGGTTCCTCATTAGCTGGTATTTTCTTCACTTCTTTGAAGTTTGCAAATCAGTAGTAGGGAGAGTAGGTAAACAGGAACCACCAGGGGTCCCCACAAGATTTCATAAGCAATGGTTGTATGCCTGTGCTGTATTTTGGAGAGCTATATAGGATTTTTTTCTTGATCTCGGGGGCTTTACTGTGTTTATAAAGAAGGTGGAATTCGGTACAAGGACCTCAAAAATCTGTGGTAGCTGCTGTTATCGAGAAGATAAAGAAGATACCAAGTTAAACTGGGGATAGTGGTGCTTTTTCAGATTCCAATTTGACAATCCTGAATAATAATTTTGCCTGTCAAGAATGAATACCTTTCCTGTGCTTCTCTTTCTGCTGGAGTCCGTGCTCTCATATGCTCTTTGTCTTGGCTTGCAGAGCCTCTTTTCTATATACTCTCTTATTTCCTTTATATTAAAGTTTCTCTTTCATTCCTTGAGTACTTTCAGATCATTCAGATACAAACGTATTGAACAAAATTATCTGAAAGATACCCAGCTCAGGTGCGACCCTGAACTTATGAATCTGTGCACATAGCTAAGTACTGCACAGTGCATTTCTCTGAAAAGATAAAGAAACGTAGTATGGATAACGACATACGGTCATTCTGATGGTGCGTAAAAGCTCTGCTCCATTGTTTGTGTAATGCTCAGATGACAGCAACACAAGTCCACATTAAAAAGGAGCAAAATCCTTTAAAAACTCTAAAGAGTTTGCACACAGTTGCACACTGTTGCTGTGTCTTTTCATCAAACAGAAAATGAGCATCATGGCCAAAAGCCTCAACAGACAAAACTTACATTGTCTGCAGTGGAACCTGCAGTCATGGTTCTTGCCCTTCAAAAGAGGAGTATGGTTTTTACCTTTCAGTTGTCGTAATGAATTCCAGTGTTATTCTCATCTGAAGATGATCACAGAAGGAACGCCACAGATTTTTTTGCTGAGGGGACTCTCTGTCTTTTCTTTCCAGGACAGAATATTTGCAGCTATACCTACTGACCCATTAGTTTATAAACTAATATTGTATCTTACTTGTATTTTTGGCTTGCTCCACAGTGGCAGCCATGGACACAGTTGTTTACCATGACTTGGCTAAGGATCAGTACCTGCCTGTGAAGCTTAAGCTTTTGAGTTATGTTTACATTTATATTTAGTTCAGGTTCATGCTAAGGGATTATGTTCTCTAGGCTGGTTTTTTTTTTTTTTCAAGTTGTTAACTAAAAACCCCTTAAACACCTTACCACTCATGTAGCTGCTTATTACTGTGTCTGTGTGGGAGACTACTCTTCAACTCTGATAGCAGAGTTTTTTCTGATGTATTAATGAATGAGGTTAATTTAGTAAGTTTAAATCTGAGTTTTCAGCTAATCCAGCCAGTTATGGTTGAAAGCAATTTAAAAGTATTCACATTAGTAACTTGGTGAATATGAAAGAAGCAATCCCTTCCATCAAGTAGGCTGGTACCTTTGTGCCAGGTGGTACAAGTCTTCAGCTGTCACAACTACGGGTAGCCATAGCCTTAGTGGTTAAGACATTTTAGAGAGTGGAAATGAAATAGTTTTGAATACTTTATATAAACTAAAGTCAATGCCCTTAATGTTTGGAATCATATGACTAGAAGCATGAGTGCAGTATTCATCCTGTAATTAGGCTGGCAGTTTTTAGTTTGGTTTTTTTTTTTTTTTTAAAGCTGAGAAGATAAAAAAGTGAGTATTTATTATTGATTCTGCTTTTGTGAAGATCAGATATAGTGGTGATATTCTGTATTGGTATGTATCATAAAAATGAAAAAAACTTTTCAGGCTGTTGTTATGTTATATTAAACTTTTATAACTAAGAGTGGTAAGATTCAGTAGAATCTGAAAAGTAGATATGAATACTGTTTTCTTGTTACAGTTTTAAAGCTAAGATTGTCTTCGTGCTTTACAGGTATTATCTTTTCATGTAGTTTTGTCTATGTGTTTCTGTTCTTGTCCTTGCTTTCTTTCTTGTTTAAAGAATATTTGAGTATGTTTCTCTTCCCTCTATGAACATTGATTTTATTTTGGAAGTAGCTGTGAATGGAACTAGACTAAGCTTTACCTATGTGTATTTTTGGAAACTGACTTTTTATCTTCTATTCCAAGAGAATGTACTACATAAACTCAAACCGTTGTTTGGTTGGTTTTTTTTAAATACTCCAATAGTGTCAGTTAACTGGCAGTGCTCCTTTGTGACTTTATTTTTCTAAAGATGACCTAAAAATTGACCAAGATCCTTTCTCACTAGATGACTGCAATAGGAGTCCTGTTCCTGAGATCAGTTAAGTTAGTTTCAGATAGGTTGGTTTGTTTGGGTTTTTTTGAGTGCTACAGAGAATGATCTTCTGTGTATTTATTTTTGTAAGGTTAACACATGCATTCCCTAATTTTAACAGTTTGGGTTCTTGAGTATCCTTAAGAATTTTTGTGGTCTAACCTGACTTGAGAGAGTTCAGGAAAGCTGCTATTTTGCTCATCTTTCCTTCTGTGTTTGATTTGAAGGGTAAGATTTTTTTAAGCCTTTTTATGAAGAAATAGTCTGCTGTGATCTAAAAATTACAGTGAGAAATTCCTCACAATTCTTTCACCCCTTTTCCAAACCTGAAGTTTGGAAGATGAGTGATGTTCTTATCTTGCTTAACTATCTTCACAGGACAGGCAAAATAAATAAATGGAGGCTAGATATGCTGGGTCTACAATGAAAATGGGAATGTAACTTTGACGCTGGTGAGACTACGGATGAAAAAGTGGCCACAACATGGCCTTTGTTTTAAAACTGTTGTAAAAGTCTTATGATTTCTGAGCTCAAAATTATTTCTGAAGGGTAGGCTTATTTAAAAAATAAAAAAGATGACATTGCACTATTTTAAATTAACATAATACGGGAGGTTTGGAATTAAGCGTTCAAAACTGTTCTTGATTCCTTCTGTCTTTTGGGCAGTTATTCTGACATATATCCCCGTATATGGGATATATGTTAAAATTTTAATTTCAGTGTGGGTGTGAGGAATTTCATATTATTTACCTGTTCTTAAAGTGTATAGTAGTTGGATACTTTTTTTAATAAGATGATGTATATAGAATTCCTGACTATTTTTATAAAGAATAGTCACTTTTGAAGGTTCTTACCAGTTAAAACCTTTAAAATCCTATAATTTTTTCAAAAATTTTCAGCAATTGACTCTTCTATTGCTATCACCACATTTCCTCTGCGGTAGAACACATTCTTATATCTAAAGATTGTATTCTTAATTTTAATTTCATCTGCTTTTGTTTTACGTCTGCATAGCATTTCTCACTAGGTGCTGTCTTTGCATAGGGTTTGCAGGAAGGTATGTGTGAGTTACGGGACAGATGACTGCCTGTTAGTTGTTAGTACTGAACAGAAAAATAGAATATTACACTGATTTGGGGGTTTATCAAGTTTCTTCTCAGCTTGGGAAAGAGCTCTTGTGTTAACAAGATCAATCATTGCAGGTTTTTTGGTGGTTTGGGTTTTTTGGCTTTTTTGGTTTGTTGGGTTTTGTTTGTTTGTTTGTTTTTTTACTTTCAACTATTTAAAGTGGATTTGGAATCTGGAAAAGTACTTTGAAGTTTTCACTCCTCCTTCCTCCCAGGGAAATAACAAACTTGAGGTGCCTTTGTTTTCTGCCACCCCTTTGAGATATAGAAAAGTAGTTTTATGTGTGACAGCAGAGCACATAGCAGAGATGTACAGATTATTAGGATCACCTGACGACAGATGTCCTGTAAATCAGACTTCTTACCGTCCTACTCCATCTTCTCCAGAGGCAGTTCTCAGCACTGGAAGTGGTTGCCTCAGCTGACTCGCTTCTCTGCTTGACCTTTTATTTGTAAAGCTTGAAAGATATGTGGGATGTCTGGTGTCTGAGAGCAGAAAAGTGCCTGAGGTACTAGACTGTGCAGAAAACTGCAATAGCCTTATGTGCTTTTTCTACTATTAATGTAGCTGTTTCTGTGCTGTTCTCCTTTACCAATGTAGTTCCTGCCTGCACTGTATTTAATTAGATCTTTCACAATTCAATATACCTGTTTCTTTCCTCTCCCTAGTCATAAAAGGTAAGACATCCTGCTTTAGGTGATTGTTCTTTGGTTTTGTTTGGGGTTTTTGCTGTTTAATTTTTTTAGTGTCAGAGGCTTCTCTGATAACCTGGTTTGTAGAAGAATTTTGATGGGTCAGGACATCCTGGAAATACCTTAGTAATGGAAGCATGATGGGTTAGTTGCCCCTTTTTTTGCTTTACAGTCTTTTCATAGAAGATTTGGGTATGTGAGTTGAGTCAAATTCCTTCCCTGTTCCAAGAGCTCCCTGAATATCACTTAGATTTTCTTTTTTTATTCTTACAGTGCATTACTTCATTATTTTTGTTTGTTTGTTTTGTTTTTGGTTTTTTTTTTTTTCAAAGATAATCTGAAGTATTTTTGAGTCTGTGTTCTGAGGTAGCTGGACTGGACTCTGGATCAAAACTATGATGCTTCAGGACGAGAGAAAATGGGCTCAAGTTGTGCCAGGGGAGATTCAGATTAGATACTAGGAAAAATTTCTTCACAGAGAGGGTGGTTAGGCATTGGAACAGAGTGCCCAGGGAAGTGGTGCAATCGCAGTCCCTGGAAGTGTTCAGAAAACGTGCGGATGTGGTGCTTAGGGACATGGTTTAGAGGTGGACCAGGCAGTTAGGTTCTAACGGTTGGACCTGATGATGTCAGAGGTCTTTTCCAGCCTTAATGATTCTATGATTCTGTGCTTCATCAAAATAAGTTAAATGTAATATCTTTAATGTTCTCATTAATGCTTTGTAATGTTTCTTGGATTTTTACAGTAGTCTAGGTTGAAAAAAAAGGTTCATTACTTAAATATTTACTGTAACTAGTGGTTGTTGGGAATCCGGTGTAGGATTTTTTTGTTTGCCTTCTCAGGATATTGGGTTTGGCTAGCATTCAGCCAGTACCTTTTTTCCCCATTTGCAGTTTTTCTTGAGTAACTTCCATCTTTCCCCACTTGCTTTTTAGTGCCCATTTGGATAGGGCAGGAAATCTGTGGAATGAATCTGACATTATAAAATAGCAAGTTGGCTGGTTAGTTTTCTCTTCACAACTCCATAAGCATTTGTGCAGGCTCTCTTGCATGAATGCACTCTTCCAGTATCCACAAAGGATAATCTGCACCAGATTGGGTTAGGCATGGTGCTGGTTCTCTTCTGGCTGTTGTAGCCATAGAAAAAACATTCTCTTGGCTCTTCCTTTTCTTTATTACTGCTGTTCCCAGCAATCTGTTTATGAGGAGGAGTCTACTTTCTGCATCCACATCACTCAGTTTCCCTTACTCAAGCGAGGCAGACCTCTTACCTGTTAACAGTATTTTAAGGTCACATGAGCATACACTTTTAAGTTGTCCTGAACGTTTAACACAGTTTAAGATAGTGCATCCCTAATTTTGCATCCTAGTTTGTTAAACAAACCCTTTTTTTAAAGGCACACCAGGAAATTTGTTGCATGTTGACCTAAGCTCTCCTCCCCCCCGTTAATCACAGGTAGTGGTGGACAAATTAGTGACTGGCATGCTCTCAAGAAGTAAAATTTTAGTCCTACATGAAGCTTATTGAACACTTACCACTTTCATGGTCTTAGTTTCTTGCATTCCTGCCATGCTGGATGCTGCTGTAAGGCAGTATGTGTAACACGTTGTCAGATACGAAGCCGTTGACTCTCTGGGAACGCGGAGAATTAATGTACAGTTCTTCAGAATCTTGGTTAGGGTCCTCAAAACGAATGGTTTCGGTGTTACAGCTTTTGCTTGATTGTTGGAGAGGTCTGTCAAAAGCAATACGTCTGCAGCAGGAGACGTGTAGTATTTCAAAACAAGAAAAGGGCTATCATGTAACTGTAGGCATGTATGTGCCGGAGGAGTTGGCATGTGGAATCACATTTGTGCAGAGATGATGCAGGGATTCTTCCCTGTATGCTTGGTCTGGCTCTGGAAAATCTGTTGGTTTTGTTTGTCAGTTACTGGCTAATTGATGAAACTTTCCCTTCCATTGTAGACCAGGCTGAAAGCATTTTCTCAATTATTGGGAGATTTAATATCTGTAATCCACTGTTCTGACATTTCTCTAAAGTGATTAAAAAGACATCCAAGGGGAGAGTTATTTCTCTTTCTCTGAATAGCAGGTTTGTAGTAAGATTAACTGAAGCTGTGGAATTTAATATAAAGAAAATTATCTCTCTGCTGAGACTATTACAGGAAAACGTCTTTATTAGATGAAAAATCTGTATGTGGCTTCCAAACTTAAAAGACTAAGCAGGCTTTAGCCATGTCCTCAGTACGCATCAAACATAACAACAAAGTGTTAATAACAGAATTCACTACTCACACCTCCTTAATTTGCGTCTGTTAACACTGTAGAATCAATTCCTTCTGGTCTCAAGTAATTGCTTTTGCTAGTTTTGTTTCTGCCTCTGGTTTACAAGAGAGATACTCTCACTTCTGCACACTGACAGTAAGGATCTTCAAGAGTTCTTGGAGCAGTTTGAATTTTGAGTTTGGAGGCCTGGGTTTTACACCGAATTAGTAGTACTTTTGGGATCTAGATTTGCTGCCTCTTTGTTTTGATACATTTATGAACAACTCTTTGTGATTGCTAACTGAATGGTGGTCTTTCTCCTGCTTGTTAATTGCTTTCTCCTTTGTAATAAAGATTACTACGCAAGTGAAAAAAATTAACTGTTCAAAGAAGTCAGATGCACAACAGGAAGAGAACACAATAGACTAAAACTTAGTGTGCTGCAGGGAGGGGTTTGTGTCTTGGGCTTTTTGTCTTCTAGTGCTATTTTTATGGACAAGGCAGGAGAGTTTTCTGTCTCCTTGCAAACCTCATCAGAACGTAGGAAAAAATCAGATGAATGTAAAAGTAACAAAGATTCACTCAGGCAGGAGGCCAGTTGGCAGCTGAGAGTCTAGAATATAATTTTTGGTGCATGGAGCAAGTGGAGGAAGGTGACGAATGATGCAGTGAGTGGAAACACTTCTAGGAAGTCCCAGTGTCTCATTTCAGCTGTGCTGTGTGGCTTTCGTTTATGATAGTACCCAACTGGTACTGGCAGAGTGATATTAACAGGACTTTCTGTGAGCATAATAATGAAATAGTCACTGTTTGTGATCTGACTTTTTTGGGGGCATGTTCTTTGTAGGTACCATTTTATTGGGAATCCCAGAAATTACACTGTGTGAAAAGTTAATATCTGTTGAACAGTTTCAAGTATAGCTTCTGAATGAATTATAAAATGTGATCTGATCTGTTTGGAGGGAAAATAGAGATGCTTCCATTGTTTGCAGATACAAGCAACTGTATTTTCAAATAGGATATGCTTCATAATATGGCAGTGTGAAATTTTTTTGGCTGTCTGTTAAGAGGCTTTTCTCAGTGGCTGTAAAATGGTAGAAGATCAAGAAGAATTTTCACATAAAGATGAATGGAAGGAATTTATTTGAAGAGAGAGTATGTTTGAAATTGTAAATATTCTAAATTATTTTTTTAAGGAAATGCAAATGAGTAAAGCCAAAGGGATCTGTCTTGCCCAATAGCAGATCTCTAGGGAAGAGTATAAGAACAGAATAAGCACATGCATGTCTCCAGAATGCTCTCCTAGCCTCCAGCATTTCCACCAGAGGTGTCATCTTTAATAGCTTCTGATGTGGGGTTTTTTGTTGTTGTTTTTGTGGGTTTTTTTCCTTCTGTGAATTTGTCAGGTTACTTTATGAACCATTGCATACTGCACAGTGGCAAAGAATCCACCGCTTCCTTACATGCTGTGTGAAGAATTAGCCCTTTTTTCTCTGCTTGTCACCTCACCTCTTTCATTATGACACGTAAGCACTACTGAAAAACAACTGATGCTCTTCACTTTGTTCATGCCGCTTGTGATCCTGCTGACATCTGTTGTGTCATCTTCTACATTACATCTTTTCCAGACTGAAGAGTCCTAATGCATTTTGTTGCCCTGTAGAAGGAAACCCATTTTGTACTCCATTGTCTTTCTGCTCTTTTGTAACCTGTTTCAGCTCTTCTGTAATCCTTTTGGACTTTTGGCACTATGTAAAGTACTTAAGGTGTGGACAAGCTGTGGATTTATACGGTGGTTTAATGAAGTTCTCTCTCTTAGCTGATAATTCTTGTATCAGATTAATTTGGGGACTGTAAGTGCATGCTGAGCTCTTTCTTGTAACTTTATTATTACACTTGTGAATGTTAGTAGTCGGGTCAGAGCCCGTTGCTTTATAAGGTAAGCTGGGATTGGTTCTGCTGCCCCCTCACCACGTGGTGTGATTCATATTTATCTGTACAGGGTTTTATCTCGTGTTATCACCCAGCTGCACAGTGCTGAGAGTCCCATCTGCAGCTACCCAGCAAACCTTGCTGCTTTGTTTTTCACCCCTTCTTCCAGGTAACTTAAAAGGCTGAGCTGTTTGCCAATACAGGAAAGCTGTCTGTCTGACCTCTGCTATTAAGTCTTGATATGGGCCACCCAGTTTGGCTGTGCTTCACAAGGCTCAACAGCTGGCTAGAGGAGAGGGTCTGAATTGGAAGTCCTGTTACCTGTTTTTGTTGCTGTCAGCTGGCTGAATGCTTACAGTGCATAGAGCTCTGTAGCGGTTACAGTGAATGGTTACAGAATTTGCAGATAAGCAGAGGAAAAAGGGTGTAAGGAAAAGATTTGGGGGTGGATTGGGGAGGCATCTCGTTTGCTTGGAGGAATGGGAGATGTCTTATTACTGAAAAAACGTATATTGGGCTGTTGTATGTTAATAAGGAGTGATGGTCTTTGAGAAATGACAAACACAAGACCTTTGGATAAAGAAGAGCATGGAATCAAGGTGTGATCACATCTTGTCCTCCTTCCCACTCCACTCACAACGTTATTTCCGTGGATTTAACTCTAGAAGGCAAAGGAGGACTCGGCCCGAGTCTGTGAAAACCTAATATGTTAGTGTTATACCGAATGTGCAAAAGCGTGTGTTTAAACACACCTTGTTGTGTTTAAAAATAACAATCAAACAAAAGGCATATAGATAAGGGTTTTGAAAGCTTTATGTGGACATGAAGATTTTGAATGGTTTTCCGCTTTTATATTTTCGCTCTTCTGTGCAAAAGAATGTGAACACTTGTCTTCAGGGGACTACAGCTTTAGCCTTCCATCTGTTTCACTCCAAGCAGACATAGTACAAAGATACCACGACTAAGGAAACTCGTTTTTTAACCTTAACATTGGCTGGATTTTGCACCAGCTCCATGGTGCAGTGCACATTTGTACACTTGGGGCATGTGCATTCCAACCACCTGTACTGAAATTGATATACTTGCATGATGATAACATTGAGCTAAGGAGAGGCCAAGGAAGGGGATGAGGAAGCATCATCCAGTTAAAAATCCCTAAAGACTTGTGTAAAATGTTCTATATATATATAATGTTCTGTATTAGCGCTACATTTTTTTAACTTATAGTGTTGTGACCTTAATATTTTTTCCCCAAAGCATGAAATACACTTGTTTTGTTTTAGTTGATATCAACTTCTCAGTCTTTTGTGCATACTCAAATAGAAAATAACTCATTTTCTTTCTATAGGTTATAAAGCAGCTAAATGGAGTCTGAGCAGCTGTTTCATAGAGGCTACTATCGAAACAGTTACAACAGTATAACTAGTGCAAGCAGCGATGAGGAGCTTTTAGATGGAGCAGGTGTAATTATGGACTTTCAGACCTCTGAAGATGACAATCTCTTGGATGGTGATGCATCGATTGGTAAGTTAATGTTCATTTCAGCTTAAAAATGTCTCTGGGTTGATTTTTTGTGGTTTCTTGTTTGTTTTTTGTTTGTTTGTTTTTCAATAAACAAAACCAAGCCTTTTTCATAACTAATTAATGTTTCTTTTTAGCTAATCCGCCCTTCAGAGGAATGCTTTAAACCTGGAAGTGGCTGAATGTTTTTCTGTGTGCTTGCCTAACAGTTATGTTGTATGGGATGACTTCTGATACGAGGCAGATATTAACTTACTTCTGGCAAATGACAAACTTGCTGTCAAGTAGGGGAAGGATGGCTATTCTGCAGCTACCTGGTCTTTCTTAGCTGCGGCGGGATTTTTGGAAGTCTCCCTGTCTTTGGTATTTCTTTGGGGCAGAAATTAACAGTCTCTTGTAATCATTACTTCTAGAGATAAATCTGTTTCTGCTTGATTCAGTTTCAGATCTGTAAAAGAGAGGCAAACCCCTTATAAGTAGAGGTGTTAAAAGCAACAGAAAATACCATACTAGTTGAACTTTTGACTGGGTGAAAAGTGGTGTGTTTTGGGGTTTTTTTTGATTAACAAAGCAGTTAATGGCATGAAAGTGTTAGCATTCTCTTAGCAGTGGTCAAAGAAGGGAACAGGCGGGAATGAAAGTAATTGCTGTTTAAGATAGTATACTTGGTTAAATATATACTCTTGTCACTTCCTCTTATTCTGTTTAAAATCGAACTCAGCCTCTTGAGTTTTCTCTTTTTATCATCCTTTTCTCCCCCTTTAACATTCAGTTGTCTTCCATCCCTGCAGAGTCTCTTCCTTCATGCATTTTCCCTTTGCCACACTTAGCAATTGGATGTTGGCACTGTACTAGATAGTTGTGTCGTATCATTATAAGCATCCTTCTCATCTGTATTTCTTCTGTCTAATTGGATATGTCTTGAATGTACAGTTATTTAACTTGTATACCAATACAGGTATCAAGAGCCAGGACACCTTCAATCTCCATAAAAATTCCTTCTGCCAAATTACTTAGAGAACACCAGCATGATGAAGTCAAGCACTTGATAGTCAGGAAATTAAGTGAACAACTGGCTTCCGTGTGTAATATTTTGTTCTGAGTAGCTGGCACTTCTAATAAAGTGAGTGCCTTGTTTGTCTAACATAATATTTGCAACCTGTACTGAAAGTCTGAAGCTACTCTTGTTATTGTTTATATAAATCCTCTGCATCACTTTAAGGAGAAATAAGTTTGCAGTAAAATAGTTTCAGAGCCAGTGTTCTGTCCCTTACTTGTTGTGAAATTAGATCTCTAAATTGAGTCCAAACAGATGAGGTGGTTGTTTTGTTTGTACTGTCAAAAGCAATGCTAATTGCTGCACATGCCAGGAGCCCCTATCTCATTGTAAAGCTGAAGTCTTAGAATGTGCATTAGAACATAAATATTAATGTACTTTCTTTCCTGGAGTTGAATTTTTTGCTAATGATGTATCTTCTTGCCACAAGTCTGGTCACTCAGTAAGAGGCAGCAATAGTAACAGGCACTATTATTTTATTTAAGTGAATGGTGATTTATGTGTCTCTATGTCTATGCATGGAAAATATTTTCTTGTACAGTAAATCATAGTAAATATCTCAGCAGTAGATCAGAATCTAGCATAAATTTTCTTTTCAAGGTGGTAAGAACAGACTTCCAAAAAGGTTTTAAATAAACTTATGTGCAGGAGGTTAACATCTGTGTTTCTCATTCCTTAGGTCTCCAAATGTGTAAAGTATTTTTTTCTTGTGTGTTTTTAATTCAGCAAATCTCACTGACAAGACCAAACAAGCACTTTCTTGCTGGACTGCATGTGCCCTTTTTGTACTACTCTGTTACTCACTTAGCATCAACAGCTTACAAAGCCGTTGAGGCTGTTACTCAATGGTGAATATGCCTTCTGTTGAAAGCATGTGGAAATTGGATGATATTGGGAAAGAATACTAACGATATGTACTACTAGTCTTATGTGGGAAAATATTTTCTATTATATGGGACTAAACAAGTGAATGTTAACTGGAACCTGTCTTCAGAAAGTCTTATCACCTAGACTTCTAGGTATTTTTAGTATTTAGTTGCTAAAGATCTGCCTTTTTAGTGTCATCTCTGATTTGCAGTTTGAACGGTTTTGTGTAGTTCCATATGGGGATTCACCATTATGTTAAAAGCAATGCTGTACAAAAATCTTGTTTCTCTTAACACCATCTGAAAGCGTGTATGTTACCTATCCTTCACTGTGTCATCTGAGAAGAATACAGACATTGTGAATACGTAGTATTATATACTAAATACATATATAAATATATATGTGTAGTAATTATAATTTTATATGTATAGTATGTCATATGTCCGTTATGTTCTCCAGTAGCTGTTTTCTGTGCATAAATTTCAGACTTTTAGTAGCAGCATTATGGAGAACAAGTAGGTATCGTGACATTGTAAATTCTTTGAACGTAGTGTGTTTTAACATGCTAAATAATTAAATTGCTATGCATATTGAGGCTTGGATGGCTTGCACCAAAGCCCTGCCTAGAAGGGATACTGCCTGTCAGCTTTGGTCAAAACTTGCTTTTGTTGCTTATCAAAACTAATCTCTTTGTCGTACGGAAGTTAGTGTTTTTCCTTGTTGAACTGCTGTCTAATGAGAAGTACGGTGGCGTTCTACTGATAACGGAAGTATCTGCCTCTTTGAGGGAGGACGGCTTACCCGTGCTTGTACGTGCAATGTACTTTCATGTATGCAATCTGTGGAGATCATTTTCATCATGATATATCTATGTTTTATTTTTAGACTGTTTGCCCTGCTTCTTGCTAGGTCAATTTAAACATTTTATACTTACCATTGTAAAGCTATCAGTTCTTTAGTAGTTAAGTCAAATAAGCTAATATTTACTGGTTTAAATTTTATAGGAGGAGATCTGTACTGTTTAGTTTTTAAAGAACTGTTACACTAGGATAGTTCATTGTTTTCCATCACTTTAACAGGAGAAATAAGAGTTCTTTCTAAACAGAAGTGAAATCTCCAAAATTGAAATATATTATCAGATTAATATTTTAACTGGGGAATATGAATGGGGAGATGAAGTGTCTAATCCATTTTTTTTTCTCTCGGCATTGATTTGCCTTGTCTGTCTCTGAAGTTGGAGACACAACTCTTGGCTACTGGCCAGGCTTGAAGGGTGTAACGAGTCTCTTCAGAAGTTCAAACTTTCTCCTTTTATGACTCAGGGTTAGCCAACTAGTGAGGTGAAACTGAGAGGTCTCCATAATTTTACTCGGAATTGAGGGCTGTTTGTATGATGTAAGAGAGGACTGCATCAGTTTTCACTGTTTTTTTTATGTAAGTATAGGGCAAGCTCAGCAGGAGGTGTATTTTTGTAATGTTGTCAGACTGCAAGTTTTTCAAGGCACTGACTGAAATCAGATGATTAAACCTTATTTGCAGTAAAAATGGTTTGCAAACAAATGATCTCACTGGTGTTTACATTTCAAGGTACTTTGATCTGTCTGTGGGAGTCTGAGTCCTGAATGAGCTTGGCGTTCTTTTCAATAGCTATAGTGATTCCTGCTTCAGTTGGAGGAGCTTAGTTGCTTATATTGTGACTTCAGTGTGGAGACAGTTTACAGTCTGGCATATGGTGTTAACATAAAATTGGCAATAGTTAACCTTAATATGACAACCTGTAAACTGGTAATTCAAAAGCTGCTGCTACAGCCGCTACTACCTCCTTGCAGTGATAGCAGCACCGCTAAAAAAAAAAAAAGAATATGCCAACAGGTCATGGTGTAAAACACTGCAGCTCTCCTAAACTGTCCCCACCCATGAGTTGGAGTCCTTTGCCTAACGTGAGAGACTAAAACAATCCATTTTCAGAGCCCTAAATACTGACATTAAAAATATGATATAGTGAACTAATATTATGGCATTATTTGAGGAACAGAATGTAATTTTCAGCAAGTGCAGGTGGTTCTATATAATCAAGAAATTCGTACCACATCATAGGTTCATTGTTCAAGCAAGATCTAGACATAGTGATGTTTTCCAGCAACACATGAATGTCCGTTCACGTATATGCTTGTTTCTATTTAGCTATTGCGGTTCATAAAGAAAAGAAAGAATCCAAAGAAAAGAATAAAATAACTTATTTCCTGGATAAAGAACTTAAGTTCCTGCTATATTCTTTGTGCGTGGAAATTGCATTAACAGATTCTTCCTGTTGTCCACAGCTGATATGAGGAAGGGTCTTCAAAGTCATTTTGCACCGTTGGCATTGTTTGTGTTTTCCATGCATGTGGTATAAAACTGACTGGACTGAACAGTCATAATGACAGTTTGACATATCTCTTTCCTAAGTTACATACAACCTGTCTTCCAAGTTAGCAGTATTTGCATTAAAGGGCTCATTGTTCTTCTTAAGTAAGGAATATATTCGCTCTCAAATGATGCCATACAAATTGAAGCATGAGATAACATGACTTTCTCTGATCACAAGGGCAAGCATGAGGCACAGGTAGTTTCTTTTGAATAGTTAAATTGTCAGTAACTGGTTATCACTTACCTTTTTTTCTCTTGGATTGTGGTTAAAGCTGCAGATGCTTTGCCAGTGCTCCATACTGCTAATGCAGTTGAACGGAGGATATCTGACAATACAGAACCATGTTTTCTTTTATTTTTTTTACTAGTAATGCATGAAGTTAATTTTACCTATCTATCTGGAGCACAAGTTGTTATACATTATGTTTATGTGGATAACTGGGCTAATTAACAAAGTCCTTCCTTCAAGGATTTCAAAATTCCTGGCAGAAAACAAAAAAAATTGACTGGAAGATTCTTAGGTTAAGGGGAAAAATGTTTTATCTTGGTTATTGGATGTCATTATTGAATGAGTGAGTTGCAGGTGTTTGAAATGTCTTTTGCGTCGTATTTTTTTTTTAACATAAGTATTGTCCAAAATGAAAATTCACTTGATATTGTTTTAGTTGAACAGCCTGTAATGGTGTTACAGTGTTAGTCTGGGCCTTCAGATTGTAATTGGATTGGTGTGGCATTAGACCTTCTAAGGGACAGAAATTATGGCAGTGTGTATGTAGAGTTTTAGTAGCCAATTAGTTTCTTGTTCTTTTAAATGTTTAAAAGCAAATATTGACCATTTCAATTTCTCACAAATGCCACGGTCAGTTCTTTGAAGACTTGTTTATAGGATATGAGAATTGTGTTGGTTTTAGAACTTAACCCTACCAACAGTCCTTGAATGGTCTCACCAGTCTTTCCTGCCAAAGTTGTATTTACAAAATTAAGTTTCATCTTCCAGAACACACAAGCGTATGCATCTCCAGCCTGATACTCTGGAAGAAGATGAATCATAATGCTAGTAATTCATTCTTTCCATCTTTCTGATATTATATAATCCTGTTGGTTTCCTTCTGCAGCTCTGCTGACGTGCTTAAAGCACACTGGCTTTGTTTACAGATGCTGCTGAGGCAGTTATTACTGACCTGACAGCCTGGTGTGGTGTAAGTATGTCCTTCTCCCAGGCATGCTGTATGAGTAGTGTAAGATGAAGGAATGAAAGCAGAGGAAATGCGATGGCATATGTGTAGGTATGTAGAAAGAAGAGTCTGAAGTGTACAATAAAATAATTAAGTCTAATATGACTGTCAAGTCTTTAGGTACTGAGTAAACAATTTTCACTACAGCTTTAATAATATTTCATTTATTCGGTTTACCTTTGATTTGTTCTCTCAAGTCAGCCAAAGGAGGCAGATACGATTTTACCCAAATGGATGTCAGGCTGCACTCTTGCTTTCTGTCTGTGAGAATATTCTTGCTTACCAGATAACAAATACATTTTAAAGTGAAAGCTTTTCATATGCATAGATTAAACAGAAGTGTTATTCTGGAAGATGGTGTCATGATGTCCCTGAAACGCAAGAACAGCTGTACTGGGTCAAACCACAAATCCACCGAGCTCAGCATCCTGTCTCTGACAGGGGTCAAAAGTAGGTGCTTGAGGAAGAGTAAGAACAGGGTGAGTGATGGTTTATCTGAGTACTTGTACAGCAGTTTTGTATGGCTGAGGGCCTCTTTCAACTGAGTGGTGGTTTTTAGAGTTTTAGTCCTTATCGGTGGATTTTTCTTCCACTGACTTTTTCTTGAAGCAATTCTTTAGCACCCACACCATCCTTTGGCAAGCTCTAACAGCTTAGCTACATTTTATGTGAAGAACCACCTTCTTTTCTTTATTTTGAACCTAAATCCAGGTATAAATACTGCTGAGAACAGCTGTAACTGCCAGAGTCTTGCCTAGGCTAACACTGGCCTATGGGTTAACATGGACTGACACATGGACTTCCTTGTCACTAACCCTTGTACAGCATAAATGCTTAAGCTCTTTTGTTGTTTGTTGATAGTTGCAGCTGTGAAAAATCTTTCTGCTGATAGCTGATACATAGGGTTTTTAGGGGGTATTATTAGCTTATTGAAATGAAACTGCTGTTGATACAAAAAGGTTTGATATGAAACTAGGACGAGGTGACCTGAAACTAGGATGACTTGGCTGTCTTGCCAAATACACATACTCTGATAAGGCCTATCATGCATTGGCCGTATGCATGTAGAAACTGCCAAGGATTAACACGTGGATAGCATGGTGCTGTCACTGTGAAAGGTGGTACTCCCTCTCCCACTTCTAAGAGGAGAGAGGAAAGGATCATGGATTAAAATCCCAAGTTTCCCACCACAAAGAACTGCACCAAAGCAGTGATTTAATTACAGCAAATCAGTGAGCAAGTATATTTATATCTATAATGTGTGAGGTATCAAACTGTTTATAGCTTATGTTTTGCTATACCTGTATACAATGTCTACTCATTAACAAAAATTTCTTGTTGTCCCTGCCCTTGTCTTTTGTAGTGGTCTTGATCCTCTAAAACAATAGCTATCTTAAGAGGTCCTTCATTAGAACAGATGGTGAAAATTTTATTTCCATTGCTACTTATTTCTTTCCCTCTTCAGTTACCCCTTTTCCAGCTTAAGGACTTACGATTTGCTCAGTTGGATCTTGCCGCTATCCTGTGCTTCGGATCCTTTTTAGTGCCCCTTTCTGACCTTTTCTAGTATCTGTAATTTAAGGGAGGGATCAGAACTTCACACAGCATTTGGAAGATGAGCATGTCACGGAAATAAAGTAGCAAGTCTTACTCTGACCACTACTAAGTATTGAGCTCATAGTTTCATAAGATTCAAATATGCCTGGCATACTATAGTATTATGTATTAACAACACGCAAAATTGCTGTTGGCACTATGTGCACACAGCTTATGTATGTATGGAGAAGACGTTATATTTTTGAAGACAGAAGGTAAGCTTAATATATATGGCATATCTAGGGAGGAATACATGTTGGTGCTGTAATTTTATCCCCTGCACATACTTTGAACAGTAAGTTGGAAACAGTGGCCAAAAGTAAACAACCCTGAAACAGAATAAGGGCAATCTAGCAGATAACACCTATTTCCTTATACGCATTTAGGTAAGACAAATATATATGCATTTAGGAATGATTTTGATAGCAGAATTTTGGCTAGACCTAGAAAAGGGAGAAGTAAACTTTTAAGAAAGCTGCTAAGTAAGCCAGGATTGCTTCCTACTAAGGATGCCAAATCTTCTGGATGATGAGTTACAACTACAGTTTTAACAGATTGAGGTGTGAGGAAAGGACACGTATGCAAAGGTAAAAATGCAGCAGAACTTTTTCTTAGGAAAAGCCTACCCTGTAAAGAAAAAGAACAGAAAAAGATAGAAAGTAGTTAAGAGGCTCTTAGAGAATCAGAGAAAGCAACTTGTTTGCAGAAAGTAACCTGCTTTTTTTTCCAAGTCCTCCTTGCATGATTAGTACAGTAAAAGATATTTTTAATGCCAGTGGAAAGCTGACCAATTAAAAAAAAAGAAGACAACAAAGAAAAAAACCCCACCTGTCACAGCTGATCGCTATATGTAGTCTGTTGATGTCAAGGATTTTCTTCCAGCATTGTTGGGTTATAGATCAAGAAGAGTGTGATGGCTAACCCCAGAAAGAAGTGAAAAGAAAACTGAAGAGAGTAGTCTTGCCTTCAGTGTTTTGCGCCAAGATGTCAAAGCAGTCTTTAGGGACCAAACACTTGACTTTTTTCAGTTTATTTTTGGTCTTAGGCGTTAATGTTGCATCATGATTTCATTATTTCCCCTTTTTTCTGTCTATTTCTTTCTTCTCCTGCCCTCAAGTTTTGCATGGCAGTGGGGAGCATTTACTCTCATTTCACTGATTGGCAGTGAAGGTTCCGCTGCCCTAGGGGGAAGTCAGTCTCAGAATCGATTACAGAACATGCTTGCGGCTGTATGACCTGTTCTGCCGCATTCTGTTTGCTGGTTGGGTTTGACTTCAATTACCATCTTCCGTGTCTGGGCAGTGAGTAAAAGCACCATTGGAAGTTATGCAACACTGTAGAAGCATAATTCAAGAACCTGTGGTTGGCCAGTGAAGAAGCAAGCTTATTAGGCTAGATCCTGGAATAAAGTGTTTTCTGCTGGGTGAAATGATTGTGAGCAAAATTAAGTAACTAATTTGTGGGAAACAATCAATTATGAAAAAAGAAACTGTGATTAAGAAGCTTTTTTTTCTGTATAAAAAATGCAAATAGAAAAAATCTTATTGTGTGTTACTGCTAAGCACGTTCCTCTGGGTTTTTTTGATTCCTGTTTTGTTTAAACCCCATCTGCCTTGAACTACTCAACAGCATACGTTATAAATTTGTTTTCTTCTGCTTTTACGTTATATTTTGTCTAAAATTTTTCCTGTCTTTGTCTGTTTGCCTCATTGAGGCTTTTGATGAGGTGGCAATGGAAACAGCTTAATGGAGTCTTCTGAGACAAGTTAAGTATGAGAAGTCAAGCTGGATTAGACCTGGGCTTACTTTGGCCACATGGATTGAGAAAAGGGTAAATGAAAGAAGAAATTGGAAAAAAAGGCAGGAGAATAAAGCTGGAAAGAAAGGAATGGAAGGACAAGGAATGGGATGCAGTAGGTTTTAAGGCATTTTGTGTATTCTTTGGGTACCCTGTTGTAAATGGATGCTTTCATGCCCAACCTTCGACTGAGGGTGCCTACAAGTTCAGTTCTTTTCAGAATGGTTGGAGATGGTAGCTGTTTTGAGGAGTGCTCTATTATGCAGCATTTTTCAAGAGAACATTATCTTCTAACTGCTGAAGGAGAAGCTTTAGTTTTGAATAATAATAGGAAAGAAAATGACAGTTAAGAGTCACTAAAATCTTTTGCATCAGTCACGCTAACGTTTGTAATTATCAGACGCATTTTTGGCATCTCTTGTTGCTTTAATGAAATGATTCAGCATCCCCAATCTTACATTTGGAATTTCATAAAAGACATTGTTTTAATTTTCATTACCTGGTGCAATGAAATTACATATTCTGTCACCAAAATAAACCAAGTAATTGAGGGAATGGAGAGAATATGTTTGGTTATATGTAACAAGGTGCTTGTCTGCCTTCCTTAAACCTAGCCTATTTTTTAATATGAAATAGTGCTTCAGAATTAAGGTCTTCCTTCCAACCTTGGGTAAGCAGGCCATCATACCTCTGTGATACTCCCCTTCTTTTCATTGGTCTTGTTCTGTCACCTCAAAACACCTTTCCCTGGGTGCATCCGATTTGTCTAACCTCTGACTTGTTCTTATATTTTCAGATACTTTATCTTGAATGTGTTTCTTCTCTCTCCCTAAAAGGGAAAAGATAAGGTGTGGTGGGAGGATTAAGGTATCTTTCTTCATTCTCAGTGTGCTTTAAAGGTGTGTCACCCATATACATTGTGATATTTCTAGAACAATGGACTTAAAGCCCTTTTCTGCAAAGACAGATGCATCGAAGTGACGGCTAACAACAGTATGTGCCTGTGAGAACAATGGGAGCACTCAGGTGTGTGAAGTTATTTGGGCATGGAGGATTTCTGGGATTGAGGCCTTAGTCTGTAATTACTGTGATGGAATCTTGAAAGCAAGCTGCTGTACAAACCTGCTGTTTACATATGAGCTGTTCTACGTACTAAATTGGGCGTTTTAAGGGGTTCTCGGTCGTTGAAAATAAGGCTATTGTAAAACTAAGTTTAGGCCTTACAAGTAAGTGTTCATAATGTTATGTGCTCCATAATACCCCAAATAACTAGTTAACTAGAGACACCATTTCACTAACTACAATTTTGGAATTTGGTGAACTTCACAACAGAAATAACTGTCATACTCTTTTGAATATAAAATTATCAGACAGTTAAAGTCAGGCACTATTTCAAACCAGATAGAAAATGAGTAATTTGGAAAGATGAAATTGCATAGACTTTTAGATATTAAAAAAAGACTGGCTTAGCTAGGTCAGGTTAGCATGCATAATATCTCTTTCTCTCTCTCTCAAAAAAAACCCAAACAACCTTTTCATTGTATTGTAGGAAGGGGAATGCACACAGTGGTAGGGTTATGAACAATGAGAACACAAGCTGCTGGTAATTGAGAAGGGAAAATGACTGTTCTGCTCTTTAAGACTAGACAAAGAAAGAACTGTATTTGGCAGCCAGTCTATAAGCAGTGACCTTGGAAGAGCTGTTACAATTTAATATTAGGTAGACACTTGAAATTTTATGTAGCAAATATGAAGTTGTATCTGTTTTACACTGCAGACTTCTTGTTATTTTCTCTCATATGTAAAGTTTATCAGATAAGCCCTCCAACTAGTTATACCCTTTATCTTATCCAACTGGGACTGAATTTTAGACTTGTGTAGAAACTTTGCATGTGCCTTAGCCCAGTGAACAAGTTCAGGCCGTCAAGTTAGCTATTCCTTTGCTGTGACTGATTTTTATTATCAGTTCTGACATTCCAGGCCTTTGGTAAATACACCAAACTCTTAAACTAGCAGTGATCTTCCAGACCATGTTAATCCAAGTCCTTTATATCCTTTATTTAATATTCTTTCAAATATGGAGTTGAATTTA
This sequence comes from Nipponia nippon, assembly GCF_047370975.1. Lineage (NCBI taxonomy): Eukaryota > Metazoa > Chordata > Aves > Pelecaniformes > Threskiornithidae > Nipponia > Nipponia nippon. The sequence goes on along the minus strand of NW_028262380.1, from coordinate 42,527,959 downwards.
TAGTGTTGTCTTCTGTAATCGACATAATAAATGCACTAACAGTTCATTCTGTAATAATTCTTCAGGTTACAAAAATTGTTGTCGTATTTCTTCCTGCTGTGAATGACTTTATTTAGAGCCTTACAATAAGATTACAGACTCTTTCCAGGTGCTGTTGAGATAAGGAGTTAAGAATGCTTGGGGATTTCTGTTGTACTGCTCCTTAAATCAAAGTAATGTGGATAACTTAAAGTTCAGAGGTCCTTAGGTTTGTTTTTTCACAGGCAAAAATAAATGGTGAGAATGCGTAATAGCTGTGAAAGTCACACCTCTTTTGGATATCCAAGATCTGAAAGATTCAGTTGCTCTTGTTGGAAAGGTGACCGTAGGAGGCCACTCTTCAGAAAGCATTTCCTTGTATAGATGACAGCGAATGGAGGTGTCTCTTTAACTCGGTAGAAGACACCAGTGTTTTAGAAC